>NC_050459.1:10118661-11591161 GCF_903995425.1 Onychomys torridus
TTCTGGGGACTCCGAAGCATAGACTTTCAGTGGTACCTCCTGGTGACAGGCCGTGAGCTCAGAACCTCTGAGTCTGACATTACAAGAAAGATTTCTGGGCTTGGGGAAGCCCTGCCGCCTGGCTTGTAGCCCCAGTTACATGCAGACACACTCCCAGCAGAGTCACATGGCCACAGCGTGGGAGAGCAGGTGTTTCCACATTTACAGCCCCCCAATGACTTGCCCCTCTCTGACCTCCTCTTTCCGAACAGAGGGAAAATGGCCGCCCCTTTGTAGAACCAACTCAAGGTGTGAGCCATGGGCTCTGCATAAGTGTCCATGACCGTCAAACCCCAGACTTCCCCTCACATATTCTCCATCTTCCAGACTTACAGCAAGATTGAAAGTGGCAGGCCCAGTGGACAGTCACACCCTCCCCGGACCCTCCCCTCAACCAACCCTGATGTGGCCGTGGGTCCCTGTGGACTATCCTGGATGTCACAGCAGAGAAGTGAACTTGTGCCGAGACACCAGCAGTTCAGGGCTTGGGTCCCCAGGAGCCTAGACTGTTTCTGTGACTAGATTGTGCAGCCATTGTCCAAGGGACAAGCTTGTGCCCAGAGCTAGCTGGGGCCAGCCAGAGACTGAGGGCTTGGATGCAAATGCCACATGTACCCTGGTACCCAGGTTTTACCTCGTCTCCATCTCAGCCTCTGTTTCTGAAAAAAAAAAAAAAATGAGAAAGTGACACTTTGACCAGATGTATAAGCACTAGCAGGGGATGGGATGAGTACTAGAAACCCAGAAAATACCCTTCAGATGGTACTGTCACTCTCTCCTGCATAAATCCTAAATTGTCTTAGAGTAAAAACCCAGAGCCAGATGTTAGGGTAAATGATGAAAGATCAGAGGAAACAAGCCACAGCCACTTCTCACTTCGCCAGCTCCTCAGCTGAAAAGAGAAGATCCTGACTCCACCAATCCTCAGACTGAATACCCGAGTCCTCAGCCGAAAGGGTCTAATTCCTGTCTCCTCCCAACTTACATTCTTTTCTCTGCCCAGCTATATCTCTTCCTGTCTCAACCTTTCTAGTGCTGGGATTAAAGGTGTGTGACTCCCAAGTACTGGGATTAAAGGTGTGTGCCACCACTGCCTGGCTGTTTCTCTTTTAAACTGGATTAATCTCGTGTAGTCCAGGGTGGCTTTGAACTCAGAGAGATCCAGATGGATCTCTGCCTCCCAAGTGCTAGGATTAAAGGTGTGTGCCATTCCCAGAAGTATTAAAAAATATGATGTAACATTTTAATTCTAATATCTTCCTCATTGACATGTATACTGTATATATTGCTTGGTGTAGATATTGACATAGAGATCTTTAAACTATATTGCAGATATTCTTTTTTGTATTATAATAATTTACATCTTTAAAAGCCCTGAGGCATGTTGCTGTAAATATCTGATTATGAAAAACTGAAATCTCATGGGAACAAGCTAATGAATGAATAACCAAAATGTTGCACATGTACAGTAGGGAATACGTTTGATCATACAATAGGATGAGGTTCTATCATTTGTAATATAGGTGCTATAGAGATAATTGTGCTAAAATAAATCAGGCACAGAGAGGCAGGTATCTCCCTCATGTGTGGATTATAGAAGGGCTGATCTCAGAGAAGTTGAGAATAGAATGTTGCTTATCAGGACCAAATTACAAATAGGTCGAAGTCAGATGTTCCAGTGAGTTATTGCATATACAATGACTGTATAGATAATGGTAGCCTACAGTATAATTTAGAAAGCTTGAAAATGAATTTCAAATGATTTTATCATACAGAAATTATTAATGTTTGAAGAAACTAAATTTGTATCCTGATTTGGCTGTTACATAGTGTGTTCTTGTATCAAGACATCTTGTGATACCTCGTAAATGTGCACAGTTGTTTTAGCGTATGTTTTAAAAATTAATATGTAATAAAATAACTTTAAGAAGAAAAGGCTTATGCTGAAATAAATGTTTACCATGAAAGAGAAAAAGAAAAAGAAAGAAAGAAAGACTGAAACCTCAATTACAGATTCAGTGATGGGGTCGGTGAGCTGTGATGGGAACAGCACGCTGCATAATTCCCAGGATTTGCATGCCTTGCTCAAGCTTCTGCACTGCTGTTCCTAATAGGACATACTTTTAAAAATACCCTTTCTCAGAATGCAGAGTGCTGGTTAATTCATCCTACTTCTCAGCCTGGGCTACTGCTGGTTAAAACTGAGCACAGGCTCTTGTCTATACCCAACTAGTTTTGCTGGTAAAACAAAGCAGGAGCCAGGCTGTCCTTACTCCCTATCTACTTCAGACAGAAGTTAGTGTGTTGATTAAAAGATAATTTGGGGGGTTGGGGATTTAGCTCAGTGGTAGAGCGCTTGCCTAGGAAGCGCAAGGCCCTGGGTTCGGTCCTCAGCTCTGAAAAAAAAGACAAAAGATAACTTTGCTGTCCCTTGAATATTTTGAATGCTACCTCCTTATGAACTCAAGGGACTTAAAAATATGAACATGAAAATGAATTTTATATCTAGAAAACACTAATAAAGAAGGTCATATGGGAAAAAATTAAGGGTGTGTGCCACCACTGCCTGACCTCCGTGGCTAACTCTGTGGCTGGCTGTCCTCTGAACTTTAGGCCAGTCTTAGATTATAAATATCACCAGCACAAACTGGCCTTTCCGGGCAGTTTGGGATAAGGACAGCCCGCCCTGAAAAGGCTGGAGTTGGTGACCACAGTCCCCAAGTCCCCTGACCTCACTGCTGGCCTGGGCTCCAATCAGGAGGCTGAGATAAGCAGAAAGACCACAGCCACCTAGGGCCCAGGGTGAGTGGACCTTGCCCCAAGCCCGCCACAGCAGCTGCTGTCCTTGGCCACACCATGGGGAGCCTGCGGAGACTCAGCCTGCTCTTTGTTGTCCTGGCCAGCCTCCTGTTACCTGGAGGAAGCGGTGAGTGCTCCAGCTCTTCACACTGCAGAGCGGCCTAGGAGGAGGGCATGAGGGTGGGGAGTTGGAAGGCTGGGATGGTGGGTACACTGGCCCAGCCACAGGCTGGCTTCTGCTGGTACAGTTAGGGCCAGCTGCAACTGCTCACGCAGGGCACAAGTCGTTACGAGCGAGCGAAGGGGTCTGGAGCAAGGAGAAGGGAGACAAAACAGAGACAGAGGGAGAGAGGGGCAGTGGTGAGGAGGAGGACAGAGATAAACAGAGGAGCTAAAGCCACCCAGGCACGGAAGAGACAGGAGACAGGGCCCCCAAGCTTGGAAGCTCAGCTGGGCCAGAGACTGCACAAGGCAAGGCTGTACAGACAGACAGCAAGCAGCCCTCAGGTCTGCTCAAAAGAAGGGTTTGTTTTAGTGAACCCAGAGCAGGCTCCCCTCACTCGGAGCTGGCCTTGCACCAGTACAGGAAATCAACCTCTGGCAACACAGGGGCACTTCCCACACATTTGGTCCTCATTGAGGAAAACGTCACTGGCAAACCTGACACCCGATCGATGGGACAACGCCTGCAAGCCACTGCCAAGGTTGGCACCACAGAGACAACCCTACGTTTGAGGACAGCAATGTGCAGGAGCTGGAAAATCGAAGGCCACAAGCAACAAAACACACAGCTAACACTGAGCAGCCGTGTGTCAGGACATTTGGAGTCTTTGGTGGTTCCCATGGACCAGTGTTCACAACGTTACCATGTTTTAGTTTCATGCGGCCAATCTTGATTTTACTCAAATCATAACCTTTGGCTGCCAGCCGAGTGGGTCTGCATGACTGTCTAGAAACTGAGTATAGTGTTCCAGCAAAGTCATTCTCGGAGACTAAGGTTTAGTCAAAAGAGCAGGACCTAGAGGCCAGACCAGCTGCCTTCATTCACTGGACAGTGACTCAGTAGCTTCTACTGTCTCCAGGCCTAGGACCAGCCACGGGCAGATAGGCCACATCTGTTCATAGGACCATATTCCCAGTGAGGCGTGACAGCAGCAAACCAGGACACATAACATCAGAGAAGACAAGAAACAACGCAAGGCAAGGGGGTCCCAGAGACATGGAGGCGGTCAGGACGGTGGGCCTCCCGAGGGGGTCCTGCGATGGAGCGATCCATGTGTGCAGCTGGGCAATCAATCACTTTTGCGTCCCTGTGACCAAATGCCTGATACAGGCAGCTCAAGGGAGAAAGGGCTCCTTTTGGCCCCTGGTTCCAGAGGTCTCAATCGGTCATGGCAGGGAGGGCGTGACAGAGTGGAGCAGCTCCCACTGCAGCAGCCAGGAAGCAGAAGGAAGGGAGAAGGAGAGCATGTGGTCTGCTGGGCCTTCCTTTCTCCTCCTTTATTCTCTCTAGGTTCCCAGCCTGCGTGGTGACACACCCACGCTCAAGGTGTGTCTTTCTCCCTCAGTTCTCTCTGGAAACACCCTCACGGACACACCCAGCGGTGTGTCCCAGTTTAGGTTGACAATGAAGAATAATCATCATACCAGGGAATAATGGTCCAGACAGGGAAGAAAGCATATGCAAAGGCCCTGGGGGAGAGAAGACCTAGTAACTGGTGAGGGTCCTTCACCCGTGTCCTCTGTTTTCTAGTGTTTATTAACCGGGAGCGTGCCAGCAATGTCCTGTCGAGAACTCGGAGGGCAAACTCAATTTTTGAAGAGGTGAAGAAAGGAAATCTGGAAAGAGAGTGTATGGAAGAAATTTGTTCTTATGAAGAGGCCCGAGAAGTCTTTGAGGATGATAAGAAGACGGTGAGTCAGGCCAGGTCAATATGAGGATGGCTAGGCCATCCCACCTTCCTTCTTGGCTGGGGCTGAGTCATCTCAGTTCCTTTGTAGCATCCCAGCTCCTGGGCTGCTGCTTATTCCCAAATATAGTGGTGCATGTCTTTAATCACAGAACTCAGGAGGCAAAGGCAGGTGGACTGATGTGAATTCGAGGGCCTGGTCTACACAGTAAGTTCCAAGTCAGGCAGGAAAACATAGCAAGAGCCTGTCTCAGAAAAGAGCTCGAGAGCAAGAGAGAGAGAGACAGAGACAGAGACAGAGAGAGAGAGAGAGAGAGAGAGAGAGAGAGAGAGCAAGAGAGAAAGAGAGAGAGCGCCATAGTTGTGGGAACTATTTTTATTTTAAGCATCTGTTTAAAATAGCTGCACATATATGAATATAAAACTATTCAATAGATAAGGAATTGCCTTCTTCAATACATGGAGTCCATCTCACTCCCTTTGTGCTGCTCTAACCAATTCTAGGGAATTCACAAACGGCATCAAGTTTTTGCCCATAGATGTGGAGGGTGGGAAGTTCAAGGCCAAGATGGCAGCAGTTTTGGTGTCTGATGAGGACCTTGTAACTGCTTCCAGGGGCTTCGTTGCCCACTTTCATCGAGGAAGAGCTCAAGGAGGAATGTATAAAAGCTTCACAAGGCTTCAGTCACCTCACAATGGCGGAGCCCTTACGACCTAACCACTGCATAAAGCCTTAACCCTTAATACGATGCCATCTAGGGCTGCAGAAGAGGCTAAAGAATGAAGAGACTGGGAGTCTCAGGGGGTCCCAGCAAAGCCACCATATGATACCTGGGAAATTGGGTCCTCTTTTGGATTCGTGGTCCTGTTAACAAACTCAGTATTTAAAAACACAAACAGGCCGGATGGTGGTGGCCCACGCCTGTAGTCCCAGCACTCAGGAGGCAGAGGCAGGTGGATCTCTGTGAGTTTGAGGCCAGCCTGGTCTACAGAGCTAGTCCAGGTCAGGCTCCAGCTACAGAGAAACCCTGTCTCGAAAAGCAAAAACAAAACAAAAAACCACACACTCACACACACACACACACACACACACACACAGAAGCTCCTGGGCTAAGAATGGACTGACTCCAGAGGAGGCTCAGGGACAATTGATAAAGGTTGAAAAGGACAACCCAATGGCAGGATGTTGTCTAGATTGGGGACGAGGAATAGAATGAAAACAAGGGACAGAAGCCATGCCTGTTAGGTGGCGGGTGGTCAGTCACTGGCTGCAAGCAGCCACTCAGCGGGTAGAGACTCTTTAGAAAAAGAGGGAGGAAGCCCAGTGCATTGGCTGGGGAGTTTAAAGGTACAGTTAGACTCTAACCAGCATCCAAAATAAAAGCGAAGAGAAGGAAAATGTAATTATGCCTTCGTAACATCAAGACTTGGAAGGGTGGGAAGACCCAGCTGACCCTCATGGAGTGTGTAAGAGCACAGGAGTTGTGGGAAGAAAAACATATTCTTTTTTTTTTTTTTTCAAATTAATTACCCCTTTAATGAACTACATTTTTCTGTCCCAGAATTCCTGCTGCCGTAGCATAGCCCCTATGAATTGTCATGAAGTTTGGCTGGGTCTGCTCAGAAAAACATATTATCTTAAGGAGAACCCATCTTCCTAGATGTAGACTCTTAGCCCGGTACCTGACCTACCACACAAGATTAACCCTTAAGAGAGGAGACAAGGTATGTCTTCATAATTACTAACACTGAGTTTCAACCTCTGAACCGGAGGGTAAAACATGGTATTCAAATACTTATATCCTAAAATGGTAAACCTCACACTAAACAAAACCTTACACAAACTGAATCAGAGACATAAAGGCAAAACAAGAAAAACCTTTCATAGAAATGTAGGACGTGGAGCTAGCCAGAGTTCTTAAGCATGATGCCCAAAAATAATTCAAAAGAGAAAAATTAATCAACCAAACTTTGTCAGATTGAGTTTTATTTCCTTTGGGGAAAAGCAGTTAAGAGAATGAATATGCAAGCCACTGACCAAGAAACAGTTTGCAACTCACACTTCCAATGAGTGATCCAGACTTCTTACAGAACTCATAGGCCAAGAGGAGAAATGAATACCTGAGAAAGTTCAATGAACAAAACACTGGAACAGCTACATCACCAAAGACAAAATGTGGCAACAAGCCCATGAGGCGATACTCCAACCACTAACCATCATGGGGATTCAGGGAAGGCACAGCAAGGCCTACTCTACTGATAGTGGTTATCAGCAGAGCTGCAGCCAGTGGCTGACTGCAGATAAGGCAGGGCTTTGGGGGCTAAGGAGCCACCAGATATCCAAATTCGTGTGCTACCTGCAGGGAAGTGCAACTCACACTCACTTGGAAATAGTGGGAGTTTCTCAGAAAGCCAAATAAAGTGACCCACTACTGTGGGAAAACCATCCCTGGGCATTTACCTAGAGAAATGGAAACTTATTTTCACATAAAAACTGTCTCACATAAAACACAAATGGGTTTTCTTTTATTATTATTTTTTTTCTTTCTCTGAGACAGGATTTGTCTTTGTAGTCTGACTGTCCTGGAACTCATTCTGTAGAACAGTCTGGCCTTGAACTCTTGGAGATCTGCCTGCCTCTGCCTCTGCCTCTGCCTTCTGAGTGCTGGGATTAAAGGCATGCACCACCACTGCTGGACCTGGGCATAAATGTTTACAGCAGCCCCAATCATAATTACTACAAGCTGGAAATAGCATGAGCATCATCCCCTGTTAGATGGATGTAAGCACATTTCGAGCCAGCAAAAAGCTGGAGCAAACTCAGGTACACAGCTAGCTGGACATGTTCTGGAGGCATGGTGCTGAAGAGACTTTCACAAGCTTGCTTCATGTATGATTTCATTTATCAGACATTCTTCAAAAGTCATTGCTTTATTGAAGAGCAGCGGGTTTGCGGTGGACACCAGGACTTGATGGGTTTTGGGAGTGCGGTGGGGGCTGTGATTGAGGGGTTGGGTGAAGATGAGGCTGTGTGTATTTTGATTGTGTGGGTGGTCACACAAGTCTACACATACGCTAAAGTTCAAAGAATTGTACACACACAAAAATGGATTTTACCGTGTAACATTTAAATTAGGAGAAACTGGACTTTTTTTTTTCTTAAGATAGGGAGCACATGTAGCTCAGGCTGGCCCCAAACTCAGTATGAAGTTGAGGAATGACTTAGAATTTCAATCCTCCTGCCTCAACTCCAAAGTGCTGGGATTATAGGCATGTGTGGTCACACCCAATTTCTGTTTGACTTTTGAAAACATATTCTGCACCAAGAAGATCTCTCTGTCTTTCTCTCCTTCACCATGAGAGTGAATCAAAGGCTTCCCACAAACTAGGCCAGTGCTCTACCCCAGGCTGTATCTCCAGTATCTCCAGTCTAAACTGAACTATTTTAAAGACAGCACATTCATCGCTGTGACAACCATAGCAGATTCCTATAAGCGGAACAGCTTAAAGTAACAAAGATTGATTCACTTGAAATTTTGGAGACAATGAGCGCAGGCAGGGTCCTTTGGAAGTGCCAGAAGAAGCTATGCTGTGGTTCCAGATGCTACCTCTGAGGTCACCTTCCATGACCTCCCTCCACTGTTAGCTCCAGGTGGCCGTTCTTCACTTTGAAAGGGACACTCTCATTGGTTCAGAACATGAGATAATTCTGATGCCTTCATCTGAGTCTTCACACTCATTTACATCCACAAAGTTCCATTTCTAGTGAAGGTCGTATTCTGAGGTCCCAGATAGACCTGATTGGGGAGCGGGATTGTGACCGGCTGGGTGTGCTGTGACTGTCTACTAGCATAACATAGGCATTGACCTGTTTTAAGATAATCCGCCATTCATACTTGTCCAAGTCACATAATTATGACTGGCAGCCTGTGGTCTTTTCTTAAGTGTGTGTGTGTTGGGGGGCAGTCTGTTAACTGAACATCGTGCTCCTGCGGTGTATAAGGAATGGAGCTATTTCTTCTAGCCCATTTCTTGTTACCTTGAAATGTGGTTTCAATATTCAGCAAGGGCCATGTGTTGAAGCAGATGGGAGAGCTCTCCCTTTCAGATGGAGAAGTTCTGGAACATTCCTTAGGGCAGGTTACCGGAGACGGCTAACTGTTAGTGTGAAATGTCTGTTTTTTCTAATGTTTTTTAAAATATTTTTTTCTTATAGAATGAATTCTGGAACAAATACAAAGGTAAGGTATTTCCTATTTCAATCATGAGAGAGACTCCTTAACATTTAAATTAAGATAAAGGATTGGCTTCCGAAAACATTTTTAATTACATTCTTGTTCAAATCTTATTTATCTACACTTTTCTCTTCTGGGTTTCCATGATACTTACTCAAAGTATTTTATAGTAAGTTTATATTTATTCCATTTTTTTTTTATTAAAATACACATCTTTTTAAATGGGATCTTGGTGCCCACAGTGGCCGCAAACTCCCAGGTTCAAGATACCCTCATTACTCAGCCTCTTGAGTAATGGGACTTTGTGTTTTCCACTGTGTCTGGCTCAGATACAGACTTAAACAAGTTCTTCCTTACCTGAGGATACCAAATTCCATGACATACTTTAATAAGTATAGCAAGTTGAAGCAAAAGGTGGAGCTTGAAATACTGGACGTTCTAAAAGATGGTCACCCTGATGACTGTTCTTAGCATCAGAGATGATACTGGTCATGGCTACCTGGAAGTTGCTTCAAAATGGCAGTTAGATCGCCTCCTCTGAGTAAGTGACAAACCAAGAGAGAAGGAACCTATGCCAGAGTTGGATCATCCCTGACTCTTATTCCACCTCTAGAGGCCTTGGGAAAAAAGTCGTCACATTCTCTGATCAGTCCAGAAACAAGCTCTGCACACTGTCTTCTTGTCCTCCTTTCCAGAGGAGGCAAAGCGCCTCTCCCTGGCCATAAACACATTGTCATACGTCCCAGCAGAAATCAGGAACCCAGCCAGTGATGCAATGGACAGGGGTCTCACACAGACACAGCCACCAAAGTGGGGCCCAAACAAAATCTAGGCCTGATGAATGACTCTCAAGGAGGAGAAGCAAGCTCAAGCTATCTGCAAAGTGGATGCAAGGGTCATGCAGTGCCAGTGGTTTCCATGGTGAAATGCCTTCAGCGTCGGTTTCCAAATCCTCTCCTTGCAGATGGTGACCAGTGTGAAAGCAGTCCTTGCCAGAATCAAGGCAAGTGTCGTGATGGCTCCGGGGAGTACACATGCACCTGCCTGGAGGGATATGAAGGCAAAAACTGTGAATTGTGTAAGTCCCTCTGCTTGGTGGCCCTTCGGGTCATGCCGTGAGGAGGGAAGAGGGAAGACACTGAAATGCCCGATGAGACCATCAAAGTCGTTTGTAATTCCCCGACACATTGAACCACTGGGTGTGTGTGTCCTCCAGCTGCCCTGTGGCGTGCACCATGAATGCTTCCCTGTGGGTCAGAGCTGCTGTGGGGCACCATGAGGCAGGTGACAGGGCACAGATGAGAATCAGGTAGACTCTTCACCCTGCCCTTCCTGCCTCTGCTCTGGCCCCGTGGGCTGAGTCACCTCCTTTATTTACATTCGGCACCACAAACATCAACAAGGAATGTTCTGGGTTGCCTAGTTTTAATATGTGATGCACTTAGATTCCACAGGGAGACTCACTGGGCTAGAGTGACTCCATTTTTTAATAGTATTTTGGTTACGTTCGGCCCAGTGTTCCCTAACAAGAAAGATCTGCCTTTCTTTTACCTTATTTATTGCTTTTTTTTTTTTTTACACTGGGAGATGGGCTATATATAGCCCACTCCAGATTTGGACTCTCAGCAATCCTCCTGCCTCAGCCTCCCAAGTGCTGGGATTATGGGTGTATGTCACCATGCCCAGGGTTAAATTACTTTCCTTCTAGAATGAGATCTTTATCTGGATGCCCTCAGGACTCTCCCTGTTGGAGCTGCTGTGATGATTATGAACCAGTCCACAGAAGCCCAGACATCTCCCATACACAACAGACTAACGTATCTAGTGAGGGGCACAATCCAGGAGCTAAAATTCCACTGAGGTAGATTTCACTCCATAATTGTTTCACCCAAGCCCAAGTAGAGGGCTGCAAAGCAAATTGCTACAGACATTGTGTGAGTTGGAGCAGCCTGTGCTGGAAGCAGGTGGTACCTCTGGTCTAAGACACTGGGGATGCAGGTACAGACTCAGCCAGCCTTCAGATGCAGTGGGCCAGTCAGAAGTTACCAAGGGAGTTAAGCAGGTGCTCCACCACAATTTCATGCAGCCTGAAGTGCCTTTACTTCCATGGCTTGATAGCATGGAGACGGAGCCCCGGACTTAGTGACAGCCACGGCACCCTGCTTCCATGTACTCTGGACCTGGCTCCTGGCTTCTTGCCACTCACTTCCCATGGATGATTACTCCTTCCGGGTCTCACAGGAACCCAGATCCAAAAACACAACATACCCACAGCTCAGTGCCTGGCGCATCACTGGTGCCAGGGCGGGGCTCAAATCCTGTTCTTTGGTATTGAGCAAGGGAAGGAAGAGGTTCAGCTAGGATGCAACTCTTCCCCCATGTCAAGGGCAGCACCCTGGATGAGCAGGATATGCACAGCCCTCAACAGAGAGCATGCGCCTGCCCCGCCCCGCCCCCCCCCCCCCACAAAGCTTCTCATTGGAGAGCCCTGTGAGGATGCTGAGTGTTCTTCCCATGGCCTGTATAGATGCTGAATATCTTCCCTAAGACCTGTAAGGATGCCTCTCACGGCCTGTGAGGATACTAGGCATTCCCCCCATAACCTGTGTGTATGTCAGATGTCCCTCTCATGGCCTGTGAGGATACTAGGTGTTCCCCCCATAACCTGTGTGTATGTCAGATGTCCCTTTCGTGGCCTATGAGGATGCCAGGTTTCTCCTGTAGCCTATGCATATGTCAAATGTCCCTCCTATGGTCTGGAGAAAGGCTTCCATGAGACTGGCACCTCACTTGGCTGCCTGTCCTGTTAGCATGGGAACCACCCATGTGTGTCTTTCTCGGGACTCTGTTCCTTTGCATACCCCGGCCTGGGTGTTGCTGAGATTGGGCAGACAATAGCTGACATGTCTGAATTCATCACGTGTCCGGGAGAAAGGGCTCATCTGTCCTCTGCTTTGCAGTGGTTCGGAAACTCTGCAGCCTAGACAACGGAGACTGTGACCAGTTCTGCAGTGAAGAGCAGAACTCGGTGGTGTGTTCCTGTGCCAGCGGTTACTTCCTGGGTGATGATGGCAAGTCCTGCATCTCCACAGGTAGAGATCGTCAGGCTGTGGAGACAGTGTGGCACTACTGTGGGCACTAATGTGGCATGTTCTGACGGGACTTGCAGAGGCCACTGATGCCAGGCAATGGAGAATGAGAATTGGGGCTCTGGACAGTTCAACCATAAAAGCTTTAGGCTTGAGTTAAGATATGTTAGACCCAGGGACGAACAGCTGCTCCGCCTCAGCAGCTAAGTGGCTGGCACTGTTACCTCATTCCTAGCAAAGGAGGTGATGATCCCAGGCATCACTGTGCTAGGCCTACCCACAGCCCTGGCAGTGACTTCTGTGCAGGGTAGCCCATGCTCCTCTGGGCTAGAGCCTGGAAACCAGAGTTGTCACAATATCCCAAACTAGCCCTGAACTCAGAGATATGCCTGTCTCTGCCTCCCGAGTGCTGGGATTAAAGGTGCGCGCGCGCGCGCGCGCACACACACACACACACACATACACACACACACACACACACACACACACACACACACACACACACACACACACACACCCCGCAAGCTGTGTTTTACTAACCTCTCAGTTGACTCTCAGTCAGGCTTAACCATCACCCCCTGGCCTTCTAGAGATCCTCACGAGGCCTATGGAGACTCTGGCTTTGCTGAGATCTCTGTTATTAATATTCTTTCAGTATCCTTCCCCTGTGGGAAAACCACCACAGGACGCAAGAAGAGGGCCGTGGCTCAGAACACCAACGACAGTGAGCCTGTCACTGAAGACTTTATTCAGGACTGGGATTTGCTGTCCCCTACAAAGAGTCCTTCTGAGCTGCTCGACCTCAATGCGACGCAACCCACAAAGGACAGCAAAAACCTTATTCGGATTGTGGGTGGCCGAGAATGTGATGATGGAGAGTGTCCCTGGCAGGTAACTGGCCTAAGCTAGAGCTGATTGCAAATAGAACAATCCTCTTGTGCTACAGGCTGGTGGGGCAACCCACTCGGGGTCAGCAACTCAAACCCGCAAAGCGCCTTCCCAGTGGACATCGCTCCATTTCTAGTGTGAGAATTTTTTGTAAACAAAAACATCTAAATACTAAGAGGGATAAAATACCTTAAAGAGAGACACATCTATGTATGTTCAAAATGTTTGTTTTCAACCACTCTTTGGTTAATTGACATGGTCTAGGGCTGCCAGACTTAGGAAAAAGAATCCCAAGCCCCTCAGTGAGACTTGAACCCCCCCAATGAACACTCCCTGATGTAAATGTCCTGAACTCTGCAAGACTGCTCATCCACTTTCTGACCCCTGGTTGGCAGGGTGCTCTGAATCTCTTCCATCATCTCCACTGGCATTTGAGATTTCCAACTTCCAAAACCTAAATGCCTACCCTAGAAGCAAAAACCTAGAGCAGTGGTTCCCAACCTGTGAGTCTGACCCCTTTGAAGTTGCATATCAGATGTCCCGCACATCAGATATTTACATGATGATTTGTAACAGTAGCAAAATTACAGTTATGAAGCAGCAATGAAATAATTTTATGGTTGGGGGTCACCACCACATGAGGAACTGTATTAAAGGGTCACAGCATTAGGAAGGTTGAGAACCACTGACCTAGTCACCAGCAAACCCCAGAGATCACCTACAGGACACTGGGCAGGCATGGCTGACCAAAGGCAGGAGTGCAGTCCCCACCTATGAATAACTCTTTGGACACATGTACTGAGAACTCACTGGACCCAGAGAGGCTGCTGTGTGTTGGCTATGAGATCCACTATCAGCAGGGAGGCTGGAGAATGCTCACAGGGGCCCTGATGGAGTCTGGATAAGAGAAATTTGTTCCTAAAAGATTTGGTTTTTCCTTAGGAAAAAAACATGTGGTGTTGGGTCTTAGACTGGCTTCCTCTCTCTTGCCATTCAAGCAAGTTTGAGATTATATAATTATCAAAGATAAATAGGGGCTGGAAGATGGCTCAGTGGTTAAGAGTGAATACTCCTTTTCCAGGGGACCATAGTTCAATTCCTGGCACCTGTATCAGGCACCTCACAATCTCCTATAACTCCCGCTCCAAGAGATCTGCCACCTTCAGCCTCCACAGCTAAATCCACTCATGTGTACATATCCACACAAATAACTTAAAGAATAAAGGTGAATACGTCTTTAAAATAAGAAAAATAAACTGAATAAAGGACAAATTGTCCTTTTTTTAGCTATGAACAACCTCAAGAATTCTTTCAAGACTTAATACTACCATGTACCTTTTTTTTTTTTTTTTTTTTTTTTTGAGATAGGGTCTCACTATGTGGGCCTGGCTAGTCTAGAACTCACTATGTAGACCAGTCCGGTCTCAAACTTGTAAGAGATCTGCCTGCCTCTGTCTCCCTAGTCCCAGGATCAAAGGTGAGTGCCACCTGTGCATTGACTTTTTGAGTGGAGCCCCTAACTTCCACTAGAGCAGTGGTTCTCAAGCCTTCCTAATGCTGTGACCCTTTAATACATACAGTTCCTCATGCTGTGCTCACCCCGCAACCATGCAATTATTTTGTTGTTACTTCATAACTGTAACTTTGCTACAGTTACAAATTGTATTATAAGTACTTGATATGCAACCCCCAAGGGGGGTCGTGACCTACAGGTTGAGAACTAGTAAGAGGGTGGGAATTCCCTGGAGAAAGGCAAGCTGGTCAGCACCTGGTGTCCAGCACTTCAGACCCAGCGCTTTGGGGTGGGCATGGTCCTCTCCCGGCCGTCAACACTTGCTTCCCTTGGATCACTGCTCAGTAGCATCTGTCAGCAGAACACCACATTCAAGAGCAGACACACGGACCCAGAGCCAATCATTCCAGGGAGTGGCATTTCATGAGCAGGAAGGACTCTGGGAAGTAAGGTGTTTCTGCAAAGCCAGGCTGCTCTGGGTCATGAGTCACAGCCACGTAAACCCAAGGGCTCTTCCTACAGTGAAATGTTTTTCTGTGCTTAGGGAGGAAATGCTAGGATTGGTTTGGAAAAGCTTAAAGAGGAGGCCCTGTTAGAGTGACCTTATCATCTCGATGGGAAGGAGACAGGCAAAGGCATCCTGCAGGGCTGGCCCTCGGCCTGGGGTCAGAGCCTCAGCCAATGTCTGTGGGCCATCAGTCAGCCAATCTTTAAAGTAGACCAAACCTATCATGAGGAAACCAGGCTGGTTGTTTCCATGGGGTTGGTCACAACATGGGCACTGGAGAACATATAGAGTGTCAGGCAAGAAGGACCGGGTCACTTGTGTAAATGCCACCAGAGATGCAGGGTCAGGAGTGGTAGGGCTGGCTAGTGGGGGCAGAGAGCAGAGCCTGGCTGTGCAGAATACATGGGTTCTCTGCCGGGCGCAGGAATTTGACTCTAGCACCAGAAGAAGGGTACCATGCACTCTCTAGGAGGCAGACAGGCAGAAAGGGCAGGCTCTCGGGGTAGTCCAGTGGATGTGGAAAGCTGTGGTCAGAGAGACAGGCATAAGGCTCCTAGGAAAGGCTCTTGGAGACTCACTGGAGGGCCCACACAGCCTAGTCAGCTTGGCACGGCCCTCGTGCAGACCACAGGTGGTTTGCAGACATTCTGTTCTGGTCACAGGCTCTGCTCATCAATGAAAAAAATGAGGGGTTCTGTGGGGGCACCATCTTGAATGAGTTCTACATCCTCACGGCAGCCCACTGTCTGCACCAAGCCAAGCGATTCAAGGTGAGGGTAGGTAAGTGACATTCCAGCCCTGAGGATACTGCCATCTGAAGCCCTTGGAATACTATTGTTGCTGTCCCCCAGGCCCTCTAGAACCCACGGGGTCTGTTAGCAACCCTTGCTCAACTACAGAAGCTCTGCTTGGAGAGTTCATCTCACAGGAAGAAGGTCAGAGAGGAGAAGGGGGTGGGCACGGACAGACTTCCCCAGGCCAGCCCATTCCACACAGAGACTTCCCTCTTAGTGTCCTTTCCTCCAAAGCCTTCCCAGCTGCCTCTCTCCACAGCTCTCTCAGGGTTTCTTCCTTTCATTTATACGTCATTTACTTCATTGTGATGTTTCTACAAGACCCACGAGCAATCCAGTGAAAATCCAGCACAAGCCTCAAATGCGGTTTGAAAATGCTGACGTATCTCAGCTCCAGATTTTTTCTTAATTTCTTTTATTTAACTTTATTTTATGTGCATTGGTGTTTGGCCATGGGTGTCAGGTCCTCTGGAACTGGAGTTACAGACAGTTGTGAACTGCCATGTGGGTACTGGGAACTGAACCCGGGTCCTCTGGAAGAGCAGCCAGTGCTCTTACCACTAAGCCATCTCTCCAGTTCCTCTGTTCCAGATTTAACAAGTATAGATGGGTGAGGCTAGTCCAGTGTCTCGTTTCACGCTATGTATCCAAAGCCTTAACTTCCTGGGTATATAGAAACAAGTAAACTTCAGTTGTGACTGAGATGTTACTGCATGCTCCCCTCAGTCTGCAGCGCTGTGACTGAGATGTTACTGCATGTTCCCCTCAGTCTGCAGCACTGTGACTGAGATGTTACTGCATGCTCCCCTCAGTCTGCAGCACTGTGACTGAGATGTTACTGCATGCTCCCCTCAGTCTGCAGCGCTCTGACTGAGATGTTACTGCATGCTCCCCTCACAGTCTGCAGCTCTTCTCTTTTGGTTCATCTCAACTCAGACTGGTCGGGGCTGGGTGCGCAGCCTGGGTCTGGAATAGGAGACCCTGGGCTCTGAGCAGATTGACGGACTCAGCCTTCAGGAAATAAATACTCAGGGAACATCTGCCAAGACATGAGGAGTTAGAAAAGAACTGGAGCCCTAAACCTTCACACAGAAATATGATCAGGAAGCTGGAGGTGGCTAAGTGGTTAACAGTACTTACTGCTCTCTCACAGAGGACCTGGGTTCAGTTCCCAGAATCCATATGTGGAGTCACATCTGTCTGTAACTCCAGTTCAAAGGGGATCTGATGCCCTGGTCTCCACAGGCCCTAGGCATGTGCATAGTACACATACATATACATGCAGGCAAACACTCATACACATACAATAAAATAAACCTTTTTTTTAAAAAAAAAGAGTCTTTAAAAATTTGATCAGAAGGTGAAACCCTGGAAGGAAGACAGAAGTCCCTTTAAGTACCTTTAGTCTCTCTACAGAGGACAGACTGTTCCTGAATTTGCAAAGCACCTGCCTCATCCTTGAGTGCTAGGAGTATAAGCTTACACTCCTTGACTTGGTCTTTTTTTTTTTTTTAATTAAGATAAAAAAAAAAACTTCTTTTGTGGGGTAGGGGAAGGGTTTATTCAACTTACACTTCCACATCACTGTTCCTCAGCAAAGGAAGTCAGGACAGGAACTCAAGCAGGACAGGAACCTGGAGGCAGGAGCTGATGCAGAGGTCATGGAGGGGTGCTGCTTACTGGCTTGCTCTTCATGCCTTGCTCAGCCTGTTTTCATATAGACCACCAGACCAGGGATGGCACCACCCACAATGGGCTGGGCCCTCCCCCGTCAATCACTAATTAAGAAAATGCCTACAGGCTTGTCTACAGCCCGATTTTATGGGGGCATTTTCTCAATTGAGGTTTCCTCCTCTCTGATGACTCTAGCCTGTGTCAATGTGACTTAAAACCAACCAGATCACCCCCCACCCCCACTCTTGAGACAGGATCTGGTTATGTAGCCCTGGCTGACCTATGTAGATGATGCTGCCTCACAGAGATCTCCTGCTTCTGCCTCCTTCCTGATGGGACTAAAGACTTGCTTCTTTAAAGGTGGCTGATATACAAACACCTGGTCCTCAGAGAATTAACTGCCTCCCTCTCCCTCTCCCCACCCCCCCCTCCAGGCGACCGGAACACAGAGAAGGAGGAGGGCAATGAGATGTCGCACGAGGTAGATGTGATTATAAAGCACAACAAGTTCGTGAAGGAGACCTACGACTTCGACATCGCGGTGCTCAAGCTGAAGACGCCCATCACGTTCCGCATGAACGTGGCCCCTGCCTGCCTGCCTCAGAAGGACTGGGCCGAGGCCACACTGATGACCCAGAAGTCAGGCATCGTGAGTGGGTTCGGACGCACGCACGAGAAGGGCCGCCAGTCAAACATCTTGAAGATGCTGGAGGTGCCCTACGTGGACCGCAACACCTGCAAGCTTTCCAGCAGCTTCAGCATCACACAGAACATGTTCTGTGCTGGCTATGACGCCAAGCTGGAGGATGCTTGCCAGGGGGACAGCGGAGGCCCCCATGTCACCCGGTTCAAGGACACCTACTTTGTGACTGGCATTGTCAGCTGGGGAGAAGGGTGTGCGAGGAAAGGGAAGTACGGGGTCTACACGAAGGTCACGGCCTTCCTCAAGTGGATAGACAAGTCCATGAAAGCCAGGGTGGTGCCCACATCTGAGAGCCCAAGGTCAAGTCCTTCAAGTCCTCCCCATTAAAGCTGTTGTTCTCCAGACCTGCTGGGTCACATATGGTGTTAGTAAGTGTCGCCGCCTGAGCAGGAAGTTTCTTGGGGCAGCTGCCCACTTGCAGTGGTAGACTCTTTGGGTCCCAATCTGATGTTCCCTTAACTTCACGGTATAAGAAACAGGCTCTAATTGAGCAAAGGTTCCTCTTCCTGAGCCAGACTAGAGGACTCTCAGGGAGTCACCAGCTCTAGGGATGGGAGTCATCTCTGCCCACCACCACAGTGTGTGACCTTCTCAACTGACTAACTTAACTACCTTGAGAACAAATGCCCACACCATAGGACACACACACACACACACACACACACACACACATACACACGCACACACACACACTCATACACATATACACACGCACATGCACATGCATGCACACACACACACACACACACACACACACACACATACACACACACACATACACACACACAGAGTGGGACAGAACTTCAACACCACAGCAGGTGGTTTAGGTTGGGGGCCCAGACTCGGATGCTCCTTTGCTTGGCCAGAGAACCCTCACTCTCCTCTGGGAACTAGACAACATAGAATTGCTGCTACCATGCCATCCACTGAAAGTAAAGAATCCCTGGAAGATACCCTAAGATCTTTGTCTAAAGGTAAAGGAACCTTTAACCCAGATCCAAGCCAAGGACCAATCCTATGTTGGGCTGCCTTTGAGTGTGTCCAGGAGTCTTCCTGGTGAATGCACATGGACTCTGTGCCGAGCTGAGTGTTGAGTATGCGTGCAGTCTCCATGAGCTGGGCTACATGCTAAGTGTGCATGTATCTTCCTGAATGAGGCTGAGTGATAAGTGTACACAAGAGTCTCCCAAGATGGGCTGCCTGGTGAGGGCTAAATTTGGTGTTGAATGTGCGTGGGCCCTTCTTCCTGAGCACGCTATTGGCTTACCAAGGGCTAATAGCGACCCTACCCCCAAACACATGGGCCTTAGCCCTGCTTGGATTAGGAGACTCCAGAGGGGTCTTTGCAAAGCCTAAATCCTGGCCTTATCCCAGACATTAACTTCTAAGTCTCTGGAACGAGCCTCACCCCAGAAGTTTCTGGAACTCTTCCAGGCACTGTCATGCCAGCAAAGCAGGTGTCCATGGCATGTCTCCCCTCTCCAGTCTTCCACTGTCTCTGAGCCCCAAGTTAAATGTTTGTGGGAACCAAGCCTACTTTCAGTAAATAAACTTTTTCCCCCAAAAGTTTTCCTATAGTTTGCATTTTGCATAACTTTCCTAAGCAAAGTTTAAAGGTTCCAGTACAAAACCTCCCCCAAATCAAGAGCTGGACCGAGTCCTTTGTAAACAGATTTTGCAAGATTGGGGAAAATCAACAAAAACAGCCCTTGATTTCCTAGAACCATAATGACCAAGATTGAGGTTGGGGGCCTGAGAGCAGAGCTCAGCTCCGCAGCCACAGCTGGGTCAGTGTTGTGGACATTGGAGAACACCATTCCGTGGCCCATTGGCCCTACATGCATGTCAGGAGTGGAAGACCATGATTTCACCCACCTCCATGGATGGACTTTGTGTCTGTCCTTAAGAACAAGAACTCCCTGGTCTCCAACAACCCCAGGACAAGGTCAGCACCCACATAGGTTCTGTACCAACAGAAAGACAAGCACAAGAGTCTGTGTGGGTGTGGGGTCAGCTCATGGGGAACCTGAGTGGACACTGGAAAGTGAATTTGCTCACAAGCACATCGTGTTAGACCTCATTCACCACTACAAACATTAAAAGAATCACCAATAATTTCAAAGCAAACAGAAAAGCCAGCACCCAGATCCTGAGTGTCAGGGGTCAAGAATGTGAACCCCAGATTTAGTAAGGCATCTCCCCTTGTGGCTCTGGCAATCAGAACTCAGACTTCCTGTGGTACTGGTAATGTGGGTGCAGGCTCCCTGGGGTGTGATGGGGACCCAGAGTGTGGATTCCCAGAGCAGATGATGATGGTTTCTAGACTGAGCACAGAAAAGAACAGTCTCCTTACTCGGCTCTGTTCCTGATCCAGAAACAAGACCTAGCAAATGGCAAGAGAAAAGACTTCCTTCCAGATGGAGGCTTTCACAGGGGCCATGCCCCTCCCAGAGTTGAGGAATGTGAGCCCCAGATGTCTTTGGTCATGGTTGTTTTTTTTTTTTTTTTTTTTTTTTTTTCTATCCTGGATGGATTGGAGAAGCTGATTCTGGGGTAGACACACTGTCTACCAGCCTTCAGATCTCTGCTTACCTGCCCATCTTCGTCTGGCACTGTCTCATTCCCCCCTGTCAATTCTCTGTGCCCCTCCTTTGCCCCTACACATTTCTTGTGGTGACGTCCTTCCCACTCACTGCTAGGTCTGGACCCAGGATGGTGCCTTGCAGGGAAAGAAGGCCACCTGCACAGAGGCGCCTCCACTGTCCCCTCCAAGTCTACCTTTTCCTCCCACCCTGGCTGACAGTAAATGCTGGAAGGGAACATAAACGAGGGTGCGTCTCCTACACAAGCCATTAACATCTAGGTCCACAGGTCACTTAATCTAGCCCACTGTGTATTCTAAGGCACATGTTGACCACTGTGCCTCCCGGGGCCCTGGACTTTGCCTGTCTGCAGACTTTGCCCTGCCTGGGCCAGCCGGGCTCTGGGTCAGCATGGCTGGCTGCACCTTGCTGTTCCGGGGCCTCCTCCTCGCCTTCACCCTTACCCTTGTCCTGCACCAGGTGGAGCTTTCAGGTAAGCACTTGCTGTTTCTTTCTTTAAAAAACATTTTCTGTGTGTGTGTGTGTGTGTGTGTGTGTGTGTGTGTGTGTGTGTGTTCTATATATTTCACATAATACAATTCTGTGGTATTTGTCCTTTCTTTCAAATATAAAAACATTTTATGTACAACTACAGGAGAAATAATACACAGATATCTTGAACATAAAATAAAAACATTTTCTTAAAGCTGGGACCTCATTCTATAGCCCAGGCTAGTCTGGAACTCACTAGTTCAGGCTAGTTTCAGCTCTTGGCAATCCTCCTGCCTCAGTCTCCTGAGTGCTAGGAGTACAGGAATGGACCACCAGACCTAGCCATCTCTTCCTGGTACAGCCCGAATGGTTCTATAGATGGTACTGTCTCTAGAGGTCCTAAAGGACAAGCCACGTTCTCACTCTCCCTCCTGAAGGTCGGTATGGATCTCATTGCCATGTGGTAGAGCTGTTGAAAGGGACAAGAACTTGTCAGGCCAAGGACAGCCTAAGTCGTGCAGGACAAGACCTGGCTGGGCACCCCTTAGCCAAAGCTAGCTTGCAGCCTGTCCATCTAGATGTCAGGGTTCTTGTTCTGGGCCAAAGGACTGCATGGGGACACGTAGCCTGAGCCTTGATCCATGTTGCTCTTTCTATCCTGGAGTTATCCAAACCTCCATCCCAGCTTCCAGGAGTCTCTTCTGTGCCCTCTTTCTGTCCACGTCCTCCTTTCCCCCACCCTGAGTGCAGCCCACGGCTCCTCAGCTCAGCTGTGATTCCAGGCCACTTGCCTCTGCTCTCTCTGCCTCCTTCACTCCCTCCATCCACACCTGACATTCCTCATCACTAGTCACTTGATGTGTAACAGTTTGCTCAATGCCAACTCCCTGTGAGGGTGGAGCCCACACGGACAAGTCCTGTACGCTGGCTCTCAGCACTGGCCCGAGCCCCTGAGCACGACCAAAGTTCTCAGAAAAATCACTGTTGTCGGGTTGAGCTGCTGAGCCTTTGTGATCCACACGTGCCACAACTTTAGCCAAATGGGGCTTCTTGGTACCTTGCATACTGGTGTGGGGGAAAGACAGCTTGCATTAGACAGGTGCTGTGAGCTGAGTGCTCCTGGTGAGCAGGGCTATGTCTCTAAGCCTGTGGTAGCATCACTGTCCCTGGCTAGGGTGGATGCAGGCATCTTGGCACATTAGCACACAACTGTGGTGCATCTCTGAGGAAACCATCCTTTCCCCTGACCACTGCCCAAAGTATCCAAGGTGGCAGCATGGATAGGCGATGCTCAGAGCCCAACACTATCCTGTGAATGGGCAGGAAGGAGAACTCTGTAGATCTGAGCTCTGTCTGAGGGAGCTCACCTGAGCCCACACTCATGTAAAATGCTCCAGAGCTGGCTGTCTCCGTCTGCCTGCTCAGGACTCTTTCCCACCATGGAGAAACCACTCAAGCCTTACATTCCTTTATTCGATGTTCACATACAGACACTCTCCACTCTCCATGGGTCTGTCCACAGGTGTTGCATTTTTGCAACACTGAGATTGGAAAATACCAGCGTAGATCATGTTGAAGCTGTCCCATATCATGCTTTCTGCGTGGACACCCACCTACTGCAGCTAACTGTGCACAGCCTCTCTGAGCCAGTGTGTCGGCCTAACCCATAAGGGCCATCCGCCCACTCAACACAAAGAAAATACATGGGTAGCATAGGAATGACCAGCTAGCTGGCCCTGAAGAGGAGCGCACACCAGGCCCTGCTGAACACTAGGGAATAGCATGCTCCAGCTGAGGCACCCTGAGGGAGAGGGCTCCCTGCTCACACTGCTACACCCCCACTCCCCACCGGCAGTGTTTCTTCCAGCCCCGGAGGCAAACAAAGTCCTGGTGAGATGGAGACGCGCTGGTTCTTATCTCCTGGAGGAAATCTTCAAGGGCAACTTGGAAAAGGAATGTTATGAGGAAATCTGCAACTACGAGGAAGCAAGAGAAGTGTTTGAAGATGATGTCGTGACTGTACGTGAGCCCCGCGAGCCCCCACAAGCCCCCGCGAGCCCCCGCGAGCCCCCTCGAGGCACGCGTGCTTTCTAACTGTTCAGGCCCAGCTGTCTCAGGGAACAGGTTTAATTGGCCCATTTCCTTGGGGTGGGGCTGGTGTGAGCCTGACTTCACAGATGAGAAGCCAGACTTAGAGGTGGGAGGCAAACGGGCCTAGCAGCAGGTGGGGGCCACACTCCAGACTCCTTCTGCTTGGGCTACCTCACTGGGGAGACCTGCCCACCACAACACAACCAAATCACCAAACTCCACTGTTGGCACGTGTTGGGAGAATTTTAGAAAGACAAAACTCTTCCCTTACACACACACACACACACACAGAAAATTTTCCATGGTCCATGGTCTAGATTAGGTGAATCCTTTTCTCACACATGCACAGACACAAACAGTCAGGTAAGCATTTGGCGTTTTTTAATTACTCATAAGATTATCAGATGACAGAAAGAGGGAGCCAAAACCAAAGGAACGGTAACTATTTTCATGTAAGTACCTCAGAATATAGTTGTAAAACATTTAATAACAATCTCCCAGGCTGGGGTGTGGCGCGGTGGTGGAGAGCTGGTCTAGTTCTAGTTCAGTCTCTAGCATTACAATAGTCTTACATGTTAATGTAGCAATATTTAAAACTGGTTGTGGATAAAACAGTGGCTTCTTATCCCTAGAGTATTCAAATGTTTTTAATTATAGTTTCCTAAAGATTCATATAGTATAGAGGATCCTTCTGAAACAGCCTGTCTGTCATTTAATGGAAGTAGCCCACCCTAAATTTCAATTTGCTGATTTCCTGAGGGGGAAGAGCGATCATGGTGTCATCCACACATCATTAGGAGTACGGTTTGGGGACACACCACAAGTCTGAATAGCTCATTTGGATGTCCCACTCCAGCCTTCCCCATGAACCTTTAAAATTATAACTGCTTACTTTTTTTTAAAAAAAGATAGAGATTTCAGACAATTGCCAGGCATTTCTGTAGAGTGAAGTAGAAAGCAGCCAGGAAGGAGGTGCTGTAGCTTTGTGTCCTCACACACAACATCCTCCCTCTCCTTGAGACACGGTAAATAACCTGGTAATATTCCGCTCCTGTTCAATGAAAACAGGCTGTTAAATCACACAGAAAAATTCCATATCCTCCAGATGAGTGAGTAAAACCCATGTTTTCTTACCCCTGAGTCCATCCATGGTAGACTGAATACAGAAAGACCCCATGATAATGTTCTTACCTTTTGCTTTGGCAGGAAAGATTCTGGAAACAGTACGGTGGTAAGTGCTTTCTCAGCTCTCTGGCCTGGGTTGAGACTCAGGACAGTCTCCACTGGGGCCATAGATTCACATTCTACACCTGTGGCTCCTGGGACTTGCTGTCTGCCCGGGGAAGGGCATTGGTCCCCAGGCTCCCACTGGCAAGACCACAGTGAGGCCTCTGGTTTCACTGTGTTGATGTCTGTGAGTTCCTAGGCAGCTGAGGTTCAGAAAACAGACAAGAGTCCTTCTTCACCTCATAGCTCATCCTATTTCTGGGAAGGGGCATGCTGTCGGCCAGGAGATGGATCAGATTTGAGAACTGCAGCTGTAACCCAGATGTTTGTCTTGGGATCTACTCTATAGGCTCTCCTCATGAAGAGCGTGGGGTGGGTGTCAACAGAAAGAGATGTGAAAGTGAATGAAGAACACAGGGTGGGTGAAAGCAAGGACGCACTTTGAAATGAGTAGAAGATCTTGGGGTGCGTGACAATAATGGTGAGAGATTGGGGGTTGGGGACACATGACACCTAACGGGACAGGAAGCCCCTGGAACTTGGTCTCCTCTTCCCCAGTGGAGCCAGCTTAGGATGGTCCTGACTCCAGGGGTCCGCAGTGCACTCTCAGAGGCCCTTCTGCTTCCGTAGGTGGCTCTCCATGCACCTCCCAGCCCTGCCTCAACAACGGGCTTTGCAAGGACTACATCCGCAACTACAGCTGTGTGTGCTCCGCTGGCTATGAGGGCAGGAACTGCGCAATGGGTGAGGCTCCGCCCACTCTCAACCCAGGATGGGGCTTGCTGGGACAGGGCAGCTTACTCAGGCAGGAAAGGGTGCCCTGGGAACCTTGATACACTCATCTCGGTGGACTCCTTGGTTCCCCTATTCCATTCCACCATGGACATCATGCCACAGGTGATGGCAGCATTCTGTGACCCACTGTCCAGCCCTAGCCCTCTTGAAACTGTCATCGCACAGGGTCCCCTTTCCCAACCATCCCCCCAATCCACAATCCGCAAGTTGGAAGGGGTTGCACACAGGTGTGTCTGACTGAGTACCCCAGTCAGGGGTACTCTAGAGAGAGAAAAAGCAAAGCAAAGCTTCATAAGTAAATAGCCCCCCACCCCCTTCTAAGCTGTAGGGTTTGAATGTAGAGTCTCACATGGGCAGGCACACTCTCCCACTGAGTTACACCTCCAGTCCTTTTTACTTTCTATTTTTGATCAGGGTCTCAATATATGGGATAGGCTGCTCTTCCAGGTTTGAGTCCCAGCACCCACATGGCAGCTCACAACCTTCGATAACTCCAGTCCCAGGAAGAACTAACACCGGCTCTGGCCTCTGTGGGTACTGCCCCATATGGTACACAGACACATATAGGCAAAACACCCCTCTCCATAAAACATAAAAATAAGGGAACTTGCTATATAGTCCAGGCAGGCCTTGAACTAATGATCCTCCCCTCTCAGACTTCAGAGTAGCTGTGATAGACACCTGTACCACAAGGTCTGACTAAGAAAAGTCCTTAAACACCCATGCAAATGACCTCATTGGGGCAAAGGGAATGAATTCCTGATAATTGTCAACTACAGAAAAAAATGCATGTCCCTCTTCCTGGGACTGTAGCTCAGAAGCAGCCCTCTGGGAGAAAAGGTTCTTCAGCCCAGATCTTTGCTCCCAACTCCAGATTCCTGCACCACCATCTCCCTGGCAGGGCATTATGGGTGTCTCACCTCAGCTGCTCCGCTGCTTACACTGGGCTCTGAGCCCCCTCTTGGTCCCATTTCTGCTCTTTGAAGGAACAATCCAAAGACTGAAGCCTTTGCAGTGGAAAAGGAAACAGCTAGGAACATAGATGCCATACCAGTCAGATGTCCAGGACTGGGTGACTCCTCCTGAGGCCGAACATAGGGGCCATCTCACTGTGTCTCCATGGACGTACCTGGGACACTTGAGTGTGGGAAGCTTTATATGAAAACTGGCAAGGTGGGAATAATGAGGACTGTGGGTGTAGCTCCATGCTTCTATTATTATTATTATTATTATTATTATTATTATTATTATTATTATTTTGTACATGTAACATACAAGCAACACTGGGACAGGCGAGCCAGACCCATGCCAAGTAGACAAGAACACTGACCATTCCACATCCATCGGCAAGGCTGGTTTTAGCTTTCTCTTCCTTTTCAGCTAAAAACGAATGTCACCTCGAGAGGACCAACGGGTGCCAGCACTTCTGCCATCCAGGGCAGTCATCCTACATGTGCAGCTGTGCAAATGGCTACAAGCTGGGAACGGACCGCAAATCATGCAGTCCAAGTGGTGAGTTCCTACAGAGGCAGGCCATCTCACCCTCCACAGCCCCTTCATCCTCATCTCGGTTACAGGGTGTAGTGCCGTGGTTAGTGGGATGGAATTGCTGACTCGGGGTTCTGGCCTCCACATTAGAGCAACCAGAGTGCCGGAAGTGCTTTGTGTCAGGAAGCCCATGACTCTATTATCCAAACTGCTCCCTAAATAAGCCTGGGAGCAGGCAGTTCAGCTTTGCCTGCTCCCCATGGCCACCAATGACCTCGAGTCTACCAGCATTCAGATGAGACTTCCGGCTAGCACCACGGTAGATCCCACGTCCACTCGGAAAACACTGATTTTCTTCTCATGTTGCCAACCACAAATGAAGACAAATGTGCCTGTGGGGCTCTGACTTCCAAACACATCAGGACACTGGAAAAAGACGGCCAGGATCCACCTAGCTTCCCGTGGCAGGTAACAGCGTCCGCTAACAACTTCTGTTCTGTTACAAACTCCATCTGTCATTTCCCCTTTCGGGCCCCAAACGGGCGATGACTGAGGGAATTGGGAACAAACTCTTTCCTGAGCTTTGTGAAATTTCTCCACCCACATTAGCATGTCAACTGGTGTTGTCATTATGCATGTCTTGTTTAGGCAACTGTATTGCTGAGATTTTATGGATGAAGCTTCCCTGTTGTGTCTAGAACACTATCTCACAACAGGCATCCTGGTCTGGTTTATTTTGTTTTATTTTTTTCTACCTCTTTCCTGAAATTCCCCTGAACCTTAGGTATAGGGGCTGCATTGAAAATATATCGATTATGTCTGGGGACCCCACAGCCATTGATTCTCTGTATTTTGACAAATTGTGGACTTCTGTAACAGTCTCCATCTGCTGCAAAAGGAAGCTAGAACTAACACTTATCAGGCCGTGCATGACCCCAGCTAGGCCTGGGAGTGTGAACATGGTCTGGGTGGATAAGGTTTCAGGCTCCTCTCTGTCTTAATCTGCTGCATCTAATCTGATGTGAATCCCACAACCCACACCCTGTAACCATCATCTACATAAAACAGACTTTTTCTCTGCTTATTTCTCTGGGTTTCTGGAATAGTAATTGCTGCTCCATTGTCCTGCCTGCACCTAACAGTTCTGAGTCAGCTCCATCATCTTCCCTGCACCTAACAGTTTTGAGTCAGCTCTATCATCCTGCCCATACCTAACAGTTCTGAGTCAGCTCCATCATCCTGTCCATACCTAACAGTTCTGAGTCAGCTTGGTTGATCTTTCTCCTCAGTATGGAACATAAGCCATGTGTTATTTTTCTGCCTGGTGACTATTAATGGATTGCAGAACTATAATTGATTAGCTACAGAAAGCTTTGTGCTTTATAAATATACTTCAGTGATGCTCTGGAACATGGTTAAGATACCTGGACACAGCTTAATCCAATTACACCTTGATTTAGGCTTTGCTGGGGAAGGCCAGCGCAGTGTTCTAGGTTGGTTCTCTGACTTCCCCTACAGAGACAAGACCCTACTGTGCTCTACCAAATGCTTGGCCACATTTTCAACTGGTTGGTATAGCACACTATTGCAGCCTTCATGGGTCCCAGAACTGTCCCCTCTAACACTTTAGAGTAAGCTTCCCTGGTCTTAAGTAGCTTATCTTCACACGCTCATTACGACCCCTGAAAACCAGGAGAGCCTGCAGCTCCCCAGTCGTCCCCTTTAAGATCGTCCGACAACTGTAACCACTGTGCCTCCTGGTGTTCTTGCCACTCTGTGGGCTCTGCCTGAGTCACCCTTCCTGAACTGCCATGCAAGCTTAGGAGTCACGAAAGCGCTGGCCCCTGAAAGATCATGGTCCTTGGTGACCAGCCTTTCAATTCTGTCTGCTTTCCTTGTTCCAGGGGGAGGGAAACCTGACAGCCGTCACTCTTCCTTGGCTGAGGCGTCAGAGAGCTGGTGGCTGTGGAAGAAACAGTGGAGTGTGGACACTGACTGTCCCTGGTGCCCCTGACAGCCTTTAGACTCAGCTTTACTGTTCTCTAATCTTACACTGGCTGCTAACAGCGATTTTCTGTTTTTTCAAGGTCAGATTAACAAATTCCAAAGGAAAGGACTTCTGTGGTGGTGTTTTAATCCAGGAGGACTTCGTGTTGACCACAGCAAAGTGTTCATTACTACACAACAACATTAGTGTCAAAGCAAGTGAGTATTTCTTTCATGAATATTATCTCATTATAAATAAAACGAATAATCCAACAGGAATAACATGGAAATTTTTCAAATAGAAATTTTGTTTCTAAAGCAAGACATGAAATAGCTTCAGTAATACCGAGGCAGCTGTAAAATTACATGCAGATACAAACCAAGACGTTTCTAGTAGAATGTGGACACAGCGAGCCAATGCTAAGTAGCATCCAGCACAGGACAAATTGCAGCAGTAGAGCAACCACCTGGACAAGGAGGGCTGGCTGAGAGCCAGAGGAGCTGGGTTCAAATCCCTCCTCCCTATGATAGGGGCTGCAACCCTGTCTCATCTCAGAACATATCTGTATCTCATTTTCCATCTCTAAAGCCTGGACAACATTTCTCCCCTCTGGGAAGTTCCCATCGTCAGCTGTGGATGTGCTCAGCAGCAAATGTGAGCATGTCTCACTCCTTATCCTTAAATACCTGTGTGAACAAAACGTGGCTGGGACTCACCGCGAAAGAACTGACCGCGTCCTGAGTGGCCATGTTCATTTCACCGCTTCCTGTTTTCTAACCAACCCCCATGCTGTCCTGTGTTCCAGAATAAAAAATTGGCTGTTTTAGAGGACAGTGTGAAGAGGCCAGGGATATGAGTTGACCCGGCCCATGCTGTGATCTGCATTCGAGTCACAGAAAAACACTGCCTCTCCCCCATCAGGGTTACACTGAGAAATCAGTTCCTGGAGATTGTCTAAGTGGTTGGTTGCTCATGATTTCAGATGCTGGCCAGAGAATTGGGATCAAGAGCGCTCATGTGCACATGCGCTATGATGAGGAGTCAGGGGAGAATGACCTCTCACTGCTGGAACTAGAGAAACCCTTGCATTGTCCCAGCTCAGGGCTCCCTGTCTGTATCCCAGAGAGGGACTTTGCCGAGCATGTCCTCATCCCTGGAACAGAGGGTCGCCTCAGTGGCTGGATGCTCAATGGCACAGACCTGGATACCACACCGATGATGATGCCGGTCACACAGGTGGATGGGGAGGAATGTGGACAGACCCTGAACGTGACTGTCACAACAAGAACAAGCTGTGAGAAGGGCAGCGTGGTGACGGGGCCTTGGGTGGAGGGCAGTGTGGTGACCCGAGAACACAAGGGGACCTGGTTCCTCACAGGGATCCTGGGTTTGCCACCACCAGGGCAGTCACATGTGTTCCTCCTCACCACAGTCCCAAGATACTCGATGTGGTTTAAACAGATCATGAAGTAACTGAAATCCAACAACATGGCTAAGAGGTGGTCAGATTCTGTCAGTTACCATTGGAAGGCGATGTCTCTTTCCCTGAAACTTTAAACTTTCCTTTATTCTTAAGAATTCCATACACACACACAATGAAATACAGCTACATCGACACCCCATTTCCCTTCTGCTGCTCACCTTATCTTCCCCTCAACATGGTCCTCTCTCACGTCTTTTTCTGATAACCCAGTAAGTCCCATTAGTGTTACCTCCCATGCACAAGCGTTACGCTGGGAGTCAGGGGGGAACATCTCACCGCTAGAGCTCAAGAAGCTAGCTCCGGGTTGGGGATTTAGCTCGTGGTAGAGCGCTTGCCTAGCAAGTGCAAGGCCCTGGGTTCGATCCTCAGCTCCACATACAAAAAAAAAAAAAAGAAGAAGCTAGCTCCAGCTACCTCTGTGTGTGTGGTATGGGGCAGTGCCCTCCCCCAGCAGCTGTCAACTAACTGCCAATAGTGCCTCATATAAGGAGTGAGGCATGGAGCATGTCCCCACCCACACCACCTAGGCCAGAATCTCATCTGGCCTGACTTGGTGCAGTCCTGAGCAAATCACCACAGCTGCTCTGAGTCTGGAAGTGAAATCATCATGTATGTCCAGAAGACAGCGTCTCATGGCACTCCCCACCACTTTTCAGCTCCTATGTTCTTCCTGCTTCTCTTCTACAAAGTTCCCTGGGCCTTGAAGGGTGCATGGGGATGGGGAGAGCTCATTAGGATACCCCATTCAGGACTGAATGCTCAATCCCCTTTTCTCAGCCACTGGGACCAATTATGCATCTTTGCATTAATCGCTGCCTATTATAAAAAGAAGCTTCTCTGGCCAAGCTGGAGAACAGTCCAGATCTATAGGTGTAAAAACAAATACTTTGAAGACATTTTTTGTTTGTTTGGTTTGGTTTCTCCAGACAGGGTTTCTCTGTGTAGTTTTGTGCCTTTCCTGGAACTCACTTTGTAGACCAGGCTGACCTCGAACTCACAGAGATCTGCCTGCCTCTGCCTCCTGAGTGCTGGGATTAAAGGCGTGTGCCACCACTGCCCAGCAGAAGACGATTTTTTTTTTCTTTTTTCAGAGCTGAGGACTGAACCCAGGGCCTTGTGCTTGCTAGGCAAGCACTCTACCACTGAGCTAAATCCCCAACCCCCAGAAGATGATTTTTAACATGGCTGTTCAGAAAAGCAACAATAGCAACTTCTACCCTAGGGCCTGTGACCGCCCCAGTCAGGAACTTTTGGCCAAGATTATAGTTCCAAGCATGAAATCCCTCCTGTGGAACAGGCCTCAAACTCAACCAGAAAGCAGTTAACTACTCCACAGTAGCCATGCCAAGATTGCACCGGTGGGCATATCTTGGCTGGCACGTCAGTGTTGTGGCCTGGGGTCCAGCACTGGGTTGAGACCACTGATGCCTTGGCTCCGCTGCCACTGGCATAGCACCACCCAGCACCATGAAAGCTAGCTGCCAGGGAGAGTCTCCTGGGTAATTTTTACCTAACCAGAGGCCTTAAGGGGGGGGGAAATGGACATGTTAAATAAAATCAGCGTCAGTCATAAACCAGCTGAATAACTGAGTGGGAGGGGCTGTGAATGCATGTGGTTATGTCATACATGGTCTGACACACACTGGAACAGACATCTCTGGGACAGAGGCATCTCAGAATTACCAGTGAGACAACAAAGGCAGCCTAATTCTGACTGTGCATGGCTCACTGTTGGGAGAGGGAAACAGGTTTAGTATTGGAAGACAACCGTGGGCCTCCTGATAAGGCTGTGCTTAGATACTCTAGGTGAAAAAAGCCCCTCAGCAGGTTCCAGAAGTGCCGGAGCCTCTCAGCTTGGTATGTGTTCAGTGAGGCTGTGCCTTGGTACCCTCATCTCTGAGAGGAGTGTGGCTGTGATGACGTGACCCTGCTTTTAGTCCCAGGACTTGAGAGTTCGAGATAGGAAGGTCCCAAGTGTGGAGACAGCCTAGGCTGCAGAGTAAGACCTTGTCTCAAAATATAAACTAGAGGCCAGACTAGTGTACCCCTAGGCAAGAACTGGGTGTGAGCATTTGATGTTGATGTAAACCAGCCACAGTAACATATAAGTCTGTGTGCCCAGAAACCACGACTCCACACACAGGACTTGAGACAGCACACAAAGGTGCTACACAGAGGTCATTTCTTTAACTGCCGGGTTCAGCTATTTATCACTTTAAACTACCTGTGTTTGACTTGGGATGTCACTGTTTAATAAACTACTTGGAGATACTTGAAAATTTTATTCTGTTGCTACTAAACTCAAAAGACTGGAATCCAGGATGCTCATAGGAACGTCAATGTTTGAGTCATTGCAAGGATAACACTTTATCAGAAGTTGGGGGTGCTTAAGCACCCTGCTGAATAGCAGGGTCAGCTGTGCAGGATAGCTCTGCATGAGTGAGGGCAGTGCCAGACATGTACACAAAGGAGACAGGAAGGCAAGCTCAGCCCTGGTGGAGCTCACCAGCTCTGCCAGCCAGGGGCCATGTCCATTGCCAGACAGTGTCTATGCACACCAGGCTGCTGGGTGGACATGACCAGGGCATACAGCCCACGGGACATACTGTTCCCGCAGCCAGTGTGTGGCTTAGATGGTGTCCTCAGCTGGAAAGTGGTATAGCTCACAACACAAGGCCACACAAGGGACCACTTCCTTTGCCCCCATCCTAGAACCCCGCTTCATCTGCCACAAGAGAACCCAAGCTGTCCACCCACATCCCAGTGAGCCGTGTGTCCAAGCCCACACCTATCACAGGAGTGAGCCACCTTCTAGCCCCCCAGGACCATACTCGCCATCACATGGAGCAGAGGCCAAACCCACCAAATGCTGACCAGGCTTCAGATCTGGGCAATCTCGGGGTGCTGGGTGGTTTTGCCGCTGCAGGAGGATGCTGATCAAGTCCTGTTCTCTGTGCCCCCATGGAGGACACAGAAGTTCTACCACAGCTCAAATGCACAAGGACAGCTTCTGAACATGACAACTGAAATAGCTAGCTTCTCCTCCTGAGTGTACTTCTCACTGACAAGGGGAATGTAAGCCTCCCATGGACACACACCTTCGATCCCAAGCCCTTGGAGGAGATGCAGAGGGGAGAAGAGCATCATGCTCTACCAGCATGGTCTACACAGAGCTCCAGCCAGGCTATGTCTAAGGACCCCACCTCAATAAACAAATAAACGACAAAACAACAAGCATGTAAACAGCACCACCACCACGGAGGAAATGCACACTCCAAGAAGCAGGGACATTTCCAGTGCTGGGGAGAAAGTTCTGCTGAGGCCAGAGGAAGGGTCTCTACAAGTGGTTAAGTTAGATGCAGCTGCAGAGTGGGGGTCGAGAGCACAGTGGCCGCAGGAAAAGGAAACAGGCAGAGGCCGGCCAGCCAACTGCAGCTCAGCAGAGGCCATTTCCAGAGCCCGACTGCCAGGCCTTGGTCCTAGGCCCGCAGCCTTCACAACAGTCAAGAAATAAGCCAGAGCTGAAAAACTTACATCACACTAAATTCCGCTTTTTAAAAAAAGATGTATTTATTTATGTGTGTCTGGGTGCCTGAGTGAATTTACATGCACACATGTACAGGAGCCCACAGAGGTCAGAAGAGGACATTGGATCCCCTAGAACTGGAGTTCTAGGAGGTTGTGAGCTGCCATGCGGGTGCTGGGAACCAAACCCAGGTCCTCTGATAGGGCAGTAATTGTTCTTAACCGCTGAACCATCCCTCCAGGCCCCAAATTCCACTTTTTAAAAAGAAACGTCAAGTTAACCAAGCACTTTGAGCTGACAAATTGCTCAGATTTTGCATATGAAAATAGACATATCATGTAACATACAATAAACAATGTGTTTGTATAAATTGAATTACTTTAAAAAAAAAAAAAGATAAAGCTACAAAATATTACAAAGACAGCCCCCATGAACAACAAATAAACTGAAGCACAGCTGCCTGCTTCCTGGTAGTTCACAAGCAGCAGCTGGCAGCAGGGGTGTTTGTCCATCTAGAAAAGGATTCCAGGCCTTGGCAAAGCTGGCCTGAGTTAGGACCATGGAGAGCATGGGTAGACACTCATGTTGGTGACTGCCTCAGTCGTCCTGGGGAAGCACCAAAGGCTTGGGCTACAGTGGACAGCTGTAGCAGGACTGCACCCCATCTGCAGCCCTGGCCGTCAGCACACCGTGGACAGTGGAGGGAAAGGGTTTTGCTTGCTGACAACCAGTTTCTGATGCTGATGGGAGATGTAGCCTTTGATGTGACCCTGAAACAGAGAAAAACAGATCAGCGTACACAAAATATGCCAGGTGACACAATGATGATGGAAACTCTTCCCTGGGGACAGTGGCTTAACAAGCACATGACAGAGAATAGGAAAATAGAGGTTCCACCTCTCTCTCATCACGGACCCATGTGAGGCCCCTTGAACACCATTTCCCAGGAAAACAACTGGTTCTATGAGAAAATGCCCTCACAAAGACAAGAGGTCTTCTGGTAACATTAGCCCCGCACTAGAGGACTTCTGAGAGCAGGCAAAGACTCACACACCATGTATATCAAGTTGGCCAGAATGCACTGCACTTCATCTATGTCCACGTCTTCCACATGCATGAATTTCAAGGCGACCAGAAAGGCATCTAGAGACAGCTGATGAGTTTTGAGTAACAAATACCTACAGAGGAAGAGAAATCACCGTAGTTATCAACAGGACTCAGAACTTCAAGACCAACAAGAGGAGCCCTGAGCAGGATAGGGAGAAATGACATCATTTAGTGACCAATGCTTCCACATATTTTAAGGTCCCACAGATTAGATACATCCAAAAACACACCCCACAAACTATTAAATGCAATAGTATCTAAGCTTTCTACTGTAAACAGCCCTGTACTAGTAGGATTTTTTAGATATTTAGTATTTCATTAAATTTTCAATGCATACTTTGTCACAGGTCAACAACTTTGAGATACCCTGTGATTTCAGGTCCTCCTTAGTATTCCTGACAGACTGCCATCAGCTGGATACAAGGTCTCTATGCATCTGAGAGCCAGTGTCCAGCTCACACCCAGGAAAAGGAACCATCACATTTAATTCCCTGACATACACAGTGGTGGGGAGGGTAATCCAGCTGCTGTGCTAGAAAAGGAAAGAGGACATCCGCTCCACAGCAGGGACAGGCAGGAGGGAAGGAAAGAGGACATCCGCTCCAGAGCAGGGACAGGCAGGAGGGAAGGAAAGAGGACATCCGTTCCAGAGCAGGGACAGGCAGGAGGTATCTGGTACCCCAAGCTAATGTTGAATCGGCTGCCAAGCTATGTCACCCTACAGGCCTTCAGAGTCAGCCTCTGCCCGATGAGGGGCAGGTTGTTGTCCCCCAGCTGCAACAGGCTGCATCATCTGCCCCAAGGGTTTCTTCTGGCAGACACCCCACTTCCGTGTGTGTGTGTGTGTGTGTGTGTGCGCGCGCGCATCTGTGTGCACACATGCGCACACTTGTGAGAATGCAGGCGTGTGTACAGGTCAGAGAACCACCTCAGCTGTCAGTCCTTGCCTTCCACCTTGCTGATCCAGGGTCTCCTCATCACTACTGTTTCACACCTCATCTACCAGGCCAGTTGGTCTGCAAGCTTCCAGCTTTCACAGGATTCTGGGGTTTCAACTCTAGCGCACATGCTACAGAACAGCACCTCGTCCACTGAGTGTCTCCCCGGGAACTCACACTTTCTTGAAGAGGTTCCTGTAAGTGATGATCTTCAGCTTCTCCAGGATGAGGAAGATGCCACAGCGGATGAAGAAAGTCTCGTGCTTGGCCAGCGCCTCATTGAGCAGCAGCAGATTGCCCTCACTGAGCAAGGAGAAACACCACACGGAGCCACAGCAAAACCCCAGCAAAAGAGGGCAACATGGTTTTAGTATATGAGTGCCGTCTCCATTAGCCACCTTCCTAAAACGTGCAGAGGATGGGCCTACCTGACTGCTTTGGTCACTTCTGAAAACTGCATGAGGTGGTATTTCCTCAGGAGCTCAATGGTCGGCATGTGGCCCTAAGACAGAAAGTTAGCTTTCCGTAACAGAAACACTTTCACACTGAAGAAATATGTAGAGGAGTAGGTCTGTGTGCCACATGTATGCAGGTGCCCAAGGGCAGAAGAGGACATCTGACCCCCAGAGTGGGAGTTAGAGGCAGTTATGAGCTACCTGGCATGGATGCTGGGACTGAACTCAAGTTCTCTGTAAGAGCAGCGAGCATTCTTAAGCACTGAGCCATCTCTCCAGTCCAAGCTCTGATCAGTAAGATTCTTATCGAGAAACTAACTAACAAACAGAAACATGGCAAACCGGACTAAGAAGCTGGACCAGGATTTAACATCCTGGCTGGACCAGCTAGATGCTCAGCAGGTCAAGGCACTTGCCACCAACCTGATGACCTGAGTTCAATCCCCACACAGTGACCTCCATGAGCGTTGTGGTATGCACACCCATACAAACAAACAGTCAAAACGAAGCAGTAAACGAGAAAAAAGCAGCTCTGATCAAGAACTACCAAAGCCTGGATACCAGTTCTGGGACTCAGTAGTATGACCTTGATCTTGACCCTCTTGTGATCTTGTCACTTATGTAACAAGGGGCAGGTGGTAACTGAAGAGATGGCAGGATAAGCATAGGACACATCTCTCAGGAGTTCACCAAAAATGGTCAACTCACTCTTCAGTGGGACGGGGGGGGGGGGGGGGGTCCTCACTGCTTCCCTTTACAGCTATTTTGACCTCTGTTTCAGACATATGCAGCACTGTTCTCTCCCGTCCCCCTCCCTCTCTCTCCCCGCCTCCACTATGTACTAGTCTTAGATGTGAAAACACTTTACCTTGATACTATGCCAGTTGACTAGTCTATCTACCTATGTGACTTTCCTGTTCAAGTATCAAAAATGAACTTTGGAGTAGTATACACTGCAATCCCATCAGCTGGGAAGTGGAGGCAAAGGATCAGAGTTCAAGGACAGTCTTGGTTACATTAGCTTTGAAGACCACCTGAGCTAAATAAGACTGTCTCAAAAATATTTATTATGATTTACATTCCCATAGCAGCTGGATGGTGGTGGTGCATGCCTTTAATCCCAGCACTCAGAAGGCAGAGCTAGGTGGATCTCTGAGTTCGAAGCCAGCCTGGTCTACAGAGTAAGATCCAGGACAGGCTCCAAAACTAGAATAGCATTTTCCTTTTTTAATTACTTTACTGAAATGAGTTTAACTTTTAAGGAGAAATATAAATAATATATCCTTGTTTCATTTGTTATATGAATATTAAAGTTCAGAGTTGCTTTCAAGAGAAGCAAACACAGCAGAGCTCCCCTGGAAGGGCCTGGAGCTGTGTGGGCATACCATGCAGGCATGTGTAAGCTCTGCTCCTGGCTGTGCTCCCAGGCAGCTCACCACTTAGCACATTGATGCTTTAAGCCCATCACAGCCAGCCACAGAGACTGCTGTCAATCACTCACGAGCAGCACCACCACAGCAGCCACAGAGACTGCTGTCAATCACTCACGAGCAGCACTATCACAGAAGCCACAGAGACTGCTGTCAATCACTCACGAGCAGCACCACCACAGCAGCCACAGAGACTGCTGTCAATCACTCACAAGCAGCACCACCACAGCAGCCACAGAGACTGCTGTCAATCACTCACGAGCAGCACCACCACAGCAGCCACAGAGACTGCTGTCAATCACTCACGAGCAGCACCACCACAGCAGCCACAGAGACTGCTGTCAATCACTCACGAGCAGCATCTTCACTGGCAGCAGGTAGATCAGGATCATCCTCTTGTTCTTCTGGCTGGAGCGATGGCAGTGCTCAAAGGCGAATGACAGGTAGTCCTCAGCTGCAGAGAGCAGACCCCTGTCAGACCCGGTATACAGCCCAGCACACGCACCTCAGGCCCCCATCTCAGACCCGGTACACAGCCCAGCACACGCACCTCATGCCCCCATGTCAGACCCGGTACACAGCCCAGCACACGCACCTCGTGCCCCCATCTCAGACCCGGTACACAACCCAGCACACGCACCTCATGCCCCCATGTCAGACCTGGTACAAAAGACAATGCTGCTTCCCTTCCCCATGGTGGGAACAGCGGCCCTGCCTCATCTCTGGCCCCAGTGACTCTCCTCAAGTAAAAGCCACAGCCCCAAATTCAACAATTTTTCAGGATATTCTTGGCCTGCCATGGTGAGCAATGGATGGATGGCCTACTTAACAACAAACAATGTGAATTAACTCCGCTATCTGCAAGCCACTGGGATTTGCATCTACAGCTGGAAACACAAATGCGACACCTCACTAACACACTGGTCAGGACACAGAATGGAGAGAACGCACCACGCGCAGCACACAAAGCACCCTCCACCAACGGCCATGTGTTTACACAAGATCTTCCTACCGTACTCTCCCCATCTGCCTGCCCACAACCTCTATGGGGTTTGCATTTCACGTCAACAGTTTCAACCAATAGGTTTAAGAATACAAGAAAAATCCAGTTTGCCAAGAGGCCCTACCCTCAGGCAGACTGTCTGCTAACAGCCAGCCTGGACCTCAGAGGGTTTAACCCACTAAGGAGACCCATGAAGATGGTGAGCAGGAACAACCCAAATGTGCAGAGCGCTGCAGTGCTGGGAGACTTCCCCAACAGGCGAAGCCGCCGAGCCAAGCCTGGGCAGAACTGGGCAAGGATTAGAAGGCTGTCAGCTGTTATGAAATCTCTCCTGCACCATTAGGCTCAACTATAAAAGAACAAAGATGCTCAGCAGCACAGGCTCACCTCACAGACCCATCGTCAGAGGCAGCAGGCCCTGGGCTGGAGTCTGGGGCTGAGGAAACCTGCACCCAGAGCCACCTCTGCTCCCTAACAGTGCAGCTATGCCAGAGTAAACCTCCAATCTCACACCTAGAAGTAACTGTCACTGTGGCAGGACCCTGTCTTCTGCCCCAAGCTGTCTTACTAGGAACCCTGCGGAGGCATGGCCATCGACAAAGACTGAGCACATCACTCCAGCCAGCAAGCGTAACTTCTGCCACCACCCTGGAGAAGCGTGGCATTTACCACCACTCGGGACAATTAAGTCCCAAAGCCCTTGGGCACACAGAAAAAAAAAAGCCTGACAGCTGCTACATGGGGAGACATCCTGCTGCCATTAGAAAGGAGTCAGTTTTCTCTAGTGCAGTTGGACTGTAGTGCAAAGCCCATATCCAAGGGTACACACGTGGGCAGCACAGAGTGGACTTGTTACACTTGTGTGTGTTCTGATTTGTTAGGAGCTCTTGCAGAGGGCTCAGGTTTGGTTCCAATACCCACACGAGGGCTCACAACCATTTGCAATTTATGGTCCAGATAATCAGACACCCCCCTTCTGGCCTTGAGCACTGCTGGCACAAGGTGTACTTACTTCATAGAAGCAGACAAAACACTCAAACACATGAAATATAAATGAATCTTAAAAAAAAAAATTATAGAAGGAAGGGAAGAGAGAGGTGAATGAACCTGAAAGCTACGCATGAAGGTACACCTGTAGTCTCAGGACGCAGGAACTTAAAACAGGAAGTTAACTGATAAGGAGGTTCTGAAATAAACATTATTGTAAAAGTAAACAAAGGATTGGTAGGAAAGGGGGGATCCCCTGGGGTGAGTGAATATGATCAAAACACACTGAATGACATTCTCAAAGAACTGATTTTTCTTTAAGAGAAAGGAAAGATAGATGGATGGATGGACTCTCAGCAGAGCTTAAGACAGAATACTCAGCAACAGAGCTAGCCTTTCTCAGAATACTCAGCGACAGAGCTAGCCTTTCTCAGAATACTCAGCGACAGAGCTAGCCTTTCTCAGAATACTCAGCAACAGAGCTAGCCTTTCTCAGAATACTCAGCGACAGAGCTAACCTTTCTCAGAATACTCAGCAACAGAGCTAACCTTTCTCAGAATACTCAGCGACAGAGCTAGCCTTTCTCAGAATACTCAGCGACAGAGCTAGCCTTTCTCAGAATACTCAGCAACAGAGCTAACCTTTCTCAGAATACTCAGCGACAGAGCTAGCCTTTTTCAGTGCACAAATAGCTCAGCCACCCCAAAGTCCAGGCTTAAGACATTCAGGTTTAACGTGACATGGAAGGGCTGGGTGAGAAACTGTGCCTGAGAAATGATGATTTCTGCTGGAAAAACAGCTGGAGATGTGCTGACACATCAGCTCTGGCTATGTTAGGGTTCCCAAAGGATCACTGCGCTCTCTTAGAGCACCACATGATGGAATGTCATTTCAAACTCCTAACCAAGGCTTCTGTTTAAAAGGAAAAGAGAAATGGGCAATAATCAAGGGACTCCCTTTTTAAAAACTTGACATCTACTAAAAACATAAGCAGAAAAAATGGCAAGGATGCTATGGAAGCCCAAAGTGAAAACTCAGCAGAGGCAACCTCCACATGGAAGATGCAGTCTTTGCTGTCACAGAAACCCAGGACAGCCAAGGAGGAAGCGAACAACCACCTTTGCTATTTCCTGGAGAAGGAAGTATGTGCCCTCTTAGAAATAGGGCATTTAGCTGGGTGCACACCTTTAATTCCAGGCGCAGGAGGCAGAAGGAGGCAGATCTCTTGAGTTCGAGGCCAGCCTGGTCTACAGAACAAATTCCAGGACAGCCAGGACTACACAGAGAAACTCTGTCTCAAAACACACACACACACACACACACACACACACACACACACACACACACACACACACACGGCATTTAAAAATGCAAATGAAATTACTTTGGGACAAAACTAACCGGGTCAGAATGGCTATCATCAAGAAATCTGCCATCAGTAGGGTTAGAGAGATGGCTAAAAGCCCATACTAATCTTCCAGAGGACCTGAGTTCAGTTCCCTGTTGTTGAACATTAATTTAAAACGTGTTACATTTGTTTACACTGTGGAACATCGGTTTAATGATGCAAAGATGTGTTGCATTCTTTTATGTTGCATTTAACTCTGTGAAGCTGTGTTACTGTGCTTGTCTAAAACACCTGATGGTCTAATAAAGAGCTGAACGGCCAACAGCAAGGCAGCAGAAAGGATAGGCAGGGCTGGCAGGCAGAGAGGATAAAGAGGAGGAAAGAGGATTGAGGAACGAGATAAGGAGGAAGAGAGGAGGGTTTCAGAGGCCAGCCACACAGCCAGCAGAGTAAGAGTGAAAGTAAGATATACAGAAGTAAGAGACAGACAAAAGCCCAGAGGCAAAAGGTAGACAGGCTAATTTAAGTTAGAAAAGCTGGCTAGAAATAAGCCAAACTAAGGCCGGGCATTCATAATTAAGAAATCGTCTCTGTGGTGGTCTGGAGCTGGTGGTAGGCCCCCAAGGAGTAAAAAAACCAACAACAACAGTTCCCAGGTTCCCAGCACTCACATCTGGCATGTCTCAAACACCTGTAACTGTAGGTCCAGGAAACTTCTGACCTTTATGGACAAGACACGTAAATACCCCAACCCACCCCCATATATACATATAATTAGCTCAAAGATAAAGTGAGTCTTAAAAACTACTTTAAAAAAGGAGACCTGTCAACAAATGTGAGAGACGATGGGAGGAAAGTGGGAGTGCACACTCACACCGCCATTATGTAAGCCAGCCTAGAGGTTCTCCAAAACATACAACTAAAACTGCCAAGCGGGCAGACAGACGGCTCAGCGGTTAAGAGCACTGGCTAATCTTCTAGAGGACCCGGGTTCAATTCCCAGTACCCACATAGCAGCTCACACCTGTCTGTAACTCCAGCTCCAGGGTATCTGACACCTCACACCAATGCACATAAAATGAATTTAAGTTATTTTTTAAAAAAAGAACTGCCTGATGACTGCGCCATTCCACTTCTGGGCACATGCCCAGAGCCCTCCATACCCCATGACAGAGATATCTGCACATGCGAGTTTCTGGCTGCTCTACTTAGAGAATAAGGAAACAGAACCAATCCCGATGTGCATCAACAGATGGAGAATAAAAATGTGTACATATACAAAATGGAGTATTATTCAGTTGTTAATGAAATTTGAAAAGCACAATAAATGACCCATACTCATTAAGGAAAAAAACCACAGGACCTACCTCTTTCATGTGTGGATCCCTGCCTCTGAAGTACACATGTATGTGTGTATGTATGCGTGTATGTACGTATACAGCTCTTAAGTGTAGACACTGAGTAACATTCAGGAAGGGGACCAAGAAAGGATAACCTTAGGTGCCATTGACAGACAGAACGCAGGCCAAGTGACACGGGCCATGAAAGAGGACAGCCACCTAATTGTTTTCTAGTTTCAAATCTGTCACAGTTTTCTCTCTTTTGTGGTGGACAAGTGTATAAAAATGTAAACGGGAGTATACAACCCCAAGCAAAGCTCCATGGCTTTAGAATGGCCCCCTGTGGTACAGAAGCCCACCAAGGTAGAGAATTTGGGGCTGGACAAGTGTTGGTTTGGGTAGCTACCTTGATCTAACTGTGTGTTGTTTCTATTTGTGAGTTCATTACAATAAGGTGATTTTACTTAATTTTTAAAAATAATTTTAAAATAATAAAAGTCTCCTTTATGTACAACAAAAAGACCAGAGAGCAACCTCGTGCCAGCTACTCACAGTTTGAAAAGACAAAATCTGGCTTCCTGCTCTTTAGAGAGCTAATGATAACGAAAGGCATGATGCTATGCACGATGTCATCGCGAATAGCTTTTTGGACATCACAAACACAAACCATGGAGTAAAGCCTAAGGACATGCTGCACTGTCTGCAGGCTCACTCTACTGGGATGTCAGCCAGTGAGGCTGCAGCCTGGCCATATTCTGTCCCCAAGCTCCACTGAGGGAAGACAACCATTGTACCTACAAAGAACAGCGAGGCCTAGTTTCCTCAAGGAAAGGGTGCAGGGTAACTGGGCAGCTCTGACACACATTTTAGAGACCCTATATAGATTATGAACCTCCAAATATTATTTTTCATTTGTATAATCAGCTTTACTGTAAAAAATGTAAGCACTTGGAAAAATGTTAAAAATAAAATAGGAACCAGCAGGATGGCTCAGCACAGTGCTTGCTGGGAAGTCTAATGATCCAAGTCCAATCCCTGGGACCCACAATAGGCAGGAGGAGAGAACCAACTCCACACGAAAGCCATGGCATGCATAAACCAACAATCATAGCGCGCGTGCGCGCGCGCACACACACACACACACACACACACACACACACACACACACACTCCACCTTAATAAAATACAGTCCTTATTCTCTGACACTATCAATGTCATTCAAATTGGGCAGAAGCCATGTGTTATCTGAAGCACTGGAGCAGAACTACCAACACACCTTGCTTGAAGTCACTGTCAAACATGGCCTTCCGGCCGACGTAGTATTTGTAGGTGACCCTCTGAGCAGTGCTATAGTCATCTTTCAGATTGGAGCTGTCAATGGCTCTGATGAGAGGCTTACACAGATGCAGTTTGTTGATCTGTAATAAAGAAAGCACTCGCAATATTCATGAACAGTATCAACAGCACAGGCAGATGGAAGAACAGACGTGAAGCGCTTTACTTTCTTAACATCAATTTCAAAATCATCAAAATTTCTGTAAAAAACAAGAAGCTACCTGCTATGGACAGCACACACTCTAGAAGCTTGGAGCTCTGTGAGGGGATGTATCTCTGAAGGGGAGTCAGAACCAAAGCCCAATTAAAAGCTTGCACTTAGGCCCCTTGGGCAAGAACAAACTAAATGCCCTGTGATATGAGACAGATTCTCAGACAATGAAGTATGGCAGGCTGCCTTCTACATACTTGATTTATGGACAAATCCTTTGTCCATTCGTATGTCTACCTACCCCCTAGTTCCATAAAGTTAGAACACAGGACAAAAAGCTCCAGAGAGGGGACACCTATATACCCAGAGGCCAGCTCCAGCACAGGGACCAGTCACTCAGTGCTCAGGGCCTCAGTCCCCACAGGGCTGGTCACTCAGTGCTCAGGGTTCAGTCCCCACAGGGCTGGTCACTCAGTGCTCAGGGCCTTGTGTCTAGGGTAGTTGCATTCCTGAGAGCTATCCTGAGTCAGATCTTCAATTGTTATTTGCTTTTGTGGCAGGGCATGGACCCTGGTTCTTGAGGATGCTGGGCAGGTTTTCTCCATTGAGCTCTGGTCCTTGTATTTAAAACAGAGCCTTGCTCGTGGGAGACACTGAATGACTGCCAGCTATTAGGATTATTAACATGGCTGTGGTTAGGATAATTTACAAATGTCAGGAGGCAAATTGAACAAATCGTTTATCTGGGCAGACAGGGAAGAAGGTAAAAAATCCATGCGAAAGCCAACCTTAAAGTAGATTTTGAATAGCTGGTTCACCAGGAACAGCATCCCCCACTTCTTAGAGTCCTCTATGCCAGCACGACTACAGGAAGAGCAAAGAAATGCGGACAATTACCCAACAAACTGCCAGGACAAATGACTGTCCTGAGATAACCCCCAGTTCAAGCCACAGTCACCAAATAAAAGAGCACATGAAGGGAGAGAACAGCCCTCTGGTCCACCTGTCCCAGAGACAGCTGCAGTGCCAGCCTCTTCCCTGACATACAACAGGGGGGACTGGAATGAATGGATAGGGCTGTATTGGGCGCCTGGTCACCAGAGCTGCCTTCAATTCTGGCACTGTTGTGGATATTGCTGCCATCAATGGCCCCTCCACTACAAGGTCTACATGTCCTAGTATGACTCCACAGAAGTTCCGGGGCGCAGTCAAGGCTGAGAACAGGAAATCTGGCATCAATGGGAAGGCCACATCCATCTCCCAGGAGCAAACAACAATTGGGATGTGCTGGTGCCCACTAAGCTGTGGAGTCTACTGTTGTCTTCACTTAAGAGTGGAGCCAAAAGGGGTCATCCCATCCTCTCTTATGTTGATGTACCCGTGACCGGGATGAGTGTGGACCATGACAAGTATGTCAACTCACTCAGGTTTGTCAGCAAAGCCTCCTCCACCCTTAGCCCCCTTGGCTGAGGTCATCCACGACAACTTTGGCACTGTGGAAGAACTCATGACCACATCCATGCTACCGCTGCCACCCAGGACGGTGGACAGCTCCTCTAGGAAGCTGTGGTGTGATGGCTGTGGAGCTACAGAGTATCTATCACCCCTGGATTCACTGGGGCTGCCCAGACTATGAACTGTCACCCAAGAACAGAAGGGGATGTTCGGGGACACGGTCCGTGTTGCCACGCCAGTGTGCCTGCTGTGATCTGACATGCCACCTGGAGAAAGCTACCAAGTATAATGACACCAAGAAAAGTGGGGAAGCAGGAGTGGGAAGGCCCACTGACGGGCATCCTGGGCTACTGAGGACCAGGTTGTCTCCTGTGACTTTAACAGTGACCCACTCTTCTACCTTTTTTTTTTTTTTTGGAGCTGAGGATCGAACTCTGGGCCTAGCAAGCGCTCTACTACTGAGCTAAATCCCCAACCCCCCACTCTTCTACCTTTGATGCTGGGGCTGGCATTGCTCTTGATGACAACTTCGTAAAGATCATTCTTGGTGTTACATTATTTCTTGGTATGACAACACAATGGATACAGTAATAAGTTGGGGGACCTCGTGGCCTGCACGGCCTCCAGGGAGGAAGAAGCCCTGGACCACCAACTCCAGCAAGGACACAAGAGGGAGAGAGACCTCCGCTGCTGGCCAGTTCCTGCTCAACTCAGCTCCCAACACTTGGGAGCTTATTCCCGCAGTTTCCATCCCAAAGGGAGGGCCTCGGAGAGCCCTATTCTCTGGAACAGCATCAATAGGTTCACTACACCGACCAAGAAAAGAAAAGGCCACCCAAGAATTCTACTCCCAGTTAAACAGCTAGAGGCCCCTCTGTGGCACTAGCAAAACCATGTCAAAGGAAATTGTTAGGAAGCATTTTTGAAAGAAGAAAAGAACATTTTCTCTGCTAGCAACGAAACTCTCCTTGAATACGTGAGGAGGAACTCCAGGAGGGAGCCTCAGAGTGAGAAATCACTGCACAAGTTCCAACAGGTGAGGTCACAACTAAGTAACAACCAAGACGTCCTCATGAGGAAATGCCAGGACACCATGACCAGGGCCTGCCCAAGGCACCAGTGTCAAAACTCAGCAAGCACTACTGGGGTCCGTCTCACCCCAAGAAGCAAACAGGAAACAAGAACTTGGGACATGTACATGAATGTGCTTCAAAGAAAAAAGGATGAAGGAAATACTGAGAGTTTGACAGATGGACAGGGAGAGGACGGGAACAGACACCCAAGAACGAGTGTAACAAACTCACAGAGTGGCACAGAGTCGTCACTGTAAAGTTACCAACTCTGCTGAGTGTTTGTAGATTTCCATGATAAACATGGGAAAACAGGACTCAGCATTCAAAGAGCTGTGTACTTTCCTTGCAAGTATTTCCCCAGGCACATAACTTGTGCTCAGTGGGTGCTGGCCCAACGGCAGCTCCTGGAACAGGAGACTCAGAGCACAAACTCAGGACACGAAGCAGAAACCAGCTGGCACTCAGGGCAGGGAAATGAACTGTCTAGAACGCACCCACAATGATGCTGGTTTAAAGGGCCATCCACTTCCACAACAGCAAAGCCTTTTCATGGCAGCTGCCTAGTTAGCTGCTGTAACAGCACTTTCTTATAGACTGTATAACTAACTGTACCCCCAAGACACATGCTCTTGCTCTCTAGTTCACTGTCCTCACACAAAATGTAAATGTTCAATCTCCTAGAAGAGCCACAGCAGAAAAGCAAACCCAGAAAGCAAATCCAGGCATCAAGGAATGCATAGGCAAGCACTGGTATGTCACATGCTAACACCTTGCTGACCTGGGCCTGGGCCATGGCGACACATGACACAGTGTTCAGTCTGCCCAGAGGCAACATCTGGATGCTGGGGCACATGTGAACTCCAGGCTAATGTTCTGAGAAACAGCCAAACGCTCAGCCCACCAGCAATACACACCATCTTCCTCTGTGATCACGGCCACTGTAATGGGTACAAGGAAACAGCTCTCTGCCTGTTTCCTTGGTGACTGGTGATGTTGAGCAGCTTTGTTCCTGCTCACTAGCTACCCATCTTCTTTTTTTTTTCTTAAATTTTGGAAATATATAGCTTATTACAGCTGGACATGGTGGCACACACCTTTAATCCCAGCACTCCAGAGGCAGAGGCAGAGGCAGGTGAATCTTTGTGAATTGGAGGCCAGCCTGGTCTACAGCGTGAGTTCCAGGACAGCCAGACTACACAGAGAAACCCTGTCTTGAAAAAAATAAAAAACAAAAAAAGGTCTAATAGAAACCAACAATTCAAGAATCCAGAAGCTCAATGAACCTTCTATAGGAGACTAAAAATCCCATTAGCTAGAAGAGTAATGCCCTAGTCAGTGAGGGGAGAAAAGCAGAGTGTACCCCAAGGAGTAAGGGTGAGGTCAGAACCACGGAAGCCGACAAGGGACACTGACAGAGAGGGACAGCCAGGCTACACGTCCACCTGGCACAAGGTCTCCAAAACTGAAGGCAGATGAAGTTTCAGGAAATAAGTGTGGAGCTCTGATCAGAAGGACTGAACCAAGGACAGACCGCAGAGGGAGCTCTTCAGGGACAGATCAGCACATGCTCCAGAAACGGTGCCTGCCTGCATGCAATGTTCTTTCTTATTTCATTTACAGACACAGCCCTCTGCCCCTCCCTCACTTACGTGTCACTGGCACAGACGCGGAAGCAGCTCATCAGCAGCTCGGCGGCTTTCTCCAGCATGTCTCCAACTTTACTCTTCCCTTTCTTCACCAACTGCTGATCTGCCTAACGATATCAAAGTACTTATCTTTTTAAAGCAAACAGGCAAGTCCCCAGTAGTCTACATGTCATCTGGAAGAGCAGCCAGTGCTCCTACCACTGAGCTGTCTCCACAGCCCCCTCATACTGTATTTTAAGAAGTGAGAAGTGTATGTATACTGCCCACATCTGTCCTCAAGTCCAGCTGACACCAGCTCCAGTTAGGCTGGTTGGTCTTTGTCAACCTGACACAAACCTAAACCTAGTTGGGAAGAGGGAGTCATAGTTGAGAAAATGCCTCCACGAGGTTTGACTGTAGTCCAGTCTGTGAGGTATTTTCTTAGTAACTGATGGGGGAGGGTCCAACCCGCCCACTGTAGGCAGAGCCATGCCTGGGCCGGTGGTCCTGGGTGCTGTAAGGAAGCAGGCTGAGCAAGCTGTGAGGAGCAAGGCATGGGGAGCAAGGCGGTGAGCATCACTCTTCTACGGCCACTGCTTCAGCTCCTGCCCTGCCTTCCTCTGATTGGCTGTGATGTAGGGTGCTTTTGGTGACGGTGTTATTCCAGGCACAAACAGCAAACCAGGCCCCCAGCCTTGATCTGCTTTGCACAGTACTGAGCAGCTTAGTCTCTGACCTTCCTGCCTGCACCTGCACATGGCAGTCAGGCCCCGAACAAAATCTGCCAAGGGAAGTGGCATCAGTCTTACCCTGTGTTAGGACAGAACCAGCCTGTCTCCTCTCATTTTGGAAGATGGTCCACAGCTGAAAGCTCTTAGGAAACAAGGGCTTTAGGAAGGTGAGTAGGTCCTGAGGAGACCCTGGTGAACAGGGCCAATGCCCTTATGGATAAGGTCCTAGAAAGACTAAACCAGTGGTTCTCAACCTTCCTGTGCTGCAACCCTTCGATACAGTTCTTCATGTTGTGGTGACCCCCCAACCATAAAATTATTTTGTTGCTACTTCAAAATTGTAATTTTGCTACTGTTATGAATCATAATGTAAATATCTGATATGCAGGATATCTGGTATGCGACCACCAAAGGGGTAGCAACCTACAGGTTGAGAACCACTAGGCTGAAGAGCTGTCTCAGTGGTTAGGAGTGCATAATGCTGCTCTTGTATTCCCAGCACCCCTATTAGTTCACAACTTCAGTAACTCTAGCTCCAAGGGAGCTATCGCCATCTTCTGGCCTTCACAGGCAACTACACTCACAGACACACAAACATACACATAACTAAAAAATGCAAATAAAGTCTTTAGAGAGGGTAGGGTACAGAGCTTCCTTGCCCACCCACCATGAGAACTGAGCAAAAAGACACCATCAGCAAAACAGAAACAGATGGCAGTCTCACCAGACACACAAACTTGTGTTGGGCCGGCCGTGGCTCTCCTTATCAACGAGATATGAACATGCTGTTTACACCCCACCGGCCCATAGCACACTGTGATCACAGTCAGAATAGACTGAAACAGAACGGTGACAAAGCCACATAATCATGCAGGGTGAAAGATCAGTGCCATATGCAGGATGAACCAGAGGGTTTGATGCAACGGTAAAAATGCTCACTGATGCACTGCAGCGGCCACAATGCAAGAAAGGCTTTGTGGCTTGGGAGACAGGCCAGTCAGTAAAGAAGTTGCCTTGTAAGCACAGGCCTAGATTAGATTCCCAGAACAAGGGGTTAAAAATAACAACAAATCAGAACATGGTGGCCTGTTGTGGATGGAACATTATTTTAAGATGTGTTACATTTGTTTATGCTGTGGAACATTTGTTTAATGATGCAAAGATGTGTTGCATTCTTTTATGTTGCATTTGTTTAATTCTGTGAAGCTGTGTTACTGTGCCTGTCTAAAACACCTGATGGTCTAATAAAGCACTGAACAGCCAATAGTGAGGCAGGAGAAAGGATAGGCGGGGCTGGCAGGCAGAGAGAATAGATAGGAGAAATCTGAGAGGAGAGATCAAGGACAGAGGAGCAAGAGAAAGAGGAAGAAAGGACACTGGGGGCCAACCACCCAGCCACAAAGTAAGAGTGAAAGTAAGATACAGAAGTAAGAAAAGGAAAAAGCCCAGAGGCAAATGGTGGATGGGCTAAGTCAAGAGAAGCTGACCAGAAGTAAGCCAAGCTAAGGCCAGGCATTCACAAGGAATAAGGGACCTCCTTGTGTTTTATATGGGAGCTGGGTGGCAGGTTCCCCCGAAAGAGTAAACCAACCAACTACAGTGGCATATGCTTGTAATCCCAGCCAATAAACCTAGCCTAGCAGGCAAGAGCCAGGCTAATGAGCTGAGACCCTGTCACAAGATAAAATAATCCCCTGAAACAAAAGATAGATGTAGCCTGAGGAATAACATCGGAGGCCGTCTCTTCCTCCTCAAGTACCAGTGCAAACACATGCACGTGGTTCTGGGGCTTTGGTTAGGATGATCTAAAAGGTGTTAGAAATATGCCTCCCTTCCCCATTCCCAGATGCCTCAACAAAGCAGCAGCTTACCATGGAGTGTGTGCAGGAGCAGCGAGGGCCTGACAGTGTTGACCTGGACTAGGCTGAGAGCCCGAGACACCAAGTAATGCCACTCTTCTCTGGTTTGTTTAAATCAGTACCGGATCTACTACTGCTGCTGAGTGTGTATGAGTGCTCTGCCTGCATGTAGGTCTATGCACCGTGTAGGTCTCTGGTACCCAGAGGCTAGAGGAGCGTCAGATGCCTAGGACTGGAGTTAGATGGTTGTGAGCTGCTGTGCGGGTGCTGGAAATCAAACCCGTCCTCTGTAGGGAAAGCAAGCCCCCCCCCCCCCCAGCCACTGAGCCCCCTCCAACTCCATCTTCCTCACTTACTGTCTTTCCACTCTGAGATCCCACTTGCTTCTTTTTTGCTGAGAACTCCAATGCTCTCATTTGTTTGGGGTGCTCCTAATTGCCCACTGAAACATTGTTATGATGGCTGTTTTAAAATCTTCATCAGCTCAGTGGTGGGATGCGGAGGAAGTAGTCTCTCTGTAATCAGTGACCTCTGGGGTTTGTGTTATAAAGCTACAGGCCTTAGGTAGGCGCCCTGTTTCAGCAGGTCTCTGTTGGTCTCCCTGTGCTAGTGGGAGAGCAGAGACCCTACCTCTTTGCTGGCAAGTGGGTTGGGGCTGAGGACCCCCACTGCTGTTGCAGACTTGTTTGTGCAGCACTGGAACAGAATCTGTCAGAAAGTGCTGCCTTGTGGGGATCCCCCTCTGCTTCCTAGAGGGTTCCTCACTGCCTGGAGCACGTCAGGCTCTCCTTGCCAGGCTTTTCATCAGGACGGACGGGAAGCCCAATCCTTCGCTCCTTGTCACAGAGCTATGTAAACTCTCACATCTCCAGGCCTACAACTGCCTTTGTGAGAAGGACAATGGGCAGCTGGTCTGGAGCCAGAAATCCCCAACAGCTTTAAAAACTGTAACAAGGGACTTAGCCCTAAAAGATGCTTCTGTGGCTCCAGAGCTGACGTACACTGCTCCCCTGTGAAATCCAGGGTCTGAACCCCTCAGCCACTACCTAGACCTACATCAAGCTATCTTGAGCACAGGCCACATCTTAGAAGTAGAAGAGGATGTAAAATTGCTCCAGTATCCTTCTACTCAGCACCAATGGCTTGCCATTTCCCTCTTCACAGAGAGGGTCTGTGTGCATGGACCAGAGGACGACCAGCCAACTGCCTCCTACTCTTTCCCTTCCTGCCCCAGACATGTCCCACTTTCTGTTCATCCCTCAAAACTTTTAGAAAGCAAGACATGGCAATTAAGCAGTAGTCACCCAACAGATTTAAATGTAAAATAACAGCAACTGGAAATTGAACTTACATTATTGGCAAATATCCGAAGGTCAAGTGCTACTGCATACATGACAGGCAGAGCCCTAAGGACAAAAGGCAAATGTTTGAAGATCTAAAAGGCCCAACATCCTACCACTGACACCCAAGGCGACCACCCAGAACCAGGCCCACACCCTCCAACTTGGATGGCAGCTCACTGTTCTCCATCTGTCACACTGCAACCTCAGACTTCCTGGCCAAATACTCACCTCTTACTCCACACCACTGTCCCAACCCTGCTCAGGAAAACCGACCTGGGTCTAGCTGGGAGCTCCCAGAACTTTGTCCGTCCCTAACTCCCCACCACCGGCAAACGGCTCCAAGGAGGAGCCAGAGTGTAGAATTCACACAACCATCAACGCTCTGTGAACATCTAGCTTCCAGCACTAGGCTTTCATTCATGTGTATGCTAAGTCTACACTTGGAAAAGAAAAAGTGCAACTGGTGGTGGTGGCGCACGCCTTTAATCCCAGCACTCAGGAGGCAGAGGCAGGCGGATCCCTGAGTTCAAGGTTAGCCTGGTCTACAGAGCAAGTGTCAAGACAGCCAGGGCTACACTGAGAAACCCTGACTCAAAAAAAAAGTGCATCAGATATGAAGACACACATTTGTAACCATAACACTTGGGAGGTTGAGGCTGGAGAATGAAAACTGCCAGGCCAGCCTAAACTACAAAGAAAGATCCTGCCTCAAACTTCTCCCATAACTGCCCCTCAAACACTGGGGCTGAGGATGTAGCTCAGGCAGAGCAGAGCACCTGCCTAGCACCCACAGGCCCTGGGTTTGATCCCCAGCACTGTATAAACAGGATGCAGTGGTACACGCCTGTGGTTTCAGCATTCCAGCAAGGGAATGAAGTTCAAAGTCATCTGCTACAGTGAGTTACAGGCTGACCTAGGGCAGAAGAAACCCTGTCTACAGGAAAAAAAAAAAAAAAAGCTTGAGAAGATGTAGGAATACACTAAGTGGCAGAAGGCTTGCCTAGCACATGCAAGGACCTGGGTTCAAGAACCAGCACTGAAGAAAAACTAGTTAAGGAAAGAACTGGGTTGGTTGTCTGTGAAAGACCTCTGGCTAACTCTAGTGAAAACAAAATTTAAATATTTTCCTAGTTTGCTAATAAATTCAAGAAATTTAAAATAATCCAAAGGAACTATAGTGTGCCTTAACCAATGTCTAAAAGCAAAAGTTAAAAACGAAAACGAAGGGGGAACCATGGTACTTCGCGAATATTTCCATAACAGAAATACTGAAGTAGCACTTACTACAGAAATATCGTACCCAACCTGTCTGCTTGGCCACTGCAGTCTAACCCCAGCCCACCCCGACATCACTTACTAATCCCCAGCTACTTCCGTTGGTACTTACCAGTTTTCTTCTTTGTGTGCCTGGAATGCCCGCAGGAACGATGTACTGCATTAAGGAAGATATGACACGGAATCTAAGCTGCTACACTAAGTAAAAACAGACTAGGGGCAAAGCCTGCTCTTTAGATGACTGTCATAACAGAAGTCAAATCTGGAAGGCAAAAACACACCACAGCATCCATGTGCTGGCAGCCAAGTAGACTCAATGTGTTCTCTTCATACAGACCCTCTGGAAAACAAGACTTTATGTTCGTGTAGACCAGGCATCATGGCACTCCTTTAATGCTAGCACTCGGAGAGGAAAGTGCCAGGCCAGCCTCCACACTAAGACCCTCCCCCTCCCCACTTTAAAAAAAAAAAAAAAAAGATTGTGTGTATATGTGAGTGCGTGCATATGTATGTATGTGTGTGAGTGAGTGTGTGTTTGTGTCTAGATGTCAACTGTGGGTGTAATTCTTCAGGTTGCCCACCTTTTTCTTGAGATAGACTCTCTCACTGGGATCTGAAGCTCTCCCCCAGGGATCTGCCAGTCTCCAGTTCCCCAGGGATAAGATTACAACCGCATATCATCACTCCTGCTTTTTTTATGGGTGCTGGGGATCCAACTCAAGTCCCCATACTTACAGGACAAGCACGTTACCTACTGAGCCATCTCTCCAACCTGTTATAAGATTTTTCTCTTTTACATTTGTATTTGCTTTCTCTGAGTCCACTGATCATGAGCTACATTTAAGTGCTTAAGAATCTGTAGTGTAAGGTTTATTTTACCAACACTAGAATTCTTAAATTCTAGGGAGACTTGGCTAGTAGCATTCTCTTCTGAGTATATTTAAACACAGTAGTTTTCAAAATAAACCAAAAATCTACAAATACTTAGCATGTTCATTGATGAGGATCATCACAGAAGTTGATATTGAAAATATGACTCTTCCGTGAGCAGATGGAATAAAGGTGATGCATGTATCTGAGTCCACTCCTCAACATCTAGGCTGAGTTATGGACCTCTAAGACTTAACCAGTTCCTTAACCACTACAAGACATTCTGTTCTTAAAGGTCTTTAGGTTAGTAAGCACAAAAATGGGTTTTACTATGGCATCTTCATATGCATATGGTATTGTCAAAACATTCTTGGCTGGGCATGATAGTGCATGCTTTTAACCTCAGCACTTGGGAGGCAGAAGGAGGTGGATCTCTGTGAGTTCAAAGGCCAGCCTGGTCTACACAGTGAGTTTCCCAGCCAGCCAGAGCTCCAGTCTCAAAACAACACAAACAAAATATTATTCTTGGAGCTAGGGTCAGTGGTCAGAGTGCTTCTGGTGCATGAAGACCAGAGTCAGGATCCCAAGTGCCCACATGGAAAGCTGGGAATAGCCGTGCGTGCCCATACTCCCCGCACTGGGAGACTCAGACAAGTAGATCCTAAAAGCTTGCTGGCCAGCCAGCCTCGTCCACAGCAAGCTTCCAGGTCAGGGAGAGACCCTGTCTCAGAACAGTAAGACAGACGGAGAGTTGACACTTGACATCCTCCCCTGGTTTCTGACCTTGTGCACACCATACACAAACACCAACTGTGTTCTTCTCAACCAAGTTAAATAGAACCCACTCTCCACGTATCTACTGCTGACACTAAAGTAGAGGGAACTGTGTGCAGAATTAAGGGACTAATGGGAGGGAAAGGAAAGAAAGGACCGGTGTGGTAGTCTGGATGTAATGGCCCCCATAAGCTCATAGGAAGAGACACTATAAGAGGTGTGGCTGTTGGAGTGGGTGTGGCCTTGTTAGAGGAAGTGTGTCACTGTGGGAGTGGGCTTTGAGGTTTCCTCTGCTCAGGATACCGCCCAGTGTCTGTTGCCTTCTGATGAAGATGTAGCCAGCACCATATCTGCCTGCACACCACCATGATGATTATGAACTAAACCTCTGAAACTGTAAGCCATCAACTCAATTCAATGTTTTCCTTTATAAGAGTTGTCATGGTCATGGTGTCTCTTCACAGTGATAGAAACCCTAAGACAATGGGGTAGTGGGGGATGGGAGGGAATGTCCTCAAAGTAAATACATTTGCATGGAAATAACCTCATGGAACCCTGTATAATATAAATAAATAAAATCCAATATGTTGAACAGTGTACTTCCTTACTATATAAGTAACTGGGTGAGTCATACAAGTCAGGCTAAACTTAGAGATCAAGTGAAACAGTTAAAGTGGGCTTCTCTTCCTTTTCAGTTGGAGGTCTGAACTGGTCTAATGTTTCAAGGCTGTGACTGCACTAACCCATGGTGAGTGACACTTGGGTTAAAGGATATTGGACAATCACCGTCTGACACTTGTAGGCCTCTATGAAGTCGTGATTCCCCACAGCATAGGTACACCTGGAAAAGACATCAGAGGCTGAAGAGCATCTACACATGGCACCCAGATGCACTCTATCACCTACGTCGCCCACTCTCTACTGCTCCTGGAAGGTAGCTCCTGCTTGGCAGAGAACCATCATGGAGGGAACACAGACCATCTGACTGACAGCAGCCAGTGTAGGGAATCCCACACACAGACACTACTCTGCCAGTCCCAGAATGGGAGACAGTCCAGCTGTTCTGAGCAGGGACTACTGACAAGCACGGATGGTGCTCCGTGCTGTCAGTGGGCCTCCAGAGACACTCCGTCCAGGTTCCTGCTGGCAGCCAGAGCCAGCTCATGCCACACCTGGAACCCCACTGCAGAGAGAACATAGATGGGAAAGCAGGAGGTGCCTTTTGCTAAAAGGAATATAGTGACCTCCTCTGACTCTTCCAAAGGCCTGGCCCAGCTTCTTCTGAACTACAATGGGCATGCAGCAGGCAGAAGGCAATGCTGTACACATGGCTTTGGGATGTAACGTTCTGCCTGAACCACCTGACAAATCACGTCAATAAAGAGAAGTTTCTGTTTTGCTCAACTCAGATTTTTTTCCTCCAAGGAAAAGATATTAAAAAACATCATTTTCATAAGAAAAGCAAGACATCAGTTAGGCACTACACCTGACTAACTAATATGAGACAGTCTGTCTAGCTGGGCGGTGGTGGCGCACGCCTTTAATCCAGCACTTGGGAGGCAGAGCCAGGCGGATCTTTGTGAGTTCGAGGCCATCCTGGGCTACAGAGTGAGTTCCAGGAAAGGCACAAAGTTACACAGAGAAACCCTGTCTCGAAAAAAAAAAAACAAAAAGAGAGAGAGAGAGAGAGAGAGAGAGAGAGAGAGAGAGAGAGTCTAGTCAGTAGAAATAAAAGTGTGACACAAGAGGCACATGACACATTTGTCCACTTTTCCAAGTTAATTATTCACTGCTTCAAGCAAACAATGATACATGCTAAAAGCTGTGTGAATCTAGTGATGTGTTACACGCGTACAGCTGTGTATGTTGGTTTTTCCTGCTGCCGACAGATTACCTTAAATGAGCCGCAAACATTTCATCATAAGGGGGCTCCAGAACTTGCTGGCATTTATCTTCTGGAGAGGCCATCTAATCCATAAGGAGAAAGGGGCAGGGTAAAGTTAGTGGGCATGAAAGACGGCGGTGTATACAGAGCTTTAGATGAGCACTTTCTGAACTTCACAGCCCAAAGAAAGACTTCCGCCTGGCACTTCTAAGAGAAGGCTCACTACTCCACCAATATCTGTATTTCAAGAAAACGAGAAACCTGAGAGTGCAATGCATTGTCTGCTGCAGACCACAGGACGTGCTAGGCACTTCCAGACACTTATTCTTACTTTATTTGGTGTGTGTATAGGTGTGTGATGTGTGCCTGTGTGAGCCCACATATGCCATGGCACACACACACAGGTCACAGGAATACTTTCCCCCACTGGGCTCTGGGGAGGAAACTCAGGTCGCCAGGCTTGCTCAGCACCTACTTCTACCCAACCGGCCATCTCATGTGCTCTCACACATACTTTAGTACTTAACAGCTAGTCAGTCAAGAAACACTTAAGTGACCTCTCCTTCCAAAACTAAGGTCAACAAGTTAGTGACCGTGCCATGTAAAGTCACTCCACAGCGTCCTACAGGGAACAAGTGTCCTGGGCTAGGGGCCAACAGTAATTTCTAACCTTAACTTCCTTCGGATACCCACCATCCTGTTGTAGGGTTGAACAAGACAGAAAAAAAAAAAAAAGAAAAGAAAAGAAAAAAGAGAGAGAGAAAACAAACACACCCTTCTGGCTCCTGACTGCCACCTAAGCTGAGACACTATCGCATCTCAGGCAGACCTTGGGTCTACCCACAGGCTCAGGACTCAAAGTCAGTGGCAGCATTGGCTTCCCCAGGCCTCCAGCAAAAGATGGCAGGTCGTGCAAGGGCCTTCTCAGCCTCCATAACCACATGACCCAAGTTCCCTCAGAAATCCATCTCTCTCCATGTATATATGTATTGTGTATGTATAGATGTATTTCTCGGTGTATGTAAGTATTACGTATGTATAGATGTATTTCTTTCAGTTGTTTTTCTAAGAGTGAACTAGAGCAAATGAATTAACAGGAGTCCTCGCAAGTGCAATAAACATCCACACACTTACACATAAAGGTGGGAAGGAAGAATATTGATATCAGAAAATCACCATTCTAAGCTGGGGGGATGGGGCTTGCTACCAAGCCTGACAGCTTAGTTCAATCCCCAGGACCCATGTGATAGAAGGAAAGAACTAACCCCATAAGCTGTCCTCTGACCTTCACATACACACCATGGCACATGTATGCCCAAATACATACACACAAAAATAAATTAAGTTTAAGATTTAACTGAAACAAAATAAAACAAAAAACCAGAAAGACAGACAGCACCATTTTACAGTTCCTCATGAACCTATCAGATGAAAGGCCAATGGAGTACTGTCCAAAAAGAGAGACCTACTTGGTCACCCCCCCGCCCCAGATGAATAGCAGCAAGCATAGCACTCTCATACTGTGCTGTGGCCAAGTAGGCTGGGCTCTCTTCAAATCACTGGACTCACTTCTTAGGACAACAGCTCTTAGTGCTGGTCATCAGAATCACTTAGGATGTTCTGGGGCAGACTAATCACCAGTAGATTGCCCCATCTTCCTCCCCAAGAAGAGCTCTGTTCCCATAGAAACACACTTTAATATTGGGCATCTGCATAGAAATAGAACTTTATAACTATACAAATATTAAATTCCAAATGGAAAATGCTCAGAGTCTCAAAGCAGGGCTGGCAAATGTGCTCTGTGAAAGGTTTGCCAACCTCTGCAGGCTCAGTCACCTGTGCCATGTGGCAAAGAGGCCACCAAAACAACACTTGAACCAGCATACTGCTCTACTCTCCATGTGGAATCTTGGTTCTGAGTGGGAACTTGGTGGGATTCACCTGTAGTGCATGATGGCTTCTAGTCTTTGGGGCAGTTGAATATGGATATGGTCTAAGTTCCAGGGCATCTCCCCTAGTGACAGTGATATGTCACTGACTTTAACCCTGAGTTATACAGGAATCAAATATAGGAGTATGAGGTACAGTGCTCAATAAGTAAAATGGGATTACATTAATCATAAAGAAATTTTGAAGTCTTCAAATAAGAGTCGCAATGTTAGTTTCCTGTTATCCAACTTTATACTTCCATGGAAAACTGACTGCCCCACAGTTCTCTCTGGAGGCATGTATAGCCCTTCCTGACTGAGAGCCAGGATTCCCTCATCTCTCTCCATTCTCTCTAGATACCATGGGCATATCTATTACCTACCTGGAGCCGTGGGTTTGCAACATGAGGGTGCTTGAAAGACACAAGCTCTGCACAGGACGCTCCATCTCTGGTATCAATGGCTTCATATACCTGAAACCAGTTGAAGAGGAAAACTTGAGGAGGGAGGCAAGCATCCGCTCTCCTGGGACCTGAGCAATGCATTGAGGAGGGAGGCAAGCATCCGCTCTCCTGGGACCTGAGCAATGCATTGAGGAGGGAGGCAAGCATCCGCTCTCCTGGGACCTGAGCAATGCATTGAGGAGGGAGGCAAGCATCCGCTCTCCTGGGACCTGAGCAATGCATTGAGCAGGGAGGCAAGCATCCGCTCTCCTGGGACCTGAGCAATGCATTGAGGAGGGAGGCAAGCATCCGCTCTCCTGGGACCTGAGCAATGCATTGAGGAGGGAGGCAAGCATCCGCTCTCCTGGGACCTGAGCAATGCATTGAGGAGGGAGGCAAGCATCCGCTCTCCTGGGACCTGAGCAATGCATTGAGCAGGGAGGCAAGCATCCGCTCTCCTGGGACCTGAGCAATGCATTGAGCAGGGAGGCAAGCATCCGCTCTCCTGGGACCTGAGCAATGCATAGAGCAGGGAGGCAAGCATCCGCTCTCCTGGGACCTGAGCAATGCATTGAGCAGGGAGGCAAGCATCCGCTCTCCTGGGACCTGAGCAATGCATAGAGGAGGGAGGCAAGCATCCACTCTCCTGGGACCTGAGCAATGCATTGAGCAGGGAGGCAAATATCCACTCTCAGGGGACCTGAGCAATGCATTGAGGAGGGAGGCAAGCATCCGCTCTCCTGGGACCTAAGCAATGCATTGAGGAGGGAGGCAAATATCCACTCTCAGGGGACCTGAGCAATGCATTGAGCAGGAAGGTAAGCATCCACTCTCAGGGGACCTGAGCAATGTATTGAGCAGGGAGGCAAGCATCCACTCTCCTGGGACCTGAGCAATGCATTGAGGAGGGAGGCAAGCGTCCACTCTCCTGGGACCTGAGCAATGCATTGAGGAGGGAGGCAAGCATCCACTCTTCTGGGACCTGAGCAATGCATTGAGCAGGAAGGTAAGCATCCACTCTCCTGGGACCTGAGCAATGCATAGAGGAGGGAGGCAAGCATCCACTCTCCTGGGACCTGAGCAATGCATTGCATACCACAGAAGCAGTTCCCTCCTTCTATGAAAAAGGCCAGAATAATCAAAATGTAAAGTCATACAAGAAACAACTTCATTTCAAAATGGGATCTTCCTAGGTCAAGAAAACAGGAAAGCCACAGTCCCAGAGAGGCCTCTCTAAAGGACTCAGGGACACTGGCTTTATATGAGGCACTAAGATTACAAATCCATCATTCCATCATTCTTCCGACTTGAACCCTGGCACAGCCTCGTTAGGAGAAGCCTTGTCCTAGTCAGTATCAAGGATTCTGGTCGCTTGTCACACTTGAACAGGACTCTCTGAAGGACTCCAAGGCCCCCAGAGTTCTTTCCACAAGAAACCTGAGGGTAGTTGGAGTTTCAGAACTGGAGCACACATCATGAACCAGAAGCACACTTCTGATGGCTGTAGGTACTAGGAGCCCAGTGCTCACTGAGGTCCAGGTACCAGTCCAGGTAATGAGCAGTGCAGATGTCGGGCAGGGAGCAGGGCTCCAGGGCTGCTTTTTCCAGTGATCTCCTTTGCAGTGACCTTAGAGATGGCAGGATGAAGTAACCCTAACACCAGTAGCTCTGTATGTCCACAGTCACCTAAGCTGTTTCTAAAACCTCAAGTACAACTTAACTAGCAACTGGCTCAACTCCACAGGACCTTGCACTTAGGCCAAGACTCAATTTTAAGAGTGTCCTATCGGAGTCCTGCCCTCAATAACAACATAAGGAAGTTAGCAGTGGAGAAGAAATAAGGACTGTGACAGGCCTGAAGGAGCAAATCTTGACACAGTAACTGGGGGCTGGCGACGAAACTCAAGGTCAAGAGCGTTTGCTAGCATGTGCAAGTCCCTGGGTTTAGTCCCCAGTATTATTTCTAAGTGTCTGGCCACACCATGGATACCTCATCCCTGGCACCCAGCCACCTGCCATAGGTGCTTTACCAAATGCTAACACAGAAACTCCATCCTTTTAGATTAGACACCATATGGATCATGAATTTATACCCCAATCAAGCACCTGTGCACAGTGCCCTGGGCTGGCACATGGAGGAGTTTGCTTCAGGCATCCCAGGAGACATCTCTCCCAGCTGACTAGGTCTTCTTGGGTCCTCCACACCAGTCCACAAGGGTCCATCTGCTCTTAAAACTCACAATTCCTTAAAACTGTACACATCAAACAACAAACTGAAATCCCAGAGCAACAAGCATAGCTGGTACCAAGCCTGTTCTATAAGTTCTATTCCTCACTGACAGGAAGGAAGCAAAGCTCCATGGAGAAAGGGTTGACACAGAGCTGGGACAGGAGACACTTGGGTGAGACTGGAAAACATGTGGCCCCAAAGAGGGTCAAGAAAGGGCAGGGCCAGGTTCAAAAGCCACAGATGCAGCTGAGGCAGCCTGTGGGAATTCTGAGCTTCAAAAGAGTAACATGCTGACAGTATAACTGGGTATTAAAAATAATCCATAATGTAGGCTGGGTGTGGCAGCCTTTAATCCCAGCACTCGGGAGGCAGAGGACCACAGATCTCTGTGAGTTCAAGACCAGCTTGGTCTACATAGTGAGTTCCAGGACAGCTAGAGCTTTGTAGAGAGACCCTGTCTTAAATATATACATACATATATATATATATATATATATATATATATATATATATATATATATATATATATATATATATATATATATATCCATATGGTTTTTAAGGAAAGAGTATTAGGGAAATTGTAGCAGGAATCTTAAAAAGTCTTATTAATAAAAACAAACCTAGGCTGGGTATTGGGGTGAACACTGGAAGATCAGAGAGACAGAACAAGCCACAGCTACCTCACCTCACCAGTTCCTCAGCTGCGGCTGCTCCAAAGCCTAAAAGCTTAACCAGCCAAATGCTGCTAGTTTCTGGTCTTCACGCCTTATATAATCTTTCTACTTTCTGCCGTCACTCCCTGGGATTAAAGGCTGGATTTCAGGGACTAAAGGCATGTGTCACCAAGCCTGGCTGTTTCTAATGTGGCCTTGAACTCAGAGATCCAGAGGTATTTCTGTCTCTGAAATGCTAGGATTAAAGGCATAGGCTACCACTGCCTATCGTCATGTTTAATATTGTGGCCATCCTGTTCTCTGACACCAGATAAGTTTATTTCGGGGAACACACAATATTTCAGGGAATACAATACCCACCACATTTCCCCTGTAAACTTGTCTAAAATTTTAAAAAGCTTATAACTAATAAAAGAAAAATCGTATCCAATAATTATATACAATATACATAGTCAAGAGTACATTAACGATGTCTAGTCCATTAACATTTGACAGATTCAGGCAAAAAACTCCATTATATATATTCTGACCATGTCCAATCCAGTAACATTTGATAAACTCAGACAAAAAAAATTCATTACTTATCCTATTTAAAACAAGTAGTTCCTTTTTTTAAAAGTAGATTCCATAATCTCCCTTTTTATCTTATCATATCCATAGGAAATTTACTTTTCAATATTTTTTTAAGATTACTGATTGAAAACAACAACAACAACAAAAAAAAAAAGCTATGAAAAACAACCAAAAAATGACAGCATAAGAAACAGGCCTCAGCCTTTGATCCAAACGTTCAGGAAGCAGACGGATCTCTGTGAGTTTACGTCCAGCCTGGTCTACAGGTAAATTCCAGGACAGCCAGGGCTGCTATACAGAGAAACTGTCTCAGAAAGGGGGAAAGGGAGCCTCTACTAAGTGGGCCATTAGAGACATGGCTTGCTGTGACTTAACTGTCGATCAGGAGGCAGCTACAGTTGACACCACGGACTTCCACAACTAATCAGGCCTCTTCCCTTCTGAGCATTTAGGCTCAAATTGCAATACTTGTTTCCAAGCATCCCTAGGGGTTCTAGCTAATGAGATGTTTGAGACAGGAAACAGGGGCCTTGATAATAATAGAGCTAAGTGAAAAACCAAGACTCATAAACATCTATGAACAGCAGTGTAATCAGCTGAGACGTTCATCAGACTTTCCCATCTGGCTGTCCTTTGCACCGGGTGTGTTGACTGGTGGGCTTCATACCTCTCTGTCCTAGGTTTGTGGAGAAAACGCAAGCTCAACCCCTCAACCCAGATGCAACACTGCTTGCCTGTGCCATTCGCGGGCCTTGAGCAAAGCTTTGAGGGACACCTCTCTTAAGACACAATGTGCTTCGTGCAGGCAGTGCTACACGGACAACAGCTTTTACGAGGAACACCGCTCTTGGTACTTCCACCTGGAATCCTCCTCTCTGTCCCAGACCGGGCGGGAGGCGCTTGCAACTTTTGAGCAAGGCCTGCTGCCCGCCGCATGCAGCAGACCCTCCTCGCCTCAAAGGCAGCCGCAGATTCCCACCCCCAGGCCCGGTCCGACCCAGCGCTAGGACCCACCCCGGTGGCCAGGAAACAAAGATCCCGGGCGAAACCCACCTGCTGTAGGTACTGGTTGATGGTGATGTGCGCCATCGCAACGGCCGCGGGCTTTAAGTACCTCACTTCCGGCGCAGGTCCGTCTCCGTTCCTTGTCCCCACACTGTCTTTCCCGCACGTTGGTTCCGGAACCGGTAGCGCTAGCGGAGCGGAGCTGGCGCGAGCACCACCCTTCTTCTCTTAGTTGTCAGTGATCCGGGTGCGGTCACTGGGGTGCCTCCGCTCCGGCGGGGGCAGAGGACGGAGCACTGACGTGGAGGAGTCCCAACCGACTTGGGGACGCGTCCTAGTGACTCCCCGCGCCCCTCGCCCCTTCCCGGATGAGGGTGACCCGCTCGCTCCTTGGTCCTCACTGTGCAGAGATGCTCTTGGCTCTCACACCCTCCAGCAAACAGAACCAAAGTCCGGACTCCACTTGGGAACACGTCCCCGCGCTCTCCTAGCCCTCACCGGAAGTGTCCCCGAGTCCTCCTCCCGCACCCCTCACTGGAGCATGCCGCTCCCCAACCCTCGGCGTGCGGTGTCTCGGAGCATGCCTGAGCCCTAGGTGTGGGGTTGCCCCGGAGACAAGGCTGTGGGGTGCTCCCCAGCCCTCGACGTGACGTTGAACGCCCTGGCTCCAGAGCGCTCGCTGCGGGGGGGGGGGGGGGGGGACCACGGCGCCCTCTCGCGAGCGTTCGTCGTAGAACGTCCGCGGGTCCCCAACCCTCCCCGCGCGGCCGCGTACGCCCGAGCCCTGTCACTGGGCGGAGTCCGCGCGCCGGAGCCGGATCATTCCGGTGCGCGCCGCGGCCGTTGGGCCTCGGGCGCGCGGACCGGGCCGCGAGCAGCAGGAGGAGGAGCCGGGCGCTCAAGGGCGGAGCCCGGCAGGAGGAGGAGGAGGAGGAGGAGCCGGACGCGCACGGCCGGGGCGCAGGGCCGGAGGAGGAGCCGGGCGGCGCGGGGCGGGGCGGCGTCCGGCCCAGCCATGGCGGACGAGGGCCCGCGGAAGGGCAGCGTCTCGGCTCTCATGGGCCGCACCAACGGCCTCACCAAGCCCGCGACGCTGACCGGTGGCCCTGCCAAGCCGGGGGGCGCGGGCGGCTCCAGGAAGCTGGTCATCAAGAACTTCCGAGGTGGGTGCGCTCCGGTGAGGAGCGAACGGGGACGGCCGGCAGGCGGGTCGCGCGCTCGGACAGGGCCTCCTGGGGCTTGCCCAGCCGGCCCTGTCCCCGCGCCCCAGCCCGCCTTGTTCCCGCACTGTCCTGTTCCGGCGCTCCAGCCTGCACTGGTTGGTCCCCGGCACCTCTTGCTCCGCCACGTCCCCGCGCCCCAGCTGGCCCTGATCCCGCACCTCCTGGCTGGCCCTGCCGGGCCCTGCCTCGGTGCCCCGGCCTGTCTTGTCCCCGCGCGGCCGTTGACCCTCTCTCCCCACAGACAGGCCGCGGCTGCCTGACAACTACACTCAGGACACGTGGCGGAAGCTTCACGAAGCGGTCAAGGCCATCCAGAGCAGCACATCCATCAGGTACAACCTGGAGGAGCTGTACCAGGTGAGCGGCGGCGAGGGCCTGCGAGCACCTGGCTGTTTTCCTCCTCCCGCAGCCACGGTCGCCGACGCTAGGGAGGCCTGCCGGGGGAAACGCTGCGTGCGGCCCGAGCCTTCCCTAGCGGAAGCCGCGAAGCCCTGGGTCAGCAGGTGTTTCTGTGGATCGCCGCCCTGGATTAGTGCTGTGTGTTGAGGCTCTGTTAAGTCAGGCTGCTTGGGAGGTGTAAGTTTTCCTTCCGGTCAGCAGAAGAAAGGAGGTGTTGGGGGCTGAGAGCCACAGGGCTCCAGCAGCCTTCAGCGTTACCATGATGCCGGAGAGTTACACATACAATTCAGTATGGCCCCACTTGCTAGTAGGGTCTCTGTGTCGTGCCCCCCACCCCCAACACACACACACACACACACACACACACACACACACACACCACACACACACACACACACACACACACACAGAGTTTTGTTGCTTAATTGTTGCATGTGAGGTTTGCAGACAGATTTGGGTAGTTTTTTCACTTAGATGGTCAGTGTCCACAACAGGAAAAAAAAAAAAAAAATCATCCAAAGTACATTTTGCTGTTTCAAGCAGACTTCTGACATGGTTTTATACAATAATGTTCGCCAAATCGTCTATTTTAGGTGATGATGAAGCATATAATTAATTACACTGAACATGAACTTACCGGTTTGTTTTATCCTGGTTACAAAGTGAATGTATCATAAGTTACAGAAAGTAGGAAAAGAAAATAAACAATGGTACCCAAAGGAAATTGTTACAGATTGAGCACTCCCAATCCCAAACTCCCACAACCCAGAACTTTCAGCGCACACTTGACCTCTTCTGACTGGCCTGGGACAGAACACAATGTATGCTAAAACTGGTGTATACAATTCCTTAAGCTAGGGCCAGTGAGATGGCTCAGTGGGTAAAAGCTCTTGCAGAACAAGCTTTGCAACCAGTGTTCAAACCTCAGAACCCCTCGAAAAGATGGGAGGAAACTGACTGCAGATGTCCTCTGACCTCCAGACTCTAGCCATGTCACAAGTACCCACACAGACGCATCATGCACACACATAATGATAAATAAAAATAGACCTTCAAATTGTGTTTAAGGTATATGAGATTTGAATTAATTTTGTGTTTAGACTTGAGTCCCATCCCCCAAATACATCATTATGCATATCCATGTGACAAATCCAGAAAAAAAATCTAATTCATAACACTTTTTCCAAGCATTTTGGGTGATAGATTGGTGTACATGTGTCTGTCCTTTGTCAGAAGTTTGTAAACTGATTGTGTATTGAGGGAGAGGGGTTTTTATTTTCTTTTTTTTGGGGGGTGGGGGAGGGTTGGAGACAGGGTTTCTCCGTGTAATTTTGTTGTCTGTCCTGGAGCTCACTCTGTAGACCAGGCTGGCCTCGAACTCACAGAAATCCGCCTGCCTCTGCCTCCCGAGTGCTGGGATTAAAGGCGTGCGCCACCACCGCCCGGCTGGTTTTTTCCTTTTAAGGTTTTGTTTTTATTTTGTTTAGACAGGGTCTCACTGTAGGCTGGTCTCGAACTCACTGTGTAGATTAAGTGGCCTGAAACTCACAGAGATCCTCCCACCTTTGCCTCCTGAGTGCTGGGATTAAGGGTGTGCGCCACTGCGCCCTCCCTGAAGACTTGCCTTTATTATTTTAAGTGTGTCTCTGTGGGTATGAATGGAGCTGGAGGCCAGAAGTGTTGGACCCCTCTGGAGCCTAAGTTAGGTGGTTGTGAGCCATAAGGTACTGGGAACCAATCTCAAGTCTTCAGGTACTCTTTACCACTGAGCCGGCTCTCCAAGTCTCTACAACTCCCTTTGTGAGTAAGAGTCTTGCTACAGAGTGCAGGCTGACTTAGTTACTTGCTATATATTCCAGCCTGGCCTGTAACTTAGAGCAATCCTCCTGCCTCAAGCTTCCCACATGGTTGAATGTGCCACCACACCCCTGATCATTTTTTTAACCAGCTTTCTTGAAGTATGATTTATATATAACTTGTACTCCAATAGGTTTTATTTAGGGGGAGGAGGAGTTGGCTAGTTTTATTATTTAAGAGTTTCATTGTATAGCCCAGGCTGCCCCAAACTCAAGGTAATCCTCCTGTGAGAGTTGCAGGTTTACCCTAACATACTTGTTGTTATAGTAGATTTTAATGGTCTAATAGGCATTGTTTTGCTGCCTACACCCCGTGAAAATACAGACTTTCCATCATCACCCATGAAGAACTGCAGCCCTTTGCCATCATTCCTTCCCACCATCCCTTCCCGTCTCCTACCCTGGCAGCCATTGCTGTTTCCAGTTACTCTGCCCTGTCTATCTAGAAGGAGTCATGTATTTGCCATCTTTTGTTATCTGACTTTTACTTAGAATAGTGTTTAGCAGTTTGGTGTATTGTTTTGTTTTTTTTTTAAATTTTTTAAATATGTTTTTACTTGAAATAGAATTACATCACATTCCCGCCTCCCTTCACCAACCCCAGCTAACATCTCAAACCGCCCCATGTGCCCCCCAAGTGCATACTATTTTTATTAATGAGTAGTGTGAATATAGTACAATTGGCGTATTCATCAGGTGGAGGATGTTTGGGTGTCCAGTGGGAAACATTGCCAGCAAAGCTGCTATGAACATTGAATACATCTTGAGTGGGCATGTGTTCTCATTCCTCTCAGGGAGCTATCTCAGAGGTATTACAGAAGACCTGTGCTTAATTTCATAAGAAACTGCCTGCTTTTCAAAGTGGCCATACCATTTTGCACTCTGTTGGTAGTACAGGGGTCCTGTTTGCTCCACATTCTCACCAGCATTTGGTGCTGTCAGCTTTACATGTGGTTTAATTTACAGTCCCTACTGATATTAGGCATCTCTTCATGCGTTTATTGCTATTCTGTACCCTTTTTGATGAAGTTAACTATTTAAACCTTTTGTCTGTTTGCCTGCCCCCTCCCCTCCTCTCCCCTCCTCTCCTTTCCTCCCCTCTCCTCCTTCCCTCCCCTCTCTTCCCCTCCCCTCTCCCCTCCCCCTTTTATCTCTCTGTGTAGCCCACTCTGCTGCAAACTCACAGCCCTCCTGCTTCAACCTCCCAAGTTCTAAGATTATAGACATAAGCCAGTATGCCCAGCTTCATTTTCTTAGATTATTTTCCTATTATTGAATGTGTGGGTTTAGTATGTATTCTTCCAGATACAAGTTGCAAATGTTTTCTTCTAGTCTAACTTACCCCTTAGCTGACCTATGTCCTTTGAAGAACAGTGATTTACATTTTGAAGTCCAGTGTATCAGCAGTTCTTTAAGGTTGTGCTTTTAGTATCTGCCTAAAAAATAAGAAATTTTTGCCATAGTTGGGAATAGTAGCACACTCCTTTAATCCCAGCACTCAGCAGGCATAGGAGATTGAGGAATTCAAGGCCAGCCTTTTACTAACCAGCTCTAGGCCAGTTACATGAGACCCTGTCTCAACAAAACACAGATCTTTGTAGCTCTTGTATTTCCCTTGTAGACATTTAGAGTTGAAAGTTTTACCTTTAGATCTGTGATCTATACCTTGTGGACGTGTGTGTGTGTGTGTGTGTGTGTGTGTGTGTGTGTGTGTGTGTGTGTTGTGAGATATAAATCTAAATGCAGTGTTTTCCCTGTAATTGCCCGGGTGCTGGGCACACTGTTGCCCAGCTGCCTTTCTCACAGACAAGAGCAGCTGTCCTCCTAGGAGTGGGTGTGACAGGTATTAAGTCAGGAAGGTCACCCTCTGGCTTTGTGTCTTCCACAGTTGTTCCAGCTAGTCTCGGTCCTTTGTCTTCATGTCGGAACCTGTTTTCTGGCTTCTTCAGGAAGCCAGCTAAGGTTTTGATTGAGATTATGGTGACTCCGTTAGATCGTTTAGAGAGAACTGACTCAGCCTTGAAGATAGATAGCACTCTGTTGGGTCCCTTTAACTATTTCTCAGCATTGTTTCTTGTTTCAGTTTACAGATGGTACAAACCTTTTGTGAATTTTTGTCTTATCTTAATTCCGATTTGTGATTCTCACTTACATAAAAACGCTGTTGTTTTTATGTGTTGAAGCTGTCCTTCTAACTCGCCTGCCTTGTCTGCTTCGAGATTTTCCGTAGACCCCACTGGGTCTTCTGCCCAGACGTTGTGTCTAATGAGAAGCTTTGCCCATCTCAATGCTGTGCCCGTTATTTCTTCGCCTTGTCTTGCTGTATGGCGGAGCCTCCGGGACAGTGGTTAGAAGTCAGAAAGCAGGCACTTGTCTGCCAGGTCTCAGGACCTTCTAGTTCACCACTGCTCAGGGTAACGCTACCATGGAGGAGGTGCCTTTCTGCTCCTGGTTTAGTGAAGGCATGCTTCTGCATCTGGTGAGGGATCCAGTGGGTTTGTCTCTCCTCTTTTAAGTATAAAGACAGTTTTGTGTGCTTAGGCTATACCATACTTGGCTAAAAGGTACCCTTTTTTTTTTTTTTTTTTTTTTTTTGAGACATGGTCTCACTATGTAGCCTCGGCTGACTATTCACTATGTAGACAAGGCTATCCTCAAAATCATAGAAATCCACCTGCCTCTGCCTCCTGAGTGCTGCTGGAATTGAAGCATCTGCCACTGTGCCTGTGCCTATTTTCTTTTTATGTGTTGGGTTGAGTTGTTAATGTTTTGTTAATTTTGTCTTAATGTATTCTTTCCTTTCTATATCTTTGATCAGTTTGTGTGTCAAAGTAATGTTAGCCTTATGAGTTTGAAATGATTCTTTCTTCTTGTACACAGTTGATGTCATTTCTTTCTTAAATGTTTGAGGGGATTCCCTAGTAGAGCCATTTTGGTTTTCATTATCATTATATTACTTATTATTATTATTTTATGTATGTGGATGTTTTTCCTGCATGTGTATCTGTGCACCACATTCCATACCTAGTGCCCACAGGATGGAAGGTGTCAAATATCCTGGAACTGGGGTTACAGACATTTGTGAATTGACGCGTGAGTGCTGGATGCCAAACCTGTGTCCTCCAAAAGAGCAACTTCTAACTGCTGAGACAGCTCCGTCTTGGTTTTCTTCATGGAAAGATGTTAAGTGCACAGTGATTGTCGCAAGTTCCCCGAGACTAGCATCCCTCCTGTCTTCAGAGTCCAATGACTCGTCTGCTGTTGCTGCTGCGATGGGAGTTTTCTTCCCACTTGGTCCTCCTAGGGTGCATTTGGGTCATTCTGAAGGCCACTGAAGCTCTGCTTCATCTTTGGACACGTGGAATCTTAGAGATGACTGTTGTTTTGTCCTGACCTGCTAACTCTGTTCTTGGTTCTGGTTGACCCCCTTTCCCATTAAGGAGAATCTGATCATCTTTGATTGGATGGTCAACATAAATTCTAACTGGTATGCCAGATATTTTTCCATTACTGTATAGTTAAATTATTTGGATACTATCTGGTCTTTTTAAGTCTTGCTTTTAGGATGGGATAGGCCAGGCCAGAGTCATGCTGTCTCCATGATACCTGATAGAACAAGAAGTGGCAGAGGAGTGACCAGCTGACCTTTGCTCCACACTTCCTAGGCCAAACAGGACGTCCAAAAAGCCCACGAATCTCCCAAGACCCTCTCTATTCCTTGCTGTGCCTCTCTGTCCATGTCCTGGGTCCTCTGTATACTCTATGACTGATTCTTGTCAACTAGTGGCTGGCTCTGCCCCCTGATTCAGGGTTAACTTTATTAACACAGCTCAGGGTGTCACCATGCGATCAAATATCCCACCACAGATCAGTATTGCTCTATGACTACTTTGAGGAAGTCACATGGTAGTAGAGAGTAAATTCAATACAGAAGCAGAGAATATACCCTCTCTGACTTCCCTGGCCTACCAGAAACTGCACTAGTCTCACAGCCCTGCAAGTACTCAGCAGGTGTGTGTGTGTGTGTGTGTGTGTGTGTGTGTGTGTGTGTGTGTGTTTAGCTCTTTCCTCAGCCTTCTTGAGAGTGAGCATTAGATTTGGGAGACAGTGGTAGATGCATGTCCCCTGAAAGGCTTCTGAGTTTCCTGTTGCCTGCATTTGAGTCCTGATTTCATTCTACATTGTCATTTATTTCTTTCAGGTGGGTACCTAGAGGGGTCTGGTATCCCGGTACTACTCCAGGTGGGATGAGGGGCTGAGGAGGAGGGGTAGGAAGACAGCAAGTCTGTATGTGATGGTCCTTGCCACAGAAAGTACCACCAATCTTGAAGTGCTGGGTCTGGGCAGCATGCCTTGCTAGTCTTCTGTGAGCTCAGGATCATTCTGCAGCAGACACACACACACACACACACACACACACACACACACACACACACACACACACACCAGTGTGTCTCTTTGTAGTGGCTGGGTCCAGGAGTAACTAGGCATGTGCGGCAGGTCCTGAGGGCTTGTTTGCCTTTGTGTCCTTTCTGTACGTGAATCTCATGATACAGTCTGCGATGTCTTGCTCCTGTTTTCTGTGACTTGAGCTCCGTCCAAGAACTCTGCATGAATTTGCATGTCCTGAGCACCAGCAGAGCCCTGGTCCACAGCTGCCTGCAGTCTTCATGTCACCTTCTCCCAGTGAGGTGCCTAGACAGGGCCGTAGGAAATACTGTTTCAGTAGCAGTAAACTCATGCAGGGAGATTTAGGAAAGCATTGGACTCCACAGCCCATGCTCATCAGCACACAATGCTGTGGCCCCGACACAGTCTGTTGGTCACAAAATAGTCTGCTGTGAGGAGTGACCCTTGGGGATATATGAGCAATAATTTTTTAGGAATGAGGAACAGCTGTGAACTGGTACAAGCAAAATCCAAAACCTGCCACCTTTGGTTGTTGGACTAAATCTTGCTTCTCTGAGGTGACTCTTGGATGCCCACAGCACACTGTCTTAGCCTGATTTGACCCTTCTTACATCAAGGGTCAATTTAGAAACAGTCTTGAGAACCAGGTATGGTGGCACACACTTGTACTCAGGCTTACAACAAGTCTGCACTGCCTGCAGGTGCCGCCTGCCGTGAGGCATCTTAATATTCAAAACAAGTCTCGGTGTGTTTCATGTCAGGAGTGAGTAACAGTGATAGCACGTCATAGCTAGGAAAAGTGGTTTGAGGATTACTGTCTCCAGCTCGGGAGTCAGCGCTCAGAAAATGCTCATCTGCTGGGACTGCTGGTGCACTCAGGAGGCAGAGGCAGGAGGAGCTCTGTGAGTTTGAGGCCAGCCTATTCTACAGAGCAAGTTCCAAGACAGCCAGGGCTACGTAGTGGGACTGTCTCAAGAGGAAAGAGAAAATGGTCCTTAAAAATTGTTGTTTTATGAGGGACAGTATAACACACACACACACACACACACACACACACACACACTCGACTTTACAAAATAGAAGTATGCAGGCATGCACTTGTATAAAATGACTTTGTACTTGTAAATGTGGACCGAGGCAGAACCTCTGCTATAAGATGTGGGGCCACTTTGAGGAAAGGGGTCTGCTGGAAAGTTCCTCCGTTCTCTCTATCCCCACACTTTTAAAATGGTATATCTGAAGTATTATAGTAGAAAACATTTCTGTTTATATTTCACACTTGAATGAGATTTGACAGGTTTAATTAGGACTGGTGAGAATGTATATTCTTTATTTTTTAAATATGTATGTGTTTAAGTTACATAGGTATAAAAAATTGAAACCTAAAATGAGAAAAAGTATAATGTACAGACTTTTTTTTTGCTTTCTTATATAACTTTATTATTTTAAACTTACATTTAGAGAGAGGAAGAGAGAGGATGTGCGTGGATAGCTTGCAGGAATTAGAGAATGTATATTCTTTTAGTGGGTAGAAATATTTAATGTTTTTTCTGCTTCAAAAGTTGCTTTTTTGCCAGGCGGTGGTGGCGCATGCCTTTAATCCCAGCTCTCTGGAGGCAGAGGCAGGTGGATCTCTGTGAGTTTAAGGCCAGTCTGGGCTACAGAGTGAGATCCAGGGCAGCCAGGGATACACAGAGAAACCTTGCCTCAAACAAAACAAAAGTTGTCTTTTCTTCATTAAGACAAAACAAATGAATTCTACATCAGTCAATGAGTAAGTAAACACAGGTCATCACAGCTTGGCCTATATCACTCAGGAATCAGTTCTTGCAGCTTCCACTCACTGTAGGTGGAGTCCCTGCCGTGCTTGAGCAAGCTTGTGCTCCCTCCTGTCACTGCCCTGGTTTCCCATGTTCATTCTCCAGAGAAGTAAATGTGTGTCCCACCTCAGCCTAGAGAATCAGAAAATGGCCACAAGAGCCAAACCTGCTGGAGAGTCCTAGTACTGGTTTGCAGTCTGATAGAGAAACCACTGAGCTAGGGCAAAGCTGGAGACGTGAGGTGCCAGGCCCCCAAAGCCCTCAGGATGGCAGGTGTAGCACCCTGTCGGTCTGAGCCCCTTATTGTTGGCCATTGCCATCACTGAGCTGCACACAGTGCTGTAGGTGCCGTAGTTGCGGGGTTGCTCGCAGGGCCCTGGAGACCAGGTGGCATGAGCACCGCAGCGCAGAGAACTCTGACTCTCGTGACAATCACCTTTTCCCTCTGTTGTAGGCTGTGGAAAACCTTTGTTCTCACAAAGTCTCCCCGACGCTCTACAAGCAGCTGCGCCAGGTCTGTGAAGACCACGTCCAGGCCCAGATCCTTCCGTTCAGAGAATATCCTTTCTGTGCTTTGTTTTTCTTGCCTGTTTATTACACAGAACTTTTTAAAATGGGATAAAGAACTAATGAGTATCCTTAATACTAAAGGAATAAGCTTTAAATCCTCTCTTATAGAACAAAGGGCCTATCTTTGTTTCATAACTCATTGTATTAGATTTCTAAGTGAAATTTATAACTTCTAAATTACTGATATGAATGAGGGTAAACAACCTCCACTTATGCATCTAGTTGGAGTATTTAGGGAAATTTCTGAAAATGTCTTAAAATTTACATTCTGTCCTTTAATAAAAGCCATCTGTATTCATTTTCTATGATATGGAACAAATCCCCACAAATGTGGCTGCTTCAAACATACTCAGTTCATTTGGAGGTTTGTGTCTGTCAGGAATCAGGGTACAGCCCCATAGTTTCTCTGCTCATTGTCTCACAGGCCCAAGTCAGGGTGTCCGGAAGGCTATCTCATCTGAACGGTGGGTCTTTTCTGGTCCCCACAGTTGGTTAGCTGTAGGAACAAGGTCCCTACTTACCATCTGACCATGGATCCAGCTTCACCCAAGGGCTGTGCTTGGATCCTTGCTGCATCCAGTTTCTCCTGGTGGATTGTGGGTATGCAGGAGAACCTGCCTGTCTGGTCTGAGACTACCTCCCAGGACGGAACCAGACAAAGGAGTGGTGGCCACGGTGTTGAGCTGAAGAAGGGAGTTATTCGGGCATGTGCTGTGCACAGCGCTGGGCAGAGGGCAGCTTAGGATTTGCCGCCGCCATGTCATCCTGTGACTCATGCCCACAAGGACATCTGTAGGACCTGGCCTCAGGCTGGTCCCCAAACCCATTGCCAGTTTTAGGACACAAATGTCGTGTGTGAAACCCATCCTGACTTCTTTGGCTCCATGCTTTCATGTATAAAACAAATCCCAGAACCTGCCTACTCAAGATTTTCTCCAGGTTCAGGAGATCTTTTTTCTCCTGTGGCTCTCATCAAAGGGAACATGGTCTTACCAGCTGTACAGAGCCTGTTAATGCAGAGCAGCAGGCAGACAGTGTTGCTGGACGTTGAGGCCTTTATGGTCTAGGTTTCTGCTACATGGGCTTCTGTCAGCATGCCTCTCTATTATTCTCTGGCAAGTGTTCTGAACTAACGACTGGGAAATTGTACAAGATCATGGTGACCACATACCCTAGAGGAGCCTGCCAGCATGCACTCTTAACTCAGGAGATACCTGTGAGGCATGTAGAGCTTGTGCCCCATCAGAGTCCTGGAGGAGCCTGGCATCTGGGCTGAGAGTGACACTAGATGGTTAGCAGCCATGTTCTGGGACACCAGTACCCATCAGAGTTAGCTCATAGTGTTTTGTGCTAATCCCACTTTGCTGGAAACGACTTCTTGATTACCTGCTTTAATTATCCTCCTGCAAATTAATCCCACTCTGGGGGTTGACCAAAGTGGTCACATATTTAGTGAGCCTTTGTTTCCAACCCAGTGTCTTGATCGTGGATTATAGAAAAGTGACTGAAAGCTGGGCGGTGAGGGCGCACACCTTTAATCCCAGCACTCAGGAGGCAGAAGTAAGCAGATCTCTGTGAGTTTGAGGCCAGCCTGGGCTACCAAGTGAGTTCTGGAAACATAGAAACCCTGTCTCAAAAAGCCCCCCCCCCAAAAAAAAGAAGAAGAAGAAAGAAGAAGGAGGAGGAGGAGGAGAAAAGTGACTGTGGGCCTGATTTCCATGCTCCACAGAATCCCAGCCCTAGGGTAGAGCTGGGGAAGTACGCTGTTTCTTGTTAACAAACCAGGCTTATAAGAGTCATGGTTTGTTTTACAGGAGGAAAAGGCACTAACACATTAGATTCCTTAGTGACTACATGTCTTGACCCCAGAGACATGGCAGCAAAACAGAAACCAGGTAGAGCCCCACCAGGGGCTGGTGGGTGAGGAGGAAGATACCACTGAGTTGAAGGACAAAGTGAACATGGGGCTGTGGGTGCACAGTGTGTTCTTAAGGACTGTGCAGGCTGATGTGCAGTCCAGGAGTTGGTACTTTAAGCTGTACAAGTCACTGAGATTACTTAGAAGTTTCTAAGCAAGAGCTCAATCAAGTTGTTATATGATCTCTTGGGCAGAATGATGGGACAGTCTAGAACTCTGGCCAATGTGCAGCCTAGAACCTTCTCTGGCCAACACATTTCCAAAGTAGCTGTTTGTGCTGCCAGGCATCAAACTAGGTCCTGGAAAAAGCACTGTGAGTACCTCCCTCTAATGGAGGTAACAAACATAGGCATTTGTATAACAGAGGGCCATGTGCACCTCTGGACATAAAGAAAGGCAGGCCCACAGAGGAGATGTTGCTATTGTGGCCTATGCAGAAACATGGCAGGCAAAGTGAGAAAAACCGTACGCAAGAATCAGCAGTTGCTGCCACAGGCTTCCAGAAGAGAAAAGCCAAAGAGGGAAAGCTCACCTGTGACCTGAAGTGTGACAGGCCTCATACTGTGCTGAGCGTCAAGCAGTGCAGTTTGGCCAGGTGTATTGATCAGTGGAAAGACTGGTAATTAAATAGCCCTAAACAGATCAGTGTTAGACGACAGTGGGCACCCTCTGGAGTGTAGGTCACTGCTGGCCTGTCACTCTTCCAGCCCAATATACACAATAGAGTCTTGCTTTCCTTTAAGTGGTCTTTATGATTGGTAGTTTTCTGTCCTAAGCATTCTTGCTGTTGGGTTTTTATTGTACCATGAAGGGTGTACTTCCCTTTCGTGTGCGAGTCCTTGGTAGGGATTGAAAGGAGACAAGCAGAAAGCTGCCTCAGCAGAAGCCACAGCAGACCCTCTGGCACCTGCCTAGATTACTCACTCCTAGCACTGGGGATGCTGTGAGCATTGCATCCTAGAATTGACCGAACTCTAGCAGGGTGCATAGGATCTTGGTAAACACCATGCTCTGTGGTACTTAGTACTGTTTGGTACTTTTTCCCATGGAAAATAATCAGAAAATGATGAATCTGGAGACCTGTGTAAGTTACTTAACAGAATTCTTTTATTAGAGAACATTGACATTGGATCCTTACATCTTAGAGATACAAGATCAGGTACGACTCCTCCATGGTTATTGGTGACTCCTGAGCTGCCAGGTAGCACCAGATGGACCAGTGTTTAACCCCAGTTTAAGCTTAAAGGCTCATGTGGGCTCACTGCCACACAGCTCCAGCTGGCCAATGTGGAGGCAATAGGAACTTTGCAGACCGGTCATTGGGCTTGTGGTATCTCTCAACCTGCTGAGTGTCCTGTGGCCACCTTTGTCTTGCTTTTCTACAGATAGTGTCTGACATGTTTTACCATCATAGAAGCATTCTCCCAGGGTAATGTGCTGACAGACATTTTGTCTGACTGTCTAAACGTGTGAATATGTTTCCTGAGACTTAGGAGGCGAGAAACTGGACCTTTTTGTCTGGCCTACTGTGTTTGTGGTCACCTGCACAGATGTGCCTGTGGCCTTACTGTCTCCGTGAGCATTCTCTTCCCCTCCTAAGGCTAGGTCAGCATCACCTGCCTCTCCCAGCTGCCCTTGACTGACTGAAGATCTGGTGCTTCTCTGCCCTGACTGTGGCACACTTAGCAAACCTTTCCTCCATTTGGGCACTCTGTGTTTCCTCATGTGAGCTGAGGTGGGTAGCCTGCTGCACTTGAACTTACTGACATGGATGGTGCCATGTGCTAGCAAGTGGCAGACAGGACTGAAGCACAGGACAGACACCTGGTGCTTTCCAGCTGCATGGACTGCCTTTTTCTATATTAGGAAGCTCAGAGATCAAATGAGAATGGGTAAAAAAAGCCCTTCTCCAGAAACCCACATTTGGGTATCTCTACTTAAAAACTGTATTTTGCACATTTCTTTAAAAGTGTATCCTAGAAACTAGGGAGGGGGCTCATTGGTAAAAGCACGTGCTGCTCTTGCCAAGGACCCAAGTTCAATTTCCAGGCAGCTTACTTAAGCTCCAGGTGATGTGACACTTCTGGCTTCCATGGGTGCTGGCACCAGCACACACATACATACAAATAAAATACTCGATCATTTCAGGGGAAAAATCTAAAAAAAAAATTTTTTAATTAGTGGAGCTGGAGAGATGGTTCAGCAATTAAGAGCACTTGCTGCTTTTGCAGAGGATTAAGGCTTAGTTCCCAAAACCCACATGGTGGCTCACAACCATCCATAACTCCAGTTCCAGGAGATCTGATGCCCCTTTCTGTTCTCTCTGGGCACTACACACATGTTTACATTCATACACACACATACATAATACATACATGGTGGCACAAGCCTTTAATCCCAGCGCTCGGGAGGCAGAACCAGGCGGATCTCTGTGAGTTGGAGGCCAGCCTGGACTACCAAGTGAGTTCCAGAAAAGGCCCAAAACTACACAGAGAAACTGTCTTGAAAAACAAAAAACAAAAACATAATACATACATAAAATTATAGAATATCCTAATAGCAAGTTCCAGGCCAGCCAGAGTACATAGACCCTGTCTCCATACATACACAAAGGCACATGCCTTTAATCTCATCTCTGAGGATGCTGAGACAGGGTTGCCAGCTCCCTGCTATACACTTTTTAAATACATATTTATTTATTATGAATACAGTATCTGCATACATGCCTTCATACCAGAAGAAGGTATCAGATCTCATTATCATTATAGATGGTTGTAAGCCACCATGTGGTTTCTTGGAATTGAACTTGGGACCTCTGGAAAAAACAGGCAGTAAGTACACTTAACCTCTGAGCCATCTCGCCAGCCCAGACACAGCATTTCTTTTTTCTTTTTGAGACAGGGTTTCTCTGTGTAGCCCTGGCTGTCTGGGAACTCTCTCTGTAGACCAGGCTGGCCTCAAACTCACAGAGACCCACCTGCCTCTGCTTCCTGAGTGCTGGGATTAAAGGCCTGCGCCACCAGTGCCTGTCTATATACTTTCTATACACTTTTTGACTGGGATGCTCAGGCCCACCAGTTCTAGTTCATCCTGGCCCTCCGTGGGTGAAATCCGACCACCCAGCTGAAGCACTCATGGCTGGTTATTTGTGTCAGCCGGCAGGAGTAGAAAGTAACTGCAGAGGAGAGAGGAGAGAGTGGAAGCCAAGGTGAAGCAGTGGGACAGATCCAAAGGGTGGGATGAGTCAGGGAGGTTGCTACGAAAGGAGAGGAGCTGGCAGTAGGCAGAGGCTGGGAATCCACTCATGCTTTGGGAGCTGCAGGTCTCTGTCAGTCCATTTGTAAACTAGCTTATAAGCTACCACCTGAAGGCTGGAAGTCCAAGACCCAAGACTAGTAGACTCTACCTGGTAAAAGCTGCCTGCTTTGTAGATAGGCTGACACAGCTCTCCAGGGTGTCGTTATACCTCTGGGTACCGTTGCCTTGGGATTAGGTGTTCACAAGTGTTGGGACTGTAGTATGGCTTACGCTGTAGAAGGGAAATGGTCATACTTTCATGTTCCTAGAAGGACATCTAGCAGGGGAGAGTACTGAGATTAAAGTGAAGGCTGCAAAAATGGAGTGGACTGGAATGTTTGAAGCTTCCTTAGCAGGTCTGCACAGACTCACTAGACAGCGTTTTATTTCTAAAGAAGATTAACACATGCTGGCAAGACCACTGCAGACAAATGGTAAGTTTGTACCCTAGTCAGCCCCGCTGTTGTTAATGCTGTTTCACCTATACCTGCTCACTTGTCCTTTACCTTTACAAGCCTGTGCTCTAGACAGAATGTAGTGATTTCTTCACACCCGCGCTAACCTGCCTTTCTACCAACTTCAGGCCCAAGCTCAGGGACCCTTCACCACAGTTGAGTAGTAGAGTAGGGTGGGGAGGTGAGCTTCCTCAGACTTCTAGGGAGGGGTGCTGGCCAGCTCTGCCTCCAGGTCAGCTGTCGGTGTGTGCGCGTAGGAGGCGGTTCCGTGTTCTCAAAGGAGGCTGCAGGTGTCTAATTGCAGTTTGGCCTGAGTTCCAGCCCCTCGCGTAGTTAAATGGCAAAACCTTAGGCTGTGGTGGTGGCGGCTAACTTGTCTTCACAGGTGTGAGTCTTGTGTGGCCCAGCTGGTGGTGACCTGTGAGAGAAGAGTGTGTGTGTGGCTTCTTGAAGTAGACTGGGTCTTTGCTTTGTAAGGATGAGGAGCAGGGCATGAGCATTTTGAGCTGTGTGGATGTGAAAACAAGAATGTCCATTCGGGAAGGTGTTTTCAAATGTCAGCAGTTTCAGCAAAGGTGGAATCAGTTCCAGCTGGTGAATGCAGGGCTTCAGCAACAAAGGTAGACGACAGCTCACTGCCTGCATTTTCGCTGTCCGTGCAACAGAGTGTGCTCTGGAGCCCGAGCCTAAAGATGTGTAGCAAGACTTAGAAAATTTAAGCCGGGAATGCAGGTTCTGTTATGTGCCTGTAATCACATTTAGGAAGTAGAAACAGGAAAATAAGGAGTTTAAGGCCATGAAACCCCATCTCAAGAAATCAAGAAAGACTGGTTTAGTACTGAGCCATCCAAAAAGCATCATTGTGTCATGAACTGGGAAATAATTAATTTTTTTTATCCTCCCACCCTCTCCTCCCCCCAGACAGGGTTTCCTCTGTGTAGCCTTGACTGTCCTGGAACTCCATCTGTAGACCAGGCTGGCCTCGAACTCACAGAGATCTGCCTGCCTCCCGAGTGCTGGCATTAAAGGCTTGTGACACTACCAACCACCTGAGATAATTAAATTGCAAAGATCCTTGAGGTTGAATGCTTTAGAGTCCTTGCAGTCTGGGCTGAAAAATACCAGAAGAAAAAGTTAAGTGTATAAAGTGAGGAACTTGGTGTGTGAGGGTTTCCATCGAGAAGCAGTTGTTACGTTCAGGACGACTAATGTGGGATGGTCCAGAGTCGCTCTCAGGTGTGTGAAAGAGGGAATAGGGGTGTGAGTGCCTCTGCTTTCTGGTCTTCAGATCATGATCAGAAGCATCTTCCTGTTTCTGGATCGCACCTATGTCCTCCAGAACTCCATGCTGCCTTCTATCTGGTGAGTGCCCTCCCACGTCTGACACGCCCCGCTGTCTTCTCTGTTAGAGTAGCACCTTCACTGCACAAAGCCTTCCCGAAACTCCCGGCCTACGAGCTGAGGAAGTAGGGTTAACTTGGGGTTGTTTCGGATGTGCTTTCTGTGGACTAGAGAGGAGGTTGCTGGGAACAGTACAGGAAAAGGGAAGGGTTCCAGAAGGAGCAGATGCAGTGGTGCTTCCCACAGCCTTGACATCTTTGTGGCTCACCCAAGAAGAATGGTGAGCCGTGAGTCAAAGACAGCAGATTCACACAAAAACAATTTGATTGCTGGGTGTCAGTGTAACATGAGGTATCTCATGACCGCCTCAGGGTGGTCAGCTTGACCTATCCAGGAAATAACCTCATTTAGGGTAGAGACACAGGCATCCTGGACTGGCCAAACAAACCTTCGTAAGAGCCCTTTTCAAGGCTCTGCCTATAATTAGCAAATGCAGTTTTTGGCTGGTGCATGTGAAGCTTCTGGAGCATCCAAGGCTGAACTAAAGCCCTGTTCTGCTTTCTACCTGTCAGGGACATGGGCCTAGAGCTGTTTAGGAACCATATCATCAGTGACAGGATGGTGCAGAGTAAGACCATTGATGGGATCCTGCTGCTCATTGGGCGTGAGAGAAGCGGTGAGGCTGTGGACAGGAGCCTGCTTCGGAGTCTGTTAAGCATGCTCTCAGATCTCCAGGTGAGGCCTTGGTCCTGAGTGTGTGATGGCCATCTGCCCCAAAGTAAAACACGGGCATTAGAGATGTAAGCGGGGAATAGGATCACAAAAGCATGAGCTGAAAATGTGCTTGTCTAGTCCTTAAGGAAAGAATGCCTGAGGCAAACACCACCCTACACAAGGAGCCACAGAAGAAAAGACTGATTGATACTACGTATGGCTGTCTGAAACACTAGTTTCTATGGAAAATATTCCATAAACAAAGGGAAAGCCAATAACCGATGAACAAAGGCTAAAGAAGCATTAGTGTTGAGAGCAGATAGGGCTCTGGCCCGGTAGGAAAAGTTTTCCAAAGAACAGTGGCACATGATGACCACGAGCTGCAGCCTGCTGACCCAGAAAGTGGGCCCTTAGTGCTTGAGAAGGCCGGATCCTGTGTGGAGCTCATCAGTAACTGCTCATTCCCTAGGTGTATAAAGACTCGTTTGAACTGAAGTTCTTGGAAGAGACTAACTGTCTGTACGCTGCAGAAGGCCAGAGGCTGATGCAAGACAGGGAGGTGAGATGCACCAACTGTGTTTGCTTTAACCCACCCCCCTACCCTCGCAGAGTAGTTTGGAGTAGCAAAGGAGCGCATGTCTAAGCAAGGATAAAGAGTAAATCCTCAATATGAAAGACAAATAATTAAAAGAATCAAAATTGTTCATCTGTGTAAAGAATCCCCCCTCCCAAATACATGTGTAATCTGTAGTACAAGTGATAATGCAAATGTAATAGCAATATCACCCCACCCTGTTGAGCAGCTTCCTAGGTCCTGGAGTCAAGTTGAAGGGAGCCCTGAATGCAGACACAGTAACCTGCTCCTTACAAGGTGGCCAGCCTGTCAGAGCAGGATTTAGCTGCAGCAGTATTAACAAGTGGCCCTGAGGACTGTTGGCCCCAGACAGCTGACATGTGTGTGCAGCCTTTGGCTACAGGAGAGGGTGTCACCTCTGACAGGACACCTTCCTGTGTGACTGCTAGTAAGCTTTGGGCTTTCTACCCGATGCTAGTCACTTACCATGGGGACCCACTAGTGTGTATCTCTGATCCCCAACACTTCGTGGTAAGCAGGGAGTGCAACCTGGGCCCCAATTTTAGAGGTGATCCCCAGCCTCCTAGTTGTCACTCATACATCCTCCCACCCTGCCCACCCCTGGTAATCTATTAATATTTGATTTGAATGTGTTCACTGCTCGTTTTCTATTTTATGAAGAAAATATCAATAATGTAAGAAGTCTTTTTGTCATTGATGTGTTATTTTTTTGGGAAGGTTCCAGAGTATCTGAACCATGTGAGTAAACGTCTAGAAGAGGAAGCAGACCGAGTGATCACTTACTTAGACCACAGCACACAGTAAGCACTGCCCTGGATGGCATTTCAGTTTCTCATGGGCTGCAGACTTTCTTGCTGCATATTGAAATAGCCGGGGTGGGGGTGTGGGGGGATGGTTGCAGCACAGGCCTTTAATCCCAGCACTCAGGAGGCAGATGCAGGTGGATCTCTGTGAGTTCAAGGCCAGCCTGATTTACAGAGTGAGATCCAGGACAGCCAGGGCTACACCCATGCACACACACACCGTTGCCCCCCACCCCAAAGAAAAAAGCTCATACCTCTGGTTATTAACCCCATTTGTTCTTAGGCTATTCTGCTCACAAGGCCATGCTTTGCTTATAGTCTGCCCATGCTCAACAATTACAAACTATATTCTTACCACACGCTTTCATGAGTAGCTGGTCAAGGGAAGTGGCCCCTTAGCACCTGAGTACTTTGTTCACCTGATAGATCTTCACTGATGTGAGACTCTTCACTTACCAGCTTTTCCTTTTTTAAAGATTGATTTTTTTATTACTTTTAGTTATGTGCAGTCTGTGGGTATGTGCATGTGAGTATAGGTGCCTGAGGAGTCCATGGGTTTTGGATCCCTTAGAGCTGGGGCTATAGGTGATTATGAACCACCTGATGTGAGTGCTGGGTACTGCAAGAGCAGTGCCCGTGCTTCACTGCTAGGTCATCTCCATGCCCTGGGCACAAGGCTTTGTTAGCTGTCGTAGGTGGCCACAGTTCCTAGGACACAGTTCACTTTGCTTTCCTCTTCTCATCCCCTGGGAATGAAGCCTTGTTAGACCTCTCATGTGGCCATAATTCTGAGGATAACAGTACACTTTGTTTTCCTCTCCTCGGTCTTCTTCCTCTAGACTTGATGAGCAGCTAGGGAAATGAAAAGGGGAGAGCATGCGTGTTTGGTCAAGACATGTATTATTTACTGCTGTGAGGAGGTGGAAACATGGAGGGAACACAAAGGGGACATGGGAAACCCATGCAAAGCTCCAGTCCTTGTGGGGTTTGGGACAAGAGGAGGGACGGGGTCAGAATCTCAGGAGACATAGCATGGGCGTTCAGGAAACAGCACCTTTAAGAGGATTGTGTTCTTCCTTTCCAGTGAGGGACGCCATGGGTCCTAGTCCAGAGCCGAGCCTGGGGAATGCTGGATTGCTTGGGGATATTGATGTGCTCATCACACTCACACTTGATAGGGAAGAAGAGTCAGGAGAAGGCCACAGGAGACTGAGCAGAAGCAACCAGGGAGAAGCAGTGGCCATACTAGGCTCCCCTAAAAGGGCCACCCACATCTCTGAACTCCATTTTCATGGAGGGTGGGATATGAATTCTGTCTTTTGCCATAGGTGCTGTGAGATTTAAATAGGTTAAAACGTTCCTTATAGAAGGCTAGCATAGTGGTACACACTTTTAATCCTAAAATTCAAGAGTCAGAGGCAAGTGAATCTCTGTAAGTACAAAGCCATCCTGCCTCTACATAGCTAGTTTTAGGCCAGCCAGGGCTACACACTGAGACTCTGTCTCAAAAAAAAAAAAAAAAAAAGATGACTTGCTGCCAAGTCCGACTGCCCAAGTTCAAAACCCCAGACTCCTGAAGGTTTCCTCTGGCATCCACACATGCTGTGGTATGTGCACAGTACACAATTTAAAACATTGGTACTAGGTACTGAACTCCAATAGTCTTCCTTATAAACTCTAAAATGAAGGCTTGAGAAAAGTCTAAAGTTAATCATTCTCATAATAAAACAGATTCTCTGTGATCTTCTAAAAAGAAAAAAATAAGTTATGAATAAGAAAAAGCCAGGAGTCTGTGTGTGGTGAAACATGTCTGTAATCCCAGCACTTGGGAGACCAAGGAAGGTCTGTGAGCTCAGGGCTGACTTGGTCTACATAAGTTCAGGACAGACCATGTCTTGGGGGAGGAAGGAGCCAAGAAGATCATGTCTGTACCTGTGACTGTAGTGGTCAGGCCACATTTTCCACTGTTCTGTTCTGTGTGGTGCTCATGTCCCCAGGCCTCATAGCAGACTGTTTCCATGAGCAGAAACTTGCCCAGTAATTGTGGGGGTGTGGGTGGTCAGGGGGAGGAATGGAGCTGTGGAAGTGCATCTCAGACCTAGAGTAGAAGATGAGACAAAAAGTAGGTGGTCAGCCAATCTCTAGAACCCTCACTTGCCAGTCCCTCCTATGTGAAAGGGTGAGGAGCAAGGCTGAGAACACACTTTAAGGCAGAGTAAGTGCAGGAAGATTGTGGGCAGTGGTGGAGGAGAGTGGTCAGAGTCTAAATTGTGAAAGAGATGGTATTGTAGGCCTAGTGGTGCCCCAGCATGGAGCAGCCATCCTGCCTAAGAGACCAGCATGACAGTGAACATGGAGACCAGAGTGCTTGGGTAGGCATGAGCAATAGGACTGTAGACTGCTGGATGTGCCCTGCCGGCGTCTAGACCGCTTCACTGGGCTCACTCTGCAGGGCTCCAATCTCTGCTTTAGAGTTTTATGTCTACAGTTCAGAAAGCAAGTGACACCAAGTGAAACCAGGACATAGGACACAGGTACCTACACCAACCAGGCAGCCTCCTCAGGTACTTACTGCCAGTGTTTCCGGACCTACCTATAGACTTACCTTGTTATTCAGCAAGCTGTGTTTAGAAATGCTACAGGCAGCTAGGTATGTGATACATGCCCAAAATCTCAGCACTGGGTAGCTGAGGTAGAAAAACCATGTTTTCAAGACCAGCTTGGGCTGTATGTTGAGATCCTGTCTCATGAAAGAAAAAAAAAAAAAACTGAAATGAATCGTCAGCAAAAATCACAGTTAACAGTTGCCATGATGAAAAAGCATATTATTCTTTAGCCCTCTGTCCACTTGGCTGTAGGCTGCCTGTTGTGACTTTAACCTTTGGTGGCTAGCCAGTCCTCTGCTGACACTTTCTGTTTTTCTTTTAAAGGAAACCCTTGATTGCCTGTGTGGAGAAACAGCTATTAGGAGAACATTTGACAGCAATTCTGCAGAAAGGTAGCTTTTCCATCATGAGTGAATTTAAACTGAGTTCTATGCTTCCACTCAGGACCAGCACACATGATAAACAACTCAGAACCTCTTGTAACTCCAGCTTTGGGAGACTCAACACTCTTTTTCAGACTTCTAAAGGCACCAAACTCATGCGAACACACACACACAAGCATGTAAATATTTTACAAGAAAAAAAGACAAGCGATTTTTCATAAATTGTCTCAGTGCATACTTTGATAAGCTAAATTGTGGCCAGGAAATGATCAACTGTGCTTGTAAATGCTCCTTGTAGATTTTAATAATGGCTGTGGAGATGTCTGTGTTGATTACATGCTTGCCGTGCAGGCATGAGGACCTGAGTGTGGGTTCCTAGGATCCACATTAAGAAGCCAGTAGGAGGTTGTCTAGGATTACTGCCAGCCAGTCTAGCTGAATTGGTGAGTTCCAGGTTCAGTGAGAGACTCTGCCTAAACAAATAAAAAGCAAAACAAAATGGAGGATGATTGAAGAAGATACCAACATCAATCTCTGGCCCCCAGATGAACAGACACATGCAGATACGGTACAAACGCACAAGTACATACAGCAACATACACAGTTATATTAGAAACATTCCAAAAAGTAAAGGCCCTTCAAAAGTTAAAGCTTATTTGTGTGTTTAGCTCAGAAGTAATCTTGAGTCATACCGAGCAGCTAAACCTGTAGCTTAGCACAGAGGGTGCCTCCACTCACCTGAGCCCTGTGTGTGCAGGCACTACCAAGTACAGAGACCTGTGACTCAAGTGCCTTGAGAGCCCACAACCTCCAGGTCTACAGGTAGCATCTCTGATGCCCTCTTGTGGCCTCTGCAGGCACTGCACAAACATGGTACATGTACTTAACACACAGGCAAAATGCTCCTATAATATGAAATAATAAAATTATAAAACCTAAATAGTTGAATAAAATTTCTAAAATTCCTATTGAATACATAAAATATCTGACAGTACTTATTTGTCTTCGTTTACTATGTGAATCAAATTTATCAATTAAGAACTTAGAATTGAATCAATTTCAGTTTATATTTTATGCATGAGTGTTTAGCTTGCCTGTATGTATATGCACCACATGTATGAAATGAAGGTCAGAAGAGAACATTTAGCTCTCCTAGAACTGGAGTTAGAGATGGTTGTGAGACATGACGTGGACTGCAAATAGAACCTGGGTTCTCTGCAGGAGCAGCAGATGCTTTTTAACCTGCTGAGCCGTCTTTCCAGCCCTGAACTAATCTTTAACAAATGCTTCTGACTAATAGACAAAACCTCAAATAATTTGCATGTGAACTTCTCGTGGCAAATACTTGTCTAAATATTTTTTTGACTCATTACTTTTGTTAAGTGAGGGCTTTAGTGAAATGAGAAAGTAAATAATACATTCCAGATGCACTCAGAAAAACGAGGTCCCCTGTATGAGGCACCTCAGGCAACCAGACAGGCACACCTCTAGCAGGCATGTGCTCCCGGTCTGCAAGCCTTGTACTGACTGGTGTGGACTATGCTGTTTTTCACTCAGGAATGCTGCCTTCCTACTGACTTGCTCTTGTTCTGCATACTCCTAGGGCTGGACCACCTGCTGGACGAGAACAGGGTGCCTGACCTCACGCAGATGTACCAGCTGTTCAGCCGGGTGAAAGGGGGGCAGCATGCTCTGCTGCAGCACTGGAGTGAATACATCAAGGTACACACTGGTCTGCACACACTCTACCCTGCAGAGGGAATGGACTAGTGTGAGTCCATCTGTTCTCCATCTTCCAGATGCCCTGAGGAATGTTTCTAACAGGACACCTGCAATAGTGACAACAGCTTTGCATCCGTTCATGCAGAGACTTGTTTCTGCTGCAGCAGCAGTCTCTGGTGTGTCTGCTTGTCAGGCATGATCCTGCTCACTGTGAACAGACACGCACTGGTATAGCAGTCTACTCTGCCTGCTGCTGTGTTTCTAAGCCCAGTTTAAGACTTACTGTTCCAGTTCCCACCTCTGTATCCCAAGCATTGTGTCCCTCATTGCCAGTACAGCACCACTCAGCATCTTCCAGGAGTGTTGCCTGGGACTGAGGCAGAACCTCTTTGAATGCCAGGCCCCCCCTGCCCAGGGGTACTAGAGGTGGCCACAGTCGTGGCCATATGTAGAGAGTGCAAACAAGGCCTGCCGCCATGTTGTAAGGCAGCAAAGGCTACTCTGGCTCCCTAGGCCTGTTGCTGCTGACTTGGTTGTGTCTCCTTCCTGTAGACCTTCGGGACAACCATTGTCATCAATCCCGAGAAAGATAAAGACATGGTCCAAGACCTGCTGGACTTCAAGGACAAAGTAGACCACGTGGTGGAGGTGTGCTTCCAGAGGAATGAGCGCTTCATCAACCTGATGAAGGAGTCCTTTGAGACGTTCATCAACAAGAGGCCAAACAAGCCTGCAGAGCTCATTGGTAGCAAATCGATTCTAGATGCTTTTCCTCTCCACATTTAAAGATACTTATACTATACATGTGTGTTCTTACTCAAGTAGAAGTCAGAGGACTTTCAGGAACCCTTGCACCATATGGGTGGTGGGGACTGAACTCAGCTTGGCCATGGGCACCTTTACCCACCTTTACCCATCATACTGGCCTTTTAGGTGCTTTTTAAATATAAGAGTGCCATGCCTTTAATCTGAGCATTTTCCAGGTGATGAGCAGGTGAATCTCTGTGACTTCAAGGTTAGCCTGGTCTACATAGCAAGTTTCAGCCCATGGCTATGTGATGAAAACTTGTCTCAAAAAAAAAATGAAAGCTAGACATAAGTGTGCACACCTCTTTGATCCTAACACTTACGGGGCAGAGGCAGGTGGATCTCTGAGTTTGAGGCCAGCCTGGTCTACATAGAAAGTTCCAGGGCAGGCAAGGCTACATGAAACCCTATCTCAAAAGAACCAAACACACACACACACACACACAAAGCCTCAAATATTTTTCCCAATCAGGTTGAGCACTTTGGGAGAGTCCAAGCCTTATTAGGATGCATATGCTCAACAGTATTCACATCTGCACAGTTGCACATCCATGAGAGGATGTTTCAGAGGGGTTGAGCAAAGACCTGAAGTCCTGCATCTGAGAGGCAGGATCTGAGAGCATTGGTGAGCCAGGGCTTCCTGGTTCAGGGCTCTAGAGCTGCCTTGGCAAAGGTCAGTGTGGATCCTTGTCCTGGCTGTGTTCAGTGTGTGAGCAGGTGTGTTCAGTGTGGGCACAGTAAGGCCACTGGCCTCTAGACAATGCCAGTGGGAAGTGCTGTCTAGTCACCGACTGTGTCCCTACTCCACTCAGGACAGAATGGGAGCTCAGACGAGACCGTTGTCAGGGCTGCTCTGTGCGGTTGTTTCTTGTTATTTCTTGAATAACATTTAAAACTCAGGACTCCCCCAGGTAGTGAAAGTATCGCTGACTTGATAAGGGCAGAAAGGAGACGGGAGGAAGCAGGAGTGTGAGTGTGGTAGCAGTAGTCAGCAGTGCAGTGTAAGCACAGGGGACATAGCCAGGAGAGCCCAGAGTGAAACAGGACAGCGTGGGTAAAGTGTTGGCCACACAGCGTGAAGACCTGAGTTGAGATCCCAGCACCCATGTAAACCCAGGCATGGTAGTGTCTTCTGTAAGCCCAGTGCTAGGGAGTAAAGACCGGCAGACACACCCCAGGAACTCACTAGCCAGCCAGCCTACCCAAACCATTATGCGTCAGGGGCAGTCCCAAACAGTGAGATAAAGACCACTGATGGCGGCGCACGCCTTTCATCCCAGCACTCAGGAGGCAGAGGCAGGTGATCTCTGAGTTCAAGGCCAGAGGAGTGGTTGAGAAAAATGATTCCAAGATCCACCCTGGCCTCTGCACTCATACAAGCAAGTACACAAACACAAGCATATACATACATACACCACATACAAGATACATACATGTATGTAAACATACATCATTTTTTTGTTTCTTTTTGAGACAGGGCTTCTCTGTATAGCCCTGGCTGTCCTGGAACTCAATCTAAGCCAGACTGGCCTGGAACTCGGAGATCTGCCTCTGCCTCCTGAGTACTGGGGTTAAAAGTGCGTGCCACCACACCTAGCCATTCTCCATAATTTAAAAAAAAAAAAAAGGTGCGAAACCCATTGTGGTTTAACCAGACTTCTGGGCTTACCTGGAGTTCTGACAGCCCCAGGGAAGCGTGGGCTTCTGGAGTCCAGGCTCTGTCACTGTGTACATCTGTCATCTTGTCCATCACAAACACCACCACCAAGGTTGACTTTATCCCTCAGAAGCAAGAAGCCCCAGGTAGAATGTCCTTACTCCTGAATGCACACCTTGCCCTTGATGCCTGAGATCCCAAGGAGAATCCTCTGAGAAAATCAGCTGAGTTTCTTACCGCCGGTTTTAAAAGGGTGCATTCTGGCGCCTGTGGAAATGTGTCCTAAACCCATGTTTGACATCTAGGGTTAAGAAAAAAGCTGCTGGGCAGTGGTGGCACACGCCTTTAATCCCAGTACTCGGGAGGCAGAGCCAGGCGGATTTCTGTGAGTTCGAGGCCAGCCTGGTCTACAGAGTGAGATCCAGGAAAGGTGCCAAAACTACACAGAGAAACACTGTCTCGAAAAACCAAAAAAAAAAAAAAAAAAAAGTAAAAGCCTGCTTCTTTAAAAGTTCAGTCTGGGGGTGCTGGAGAGATGGCTCTTCTACTAGACCTGGGTTCAATTTCTAGCACCCACATGTCACAGCCATCTGTAACTCTAGTTCTGAGGGACCCAATGCCCTCTTCTGCCCTACAGGGCCACCAGACACATGCATGGTGCACGGGCATACATACACAAAACACCCACACATAGAAAATAAATACTTTTTAAAAAATCAGTCTAAGACTGGAGAGATGGGCTGGTGGTTGGGAGCACCTGTTCTTCCAAAGTTCAGATGCCAGGACACACTGTAACTTGAGCTTCAGAGAATCCAGTGCCCTCTTCTGTCTCCTGCTGATACTGGCAGAGACATAACACCCCACACACATGAATAAAATAAATCTTTAAAATAAAATAAAAAATAAATTCAGTCTGAGATTGATTAAAGAATTACTTTTTTAATCTATGGATTTGTTAAAGTTCTGGAAAGATAACATTCTCATTATTACCTTGAGACCACCTGTTTTAAAAAGTCCGCTTCTCGTCCTGCAATGGTGGTGTTTTGGGAAGGTTCCAGGGTGCCCAGTGTTGAAAGCTGTTTGGCGTTTGTCTGTCTGTTTTTCCTTCTTGCTGTGTGGGTGTGAGATGGCACCCAGGGCCTTGTGTGCACCAGCAAATCTCTACTGCTTTGCTCCCACAGCCAGTTCTGACTAGAACTCTTGCTCTTCTAGCCAAACACGTGGATTCAAAGTTACGAGCCGGCAACAAAGAAGCCACAGATGAAGAGCTGGAGAGGATCCTGGACAAGATCATGATACTGTTTCGTTTCATCCATGGTGAGACGTGGCCAGATGAACATGCTGACCTGCACCTTGACCCAGAAGTAGTACCCAGCTTTGTGGCCGTGGAGTGCAGCATGTAAAGCGGCTATCTCAAGTCTTGGTTTTCCTCTGTTTGCACAGGAAAAGATGTCTTTGAAGCATTTTATAAGAAAGATTTAGCCAAAAGGCTGCTGGTGGGCAAGAGCGCGTCGGTGGATGCAGAGAAGTCCATGCTGTCAAAGCTCAAGCATGGTGAGCCGGGTGGCGGGGGCCGGCTCGCGGGCGGGTGGGAGGGTGGGCAGCAGGCACAGCTCTTTCTCACCCACTGCTTCACATGTCACAGAATGTGGTGCTGCCTTCACCAGCAAGCTGGAGGGCATGTTCAAGGACATGGAGCTTTCCAAAGACATCATGGTTCACTTCAAGCAAGTGAGTTGTTTCTTAAGTAAAACCAGCTCGATGGTCTAACAATTTGTCATATTTGTAGCATAAACCAAGTAAGAAAAAGAAAACCATACCAGGGGTTGGGGATTTAGCTCAGTGGTAGAGCGCTTGCTAGGCCCTGGATTTGATCCTCAGCTAAAAAAAAAAAAAACATACCAAAGACATTGGAACACAGTGGAGTATGTTGGAAAGACTGTGAAGTGGGTCCACATGTGGAACTGTGTCTTAAAGATTAGACAATTTCCAGGCCAGCCATGGTGGCACACACTTTTAATTCCAGCACTTGGGAGGCAGAGGAGGGCGGATCTCTGAGTTTGAACCAGCCTGGTTTCTACATAGTTAAGTTCCAGGACAGCCAGAGCTACATAGACTTTGTCTCCAAAAAAAAAAAAAAGAGAAAAATAAAGATACATAATTGTACACACACACACCATTTCTTCTTCAACGCATTAAGTGTTTGTCTATTTGCTTTGTCTTGAATGTCTTTGTTTTTTAGCATATGCAGAACCAAAGTGCACCAGGCCCCATTGACCTCACCGTGAACATACTCACCATGGGCTACTGGCCCACATACACGCCCATGGAAGTGCACCTCCCTCCTGAGGTGAGTGATCAATTGCTGGGCAAGCCCACTTAGGCCAGACCTGTTACCAAGTCACCCACTTCATGGTCTGTGGCCCTGGAAAGTGCTGCTTGAAAATGACCTCTTGGGTCACAGTCAGAGGTACCTTCCCTATAGACTGTCTTCCTCTTCTCCATCACAAGGACACTTGTGAAATGGCAGCCTACCTGGCTGATGTTTGCTTTCTACCATAAGGTGATGCCAGAGTCTTGGTCGTGGTGTTGTTTAGAGCCTTAAGTACTGACTTAATTTGAAGTATTGTAGAGCCTGAAGTGGGCTCGGTGAGGCTAAAATCCAACATGGCCATACCATCAGTGATGCCCAGAGAAGGAGGAGCAGGATAGACCTGGTCAGAGGGTGAGGGCCTTCCCAGAGGACAGGGACTCGTGGACTACAGAAGCCAGTGCGGCAAGGGTAAGGCTGGGACTTGAGGCCCAGTCACCACTCCCTCCTGAAGCTCTTGTCAGGTCTAAGACAGGTCTTTCCTGTTTCCTTTGTTTGGATCCCACTGATCTCCATAGCCTTCTGTCTGACTCCCTCCCTGTCCTAAGGTCCTCACTCACGCCACATCAACAGACAGGGCCCGCAGCTCGCGTGTCAGCTTTCCCTTGGCTATACCCGGTGCCCCGTGCTTCCACCTCCCTCCTCCCTGGGCCTGCCTAGACCAGCTCCTGGTCAGTGCTCCCACCCCGCGGTGCTGCTTGCCCCACTTGCCGTAGACTTGACCACTTTCAGGCATGTTTGTACCTCAGCAGAGTCTCTTCCAGAAAACCTCCGTGTCACCTCAGCTGTCCTTGGTCACACCCTCTGGGAGTAGGCCTTCCTCTACCTGGCAGGCCTCTCAGGGCACTGCCAGTGTTTTCACTTGCTCTGAAGGGTGCAGGGTGGTGCCTAGAAGGCGTGGTCGGCACTGGCTGTGTAGACAGTCTCTTTCCTGTTCAGTGGGCTGTGTGGTTCCTTTGCCTCACTGCCTCAGTGCAGGCCTCCCAGAATTAATTGTCCCCACACACTTCAGATCAGAAAATGCTCTCTGGGAGGAGCCCTCATCAAGCTTTGCCAGCTGTCTCAAGCTGCACTTGCATGTTGGTGCTTTAGTCCTCTTTGACTGTGTACAGACAGCCTGCTCAGCCCTTCACTGGAGATGGGTGTAGAGGTTCTTCTGTGACACCGCTGCTCACTGGTGGACAGAGAGCTGGAACAGCCTTCCAGGCCTGAGTTGTTCTGCTCTCCATTGAGCTGACCAGTGAGGAGCACCTGGCTCCTCTTCCACGTTCTTTCCTCTCCTTTCTCCATCCCCACAGTAGGTGAGAGGTGCTGCCTCGCCTGGATGTGGCCATTTGTGAATCTTTGGAGAACTGTCTATTCAAGTCCCTTTTTGGGTTGTCTTTTGTTATTTTAAGTGCTATCTTTTTGCTTTCTTGAAGGTATCTGTCTTAGTTTGTTTTATTCCTGAAACTGGATCATTTAACTCTTAAGACTGGGAAGGCCAAGGTCCAAAGGGCATCAGGTAGAAAAGGGGCCCAAGAGAGGTAGCCAACTGCTGGTGACTGCTAACCCACGCACTCCCTCGGTGCTTGTGAAGTCAGTCAGCATGTGCTCTGCATGCACTTGTGAGTGTGACCATGTGTCCATGTGACACTTCGGTCACTGTGCCAGTACTAGAGAGAAGCCACTTAGAGGAGTGAAGCGTCCTTTACTCATGGTTTCAGAGATCACAGTCCAGGGTCAGCTGGATCCACTGCTTTGAGACAAGAGCATCATAGCAGCAGAAACATTCAGGGTCAAGAAGAGGCCAGGGACAGGACATACTTTCAAAGGCATATCCCAGTGACCTACTTCCTCCAAACAGGCCTCACCTCTGAGTTTCCAGAACTTTCCAATGCTGTTAAATTATTAATTCACTGATGAAGTCAAAGCCGTCATGGCTCAATTGCTTTCCAAAGTCTGTCATCTGGCAGCCACACTTGGAGCACACATGAGCCCCCATGGCCACTTGGATACAAATGATGACAGTGTGTGACACCAGCCCTAGCCAAAGGGAGAAGAAGGTCACTGGGCTGCAGGCACCATGTGAGTCAGGGTAGCCACTTGTGCCCCTGGAGGTGACTGGCAGGAGTGGGTGAAGCCTGAGTGTCAAGCACCAGAGTGGACAAAAGCCAGCTGTCCCAGGAAACTCTGAGGTCTCGAGCCTGCGGTGTCACCACAGGTGGTAGACTATAGAATCAGCACTGTTTATTCAGTTCAGCTGTACAGGCCTGGGAGCGCTTGGGGAGGGTGTGCTCAGTCTCTATGTCTCTTGGCTTGGCAGATGGTCAGACTTCAGGAAGTGTTCAAGACTTTCTACCTGGGCAAGCACAGTGGCCGGAAGCTCCAGTGGCAGACAACCCTGGGCCATGCCGTGTTGAAGGCGGAGTTTAAGGAGGTCAGTCCGTGTCCAGTGCTCCTGTGTCTTCCTTTCTGCCAGGATGTGAAGAGAGTTTTCAGGTTGTTACTGAACTTCCATATCAATGAAAGGCAAGATTTTTTTTTCCAGTGTGATGCAGCACTAGCTTTTCATGGTCAATAGAAAATTATTGACCAGGGTTGGGGTGCTCTTGCTGCACAACCATGAGACCTGAGTCAGATCCCCAGCACCCAGGCAAAAGCCAGGTGTGAGTGCTAGCAAGATGCCGCTGCTGGGACAGTTCCCACGGCTGCCCCTGACCTCCATGAGAGCGCCATGACAGGCATACCGTACATACAAACCAAACAGTGTTACCTAACACTTCTGTAAGAGGTATAGCCATGCTCGCCTGTAACCTAGGCAGTAGGGGTGCAGAGGTGGGGACATCACGGGGACTTGGTGGCCATCAGCCTCTCTGAAAAATAGTGAGATCCGAGTTCAGTGAGAGACCCTACCTCAAGAGCAAAGGCTGGAAAGCAACAGAGTAGGACACTCGGCATCCTCCTCTGGCCTCTGCATGCACACCAGCACACGGGTCTACACACAGTTACACACCACACATGCAGTCTTTAAAAGAGCAGTAGGTGTGAAAAGGCAACTAGAAAATAAGATGTGCTCCAGTTCTCTGCTAAACACAGAGAGGTGTGGCTGTATGCCAAGATGCTGATGGATTCCGAAGAGGACAGCAAGTGCAGCTTCCAGAGGGAATTGAGTGTGGAGAGTCATGGAGAGTGTATGTAGAAGTTTGACCATACAGATCAAAACCCCAGGCCACCTACTTTTTACTCCTTAGTTCTCTCTCTCCCCCCTTCCCTTCCTCCCTCCCTTCTTCCTTCCTGTTAGCTGTTGATCTTCCTTCTGTTGCAAAGTGCCAAGCCAATGAACAAGAACCCAAGAGGGGAATCTCTCAAGATTCACTCTCTTCTCAATCACTTCAGTTAGAGCTGGGAGTCCTTACTAAGTAAGACATTTCACTGATGAGGGGATGAGAATGTTCACTGCTCTTACCAGCAATCACATAAGAGGGGAGCAGACATAGGCTGCATGAGTCTATGAAAGAGTGTGTCACCAGGCAGTACATGGGAGAAAGCCTTCATGGTCACATCTCACTTTAATACACGATCGTGTATGCCGACGGGTGTCACATGCACTTCTGCAAGGCATTAGCAAAGTCCACTGCTGCCACTTGTGTCTTCCTTTGCTTTCTGGCTGAAGTTAGGAGCTGACCTCTGCAGACAGCATAGAGCCCTTGGAGCTTTCTGCTCATGGGAGTCAGGGCTGGGGTCCAGCAGGTAACAACCGGCACTGCTGTTTCCCAGATCCCCTTCCTATCCTTTTGTCTTCTCCATACAGAAGTGCTGGATGTCATGGTGCTGGCTGGCACGTGTGCCCTGGGACATTCTGATAAGGAAAGGGACTGTGGAACATCCTAGGGCAGAATCTGCCCTCCTCTCTTTTTGAACAAGGTGTTGAGGGGCATTCTGCAGGCCTTTCTTTCCCATGCTGTCCCCCAACCTTCCTGTGCTCCTCCTAAGCCTCTAGGATCCCATTGCCACCCAGAGCCTCAGGAAGCCATGTGTGACCCATGTGTGTCATGAGCCCAACACTCAAGAGGCAGAGGCAGGAGCATAGGAAGTTCAAGGCCACCCTGGGAATATATAGCAAGACATTGTCTTAAAAACAGTAACAGCAACTAACAAATAGTCCTGATGTCTGAGAAGTAATGTTAAATGCAAGGAGCAGTGGACACACAACACTGCTTGTTGACAGGCATATGCTGCCATGTCCAGTGCAAGACAGGAGTTTTTAAGTGGAATACCCAAGAGTCATTTCATTTCTCTATCAGTGTAGTCAGTATTTTACAATCAGTGACGTAATTTCCTCTTCCATGGTGGCTGTTAGTAAGTCCTGAGTCCCCCAAAGCAATGCACACAAAGCAGGCTGCTGTGACTGGCAGTGTGTCTGAGCGCAGCCTCTGTGATGGCTTTATTCTCTTCAAGGGGAAGAAGGAGTTCCAGGTGTCCCTCTTCCAGACGCTGGTGCTGCTCATGTTCAACGAGGGGGACGGGTTCAGCTTTGAAGACATAAAAATGGCCACTGGCATAGGTAGGAAGAGTCCTTGTGACTATTTTGGTTTGGGTTTTGTTTATTTTGGAAATAGGGTCTCACTATGTCACCTCGGCTATCCTGGAACTCACAGAATTCCACCTACTTGGCCCTCCCAAGTGCCGGGATTAAAGGTGTGCACCACCATGCCTGGCTCTTAGTATTACTGTGTTAATTAAAGAGGAGTAGAGGCTGGAGGTGTAGCGCAGAGTGCTTTCCTGGCAGGCAGGACAAGTTTCTACAGCAGCACTCGAGGAACAAGAGAAGAGAAGGTGTAGCCTCTGTTGCCGCCCCAGGGTCTCATTGGCAAGTCTGTGTGTTGTGTGATGAGTCTGTGTATTTGCCTCCCTCAGAGGACAGTGAGTTGAGAAGAACTCTGCAGTCGCTGGCCTGTGGGAAAGCGCGGGTCCTGATCAAAAGTCCCAAAGGGAAGGAGGTGGAAGATGGGGATAAGTTCGTTTTCAATGGAGACTTCAAACATAAGTTGTTCAGAATAAAGATCAATCAGATCCAGATGAAGGAAACCGTAAGTGCTGGCTCTCTTTCTCCTTGTGTGCTCTCACTGTGAGTCCTTAGCTTTTCTCGTAATGTTGACTGTTAGAGGTCAGAGCATGTGTCTGAAGCCAGTGCAAATGGAGGGGTTTGGAGTAGTGTCCCGTTACAGATCTTTCATTAATTTTATGTTATCAGTAGACGTAAATGTCAAGAAATCTGCTTAACCGCGGTGCCCATATATGAACTCACACCTTCCTATGTCGAATGCCATGCCAGCACAGAAGAAGCCCATGGGTTTCCAGGGCTAGTGCCTGCTCTCTGCTTTGCCTGATGCAGTCAGACTGTTCCAGGCTGAGCCTTGGAAGGAGGAGGGTCTCCTACAGAACCTACAGATCACAGAGCAGCACTTCCAGCAGGGAGGGAGCAGGAACTGGGTTTCCCAAAGGGATGCAAGCTTAGACCAGAGCTGTCAGCCCTTCCTGAAGCTCACGCTCTCTCTCTCTCTCTCTCTCTCTCTCTCACACACACACACACACAGGTGTAATGGCCTCCTCATTCTTAGAGATGCTTAGTCTGAGTAGGTATGTGAGGAGAATTTTTATAAAGTGTGGGGGCGGGGCACACAAAAACAACGCCTCTCCCACAGACAGTAATTGTGTTATTCATCCTGAGGCTTTGAATTTGCTGAACAGAAAATATACTCAAATACTCAATAGTGCAATATAAGGCAGCTAAAGAGATGTCTCGATGGTTAAAAACAATGGTTGCACTTTCAGAGGACCTGAGTTCCCAGTATTCACATGGGGCTCACAACCATCCTGTGCTGCTAGGAAGCCTTAGACATAAGCATTTGTATCAGAAAAATAGAACTCTAACATTACTTTTCCAAGTGTTATTTGTAGAGTTGTACACTTGTGAGAAGTTGAGCTTTCATAGAACAACTTCAAATGTAACAAACTCATCCAAGCCTGCCTTAGTCTACATGAAAACCAAGTTTGTCAGTACAAAACCACACTGAAGCGTCTTTACACTCCTCATTCTTTCTTGTTTTTGTCCAGGTCGAAGAACAGGTTAGCACCACAGAGAGAGTGTTCCAGGACAGACAGTACCAGATCGACGCTGCCATAGTCAGAATAATGAAAATGAGGAAGACTCTTGGTCATAACCTTCTAGTTTCTGAATTGTACAATCAGCTGAAGTTTCCAGTGAAGGTAAGTGCTGTCAGCACAGTGGGATGCTAGGTTTGTGCTCAGTCACAGAACATGTTGGCATCTCAGTGTCCTAGGATTTGACTGGTAACATGGGCCCTGTGTGAGCAGAGGCCAGCACATGTGATAGCAAGGGCTCTGTGCAGATCCTTGATATCACCACCCTGGAAACCAGAGACTCCACTCCTCCAAGCATATTCATATTGCATGCTGTGCTTTCGGACGGGAGCAGAGGGCCATGAGATATCAGGACAGAGTGTCTTCCCTCACCATGGCACATAAGCCATTCCCCAGGCCCTTGTGGCAATGGTATTGGTAACTCCCCAGGCCCTTGTGGCAGTGGTGTTAGTAGCTGCTGGATTCAACACTCACACATTCACAAGCTACATAGCATTTCCTACTTTGGAGATGTAAGTCTGCCTCAGGCTTGTCCCTCTTTCTTGTTCTGGAACTGAGCTCTGAGGTTCTGCTAATGCAGATAAGCTTAAAGTGCACTGTTAACTCAGGAGGAACTGAACTCTCAGGACCTCTGGCCTTTAGCAACTGGAAGTCCCCTGGTTGCATGACACCTGAGTTGGTCTTCATCAGGGAGTCACACTGAGACAGACTGATTAGTCAGTGTCTGCCCCGCCTGCCATGATGTATGCACAGCCCATGTACTACTGTTGTTTCCTACCTCAGCCAGGACATCTGTTTGTCCCTTTGCAAAGGAAGTGACCTGGTAATTAAGTGTAAAGCATAGTGTGCAGCTGGGCAAAGCTCCAGCCCCCACGCTTTCATAGCTAATTGTATGTTAAGCCATAACTTGTAAAATGCTTGAATAGAAGGGTTTGCTGTTTGGAAAATGATGCTCCCCGTAGCAGAAGGCTAAGTGCTGAGTGAGTGCTCCCAAGTGCTGAATGATTTGCTTCCTACTACAGCAGAAGTCGAGGTAGGTGCCTTTTGGGCAGAGACATTCTAAGGCTGTGGACTCAGCCCTGGTTTTAGTCATCCACAGAGACTGAATACACATTTTTAATCCCAGCACTCAGGTAGAGACAGGCGGATCTCTGTGAGTTTGAGTCTCTCCTGGTCTACAGAGTGAGTTCCAAGACAGCCAGTGCTACACAGATAGACCCTGTCTCACAAAACCAAACAACAAAGGCAGGGCCGGGTATTTGCCTGGTCATCTGCTCTGTATCCACATGGCGAGTTAAAGCAGTGAGAGAGAACAAGGCTCTGTGGGGATGTTTGTGTGGTGACAATGACAGATATGCTTTTGCAGTAACTTAGAACACTCCAATCTGTGGTTATACTATAGATGTAGCATATCTGGTGAGTATGGAATGATAGGGTTGAGCACATAGGAGAAGTGCTTCACAGAGGATAAAGCTGGCTAGAGGTGGTGCAGAACTATAATCCTTACCTTGGGGAGGCTGAGACAGGAGGATTGCTGCAAGTTTAAAACCAGCCTGGGCTACATAATGAGTTCACAAGGTCAGCCTAGGAAACAGAGCAGAACCTAGTCTCAGAGTCTCAGGAGGACCAACAAGATGTCTCAGTGGGTAAAGGTATTTGTCACAAAGCCTGACAACCTGAGTTTGGTCACTGAAACCCATGTGTTAGAAGGAGAGAGCTAAGTCCCACAGGTTGCTCTGACCTCCACACAGGCATCCTGTCATGTGCCCACGCCTCTTACACACAAAAGAAATGAGTGTATCCATCCACTCATGGATAGTGGTGGCACATGTCTTTAATCCCAGCACTCAGGAGGCCAGCCTGGTCTACAGAACTAGTTCCAGGACAGCCAGGACTACACAGAGAAACCCCATCTGAAAGAAACAAGTAACAACAACAACAATAATAATAATAGCAGCAAAATAAGAATGCCCCACCAGAACATGATCAGATTTTCCTTCCAAACATGTGAGAGCATGCTACGTGTCGGATTTTTCCTACTTACATGCTCATGTAAGGAAGTAAGGAAGCCAGGTGCAGACATTCCTGTGCAAACGTCTGTTCAGAATATGATGGTAACATGATCATTTTGTAATTATCAGTGATCTCGGTATAAATATGTCTGTTATAGAGCTGCATGTTTTTGTCATGCAGGATGTTAGGTTTATGTTTCTGAGTTTAGTGCCCTATCATAAAAAGTTTGATTTTTCTTTTCTAGCCTGGAGATTTGAAAAAGAGGATTGAATCACTTATAGACAGAGACTATATGGAGCGAGACAAAGACAGTCCAAATCAGTACCACTATGTGGCGTGATGCGTCAGCAGACTGCCGTCTCCCGATGAGACAAACACTAGAATGCACCTGCAGAGTGTGAATACGGCTGCTGTGCTGTTCCCAGGTCCTGCAGCTGCAACTGTGGACACTTGGATTCAAAGCAGAGGACATGGTTCTTGGATCATCCTTCCCAGGGCGCAAGGACTTTGAGATGTCACTCTTCTTTCCTCTCCATTCTTCTCTCCTTCTGTTTCGTCACTCTCTGACTTTAGATTGGACATGCCCATATTAGTTGAGAAGTTCCCTCACAAGCTCTTGTTCCTCTGGCAGACAGCCATGGGTGTGGTTTGTTGTGTGTGTGATTGTGAGACACAGTGGAAATACCCTAGATGCTGCGTTCTTCCCCATACGAACACTCAGAGGGAGCCCTGGGTTGGTGGGTACTGGAAGAAACAGTGTCCAGACCACCAGTCAGCTCTGCACCCTAAGCACCAGCCTCTGTTCTGTGTTTTCAGAAAGTTCAGAATTTGGGCTTCTGTTAATCAGGTTTCTAAGTGAGGTCCCTGATGTGCCAAGAGGACACCATGTCTGTCACTGAGATACAGAGCCCGTCCAGCAGGCTTCTTGTCGTTTGTGTTTAGGGCTTGGGGGTTCCATGTCTGTTTCCATGCTGGCTGAGTGTGGAGGTCCTGGCTTTGGCACTGGGGTGGCTGCTGTCGGACTACTGAGATTGCAGTTTGTGTGATGACATAATGAAGCTGGGCCTGGTTTGATAGTCTTGCATAGGGACCATCTTGGATCTCTGCCCTGGCACTGTACAGAACTTAGTGATTTTTGTCAAATGGCTAAGGATTTGTTGGTGCCTGGTGACATACTGTGTGTTCACAGGTGAGGTTGAGCAGTGAGAACAAGGCTCCATGGTGGTGTTGGCATGGTGATGATGACAGACATTTTTGCAACATTTAAAAGTACTTTATATTTTACAAAGTAGCATGTTTCATTTTGATTAAAAGCTACCAAAGGAATTTTGATCATGTATAAGTGTTTAAAGCAATATTTTCTGGAATATACCAAGTTTATATAACTCGATTTTATGCTAAATTATTAAAGGATTCTCCCTTTTTGAAACATGCATGTTTAAAATCTGACATCTTTTGGGTTCCCATATTAAAATCCTTACTCTTTAAGTATCATTTCTATATTTGTAAATTTTCATTTATGAGTTCTATGATATGTGGTCTCTGAAAGACCAAATAGATTTCTATTTCTACTTCTTATATTTTAAGTTCATTGTGTCTACAGATTGTTAATATTGTAATTTAATGTAGACTTACTTTGAATAAAACTAGTTTAATTGGCCTTTAAGTTACTTTAATAAAATTTTCGATATACAGACTACACATTCCTTCTAATTGTTCAGCATTCTTAACAGCTGGCAAATCAAAGAAAAGGAAAACACCTGTCACTGTCACATGGCTGTCCCTTCCTGCCTCTTCCACTAAGGCACTAGTACAGCAGGACATCAGCCAACTCATTGCTACCCCAGCTCTCACTTAGCAGCCCTGTCCAGTGTCTTACCAGAGCTAATGTGGAACAACATCAGAGAGAACAGTGGAAAATAAAGGACAGAAACTGTAAGGCTAGAAATTGTATTTCAGACCATTGTTTGCCTAGAAAACCGAAGAGAAACAAAAGTTGTGACATCTGTTGGTAGCCTTCCTACAGTACTGACTATTATGAAATACTGTGTCGCACAGATTGCAAGCTCAATGCCACTTTGAGATCTTTGGCATCAGTTAACTCTGCAGCTCACACACGGTTGAGCCTGTATGATAATGAGTATTCAGAGACGGGTAATGCCTGGGGGGCGCTCACCAACCTAAGACAGAGCACCTGTGTGGCCTGGGCAGGTGTCTCCATGGCAGGAGACTGAGGCAGAAGGATCCCAAGTTCAAGGCCTGCTTGGGCCATAGAGTGGGTCAGTAAAACTCTTGTCTTTTTTTTTTTTTTTCTATTATCAGCTTGATACAGTATAAATTCTTATCTTAATAGTGAAATGTTTCATTGAGGCCTGCTCAGTAATAGAGTAAAACCAAAACTTATTATAAGCCACAGTCATCCTAGGGTCCCCCCTGCTATATAGCCTCCCTGGTTCTGTGGGTTGCAGTCTGCTTGTTCTTTGCTTTATATCTAGAATCCACTTATGAGTGAGTACATACTATATTTGTCCTTCTGGGTTTGGGTGACCTCACTCAGGATGACTTTTTTTCTAGTTCCATCCATTTGCCTGCAAATCTCATGCTGGCATTGTTTTTCTCTGCTGAGTACTCCATTGTGTATATGTACCACATTTTCTTAATCCATTCTTCAGTTGATGGGCATCTAGGTTGTTTCCAGGTTGTGGCTATTACAAATAGTGCTGCTATGAACATAGCTGAGCATGTATCTTTGTGGTATGATTGAGCATTCCTTGGGTATATGCCCAAGAGTGGTATGGCTGGGTCTTGAGGTAGTTCGATTCCTAATTTTCTGAGAAACTGCCGTACTGACTTCCACAGTGGTTGTACAAGTTTGCACTCCCACCAACAGTGGAGGAGTGTTCTTTTGCTCCGCATCCTCTCTAACATTGACTGCATTAGTGTTTTTTATCATAACCATTCTGACAGGTATAAGGTGGTATCTCAGAGTCATTTTGAATTGCATTTCTCTGATGATTAAGGATGTTGAGCATTTCTTTAAATGTCTTTCAGCCATTTGTGATTTTTCTTTTGTGAATTCTCTGTTTAGCTCTTTAGCCCACTTTTTAATTGGATTGTTCAGTATTTTGATGTCTAGTTTATTGAGTTCTTTATATACTGTGGAGATCAATCCTCTGTCAGATGTGGGGTTGTTGAAGATATTTTCCCATTCTGTAGACTGCCTTTTTGTCTTATTGACTTTTGCCCTACAAAAGCTTCTCAGTTTCAATAGGTCCCATTTATTAATTGTTGTGCTCAATGTCTGTGCTGTTGGTGTTATATTTAGGAAGTGATCTCCGGTGCCAATGCGTTCAAGAGTACTTCCTACTTTCTCTTCTATCAGGTTCAGAGTAACTGGATCTATGTTGAGGTCTTTGATACTCTTGGACTTGAGTTTTGTGCATGGTGACAGATAATGGATCTATTTGTAATCTATTACATATTGACATCCAGTTATGCCAGCACCATTTGTTGAAGATACTTTCTTTTTTCCATTGTATAGTTTTGGCTTCTTTGTCAAAGATCAGGTGTTCATATGTGCGTGGATTAATGTCAGGGTCTTCAATTCGATTCCATTGGTCCATATGTCGGTTTTTATACCAGTACCTAAAACTCTGTCTTAAAAGTTAAGGGGGTGGGAAGAAGACTGAGGATGTAGCTCACTGGTAGAGCACTTGTCCATCATGCTTTATTAGCAAGTCCCTGGTTATGTCTGGCCCTAAAAAAAAAAGATGTGATGTGAATTGTCTCTGACTTTAAAATACAGATAAGGAAGCAGCAAGGTGACTCAATGGGTAAGGGCACTTGCCACCAGCTCTGATGACCTAACTTCAGTCCCACAAATACACATGATGGAGGAAGACACCCAACTCCAGTAGGCTGCCCTCTGACTGCCACAAGCACAAAACAAATGTAAAAGAGCGTAAGAATTTTTCTGAATAATGTGTAGTAGGTGTTTTGCTTGTGTGGTGGCTATTGGCTGTCAACTTAAAAACTCAAGCAGCTAGGCACACCTGGAAGGGGTTTTTAGTTTACCGGGTCATTTGAGGTAGTAAGACTCATCTTCAATCCAGATCATTTGAGGTGGGAAGACTCATCCTACATCTGGAGCCTTTTACTTTTTGCAAGCTTGCCCTCATTCTCACTAGCAAGTTCATCTATCCTGCTGCTGGGGCATTCCTTCACTACTTCTTCAGGATTCTAACATATAGTGAAGACCAGCTGAGACACCCAGCCTCAGACTGAATTACTGGATTCCTAAACTTTGTGTCAGGAAACAGCCATTGATGGACTAGCTAGACCAGAGCCTGTAAGCTACTCTAATACATCCATGTGTATATATATGATCAGTTCTGCTCCTCTACCGTCTAGAGAAGAGCCTGGCTAAGACAGGCTGCATGTATGTCTGTGCACCAAGTGTGTGCCCAGGGCCTGTAGAAGTCAGAAGTGGGTATTGGGTCCATTGGAACTGGAGTTGCAGACAGTTGTGAGCTATCATGTGGGTGCTGGGAATAGAGCCCAGGTCTCCTGGAGGAGCAGCCAGTTTTCTTAACTAGTGAGCAATCCCTCCACCCAGATTTATTTTTATTTCATGTGTATGACTTTCCAGCATGCGTGCTTCTGCATTCTGTGTATTCCATGCCCACGGGCCAGAAGAGGGCATCGGTCCTCTGGAGTTGGAGTTAAAGATAGTTATGAGCCACCATGCAGACACTGGGTACCAAACCCTTATTCTCTACAAGTGTCCTTAGTTACTGAGCCATCTCTCCAGCCCCCAAATACTTTTTTAAATTCCCAATGTTTTATTCTTCTACTAAGTTAGATAAGATTCACCTTAGAATAGGATTAATGCTGAATGGCATTTTGTTGTTTGGGGTTTGTTTTGTTTTGTGTGTGAAAGAATGAAGTGGGGAAGGTTTTATGTAGCCTAGGCTGGCTTCAAATTTCTCTTGCAGCTGAGGGTGACTTTGAACTCCTGATCTAGAATATACTTGTAGATGCCACTGCATCTTAGTTCTGGTTGCTTTGTTTCATTTTATGGTTCTGGGATGGAACCCAGAGCATATACTCTACCACTGAGCCTCATTCTAGGCCATAATAGGATTTTGTTAGTTTAGTTTAGTTAGTTAGTTAGTTAGTTAGTTAGTTAGTTAGTTAGTTAGTTAGTTAGTTAGGACAGGGTTTGGAGCCTGTCCTGGAACTCACTTTGTAGACCAGGCTAGCTTTGAACTCATAGAGATCCACCTGTCTCTCTGCCTCCCGAGTGCTGGGACTGAAGGTGTGCACCACCACTGCCCGGCCATAGTAGGATTCTTACTTGTGTGTTCTTTATACATATGCCTTATGTTTTTAACCTACACCAAAGAAAGGTTTAAAAAATAAACCTGGAAGGGACAGAGAGATGCTCAATGGTTAAGAGCACTTCCTGTTCTTACAGAAGATCTGGGTTCTGTTCACAGCACCCATATCAAGTGTATCACAGCCCACAGTTCCAGTTCCAGAAGATCCAACACCCTTTCCTGGCCTTGGAGGGCACCTGCACACACGTGTACATGAATTTACCCAAGCACACACATAAATCCTTAAGAACGATGGGGGAGCCAGGCAGTAGTGGCTCACGCCTTTAATCCCAGCACTTGGCAGAGGCAGGCGCATCTCTTGTGAGGTCGAGGCCAGCCTGATCTACAGAGTGAGATCCAGGACAGGCACCAAAACTACACAGAGGGAAAAACAAAAAACAAACAAACAAAAAAAAACAATGGGTGCTGGAGAGGTAGTGAGTAGTGAGTGGTTGAGAGCCCTCGTTTGCTCTTGCAGAGAACCTAGATTCTATTCCCGGCACCACATGACAGCTCACAACCACCCATAAGTCTAGGCGATCCAATGCCCTCTTCTGACCTCTGGGGACACCAGGCACACATGTGGTGCACATGTAGATATGTAGGCAAAACACTCATTTTGTTTTAATTGAACAAATTTGTTTAAAGGATGTAAAATCCCTACATATCAGCAAAACAGACCAGCAGTGCACAGGGTGAGTGAGTTCTGCACCCAGATGAGAGAGGAAAGTGCAGTGGTCACACTGACTCATATAGAGGTGATGCCACTGGTAGAAGTCTAGGTGGTCCTGGAGAGGGGTCAGGTTGAGGGGGTAGGGAGACACTGGTCACACTAGGGACTGTGGACTTCTACTGTGAGTGAATCTAAGAAGAGTGAGCAAGGGCCCGCTGCTGGAGAATGTCCAGAGGATGTGACTACTGGCAACCACACTGTCCAGGTGAGGTCAGAGAGCTGAGAATGGGTCAGGCTGCCTAATACTCAAGCAAGATGAAGAAGCCACTGTACCAAGGTGCCTGTACGTGGGCTGTAATTCCTGGGTGAGAGGCAATAAAAGACCAGAGGTATGGAGGTGGTCACAATGTGTAGAGAAGGCTCACATCCATTGATATATGCCCTACAGAGGCAGGGGCACACCGGAGGGTGGGAAGGGCCTAGATGAAGCGTGAACCTAATTAGTCTTAACAATACAACCCGGAGTCAGATATTGAGGGTGAAAGCTGAAAGAAGCAGAGCAGCAGCCACTAGAGACTTCTTAACTCTATGAAATCTCAGACTGAGCAAGGCATCTCTCTACGAATCCTCAGACTGAATGTGGAGGGAGGTGATCCTGTCTCCACCCTCCTTATATTCCTGTCTTCACCTCCCTAGTGCTGGGATTAAAGACATAAGCCTTCCAAGCCCTGAGATCAAAGGCATGAGATCCCAAGTGCTGGGGTCAAAGGCGTGATCCTCGCCACTGCTGGGATTAAAGGGGTACACCACCACCTCCGGCTCTGTTTCTCTTTTAGACTGGTTCAATCTCATATAGCTCAGGGTGGTCTTGAACTCCTGTTCTTCCTACTTCCTCCACCCAAGCACTGGGATTAAAGGTGTGTGCCACCACTGCCTGGCCTCTATGGTTAACTAGCAGCTAGCTCCACCCTCTGATCTCCAGGCAAACTTTGTCAAAACACAAACAACATACCATACAACACCTAGGGCTGCAACGGATGAAGGGAAGGCCCCTATCCCATTTCCAAGATCAGGGTGGAAGGGACCCCAAGAACTTGAGGGACAGGCTGTCCCCCCACAGACCTATGGGTAAAGGGGGACAGGAGCTGTGCTCCAGAGAGAAGTGCCTGGTTCCGAGGGCTGTGCTTGGAAAGAAACAGAGACCTGTGATTGGCCCCTGAAACAGGCCAGGAAAGCTCAACTGTGAGAGAAGAGAGTGATTTATCAGGAGCATCTGCCCTCACAAGCGTGAACTCAGGTTGGTGGGAAGAGCTGGGCTGGGGGAAGCTGGCACTGGAGGTCCGGGCAAAGGCCTGGTGTGCTAGTAGACTCTGATATGCATGTGACTGCTGGGCAGCCTTCCCTGACATCTCCCCACATCTGCCCTTCTACTTCACTGTCCTTAAATTTGCAGAGGATCTGAGATGAAAGTCACCTGCATGGTGTCCTGTCCACATTTCTGGGCTCATGTTGGTAGCCTCCAAGTCAGGTGGCTCTTTCTTGCTTTTCTGCAAAAAGCTAAAGCGTGAACGGCTTTGTGATGTCATTTGTCCCTGGTATGTTTTTCTTTTATGCTCTGTTGATTGGGGAAGGAAGGCACATGAATGGTGTCTTTGTGGAGGTTAGAGGGCAACTTAAGGAATCAGAATAGGCAACCAGCTTTGCCACTCCTTAGGTCTCCTGCTCAGGAGAATAGAATTTACGTTCTACATGCTTTGGGTGCATCCTCTGGCCTGCTCACCACTTAGGGTGTTGTTCTTCAAGCACTGTCTGCCTTTTTTTTTTTTTTTTTTTGAGCAGAGTCGGGAGGGGTCAAGATCTCACTGGCCTGGAGCTCACCAAGTGCACTGGGCTGACTGGCCAATTCGGTCCAAGGATCTACCCATCCCTTCTTCCCCCAGTGCTGTAATGATAAGCCATGTGATATCACACTGGCTTCCTTTTGTGCTTCTGTAGATCAAACTCAAATTCTTGTGCCTGCATGGCAAGCCCTTAACTATCGCTGCCTGGGGGACCAGCCTCCAGCAGTGCAGGGTTCGGCGGGAAGCCATGGAGTCTATGACTTTTCTATCTGAGGGGGTTAGGGAAAAAGACACTCACACACTCTTGATGGTTTCCTTCAGACCTTTTTATTTATTCTTTTGCATTCTCTATTTATTTTCCTGGTGATTTCCTTCTCTCATTCTTGATGTTCTCCTTCTAACTCTATCTTTATTCTTGATGTTTTCCTTCTAGTCCCTTCTAAGTCTCTCATTCCTGATGTTTTCCTTCTAACTCACTTTAACTCTCTCATTTTTTTTTTTTAATTTCTTTTTTAGTTCTTTTGAGACAGGGTTTCTCTGTGTAGTTTTGGTGCCTGCCTCACTTTGTAGACCAGGCTAGGCTTGAACTCACAGAGATTCACCTGCCTCTGCCTCCCAAGTGCCATGTGCCACCACCATGGGGCCAACTCTCTCATTCTTAATGTCTTCCTTCTAATTCTCATTCTTTCTTTTTCTCATTTTTTATTTATTATATTTGTGTTTTACTTTTACACATCAGCCATGGGTTCCCCTGTCCTCCCCCGTCCCGCCCCCCCCCCCCCCTCCCCTCCATTCCCATCTCCTCCAGGGCCAAGACTCCCCTGGGGATTCAATTCAACCTGGTGGATTCAGTACAGGAAGGTCCAGTCCCCTCCTTCCAGGCTGAGCAAAGTGTTCCTGTGTAAGTGTTCCAAACAACCAGCTCATGCACTAAGGAGAGGTCCGGATCCCACTGCCTGGGTGCCTCCCAAACAGTTCAAGCTATTCAACTGTCTCACTTATCTGGAGGGCTCCACAGCCTTTGGTTCATAATTCATGTGCTTCCATTTGTTTGGCTATTTGTCCCTGTGCTTTTCCAATCTTGGTCTCAACAATTCACACCCTTATAGTCCCTCCTCATTCTCGACAGTTGGACTCCTGGAGCTCCACCTAGGGCCCAGCCGAGGATCTCTGCATCCACTTCCATCAGTTATTGGATGAGAGTTCCAGCACGACCGTTAGGGTGTTTGGCCATCTGATCACCAGACTAGGTCAGATCAGGCTTTCTCTCGACCATTGCCAGGAGTCTACAGAGGATGTATCATTGTGGATTTCTGGGGACCTCTTGAGCACTCTGCCTATTCCTGTTCTCATGTGGTCTTCATTTATCACGGTCTGTTATTCCTTGTTCTCCCTTTCTGTTCTTGATCCAGCTGGGATCTCCTGCTCCCCTAAGCTCTCTTACCCTCGAAACTTGCCTTTCATTACTCCCACTGTTGTCCAGATTGTTCATGTAGATCTCATCCATTTCTCTGTCATTGGGCAATCCCTGTGTCTTTCCTAGGGTCCCTTTTTCACAACTCTGAGATACCACCTTACACCTGTCAGAATGGCTAAGATCAAAAACAAAGAAGACAGCTTATGCTGGAGAGGATGTGGAGCAAGGGGAACTCTCCTCCACTGCTTGTACAGCCACTTTGGAAATCAATATGGCGCTTCCTTAGAAAATTGGGAATCCATCTCCCCCAAGACCCAGCTGAAGCACTCTTGGGCATATACCCAAGGAATGCTCAATCATACCACAAGGGCATTTGCTCAGCTATGTTCATATCAGCATTGTTTGTAATAGCCAGAATCTGGAAACAACCTAGATGCCCTTCAACTGAAGAATGGATAAAGAAAATATGGTACATATACACAATGGAGTACTACTCAGCAGAGAAAAACAATGACATCATGAGGTTTGCAGGCAAATGGATGGATCTAGAAAAAAATCATCCTGAGTGACGTAACCCAGACTCAGAAGGACGAACATGGTATGTACTCATTCATAGTAGGATACTAGATGTAAAACAAAGATGACTAGACTGCTACACAACTCCAGGGAGGCTACCTAATTCTCATTCTTGATGTTTTTCTTCTAGCCCATTTTAACTCTATCTATTTTTTTTTTTTTTTTTTTTTTTTTTTTGGTTTTTCGAGACAGGGTTTCTCTGTGTAGCTTTGCGCCTTTCCTAGAACTCACTTGGTAGCTCAGGCTGGCCTCAAACTCACAGAGATCCTCCTGGCTTTGCCTCCCAAGTGCTGGGATTAAAGGCGTGCGCCGCCACTGCCCGGCTATTCTTGTTACAGCTTACATACCCAGCAAAATCTTTCAGGCAATATAAAAATTACAATATGGCTACATTCTGTTTTTCAATGAATAAAAAAAAAAAAAAAACAGCATGTTTTCCATACTCCTTACATGATTAAGCATTCTATGTATTACAAGTGAAAAACAAATTATCCCAAGAACCCAGGTACATTCATACCCAAGCAACTTAACTTGTTATAGATTAACCATGTGGGCAAGCAAGGTATTCTCAGTCAGGTCTTTTACTGGCAGCCTGCATTTTCACTTACAAAGAAAGGGCCAATTCTTTCATTGCTTATCTTGAAAGATAATCTTAGAAGGAATCACAAACCTAAGCTTTTATATATGAAAAAGAATCAGTCAGCTCTTTTTGCATGAATTCTAATTGGCCATGATAATAAAAACTCAGAGTCAGATATCAGGGTAAATTCTGAAAGATCAGAGAAGTAAAGGAGCCAGCCACTAGAGAGACCTTTTACCTCTACCAAAACCTTAGAGCCAAGTGGACATAATCCTGTCTCCACAAATCCTCAGACTGAATGCAATGAACTCCTGTCTCCTCCCGCCTTATAGTCATCTCTTTGCCCAGCCCTATCACTTCCTGTCTCCACCTCCCTAGTGCTGGGATTAAAGGTGTGTGCCACCACTGCCTGGCCTCTATAGTTACTAGTGGCTTAGCTCCACACTCTGATCTTTAAGCAAGCTTTGTTAGAGCACAAACAAAATATCACTACAAGCGCTACTTGAAATCTTTAGAGTAGATGCTCACTCATCAATAGTTTTTTTTAACTCTTTTTCTTAATTTATTTTATTTATTTTTATTTATGTTTATTGTGTATGCTGTGTTCTGTCTACATGCATGCTTGCAGGCCAGAAGAGAGCACTAGATCTCCTTATGGATGGTTTGTGAGCCAGTATGTGGTTGCTGGGAATTGAACTCAGGACCTCTGGAAGAACAGCCAATGCTCTTAACTGCTGAGCCATCTCTCCAGCCCAGAGTTTTTTGTTTTTTGGTTTTTGTTTTTTTGGTTTTTGGTTTTTCGAGACAAGGTTTCTCTGTGTAGCTTTGTACCTTTCCTGGAACTTGCTTTGGAGACCAGGCTGGCCTCGAACCCACAGAGATCCACCTGCCTCTGCCTCCCTAGTGCTGAGATTAAAGGCATGAGCCACCACCGCCAGGCTAGTTTTTTTTCTTTTTTATATCAGGAGATAGAGGGCAAAAATGGGTATAAGGATTTAATCATCACCTTTGATTATCAACCAACCCTAGCAAGGAAAGTATATCAGCTAGTAACAATGGGCTGCTTTGTATTTTACCTCGGCTATGTGTCCTTGTGAACTTCAGATTGTTTTGTAGGATTTTTCATCTCAAAGCTATTATCAAAACATCTGGGTTGGAGAGATGGCTCAGTGGTTAAGAGCACTGACTGTTCTTCCAGAGGTCCTGAGTTCACTATCCAGCAACCACATGGTGGCTCCCAACCATCTGTAATGAGATCTGGCGCCCTCTTCTGGCCTGCAGGCATACATGCAGACAGAGCACAGTATACATAATAAATAAATAAATTTTTTTAAAAAACAAACAGGGCTGGAGAGATGGCTCAGTGGTGGTTAAGAGCACTGACAGCTCTTCCAGAGGTCCTGAGTTCAATTCCCATCAACCACATGGTGGCTCACAACCACCTATAATGAGATCTGGTGCCCTCTTCTTGCCTGCAGGGACACAGGCAGACAGAGCACTGTATACATAATAAATAAATAAATCTTTTAAAAAAACAAACAAACATTTGATCTAACCTGAAGTTATTTTAAGGCTTTGTTTCAACTATGATACACACTGAAACCTGTGACTGTGTCTTTCAGTGTTAAGAGAATTTATGCCAGCCTGGCTCCTGGGGACTCAATTGTTTTTCTTAACCATTAACCTGAATTGTGGTCTATGCAGCTCCATAGGTGAAACTTATAGGCCCTACCTGGGTGACATTCCCTTGTATTTATTTTTATTCATCAAAACTCTGTATAAACTAACATTTTTATTATCAGTTAGACAATATAGCTTAAGAAGGAATCATCTTTATAATAATCCACAGGTAAAAATGCCCAGTAGAATGGGATGTTTCCATGAGATAAACACACTACATCACAGGCAGTGTGGCTCTCCCCACACCCAATCACACCATGCCAGATACCAGAGAAAGATGGCAGCAGCAAACATGTAACGGTACAACAGAAGCAAAAGACATTCTGAGGTCTGTGGTCTGATTCCTATCTGAGAGTCACCCATCAGGAATCTTCCTCCTAGTGGGCTGACACCCAGAAGTCGACTGCCATCTGCTGCTCCTCTGACATGGCCACTGACACTTAGCTAAGCAATCTTACCACCACCTTACAAATACTGTAAATATATCAAACATGCTCTGTAACAATCCAGACACCCCTGCTCCAGAGCCTGGGGCTTTGTCTAGTACTTCTACCCAAGCATTAGCCCATGGGGGAGGCTCATTTCTGCCCCAAATCCTAGCTGTTCCTTGAACGCTTAATGATACTCTGCCCACCCCTCCTGGCTCTGCTTGTAGCCCTGAGCCACCTGGATTGTTACCAAGAAATGGGGCTCAGAAAGTGTCCTTTTCTAAGTTAGGACTCAGAAAGGCAGGCGGGCGGGCCCCTTGGTGCTACTGAGATGTATGTTCTGCTAGTGCTACATGAGAGAGGTAAGGGACATTTCTAAGAAGGATAAGGACATTCCTCCCATTTTTGTAGTGTGCCTGCTGGTGAATCCATCAGCTTTGGGGATATGTGGCCTGATGATCCACTGGCCCTTCACCCAAAGCCAGACCCTAAAATCATGTAGGGATGGCTGGATTGGGGACTAGATATAACCATTTCCACCATGAAAAGTGAGAGATCTAGTTCCAAAACTCTTCACCAGAGGGGTCAGTGTCTAGACTGGAGTCAGCCATGCCCTCATGTGTAGCTCAGAGAGAAATCTAAACCTTCTCTGGCCAGGTGAGAACTGAGGATGTTTTCACCTTATGGCCAAGGACTAGAATGGGACTCTTTGCTTTCAGGATCCCTGCCCTAAGATCTGCCTGATCAGTTAATAGTTCATGCTTTCATCACTACGGTCTGGGGCTCCACTCTTCAGAAGTCATTTTTTTCTTTTCTTTCTTTCTTTCTTTCTTTCTTTCTTTCTTTCTTTCTTTCTTTCTTTCTTTCTTTTCTTCCTTCCTTCCTTCTTTCCTTCCTTCCTTCTTTCTTTCTTTCTTTTTGAAGATTTAGTTATCATGTGCGCTGCACACCAGGAGAGGGCACCAGATCTCACTATAGATGGTCATGAACCACCATGTGATTGCTGGGAATTGAACTCAGGATCTCTGGAAGAGCAGCCAGTGCTCTTAAACACTAAGCCATCTCTCCAGCCCCCAGAAGACACTTTTTTTCCCCCCGAGACAGGGTTTCTCTGTGTAGCTTTGCGCTTTTCCTGAATCTCGCTCTGTAGACCAGGCTGGCCTTGAACTCACAGAGATCCGCCTGCCTCTGCCTCCCGAGTGCTGGGATTAAAGGCATGCGCCACCACCGCCCGGCTAAGAAGACACTCTTAATGTAGATTCTTACCAAATGTATATGTGTGATGCCCAGTGAAGCAAATGACATTAGACGAGAGAGAATACAGAAAAATACGGAAGAACAGGAACCCACAAAGAAGGAAGTTTTAAAGGACAAGTGAAAAGTGTGGTGAACCGGAAAGAAGCTGGACAATAACTCAAGTTAGAGTTTATTGTCTACAGAAGGGCAGATTCAGCAGGGTAGCAGAGGTCTAAGACCAAGACCAGGAGTTTCTTCAGGATGATGAAGCAGAGCAAGAGGTGACATAATCCAAATACAGCAAGGAAGATGACCAGGACATAGTCCAGGAAAGAATATTCCGGTCACATTCTAGAGAAAACAGGAGTGAAAGAACGCTCGGCTGTGGTGTGCACGTATAGTTTGGAGTCTGGGTGTGACATGTGCCTCAGGTAGCAGCTCAGTTCAGCAAAGCCAGTTATTTGCAAGAGATGCTGAGGGGGCTCGAAGGGGTGTTCAGGGGCACAGTAATGAAGGCTAACTGCAAACTACATCAGGATAGCACCGGGCTGTGGACACCTGCTCAGGAGTCAGAAGAGACAAGGGTCCACAATGGCCAACCACTGTGATTTTGAAGTCAAAAGACAGGAAAGTTCTGGCTTAGCTGGGCTGGTGCTCCTGGGCAAATTGCTTAAGTTCTTTGAGCCTTGGTTTTCTTATCTTCCAGTTGGAGATAATAATCTTAAAAGCTACTTACAGCACGTACCACACACCAATAGAGGAAGTCACCACAGAAATCTGAGTCCTTCATTTAAAAACACTATGAAACAAATTACCAATCTAGAACTCTATTCACTGAAAAAACATTCCTAAATGAAGCAAACTGGAACGGGATCTGCAAGGGCGCAGAGGGCTGGAGACCAGGATGGTAAATGCCGGCACAGAGAAAGTTAACACTGTGTTCTTTGAGAACAAGGAGCTGGGGAGATGGCTCAGTGTGTAAAGTGCTTATTGTGAAAGCTTAGGGAGCTTATTGTGAAAGCTGAGGTAGGAACCCAACACCCACATAAGCAGGACTTGCCATAAGAAACCCTGTGATCCCAGCACAAAAGAGGTCAGAGGCAGGCAGATACCTCGACTCCAGCATAGCTGAATTTGGTGAGCTCCAGAATCAGTGAAAGACCCTGTCAGTGAGAGACCCTGTCTCCAAAAATACGGTAGAGAGTGACAGAGGCAGACACCAGACATCAACCTCTTCTATACACATGAGCAAGCACACACATGTGCAGGTGGGCATATACTCCTCACCCACACATCCACAAAACAGAACAAGGAGGAATCCATATGAACCTCACTGTTCTGTGTGTTCTATATAGGATATATTTTATGTTATTCTACAGTGTCAGAATTTACTAATTAAGTCTGTACTGATAATAAACTCAAACCCAGTTGCAAGGAAGAAGTGGCTTGCAAGTGTCACTGGTTAAGAGTGGAAGTGTGGAGTTGAATCTAGCTGTAGGAAAGAAAGGCAGGACAAGGCCTGGACAAAGGAACAGGCAGGTGATGGGCAGCAGACCAGACAGGCAAATGGGAGGATGGGTAGATGGGCATAGTAAGCCATGTTAACAGCAGGGACCTAGCCTAGCTGAAGCCCCAGGGACCAGGAAGTTTTCTCTCAGTCTTGGATGTACACACTGGGTAGTCTGAGCACAGATTGGTGACAGCTGCTACCTGCAGACAAGCCTCCACCTTTATGAGGTCTCTCTAAGGAAGTTGCTATTCCTTTTCCTTGGTCTGTGTCTGTGTAAGTTCTTGGGACTAGTTTCCCTGATAAGACTTTAATGTAATTTAAAATTGTATTTATCTCAATAAATGTATAGGGTGGGACCCTTTATCCTCCCGGGAATAAGGCCAGAAGAGTACACCAGATGCCCTGGTCTACCACTCTAATACCTTGAGACAGGATCTCTCGCTGAACCTAGACCTAGGTTAGTCACCAGTAAGCTCGGACAATCCTCCTGTCTCTGCCCCGAGTGCTTTGCCACTACACTAGCTTTTCTGTGGGAGTGCTAGGGGTTTGAATTTGCTCTTCAAGCTCGCACAAGCACGCTTACCACTGAGCAATCCCCCAGCCCTGTTGTACTGTGTCCCGAGGCTCAAGGAGCCCATGGTCTCATGCATTCCAGGCAAGCGTCCTGCCACTGAACCACATCCCCACCCTATTCAGTGGATTCAGAAAGTAAAAAGAAAAATTATGGAGGCATTTCCCTGACTCTCCTCCAATAGCCTGAGTCAAGAAGACCCTGTTCTTTGAATGAAGTGCTATTAGTGGGAGTCTCCATTCATTGTAGGGTTGGTTTCCTTTTTGTATGAAGCAGGAACAGATGGGCCAGGCTGATACCACCTTCAGTCTTCACAACAAATCCAGAGATGACAAATCCTGACTGAAGTGTCTTGCCTCCTCACACCCTGTGCTTCCTTCTGAACAAGGCTCCAACCTGGCAGCTCCGTCCTTCAGTGCCTGGAAAGCAGAGCTCCATTCTGTAGAGCACCCTCCCAACCCCAGCTCCTTCCAGAAAAAACTCATAAAAACAAATGGAGAAGTGGCTTCTTGAGAATTTCAGTTCCCATTCTGTGTCTCCCATCATGAGGAATGCACTTCAAACAACACTCAAGCAAGACCTGACCTTAGTGTTTATTTGTTGATTTTTTTATTGGTTCACAGAAGTTAGCATTGTGTTAGATAAGGGCTCTACTTATACACAGCAAACTATCCACACATGCTTGAGAAAGAAAAAAATGATATACCAAAGGGGCTCAAAGCAATTTACAAAAAGGATACAGAAGAAATCAGGCCAAGTACCAAACATGGACAGCCAGGAGCAACGGAAACACACAGATTCTACCAGTGAGGGCCAGGCAAGGCCAGCTCCCACTGCCATCACTCAACACTGACTGACACCAGGTGTTCAATGTCTCTACATTCATCTGGCTATTCTGCCTCAAGCGGGACTCTGGCCAATATCTACACCTTAGCTGCAAGGATTGTTGGGAATGCTTCAGGGGGTCTGTACATCACCAATACTGATGAAATTAAAGGGACTTCAGAGGCTGGGAAGCACAACTCAATAGGGGGCTTTTGTTTCCATTCCAAAAAATTACCTGGTAGGTTTTCAACATCAGGATATTTAGGAGAAAATGAACATCTTAGAAGTCCTCCAACTCTATCTGAAGTTGGCTCTCTGCTTCACAGAACAATCCAAAGACACACTATTTTCTTTCTTTCTCTTTCTTTCTTTCTCTCTCTCTCTCTCTCTCTCTCTCTCTCTCTCTCTCTCTCTTTCTTTGTTTCTTTCAAGATTTATTTATTAGGTATACAGTGTTCTGCCTGCATGCATGCCAGAAGAGGGCACCAGATCTCATTATAGGTGGTTGTGAGTCATCATGTGGTTGCTGGGAATTGAACTCATGACCTCTGGAAGAAAAGATGATGCTCTTAACCTCTGAGCCATCTCTCCAGCCCTTGACACTATTTTCTTTTACTGGACAACATTGCTACCTTACTGCGGACAGACTACTTCACAAGAAAGGCATCCCAGTGTGCTCTTTGCTTCCTGTTATGGATCAGAATGCGAGCTCTCAGCTGCTGCTCTAGTGCCACACCTCCCTCCCTCCTGCTGTCCTCACCACCAGGATGGCGATGGATTATTAATTCTCTGGCCCCAGATAAACCCTTCTCTACATTGCCTTGTCATAAACTGTGTTATCACCATAATAGACAAGTAACAAAAGTCTTGGGATCACAAGCTCATGCCACCATGCCTCCTTCTAGTTTTCTACCATGCCCACCCCCTTTTTTGATAGGGGTCTATAACCCTGGCTGTCCTGGAACTCACAGAGGTCCACCTGCCTTTGGCTCCCAAGTCCTTGGATTAAAGGGATGCACCACTACCCACCCACCTACCTACCCACCCACCTACACCTTGCTCTTAAAAAGGACCCTAGTCTTCCTGATCTCTGATCTATTTCTCCCAGTTTCTTTCTTTTTAGAATGTTTATTTTGTGTATGAGTGTTTTGCTTGAATGTATGCCTGTGCATCAGGAACATATGCACACAGAGATCAGAAGAGGACATCAGAGTCCCTGGAACTGGAGTTATGGAAAGTTGTGAACCATGTGGATGCTGGGATTGAAACCAAGGTCCTGGACAAGAGCAACTGCTCTTAACCAGCGAGCCATCTCTCCAGCCCCTCTGCGGATTTCTTATTCTCTGGTGAAGGAATCAAAACTCCTCCACTGCATAAACAGCTTTGGTGTTTGTTACTGGGCGCACAATTCTGAAAGGAAGGAAGAACTCGGCGTGAATGAAAAAATCTTCGACCTAACACTCAGAGATTTCAAGCAGGGTGTGGGAGTGCACACCTTCAATCCCAGCACTTGATTGATCTGTGAGTTTGAGGCCAGCTAGGTCTACATAATGAGTCCCAGGACAGTCAGGGCTGTGTAGAGAGACTCTGTCCCCAAAACAGTAACATAAAAACTTGGATTTTGCTGGTCATGATGACACACATCGGCAATCTCCGCACTACGGACAGAGCGACTGCCCAAAGTGTGAGGCCAGCCTGGTCCACAGTGTTCCAGGTCAACCAGGAGGACTTGAGGGTGGCATCAGCCTAAAACAACGAAAAACCAAATAATAAACCCCGGAGTTTTGAGTGTTACATCCATAAAAGAGGAAGATGTTTTAGTATTGAGTTCTTCATGGAAATTCTCAATCATCTCAAGTGAGATGACCATCAACAAGATGTTGTTCCACAATCAGGAGTGCTCAGAAACCCTGCACCCATGCATTTAATCCCAGCACTCAGGAGACAGAGGGAGGTGAACTTTTTTGAGGCCAGCTAGGGATATACAGTGAACTCTTGTCTTTAAAGTAAATGTGTCTCTCCTACCACCGCTTGGCACCATCTGCATGCCCTTTAGGACTGTCCTGTGCCCGGACCACGGAAAAGACACAGTTGTGGCTGGCCCTAGACACCAGTCCCGGCCCAGAGGTAGCCCGTGAGCCTGAGAGTGGCGGCCAGCCTGGGACTAGGGCATGGGATCAGATGTCAATACCCACCTGGAAACAGATATGCACACTGTCCTGGATGTAAACACTGGCATGAACCTGAACACGATGTCAGCCCACGACTGGGCAGTGGCCCTGCAGCTGGTGGCATGCAGCCGGGCCTGCTGGCCTCGGTCCAGCAGCCTTCACGGCTTCCCGTTTCCACCCTGACTTTCTCCGGCAGCGTTTCTTCTTCCCTTTCTCCGAGCCACAACCTACTTTCCATTTCGGGACACACTGGGAAAGGACTGATGGGGTGGGTTGGGGGCTGCGCGCGGGGGGGGGGGGGGGGGGGGAGGGGACGTCACGTGGCCGGCGGCTCACATGACGTCGACCGGCACGTGACCGAATCACATGCGGCGCGGAGGCTCCGGGAGATGTGGGGAGGAAGCGGCCGGCCCAGGGGCCGCTCTCGCGAGACCCTCGGCTCACGTGACCGGCGGGCGCGGCGCTGCTCACGTGACAGGCGCTGCCGGCCGCAGGGTCCTCTCGGTGCCGGCGCCGCAGCTGCCGGGTCTCTCGAGTCGGTGGACGCGCCCTCCCGCCGGCCCCGCCGCCCGCGCAACCGCCGCACCCCGGCCTCGGCTGCGTCGCGCCATGGCGGCCCCCGGCGCCCGGCGGCCGCTGCTCCTGTTGCTTCTGGGTGAGCCCGGGAGGGAGGGAAGGAGGGAGGGCCGGGCGGGGTCGGCGTCTCGGGACGGACGGGAAGGGGGCCCCCGGGCCGCGGGCGAGCGTCGAGTAGGCCTCGAGCCGACCGGCCGGCCGGCTCCGCAGTGGCGCTCGCCTTCCCGGAGCCCTTGCGGGCCTCAGGACGCAGATGCGGCTGTGGGAGCCCAGCCGGTGACCCCGAGACGCTCCGGGAGGAGCCGAGATGGTGGCACCCGGGCTCCCTTGTGAGAGGAATGGGTGCTGCCGCCTCTGGCCCCCTCCCTCGCCGCCGTACCCCAATAACGCGGAGGGTTTAGCTGCAGTGCCGGCCTCTGCAGGACCCGAGAGAGGTGGCTGGCGAGAGTTCACCGGGGCCACATGCTCACGATGTCCCGAGCACCTCTTAAGACCCATCGGACCCCCAGATTCTGTGACCGTGACTTTGTGGCATCTGGTTTCCCTCGTATGAGATGAACTCTTGGATCTAGGAGTGAAGAGAGGTGCACTTATTCGGCGGTCTCAAACCTTGCTAAGGGACCTGTGACCCTTCACGGTTCAGTAGTTGTAACTAGAACAGGAATTGCGGAAACAAGTTCTGTCGTGTCGGAATGACTTTATTAGAAGAGCTCACAGGGCTTGGAAGTAGCTCAGCAATACAATAACATTACTTATGGGCCTGGAGTTAAATCTCCAGCACAGCCAAAACTATGTAAAACCCGTAGGCTGTTTATACTTTCTCTTTTCTTTACTCTTAAAAATAGGATCTCAACCTTGGAGAACATACTGGCCTGAAATCCACTGGTATTCCCCTGCCTTCCAAGTGCTGGGATTAAAGCCGTGGGACACTACGCCAGGCCTCATTTCATGTTTTTAAAACTAGCCTCTGGCTGGTGTGGTGCAATCGGGAAGCAGAAGGATCTCTTTTTAACAGGCCAGTTGGGTCTTGATAATGTGTTCCAGGACAGCCAGGACTAGAACACTGCCTTCCGCTAAATAAATAAATAAGCACTCGATGAATAAAACTAACCAGTGGTGGCTCACACTTGTTAGACTTGAGAGGCTGAGGCAGGGGAATTTCGAATTGAAGGTCAGCCTGGGTTAGGTAGCGAAATCCTTTTACTAAATAAAGTGGAGAGAAAAATCTTGACAATAATTGAGTACTGTATACTATATGCCCCAGCTTTCACAAAAGAACTTTAACAACTTTGATTTAGGTCTTACTTAACTATTTATTTCAATTTCATAACTTCAGAAATAATTTTTTCTTTAGATAAATTCTAACTTTGGGATTATTGATGTTCCTACAGTAATTGCTAACTCCGAGCTGCCGTTGTGTTTAAGTTCTTAATAGAAAGCAGACTAGTATGAACTGAAACTAGTGTGTATGGTTGCCTAATGGGACTACTGTTCGTTTTTTGGGACTGACCCCATGACCTTCCCCTTTCTGGATGAGCTCTGTCAGTCTAGAAGTATTAGATCTGTTTTTTGCTAATTAATGTTACCCTGGATCATGGGATCTTGAATTCCTCACTAGATTGGTGATAAAACCGTTCTGTGGTTGTATGACTTTGAATAGGTATTCTGTTAGACCCAACTTAGACATTGTTATCTTGACCTGGCCTTTTAACTATGCACATGTAGACTGTAGCATCTGGCACCTGTACTGGGAATAGCCTGTCTCTTGCTCACTTAAGAGCTCCAGCCTCCTGTCCTGACACATTGGAGTGCATGGTGCTTTCATGAAGGCATGTCCAGCTGTATAGCAGTGGTCTGGAGCTGGTCCTAAGCAAATGCAGCTTTCTAGAAAGGGACACATGTCCCTTTCTCCCACAGCAGCTTGCATAGCATGTTCCAGCCTTGTGGAAGCAGAGGGAGGACCCTCCCTCTAGAGATGGTAGTTCAGTGTGTGCAGTGGAACTTTGGTCTTTGAAGTGTTCAAAGATGATTTATGTGTCCCTAGATAAGAAGAAACAGGATTTAAAAGAATCAAGCCAAGATAAGTTAGGGTGTGGTTGGTTGGTGACAGGGGCCTCACTATGGATATGGATGTAACCCAGGGTAGTTTCCAATATACTCCCTCACCGAGAGCTGGAGAAGCAGCATGGTCAGCAGGCCATGCACCAAAGAAACAAAAACTGAACCACTCACTTGCTGTGACCTTGAAGCAACTTAGTGTCTCTGGACCTCTCCATCTCAATCATTGTAGTGGCAGGCAGCCTTTTAGGGCTGTCATAGTGACCTGATGGAAACATGCTTTGAAAAGTGCCTGTCACAGAGTGAATGTGTCATAGGTAGTTGTTAAGCAGATCTTCATGGTGGCAACATACTTAAGTTCCAGGACATCCTGGGCAAAGAAGGAAGCAAGGGAGCCCCCAGATCAAGAGTGACCAGGTAGCAAGGCTTTTCGATGAAATGGCGAGCTGCTGAGAGTGCTGTCAGCCAGCCTTGGGGCCCTGTTCTTCCTGTCTCACTTGTGTAATCTCAGGGTGGTTAGGTGGCTGCTCCTGGCCCAAGGTCACGTAGCTAGTAACTGAAGAGCTTCTGACTTGAGCATGTGTGCTTCCCACTGCCTTACTAGTTGCAGGGAAGGGAATTTCCTGTAGTATAGTGTTGTGAAAGAATTAGCCAGCATTGCCCTTTGACCCCTGGAGAAGTGGGAAATGAGCAAGTTGTCCATTAGTAGGCAGGTTGGGTCCCTGACAGCTGTTCCTGTCCCAGGCCCAGGATTGCCATAGACATTGTAAGGGGGGGGGGGGGCTCTTTTTGTTAAAAGATTTAAGTTTTGCACGCCTTTAAAAATTTTTTTTTAAAGATTTGCTTTAGATGTCTGAGTGTTTTTCCTGCATGTATGTGCCTAGTGCTTGTGGCAATCAGAAGATGGCATTGGATCTCCTGGAACTGGAATTATAGATGGTTTGGATGGTTGTGAGCCACCATGTGGGTGCTGAGAAACCCAGGTCTTCTGCAACAACAGGTGCTCTAAATCACTAAGCTGTCCCCTTAGCCCCCATTTTATTTAAATATTTTAGCTTTTTCTTTTTATTTTATGCTTATGAGTGTTTGCCTGCTTATGTCTGTGCATCATGTATATGCAGTGCTCATAGAGGCTGGAAGAGAGTATCAGATCTTGTGGTTCTGGAATCCTTGTGAACTGACAAGTTGTTGCTGGGATCTGAATCTGGGTCCTCTGAAAGAGCATCCAGTGCTCTTAGCTGCTGAGCTGTCTCTCCAGTCCCCGGGTCATGTCGTCGTCCCCCCCTTTATTTTTTTTAGGTAGTAGAACTAAAGACAGTTTATTAAGAAAGAGAAAAACACACCAGAGATGGGAGCAACTGGGGACCGAGGAGAGTCATGTTCTCAAAAGCTACAGAGTCCATTTTAAATTATAGTAATACTTGGTTTTCCTTTGAATATGCATGTTTACTAGTTTGGGGGAAGGATGTTGACAAATTACGAGGGTGACAAGAAAACGCATGAAAAAACAGCCTGGTTAAAGCTGGGCTGTGTGCTCCCATGGGGGTATCAGTTGTGTTGGTGAGTGTGACCTCAAAGCCTTCTGCTAAGGACATCTCCAGGCAAGGAAGCCTTAGGCCTGCAATAGTGACCTTTCCTGCCATTGGTCAGGCTACAGATTTGGGAATTTTTTTGGTTTTGGTTTTTGGTCTTTTTGTTTTTAAGATATTTTATCTTATGTATATGTGAGGGCTGTTCACAGAGGCCAGAAGATGTTGGACTCCGTGGAACTAGAGTTACAGAAAAGTGTAAGCACCTGATGTGGGTGTTGGGGCTCAAACTTGGGTCTTCTGGAAGAACAGCAAGTACTCTTGACCACTGAGCCATCTCTCTGACCCCTGGTTTCAGTTGTTCCTCTATAACAGGGACTTGGTATGTAGCCATGGGCTGGCCTAGAACTTGGTAGGTAAACCAGGCTGGCCAAATACTGGTGTGATCTGTCTTTGCCTATCTAGTTCTGGAATTATGCATGGATGCCACCATACTGGCTAGTTGTTTGTTTGTTTGTTTGTTTGTTTGTTTTTCAAGACAGAGTTTCTCTGTGTAGTTTTGGAGTCTGTCTTGGAACTTGCTTTGTAGACGAGGCTGGTCTCAAACTCACAGAGATCCGCCTCCCAAGCGCCACCACCACCCAGCAATATACTGGCTAGTTTTATGCCAACTTGACACAAGCAAGCATCATCTGAGATAAGAGAGCCTCAGTTTAGAGAAGGCCTCCATAAGATGGGGCTGTGGACAAGCCTATAGGTCATTTTTTTAATTAGTGATTGATAGAGGAGGGTCCAGCCCATTGTAGGTGGTGCCACCCTTGAGCTGGTGGTGCTGGGTTCTATAAGAAAGCAGACTGAGCAAGCCATGGGAAGCAAGTCAGTAACCACCATGGCCTCTGTATCAGCTCCTGCCTCCAGGTTCCTGTCCTGCTTGAGTACCTGTCCTGACTCCCTTCAGTAATGAATAGTGATGGAAGTGTAAGCCAAATAAATCCTTTCCCAAGCTGCTTTTGGTTATGGTGTTTTTATCACAGCTTATAGTAACCCTAACCAAGACAACCATGTATTTTTTAAATGTTTATTTTTATGTATGTGCCTGAGAGAGTTTATGTGTATCTCTTGTCCTTGGAGGTCAGAAGAGAGCATTGGAGCTTCCAGTTAGGCTCTTGGGTTTGGATAGTAGTTTCTAAAATTCTTACTTCTTTCAAAGTTGCAGGAGTGAAATAAATTGGGTTCATTGAAGTCCATTTGTTTTTTCAGGAAGTAAGATTTTTCTATTGGTGGTTGTTCGTTTGTTCTTAGGATGGAGTCTTGCCATGGTTCCCTCTTGGGCTTTGAATTTACTATGTAGAACATCCTAGCCTGGGGCTTGTGCTCCTGCCTCACCCCCAAGTGATGTGTCCTTGGAAGAGGAGTGCACGTAAACTTGTAGCCGCAGAGACAGGCCACAGCATGCCACCTGCTGCTGGACAGGGGTGGCTGATAAGCCTGTGGAGTCGTGTGGCAAGAGTACCTGGCTTTGTCTGTAATGGTAATGAAACGTACTAGTGGTCCTCTGCTGCTGCTGGGGGCATGGGGGAGGAAGACAGGGTCTTACTGACCCAGAATTCATTCTGTAGCCCAGGCTGACCTCAAATTCACAGAAATCTGCCTGTCTCCTGAGTGCTGAGAATACAGGTGTGCACCACCATGCCCAGCTAAAAGCACTGCTTTTCTGACATGCTGCTGGGCATCTTGATTAGGATCATGGGTTGTTTATTAGTTTGTGGATGGGTCTCTGCACTGCACTGCAGGTGGCAGGCTGGTGATCCTCTTGCCTCAGCTTCCCCAGTGCTAGGATTACAGGTGTGAGGCTTACTAGCTTGCTGTATTTATTTGTTTGTTTAAACAGCCAGAGAGGAAATGTCCTGCAAAGACTATTTACTGAGAAACTTCAGTGCTTCCATAAGTCCTTGAACCTCCACAAATAGAGCAGCCCTCACTTGTATGGATTGAGGATGTGCCCAGTGACCCTCAGCCATGAGCTGGTGGAGTCCATGTACTGTGTCTGAGCTCATGACTTCTTTTGCCACACCCCTCCCTGGTCTGAGAGGTAAAAACTAGCCCAGGCTGGGCGGTGATGGCACATGCCTTTAATCCCAGCAGAGCCAGGTGGATCTCTGTGAGTTCGAGGCCAGCCTGGGCTTCCAGGAAAGGCGCAAAGCTACACAGGGAAACCCTGTCTCACAAAAAACAAAAACTAGCCCAACTGTAACTACTAGTTACAGATTCTCCCTTGGGTTTCTGCAGTAGGCTGATGCTTGGCTTGAGGTGTACCTTTCAGGCCCCATCACATCTTAGTTAGATCCTCTGAGGGACATATGCCTAGGGTAAAGTACCCTGATAACTGCACTCAGGAGCTGTAGGCGGGGCTGGCAAATTGATGGGACAGCCTAGAAGATGGCAGTTTTCTTAGGGGATCCAGGGTTGAGGGATTAGGATTAGGACACGAGCCTATAATCCACTTGTCTGGTTCAGTGTTTATGAAACACCGTGAATCTTAATGAAAGTTACAGAAAACAGGAATAACAGTTGTACTTTGAAGTAGGTATGTGATTGTTTCCTTTTCCTGGAAGCAGCAGGCCTTGCCCACGGTGCCTCAGCATTGTTTGTGGTGAAAGACAGCAATGGTACAGCTTGTATAATGGCCAACTTCTCTGCCTTCTTCCGGACCGCCTACGAAACTGAACATGGTTCTCAGGTAGGAGACACCAGCACTTGTAGGACTCGGAAAAATTATCGTACCTCAGTCTGCCCTTCTCACTGGGGCGTAGGGCTTCTAGGTCCATAGGTGATCTGCTGGTGTCTGCTGCAAACTGCAGCCATAGCAGACCATTTGCATTCTGCTTCCAGTGTGGAGTGATCACAGTCTGGATTTCATCGTGGTTGTTGACAGACACCTTGTAGGAACTTGTGGTAGTCAGCACATTGGCCAAATGCTTCCTGGGTACCACTTAGTTTTCTCACATTCTTCAAGGTCCACAGACAGCTGGAGTTTTGATCTTCTTCAGACAGTCCCTGTATCCCAAGAGATGGGTCTAAGCGGTGGCTTGACACGCAAATGCGATAGACTGCCTTCCTTTGGGGAAGATGTTCTTAGTGGGCTGAACCTGGTGTTACACACACAATCTGAGCACTCAGAAGGAGGCAGAGGCAGGCAAACCTTCCTCCCCCCCCCCCTCCTCCCATCAAGACAAAGAAGACAAAGGTTTCTTTCTGTGTAGTGCTAGCTGTCCTGGAACTCCCATCTGTAGACCAGGCTGGCCTTGAACTCACAGAGATCCACCAGCCTGGTCTACCAAGCTGAGAGTTCTGGGCCAGTCAGGACCACACAGTGAGATCCTGTCTCAACAAATAAACAAAAAGATGTTCTCAGTGGTTACATTAAAACAAGTTTGTGTTTATACAGATGAGTACAAACTTTATATAGTTCTTAGATTGCTAGCAGATGAGTAACCTATATTTAAAATGTCTTTTTAATTACCTGCTTGTGGGCATTTCACACACTCATTATATGCTATTACTCTTTTAAATGCATCATGGATCATGAGATACACCACACCTGTAATCCTACTACTTCTGTTTTGTAAATGAGTGTTTGCCTACATATATGTCAGTGCAGCATAGGACATGTGTGCAGTATCCATGAAGGCCAGAAGAGGGCATTAGAGCCCCTGGGACTGGAGTTCAAGATAGTTGTGAGCCACCATGTGGATGCTGGGAATTTAATCCAGGTGCTTTGGAAGAGCAGCCAGTGTTGTTAACTACTGAACAGTCACTCTAGCCTCTCTAGTTTACTTTTTACATTTACATGTGTGTACATGTGTGTGTGCATGTACACTTTGTGAGCAGTCTGCAACAGTGTATCAATAGAAGCTAGAGGACACCTTGAGAAAATTGTCTTCTACCATGTGGGCCCTGGTATTGAACTTAGGTTATTGGGCCTGATGGCAGGTGTATTTACCCACTGAAGTATTTTACCCTCCTCAGCTTTTGACTTCTCTTATGTGGTTTTGGGGTCTGGGATTGGTGAGGGTGTATAGGTTGGTTGGTTGGTTGGTTGGTTTGTGAGTGACAGAGTCTCTCATACCCCATTGTGACCTGAATCCCTGATCCTCTAGCTCCCAACTCCCAAGTACTGGGATTACAGGCTTGCCCCATCTGACTTGGGGTGTGCAGTACTGGAGAATGAGCCTAGGGCTTCTTGCATGCTGGACAGATGCTCTACCAGCCCCTCTTCATCTCTCACCCCAGGAAACAGTCTTTAAAGAGATAGTTTTGTTCCAAAAAAAAGTAGTAGCATCAAATTAGATTCTTTACTTTCAAGGTAATTTTGACTTTGGTTCTGTTATAAGTGGATATGTTTATGTTGTGGTTTATTGCACAGTACTGGCTGGCCTCAAACTCCCCATCTTCCTGTCTCAGCCTCCTGAGTATTAGAATTAAGCTGGGCACACAATGAATGAGAAGCAGATTTAACTATGATTACTAAATCAGTTCTCTCACTTGATTCATTTGTCAGCCTATTTCTGTTAGTAGTGACACTGTAGTAAACTTTTTATTGGTTATGTTAAAACTGAATAAATACTTTATAAAACACTATTCCTATAGAACACATACCTACCACGGTCTGTTAGTATTTCAGAATACTCAGGAATGTTTGGAGGTTCCTAGTGCACAGGGGATGGAAATGTTGACCACCCCAATTCAAGTCATATGCGTTGTTTGCATGTATTGAATTATACTGTATCCCAACAATTTGTACAAATACTGTACCAAGTAAAGTCTTTGTAAGTGACTACTTTAACATTGAAGGTTAAGCTTTTATCAGTCTACGTATAGTCCCTCTTGTCTCTTAGCAGTGTACATTCTCACGGAGTTATGTCCGAATTGTATTTGTTCCAGAACGCTACCTTTTCCCTGCCACCCTCTGCAGAAGTACTGAACAGTAACAGTTCTTGTGGTAGTGAAAATGCTTCTGAACCCAGCCTCACGATTGCTTTTGGAAGCGGATATTCACTGATGCTCAGCTTCACAAGAAATGCAACACGTTACCGTGTCCAGCACATGCATTTTACTTACAACTTGTCAGACACACAATATTTCACCAATGCCAGCACCAAGGGTAAGTAAGACCTCTGGGACAAAATGCAAAACCGAAGGGAAGGGTGGAGAACACTAACCTTTCCAAGAGCCACATGAGGGTCTGTTAGGTCTGCCTGCCTTTCTTAATGATGACTTCCTTTTTCTTGTAGATGCTGGCCAGAGGCTAAGTATGTTTTCTCTGCTACTTCAGGCTTTTTCACTCCCCACTGTGTGGCGACTGCATGCTGGCTTGCTGCAGATGGCATGGATTCCCCTTCCTCTTCTCCACCTTCCTCCCTCAGTCAGCCACTGAGATTTACAGCTTGCCTGCCCTGAGGTTTTTCTTTTAAACTAGTAAAACCCTTCTTAAAGGTTCAAAAGAAAAGAATACAAGATGATGATAAATAAGTCAATTTCAACTGAGTACTGCAAACAGTTAAAAATTGCATTTTGTTTTGTTTGTTGATTTGGATACAGGGATCCACTCTGTGGACTCCATAACTGACATCAAGGCAGACATCAACAAAACATACCGATGTTTGAGTGCTGTCCAGATCCACATGGGCAATGTGACTGTCACACTCCACGATGCCACTATCCAGGCCTACCTGTCAAATAACAACTTCAGCAAGGAAGGTAAGGTGCTGGGCTGAGGGCTGCAGGTGACACCCTGCACAGTGGAATGAGACGGCACCACTGTCTGTTAGCCCTTCTGCTATTATGAGATGGTAACTTTTGATGATGAGAGTGGGCACGTTCGGATTAAGAGAGTAGAAAATTGATTAAAACAAGTTGGTCTCAGTCATTTATGAGATGCAGAAGAGTGATCTTGTGGACATTGAGGGATGTGGTTAGGGGTTCAGACTCCCAAAATACTCTACCTGCAAGCCAGTTTCCTCAAACCAGCTCAGACAAGCTCTAGGGTTGGCTTTACCTGTCTGAGGGAGGTGTGACCTCTGGCCTGTACCTGTTGACCAAATTAGTGGGCCCTAATGCCCCTTTGCCCCAAATCCAATCAGTCAGCTCTGAAATTGTCCATGGAAAGGTGAGGACATGTGATTTGTCCCAGACTTACCTGGCCTTGACAGTCTTCCAAAACCCTGGACCTGCCCTGCTTGGTTTTCCTTCTCAGGCTTCCTCAGCAGTCCTCATGGAAGACTGGTGATTGCTGGAGAGAGCTACCTCAGGCTGTCTCTCAGTGTTCTCAGTTGAAGGTCAAGGGATGTGGCATATATTTTCTCAGCAGGTGGCACACTAGTGCAGGCCCTGTTCTTCCACCTAAAGTTGAAAAAGAAAGTATTCCATTGCATATGGAGCTGACTGAGAAGGTCAGTGTCTAGAAGCATAGCCTTGCTGTGACATGGTCAGCCCCTTTTTTTGTTTTGTTGAGACAGGATCTCTCTGTTATGTAACTCTGATTGTCCTGGAACTCACTCTGTAGACCAGACTGGCCTCAAAATTAGAGATTCACCTCCCTCTGCCTTCCAAGTACTGGGATTAAGGCATGTGCTACTGTGCCTGGCAACATAGCCACTTGGATTAGTTACAGATGTTCATGTGCTGACTTAAGTGAAGCCTAGTTGTGATAGAACCCCAGTCTGAAATATGTACAGTCGTGTTACAAATAGTACTGGGTTGTTTGATTTTTAGGGGTTTTTCCTTTTTTTTTTTAATTTTTATTTATTTCATTTTTTATCTTTTTTTTTTTTTTTTGCCAGAGCTGAGGACCAAACCCAGGGACTTGCGCTTGCTGGGCAAGTGCTCTACCACTGAGCTAAATCCCCAACTCTGGGTTTTTCCTTTTTTTAAAAAGTAGTTTTTATTTGGGCAGTGGTGGCGCACACCTTTAATCCCAGCACTTGGGAGGCAGAATCAGGCAGATCTCTGTGAGTTAGAGGCCAGCCTGATCTACAGAGAGAGATCCAGGAAATGCAGGAAATGCGCAAAGCTACACAGAGAAACCCTGTCTCAAAAAAACCAAAAAAAGAAAAAAAAAATAGTTTTTATTTTATGTGCATGTGTTTTGCCTACATGTATATCTGTCTGCCCCATGTACATGCTTGGTGTCCAAGATGGCCAAAAGAGGGCATTAGATCATCTGGAACTGTAGTTATAGACGCTTATGAGCCACCCAGTGGGTACTGGGAATTAAACCTGGGTCTTCTGGAAGAACAACAGATGCTCTTAACCTACTGATCCATCTCTTCAGACTACAGATGTGCTTTTCTGTTTCCTGATCCAGTGACAATGGTGTTCTTGATAGAACAGAGGGTAAAAGATACCCCCCATACAACACATACAAGCCAGATATAATTAGGAGAAATAGGGTGGTTCTGAAAGATGCTGACTGGGGTCAAGTCCTTCTACCAACCTCGCTGCAACTATTCTTCCAAACAAAACTATGGGTATTACAGCAATGGCCCCTTTCCATAGATGTGTGTAGTCTTGCTACCATTGTGTGGTTAGTGACAGAGGCCAGAGTCAAACATGTCCTTTGACTACCTACCATGCAGTTATTTTCAAACCAACTGGAGCTCTGTCTACTTGGAGGTGAAGAGAGGCAGGTGGTGGCCTTTCTAAGAGGTGCTATCCTCTGAAGTGCCTCCACAGGCAGCTTGTGATGAATTAGGTAGAGTGACAGAAATTGGGAGCAGTGAGTACCTGCAGTGCCAAAGCTCCAGGTTATCCAGCTGTAGGCTAATATTCTGTCTGGAGAACCTGCTCAATTGTTTGGGGTGCAAATGTGGTTTAGTTTTTCTTTTTGAAAAATAATCCTTTTGTGTGTTTGAGTACCTGTATGCATGTAGGGGAATGTCAGAGTTCAACCCTCGGGAGTCAGTTCTGTTCTTCTGTATGGGCTCCAGAGCTCTCCTTCAAGGCGTTAAGCCTGCACATGCCTCTCTACCTAATGAGCCTGAGAAATATGTTTTTATAGTCTTGGTCTGCTTTTATGGTTTACTAATAATTGTTATTTAACATAAATGTATTAAATCTGTGAGTGTGTACACGTGTATTGTTTGTAAGTAGCATGGGGTGCCTTGACAAGGACGGGCAGACACACCTCATGCATCGTTCCTTCTGTTAACTGTAAAGGGTCAGATCAAAATCCTCATAGGCACTTGACAAACCTTACTTGAAAGGAAATAAAATGGGGCTGGAAAGATGGTGCAGCAGTTAGAACATTGGCAGCTCTTCCAGAGGACTTCGGTTTGAACCACAAGCATCCAGGTAACTTGCCAACTGTCTTAACTCAAGTTCTAGGGGATCCAGTGCCCTCCTCGGGCCTCGCTGAGCACCAGGCATTCATATACATGCAGCCAAACACTTTGCTTTTGATTTCTCTGTGTAGCCCTGGCTATCCTGGAACTCACTCTGTAGATCCACCTGCCTCTGTCTCCTGAGTGCTGCAATTGAAGGTGTGCATCACCACTGTCCAGCTTCAGGCAAAACACTTAAATACATAAAATAAAATGATTTTTAGAGAAGTAAAGCACCAGCTAGAGTAGGTGGAGCTGGCTTTCTTGTCAACTTTTTTGTGAAAAAACAGATACTTTCTCTGCCAAAGATGTTTAGTCGGGCAGAGGGTTCTCAACCTGTAGTGGACTGTGGGTATGCTGCTACAGGCCTGAGAATAGCCATACCAAGGCCTCACCAGATTTATGGTGCAGAGTGACATCTGTTAGGCACTGGGATTCCCAGTTCACCAGCAGACTCCTATTTATCCCTTTTGTTGATGTTGTTGGGGGGGTGTTCTCTTAACTGAGTGTGTGTGAGTGAGAGTCTGTACACGAATATGGGTGCCTGTAGAGGCCAGTGATATTGGGTCCTCTGGAGGTGTAGGTTAAGGCAGTTGTGGGGGCCTAACCTGGGTACTGGAAACAGTATGTGCTCTTACACTGAACCATCTCTAACCCTGTTGATTCAGGGCTCTTTTGTTGTCATCATTGCGGTTTTTTGGTTTTTTTGTTTGTTTGTTTTTAAGTTATGTGTACGTCTCTGGATATGGGCACATACTTGAGGAGGCCAGAAGTGTGGATCTTCCTTGGAGCTGTGGGAGACTGTAGTAAGCTGCTTAACTTAGGTGCTGGGAATTTAACTGAGGTTCACAGTACACACTCTTAACCATCAAGCCCATTTCTACAGCCCGAGTATTCATATCTTAATTCTGAAGGTTTGTTAGGTGAAACTTAAACATTCGAGAGGATCCTTCCATGGCCTTGAAAAGTTAGAAATAACAAGCAACCTGTAAAAATAGACCTTCCCTTCCTTCCCCTCCCCTTCTTTCCAGGCTCTTGCACACCCTTGCTAGTAGTACTAGGCTGTAGTTAGTCGATGTGTTCTTATATATGACAGGCCTGGCCAGGGCCTGACTGTCAAGAGCCCCTGTCTTGTTTCTAGCACAGTGCCTTCCTGTGATGACAACTCAATGTGAACACTTGAATTTATGCTACTTTTGTGTATATGATATGACCTAGACATCATTCCCTATGGTAGGGTGAGGCTTTCTCTTGGCCTCCTAGTAGAGGATTTCTGTGCCTACATGCCCACTGAGAAGGCAGGCTAAGATGGAAGAATATGTGTCCTTTGGGGGCAGGGTGCTGACAGGTGCGCTAGGGTGCTCTGGGTCCTCTCTCTGCTGTCCATGTACCTGACAGTTGTGGGGTGTGGAGTGTCCTGCAGAGTTCAGAAGTGGTGCTTCCAGTTCGGACATGCACTCCAGCATCTGGGGTAGTCAGAAGCAAGCTGGACCTTGAACTTCTTTCCTGTCCCTGCAGAGACACGCTGCACACAGGATGGACCTTCTCCAACCACTGGGCCGCCCAGCCCCTCACCGCCGCCCAGCCCCTCGCCACCACTTGTGCCCACAAACCCCACTGTGACTAAATACAATGTGACTGGTGAAAACGGAACCTGCCTGCTTGCCTCTATGGCACTGCAGATGAACATCACCTACTTCAAGAAGGACAACATGGTAGGGAGGAATGGGGGTTTGATTTATTCATGAAGTAATCTGGTACTGCAGGTTGTTGCTTAATATACCTTCTGTTGTGCAGAACAAGAGGCAGTGCTGATCTGAGCCCCACGTGCTCTTTGTCCACTGCTCTGAGTTGAGCTGCATTTGTCTGAGTGGGCTATGGCACACCATCTGCCCACAGAAGCCTCTGATGCTAACTAGGCATCTCACAGAAGTGCCTTGATCCTAGTTAGCATTACATTTTCCATTGAATGGTTGAACCAGGCCAAGGGTGGATGTATGCACCTGTAGTCTTAGCTATTTAGAAAGGACACCTGAGGGAGAAGGACCTGCTGAGGCCTTGAGGCTGGAGAAGCTAGGAAAAGCACCAGGTCTGTTTTAGTCAGTGTTCTCTAGGGAACTAGAACTTAGAGAAAGAATATGTATCTGTAAGCCATTCTAATAAATCCCCTGGATATATATGTGTACATGTGTATACTAGGTATTTATATTTTAGATAGGTAGATAGTCTTAGGGTTTCTATTGCTGTGAAGAGACACCATAACCAGAAATTCTTTTAAAGGAAAACATTTAATTGGGGCTGGCTCCCAGTTCAGAGGTTTAGTCCATAATCACCATGGAGGGAAACATGGCAGCATGCAGGCAAACATGGTGCTGGAGAGGTAGCTGAGAATTCTACATCTGTGTGTATCAGGAAGAGAGCCGCTAGGCCTGCCTTGAGCTTCTGAAATCTCAAAGCCCCCTAGTGACACACCTCCTCCAACAAGGCCACACCTCCTAATAGTGCCGCTCTTTGTGGGCCTGTGGAGGTCATTTTCATTCAAACTACCACAACGTGTGTGTGTGTGTGTGTGTGTGTGTGTGTGTGTGTGTGTGTGTGTGTGTGTGTGCGCGCCCACGCACACACTCTGATTTATTGGAATGGCTTACAGGCTTAGTCCTGCTAGCCCAACAATGGCTGTCTACCAGTGCAAGGTCCAAGAATCCAGTAGCTGTTCAGTGCACCAGGCTGGATGTCTCAGCTGGTCTTCTGGATACACCAGAATCCCAAAGAAGTAGGCTCTAATGCCAGTGGGGGCACGGACATGCTAGCAAGAGCAAGCAGGCAAGCAGGCAGAGTGTGAGCTTCCACTTTCACAAAAGGTGTGACCAGATTAAGGTGGGTCTTCCCACCTTAAATGATACAGAGATTAAAGGTCTGTCCTCCCAGGGGAGGAAAGATTGTAGGAGCCAGAGGGGTCAAGGACACCACAAGAAAACCCACAGAACGAATTATCTGGGCTCCTAGGGGCTTGCAGAGACTGAATGGACAATCAGGGAGCCTGCGTGGGTCTGAACTAGGACCTCTGCATATATGTTAGGGTTATGTAGCTTGCTTGGTCTTCCTGTGAGTCAGGGTCTCTCTCTGACTCTTTATACCTGCTTTTAGTAGGATCCTTTTCTTCCCACTGGGTTGCTTCATCCAGCCTTAATATGAGGGCGGGTGCCTAGTCTTACTGCAACTTGATAGGCCATGTTTGGTTGATATCCCTAGGAGGCCTGCCTCTTTCTGAAGGGAAATAGAGGAAGAGTGGATGGGGGCAGGGAGGGGAAACTGTAGTCAGGATGTAATATACGAGAAAATAATAGATAAATAAATAAATAAGCTTTAGGTGGGTCTTCCCACTTCAAATGATTAAGGGAAAAAAAAAATCCCTCACAAGTATACCCGACCTCTTGGGTTTTAGTTATTCTAGGGGTAATCAAGTTGACACCAAGAATAGCCATCATAAGGTCCAGTCCAAGCCTCTGGTGCAAGGCAGCATTCTGAATAGTACACCGTTTGGGACCCCAGAAACCGGCACAAGTGTGGTTAACAGTTCTCCTGACTTGTTAGAGTGGGCGTGTTTACTTCATTAGCCATTCGTGGTGGTGTCTTGTGTTTTGAGAGGGTCACCAGAGCCTGGAGTGATGACTCCTTTGCTTTTCTTGTCAGACTGTGACCAGAGCATTCAACATCAGTCCAAATGACACAGCTCATGGGACCTGCAGTCTCCATGTGGTGACCCTGAGAGTGGAGAACAAGAACAGTGTCCTGGAACTCAAGTTTGGGATGGTGAGGCTCTGCTCTATCTCATCACGTGGAACATGCTCGCTAGGCTCCTCTTGTGTACCTTGTTCATGCCCTTGGTGTGGCGGCAGTCAGGAGTGCAGGCTGGTGTGAGCTTCAGTGACTGAGGGGAAGAGTCCAGTACTCCCTCAGGAAGATGTCTCCCTCTTTTCTGCCCACTCTGCATGGTAGGGCTTCTAAGTCTCCATCCTCACTTCTCACCAACAAGTACCCACTGGTGTTTTAGTCTGCACATATTTGGGGAAGACCTGTTGTGAGTCGGGAAATGGGGGTGGATTTCTGTAGTGCTGGGTAATAATGTATATGCCCAAAGCCTCTGCATGTCTCCCAGCCAACATAAATATTTTAATATGGCACACAAATGAGCTCATTAATAGTAATTTCTTGTAATAGATTTTAACTTTGTTGTACTATTCAAAAGATTTTTTTAATAGCATGGTTTCTGTTTCAATTTTAGTGGATAAACTGGTCCTAACAGAGGTCTGAGAGGAGTTGAGCATATTGATGTATGTTTCATAATCCAAATACTGAGAGATGCAGATGGGGGCATGGGTTCAAGACTTCACTGGTCTACATAGTGACACCCTGTATAAAAGAAAAAAGTCTGGAGCTGGGCGGTTGTGGCGCACGCCTTTAATGCCAGCTCTTGGGAGGCAGAGGCAGGTGGATCTCTGTAACATTGAGGACAGCCTGGGCTACATAGAGGAGCCCTGTCTAGAAAAACTTTAAAAAAAAAAGTCTGGAATGCGCTAGCCGAAATGTATGCTTTGTTTTTGTGCTACAAATGTAGAAGTCCTATGGCCAGATGACACCAACCTGTGCTGTAGGTAACTGATGGTTGTCTTTTCTTTCAGAATGCCAGTTCTAGCCTGTTTTTCCTACAAGAAGTCCAGTTGAACATGACTCTTCCCGATGCCACAGGTGAGATTCGCTTCCTCCTTCCTGTGGTTCCTGTCCTCGTCCAGTGTAGCCTGCGGTTGAGCAGACTTGTTCTCATATTGCAGAGCCCACGTTCACCGCCTCCAACCATTCGCTGAGAGCTCTTCAGGCCACGCTCGGGAACTCCTACAAGTGCAACACTGAAGAGCACATCTACGTCAGCAAGGCGTTTTCCCTTAATGTCTTCAGTGTCCAGGTCCAGGCTTTCAAGGTGGAAAGTGACAGGTTTGGGTCTGGTAAGTAGCATCCGTAGAAACGTGGCAGCAGACGCATCTTCCATCTTATTGTGGAACCAGGATGTTAGGGCAGGGAGTCCTTTTTCTCCACAGCGAGCTTTCCCTTTCTCTTGCCTTGTGAGGAAGAAACTGCAGTCCCAGGCAAGGATGCCGAGAGTGAGGGAAGCCATTGAGGAGGGAAAGTGGTCTCTAGGGCGTTTCCTGTCTCGAGGGACCGGTGTCTAGGGGACAGCACAGCTGCCCGCTCATTCTAATGTGGGTGGAGTGTGCCTGGGATTTTCCCAGCTGGATAGAGAGCATCAGGTCTGCAGGCTTCCTGAGGTCCCCTGGGGAACAAGTAGGTGGGAGGGTGACCCTGGAGAGTACACCGGCTGTCTTTGTCGCAGTGGAAGAGTGTGTGCAGGATGGCAACAACATGCTGATCCCCATTGCCGTTGGCGGAGCCCTGGCAGGGCTGGTCCTCATCGTCCTCATCGCCTACCTCATCGGCAGGAAGAGGAGTCACGCTGGCTACCAGACCATCTAGCCTGGGGCGGGGCGGGGGCGCAGACGCACAGGGGCCTGTTCTTATGTCCCCCAGCTTAGATAGGTGTGGAAGGGAGGGAGGCACACTTGCTGGCAAACTGTTTTCAAATCTGCTTTATAAATGTGAAGTTCATCTTGCAACATTTACTATGCACAGAGGAATAACTATTGAGATGACGGTGTTAATTTTGCTAACTGGGTTAAATATTTTGCTAACTGGTTAATGTTAATGTTACCAAAGTAGAGCTCTAAGAAAGAGAACAAGAAGCCTTTTCAGAATTGCACGGGCTCCCCCATTTGACTTGTTAAGATTTGGTGTTTGGTTTCTTCATTCTTTTACTCAGATTTAAGCCTTACAAAGGGAATCTCTGGTCCGGACACTTGGGCCTGGTGAGGGCGGCTGATCGTTAGGCTGCACACTGTAGATGCTAGAAGGGAAGAAGAGCAGGGAAGCCCTGCCGTAGAGGCATGCACAGGGTCAACCTCTGGACACTTGGCTTGGGCTGCCTGGCCTGGGGGCCGGAGTCTGGCATCTGGCTGGGGCACAACACCAGTGTTTCTGTGCTCTGCCATCCATGAGCTGGCACTTTTCTAAATAGAAAATGGCATTATTTTTATTTACTTTTTGTAAAGTGATCTCCAGTCTTCTGTTGGCGGTCAGGGTGGCCCTGTTCTGCACTGTGTACAATAGTAGATTCACACTGCTGACCTGCCCTGCGGCGGAGGTGGGTTGTACACTGAGGACCAGCTCACGTAATGCATTGCCTGTAACGATGCTAATAAAAAGTCTCCTTCTTTTGTCTGTCTGGCCTGTGTGCTTCTGTGACCCACTGGACAGTCTTAGGAGTGTTGCTGATGGTGTTTAGGAATGGGGGGGAGGGGTAAATTGTGCTGCTCATGTGCTTAGGTTTGAGACACTGTCGGGATAGCCAGCCTCTGTTTAGCTCTTGAGAAAACTAAATGTTACTTGTCGTGGTTCTAAATGCTAAGTGGTTTGTTGTTTTGAGGCAGATTCCATGTAGCTCAGGCTGGCCTTGAACTTTCTGTGTATCAGAGTGCTTTAAGCTTATCCTGCTTCCCAGTGCTGGGATAAGAAGCATGTACTCCCCATGCCTACCTTTTAGGTGAGTCTTAATTAGTGATAATATGGCCATATGATTAGAGTCTCCAGGTGAGCCACACCTGTGTCATAAGAACCACATACACATCAAACATGGGGTGAGCTAAAGAGGCCAGCGCTGTTTCCTTGAAGCTCTGGAGCAGACCAGGCTGTGCCAGAGTAGGCAGCTCACCCATCTGCAGTGTCCTCTGCTCCCAGGTGGGATCTGTAAGGACTTGGGAAACCTCTCCAGTGACCACAGCAGCTGTATGCATGATGTGAGAGCTCGTCATCCTAACGTACCCCACCCTCATCTTGGGGGTGCAAGAGACAGTACAGGAGCCCTTAGAAGCAGCATGTGCCTCTGACTTCTGAAGCCAACCCTGGAACCTGAGCTTCCTGCTCTGTCACCACAGGGGCCTTTGGGGACAGGGAATATATCCCTCCAGGGATACTCTGTTGGGGTTGCTGGCAGGGCTGCAGGGTTTACCTTCCCAGTCTGAAGAGAACAGGAGCAGCCTGAAGTCAGCCCTTTGAAAGGCTCTCTGCACACTCAGACTGAGCACAGGAGCCCTCCCTATGTGACTGGATTCCAGCTGCTCCCTAGGGCCTGGCCAGCACTCTTCCTGGCTGGTGAGGCCTCCCTCCAGCTAGACATTGGAGGGACGGAGTGTGCGAGGGAAAAACATGCACAGTAGTATCAGGTACAGCTCTGAGCCCATCCACTCCTGGATGGAGTAAGTCCATCATGCTTCAGGGGATCTGGGGCCATTCAGCTGTCATGCTTCCTGCAAGACAAGGGGCTCCATGCTTGTTTGCTACTGATGACAGCTGCCATTGATTAAGACATCCAGCTTCATGAACAGCCTGTCCCCAGGGCGGGTTAGCCATGGCCTGCTAGTCTGTGCTGGCTCTGTGGGACATTAAGGTGGGTGTTTTGGAAGGCCAGCCTGCTGAAGAGCCTGTCCGTTGCGTGATGGACAGCCTTAGGACAGGGCCGTGACAGGCCTAACTGGTCTGTTTAGATCCACTTCTAAAAAACAAGGGATCACCACAAGTAGCCATGTTCAGCAAGTGGGTAGGCCTCTGTCTATGTAGGCACCGCCACATAACATAGTCTTGGCTGGGAAAGTATGCTGGGAAGGTGGGAGGGAGTGGGCCTTATTCTCCAGACAGACCACATCAAAGCCACACATGACAGTCACTGTTTTAACTGTCAGTTGAATGACACAGTGCTGACATCTACTCAACAAAATGTGCACTTCATGGCTCATATTCTAACATCTCAGGTTGTATATATATATTCTTTTCTAATGTGTGCATTTCTCAGAACAACATCAAAGAGTATTCTCTGCTTCCACATACGGGTCCCACCCAAAACTCAACTAAGGTCATCAGGCTTGGTAGGTGTATGCTGGGCCATCTCACTGGACAGATAATTCAATTTATGACTCCAAAGACGGGCAAAAGTTGTAGAACAGTGATTTTAAACCATCTTTGAAAAGTTCACAGTAGGGGTCATGGTTTCAAGTATTTACAACAGGAACGCAGTGGCAGGAATTGGCGAAGTGTCTGCTTTGGAAGCGGTAGTGGGAGAGGCGTGTGGCTGCAGTCAGCCCTGTGCCAGCAGCGCAGCTCGGCAGCTCTCACGGAGCCTGCTGATGGTCGTCATGGACAAGCTTCCTGGTTCTGAAAATATTTTCTGGAAGAGAGACAATGAGCTTTTCCAAACGACCCCTCGTAACCCCTTGTAACACGTTAGACTTTAGTTGTCCCATACAAGGCCCCAGGGCTGGGTGTGGTGTTACACGCCTTTAATCCCAGCACTCTGATTTAGAGGCCAGCTGGTGTACATAAGGAGTCCCAGGCCAACCAGGGTGATTAAAAGCTGGGAGATGGTGGCTCACGTCTTTAATCCCAGCACTTGGGAGGCAGAAGCAGGTGGATCTCTATGAGTTCAAGGACAGCTACACAGAGAAATATTGTCTAAAAAAAAAAAAAAAAAAAGGGCAGACCAACCTGCCAAGCACTGTGTATTATGTATGGTTTTGACAGGGAGGTGGCCTGGGTGAGGATTCCGTCTCCCAGAGGATATGGCAGCACAGTGTGCTGCACTAGAGGGATACTCCAAAACGGGACTGAATACACTTTACTTTTGGCTCCTACAAATTCTAAGCAAGAGCACTGATTACCACAATCCTGAGGTACAGAGGTCAAGTCAACCAAGATTCCCGGCCCCAGAGTGTCACACTGGATGGAGCTCAGGGTCTGGCTTTGCCCCATGAAGCATGTGATAGTGTCACAGGAGGCCAGATGAATGGAGACCAGACAGTTCTCTGGGTAAGGTAAGAGAGCCTGAGCATTCCTGACACCACATCCTTAAGCCAAACTCATCGCATCAAAGCTTGTCTGAGTTTGTTCACTTGGCATCCAAATGCAGACTAACTGGAGGTACACAGCATGGGCCACACTTAAGCTTCTACCCGCGAATGTAGCCTATTTATACCAGGCCTGTGAGGGAAGACCGTGGATGCACAGAAGTCATTGCAACTCCTTGAGAAAACAATCTCATCACATTCTCCAAGAAGCACCATGTTAAATGGCTGTGGAAAGACAAGCTGTATTGGTTCTAGGAACCAAGCTCAGGGTGCTTGCCTTTCTTCACTGAGCCATCTCACCAGACCAAATAATTCAATTGAGGACTGCAAAGATGACAAGAGCTGCAGACCGTCAGTGAGCCCCAGTCTCCATGGGCACACGGACTGCATGTAGACAGGAGGAAGGGTCCCTCTGGCTGTTTTTTTGTTCACATACTTGAGTCCAGATTCAAACGTCAGTGAGAGCACAGATCCTCTGCAGCCTGGTTCTGGGGGTCCTATTCCACGCTACTGCTGTATTTCACCTTGGGATGAAGCCCCAACTCCAAGAAGTTTATGGAAGAGCCCTCTCCATCATACCCAAAACATCCTGGCTTGGCTTCAGTATCATAATATGAGGAACAGGAAACAGCTATGGGGTCAAAGGTCCCTACTAGGCCCCACCACAGGTTCCTGTCCCTTTACCTACTCAGAACTGCCCACACTTCATCTGGACTACTAAAGTCAGAACAAACTCAGGTGTGTATGAGCACCACCTACCCTCAAGGTATGTATGTACCTCGATGGTAATGTGTGTGTGTGTGTGTGTGTGTGTGTGTGTGTGTACACACGCATGCGGAGATGGGTTTCTTTGTGTAGCCTTGGCTGTCCTGGAACTCTTGCTGGGACTAAAGAGGCGTGTACTACTACACCCTACTTCGTTTTGGTTTTTTTGAGACATGGTCTCTAGTCCTGGTTATCCTAGAACTTAATATAGACCAGGCTGGTCTTGAACTCAAAAAGATCCTCCTGGGTACTAGGAATAAAGGCATGAGTCACCCTCTCCCTAGCCGTGCCTCCCCCCCCCCTCCCTATCCCCCCCCACTCCCATGCTGCCAAGGGTGCTTCTTGCCAGCAAGGGCTTCGAGCTGCAGCTTGGTGGAATAGAATAGTTGCATGCAAGAGGTCTCTGCCACATCCTCTGACTTCAGTGACAGTATACACCTTTAACCCCAGTACTCAGGGGACAGAGGCAGCTTGATCTCTGCAGTTTGAGCCCCGTGTGGTCTACATAAGAAGGTCCAGGCCAGTCCTGAATCAAACAAAAACTGGAAAGGAGCCCTCAGGTTCTGCTTTGCATGGGTTCCTGCCAGGGTCACTCAGTGCTGGGCTCTGGCTCTCAGTCCTCCAGCCTAGGTCTTGCCCAGCCTCACCCCCACCTCATATCCAGCAGTTCCCAGTCCACACAACCTGCACGTCCTAGCTTCACAAGTGACCCTCTTAGGTGTCAAGGATGACTGGCTTATCAGGGCAGGAGGGAGTCCATGCCTTCGGAAGGCTGGTAGTCAACAGAGCCAGGGAAGAGGCTTTGAGCTAGCTGAGGACATGGAGGCCTCACTGACATGCCTGCCTCCTCTCCCAGTCTCCAGGGAAACCCTGGCCCGTCCAACCAGTATGAACCAGAACAGGCTCTCCAGGTGAACAGCAGTAGCCTCAGACATGAGGTCAGAGGGACTTTGGCAGCCACTTTGGCAGCCCTGGACTCCAGCCATAGCTCAAAGAGGGAGGGAGCTGCTCACCGGGAGAGGGACACTCGGCAGTTGCTGGCTGGGGGGAAAATCTACAGAGCTGAGCTCCCCGTGTCCCATCTCCCCCCACCCCCCTACAAGTCAAGCAGCCCAGAACTTACCTGCATGAATGTGTGACACTCGGTCACAAAGTCCCCTTTGGTGATCTGCTTGAATTTGTCACAGATGTCTGGAACACTGCTGGCTTCCAATATGAATTCCTGGTGTTGCTTAATTAAGGTCAGAGCAACCCGGAAGATGATCTTGGAGCCTTCGTTGAACAAACAGTCCCAGATCCGCAGCACAGTCTGTAGAGACCGAAAAGCCCAGTCACTCTCCACAGCGGCCCACACAGCCCCTGAGGTGGATCATGGTGCTCACCTCCACAGGCAGGATGTCCACAAATAGGCAGATGAACCAGCGGGACACCAACAGGGTCCACAGCACACCATGACCGTCCATCAGGGCTGCCACCGCTGGGAGCTTCATCCTCACCAGCTCTGCCAGGACCTCCTGATCGGTCTTCAGCCCCAGCATTGCTGGGCTATAGTAATCTGCCACACGGGACAAGAGGAGCTGAGACTCAGATCAGTGGGGCCTAGGGGCAGTGGCCTATATTCCCAGCTACTTGGGAGACTAAATTCAACACCTGCTTGAGTGACAGAGTTCAAGGGCAGCCCAGATAATTTCATGACCCCCTGTTTCAAAATGGAACTTAAGAGGGCTAGCGATGCAGCTCAGTGGTAGAGCACTTATATAGCATGCGCAAGGCCCCTAGGTTTCATCTGTACAAAAAAAAAGATTCATCACCTGTGAAAGGAATTTTGACAGAAGCTCCCATGGAGGAGCCCGGAGGATACCCAGCTTAGTAAACTAAGTCAGAAGAGCCAGGTCCTCAGGACAGAAAGACTCAGGCCACCACTGCATGGTGAGGAATGGAGTCACAGGTTATGGGGCAGTTTCAGGTTCTCGGGGCTGAGATGCAGCTCAGCTGGCACAGTGCTTGTCTTACCCAGCATGCAAGAAACCCTGAACTTTACCCATTGTCACATAAAACCAGGTATGGTGGCACACATCTGAAATCCCAACACTTGGGACATGCACTTGGCTACACAATGAGTTTGAGACTAGCCTGGGCTACATGGTGGGGTGGAGGGTGGAGAGAAAGAATGGGGAAGGAAATGTTAGGGTGGCAAACTTCATATTACAACAATCCAATTCACACTCACAAGTGCTTCCAACGGCATTTCATTTGAAAACACTTACACAAGTACTTTTGGGTTTCCTTCCTACTCAAGGGGATGGGGATATGTGTAGTGATATGTTGTATACTCTATAAACTTGACTGAGGTTTGGAGGGCAGAGCCAGCCACTAGATTAGACAGAGGCCAGGCAGTGGTGGCACACACCTTTAATCCCAGTACTGGGAACCACACACACCTTTCATCCCAGGAAGTGATGGCAGGGCGGAGAAAGTATATAAGGCGTAAGGAAACAGGAACTAAGGCAGTTGAGCTGAGACCCTTTCCAGTGAGGACTCCGAGGCTTTCAGAGGATTCGTGGAGTTGGTGAGGTGATGGGTGGTGGCTGGGGCTGTTCTGTTTCTCTGATCTTTCAGCCTTCACCCTGATATCTGCTAGGTTTTTTTTAATTAAAAGACCATCTAAGATTAGAACAACAGATGTGGGCCTAGACAGCCATATATATGGAGATCAAAGGACAAGTTTATGAATTATAGTTCCCTCTGTTCAACAGTGTGGGTCCTGGGACTCAAACTTGGGAGCTTAGCCTTGGAAACGAGTGGCTTTGCCCACTGAGCCATCCTACTTAATTTTTATAACTTGTTAGGGCAATGTGTTGTTACACATTTTAATGCACTGTTTATGTTACAAAAGAAATCAGTAAGTCCATGATAAAACAGAAAACCATGGCACATTAAATACACACCAACAGTGTCTTGTCCGTGAAGTTAACACACACACAACAGTGATTGTGGCACAGGATGAGCAGTCCACACTCATTTAACATCCAGGCTGAAACTGAATCATTCTACTGACATGGAGTTCCAGGGCAGCCTATCTCAAAAAAAAAAAAAAAAAAAAAAGGAAGACGACGGACAGACCGTCCTTTTTCATACTTGCTTTGAATCTGCCTCTTGGAACCATGCCACCATCTGCACCCTTTTCTTTTTTCTGTTCTTAACTTATTCTGGGTGTTTTGGGGTGGTGGTGATTCTCACTCTGAACCCCAGGAGGACCTGCAATATGTGACTGACTCTCTTGCCTTGACCTCCTAAATGCCCGGATTACAAACTGGGATTACATGGCCAGCTCTTCCTAACCACTCATCCTGTTTAGCTGGGAGAGGCATGTGCAGAGACAACCAGGGCCATCCCCAGCTCTATCATCCGCTCAGCAGAGGGAAAGGAGCTGAGCGGGAACAGCGGGCAAGATTTGCAGAGGAGCATTTCATGACCTTGGCCCCGCTTGGAAGCTTAGACCGGCTTCCAAAAATAGAGTCGTTAAACTCATGCCCCGAACTCCATGGCACTGTCTCCTAGGGGAGGATTACATTAACCCGCTCACCTCTCCACTTTCCTACCCATCTCTGGTGGAAGTCAGTGCAATACCACCCTCAGACATTAGGTATGACCACAGTGCACAGACGGGGCCAGAGCCGTGCACAACCCTAGCTCTAAGGAGTGCCTCTCCTATTCTAGGGCATCTATGCCTTTGTTCATAGCCCCACACCCCAGGCTCAGCCACAGTATCCTGGCTGCACCAAGAAAAGGTAGTGGCTTCCAAGTTCCGCTATCCACTCCAGGAAGAGAGCCACAGACAGTGGTGTGGTCTGCAGGTGACTGACTTTCTCACACTTTTCACTCTGCATGATTTCCATAGTGAAGATGTATGCATTCTGTGTCGTACATGCTGAGACTCCACCTGTTTGCTCCCAATCACAGCTAAAGGACAAGAGCACTTATCACCAGTCATGCAGGAGCCCACAGTGGCTGGCAGAGAGGCTCTGCTGGAAATTCAGGAGCCCTCACCTTTTGTTAGACACCGCCACAAACGCCACTTGGCCCTGCAAGCAGCCTAAGTGAAAAAAAGGAGCTTGGTGTGGGTGGTGCACACCTTTAATCCCAACACTCAGCAGGCGGATCTCTGAGTTCAAGGCCAGCCTGATCTACAGAGTGAGTTCCAGGACTGCCAAGAGAAGCCCTGTCGCAAAAAAAAAAAAAAAAAAAGAGGAGGAAGTGGAGAAAGTGAGAGAGAAAATAAAAAACAGATCCAGCTGAGCACCGTGGCACATTTCTGCAATCCCAGCATTCAGGAGGCAGAAGCAGGGCCAATGAGTTCAATGTTGTTAGCCTGGTCAATATACTGAGTTCCAGGCCAGCCAGAGCCACAGAGGGGATGGGAAAGAGTATCATTGGGGGTAGGGGTAAAGAGAGGGAGAAAGAATATGAATGATCCCTGATGCTGGCAAATGCTGTTTAATGCGTGTAAAACAAACACAAAAAAAAAAGGACAGAAAGCCCAAATTGAGAGTCCAAGGCAGACCCAGTAGACGGAATCCTTGGGTTTGGGTGATGTCGGGGTCTACAGAAAGAAAGGGACAAGCTGGGGGTGCCTGCCTACAGATAAAGAGTGTGGGGAAAGCCATGGACATCAACTCCTGGGACAATGAAGAATGCTCAGCCTTGGGCCCCAGAGCTATCACATTGTCCGAGCCTATGAAACAGTACCTTACCCTGCACACCCAGGCCTTACAGACAGATCGCCATAGCTCTGCTATCAGTGAGGGCCCCAGCCTTTCTTTCCCTTGCTGTGACCTCGGGTTACTACTCTGTAGTTCTGTGTCCAGACCACAGATGCTCACCCCTAGCTCTACCTACCAGGACACAGCCACATCCCTAGTCAAAGGACATCCCGAGGATTGCTCCCAGATCTGAAGCTAAAGAGTGGAGACAGAGGAGTCCAGGGATATGTGCCACCTACCTGCTCTTCAGGACAAAGGATCTGGGTTCCTTCATTCTGTCCTAAACCCTAGCCATAGTGTAAGTGACTGCACACAAGAGAGAGGAGAAACGGCCATCAGCTCACCACCACAGGGGCCCCAACCTGCACACTGTCAACTGTGTGCTTCTAATACAGATCCTCTGTCACAGTGCCTGCACGGAGTCTCCTTGATCCCAAGGGCAAATGAAACAAGGCATTCTGGGAAAGACTGTCTTCCCTGGCGTGTCTCAGCACACTGCTTCAACTTCTGTCTCACCAGTTACCTATTCCCTCTGGTGCCTAACCCACACACTATCCCAGGCATGTGCACCCAGGAAACACGGCGCACAAGGCCGGGTGTCTCAGAGTCCGTGTCTTGGGGTGCACCCTGCAGTCTGAAGTGGCGCTGCAGTCTCCCACATTCCCTCTTAGCACTTTGAGGTAGGAAGTCCCTAGGTATCTCAGGCTGTCCTTGAACTCCTGAACTTGAACTCATAGTCTCCCAAGTGCTGGGATTACAGAGTGTGCCACCATACCCAGCATGCACTGCTGGGTATGCATGACTATAATCTCAGCTGTGGATGTGAGAGCAGGGTCAGAAGTTCAAGGTCATCTTCCAATACATAGCAAGTTCAAAGCCAGCGGGGGCTACTTGAAAAATAAATAAATAAATAAACGAGTGTGGTGGTGCACGCCTTTAATCCCAGCTCTTAGGAGGCAGAGGCAGGTGGATCTCTATGATCTCTGTGAGTGTGAGCCAGCCTGATCTACATAGAGAGTTTGAGGCCAACCAACACTACAGGATAAAACCCTGCCTCAAAAAAGTAAATAGGGATGGAGAGATGGCTCTTAAGAGCACTGGCTGCTCTTCCAGAGGACCTGGGTTCAATTCCCAGAACCCACATGGTGGCTCTAAACTGTAATTCCAGTCCCAGGGGACCCCACAATCTGGCCTCCAATGGCACCAGGCACGCACGTGATGTACAGACATGCATGCAGGCAAAACACCCATACACATAAACAAATAAAATCTTTTTATTTTCATCTTTAAATATTTATACTTTCCTAATTCCTAACCATTAATTAATAATAATAGTTTTTAAGGCAAAAATAATTACTGGAAAATGAAAAACATGGTCCCAGTGGGGAGATCAAACCCCAAATCCTCCTTCCAGAATGAAGGTGCCCCAATATGTTGGCACAGCACACAGTACTGGGATCACCACTTCCTTCTGAACTGCCATGTCTGGAAGAGGGAGACTGAGATAATATTGCTCAGATTATTTTTGCTGCCTGGCTTCAAAGGAAGAGCCAGACTCACAAGGTCTAATTCCCAAAGGGCACTGCTGACCGTGGGATTAAAACTATATGACACATGAGCCAACCCACAGGCAGGACATGTGGCCATCGGAAGCCACCAGGAAGGTTCAGTCTGTTTAGACCTGGCAGAGACCAGCAGGACAAGGGAGCCCCACTCCATCCCTCCTGCACTAGGAGCTGGACCCTTGGCCTGCAGAGATGTAGAGCCCCTTAGCATCAGGGCTGTGTCTGGCATAGGCAGAGATGTTGCTGTGACCAGCAGTTAGCAACCTATCTCCCTACATTTCAGGGGAGAACAAGCCAAACTGTTTCCTGGACATGCAGGAATCTATTCATTAAGGGACCGGCGGCCCTCTAGGCAGACACAGGGATTCTCCACTCCAGAGAGGCCATCAGCATGGTGACAGAGTCCTTCCACATAATGACATGAAGCTTCCATCATGACAGACTGATGGAGCAGCACTACGGGGGTCTTAGAGATCGGGACCTGCAAGCCTACCAGGATGGAAGATTCCCGTGCTCTGGGACACTAGGGTAAGAAGAGGTAACAGACGGTGAAAGCAAAGTCCTTAGTCTGAAGCCAGGCGTGACAGTACACACCTGGGGATCTCTGTGGGTGCCAGGCCAAACCTGGTCTATATGGCAAGTTCCAAGATAGCCAGGGATATATAGTGAAACCCCGTCTCAAAACAGAAAAGTCCTGAGTCAACTTCTGATTGACAGGTACAACGCCAGGGAGGCAGAGGAGGGAGGGGCGGACCCAGCCTCAATCAGAGGCCTGGGGATGGGATTGGGACAACCCTGGGCTAGTCAAGTGGCCAGTGAAAGTCACTCAGTGTCTCACATCCCTGAAGAGACCACGGCATTTCCAACAGGTTTCAGCAGATCATGACCACATGTGCCCCGTGAGGGCAGAAAGTCACTGGACAACTCATACAGCATGTGTGTTGTGGACTATTCCTTTACACGGTGAAGATGTGTCACTGTGATTGGTTTAATAAAGAGCTGAATAGCCAACAGCCGGGCAGGAAGAGGTTAGGCGGGACTTGGAGGACAGAGAGAGTTCTGGGAAGAAGAAGGATGGAGACATCAGAGGACATGGAGAGGAAACAGGAGGTGCTTGATGAAAGAAAGGTAAAAAGCCACAGACGCTGGGTGGTGGTGGCGGCGGCGGCGGCACACGCCTTCAATCCCAGCACTCGGGAGGGAGGGAGAGCCAGGCATATCTCTGTGAGTTCAAGGCCAACCTGGTCTACAGAATGAGATCCAGGACAGGCACCAAAACTACACAGAGAAACCCTGTCTCGAAGGGAAAAAAAAAGCCACAAGACAAAAAGTAGATGAATATGAATGAGTTAGTTTAAGTTACAAGAGCTAGTTAGAAACAAGCTTAAGCTAAGGCTGAGCTTCCATAATTAATAATAAATCTCTGTGCTTTTTTTTTGTTTTTGTTTTTGGTTTTTGGTTTTTTTTTTTTTTGAGACAGGGTTTCTCTGTGTAGCTTTGCACCTTTCCTGAAACTCACTCTGTAGCCCAGGCTGGCCTCGAACTCAGAGATCTGCCTGCCTCTGCCTCCCAAGTGCTGGGATTAAAGGTGTGTGCCACCACTGCCCCCGGCTTCTGTGTCATTTTTTTTTTTTTTTTTTTTTTTTGTGAGCTGGCAGCTCAAAGAAAAATCCGCCTCTACATGAGCCTGTCTCTCCGTACTACAGGGCCTCCAGGTTCTCCCTCCAAGCTGCATTCCTGTACCTCAGACCCTTAGGACTTCTTTACACAATCCAGATACTAACCATGTCACCCGTAAGGACCACACACACTTTCTCCACACTAGAAGCTACCTCACTCGTGGCATCTTTAATCAAAACTACTGGCATGGGCTTTTTTTTTTTTTTTTTTTTTTTTTCCTTGAGATGGGGTTGCCTTGGATGAACTGGAATTTCCTATACAGACAAGGCTGAACACAAACTCAAACTCACAGAGCTTGCCTCTGCCTCCTGAGGGATAGGATTAAGGACTTGTGCCTCCGTACTCGGCCTCCCCTGTCATAGTTAGGGTTTTTATTGCTGTGATGAAACACCATAATCAAAAGCAAGGTAGGAAGGAAAGGGTTAATTCATCATCAAAGGAAGTCGAGGCAGAACTCAAACAGGGCAGAGACCTGGAGGCAGGAGCTGACGCAAGAAGCCATGGAGGGGTGCTGTTTACCGGCTTGCTTCCCATGGCTTGCTCTGCCTGCTTTCTTATAGAACCCTGAACCACCAGCCCAGGCATGGCACCATCCACAATGAGCTAGCAATCAAGAAAATGTACTACACACTTGCCTACAAGGCCAGTCTTGGGGCATTTTGTCTGTTGAGGGCCCCTCTTCCCAAATGACTCTAGCTGTGTCAAGCTGACGTTAAACCAGCCAGCTCACATCCCCACCTCTGTGCCTTGTGGGCTAACAGCAGCAGTAAGGTGAGCTTGCTTCTCTCTGGTGGGACCCAGGCCACCAGCATGTTCCTACCACAAGCCTCAGCAAGGACACATCCTTCGGTTGTACCTCAGAACCCAGGCTCAGAAAAGACAGCAGTAGATCGGCCTTGAGCGGACACATTCCCTAGGCCTCCAGTCTCCTCCTCTGGGAAATGTGCTTGACCAACATGTACGCGCAACTCAGGTTGACGTAAGGATATGTTAGAAGTTTAGCAGGATCCAGAAACTAGGAAGACAGCCCAGGCTCAAGGCCACACACACTCTCGTGCTCTAAACACCTTTCTGAGGGGGCAGGCACAGGGCTGGGCAGGCAGGAAATCCTCTCTGTCCCCAAGTCACCGCCCTGAGGACTGCACCGGCTCTTCCCAGTGGCCCTCACCGCAGCCCCTGGTCTATGGCTTTACTACAACTGGTGACTCTTCTTCTCTATTAATGACTAGAAGGCAGACCGATTTGAAAAGACCTCCAACTTACAAAGCAGCAACATTGGTCAACAATATGCTGAGTTCTCACAAACTCAGTAAAAACATTTGGGCCGGGCGGCTCATGTGTGATCAACTCGACTCCACAAAGGCCACACACACAGGGAAGGGAGCAGGAGGACACGTGGCCCTTAGCAGAGAGCACAGAAATCAACCATGCTTTCACTACATTTTTTCCCTCTCCTTTTCTCCTTCTCTCTGGTGTTGGGAATTAACTCCAAGACCTTCCTTCACAAAAGCCAGAAAGGGCTCCGTCCCTGAGTATGCTGACTGGTCAGCCAGACCTTTTCAAAGACACCAAGGGGGAGGGGTGGGGCAGGGATGGAGGGCGGGGCGGGGCGGGGCGGGGATGGGGGGCGGGGCAGGGATGGGGTGGGGCGGGAGGGCGGGGCGGGGATGGGGGCGGGGGCAGGGATGGAGGGCGGGGCGGGGCGGGGATGGGGGCGGGGGCAGGGATGGGGGCGGGGAGGGCGGGGCGGGGGCGGAGCAAAGAGAACTTTCAACCTACCAGGTAGTATTCTTCCAACAAGAGCATCCAAAAGCCAAAAAGATTCCTCTTCGTTCTTGGTGATAAGGATCAGGTATCCTGCTATGAAATTCATTCCCTGGGATCAGAACGGAAAGCGAACTTCACCCTGAGCTCTAGACAGAGTGCAACATTGCCGCTCACAGAGCAGTTTCCATTCTGCCCTTCCTGGGAATTTGGGACGCTCGGGTGCGGTGGTCCTCAGCCCTCCTAACGGCCACGACCCTTTAACACAGCTCCTCATGTTCCGGTGACCCCCCAACCTTAAAACTATTTTCGCTGCTACTTCATGACTGTGATTCTGCTATGTTATGAACTGTAAATATCTGATATGCGACGACCCCCCACAAAGGGGTCAAGACCCACAGGTTGAGAACAGCTGCTCTAGACCCACCTTTGCACAGCACAGCAGGGACCCAAGGCTGGTTGTCTGTACTGTTCAGCCCCTCAATGTGAAAGAGGGAATTCAGCCTGAAGAACACCGATTGCCACTCGGAACATAAAACCGAACGCTCTCTCCTACTGCTGGCCTATGGCACTGTCGGTGGTGACCGGCACTGAGCAGAGGGAAACCTACTAGTGACCAGGTTAGTAACAGCAGCCAAGATCAGCCTGGCCTGGTGACACAGTCCTACAACCCCAGCGTTTTAGGAAGCGGAGGTAGGAGGACCAGGAGTTCAAGGCCAGCCTAGGCAACTCATGGAGACCGACTCAATTAAAAGTGAGAAGCCTATGGGATAGCTCAACAGTAAGACATTCGCTTCACATGTTCAATCCTCAGTCACCCCAAAAGGCCAACAATACAAAGGAGCAAACAATACAAAAACGCTGCCAGAATACAGGGACCGGCAGGAAGCCAGGCAGAGCCAAGGCCCTCGAAGCTTATGGTGGGACCTAGGACTGTGTGCCCCTGTCACTTCTGGGAGAATAAAGCTTTGCACAACTTCTGTCCTCCTCCCTTTCGCTCTGTCTGTCCTTCTAAAACAAACCTGCGTTCCTTTAGAAACAAGGGAAGAGATCCAGCTTCCCACGGCCCAACGGGGTAGGCTCCAGTAACACCAAATGGACACCGCAGGTGTGGTTTGCACAAGATACACTTACCAGGAGCCAACGCCAGCCGCCGGGCACACAGCCTCCAATACCTCTGTTCTGTACCTCCACGCAGAATGTCCCCAAGACCAAGACTCCACACACAGGAAAGATGCACAGGGCCAGGGAGATGGCCCCAGTAAAGTGCTTGCCCCACAACTGAATTTGGCTCCCCAGTGCCCATGTGGAAAGTCAGGCACTGTAGCATGTGCTGCTGATAATCTCAGAACTGGGAGGTGGAGAAGGGCAGATTTCCAATGGCTGACCAGCCAATCTGCTTAAGTTAGCAAGCACCAGGTTCAGTGAGCTCAGAGGGCCACATCCTAAAAATAAGATGGGGAGTTACCTATAGGGTAAGACACTGGATGTCAACCTCTGGCCTCCACGGCAGCTGCATACACAAATTCATGACAGGCGTATGTCTTGTACACAAAGGCCGGATGAAGCCCAGTGATAGAACTTTTCAAGCGTGCAAAAGATTCAATGCTCAGCACCAAAAGAAAAAGAAGAAAAAGAAAAAGAAAGTACACAGACAAGGCACCATGACCACACAGAGGCCAGTAACAGCTCTATGTTCCTGAGTCCTGAGAGTAACGGTATGGGAAGATGCCAGTGTGGGAATAGTGCTCACGTAGAAGCCCCTGTGTGAAGTCAGCACGGCTTCATCAAGAGAATGCAAAGCCATTTGCAGGCCCTTTATGACTCCCCATGTTATGAGCAAGACTGTCCCTGTGGTGGTTTGAAAGAAAATGGCCCCCATAAGGAGTGGCACTATTAGGAGGTGTGGCCTTGTTGGAGCAGGTGTGGGCTTGTTGGAGAAAATGTGTCACTGTGGGGGTGGGCTTTGAGGTCTCCTATGCTCAAGTTTGCCCAGTATCCCAGTTCACTTCCTGTTGCCTGTGGATCAAGATGTAGATCTCTCAGCTCCTTCTCCAGCACCATGTCTGCCTGCATGCCGCCATGTCCCACCATGAGGAGAACGGATTCCAAAACTGTAAGCCAGCCCCAATCAAATGTTTTGCTTTATAAGGGTTGCTGTGGTCATGGTGTCTCTTCACAGCAACAGAAACCATAACTAAGGCAGTCCCCAAAGCCAGAAGTCTTCCGCCTCTGAGTATGGCTCCATTTGAAGACAGATCAAATGACTCCCAACATATGTCAGCTCTGAGACTCTGGGGGCTCACCTGGCAGTACCCCACACCTTGATTGTGTAGCCCGTATGCCAGCAGCACGTTATACAGGGTCTTCTGAAGACAAGGCTCCGCCGTCTTCCGGAACCTCACGTTGTCAGGGAATGTCCGGTTCAGGTCTACACAGAAATTCACCAGCGTCACCATCAATGACTCTCTGCCTCTGCCAAGGTGGCTAGACTGTCTCGGATTTCAGGAATGGCACCACCCTGGCTGCACCTGAGTCACCTCCGAAAACCTAGCCACCACCTCAGGCATGCTGCACACTTGATCTTAGCCCAGGAGACCAGATATGGGGCACCAGGAAGGAGGGCAGGGATGGGTCCCATGTTCTTTCAGAATCGGGAATGGCAGGAGCTATGGTCTCCCCTGGACACTTCCAATTACCTTGTCAACATGGAAAAAAGCTTCCAGACTCAAAGATCAAACATATAAGACTGGGGCTAGGCATGGAGCACACCCCTCTCTAATCCTTTAGTCCCAGTACTCTGGAAAGAGAAGCAGTCGGATTTCTATGAGTTCAAGGACAACCTGCTCTACATAGGGGAATTGCAGGTCAGCCAGGGCTACATGATGAAAATCTGTCTCAACAAACAAACAACAACATCAAAAGGCAAGGTTTGGTGGCTCACACCCGTAACCATGACACCCAAGAGGCCAAGGCAGGATGACTGCAGAGTTCAGGGCTAGCCTGGGCTACAGAGTGAGCTGCAGTTTCAAAAGCACTGAAACAAAAATGTCCAGAAACTTAGGAAGAAGAACAGGCCAAGACTCCCTTCAGAGATAAACTGATAACAGGAATTAAGTAAACTCACGATGCCGGGCTTTGTGCAAAAGCTTCTCTGCCCCGCCCCTTCCTGCTCACAGCCCTTCACCCTCCAGAGCCTCCCAGACCCAAAACATCTCCCCTGGAACTATAAACATTCCATGACGCAGACTGGTCACAGGAACAGCAGCGTCTTGCTACTTCAGACTAGCGATGCAGACTGTGTTCACCCTCTATGGTACCTTGACTGTGGCATTTTCCCCACATGTCAGTGTCTTTCTAGGACATAGGTAAAGCCGAGGGTGGATAAGGCTTGTGACCGTTAGTGCAGCACCAAAGTGGTTCCATGGACATGGGAAGTCCACCATGTGGTCCTCTAGGATGGTTTACCCAGATATTCAAAAGTAAACGGGGGCTGGGGATGTGGCTCAGTTGGTAGAATGCTTGTCTACATGTAGAAAGCCCTGGGTTCGATCCCCAGCACCACACAAACCAGGTGTGATAGAATACACCTGTAATCCCAGCACTCAGAAGGTAGAGGCAGAAGCTGGGCAGTGTTGGCGCACACCTTTAATCCCAGCACCCAGGAGGCAGAGGCAGGTGGATCTCAGTGAGTTCAAGGCCAGCCTGGGCTACAAATCGAGTTCCAGGACAGCCAGGACTGTTACAGAGAAACCGTGTCTCAAAACACAAAAACAACAACAAAAAACCAAACAACAACAACAACAATAAAAACAAAACAAACAAACAAACAAAAGTAGAGGCAGGTCATTTTGGTTACATATGGACCAGTTCCAGACCAGTCTGGGAGACCATCCTGTCTAAAAGACAGAGGTGCTTGTCACCAAGCTTGATAGCCTGAGTTTTATCCTCGGTTCCCACACGATGGAAGGAGAACCAATTCCCATAAGTTGTTCTTTAAAATCTGTCCTCTAACCCCCATATATGCATCCATGTGAACACATGCATGTACACACACTCACACACACACACACACATATACACATACACACACAAAATAATAATAAATGTAGTGAAAAAGAAATGTAACGAAACCCAGATGTGGTGGCTGCACATCTTTAGTCCCAGCACTTGGGAGGTAGAGGCACGCAGATTGTAAACTGAGGTCAGCCTGGTCTACAAGGCAAATTCTAAGCCGGCCCCAGGATTACACAGTGAGGCCTTGTCTCAAAAAGAAACAATTTTAAAATGGCTACGGGATGGTGCTTACACATGTCCCACAGGATATGCACACAGTAAGAGACAGAAGCAAAGTGGCAGAGCTGGAATGTTGTGGGATAACCTTTTTGTTCACTGTGAAGATGTCTCTGCCAAGGCACCTTCTGATTGGTTTATATAATTTTTATCTTATTTTATTATTTATTTATTTATTTATTAGGTATACAGAAGAGGGCACCAGATCTCATTACAGATGGTTGTGAGCCACCATGTGGGTGCTGGGAATTGAACTCAGGACCTCAGGAAGAGCAGTCGATGCTCTTAACCTCTGAGCTATCTCTCCAGCTCCCCTGATTGGTTTAACAGAGCTGCGTGGCTCTGTTAGGCAGGAGAGGATAGGCGGGACTTCTGGGGACAGAGAGGAACCCGGGGGAAGAATCTGAGAGGTGAGGTTCTGCTGAGAACCTGGGGCAGAGCTTCTGTTCTGAGACCTCTGGCTGGGTTCCACGGCCCCCCCCAGACTGCTTCAGCGCCCCCCACAGACTGGCTCAGCCCCCTACAGACTGGCTCTTCAGCCCCCCCCCCCCAGGCTGCTTCAGCCCCCCCCCCCCAGGCTGCTTCAGCCCCCCCCCCCAGGCTGCTTCAGCCCCCTCCCCCCAGGCTGCTTCAGCCCCCCCCCCCCACTGCCTCAGCCCCCATGGACTGTCTCTGTCCCACTCCCCGCTCCAGGCTGCCTCAGCTCCCACAGGCCTTGGCCGTGTGAATGGAGACTCAGGAGGGCAGTGGGGGCTGCAGGACGGTCCTGCCCATGGCAGGACCAAGCTGTGCCCTCGGCTTCTGTGCTGTTAGGTAACACAAAACTCCAGCACATTGTGTTTACACTGGCATTGTTCACTGGAGTTTGTACTTTGGAAATGCAGCTGTAGTTCCTAAATATTAATATAATAATATTCAACTTATGCTGAACTCTGAGCTTTTGGGGGTAGAAGGGTTTGTTGTTGTTCTTGTTTGGTCTTTGCTTTGGGGTTTTTTTGTTTTGAGACAGGTTCCCTCTATGTGGCCCTGGTCGTCCTTGCATTTGCTGTGTAAACCAGGATGGCCTCGAACTCAGAGATCCTCCTGCCCTACCTCCTGAGTGATGGAACCAAAGGTGTGAACCACCCTACCTGGCAACTCTGAGCTTTTTGAGATCCAGTAAAGCCCTGTCACTGGGGTCCTAGAGGACAGGGAAGAACAGCACAGGGAGCACCCAGATCAGTCATAACGGCCACCTGACACCAGGTGCAACCTCCACAGTGACATCAAGTGAACATGGCCAAGGCCACTGCTGCCTGGTGCCATGGTGGTGCCAGCTGCATAGGCTCCTAAAACCAGGGAATTCGATCTTGGCGCTCATTCTCTCACAAGCTGGCAGCCGCCCAAACGTCTGCTGTTCCCCCGTGAACACTTTAGTCTTGATTTCCACCCAAAACTCTGCAGGTGCATCTTTTAGCAAGGCAGGCTTCTGCACTGCCTTGGACTTGGGTAAGGATGGGGCTCTGTTCCCTAGTCCACCTTCCCCATCCAAGCTACACGGGCACCAGGCAGAGCACAGGCCTCCCACCTGTCCTGATGGCTTCCTCCAGGCTGGGGCTACCCTCTCCCTCGAGCAGTCGGTGGTAGTATCCAGGGTTCTGGTCCATCTGGGCCTGGGCTCCACTCACAGCCATCCAGACACGGGCCCGGTGCTCCAGCGGGATTCCCTTCCGGACATAGCGCTTCACTGAAACCCAGAGAGACTGAGGTGAGCTCGGAGCCCAGCGGATCAGAACGAGGCCCCAGTCTTCCTTCTTTTCCCGAGCACTTGTCTTCCTAAACCAATCCAGAAAGGACCAAGATGCCGAACTCTGCCGAAGCAGAAATAGCCCACAAGACCTCTGAAATGGAGCACAAGCAGGTGTACACACTAACTGTTCACTTCCAATGCACCTACTAGCAAGAGAGGGGACAGGAGAGGGCTGCATGCTCATCCTCAACCTCTACCAGCCCTGAAAGCTACATACCCTCAACTCTAAGGAAAGATGGATTCTGTCCAAGCTCTTGTTCTTGGCTCTAAATGGCCATTGTGTGCACCACACTGAGTAGACCCGGTACAAGACCAAAGAGTCTAGCTGGGGTGTGGCTCAGTGGAATAGCATGTGTTTGGCATGTACAAGGCCCTGGATTCAATGCTCAGAACCAAAAGAGACAAAAACAAAGTTTAAAAATGCCTCAGTTGGGGAGGCAGATAAAGGTGTGGATTCTCTGCTGAGCACCGGAGCATCGGTGGGAGGCAAGGGCCAAGGGACGTCAGGGAGGCTGTTCTCAAGGACCTCAGGCCAGGCGGTGGTGGGGCAACCTTTAATCTCAGCACTCGGGAGGCAGAGCCAGGCAGAGCTCTGTGAGTTCGAGGCCAGCCTGGTCTACAGAGCAAGTTCAGAACAGGCTCTAAAGCTATACAGAGAGACCCTATCTCAAAAACAAAAACAAAAACAACCAATCAGGGGCCTCGGACACCAACCAGGCACAGGTCCTAACCTGGAAGAAGGGAAGCAAGAGGCCCAGGCTGGGTCTGACAGCCACCCACTATTGGTGAAATTATTAAGGCCACTCCACGCAGTTAAAAGGGAGGTTTATTTTGTGGGGTAACTTACAAATGAAGGGATAGGTTGCAGGGTCTGGCAAAGGTATGGCGCAGTCTGGCGGTGTTCTCTGGAGAACTCTGCTCAGTCTACCTCCTGCGTCCAGCGTCCCAGAACCAAGAGAGAGACCTCTCGATCCTGGGTCTTCCGCTTCCTCCTCCGCCCCGCCTTGTGGGCGTGACCATTACCGAAGCCTCAATGGGGGTTGGAACTTCCAGGCCAATGCTGGGATGGCTATCCACTACAACCCACCCAGCACATGGCTACAGGACCAGTGGGAGGCCAAAGGTGCCCACTCTGCAGACCCCATAAGCCCAAAGGGACCACAACTTTAGCACAGGTCTATATCTCTTTCTTAGGAACTCTGCCTTGTTGGTCACTACTTCATCTTGTAGGGATACTTTTATTGAAAGCAGTAAAAGCACCTGCCATCAAGCCTAATGACTTAGAATTGACCCTCACAATGAGATGGGAGAAGAGACTGGATGCCCACAAGGTGTCTCCTCACATTCACAACCTCGTCTCCTCTCACAGCTACACCTGACGCCTTAATGACAGGTTCATTATTTGCCTCTTCAAAGCAAACAGTCAAAGCTTTGCTGTTTTCCTTTGACTCTGTATTATTTTTAAAAACCATTACTTTGGGCTAGAGTGTTGGATCAGTGGTTATCAGCACTTGATGTTCTTATAGAGGATCGTAGGTTCAAGTCCCAGCACCCACACAGCAGCTCACAACCATCTATAACTCCAGTCCCAGGAGATCTGATGCCCACTTCTGACCTCTTTGGGCATCAGGCATGCATATGATGTGTGCACACACAATGCGGAAAAACACTCACACACATAAAATAAATAAATAAATAATAAATAAACATAAAAAAACTTTTTTTTCTTTTTTTTTTTTTTCTCCCCAAGACAGGGTTTCTCTGTAGCTTTGGAGGCTGACCTGGAACTCACTTTATAGACTAGGCTGGCCTCGAACTCACAGAGATCCACCTGCCTCTGCCTCTCAAGTGCCGGGATTACAGGTATGCGCTACCACCACCCGGCTAACTTCATACTTTTAAAAGTAATTAACTTTGGGGATTTGGATGTTAACCATCCCCCGGGCCCATGTATCTAAGGCGTGGTCCCCAGGGCAGTGCTACTAGGAGAAGCCTTTTAAAGGTGGCATCTAGCGTGGTCTTCAGGTACTGGAGGTTCTGCCCCGGAAGGACTGTGGGTGTTCTTCCTCTTCCTCTCTCTCCTGGCCATGAGGTGAGTGGGTATACCCAACTCTGTGTCTCCTGCCAGAATATACAATGCCAGGTCCGGAGCAGCAGAGCCAACCTCCAAACCTGGAGCCCCAACAAACCTTTTCTCTCAGGTATGTGTTAGAAACAGAAAGGTGGGAGCTGGAGAGATGGCTTAGAGGTTAAGAGCACTGGCTGCTCTTCCAGAGGTCCTGAGTTCAATTCCCAGCACCCACATGGTGGCTCACAGCCATCTGTAATGAGATCTGGTGCGCTCTTCTGGCCTGCAGGCATGCATGTATACATAATAAATAAATAAATCTTTAAAAAAAGAAAAAGAAAAAGAAAGGTGACTAACACGGAGGGAAAAGGGAAATAAAAGTGTGCGCACCTAGTGAAATTCTACAGGCCATCATGAAAAAAGAAAAAAATCTGCGCTCAGAATACAGCTTAACAGTACAGCATTTGCTTAGCATCATGGGGTCCTAGGTTCAATTCCCAGCACTCCAAAAAAAAGGAAAGATCTGATACAGCAGGCTTTGTCCAACAGATAAATCATAAAAAATAACTTCATGAGGGTCAGCAGGTTAAAGGCACTTGCAGCAAAAGCTTGGTGAGTTTAGTCCCCTGAATCTGTATAAATCCATGGTAAGGTGGAAGGAGAGAATTGACTCCACAGTGTTGTCCTCTGACCTACACACACTCACTCACACTCACTCACACACACACACTCACACACACTCACACACACCATATAATGATTCTAAAGCTGACTATAAACTCACAGTAACAAAAACAACATGGTATTGGTGAGGGGTCAGGTCCCTGGATTCATGGTACACAATAAACAAAATGTATAAACAGCCAGCCGGAGAGTTGACTCAGTGGTTAAGAGCACTAGTTGCTTCTTCCAGAGGATCTGTGTTCAATTACCAGCACCCACATACATGCAGGCAAAACACTCATGAACATTAAAAAACATGTTTTTTAAAAAGCAAAGCAGTGCAGAAAACCAGACTCACACAGAGAAAGCCAACGCAGGCCAGGCAGTGGTGGCGCATGCCCTTTTTGTTTTTTTGTTTGTTTTAATTTGGGGATATTTTTGTTATTGTCAAAACAAATCTCATACCCCTTAGTAGCCACTCTCTGTGTTAACTGGAGCAGTAAACAGCTCAGGCTTGGGTGCTGTGTTGCTGAATTCAATTCTTGCCTTTACTGTCCACCAGTGTTGGGCGTCTCCTCTCTGGGACTGCTCCTGCATTTCCTTTTACTACTACTACTATTATTATCATTAAGAAATTTTTAGGCCAGGTGGCACACACCTTTTATTCATTTTACATACCGATCACAGATCCCCCTCTTCCCTCCTCCCACCCCTCCAGCCTCCCTCCCCCAACCTACCCCCTATTCCCTCCTACAAGAAGGTAAGTAAGGCCTCCTAAGGGGAGTTAGCAGAGCCTGGTTCATTCAGTTGAGGCAGGTCCAAGCCCCTCTCCCAGAATCCCAACACTCAGGAGGCAAAGGCAGGCAGATCTCTGTAAGTTCAAAGCCAGCCTGATCTACAGAGTAAGTTCCAGGACAAGATCCAAAGCCAAAAAAAAAAAAAAAGAAAGAAAAGAAAAGAAAAAAGAAAGAAAGAAAGCCAACTACTTACAAAAGTGGCAAAGGAAATTCAATGCAAAAAAATATATAGTCTGTCCAAATAAATAATGTTTAAAATAGAAACACCAACAATGTAAAATTTGCAGCCACTGAAGCCTCCAGGCATGGTGGGAATGCAAAAATGCACAGGCCACTCTGGAAAACAATTTCTTCTCTGGCTCCCCTCCCACCTCCTTCTGATTCTGGAATCAGATAGGCCTTACCCATGCTAGACAACGCAATGTTTTACTTGCTAAGCCTTTAATACAGTCCAGCAATCCCACTAAGCGTTTACCTAAGAAAATCTACATTCACACAAAAGCCTGTGTGCCCTTTACCATGGGCTTTCATACCCAGTAGTCAACTAACAAGCAGACGAGTTGAGAAACACATCAGCAACAGAAAGAATGAGCCACCAACCCACACAAGACCCTAGATGGGCGTCTAGTGTGGTGGTTCTCAACCTGTGGGCCCTGAGCCCCCACTGAGGATGCATATCAGATATTCACATAGCAATTCATAACAAATTCAGTAGCAAAATTACAGCTATGAAGTGGCAACAAGATAATTTTATGGTTGGGGTTACCACAACATGAGGAACTGTATTATAGGGACTTCACTATGTAGCCCTAGCTAGCCTAGACGTCTATGCAGAATGCTAATGTAGCCCAGGCTGACTTCGACCTTACAGCAATCCTCCTGCCTCTGCCTCTGCCTCCCCAGAACTGGGATTAAAGTCACTCTGGCTCTGGTTTGAATGTGAACTGTGTTTTGCTGTTTGTCTAAAATCCTTAAGACTGTGCATTCATTAACAGTGAGTTCCACTGTAAATCTTAAAAATAGTTTTGTAATGTAAGGTGTCTTTGTTGTTTGTTTGGTTTTAAGCAAAGAAAAAACAGTCCCACACATCAGTTCTGGCATCCAATCCCTGCTCTGCTGTGGCGTCCACACCCGAGCCTGCCTCACTGTAAAAGAGAGACAGCACTTAGCCCAGCCACTGCAGCTGCAGCAGAGCTGGGGTTCCCTGCTGGCCCGGAGGCCCGTCTCCACGGCCACTTTCATCTTCACTGTGTTTCTTCAAGGGGAATCAAGTCAGCTTTCTTGCCCTCACAGACCGAGCTCCTCCTGAGGGTACCGTTCCCCCATGGATAGCCATTAAACCCTGCAGAGAACCCCAGAGAACTAGCTTCCACCTCTCTGCCCCAACCAAGTCAAACAAAAGCTAGGCTTGGGGCATTTGGCCCCGAACATGCTTCCACGATTCACTTGGAGTTCAGGTGTGTGACACACTAAAGCCACCAGGATGGACAAAGAAGCAAACAGTGCCACTGCTTGCCCTCCGCACCAAGAAGGACACTAAACAGAGAAAGGCAGGACAAAGGGCTGGAGCTCAGACTCCCCCTGCTCTATTCTTGGGGGCTCCGAGTGGATCAAACTTTACATAGGACGGGAAAACAATATTCACTGTGCCTGCTCGTGATCAGTGGGGTGACCTAAAGCTGTCAGATGAGATGTCTCAGATAACAAGGTCTGCAGGTAACTGGAGACATTCAGAGGAAAAGGGCCCACATGGCCGGCTTCCTCCCAGGTGACCATCTGAGACACTGTCAGTCTCTCTAATACCAACGGCACAAACTATGACCGAGAACATCCTTTCTCGGATGTGGGGGGGGGGGGCGCATTCAGAATCAGAAACCTCTTGGGGACATACAGAATACCAACATGGTGACATCCTCTGGCACAGCAGAGGTCAGTGACCTCTGCACAGACGGCTTGGCCAGTGGTTGTCACCCTTTTGCTATGGAAGGTGCTTGCCTTACACAGACAGGGTCAAGAAGACCTGCCCAACGTCAGATGATGAAAAGAAGCGCGGGGCACCTGAATATGTGATGAGGAGAGTGGAAGGGGTAATAGCCCTTAATAGGATGTGTGCTTACAGACCCCCAAACCTCCCCTTCATCCAGCTGCTTACAGACTCCCAGCTTTTCCTCTTCCAACTCAGAAACGGTGACTCTCTCCCCGTCTTCGATCTCCTGGGAGCTGTTGGGGTCAACAGCTTGTCTGCCCTACAGTTTCCTCTCTTGAACACCAGTAAGCTGTCTTTGAGTTTCCTTCCAAACCTGCTTAAATTCTATTACCAACCCCAAGGCATGGTAATGTACGCCTTTAAGCCCAGAGGCAGAGGCAGATGGATGTCTGTGAGTTCGAGGCCAGCCTGGTTTATATAGCGAGTTCTAAGTCAGCCAAGGCTTGAAAGACCGTATCTCAAACAAACAGAAATTTACCAGTGAGGTCAAGAACTTCAAAAGGGACTCTGTATCCTCTACTGACTCAGACAAGCAAAACACCTCCCAAAACAGAAAGCTATGTATGGTGGTAAATAGACATAATGCCTGTACTCGAGAGGCTGAGATCTCAAAGTCAAGGCTAGCCTGGACTACATAGCCAAGACTCAAAAACACAATGAGACAGATAGACATACACACACACACACACACACACACACACACACACACACACACACACGGTGGGGGTGGGGAATCAGCAGATATAAGGGGTGCTTACCGCAACTCAAGAGTGGGTTTAACACTGAGCCCTTAGCTCCTAACCCCATACGTGGACACGGCTTCCTTGGTCATGTGATCTCTCTCCTGGTGACATAGCCCTGCTGATCTACACTACAGTCAACCTAGAACATCTGGCAGGAAATTCCCATTTCTGAAATACCTTGTCTACTCCTGTTTTATGCTTGATTGGACTTCCCCAGCAATACAGGTTCCCTGACTATAAACCTAGAAACGGGACACTCAGTAGACTCCCATACCACTAATTAGGCTTGTTTCCTGCCAGAACGTCAGGATAGCTCTCACCCTGCCTCAGGCTAAGGGTCCGCCAGGAGCCAGACACATCTGCTTACACCACTTATACCTGTTACCATAATTACAGCCTAATTAATTAATATTACATAATCGAAATAATATTAAAGCAAAACGATGGTTAAAACAAATTAAACCTTTTTTTTTTTTTTTTTTTTGAGATTTACTTTTAGCAAGGCCTGATGTGGTGTCATGCAGACTTAATCTCGGTCAACGCTCAGAAGATGGAGGCAGGGGACCTCTGTGAGTTCGAAACCAATCCAGTCTACACAGAGAGTTCTATTCTATTCCAGCTCGGGCTGCACAGTAATACACTGTCTCACAAAACAGAAAGAGGAGGCGGTGCTCTCTGTGTGGCCCTGGCTATCCTTACTATATAGTCCCCTTGAACTCACAAAGATCGACCCAAGAGCTAGGGATAAAGGCATGTGCCATAAAGCCAGCTGTTTTAATTTTTAGTGTGTGTGTGTGTGTGTGTGTGTGTGTGTGTGTGTGTGTGTGTATGGGTGTGCGTCTGCATGTGGGTGTTTATACGTGAGCATGTGTGACCCCGGAGGCCAGAGGCATTGGATTCCCAGGAAGCTGGAGTTACAGGAGGCTGTGACCCACCCCATATGGGTGCTGGAAATTGAACTTGAATCCTCCGGGAGAGCAGGAAGCACTCAGCCGCTTACTCACTGAACTTCCTTTCCAGCCCAGCAAGTTACACGATCAGAGGGTTGAGACAAGTGTTCAAAAGCAGGTACTAGGCAACTGCTAACCAGACCTAGTGGCTGAGGCCTGTAGAGGACCACAAGTTCAAGGCTTGCCTGGCCCTCAGGATGAGTTCGTGCTGGCATGTGTAAGAAGAGATCTGCACAGACCTACACCTTCCAGAAGTGATCAGTCTGGCCTTACCTACGCTCCCAGCCATAGGAGTCATTTCCTATGTACTGAAGGCCAAGTGTTCCTGGGGGAAAAATTAGGTAGTCCCCAGTGGTTACTTCTGTGGTAGACCAGAGCCTAGGGTGAGAGAGAAGCAACTTCATTTCATACCTTTCCATTTAACCAAATGTTTACCATGTACATGAATTATGTATTAAGTGTAAACAAAACTTTCTGACATTAAAAGACCAAAGAAGTAGGTGCTCGCCGGAAGCATGCTAGCGCATAGTGACAGGATGGGGAAAGAGGTGTCCTCTCTCCCCTCCCCTCGCTACTACCCCTTCCGCTTGGGCCCTCCAGCTCTAGAAACATCACTAATGCCCTCAGTTACACTGCAGGTCTGTCTACCTGGCCACCTGGCAGACGCCTTTACACACGCCTTTAACAAATACAAAGTCCCTATTATAAAGCAATGACCCCTGTATCCAGGATTCCACAGTGAAATAAACAAAATTCCCTGAAAGCAGGGAGGGGCCTTTGATTCTACCAAGGAAACAAATTTCTATCAAATATGATGTAGGGGAAGGAAAAAAAAAATGAGTTTGGAAAGGCATAGTGGTTCCTGTTCAGAGCATGAGGAAGGTTGGTCTCAGAATGGGACCAACCAGGAGCCCAGCCTGTCGGATGCTGAAGCATGAGACCTATCTGGTGTCCAGTCCCGCAAGGCAGCTCCTGTTAGGAAAGGACATATCCAGAGCCCCACTCTGAGTGCCCTACCCTTACCGATCTCTGGGGAATAGGTGCTGTCCTAAACCCCCTCAGAACACGAGGCTTCCTCCAGGCTTCCAAGTAAGTGTGGACTTTGCCCATCTTCAGTTAAGAGGGCGTGGTGAGGTGTGGAGCTCCCCAGCCTGCTCTGTGGCACACACACACACACACACACACACACACACACACACAACACACACAACACACACACACACACACACACACACACACACACACACACACACACACACACACACACCTTCAGTCGATGCTTAGGCAAGGATCTTGTGTGGGGATCAACTATAGAGGGTCCATCTCCTAGGGAGTTTCTTGTGTATGCGCAAGCGTGTGGCGCACCAGGAAGCCGAGGTGTTCGAAGGTCTGGCTTTAGGAGTTCCGGTGATGGGGACCCTGCCGCTGAGGAGTCTCATTGTAGAGGGTCCTGCTGCTGGGGGACGGGGAGGGAGGATTACACTCGCGGGTTGCCCTACACAGGGTTCTACTGCTGGAGAGTCAGGCCACAGGGAATCTAACTGCAGCAGAGTAGCTCAATAGGAGGTCCGGCAGTCCAGAGGTCGCGCTCGGGATCGCGCCCCAGGGGGCCTGGCGGCTGGGGGAAATCGAGTTTGGTTGAATGGCTGCTATGCCAGCCAGCACCAGGCCTCTCACCTGTCAGGCTTTTTCGGACACCGCCGCTTCTCTTTAGAAGTTTGGACCATTTGATCGCCCTCTTGGTGAGTATCACCAGGTACATGGAAAAGAATTCTTCATAAGCCGCATAATCAAAGTCTTCGGGCCTTTCGAATCCATACGGATCGATCCTACACACACAAAAAGAACCTGTTTCCCGAACCAAGTTTCCGCGCCCGCAGGGATGCGGCTGGGGTCCAGGAGCTCCGCCACCCCTCGGTCCGCCCCTCCGTCCATCCTCGGTCCGTCTTCGCTTCCTCCTCTCCTCTATCCTCCATCCCCTCCACTCCTCCGCCCCTCATTCCCCTCTCTCCTCTCCTAGGACCCGAGCGCGTCCCCCCCCCCCCCCCCGACCCCGCGCAGCAGCGACCGGCTCAGATCCAGTCCGGAGCGGGAGCCCGGCACCCCGCGCGCGGCCTCCGCACCTACCTGGGCACCCGAGCTCGCGCCGCCTGCGCGCGCTCTGCGGGATCCATGCGGAGAAGGGCCGCGGACCGCGGGACTCCAGCGCAGCGCAGCCCCGAGCGCTGGACCCCGGTGCGCCGCCGGCCCCGGGGCGCGCGAGTGCTTCCGGCGGGGGCGTGGCCGAGACGGGGGCGGGACGGGGACTAGGGGCGGGGCTAGCGGTGGGGGCGGGGCGGGTGGGTGGACTGGGCGGGGATGGGGTGGGGGCCCTGCAGGGCAGGGGAGGGCCTAGGAACTCCAGGGCCCGGACCGTGTGCACCTGCTGCAGCCTGGCACTAGGGATCTGAAAATCCAACGACATGAGAACCTTCGCCGAGGTTAGAAGACCGGGATCCACTTTGCAGTCTTCTAAGCATCCTTAGAGCCTCAGTGCCTGGCTGACTGGACTTCGGACTTGGAGCTCCTTTGCAGAAAAAGGAACCTTTTTTCCTTTTTTAAAACTTTTCTCCCTTGAATTTCAAAGCTGAGAACATACTACTTTGAAGGCCACCATCTACGGATACGCGCTTCTCCAAACCTTGGAATCCGAGGTCTAGCCTTGGAACGAGTCGCCTGGAGAAGTCCCCGCGCCGTGCGCTACTGCAGGGCCATAGTGCCACAGTCCTGGCCTTTTTTTGCCATCAGTTTCTTGAGATTTCAGACTTTGGGCATGGAAATCAGCTGACCGCTTTTCTTAGCGAGTTGCCAATGGAAACCTATGGAGACACTTCTGAATTGTGATTTATTTACGAGCCGAGGTAAAGCCTTTGGCGCCTCGGCCCCTGGGGTCAGCGATGGGGCGGATTGGACATCTCAGAAGCATTTTGTGCGTGTGGGGGGGTGGCGCGGGGGGAAGATGTTCTGCTCTGAGCCCTTGACAGCTACTCACCTTCTAGAAGTCCCTTCTGAAAACGTCCATGAGCTGTGGTAGGAATGACCCTCAGCTGGACTTTGGGAACTAACTTGGACTAGATAGAAGCCTCGAAGAAATACGTAACAGGAAACCTGCGGGGAAATTAGTAGAATTTCGCTTGGTCCATTGGGGACCCTTGTGTTGGTGCTCAGCACTCTTCTCCATACACCCCAGTGTTAGCCGGCCTGACCTCAGAGCTGAGAACAGAGCCAGCACCACTTGAGACTGTCTCTGGGCTCCCTGGATATCTCTAGGCCTTCGTTTCATTTTCTATAGGTTGAGAGACTCCTGTAAGACAGCCGGAAAGAACATGGGTTCGGTTTTATTTTTTACCCTCTCCTTGCTCTGACCAAACTGTAATGAACAAGTTCCCTTTACTAAGTTTTGGTGCCCCATCTTTCTTTTATTTTCTATGTATTTATCTAATCCTTTTTTCTTTTATTTTTCATTTATTTATTTATTTATTTATTTATTTATTTATTTAGGAGACAGGGTCTCACAATGCAGCGCTGGTTGGTCTGCAACTCACTATGTAAACCAGGCTGGTACTGAACTCAGGGAGATCTGCCAGCTTCTGCCCCATCCACCCCACCCCACCCTCACCCCTGGGGGCTAGGATTAAAGGCATGAGCCACCATGTCTGGCCCCATCTTTCTTTTAGGAAACAGCAAGAAATGAACCTGGGGATCCAGTTAGAGCCACAGCTGATGAAATTGAGTGCTGGCATGATCAGAACCAGATTCCAGTTCCCACTGATGCCCAGTTTGCTTGCTGCCCTTAGGGCAACTTACAGAGATCAGCTCAGCCTGGTAGTGAGTGGCTTTTTAACACTGTGTCCTCACTCCTGGGACTGCCAGCCCTGCCAGTGCTCAGGCCTCGGCCTTTCCCTCTCGGGGACTCAGGCACACAGACAGGACTTCATTCTTTCCTATTCGTGACTTTTCCCTTGGCCTAGCCACACAGGAGACCTCCACATTTGCTCCCCCTCCTCCTCTCCCTCCTTCACATTTGCTCCCCCTCCTCTCCCTCCTCCACACTTGCTCCCCCTCCTCTCCCTCCTCCACATTTGCTCCCCCTCCTCTCCCTCCTCCACATTTGCTCCCCCTCCTCTCCCTCCTCCACATTTGCTCCTCCTCCTCTCCCTCCTCCACACTTGCTCCTCCTCCTCTCCCTCCTCCACACTTGCTCCTCCTCCTCTCCCTCCTCCACATTTGCTCCCCCTCCTCCTCTCCCTCCTCCACATTTGCTCCCCCTCCTCTCCCTCCTCCACACTTGCTCCCCCTCCTCTCCCTCCTCCACATTTGCTCCTCCTCCTCTCCCTCCTCCACACTTGCTCCTCCTCCTCTCCCTCCTCCACATTTGCTCCCCCTCCTCCTCTCCCTCCTCCACACTTGCTCCCCCTCCTCTCCCTCCTCCACATTTGCTCCTCCTCCTCTCCCTCCTCCACACTTGCTCCCCCTCCTCTCCATCCTCCACATTTGCTCCTCCTCCTCTCCCTCCTCCACACTTGCTCCTCCTCCTCCTCTCCCTCCTCCACATTTGCTCCTCCTCCTCTCCCTCCTCCACACTTGCTCCTCCTCCTCCTCTCCCTCCTCCACACTTGCTCCCCCTCCTCTCCCTCCTCCACATTTGCTCCTCCTCCTCTCCCTCCTCCACACTTGCTCCTCCTCCTCTCCCTCCTCCACATTTGCTCCCCCTCCTCCTCTCCCTCCTCCACACTTGCTCCCCCTCCTCTCCCTCCTCCACATTTGCTCCTCCTCCTCCTCTCCCTCCTCCACACTTGCTCCCCCTCCTCTCCATCCTCCACATTTGCTCCTCCTCCTCTCCCTCCTCCACATTTGCTCCTCCTCCTCTCCCTCCTCCACATTTGCTCCTCCTCCTCTCCCTCCTCCACATTTGCTCCTCCTCCTCTCCCTCCTCCACATTTGCTCCTCCTCCTCTCCCTCCTCCACATTTGCTCCTCCTCCTCTCCCTCCTCCACACTTGCTCCTCCTCCTATCCATCCTCCACATTTGCTCCTCCTCCTCTCCCTCCTCCACATTTGCTCCCCCTCCTCCTCTCCCTCCTCCACACTTGCTCCCCCTCCTCTCCCTCCTCCACATTTGCTCCTCCTCCTCCTCTCCCTCCTCCACACTTGCTCCCCCTCCTCTCCATCCTCCACATTTGCTCCTCCTCCTCTCCCTCCTCCACATTTGCTCCTCCTCCTCTCCCTCCTCCACATTTGCTCCTCCTCCTCTCCCTCCTCCACATTTGCTCCTCCTCCTCTCCCTCCTCCACATTTGCTCCTCCTCCTCTCCCTCCTCCACATTTGCTCCTCCTCCTCTCCCTCCTCCACACTTGCTCCTCCTCCTATCCATCCTCCACATTTGCTCCTCCTCCTCTCCCTCCTCCACACTTGCTCCCCCTCCTCTCCATCCTCCACATTTGCTCCTCCTCCTCTCCCTCCTCCACATTTGCTCCTCCTCCTCTCCCTCCTCCACATTTGCTCCTCCTCCTCTCCCTCCTCCACATTTGCTCCTCCTCCTCTCCCTCCTCCACATTTGCTCCTCCTCCTCTCCCTCCTCCACATTTGCTCCTCCTCCTCTCCCTCCTCCACATTTGCTCCTCCTCCTCTCCCTCCTCCACATTTGCTTCTCCTCCTCTCCATCCTCCACATTTGCTCCTCCTCCTCTCCCTCCTCCACACTTGCTCCTCCTCCTCTTCCTCCTCCACATTTGCTCCTCCTCCTCTCCCTCCTCCACACTTGCTCCTCCTCCTCCTCTCCCTCCTCCACATTTGCTCCTCCTCCTCTCCCTCCTCCACACTTGCTCCCCCTCCTCCTCTCCCTCCTCCACATTCTCTCCCCCTTCTCTTCTTCTTCTATTTATTTATGTATTTGAGGTTTTTGGTTTGGTTTTGGTTTTGAGCCAGGGTCTCTCTATGCAGTCTGTGTCCTGGAGCTCACTGAGTAGACCAGGCTGGCCTTGAACACACAGGGATCCTCCTGCCTCTGCCTCCCGAGCCTGTTTTCTGTTTTCTTCCGAGACGGGCTCTTGCAGTAAAAATAAAAGAGACAAAGCTGGGTGCCGCCCCCTGCCTCCTGGTCCCTTTTCTGTGGCCTGCTCCCACCCTCTCCAGCACCCCAGCCCAAAGGCATTCTCAACAGCGCTCTCTGGAGCTCCTGTCCTTCTGTGGATGGAGCGCAGGAGTCCCACCCTGGGTCCTTTCTGCGGCCTCAGAGAAGAGCCTGGCCTGGGGCTCTGAGGCAGACCGGGAAGTGTCCACTGGCCTCCTACACTGGAACGTGAGAATACAGCAGCACTCGGCACAGTGACCCGGAGTCTGAGGGAAACCCAGCCTTGCTTCAGGAGTGAAGCGTGTCCCTCGGACTAACGGAAAGTGAGATAGGCCCAAGGTGGGTGGACGGGGCATTGGTGAAGAAGATGGCAACCACTGAATTCACCGGCATATCTTCAATGCCAACTACCTAGATGGCCATCCAGGCATCATGTGCTCCCTGATGCCGCCCACCCCATCCTAGCTATGTCCCTATGGCTGTGAAGAGACACCATGACCAAAGCCACTTATAGAAGAGAGAGTGTATTGGGGATTACAGTTCCAGAGGGTGAGCCCATGGGAACCGTGGCAGGGAATATGGCAGCAGACCAGCCCTGGAGCAGTACCTGAGGCCTCACATCCCATCCACAAGCGGGCGGCAGAGAACTCGTTAGGAATGACATGGGCTTTTGAAATCTTGGAGCCCACCCCCAGTGACACACCTACCTCCAACATGGCCACAAATCCTTCTCAAATGGCCCCACCAACTGGGGACCAAGCCTTCAAATATATGAGCCTCTGGGGCCATTCTCATTCAAAATATGTCCCCCCAACCCCGGCCGCCACTGATGGACTGGGGTGAGGAGGAAGGGCTCATTGAATCTGGAGCCAATCTGTCTCTCATACACCAACCATGACAGAACTTTCAGAACAGGTCACTGGGGATGGGTTGCCTACATTTTCCTCTTAGAAATTACAGAGCAAAATGTCTGAAACCCCCAGGGGCTGCAAGTTACAGTGTGTGGGACTGTGGGTCTTAATGCCGTAATGTTACACCAGGACTTAGGAATTTACAGAGACTGGTTAGCTGGTCTTTGGACAGGTCATGTGTGACAAGCTACAGACCCATGTCCCCTAGTTTTCAACAGAGGACCTGAGGCAGAAAGGGAGGGGCAGGTATTGTAGCTTAATGGAGGCTTGAGATGCATTGTGCCGTATGGGAGCTACTGAACCAGGGGCCAGATTTACTGGCCCTTAGAGACGTGACAGGCTGGAATCTGGACATGGAGCTTAGGGAGCCACACATCTCTTGAGTGTGTGGATGATGGTGTGTCTCTGTACCCAGCCTTCTTATCTGGTGGGTATTTTTCCATGTGTGGGATTTTATTTTTGTAGTACAGGAAACCGAATCTTGGAGTTCATGTTCATACTTACTAAGCAAGTGCTCTACCGCTAAGCTATATACCCTGCTCACTTTTCGCTTTTTCTTTTGAAAAAGCCTCCCTAAGTTGGCCAGACTGGCTTGAACTCACTCACTAGTCCACACGGCCTCACATTTGTGATCCTTCTGCCTCCGCCTGGAATGACAGACCTACACCATCAGGCCCAGCTGATTTGGGTTTTTGGCTTATGGTTCCAGGTATAGCCATCATGGCATATAAGTCAGGGCAGCAAGAGTTTGCAGCCGTTGATTAAGTGGCAGTCGGGAAGGAGAAAGCAGTGAATGTTTGTGCTCAGCTTAGGGGGTGGTTTAAATGAAAATGGCCCCCAGAGGGTCAGATATTTGAAGGCTTGATCCCCAGTTGGTGGAACTGTTTGAAAAGGATTAGGGGGTGTGGCCTTGTTGGAGGAGGTGTGTCACTGGGTGGGGGGGGCTCTGTGGTTTCAAAAGCCCAGGCCGTTTCCAGTTAGCTCTCTCTGCCTCCTACTTGAGGATAAGGATGTAATCTCTCAGCTACTGCTCTAGTGTCCTGCCTGCCTGCCTGCTGCCAATGCTCCTCACCATGACGGTCATGGACTCCAGCTCTCTGGGGCTGTGATCTTCTCTGGGACTAGCTCTTCTATAAAGTGGCCTTGGCTGTGGTGTCTTATTACAGCTTTTGCCTTTTATCAAAAAAGTATTTTTATTAATAATTCTTTGAGATTTCATATTTTCATACCAAATATTTTTTAAAGATTTATTTATTTATTATGTATACAGAAGAGGGCGCCAGATCTCATTATAGATGGTTGTGAGCCACCTTATGGGTGCTGGGAATTGAACTCAGGACCTCTGGAAGAGCAGTGGGTGCTCCTAACCTCTGAGCTATCTCTCCAGCCACCATACCAAATATTTTTATCATATTCACCCATGACTACTCCATATAACTTTTCCCACTTCTCACCCTTCCTAACTTCGTGTCTTTTTTTTTTTTTTAAACAGGGTCTCATTACATCACCCTGGCTGGCCTGGAACTTTCTATGAAGAATAGACTGGCCTCAAAATAACTGCAATCCACTTGCCTTTGCTTCCCAAGTGCTGGGATTAAGGACATGTGCCACCACACCTAACACTAAGGAGTTTTTTAAATGAGTGTTTTGCACATGCAAACACACACATACATATATATATGTGTGTATATACATGTGTATGTATGTATACGTGTGTGTGTGTGTGTGTGTGTGTGTGTGTGTGTGTGTGTGTGTGTGTATACAAACATCATGCATATGCAGGTTCTCCTGGAGACCAGAAATAGTGCTGGATCCCCTAGAACTGGAGTTACAGATGGTGTGAGCCACCATGTGGCTGCTGGAAACTGAACCCAGGTCCCTTGCAGTAGCAGCAAGTGGTCTCAACTTCTGAACCACCTCTCCTGCCCTCCCCCTTCTCCACATAACCTGCAGAGTCTGCACGGCCCATACACTCATGGCTGTGGGGCCATCCAGGGGAGTGTGATTGACCCACCAGGGGCCATGCCCTTAAAGAAACTGCCCCTCCTTCCTCCAGAAGCTGTGGGTGGAGACTTGTGGTCCTTTTCTTCCTCTTCGGCTAATTATCTGTAATAGAAATTGATGTTGCTGGACTTTATCTGAGCCCTTAAAGTTGGAAAGTAGACGGATAAAGAATACCCCCTGATTTGTGTTATAGGAAACAGCTCCTTGCCTATCTATGTGCTGTGGATGAGACTGGCCATGGCCCATGTGACAGGCCAGACATAGGTCCTCCAGCTCCACCTTCTGCCTCATGAAGCCTGTGCAGGTGTCTTTGCTGATCCGAGTGCCTCTCTGTCCCTTCACCTTTAGCCTCCCCTGAGCAGGGCCCCTCTGGGGAGCAGGTTCTCTGGCTTGCCCTTCACCCAACCTCACGTGCTGCCCTTCTGATCTGAGTGCCATTCAGAAGAGAGCTTCCTTCTGTCCATCCCGTGACCTTGCAGTCAGGATGGCCAGAGCTTCCGTGCATTCCTGTTTTCTTAATTTTGTGTTTATCCCTTACAGCCCCAGCAACTGACCACCTTCAGCTCTCAGCATCTGTGAGTTTGGCAGGCTCTGAAAAACTTGACAAGACAGAAGAACATAAAGTTTGCAAGTGGCTTTAGAGATGATGCGACTGGTGGGGGCTAGGGACAGTAGCAGGACCGTGGGACAGGCCAGAGGTAGAACATTTGCCTACGGTACCCAGCGCTAGGATAAACACAAAAACACACAAAAGCAAACGCAACCCCTTCAGCTAAGTGAAAAGGAGAAGGAGAATTCTAACACCCTCTGTGTGGCTGGATAATGAGCCTCTGGGGAGATTTTTGTCTGTATTTGAAATTTTCCATCTCTCCTCTTGGAACAAATCACTGGCTTCCACCCCAGCCCTGTGCCCTGGACAGCTTCCTAATGTGGAAATGAGACAGAACCCCATCTGTCCAAATGCTGGGGTCCTGAGGATTAGGACAGAAACTGTACTTTTCTCTGCAAAGGGCTCAGGTGACATGTTGCTGCTGTGTCCGATGCAGTGGGGTTAGCGCTGAGCCATGAATAAGGGATAAATGGATCAGTATAAAGGGGGTTCCCCAGTGATCTCAGAAAATGCCCAGGTTTTGTATGTCTTTAATCCCAGCATCTATGAGTCCTGAGGTAAGTCTGTGAGTTCTAGGCCACTTTGCTCTACAGATCTATAAATTGAATTTCCAGATCCTGGCAGAACTTGGGACCTTCCCTCCAGAGCCCCTGAGCTTCCTCTTAACATTTTACATGTGGCCAAAGTAGGGCCCAAGACTGCAATCACGGAGGGGACCAATTCACCCTGGCCACAGGGTCCTGGGATGCATTGGGCTGACATAGTTACACCGGTAAGAGTCACTTCAACAGGATCACTTGGCTCACAGGACTGAGAGCAGTGGTGGCATTGTGGTCAGCCTGGGGTCTCTTGAGCTGGCAACTTCATCCTTGCCAGATGCTGAACTCTCCAAAATCAGGGCCTTCCCTGCCTGGCCTGATCCAGAAGGCCCTCCCAGAGCCTGACAGCCCCTCCCCTGAGATTGTGTCCAGGAGTACTGTGAAGAAAGAAAACAGGTTTGAGGAGGTGAATGGGTAGGGCTTGGGGAGGATGGGTGAGTCCAGACCTTCCAGTTCCCAGAGTGGAGCTCCTAAGGGCCATCATGAACCAGGGAACTGGCCCCAAATGCAGCTTGTAAAACAGACTAAGGCTTCTTTTTCAATTTATTAGTCTATGTTAGTCACTCAAAATAATGGGTTTCATTCTGACATGCCCATATGTGTAGAATGTGGATTATAACCTACCGGCCCAGAGTTGATCCCAATTCATGTAGGCAGAGCCTACTTCCCATCAGCCCCGTGTGGCCTGATTATCCCTAGGATGGAGAGGATAGGGGGCAGGGAACATCCATCATTCCCCTTGAAAGACACCACACTGTGTTGATCACATTCTTGCCTGGGCTAGATAGCCTTGACAGCATCTTGAAGGAGAGAGAGAGAGAGAGAGAGAGAGAGAGAGAGAGAGAGAGAGAGAGAGAGAGATTTGAGATGAAAGTCCCTTGAAGCTGCTAATCCCAGGATTTACAAGTCAGAGGCAGGGGAATTGCAAATTTGAGATCAGTCTGGGCAAGACCTCGTCTCCAGAAAACAAAAGAAGAAAAGAAAAGGCAGAGTTGTTCTCCATGGCAACAAGACAGACAACCTCTTGAGAATTCTTTGGGGGAAGGAAGACCTTCTGTCTGGTTCAGTCTGAGTCACTGGGGATCCTCTCCTCTGTGCAGCATGGCCAGACAGACCAGAGTCCGGTGGTGGCCAGTTTTCGCTCAAGCCAGATGAAGAGCACTTTGCCCCAGTAGCCCAGAGGAAGGCCTAACATCCACATACTTCCACCACACACCTTGAATCCCCTCCCATGGCTCCAGGGTACCTGGAAGACAGGTTTCTTCAAGTTGAAAAGCACTCTAGGCGAGTGTGTGATGAAAGGTACTGAGTTCATCCTGATAGAGTATAGGTTTAAAACATAAAAACCCAGGCTGGAGAGATGGCTCAGAGGTTAAGAGCACAGGCTGCTCTTCCAGAGGTCCCGAATTCAATTCCCAGCAACCACATGGTGGCTCACAACCACCTGTAATGAGATCTGGTGCCCTCTTCTGGCCTGCTGTATACATAGTAAATAAATAAATAAATAAATCTTAAAAAAAAAAAAAGAAAGAAAAAAAAAAAAAAAAAAAACAAGCATAAAAACCCAGCAGTGTGGTGGTGGAGCACACCTTTAATCCCAGCACTCGGTAGGCAGAGGTAAGTGGATGTCTGAGTTTGGCTAGCCTGGTGTCTAAAGATTGAGTTCCAGGATAGCCAGGGCCACACAGAGAAATACTGTCTTGAAAAACCAAAAGCAAACAACAACGATATAAATCTAACAGTAACAAAAACATTAAAACTCTGAACATGATGTCTACCTATGAAATAGATACTTAATAGTCGACGGTCCAGACATTACATTCATTATGAGACACACCTTGAATGTCTGGAGCAGCAGATGAATGTTAGCTTACTCCCTCTCACTCTAGAAGGACCCAGAATTGAAGGCTAGCCTCAGCTACATGGTGAAAATGGACAAAATTTCCCAGAAAGAAGCTGCATTTTTTAACTGAACCTTCTGCAAGGCTGATTAACTGATTGGAGCAACCAATGGTTATGAAGAAGTTGGAATGTTGCAAGTTCAGAGCCAAATCATTTCATGACGTCTTTAATCCCTCTTAAGACCTAGCAGCTCTGTGACCAGGAGGTGAAACACTTGGAATGTACAAGCAGAACACCAGTTTCCCTTTGGAATGCATTCACTAGCTTCTACCAGCCCCAAAGCTGTGTGTCATCAGTATCTGAGGGCTAGAGCAGAGTTTATTCCATTTCGCTGTAGCCAGCCTCCCCATGCTTCCTCCATTGTATTTGAAAAGCACCTTGACTGATTTTTTATGACTTTTATTTATTTACTTATGACTTTATTCTGCTACTAGACAAACTTTATAAATCTGCTTCCACATTGTTACATGGACTTTAGAGTAAGCGAAATCTGAGTTCCCAGGCTATGGTCACTCATATTTGGCTCCAAAAAATAGTATCTCTTATCTCCTTTGAGAGAGAGGTATGTTTTTTGTTTGTGTTATGCTCAGATTGTGGGACCCCCAAAAGATCACCTAGGAGACCAAATCTCATATGTAAAAGCAAAGAGCCTTTATTTCAAGCTCAAGCTTGGACTCTCCACCTGTCTGATGCAGAGGTGAGAGCAGTGAGTGAGCAGGGTAGAGTTTTTAATCATAACAAAGATGTTGGGATAAGGGGATTTCCAGGGCTCAGGATCCTGATTGGCTGACATTTGTCTAGGAGTATCTTGGTAAAAGGGAAATAAGTGTGTGCTAGGCTCAGGGACATCTGTTGATCTTATCTAATCTTATTTTGGGATGTCAGGTTCTTCCCCTTAGATGCTGGCCCATCCCTGAGTGGGTCCCTGGGTGGTGTCAGCTTATCGCTTTTCCTAGATCCAGGTGTTGCCTGCCAGTAAGCCTGTCGTGGCAGCTGTGTGGTCAAGCTGTTTTGGGCCCCCACATTTGTTTTTTTGTTTGCTTTCATTTTTTTGAGACAGCCCTGTGTAGCACTGGGTATCCTGAAACTCACTCTGTAGACCAGGCTGGCCTCAAACCCACAAAGATCCACCTGCCTCAGCTTCCCGAATGCTGGAATTAAAGGGGTGAGTGTGCCTCCACCGCCCCTGAGAGTTAGGTTTTGGATATGACATGAGTTTGAGGCCAGCCTGAGTTTGAGACATGAGGTTCTGTCGCAAAATATAATGAAATAAAATAATAAAAAATAAAGCAGGGCTGGCAAAAAAGGCTCCAGAGGTAAAGTGCCTGCAGCTCAAGCCTCGAGATCCGAGTTCCACCTCTGGAACTCATGTGAGAATCAAGCCAGATTCAATGTAATCCCAGTGTAATGTGCTGTAATCCCAGCACGTCTACATCAAGATGGAAGATGGAGACAGGAGGTCTAGGACCACGCTCCCTGGAGGACACAACATGCCAGAAGCAATGATGGAGACTCTGCCTGAAAAACAAAGAGGAAGAAGAGAGCTGAACCTTGAAAGTTTCACACACAGGCACCCTGACCTTCACATGCACACTGTGGCACATACAATAATAATAAAATGTTGAAATAGGCTGGGAGGTGGTGGTGCACGCCTTTAATTCCCGCACTCGGGAGGCAGAGCCAGGGGGATCTCTGTGAGTTCAAGGCCAGCCTGGTCTACAGAGCAAGATCCAGGAAAGGCGTAAAGCTACCCAGAGAAACCTTGTCTTAAAAAACCAACCAACCAAACAAACAAACAAATAAATAAATAAAATGTTTGAAATAGATTAGGCATAGCTGGTCATGCTTGTATTAGGGATGCTGAGGCAGGTGGATTATGAATTTGAGGCTAGCCTGAACTATATAGGGGCACCAGGACAGCCTGAGCCTGGTAGTGAGACTGTATCCTCGAAGAAGAGAAAAAGAGAGGAGCGGGGTAAAGGTTTTGGCCGCCGTCTTTGGGGGCCGAGCAGCCAGCCTTGGCAATGCATGTTTAGACACAGGGACTTTACAGTACCACATCTGGCTTTCTGGCCCTGCCACCCATCGGTGACTAAGCACATTTGGAGATGGCAGCCAGTGGAAGAAAATGCTACTGGTGAGACACTTAAATATAAAACCATACGTGTTGCAGTATTTATAAGCCTTGAGAATGCCATAAAGAGGCACTGAGGCTCTGTCCAGTCCCCCGGGGCCGGGTCTGTGTCTGGGTGGGTTTAGCAGAGTCCTGGGTGATGTCAGGCCTCCAGAAAATGCAGAATTGTCAGCCTCGCCCTGTTTCTTGGAGAAGTCACCTGCTCCTCCCCACAGTGAACATCTGCTGGGTCAAGAGGCTCCTCCCACAAAGAGAATGTGGCTCTCCCTGCCTGCCACGCCTCTGACAGCTTGCCAAACAGCCTGGAGAGCATCTGGCTCCTCTCCAGCAGGACACTTCTTCCTTCTCCTTTTGGCATAAGTTTAATTTAATATTTTTGATTTGCATATGAAGTGACAGGTTTCCTCGTGGCATTTTTAAACATACTTATTTTTGGTTTACCAAGTCCTCCACCTACCCCTGTCCATCTCCCTGATTTGTTTGTTGGTTTTTTTTTAATTATTATATTTATTTGCTTTATTTATTTATTTCATATGCATGCATGCATACACATGGTGCATGCACACCTACACATGGTGCATGCCAGAGTGCACGTGTGCGTGCACACACACACACAGATGTGGAGGTCAGAGGGCAGCTCATAGGAGATAGTTTTTTCCTTCCAAGTTTCTTTCCACCTTTCGGGTTTCATGAATCAGGCTCAGATGGTCAGACTTGGCTGCAGAAGCCTCTACTCAATTGACTGTCTCCCCTAACCTTGTTTTGATTTGCATTTTTGAAGGAGGACTTCACTACACAGCCCTGGCTGGCCTCAAGCTTTGGGGGGTTCTTTCACCCCACAACCCTCCGAGACTCTTGGATGCTGGGATTATAAGCAGGCATGGCCACAGCCTTGTGCATTAGCATCTGATGCATAATCCTGGGGACAGGTGTGTCATAAAAACACAGTTCAAACACAGTGGGCAGCTTGGTCATGTGTCTCAGATCTATAACAGCAGCCTGGGGTTTTTTTGGTGAGGTTGGAACTGGTGCTGGGAAGCTGGCATGCCCCAAAGGGGCTGCCTGCACCTCTAGAACTTACTGAGTGAAGACTAAGCTCACAAACTCTGAGCACCAGGGTTCTGGCCCGTTTATTTTTAGAAGCTGTTGACATTTGTCAATGGTCAACAGCCAGTCCCACCCCTGCCACTCCTTAAGCCAAAGTCTTACAGCTGTCCCCAAGCATAGGAAAAGATAGTGTCAGTGTCCCTAAGCATAGGAGAAGATAGTGTCTGCTCCCAGCCTCAACCACCCCTACCCAACCTTTCCCACCAATGTCAGGGCTGCACTGTACTCTGTGTGTGTGTGTGTGTGTGTGTGTGTGTGTGTGTGTGTGTGTGTGTGTGTGTATCTAAGATGGTGTTTATGGAGGTCTCTGAGGAGGCCAGAAAAAGACATCAGATCAGATCCCTTGGAGCTGGAGTTACAGGTGATCCACTCAACATGAATGCAGGGATCCAAACTCCAGTCCTCATGATTATTGAGCAGCAAGTTCTCTTTAATGGCTGAACCACCTTTCCAGCTCATACCCTCCTTCAAACTGGCAGAACACACACAGCTGTGTGCCCATCACCACATCCCGACTTCCCATGCTGCAGCTTGGCCTCTTGCCACACCCCACAGTCCTCCGCAGCCAGTGTGGCTACTCCTGTGGGGTGTGCCCATGCTAGGCGCCTCACGTGATAGAATCCTACTCCTCTCCTTTGTGTCCTTTTATCTCCCTCATCTTTTTGTTACGAAGGAGGTCGATCTAAGGGGTAGGACACAAGGTGTGGACACTCTCTTGGGGCTTGTGTTGGGGGGGGGGGGGGACGACAGGTCACCAGATACATGTTGGCTGATCCTTCCGAGTTCCTGGACAAACTCCTGCTTGGTAGGTAGTGTCTGCAGAAGAAACCTGCGTCGGAGGAGACCGGGAGGAGTGTCCCCAAGGGGCTCAGCGAGTCTGGAGAACTCTGCATGTGCAAATAGAATATTTTGATTTTCTTCTATCAGAGTCATTGAAAAGGCAAGCATACTTTCATCTTTTAAGTTCTTTATTATATTTATTTATTTGTCTTGAGGGGCACATTACAGAATCTGTGGAGAGGTCAAGGAACAATGCTCAGGAGTCAGATCTGTCCTTTTGAGGGCATAAAAGCCAAAAAAAATAAAAATAAAAATAAAAATATAAAAAAATCCCTGACAGGCAGACAAATAGGAAAGGGGTCACAGAGAAATAATCAAGATGGCGAACTTCCAGCTTCTTCCTCGCCCTCCTGACCTGAAGACAAAGGCCTGGGGGGGAGGGGCAGAGACCGGTCCAGGCTGGTCAGATGTGTACCAGGCCTGTCCTGAACGTGTTTACCTAGAGCTGTGGGCTTATCAGCGTCCCTTTCTTTGTTTAAGCCGACCAGCCCAATATACTAGGGAAGGAGAACTTACCCTGTGTTAGCTACCAAAACAATAAAAACTTAAGAGACCCAGGCCATCCCAAGGGACTTTTGAGTGAAAAAAGGAAGGAGAGGAAAGGACTGCTCCTAGGTACAATGGAGGAGAAAGTTTATTATAGATATGTGGGAGAGCATAGTCAGAGGCACGGACATCTGGGAGAGTCCAGAGTGGACAGGACCAGGCCAAGCTGGGCCGTGTGTGGGGATGGGGAGGGGAGGGAGAGAGGGGAGAAAGGGGAACCAGGTGCCACAGCCAGGAGGCCAAAGGTCCAAAAGGGCGGGTAACCACAGTGTCTGGATTATATAGGGAAGAACCTCTCGGGGAAGGGTAGCCCAGGCCCTGGGCTGGAGAGTTCAGGGTAGAGGGTGGGGTATGCCAGCCATACCCTGTAACAGGTAGAGACTGAGGGAAGCTGGGAGACCCTGTCTGCCAGGTCCAGCTTGGATATGTTAAATCAGCACCTCAGCTGTTTGGAACTTAACAGCTGTCAACCAGTCCCCTCTCTGTTTTGCGGGGAGTCTTTCTGTCTCTCTCTCTCTCTCTCTCTCTCTCTCTCTCTCTCTCTCTCTCCACATGTGTTGTGTTTATGTGCATGTATGTGAGTGTGTATTCTTCGCTTGTGATAAATTGTTACTTGTTACTGTCTGCCATGTAAGACATTCTTTTCTTTGTTTTTATTTTATGAGGGGTTTTGATGTATGACCTGCCCAAGAGAGGCCAGAAGAGGGCATTGGATATCCTGGAACTGGAGTTACAGACAGTTGTGAGCTGCTACAGGTCCTCTGCAAGAGCAGCAAATGCTCTTAGCCACCTAACCATCTGTCCAGCACCCAGGGCCTTGCGCTTGCTAGACAAGCGCTCCACCACTGAGCTAAATCTCCACCCCACTCCCTTATTTATTTATTTATTTTTTAATGGTTTTTCAAGACAGGGTTTCTCTGTGTAGTTTTGCGCCTTTCCTGGAACTCACTTGGTAGCCCAGGCTGGCCTCGAACTCACAGAGATCCACCTGCCTCTGCCTCCTGAGTGCTGGGATTAAAGGCGTGTGCCACCACCGCCCAGCTCACCCTGCCTTTTAATTCCGGTAATTTTTCCCATTCTCCTGGCGGTATAGAAATGAGATTCACATACAATAAAATTCACCCACTTGAAGCTCCCAGGTGGCAGGGTTTTCACAGTGGCTCTGCTGTGTGAGCCTCAGAGCAGGAATCTACCTTCCCAATGCCCGGGAGTGTCTCCCATGACAGTAAACCCGTCCTCATGGACGGTCGTCACACGGAGGCTTTTCGAGGGCAGCTGTGAACACTGACCGCCCGTCCACGGGGTGGTTTCTGCAGCCAGGGGGCTGTGCTGGGCCAGGGCTTGCGCACTTGTGGAACGCGGGCACTTTTACTCCCTCACACCTGCTCTCCCCCTCCCCCGTGGCGGCATTGCCCGAGCTTTTGATTTCTCCCTCTGATGAGCAAACTCCACACAGCCCCTAAGCTTGAGTTAGGCCCCTGGGTACTGAAGTCCCATGGCATTTTGTTTTGTTTTTCGAGACAGGGTTTCTCTGTGTAGCTTTGGTGCCTGTCCTGGAGCTCGTTCTGTAGCCCAGGCTGGCCTCGAACTCACAGAGATCCACCTGGCTCTGCCTCCCGAGTGCTGGGACTAAAGGCGTGCGCCACCACCGCCCGGCTCCCATGGTCGTTTTTGAACTCTCCCTGGGACCTACTTGGTTTAGTTTTCCATTCCTTCATCCTCTACTTCCTGATCTGCGGTTCTTTGTGCATCAGTGCTTCGTGGGTTTGTTTTGTTCTTGTGCTGTAGCAATTCTTCCAGTTTATTGCTGTCAGTGGATCCACGCTGGATCCATGGATCCATGGATCCATGCCAGAGATGAGAATGCTCCTTACACACGGAAGTTTGTCCCGGGAGGCAAACTCTACCTCTTTTCTTTTCTGCGATTGGGTTTTCTTGGAGATGTCCCAGATTCAAGCACTGTCGTGCTGGAGTCCAGGAGGCCTGCAGTGTCACCTAAAGAGCAAAGGCTTGTGGTCCTGCTGGTGCTGGTGAGAAGATGCAGCCCCGAACAAACTGCCACTGGGAACCTGAGACATTCTCCACTTAGGAACTTCACTGAAGAAACTCTGGGTCTTGTCTCTGCTGCCCCAGAGGAGTTTAAGATGAGTCTGAAGGAAAGTTACTGAGTTTATCAAGCAGAGACTTGGGAGAGAACACTGCAGATTTAAGTGTGGGCATTTAGAGAGACGGAGAAAAGGACATTAGACACCCAAGGCAGAGATGAGGACTTCTCCAGAGGGAGGGGGCACACTCAGGTGTCTCCACACAGGCTTTGAAAGTTACATTGCTCAAATAAGGTAGTTTATGACAAAGTTTAATGGTTAAGCAATCTGAACTGGGCATGGTGTTGAACTCCCATAATCCCAGTCCTCGGGAGACGGAAGCAAAAAGATTTGGTGTTTAAGGCTAGCCTTGGCTAAACAGAGAGTTTGAGGCTAGCCCGAGTCAGAGATCCTGTCTCAGAAAGCAAAGCAAAACAACAAAACACCTGTCCAAGCAGGAGATACATACACAGATAGACAGAGAGAGGAGAGAGACAGAGACAGAGAGAGTCAGAGACAGAGAGAGAGAGACAGAGAGACAGACAGAGAGACAGACAGAGAGACAGAGACAGACAGTGAGACAGAGAAAGAGAGAGAGATTGATTGATTGATTGATTAAGCACAGTTTAACAATTAGGGCAAGTTTACTTATGAACTGGTTTCCTTAGCTCTGTCTTAGAGAATCGCTTGTGTGAATTCAGCTGTAAGGTGGCCATATGTGGTGTGTTGTTTGAGCTGAGGAATGCTGATGGAGTTGAGCTCAAGGCCCTGAGTGGGCGCAGCTCACTTGCCGCCCGCAGCACCCTGGCCTAGGGTGTCTTTCAGAAACACCTTTCTCTACGGCAATCTTGGCTTTGCTGCCTGTGAGCCTGCAGGCAGGCCAGACTGGATCCTGGTGTACGGAGTATCTTTTTCCTCCCACGTCCCCTTGGTTTCTCTGTCCTTGCACCCTACTTCAATCCCTCTTTTTGTTTCATGCCAGGGCTCTGCCCTGGTGGTCACTAAACCATCTTTCCCCATTTTTCTCCCAGTCAGAACCTCTGGTGGCAGAGATGCCTCATGAAAAGAAATAATAAGCTCCGTTTGGGGGTCACATAGTGGACAAGGTGCTTGCTGTCACTCCCCAATACACACAGAGGAGGCCTCCGGTCCTTGAGGCCTTCCTTCAGGAAGGGGTCACCATGGACCTCGCGTATCTGAGCTTGGTTGTTCTCCTTGTTCTTGCCCTAGGGGCCACGTGATACCTGCTCTTTGGGGTGCTCAGTGGCTGCTGGCCTCAGAAAGCCCTCAGACAACTATCTCTGCTGGTCTGCTTCATCTGTGGTGCCTTCACCTCATCCTGTGGTGGCTTCACCTCATCCTGTGGTCTTCCGCTGAGCTGCTCAGGGGCCCTGAGGAGGTCTGACAGACAGCAGGAAGAAGTGGGTTGAAGAGAGGATGTTTCCATCCCCCTAAGGCAGAACAGAACCACAATACTCACATCTGCCAAAGGGACCATCTTGGAGGGCCAGGAAGCATGTCCCTCCACAGAGAGGAGGGTAGTTCTGAAGACAATGGGCCAGGGCTTGGAAGGCCAACACATGCCACAGCTACACCAGTAGGCACTGTGCCCAGCACTGTATTGGGTGTTGAATGCAGTGTCCCATTTAGAGTTCTAGGTCTTGAACCATCTCCTTAGAAACCTAGGCAATCAATGACCTTCCAGAGCACAGAGAAGGGGCTAGAGATTCAGTGAAATTCAGTGAGTTTGTGTGCCAGGCTTTGTTGGTCCCCTCCCCTCCCCCGCGCATCCATTCATCTCAGTTTTATTCTGGCAAAGCCTCGGGGCCACAGACTCTGGTAGCAGCTGCGTTTACAACTGCAGCTGGGTCCTGGACCCCTGCCAATGCTGCCAGCTGGAGGCCAGCAGTGCCCCCTGGTGGCACCTAAGAATCAAGAGTCGCAGGAATCCAGCTGCAGAAATGCACGGCCACAGCTGGTCCACCACATGACCTCAAGGCCTGCCAAAGCCTCACGACGGCCCTGTCTCCCCACTTGGAGATGAGAATCCAAATGTAGAGAGCCCGAGGACGTGGGGGAAAGTCACAGGAGCAAGCAGAGGCCGGGGATTTTCCACTCCCTTCATGGTAGTGGGATTGACCCATTGAAGCAGCCCCCGGTAGAATTGTGCCAAACCTCCTCTTCACGATGGAGTCCTGCAACGCTGTCTGATGTCCTCTGTGCTTGTAGGGGAAGTCCCTCAACATGTTCTTAGCAGGGGTCCTCAAGTGGGCTTTCTGGTAGGTTACTACATCTGGTGGATTTAGAGATGCCATTCATGGATCACTTAATTAGTAGTAGGCTTTTGGATACATGAAATAAGTTCCATGCCAGGCAGCAGTGGCACACACGTGTAATCCCAGCACTAAGGAGGAGGCACAGCCAGGCAGATCTCTGTGAGTTCCAGGCCAGGCAGATCTCTGTGAGTTCCAGGCCAGCCAGGTCTACAAAGTGAGTTCCAGGACAGCCAAGACTATACATAGAAACCCTGTCTCGAAAAACAAAGAAACAAACAATTCCTATCAGAAACCCATCATAATTATAGAGTTAGCTCAATCGTAGCAAATGGGCCAGAATTCAGCAGGCTGAAACAGTCCCTGGTGTGGTCAGTGTTTCCTCATAATGTTTAGGAAACTCGTTACATCAAGCATGAAGACTTCTAATAAAGCTTTCAACTTAAAACGTATTCCATAGAAAATTTGCATCATGGCTCAGTGACAGGGCCTTCCTCTCTGGACGAAAAGTCACCAGATCATCCCAAGCCCTGGCCACAGGTAGGTCCTCAGCTCCTCAGATGCTCCCACCCCTGGGACACCTCCTCCCTGTACTTCATCATAGGCAGAGACTGACCGCCCGGGAGGGAGGGAGACATTCAGTGGGCTGTACCTTCTTGTCTCTTATTCTCCTCACTCCTGTCTCCTTGGGTGGCCTCGGCTACTTAGATGTCATGCCACATTGTGTCTCCACAGGAGTAAAACATCCTCCACCTAAGTGTGGCCTCGAGACATGTTAGAAGAGCCCACCTCCCCCTGGCTAAGAGTCAACACCGTCAAAAGCATTGTTAGTTGATGTTAAATGTGGCTGATAAGCTGTTGGTGACACATCTCCACTGGAAACACCCCTTTTGATGTTGAGAAGAGAGGTCCTGACCCCCAGGTGACAGCTTTTACACACCCCGGTGCCCTGGCTATATTGAGGGAAGCAGCGTCAGTGGTATAGCCAGCTGGGCTTCCTTGATGCAGTACCAGCTGCTTTGGACACTCCAAAGAAGGCTTGGGGAAGCCATATGACAATCGCAGATGCTTTCTGCTCAAGAACAACTTCAAGCTCCTGAAGACACAGCCTCAGCTACAACCCGTCCGTCTGTGACAGACTTTATGCCACTCAGAGCCTCACCAAACTCTAGGGAATCCTGCAGCCTCTTGAAGGAGCACTTCCTGGGGTGACCCAGCAGAAGGCCTGTGACTGGTGCAAACGCTCTTTTGTTTGCATGGGAGGGCTGCTGTGATTGGTCAGACTGTAGATCCTCGTTTGCATGAGGGACTATGCCACACCTGGCACAGACACTGTCCTTTCCATCAGGGGGCTGCTGCAATTGGTACAAATGCCCTCTCCTTGGCTCTCTAAGCAGGCTGTTTGGCTCGCTTGATGAGCAGGCTGGGAGACAGCTTCCTAAGTGCCTTCCCTGAAGATGCAAATGTAGGCTTAATGAAATGCTTTTGTTAAGTGGTCTTGTTTGCTTTTTGATGGAGTTGGTTGAGCTAAGAGCAGGAAGAAAGAAGTGACAGCAGACTGGTTGGCAACCTACAGGCCCAGAACAGTGACATTTTCTTGGAAACACCAATAACAGCAGCAACAACAGGTTCCTGACACACAGGCCTGGGAACTTCGACGCTAGCTGCTGCTGAGGGATTATGACTTTTTAGGGGGGTCAATGCAAGGCCTATGACACTTGCAGAGCTAAAGGTTTATATTCTCAGCCTGCACGAGAGCTGTTAACATGTGTCACGCTGGGGACAAGGGGCTTTGGCACCCACACAGGAACTACATAACACTAGAGGGTGTCACCTGCTGCTCCCACCTGTCTGCAGCTGCCGAGGTCCAGCCCTAGGAGAGTTTCTTGCCCGCCCACAGTTTGCCTGCAGGGAGAGCCAAGAGCCTCAGTCAGATGCCTCCAGCGCAGGCACCTGAGTTCTCTACTCAGGCCTGGGGGTGAGCCTGAGATGGTGTTGCCCTTCTTCTCCAGAACATGCCGAGGGCTTCTCTTCCTACACATGACACCTCTGGACAGAGCCTCCATCCTTGCCGATATACCATGGAGTTCTTCGTGCCATGCACAGCCCAGGCTTTGCCCCATTGAATTTCCTATGTAATGCCTGCTTCACCCGTTCTGCATGCCCGAAGATAAGTAAGAACGGAATCGGTCCATTTTCAGTATTCAGTGTGCGCAGAGTTCATCAAAGCACATAGATAGGCAGGAGGCTCGAGGCCCCTGTCATTCTCCGGCTGGCAGTTGGTGCCTGCTTGTCTCAGAACCCTCGTAATTCGAAGGCTGCTGCCAGTCTACTAGACACTGAGCCCACCACCAGGAAAGGGAGAGATCTCAAGACCCCAGAACATTCATTAGACAAGGCTTTGTGTCCGGGACCAACAGGATGAGTAACTGGGGAAGAGGGTTATGTTAAGAGCAGCCTGAAGACCGTGACTCCCTGGAGTGCTAGGGAAGGGAACAGGAATTTCTCATGATCAGGGACTTAAAATACCAATCCTGAGCAAAACCCATGCCTATCATTTTTTTTTCTGTATGCCAGTGTCCCGTTCTACAGAATTTAAAACTTTTATTTTCTCACCATATGGTGGTACACTCCTTTAATTCCAGCACTCAGGAGGTGGAGGCAGTCAGATCTCTGTGAGTTCCAGACCTACCTGGTCTACAGAGAGAGTTCCAGGATAGCCAGGGCTACAATAACAACAACAACAACAACAACAAAAACCCTTTTACTTTCTCAAGTCTCAGATTCGTAATTATAGAATGCAGGTCTTGTTTCCCACAGACATAAATAAGAGAGTTATAATAGGAAATATAATTTATTTCCTCTTACAAAATTCCAGCTATGCAAGGTTAGTACAGATTCAAAGGAAACAATATAACAAAAATATTTTTTCTGACCAATCCATTTTAGAGTTTTTATACAAAGAAGGATAGAAACAAAACTGAATAGGTAGTCATGGCTTGATAGATAACTAAAATGGCATCTTTGATTAAAAAGAATGAGTGGTGTTGATTCTGTACAATTCTAAGAGTGACAGTCCCGAGGGAGGGAGTGTCCCATTACCCAGTGCACAGGCCGCAGAGCACGAACTGAAGGGCTCACTCACCAGCTGTCCTGCCTGGGCTGCTGCAGGTCTGGGAAGGCCTTGAAAGCAGGCTGTGAGCGCGTGCGTGGCTCCTGTGCCTTAGGTGACCTGATGAGTTAGGAGCTGAAATAAGTGGTTTTAAAATTTGGATCTCATGGGGGACGGTCTACACACCACCTCAGGCGTCGGCTGTTTCAACCCAGGGGTACTGCGCGTCTCTCCCCAGGAAGCTGCCTGCTGACTGAATTTAGACTTGGTGGTAGGGACTTGTCCTAATTTCAATTAGAGCTGTATTAAATTGCTCACAGCCTTCCTGAACACTGGGCAGAGCTGTGCCTCCCTCAGCCCAAAGGCACAGGCGACTTCACTGTGGCTGTGTGGTCTTCAGGGACAGGCGGACCACCCAGTACGGCTTGCGAGGGTCCCGCTCCATGACCTTACTTATTCACTTATAACAACTTCCAGGCCCGTTAGAGACAGCAGGAGGGAAAATGCTTGTTCTTTTTTTTTTTTTTTTTTTTTTTTTGCAAAAGTACTCCATCTTAAAAACAAACGAACAAAATCCTCCATCGAAGTCCTATCACTGACACCTTTTAAATGGATGTCCATTGAGCATGCAATTTTTATCTCCTCTGCCTGTCAGGCTTTTTATCAAACATCACCTCATGTCTTTTGTGGAACAAAGTGTATAAAGAAAGAAAACAAGTAATAGTCATACCTGGGTACTTCAAGGGTTGCAGCTACCTCCCAACGCCATGGCCACCCCTGGGGTGAGCAGATACTGTTGCTAACTCTGAAAAGGCCCATAGGAGCTCCATGGCCTCTGCTGGGACTCCCCTTCTATCTCATAGTCGCCAGGAGCTGGCTTCACAGAGACTCTGGGTAGGGTAGGGAATCATTGCATTCTGTAGCTCCAAGTACTGTCAATATTGGCTGGGCTTGAAAAACCAAAACCAAGGCTCTATCCCCTTAGGACCCCAGGATATGGGAGATGACCCCAGGGTGGGTGGAACACTGGACACAAGAGGGCAGTGCCCTTCGTGTTCAGGAAATTCATATAGCCCCTGTAACTTCAGCAAAGGCTCAAGAAAAGGGTGAGGAGCCCTGTCTCCTACAGAGGGAGCACTGAGCTCAATGCCCAAAAACCTGGTGCTTCCGGCTTGATGAGGGGCTCAGGTTCCGGTGCTGCGGCCCATTTGTTCACTCAGGTGTCCCTGAGCTGGGGTGGGGACACCCATAGCCAGGCGCATCAGGAAAAGGACAGGACACTCTTGTTGCGATATTTGAGTTAGAAAACAAAGGAAGTCCCAGAGGATAGAGAGCCCGCTCCAGAGCGGGGAGAGCATTTTAGGGAATTTCTCAGTTGTGGGGAAAGCAAACGGCCAGTCTCCAAGGGCCAGAAACCTAGGAAATCACCACCCGAAGGAGAGCATCCTGGGATGTTGACCACCACCTCAGCTCTCCTGTGGTTCTGTGGGGTGTGGGGCATCCCCACAAGTCAGGTGGCCTGAAGTCAGCTTGAAGAGGTGCAGACTGCTCGGATGATGTGTCACCACATAGACACACGCATGGGGCAGTCTGGAAACCGTAAGCTGTGCATGAAAACCATCCTGAGCAGTGTTGCAATGGCTGACTATCACCTTCCTCGTACACCTCAGGAGAGCAACTTCTCCAGGCGGAGATGCAGTCGGCAGCTGAAAACTGGAATCCCGCGTAGCTCCATCAGTGGGAGGGTTGCTTCATGAATCCCACCCGCTAAGGATGCTAGGCAGTCACAGCGATGATAGAAGCGACCACCCAGTTCTAAACAAAAGCATGCTTGGAATTGTGTGCCTCAAATCAGCACTGAGAAGGCTTCCTGTGGTTCCTTGGGCTCGCCTCTCCTGATGTCTGCCAAAGGGTTAAGCCCGTCCATCCGTCCGTGACCTCAAGGTTCTGCCTGCTGTGATCAGCGAGACTCTGGTACCAGCTTAGAAGTGGGACATGACTTGGCAAGCACTGTACTTCCCACGTATGTTAGGGTCAGGTCATAGGTCATAGGTCACAGGCACTGACTTTGGGTAGTAGGCAGGGCATGGTTGGGAAGCTCTGGGGAGCAGAGGACCAGTGGGCAGCCCACGGCTCTGACCTCTCCTCTGCTAAGACAGGAGTGAGTTCTCTGTGTCCTCCGCGTCACAGTGCTGGTCAGTCATCACGAGGACCTGTGAAAGATATGGGCCCCAGCCAGCAGCCTTGGATAGCTAACACCTCCCTCATTTTAAGAAGCCTGGCATCAAACCTGGGCAAGCACCGCCCATGTGCATCCCCAGGACCAGTTCATGTCAAGTGAGAGGAAATGAGAGACTCTAGTGTCTACATTTTTCTCTGTAGGGGATGCTCAAAGTCATGTTCATTCGGAGACAAGCATGTTGGCTCCAAGTGGGTTCTCACTTTGGGGGTTCAAAAGTATCACTGGCCCTGAGGACTCTGGGCCTAAAGGACAGATCAAAGGCTTTCTGGTCACGGAAGCTTTGGGCATGATATTTTGCAAATTGCACCGACCTGCGATGTCTATGGTCTGATGGATCCTTTTCTGCCCTAGGAGCATTTGGGGGCCCATCCTGGGCAAGAGTTTGGAAGAGCGGGTGGCCCCCAGCATTTGAGGTGAGCCAGGGAGAGTCGTCTGCTGTGTCAAGGGAGCAGACTGTGCTCCTGCTACTAGCCAGGGACTGGCCTTCTTGGGGCAGGTGCAGGGCACCTGGGCTTTGCTGATGGCCAAGAGTGGGGCCCAGACTTGGAGGCTCCCCACGTGTGCCAGCAGTCAGTACTTCTTCAGGTGTGCTGTCAGGCTGTCCCCAGGCCTGAGGAACTGGCTGGCTGCCCTGTTCCTGACTCTGGTTCCGTTTCTGCATAGCCAGGCCACAAGGCTTCCCTGGGGTGGCTAGGTTCTCATCATCCTGAAGGTTGTCTCCTTGAGCTGGGCTCCTTTCCTGCCTGCCCAGTGGCCTCAGGGGATGCTCCTGATCCCCATCCTTGTGCCGGCAGGGGTTCTCTTCCACTGGCATCTTTTCGGGCTCTGCTACACACAGCACATCCGACTGTCCCGTTTGGTGTAATCTTGCATGCCCTGTACCAGTTTTCTCTGGTCCAAGGTGACCCTGCATCTGGCCCATGTCCTCCTGTGTTGGTAGACTCTCTTTGGCTTCACTCCCCAAGCTTTGTGTCTCGGTAGGGGCAGACCTATGCTCTGCCTTCTGGGTGGGGACAGGAGGCTCTGGACCATAGGCTGGCTCCACCTGCCTGGTCTCTCCCTTTGTGGTTGGCCTCAGAGGATATAAAGAGGAATGTGCTGCCCCAGAGAAGTGTTGTTCTCTCTCAGGATGCTTTCCGTCCAGTGCCGGTAGGCCCACAGACGATGGTTGTGAGTGGCCCAGATACTCTGCTGGGTTCTTTTGTGGCCTTGGGGATGCTGTGCTTTGTATGGCTGTAAATTTGTTCTCTGTACCCGAACTGCTTTTTCTCAGTGCTGGCTCACTTGAAACACACGGTGGAGACTTAATAGGCACCGGGCAAGAGTCTGCAGCTTCTCCCCACTGAGAAGCCGGGGCTGCCGACATTAGGAAGTGGGTCTGCACCGTGTCTTCCAAGATGCTTCCTTTGGTGGCTCTGCACTCCTCCTTCGAGGACCTGCTCGATACCAAAGGATGGCTGCTGGCGTTTTGTGTTACCTTGTCTCTGTAGTCCTGGATACCACCTGACCATGGTGTTGTCTTGTGTTCAGGCCCATGTTCACCATCCTGGCCATCACCGACTCGTGCTGACATCTTGTGTCCAGTGTCTTGGGTAACACCTGCTTGTGGCATTATCTTGTATTTAGCATCCTGGGTACCACCTGGCTGCGATGTTACCTTCTGTCTAGGGTTGTGGGCACCACCTGTCCATATGGTTGTTTTGTGTTCAGCATCTTGGGTATCACCTGTCTGTGACACCGCCTTATGTTCAGGGTCCTGGGCACCGTGTGATGTTATCTTTTGTTCATTATCCTGGGTACCATCTGGCCATGGTGTCACCTGTTTAGTGTCTTGGGTTCTATCTTGCTGTGGTACTGTCTTGTGCTCAGCATTCTGGGTACCGCTTGGCCCCAGTGCTAGCTTGTGTTTGAACTCTTGGGAAGTCCCTAGACCTGGTGTTATTGGGGGTTCAACATCCTGGGAAACACATGGCTGTACTGTCAGCTTGTGTGCATTGTTCTGGGTGTCCTTTGCCCATGACATCTGCTTGTGTTTATCATCTTGGGCACCACTTGTCTGGGGCATTTTCTCGTGTTCAGCATCCTTGAAATTACCCATATGTGGCATTATCTTGTGTTTGGCGTCCTGAGCACCAGATGGTCGTGCTGTTATCTTGTATTCAGGGTTCTGGGTACTACTTGGCTGCAGTATTGTGAGACCAGTGACAGTCTCTCTAGCTGTCACCTCTCCAGAGACGTCGATACTTGCAGTAGGCTGTGCATCGAATGTGGACTGGCTGTCGTTGCCCAAATCATGGCTGACGTTTTCCTGAGCGATGCTTGGGGGCAAAGCCGACTCGTTCAGGGCCCCTTCGCACTCTGCCTGCCCAAACTGGATGTTTTTGCCCAGCACTATAGAACTCTCAGGCCTCACGCAGCCCTGGGGTGGCACCTGCACTGTGGGGGAGACCCCTTGCTGGAGGCCAGTGGCCGAGCTGGTGCCCACTCCTGCATAGTGTCTCCCAACAGTGAGATGACTGGAGGTGCCATTGCTAGCTGGAGGGGCTTCACTGGATTCTGGACACAGACGCCTTTCCCAGGTGAGGTCTGAGATACACTTTTCCAAAGTGCCACTGCAGTTCCTGAGGTCACGTGAGTTCTCGGGGCTGTGTTTTTTCTCTGTTCCACTAGGAAACGGTTTTGAAGGGATTGGAATTGGGAACGTCTGTGAGGCATCACCAGCCACATGGGTGTCATCTCTTAGGTCTTCCTGGAGTCCACCTTCTGCTGCAGGCTGGAGACTCACTGGCATTCCTTGGGGTTTACTCAGTACTGTGGGGGTTTGGTAACCCCTCTTATCCTCAGTCCCAGTGGAAAACGCCGCTTGTTTATTTTCAGCCCCATCCTCTCTTCTCAAAGCTTGAGAACAATCGTCTCCATGACTTGTTGCATGTTGCAGAGGGCCGGGAGAGGCTGGCATTTCATGAACAACAGGAAGCTGTACTGTTATCTGTGGAGGCTTGATGGCGGGCTGTGCTCGCCGCTCAGCCTGGACTGCTAAAGGGGCTAGGATTGGGGCCTGGGCCACTGCCTCCTGGTCCAGAAGGTGCCTCTGGATGGCAAAGAAGGGCTCTCTTTCTGGGCCTGAAGGTGTCCTTTCTGCTTCATCCTCAGAGCTGCACACCGTCATGGTGATTTCAGGGGCCTCTCTTGCGCTATCCTTCACTCCCTGGGTGTCAGGTGCCGCCTCTTGTGTATTGGGCTCTGCTCTTCTGTCCTTCCTGACTACCCCAGTATCTCTGGGGCTGTCCAGTCCAAGTGGGGACAACACTGGTGCATGGCCAGACAGGTCTTGGCCTTTGGTAGACATGCCAGAGAAACCCACGTGCACAGCCACATGACTACCCACAGGAGCTGCTGCCTGGGGCTCTGAGGACTTGAGTTGATCCTTGCGCTCCTCATTCTTGAGGTCTTTGGATCCGTTTCCTCCGGGTTCCAGGCTTTCTGAGTTGGAGGTCATGATGGTTTCTCCAACGGGCCAACGCCTGGACTCCGAGTGACTAAGCTTTGCGCAATGGGACAACCAGCTCTGGGGGCCGCAGACAATGGTAGCGATGCTGAGGGCTGGCAGGGGCTCGGCTGTGCAGGCCAGGAATCGGGCAGGGGGCGTTCTGGTACAGCTGGTAGCCATGGTGGCTACATGGAGCACCCGCACTTGTGGCCTGTGCACTTTCTTCTTCTGTAGGCTCTTGCTCTTCCGTCCTTCCCTGTGCAGGGGCAGCACACCAGCCTCTGAGTGCAGGCAGCCGCTCTGTTCAAATCTTTCTCTCAGCTTGGAGAGGATGGAGCTCCGGCCCACAATCCGCGGCAGGAGGCCCCTGGCAGCGCCAGGCCGCGGGGCAGGAGGTTTCTCTCGAGCCTCTTTCTCCTTAGCTTCTTTCTCTTCTGCAGCCAAGAACTTCTTTAGGATGTTTTTCACTGTGCTCTTCCCACTCGCGGGGCTCCACCGGGGCTTCTCACTGCTTGGGATCCTCTGGCTGGCACCGTTGGCTCCTTCCTTGGTCTTTTCTAGGAGCTTGTTGATAGCGGCATTTACAAAACTCCTACCCGGCCCTTGCTTGTCCTTGGAGATCAGCCGGCCCACTTCCCGGGTCTTCTTGAGGTGGGGCTCCCGGCCAGTGCCCATGAACTTAGCCTGTAGAAGCTGGAACCGTGTGGGTCTCCGGCCTGCCTCCTGGAGTTGGGGTGGACGGTTGACCCTGGTTGCTCTGTTTTCTGCCTTCTGGGGCCCGTCCGCACGGTCCAAGACATAAAGCAGGAGGCTGTTGAGGACGGTGCGGGCTGCCTCGTCACATGTCCTGCTGATCTTCTTCTTGAGTGTCTGCGCATCAATGGCCATCTTCTCACGGAAGATCTGGCTGTTCTTGGAGCTGTAGGAAAACAAACAAACAAAACAACGCCAGAAAAAAAAATCACAATGTCACATATTTTATTGTCATTTTCATAAGGTTACTCTTATCCTGGTTAGTTTTATGTTGGCTTGAGACATCTGGCAGGAGGGAACCTCAGTTGGAGAACATGGGCTGCAGGCTGGCAAATCTATAGGGCATTTTCTTAATTAGTGATCGATGGGGGAGGGCCCGGCCCATTGTGGGTGGTGCTGCCCCTGGGCTGGTGGTCCTGGGTTCTATAAGAAAACAAAAAAGCAGGCTGAGCAAGCCGAGGAGCAGCACCAGCACCAGTAGGAGCTCCCCTCCGTGGCCTGTGCCTCCATCAGCTTCTGCCTCCAGGTTCCCGCCCTATTTAGTGACTTCCTCTGATCTCGAGCAGTGATGGGGATGCGTAAGTCAAAGAAACCCTTTCCTTTCCAAGTTGTTTTGGTCATAGTGTTTCATCACAGCCATAGTCACCCTAACTAAGACAATATCACAGCCCCTGGAGGACCCCTGGGGCTGGTTCTCAGGAGTCAGGATCTATTGGGCCTTCGAGCTGGTGTTGTTGCTGAGCACTGCCAGGGATAAGGAGGTCTCTCCGTGCCCAAGACCAGCGTGCACTCAGAGGGCTGACACATATGAATAGGGTATTAAACAAGAGCTGCGTGGTGAGCACGCTTTCCAAAGCCTTGGCAGGGCGTGAGTAAGCACGCACGCAGCAATGACCACTGTGTAAAAATAACTAACCTAAGCAGCAGCTGTGCTGACCGCCACCAAGAGCGCCATTGTTCTGAGTAATCAGGACATGGAGGCCAATCCTGCCCCCCCCCCCCAGGAAGTGGCTGCCTGGTGTCCTTGCAAGAGGAAGCCAATCCCAGGGCGGCCACTCCCTTGGATCCCCCCCCCCCCCCCCCCCCCCCGAGTGGAAAGACACACCGTTGGTCTGTTTCAGAGTTGAGAAGCCAGCAGGCTCGGAGCTCAGGCTTGGCCCCGTGACAGCTGGTTGTCACGGTCCTGCTGCCTGACCTGTCTCCATCCAGATGGCCCATGGACACCTCTCTCCAGACTCTTCTGGTCACCTGTGGAAGCTGCCCTGGGTGGAGAGAGACCTCCTTTCACCCGAGGGGGCTCAGCATCCTCAGACAGAGTGATTCTGGGGTGGGGGCATGCTTCCTGCAAAGCCACCTGTACAGCTGCAGAGGGAACGGGGTGGGGGTGGGGCTGGCTATGTGCTGCCGCTGGGCTTGAGGGAATCTGTGCGCAGCTGAATGGATGTGAGGGGTTCCAGATTTCCCACCTCTGAGGTAAGATGGTGTTGTCTTGGAAGTGGGTTGGTTTTGATTGTGGGTGGCATTTTTTTTTTTCCTTTCCCAGAGCATCTTGGAACTGGTGGCCATTAACTTCAACATCTTGGGGTTGGCCTTGGGCAGCTGCCTAGGTATGAGCTTCTGTCTGGGTATCTTGGGTCTCACAGGCACATTGCACGCCTATGAACTAAACCCTTACACCCCAAATTCCTCCTCCTACTAACCATGCCCTTTGGGCACACAGGAGCTTTCCTGGCCCACACCCCCTACAGCCACAGGGCCCTACAGCTTTAAGACGGTCCCTGGCCCCAGGAAACATTTCCGCCCCTCTTGCAGGCTTGCCTGCCTCTCACACACACAACTGAACCTGACAGCCAACAGTGTCCATGCTCTTGATGGCCACATGACCAGAATCCTCCTGTGTCAGCCACTCCAGTAGCCTCTGCTCTCCTTGTATATTCTTTGTGCTGCCCAGGACATAACACCGTCTCTGGTCCACACTGCCCTAGGCTGGGGACAGTCACACCCTTCTTATGTTGTCCTTGTTGCCACCATCCTCTGTGGGTCTGGTCTCAGGATGTGCCCACTGGTCCATCCTGAATACCAACACATAGGATCTCAAGTGGGGCTTGGGACCCAGCGCAGGCTGAATTCACACATCTGCAAATTACAAACTCCATACCCTCCAGCGGGGTCTGGACTATACCTACTTCACTACAGTCTCCATGAAGAGCTTGGCAATTATCACTACCAGCTCCCAATTAGGTGCCCCACACCGGGCCATAAGAGCCCCCTCATGTACATTCCCAGGGGCCACTGAGCCTGTGGAGACACGAGGGTCTTGTTCCCCAGGCCTAGGATGCGGGTAGACTCACCTGGCTCAGGCGCTATGAGGAGGCTCCACAGAGCTGTGTACTTCTTGGAGCTTTGTGGTCACACAGCTTGTGAGGCTGGCTAAGCTATTTCAACTGTCTTAACGACTTCTCAGGTGAGTCATTAGGATGGCTGAAATAACTGTACTGATGACATGTATCGAAGATAGTCTGACCGACTGACTAAAGGCCATGAGCCCAAGTATGCAGGACACTGAGTATCATTCCCAAGTTCCTCTCTGAGGGCTCCTGAGCCCACAGTCTAAACAGAGAAATGAGAAACCCAGCTGGCATTAACTGTCCAGTTTCTCCCACCACAGAAGGGACAGCCTAGCGTCTCCATATGCCCTGGGGCCAGGGTTCCACACTGCCTTCTGCTCTGGGGAGTTGTGTAAGCAGCGTACTTTAAGGGAGGCTTGCTGAGTGTCCTTAGATCAAGGGTGTTAGTGTGTCTAAACCCAGCTTGGCTGCCCGAGCCAAAGCCATGCTGCATCACATTTCAGCTCACAATCAGTTAGAAGCTATCATAGTGCCAAGGTGTTGCCCAGCAGCTCACCACCTGCCCATCACAGGGACCAACACTTGAGGCCACTTTCGGCCTTAATTCTGACTTCTTCAGCAGACATGAAAAGGGGATTTAGCTAACAGTCCCAGACGGAGTCTCAGAAAGTTCCCCAGGGCTCCCATGACCATCTCAGATGTTTTCGGTTGGGGCAGACGCTTTCCTAAGCGTTATGGGCCAGGATTAGCAGATTAGAATGAGGACTTAAGTTCTTTTCTGGTGGGTCACACCTGGCCCTGTCACACTGTGGCCTTACAGCAGGAGAGGGTGTCCGCATTGTAAATAATGAGTAAAGGGAGATTTCACAGCTCACTCCAGTGAGTCAGAATTGTGTTTAACCATCATTATTAACTAAAAATTCCTCCTTCTGGTGGATCTCTGCTAAGTATCCCGTAGGCCATGCCGTGGCTGAGTGAGTTTCTGGCCTCTTCCCAAATGCCTCCCCTGATCTCCAGGCCCAGTCCTTCAAGTTCTTCCAACACCTGGCAGGCTCAAGATGAAGGAGTAAGCCTCAGGAAATGGAATTCTGGCCAGGTCTCACCTTGAGATCTTTGCCTTAGTTCATCTGCCGGAGGCATTCTGTCCCTGAAACAGCTAGTGCCAGGCTCTCGGGCCACGGCTTCATTGTTCCCTCTTCAGGGCAATTGCCAACACAGCCCATGGCTGCTCCCTAGCGCATCATCAGGGGTAGCCGGTCACCACGTGACCACTTTGAGTTCCTAGTGTAATTTTAAGAGCCATTCTAGGGTTGGGGATTTAACTCAGTGGTAGAGCACTTGCCTAGTAACCGCAAGGCCCTGGGTTCGGGCCTCAGCTCCGGCAAAAAAAAAAAAAAAAAAAAAAAAAGGCTTTCTGTTCCTGCCCACAACCTCCGCCCCCACACACTGCAACAAAGGCTTCACGTGTGTAGGAAGTATGTTCTCTTTTCCACTTCATTCTAGCTCTCACTCACACCCTTCCCAGCATGAGGGCCGGCCTTGGCAGATGCCTGTGGATGGAGCGGTGAGGCCCCTGTAGGTAGCTGGCTCGCCTGCCTCTGGGGCAGAGCTGCTAGCAGTATATGGCCAGCCCCTCCTACCCCTCTGGCCTCCTTGCTCCAGTGCTGGCCCTACAGATCTCTCCTCCCAGGCAGCATAGCTTCCTCTCCACTGGCATGTGGCTGCTCACCCCCCACATCCCACTTCAGGGCCCCTGTCAAGGTTTCCTTTCCTAGCTGTGAGTCCTACGGCACAGTCCTATGGAGACCTCTCTGTGCTCCGTTTCCTGAGGCCCAAGCATCTCTTGTGGTCTCTTCCCACCCACCTCGGTTCTTCTGTGAGGCTGGCCCATTCTGGCCTAATCTATGCCAGAACATTCCAGAATCCTCACACTCGCAGTGAAGCACCAGGATAGCTTGTGGGGGCCTTTCGCTGCTCGTGTGAGACAGCTGCAGTGTGGAGACATGACTAAGTCCATTCCCATGTCTCTTTGGTACTTGGATGAGCTATAGAGCCTGGCCCAGGACGGAACAGAATCTTCCCCTCCATGGCCAACACCAACAGGGGGCCCATAAACCTTCCTAATTTAGGCATCGGCGGCGGCGGTGGCAGGCAGGCAAGGACATTTAGGACAGGAAACTGGACAATCGTCTCAGGACACACCCAGGCTGCTCAGCCCTGAAGAATGCCACCATCACGGCTCGTGCTGAAGAAAGAGGACAGCGGACCTCCAGCCCTGCCCACCCCTATTTGAGCATATGTCATCTTGGGTCAGTCCAGTTCCTCATCAGCTATGGTCAGTAGAGCCTCACTGACTGCCCCATGGTCGGCGGCTATGCCAGGGTTGCCGGGCCCCCCGCTCTGCTCTGAGCATCCTCTGGCAGATAGCGAGTGCTCCTTGGCCTCAGTTCCCTTGCCGGAGAAGAGGGGTCTCAAATAAACTCTGGGGTCAGCATGGCTGCCAAGTACCTACCAGAGAGACCCAGTTCTTAGCCTGGTAGGACACCACATCCTGAGCCATACTGCTCCTGCAGGACACACAGGGGCCACAGCAAATTGTAATTTATAAAATACGTTGAGGTCTCTACCAATGGGCCCGCAGTGTGACGATGCTGTTTCTTATCCCCCCCCCCCCCCCCCCCCCCCCGGAACAAGCTGCGGGCCCACTGTCTCCACCTGCCTCCAGGGGTCCCTGTAGTCACTTCCTCTGTAGTGACTGAAGCGGCCTTGCAAGTCACGGTACCAACCTGTCTATTTGCCTGTCCCTTGTCTCTTCAGCACGGAACATCCGCATCAGAATGCTGTGTGCCCAACAAGGAGACATGTCTCCATCAGGGCATATCATCTATGGATGGTTTTTTCTGTCTCCTAGTTAGCTTCTGCTATCACCTTGATGTAGCTCAGCATTATCAGGAAGTCTCAACTGTAGGGATTGTCCTAATCAGACTGATTAATAATTGATATAGGAGGGACCAGGCCATGGCCGGAGGCGCCATCCTTGGGCAGGTGGTCCTGGGTTGTATAGGATGTTAGCTGAGCATGACCCAATGAGCAAGTCAGTAAGATGTGTTCCTCAGTGGCTCCTGCCTCCAAGTTCCTGGCACGCCCTCCCTCAATAATGGATTGTGACTGTAAGTATTAGCAGAAACAAACCCTTTCCTCTCTAATTTGTTTTTGGTGATGGTGTTTATGACATCAACAGGAAAGCAAACTATAACTCTTACATTCCTTACCCAGAAACTGAGGCCTGAGGGCCACAGCCTGCTCATCCTGTCCAGCACATGGAGGATAACCATTAAACGAGCTGACCGACCACCATGTTTTATTTTTATGGCTGTTCTTTCTGGGAGCCTTTCCTCAAAAGCCATGAATATCAGAGTATCAGACCTCCCTTGCTAGGGGACAGTGGCCTGTGCCTGTCATCCCTCACCCCCTCCCTCAGCTCATAGACAAACTGCCTCCACTAAGTCCTCATGGCCACGCTGGGAGGACAAGGTGGCTATGGGGATAGGGACCCTCTGAGGCCCTCTCAAAATTTGGTCAGGGGCCCATTTGTGGTGGCGGCATCCAGCCACCCAGCTGTTGACAGGCTCAGTATCCAAGTGGGGTGCTGACATAGAGACTTTCAACAATGTGCACAGCCTGATCTACTTCCACAAACCAGTAACCATCTGTCTCAAGGGACTAGTTCCTCATCCAGTGACCTGTCCATGTATGTAACTGCCAAGTTAGTAATATAAAACACAATCTAGGTTTATTATGACCTTTCTAAGTAAGATCACACTTTGCTTTTTGGGTTTTCTTGGGGTGGAACCTACCCAGGTCCTCATGCACACTAGGTATACCCTCCATTACTGAGCTAATCTCAGCCCACTAAGACTGGTTTTAGATAATGGGCCTTTTAAAGTGGAGGTTCTGGATGCTACTGGTAGGTCTCATGTCAGGCTTACGAAGGATGAAAAGCATACCCCTAAGAGAAAAAGTACTTTCCAAACAGCCCAGAAGACCCAGGGAGGGAGCCATCGAGAGTGAGATGGCCCACGTCACTGTTCCAGGGAGAGCCATGGAGCCTATAATTAGTGTTGCCTGTAATTTGTAAGCTCGTGCTAACAGTGACTACTGTCCAGGAGAGCTCTGTAGCAGTATCGTGTTTACTTCTCCCTGTCAATTGTATTACTGGGTGGCTATGGATGGAATCCTGAATTGGAATCTGAATGTCAGTACTATCCTGGAAATACACTTATCTCAAGACTGATGGCTGGTTGTCTTGGCCATGATAGCCCTGCTATTGTGCTTGGAGTCAACATGTGTGGCTATAGGTGTGACAGAGGGGTATCTGCTCATTAGGCGGTGAGGGACAGAGGACAGCCACCACCTGGGATGACCCACACCTAAGAGTTGGGCACTTTCAATGCCTCAAAATATAAGAAGGACTAAAGGGTTCTTGGAGAATTACCCTGTTGCCAGCAACTGCATCACGCTGCTCTTCAGGACCTGTGGCAGGTGAAGGGCGGAGAGTAGACATGGAAGGTTTTTGACCTTGTGTGTGGTAATGATGTGGCATAGAAAAGTCAATTAAAGGGGGCCATGATGAGGCAATTAGCAAGCTGTATAATATAAAACATAGTAGTATTTCAGAGTAGCGTGCTAGTCCACAGGACTATAGAATGCTAGCCAGGTCAACCCTTGTGATTTACAGTGGTGAGAGAAGAGAACACTTATTCAGAAAACTCATGGAAACATTTATGACAAAAACCTAAGGACACAGTTTTGTGGTTTATTGTTAAGATTCAGAAAAAAATGTGTGTGTCTCTATCTCTGTGTATCTATGTATCTGTGTGTTTCTGTAACTGTGTCTCTGTGTCTGTGTCTGTGTGTGTGCGTGCGTGCATGCGTGCGTGCGTGTGTGCGTGTGTGTGTGTGTGTGTGTGTGTGTGTGTGTGTGTATGTGTGTGTGTGTGTGCACACGTGTAGTAAGAAAGACAGAGAAAATAACATGCCCAACGTGACCCAATATCAGCAGTTGTCAAACCAGGTGGAAAGAATACAAGAGTTGTCTACTGTTTCGACTGTTTTCCTTCCTTCCTTCCTTCCTTCTTCCTTCCTTCCTTCCTTCTTCCTTCCTTCCTTCCTTCCTTCCTTCCTTCCTTCCTTCCTTCCTTCCTTCCTTCTTTCCTTCCTTCTCTCTCTCTCTCTCTCTCTCTCTCTCTCTCTCTCTCTCTCTCTCTCTCTCTCTCTCTCTCTCTCTCCAGGTCTTACTTTGTAGCCAAAGCTAGCTAGCCTAGAACTTACTATGCAGGCTGGCCTCAAATTTGTGGTGATCCTCCTGGATTAGCCTCCTTAGTCCTGAAATTATAGGTGTGATCCACCACACTTGGCTTTAAAAAATGCATTTGAAATAATCTGAGGTCAGGCATGACAGTGCACATTTGTAATCCTGGTGCTTGGGAGGTGGAGGCAGGAAGTTTGCAATTTTGAGGGCAGTTTGGGTTTTCAGAATTTATCTCACAAAGGAGAAAAGAGAGAAAGAAGGAAGGAAGGAGGGATAAAGGGCAGGGGAGGAAGGAAATATTGACTTGAAAACAATCAATATAGGCAAGGATAAACAAAAACATAAAGTCGTGATGTGACAAGTGGAATTCAAGGATGCTGATGACATAGATGGGTTCATGGAGAGGGTTTCAGAGCCTCCTTGGAATTTGGGGTGAGCACTGGGGGTGATTTTGAGGTAGATGCTCTCCAAGTTGACATTACAAGGGCACATCTAAGGTAAAGGGAAAGAGGTCCTGAGTAATCCTCCGACAGAAATCACGGAAGGGTGAGTAGATTACAAAGATGTGGTCCAAAGGGTCACATAAGGGGTTGTGATCTTGGGGCCATCAGTTCTGGCCTAAGTCTGTGGTGAACTTAGCACGGATTTAGGACAGTCAATGCTCTATGCACTGGTGGCCTTACAGCACTGGCCTCATATTTATGATGTGGCCACCTACGGGTGTGAGTCCTCACTTTCCTACCCATGACAATTCTTTATTTAAACATTCTGAGTGTGCTCTCAATTTACTTCTATTTAACAGGGGAAAAACAAATTAGCCCAGCATCATTTTTAATATTAGAGAGGCAATGGTAGCTCAGTGACCTAAAGGACATTTCCAACTTAACAGAGCCTTTGGGATGAATTCTAATGATGGAGATTTTAATCAGACATTTGCGTTGAACATCACTTTGGACATTTTTAACATTAGCACTTGCCCTTGGGCTGGTTTTTCCATCCACATTCAAGACAGACCATGCTCTTGGTGTGCCCTTCAGAAAGGGGAGGCGTGAAGGGCACAGAGGCCACCTGGGCCAGGCAGCAGAGTGAAAGTGTTGATCGTCATACGCTAGGTCTAAACTCTTCTCATTTCCCTGTCCCAAGTGAGATACTCTGGCCACTGGATTCCGGACTTCTCACCTACAAACAGGCTCCTCAACGCTACCTACCTCACGGAAAGCCTAGATTAATGGAACTTCCTGCTCAGCAGTAGGGGCTGTTTTTACTAAGGTCACAGCAGAGACTGGGAAAGCCAGGCACCAAAACAGCCCTGCAACTGGACTGGCATTTGGTGAACTCTGGCTGTGAGTTGTGAAGGCGTGTTGGTACCTGGTGTTACATGAGCTCTGCCAGCTGTCTCATAGACATTTGTTGGTGGTGGTCTTTATTTTCCTTCCAAGACAGGGGCTTGCCATGCAGCTCTGGCTGGCCTTTGTGACTTGTGACCATCTGTGTAACTATGGTTGGCCTTAAACTCATGATCCTCTTGCCTCTGCCTCCCAAGTACTGATATTATGAGTGTGTAACACTGCCACTTGCTTAAGAGTCTAATTTTGTCAACCTCCCTGAGGAGTCTATCATCTTGTCTAGCTGACTTATTTCCTCCAGTTGTCAGAAAGGAATGGCGCCCGTAATACCCACCTCTTATCTGGCTTTCAGATATGAAAACCTTGGGAAAATGATTTCAGATATAAATGAAAGACCTTCGGCTGGGATTATACTTCAGTGATAGAGAGCACTTACCTAGCCATGGCTTTGGTCCCATCTCTACCATGTGTACTCTCTGTCTCTGTCTCTGTTTTTCTCTGCCTGTCTGTCTGTCTGTCTCTCTCTCTCTCTGTGTCTCCAGAGAGTTTAGGAAAATTAATCTAAATTAACCTGTGTCTCCTGCCCAGCCTTGTCTGCATAATGTATATTCCTCTCCTGGGAACGTGGCTCTCTGTTGGGGTAAACTACAGAACACGTTCATATACACTCTTGAGAACACACTGGAGTCCAGATCTTTCCAGACATATGCTTCTCAGTCTAAGCCCCAGATCCAACTCACATGCCCACGCCTCTAGATCAAGAGAGGTGCTCACCATTGATTTAGGCAGAAAACAGTACAGAAGGTTACATCTATGACCCATACTTTCTGGAAGTTTTCCCAGTTTGTCATCCAGGAATTAGAAACACTGATCCCTCCAAAACTTAATGTACACATGTGGTGACCTTGTATGTGGGCTCAACACCAAGTTGAAATGGGCACATGACACTTAATCTAAGGTATTGTGCCTATAAGAGGGAGCCTGTTCCTCACTCCACTGATTAAATTAGGGGACAAGAAAATGTTGTTTGTGCCACAATTTCAGAGCTAGGAAAGCAAAATAAATGTCCTAGGGTAAAACACAGCTTACTGTGCTATTTGTAGGGATTAATTTGTTTGCACAAGAGATGTGGAAGTTAGCTGGGCATGGTGGTGCACACCTGTAATGTCAGCCCTGGGAAGGCTGAGTGAATCAGAAGGATCATGAGTCTGAGGCCATCCCAGGCTACATGGTGAAATCCTATTTCAACAAAACAAGAAAACCAACAATATAACTGGGTGCAGTGACTCCTCTAATTTCAGGAGGCAGAGGCAGACAGGTATCTGTGAGTATGAGTTCTAGGCTAGCTAGGGCTATATAGGACTATATAGAGATCCTTTTTCAAAACAAAAAACAAATTAACAAAAAAAACCTACACCAATTTAAAATTCGGTTCAGAGTCTGAGTATATGAACTATTGACACACTTATACCATGGAGTACCAGTTAGAAAAGTATCCGTACATGTACACCCTCGTACATACATGCAGAATGAAGATAGATTGATGAGCCATGTGAGTGGGGAAAGCCAGAAGCAAATGTATACACACACAGCTACTATAGTCCTATATATGATAGAAACCATGTGCACACAGCACACATGTACAAGTATGTCATTCCTGTATGCAACACTGATATAGGTATAGAAGATATAGTAGGTATAGAAGAAAATTCTGGCAGGGTGCGTAAGACATGAACCGTGCCCTGTGTTTTGCCCAGGGTGTGAGCTCAGGTGAAGCTTGGGGAGATTGTGTTTCCTATATGCCATCATCCAACAGTATCTGAATTCTGAATGTGTGTGTGCACATCACATGTGTAGTCAGAACAAAGCCAGCTAGCATTACCTGTCCAACAGGGAGATGCTGGATGCACCTCGTTGCCACCCAGGTTTTCCTTTTCAATGTTGTCTTTATCTGTCATAGGGAAATGGCACTGGGGAACTTCCATAGCGCCTGTGAATTTCCCTTAGTGTGTGCTTTCTAATTATAATGGCTTTGTAAATTTCTGATTCTTACATACAGAGGACCACTAGTGAATGAAGACGGAGCCCATGTAGGCCTCCATCCTAATCTACCATACACAAGCTGCTTATGGGGACATTGCTACTTGTGCATCAAGGACAGAGACAGAGTAAGGCCACCAGAGACAGGAGGGTGCCCTTCAAAATACCAAGTGTTGTGTTTATCTAGGGAAAGTTCCAACTTACCTCATCCCAGCTAGGTTTATCTTCATTAGAGAATCCTCCATTAATTCACACCCACTGCTCTGGGCTGCTTGAGCAGCAGGGACGAAGAACATAATGTATGATTTTCCCATATCTGTCTCTGGGTTTCTGATTGGTAAGTGTGTTAGTTCAGCTATTGTTCAGTTATCCAGAAGCAAATGGCGCGCGCACACACACACACACACACACACACACACACACACACACACACAACCTGCTCAATGTCAAGCACCATAGACCTGTCCACCACACGACTCCACTTGTCTCTACAGAGTGGAAGCCAGGTACTCTGGAAAAACAACTGCTGTGCGCCAGACATGCCTGCTTCACCACAACTGTTGGATTAGCTCCCTAGGATTGGGAAGAGGACAACAGGATACCTGGGGCGGAGCAACTTCAGGAAGTCCCAACACATCCCTGAGCCTGTGTCAGTGGCCTTTTCTACTAAAGTCCATAGTTTCTTGTCCTGCTGTCTATTTGGACATCTTATGACAGGGAAAAGAGAGGCACCACATATCCCATTCAACATCCCACAGAAGCCCGTGAGGCCCATGGAGATTTTGCACCCTAGAGGCTGTACAGATTCCAGCAGGTGAGTGCTTTCTGCCCTAGCCTCCACCCACAAGCCCATGCAGAGCTTCTAGGGGCCCCACCAGCTTCTCAATGCAGACAGCACTGGCTCTCCTCAGAGATGAGGCCTTACGTGAGAAGAACACAGCACCAACCAGACAGGCCCAGCACCAGCCATCTGCTGTCAACGGTGGCTGACTTCATACTGGTGAAAACCCACGTCAAGCTATGGTTGGAAGAGGAGCATGTGACCATCTTCCCCAGGCTGTCATCTAACCCCTCCTGGGGAGCTTCTGTGGAATAGGCTGAGGTAGCTAAAGACTTCCTCCTACGTGGATCTAACCTACCCAAAGGAAGATGCTGCACGTGACCTGGGAAATCATCTGCTGCCTGGCTTTCTTAGGAAGTTGTTCAAAAAGATTTCAGTAAAGGCTAAGTGACTGAAACGTGGCAAGGAGGTTAGATGACACTTTGGGTACACCTTGAAGCCACCAAGGGTCTCTACCATGAGGCATGAACACACCTGCCTGCTGAAGAGAGATACCCCGCCCCCACAGCGTGCCAGCAGGTAGGAACATACAGCTAGGAGGTAGACGGGCTGGGGAAGGTTATCAGATGGGGACCACGGCTGTTAGTGTTGTTCAAGGGGGTGAACAAGCAGCGCTGGGCTTGGGGCAGAATAAAATACAACAGTTGTCCAGGAGACAGCTTGTCACCAAGCACCTGGAGGTCTATGTGCAGTGAACACAGGCATTGGCAGCGTTGAGCGTGAGGAAAAATATTCTCTTAGGACAAACAATGTATTTTATATAGCAAACAGGATTTGAAATCGGAGGGAAAGTTACAGTTGAATTACGGCCCTCGAGGCACGTGTTCCTTGTGTGCAAACTGCACACGCATGCCCTCTCCTAGGGGAGGCTCTAAGTCTGAGTGTGGACACTACGGGCTGCCCTCTGGGAAGGAAAAATGGCAGAAACACTTTACTTTTCTTCTGTGGACAGGCGGTGCAGGGCTGTGCCCAAGTCCTCCAGTCTGCCTTTGTGCTCCAGTTCCTGGTACAAGCAGCGTGGAACAGTGGCCAGGCCATGCAGCAACCCGAACAGGCAGCCGGCGATGGTTCCCGTGGCTCCGCTCTCACCTAAAAGGACAAACACAAGTGTGTCCTTGGGGGGCGGGGTTCCCGCTGACAGTCTGCTGCCTTTATATCTCTGAGACCATCCTAGTACTCAGGAGACTGAGGCAGGTATACTGGCATGAGTTCAAGGCCTGGGCCAGGAAGTGAGTATCAGGCCAGCCAGGGTATATGGCAGTACCCTACCTCAAAAACCAACAGGACCCCTCCCCCAGGCTGCCAGCCACGGAGGCAGCCTCAGTTCTAAGCTCTAGGTCCTCTCTGCTGTAAGCTGCTTCCCTTCTCTCCCCATTCAGGTGACGTCTTGCCACCACAAACCAACCAACCCAGTGGTGTTTCTAAGCAGACAGTCATGAGTAGTGACTGGGAGAATGCAGTCCTAACACATAGCCCAATCCCTGTTCCTGTTTGTATAGCCTGGGAATTTAAAAAAGCCTGTCCTCAGCTTCCACAATCAAGCCTCAAGTTTCTTTCTTCTTTCCTTCCTTCCTTCCTTCCTTCTTCCTTCCTTCCTTCCTTCCTTCCTTCCTTCCTTCCTTCCTTCCTTTTCTTTCTTTCTTTCTTTCTTTTTTTTTTTTTTTTAGTTTCTCAAGACAGGGTTTCTCTATGTATCTGCTGTGGCCATCCTGGAACTAGCTCTGTAGACCAGGCTGGCCTCGAACTCACAGAGATCCGCCTGCCTCTGCCTCCCGAGGGTTGGGATTATAAGCATATGCCACCACTGCCTGGCAAGCCTCAAGTTTCTTAACTGATCGACAGCCCTGGGATCCATCTTTGAGCAACTTCATAAAGGAGTTATATGTGAGGTTACCAAGAACATGCATCTGCATGTGGCAGCTGTGTCTCCTGATGGTCAGAGCCCCTTTGTGGTCAAGCACACTTGATGTGCAGTTAGCTTGGTCCTCTATATCAGAAATGCAGGCACCAGGGCACATTCCCAGTTGTCACACATGTGCACTTGGATTCATTATACCATGCTTTTCATCCGCCCTTTGTGGGAAGAAATATCCTAAAAGGGAGATCTGGCCCATTATGATTGGGAGAAGAAGGGAGTTATCTTACTCCACAAATAAGCTAACCACCTCAGAAATATTCATAAAATTGTCCTTAAAATTGGGCTGCTCCCTATTTCTGACAATGGTGTGTTCACTGCCTTTCCATCTCTGGTTTGCATTCAAGCCAACCACAGCCTACTTTTGTTTGTTGGTTTTTTAATATTTATTTTTATTTTATGTTTATGAGTGTTTTGCTTGCATGAATGTGTATGCACCATATGTGTGTCAGTTGCTGATGGAGGCCAGAAGAGGGTATCAAAGCCCCTGGAATTACAGTTCATGATGGTTGTGAGCTACTAGCTGGATGCCGGAAACTGAGCTCACTTAACTGCTGACCCATCTCTCCAGCCCATTGTTTGTTTTCGAGTCAGGGTCTTTCACAGCCCAGGGCGGCCTTGATCTCACTATGGAGCTAAAGCTAGCCTTGGACTCCCAATTGCCTCGACTCTACCTTCCTAATACTGGACATATGGGCATGTGCCACCACCACACCCTGTTTGTGAGGTGCTGGGGATTGAACCGAGGACTTAGTGCATGTTAGGTGAGCACTCTACTAATTGAGCTCCGCTGACTTCCCTTCTCCAGTTTTTAAAAGACTTTAGTGGGTTTATTTATTGTGTGTATGTGAGTGTGTATGTGCCGTAGTGCCTGTGTGAAGGTGTGGGAGCTGGTTCTTTGCTTCTACCATATCCTGGAATTACACTCTGGTTATCAGGGTTTTACCTGCTGAGCCATGCCCCTCACCACCTGACGCACCTTTTTTGTTTTTGGAGACAGAGTCCTATGTGATCCAGACTACCCCCAAACTCATTATGCAGCCAAGGATGACCTTGAACTTATGATCCTCATGTCTCATCTCCCAAGTGCTTGGATTACAGGTATGTGACACCATGTCTGGTTTTTTTGTGTGGGACTGGGGATCGAACCCAGGGCCTCATTCATACTAAGCAAGTACTCTGCCAGCTGAGCTACATCCCCAGCCCCACGGCCTGCTTTTCAGAATTTCAGGGTCACTTGCTTCCTGCAGTCTCAGGAAGTTTTAAAAATCCGTGAGATGAGCACAGTTGAGTATGCAGATGCAGTGTCTAAAACTGCATGAATTTGCCATTTCTTAAAAAAGAGTTGAGCTGTGATCCCCAAGTGTTGTGGCCCCCGTCTCTTTGGCTGGGGACCTTGGAACTGCCTCTGATTCCTCCTCACATGACCTTTGACCCCAAGCTGCTTCTGAGTCCGGGTAATGTTTCAGACACACTCTCATGTGCTAGCATATGCATACTTGCACACACACACTCACACACACACACACACACACACACACACACACACACACACACACAGGGGAGAGCAACTGGACTGGATGAGGCTGGTGTCACAATGGCTGATGGAGGGAAAGTCAGAGCAGTTGTTCTTGGATCAGATATACTTAGAGACCTGGGTGCTGGTCCTGGGAGAGGCCTTAACATGGATATCCAGGCAAACAGTGGAACCACAAAGAACCACTCTGGTCTGAGTTCCCATAACGGTTCTTCCTCTCCTTCCCGTAGAACCTGCTTCCAGGATGGCCCTGACTCAGCTGTCCGTTCTCAGAGGAAAGCTGAGAGAATGCTGAAGGACACATCATGGTTTGTGGAACCAAGTTCTGGTCCCCCATAGAACTTTCCATTGGCAGCTGAGGGCTCTGGCCACACACTCAACCGCACCAAGATGCATTTGCTTCGGGACACGGGTCAGAGGCAACTCAAGGGCAGTGGCATCCCTGTCAGGTTCTCTCAGTCATCCAAATCCACCTTGCCTCTCTAGGCCATGCAGGGCACCTGGCAGCTCTCTTTGTCTCACAGCCTGCCTCAGGCAAGTGCATTCCAGACACTCTGCATTCGCTCTACCCCTGCTTGCAAGGCTATAAATGCTGTGCTTTTGTACAGGCTGCAGACCTGCAGTGGGGGAGGAGCCTGTGTAGTTGGGTTGAGGGAGACCTGCCAGCTCTGAGTGAGCAGCTAGACAGAGAAGAGTCAGCCGGGCAGTGGCGGCGGTGACGGCGGCGGCAGTGCACGCCTTTTATCCCAGCACCCGGGAGGCAGAGGCAGGCGGATCTCTGTGAGTTCGAGACCAGCCTGGGCTACGGAGTGAGATCCAGGAAAGGCTCCAAAGCTACACAGAGAAACCCTGTCTCGAAAAACCAAAGAAAGAGAAGAGTCCCTGCACCTGGCCACTGTCCTTCTGACGGGGGTCGTCTGTGAGACTGGCAGGCTTGTGGGCCACACCAAAGTAGGTTACTGCAACTGTATCTGTGGTCCTGATGCTGGCATGTATACTGCAATCAAGACTCCAGAGTGTGTCTGGCAATGGAGAAGGGCCTGTGTTCTGGGTCTGTGGCTGAAGCCCACGTCTATGGACTCTAAACACTGAGAAGTGCTCCAGGGCACAGGGTCTGTACCTTCTGGGTGTATCCACCACTGAGGAGGACATCTTACCTCCATGAAACATGGCCCGCTGGCACAGCTCAGACCAGTTGCTTCCTGCAGCAAGGAGGGCATCATAGGCAATCATGGGGGCATCATGGCCGCGCCGCCCCCCTCGGCCTTCTGAGCTCCACTTCTTGTATGTCTGAAGAGAACCGTGGGTCAGTGTGCATCTGGCAAAAGAGCCAAGTCTGTCCCTGTGCCTGCCATCCACCCACCGGTCTTGTTCACTCATTCACTATGCCCTGGCTGAGTTCCACGGAGCACAGGCACAGTCCAAGCCTGGGGCTGGACTTACCTTGTCTCTCTCCTCTGCATCATAGTTGCCAGGGAAGGTGGCTTTGTTCTCTGTGTCTTCGCTGATTTTTCTCTCCTCCAAATAAAACTGCCATTTGGCTTCAAAGTAAAACCAGTGCTCTTGGTACTCTAGGTGCAAGCACAGGGCAGGTGGGCTGATGGTGCCTGGCGGAGGTTGACATGGGGAAGGGGGAGGTGGGCAGTGCCTTCTTCCTGCCACAGGTGTAGGGGATGGAGGTCCTGTGCCTAAAATAAGCAGCCCAATAGGCATGGCCGCTTCCAACAGCAGCACAGAAGATGGGAGGAAGTGATACAGTGCTGGTTATTAAACCGTTCTCTAAGGCAGAAGGTGGTCACAGGACAATATGAGCCTATAATTTTAATTAACAATCTCTTTCTAAAGCAGAAAAAGGGGATATGATATAGATATAATAGGATGAAAGGGTAGATTAAGGAAGGAACTTACTTCTAAAGAGCAACAACTTGTTTAAAATGTTTTACATTGGTTTAGATTTTAGTCTATTGATACAAACTTAGTTAATTTTGTTATATTGTGTGTATATTTCTACTCTTGTTTAAGGTATTATGTTTATATAGCTCATTTAAAATTGTAATGGATAATTAAAAATAGATTAATAACTGGTCATCTATGATAATCATACTCATAGCCATGTTAGTTAAGTCTTCTAGGTATACACAGAGATATATCAGATAGACAGGTACTCTTCAAACACTTCAAAGGTCTACAGAATATGGCATTTAAAATATTTTTAAAATTTAGACTTTCTGGACAGTGAGACATGTCTGCTCCTGGCAGTACCGATTTGCTTCAGAGAGGAAGATGGGCATTGAAAACACTTCATATCTTATCTTCACCTTGGCAAACATAGCCATTTGGGCTAGAAACTGTTCTTGCCTGGACTGCTTGATCAACTGGACATGCAGGACCCATAGAAAGGTGACCACTGAACTTTGTTTGACAAAATGGTCCTTCAGATTCCTGCTTCGCAAAGGAAACTGCCAGACATTCTACAGGACACTGAGAAAAGTGACCAAGAGACTCTAGCCCTGTGGGCTAAAAACAGATGCCCCAACTTTACAAAGGAACATTAGGTGACTGTCCAGGCTGCCAGCTGTCTCTGTCTATTCTTGCAAGACTCCTGAAAAATGTTTACATCCTTCTCCTGGTTCTCAGGTAATATTATATCCTTCTGAGGTCTTTGATGTGGTTGAAGACTAGATAGTTATAATTTCCTCAGTTATGATACAAGATAAGTTACATATAAAACCTTAGACTCACAAATATAAGATAGATAGGATATCTTCTTTAATATTGTAACTGTAATTCTTGCTAGATAATTGTTTTGTTATATGTAATTTTACTATGTAAAAGTTAAAACCTTCCTAAAAAAAAAAAAAAAAAAAAGAAAAGGGGAAGTGCTGTGGATATCGCTCTGTGTAAATAAAGTTCTGATTGGCCAGTGGCCAGGCAGGAAGTATAGACGGGACAAGAGAGAAGAGAATTCTGGGAAATAGAAGGTTGGGGAGAGACACTGCCAGCCGCCATGAGAAGCAACATGTAAAGACACTGGTAAGCCACAAGCCATGTGGCAAAGTATAGACTAACAGAAATGGGTTAATTTAAGATAGAAGAAACAGATAACAAGAAGCCTGCCACGGCCATACAGTTTCTAAACAATGTAAGTTTCTGTGTGCTTTCTTGGTTGGGTCTGAGCGACTGTGGGACTGGCGGGTAAGAGAGATTTGTCCTGACTATGAGCAAGGCAAAAAAACTCTAACTACAATTAGGTCTGGAGATGTAGCTCAGGGTTAAGAGCACTTGCCTAGCATGCATAAGATATTGAAAGAGAGAGAGAGAGAGAGAGAGAGAGAGAGAGAGAGAGAGAGAGAAATTCCCCAAACAAAAGAAACCCAGAAACCCAAAGTGAAATCAACAGGGAATTCTGTATTTTGATGAGCTTAAACCTGGGCCTGCACAGTAAGGGGAGAAGTTTCATTATTACTGATAGCCTGAAACCCAAGCCGCAAGTAGGCTGCAGCACCCCTGGCTAGCATATCTGATGAGGAGGGCACTGGCTGGGCAGTGGCCAGCAGGCACTCATCTTACAGAGGACCAAGCCCTCCAGAGACTGGGAGCAGCAGGAAACGGAGGTGTCTGCTCTAAGAGGTCCACAGCTTGTCCTTCCCTGGAGGCAGCAGAGGATGGGGAATGCCCTGGCCTTTAGGGGCTGGTAAGGTCTGGGGGACACAGCTGAAGATAAAGATCTAGACCCTAAGACAGACGGAGGCGGCGCACACCTTTAATCCCAGCACTCGGGAGGCAGAGACAGGCAGACCTCTATGAGTTTGAGGCCAGCCTGGACTACAGAGTGAGATCCAGGACGGGCTTCAAAGCTACACAGAGAAACCGTGTTTCAAAGCAAAAACAAAAAACCAACCAAACAAACAAACAAAAAAAGATCTAGACCCTGGATCTTTTCTGTCTCTGGCTGGACAGAGGACAGAGCAGAGAGTTCAGGGCTACAGGGAGATGAGTAGAGGCCGCAGCAGAGAAGCCAGGAGGTGCTGGGGCAGCTTCTTGGATTAGCACATCTGGACCTGCCGGGCTTCACAACGCTGAAACACTGTCTACTTGAATACCACTAAAGGCAAACTGCCTGTGTGGGACAGCACTGGCCCCAGCCCTGCCTCTACCCAGGGAGCAGGTGAGGGCAGCTCGGCAGTGAGATTTCCAGGCCCAGAGCCCAGGACCAGCAAAGTCTGTCTGAGTCTTCTAGCTGCCCCTCAGAGAGGGCACTCTGGGAACACTCTCTAGGAATGTTTACAGAACATCTCTTTCTGGGTGAGCTTAAGCTCTTTTGAAAGTTTTGTGTCCGAGGAGCCCCTCAGACTCCAGTTAAGCAAACTTAAAATCGAACAGACATAACAGGACTGCTTCTCAGGGGTCACCTCCCAGAAAGAGTTCATTCCCCAAATGTCCTGGCCATGGATTCTGTTCTCAGGTTCATGCCCTCACGGATGGCACACTTCCAACAATAGCCCCCTGGGTTCTGGAGTCCTTGGGTGTCCCTTAGCAATGTGAATGCTGTGCTGTAAGGGTCTGCTCTATCATAGCAACTGCCCTCCAGTCTTGGGGGGCACCTGGTGACCCTGCTCAGATGAGAAACAGCCCACTGAGTGTAGGCAGTATTGGGGGACCTTCAGGAGACTTCTAAGCCATTTGAGACAGAGGAATCAGGAAATGATGGCTTAAACTAAGCAAAAATAAATAAAATAAATATTCCATGGAGGCCAAGTAAGTGAGGGACGGATAGTCCAGAGATGAGCTAGCTAGAATGCCTGGCACTATCCTTTAGGCCCGATTTCCCTCAGTGCTGAGGCCCACTGGGTACCCTGTGTGCTATGTGTCCTTGTAAAGTTGTTTGGAAATCCTCTAGAACATGCCCCCTCCCCCATCTTGTGGTGACTTTGATGGGACTCTTGGAGCTTCTCAAGAATCCCTCAGCTTTACACTCTTTTGGAGAAGCAGTAGCCTTGGCCCTGGGCTCACATCCTCCTTTCTCTCAGGATACCCTGGATGGCTTATTTTAGACAGTTTGCTCCTACTTAGGTGCATAGCAGGACATATGGTGTCATCTGCACTCCCCACTCACACACATCCCTCTTAGAGTGGAGAACAGCCTGGGGGAAGAGGGACTTCCATATACTCAGTGGCTTGGGGAGTGAGCCCTGAGTTTTCTGGTCCTGCATTTGGGCTCCTGTATCTGTGTCTACTGCACAGCACTCCCAAGTCAAGTGGGAGAGGTGGGGTATACTTTGCTGCTTGTGTGTCCGAACCTTGAAAGCCACAGTGCTCCCAGGATTTTTGAGTAACAGGCTGACCATGTCCAAAAGGTGACAGGCTCTGGGTTAATGAGAGCAGATGGAAACCTTGGAAACACATGCCCTTAGTGGTCTCTGGGGACTCATGGCATGGGGACCCATCTTGGTACAGATGGAAGTATGTGGCATGGGGTACATCTCTTTGGCCAAGTACATACAGGTTAGGGTGTGGCTGTGTGAAATGTGTGAAATAGATGCAATCCCTCTGTGAATGCAGAGACAGTTCTCTATTGCCCTGGATACTTGGTGTCAGCTTGGACATGGGGAGGGTGTGGGTGTCTCAGGCTACTGGGGAAGCAGCCACCCATGTGGCTGTGGTTCTCCTTGAAGTCCTGGTACCACTTGGAGCAGGCGTCTGCTCTCTGCCAGGTGAGGATCTTTGTGAAGTCAGCTCTTCCTAGACTGACCGAGGGCTTCTCTAGGCATTGCCTCTGGGTGAACCCCTCGAGCTGCTGGGCGGCCAGGGCAGGACTTGAGTTGGCATGTGAGCACCTGTGCTTTGGGTGAGTGGAAAGCAGAGGGGCCAGAAGACACTCACCTGCCATGTGCCGAATGGTCTTCCTACAGTACTCCTCAGCCAGCGGAAGCACCTTCAGCATATCTCTCCCCCACTGTACAAGTGGCTTGCCTTGTACTGCGTAAGAGGCGAACAGAGCAGTGCATAGGGACCCAAGGAAACCTAGAGAGCAGGAGGAGGAGAGAAAGAGCTCTGTTACCTGGGCCAGTGGCTTTCTGAGTTCAAACAGACCATCTCCAGAGCTGTGAGTTCTGCCTCTCTCTCTTTTTTTAAAAAAAAATATTTATTTATTAATTATGCATACAGTGTTCTGCCTGCATCCCTGCAGGCCAGAAGAGGGCACCCGATCTCATTACAGATGGTTGTAAACCATCATGTGGTTGCTGGGAATTGAACTCAGGACCTCTGGAAGAAGTGCTCTTAACCTCTGAGCCATCTCTCCAGCCCCCTGCCTCTCTCTTTGTAGAAGAATCAAGACACTCACCTTTTTGGGGCCGCTACAGGACTGGAGACTAAGCAGAGAAGCATAGGCCATATGGTGGTATTTTCTCCACCCATGATCTTGGGCTATACTGCCCAAAGGAGGCGGTGCTTCCTGCCATTGTACATAACCTCTTTTAAGGGGGGTGGAGAAGGGTCATGTGACCCTGGATTGGCTCTGGTCAGATCAGAGGACGACTTCTGCTGTCTACTCCATTCTGTAATCATGAGTGTGTTTCCTCAATTTATATCTTAACAAATTCTGTTACCCATTTAATAGAGTCACGTGGATTGATTGTAGTAAGTGGCGCCCAACTGTGGAGAAGGGCAGCAGCCCACAGAACTGACTCCAACATCTACTTAGCCTGGAGTCCAGTTTCCCCTCAAGATCTATACCTCTTTTCTCTTTTGTTCTGACATGAACGGTAGAGGGACAAAGAGTATTTTCCCCCTTGTGTGGCTTTTTCCTCACCACACTTAGTGACAATTCGGCTTCCAGGTGGAACATCACTCTCACAGGACTCACGTCCGTCCAGCCCCCGCTGTACCTGTGGGATGGTTGTGGGTCATTCTGCCGCACTCAATGCTGACTTCAATGAGGGTCTCCAGACGTTCTGGCTTCCAGTACCGCATCCCAATGCACATTGCTTTAGTGGCAGCTCCAAACCCTGAACCTACATGGGAGACAGACACCTGAATTCAGATTTGCCCCTGCGACCCCTGAAGTCTGGCATTCCTAACTTCTAAAGAACAAGGTTTATGTAACAACATGTCATTAGAATATCATTAGATGAGTGGACAATAAACATGCCACCCCAACCCCAGACAGGAGAAAAGAGATCTGTGGGTCAGGTCGCAAGAAAGTGGAGTTGTCTGACCCCTGAAAATGCACTTTTTCCTGACCTAGGGCAGGCTCCGAGTGAGCGTCTACTCGGGGACCATCAGAAGCAGCGTGGACCAGACATGCCTGCATCCTTCCTTCTTCCCTGTCTCTCTTTTTCTCCTCTCCTTCCTTTTTTGGAAACAGAGCTTTGTTATATAGACACATTCTTGGGAGCTTTTCTCCTTCACACCAGTGTCATTAAGTTATAAGTGACATAGAGTCCTCTTCTGGCCTCCTCGGGCACCTCACCTAGGTGGTGCATTTCCACACATCGAGACACTAATATTCTTTGTTTCTGCTGTTGAGGCTCTCTGCTCTCTTTTGTGAGGTTTCCCGTAGGCATGCTCTATGAACTCTCTCCACATGCACAATGGAAAGGATGTAGTTTGCTGGTTGGAATCTTGCCCCTTTTCACCGCTCTATAGCAGAGAATTTCCACACCTCAACACACAGACCTACTTCATTCTTTTAAACAGCCACATAGCACTCCACTGTATAGATACACAGTTGACTTTCCCATTCTCTTACTGAGGGACGCTAGCTGCTTCCAGGTCTTTGCAAAAGTCATCCTCATGTACACGTTTCTGAGCATTGCTTTAGTATGTGTCATTATGTGTCTTTAGGACTTTTAGAAGTAGAATATCAGACCAAAAGGCATTTTCATTAAACGATTTTGACAGATAATGCTGGATTTCGCTCTCAGGGGCTTGTATCACTTTTGCCCTACCTGGGAGAAGCCCTATATGTCCCCTTTTGCACCACAGCGATGACCCTGAAGTCTTCCTGGTTGGTAGTTGTGATGGTCAGTTTTAATTGTCAATGTGACACAGTCTAGAATAACCTGGAAAGAGTGTCAGCTAGGGACTAGCCACATTGGGTTGGTTTATGGGCATATCTGCGGGGCTTGTCTTCATTAAATTAACGGATGTGGGAAGACTCAGCCCACTGTGGGCAGCACCATTCCTAGTCAGGGGATCCTGCACATTTAAAAGTGGAGAAATCAAGCAGAGAACAAGTAAGCAAGTAAGCAAATACACATGAGTTCATTTCCCTCTGCTCTTGGCTGTGTGATGTGGCCAGCTGACTGAAGTTCTTCCCTTGAGGTCTCCATAATGATGGGATGTAGCCTAGACTAGAACTGTAAGCTGAAACAAATCCCCTTCCCTCTAAATTGCTTTTTATCCAGGGTATTTTATCACAGTAGTAGAAATGAAACTAGAATAGCAGTCCTGCGATGCCTGCTTAAACCGCTTCTCTTGGTAGTGATGTGTTTATAGCTGTTCCAATTATCTCTCCTGGTGTTAACACCCACACCTCTCTCATTGTGCCTTCTATTGCACCTGGGCTGCTCTCTTTTGGCCTACCTGGGGTATCAGAGTGGCTGACCTGGTGCTCTGCTGCTCTCGTGCCCTTCAGAGACATCCCAGGCTTTAGCACATTCTCTTCTGTTTGGGAAGAGAGAGCCCAGGTCCCCAGGTTGATGGAGCTAGAGAGGGGGCTGACAATGGTGGCACCCACAGTGGGACATGTCCACTCTGGTCCCTTCAGGATAAATGCAGAGCAGTGGTTTCATTATTCTAAAGGAGTACCTGGAGACAGGGCCAGCGGGGGGAGAAGAGAAGCTCTGAGAGGTGGGAGGGAGCTGGGCCTGCCTATATGCTGCACTCCATGGACACAGACAGCACTTCTTACCAAAGTACAAGCTCCGAGGAAAGGCAGTGGAAAGTATCTCTTACACTGGAGATGGATAGCAAAGCCCCTCTGGGGGAAGCCTGATGCCATGTGGACAGCATCTTTAACAGATGCTCAAGCAAGCAGGGCTGCCTGACAAGGAGATGCCCTGTCCAGTGAAGGATCTGATCCAGACATAGGGGAATGCCATGATGAGTTCCAGGGCAGGCTGCCAGCACCTGCACCCTCAGGATTCCCAACAGCATCTCTGTGAACAGAAATCTTTCTGACCCTTTTCACTGAAGGGCGTATGCCAGGCGAGGAGGTAGTTGTCTGGCTTCAGCTGCGAGCAGCCCTCGATAGTGGAAGGGTCCGGCCGATGCTCTGTAAGCTTCTCCACGGTCTCCACATAGCGCTTTACCATCTCACGGTACAGGTCATCCAGGCACCAGTAGTCTGTGGAAGAAGGGGTGGGAACAGATGTCAGTGAGGATAGAAAGTGGGTGTGGTGCTGGGCATTGGAACGGCTTCCATCAGTGGCAAGGACTCATGAGTGTGCTTAGAGGAGAGGAGAAAGTTCGGTAACTCAGTCACTGCCTGGATGGATTTTAGACCTTAAGCAGACTGTTTTGTTTGTCTTAAGGTTTCTATTGCCGTGAAGAGACACCATGACCAAGACCAAGGCGACTCTTGTAAAGGAAAACATTTCATTGTGGTGGCATTCAGTCCAGAAGTTTAGCCCATCATCATTATGGTGGGAGCATGGCAGTGTGCAGGCAGACATGGTGCTGGAGAGGTAGCTGAGAGTTCTATATCTTGCAGGCAATAGAAAGTGAATTGAGTGTCACACTGAGCACAGCTTGAGCAAAGGAGACTTCAAAGCCCGCCCCCACAGTGACACACTTCCTCCAACAAGGCCACACCTATTCCAAAAGAGCCACACCTCCTAATAGTGCCACCCCCTTTGGGGGGGCTGGCTGTTTTCTCTCAAACCACCACAGTGGTGTCCTGAGAGTCTAGGGAACACCTCCCACCATCATTTTTACTAATGGTTTTGTCCACGCAGAATAAACTACATCTCACTATGCTATGCAGAGCAGCGGCCTCACTGTTCTGAAGGGACACCAGGAGACAGGGTGATTCCACTGAGATCCAGCTCCCTCCCACCCCCTTGGGAAACCCAGGCTCTATATGGCTGCTATTGCCAAACTGTGCCCTTTTCCCTTGAAGTGCATTTGGGAAGCTGGAATGGGTTAAACCCCTGAAGATCACGGGGCACAGGAGGTGAAAAGAACTAGTCTACACTGAACATCTGCCTTTGGTGTGCACGAGCCCTGGCCCACCTCTGCCTCACATGCCCCAGAGCAGCCATCTTTTTCTCCAGGAAGACGTTTTACCTGGCTAGAGCTGAAGGGTTCTGACTGCAAAAGCCAGAGGTTTTTGGCCACTAAGTTAATGCACGCCTTGGTGGACAAAGGTCAACGCACACCCAGACAGTGGAGGCCAGGGTGCTTGATCATCTAGAGAGCGGGCAGTAGTTGGGGTCCCCAGTGAGCATGCGGGTGATGCGCTCCCATGTTCTCTCTCATAGCCACCAGTGCCTTTTCACTCTTTGTCAAAGCGGCACTCAGAATAGAGAAGTGCCATTCGGAGACAACCACTGGCCCTTCCACTGGCCGTGGGTGGCCTGACTTTGCTGAGGGCTGGCTGGTGAGAGGTGATGGAGCATGATAAGGGGCTGGTGACCCTGCTCCAGAGAAGAACAGGCTGGAAACCTCCAAGACTCCCTTGTTGCCAAGAGAAGCGAAGGGTCCATCAAGATTGCCCCCATCATCAGGATTGCCCCCATCATCAGAACTGCCCCCATCATCAGGATTGCTCCCCATCATCAGGATTGCTCCCCCATCATCAGGACTGCCCCCCCATCATCAGGACTGCCCCCTCATCAGGATTCCCCTCCCATCATCAGGATTGCCCCCCTATCATCAGGATTGCCCCCCCCCCCCATCATCAGGACTGCCTCCCCTCCCCGTCAGGATTGCTGCCCCTGCCCGTCAGAATTACTCCCCGGACAGGAGCAGAGCCTTTACCCGCAGCTGCGAGCTCTTGGAGAACGGGCTTTCTCCCACCCTGCCCTCAGCGCCCCTGGAACAGAGGTAACCCCGCCATTCTTCTTCTAGGGCTCACGCCTAGCTTGGAACTGGGGCGGGAGAAAGGATGGGCAGAACTTTGTTTTGGAAGAAGGAGTGCCCTGTGTCCCAGACAGGCTTCTTGTGGCAACCCTACAGGAATAAAATTAGCTTTGTCTGCCTGGGAACCCCCGCTGGGAGGCAGGACCTGCGGGTGGCCAGGCCCTTGGTGAGCCGCAGCATCTGGCACTGGTTTATCAGCGCTATCTGCTTACAGATGGCAGCTTCCTCCTCTGTCCTGGCAGCCCAGCCCTCCCCAAGCCCTCTAAAACAAAATCTCTGCCTGCAACTGAAACCAAGCTTTTCCGGAATAAAAAAGGTCCATAGGTCCAGCACGCTGCTCTGACTGCTACACCCAGCTCCCTACCTCCCCATCCATCCTCCCGAAGCCAGTTTAGAAAGCTGGCCAGCAGCTCTCAACGGACACGACAAAAACCAAACCAACCAAACCCAGTTTGAAGTAAAATGCCTATGAATTCCACAAAGTTGCACCTGCTTCCTCTCACCCTGACTCTGCCCTGTGTCTGCTCTATCTCTAATTCAGCTGTCAGAGTCCCTGAGAGGAAGAGAAGGGGCTGGTCTGGCACACCCTCATTCTGTGGGTCTCAGGTTCCCTGCAAGTTGCACAGGGAGATACTTCCTGCCCACCTCCCCTCCCTGCCTTACTGATTGGCCCTGGTAGTCACCAGTGGCACAAGATCGTCTAGAGGCCTGACCCCAGCCTGCTGGCCTTGCACTACCCCATGGAGCTCCTCATCCTGTGGCTCTGAATGACTCCTACAGCCACAAGGATTTTTCAGGAGCAGTCCTAGGCTCAGCAACAGCTAGCGGGAATGTGGAGCTACATTCCTGAGCCCCAGAGCAAACAGTGCTGAAATTGGCTCAGTGCCTGGGATGAGAGCCCGTGGTCACTACTGTCTCTGTCTTTGCACTCCTGAGTGAGACTGACAGGTCTTGTCTTTGTTTCTGCTCTTGTGTTCTGAATGCCACACGCCGACCCTGAATGAGCTGTGGCCACTGTGGCAGCTAAGCCATGGCCTATAGACCACAGAGCCATTGCTGGGTGATGAATCAGGAGTGCCACTTGGTTAAATGTGCCAAGAGGGGTTCCACTCTGGGAAGCAGGCTACAGGGCATCCAAACACCACAATAAATAGGCGGTGGACGGGGCACATAAGAACATGGCCTGTGCCAGATTGCCCAGATGTGTGCCGTCACATGGTTGCACAGTACTGGACAAATTCCTTAACCACGCCAAGTATCCATCTCTCACCTGTAGAATGGAAACACTGAAGCCACCTTTCAGAGTATGAAGATGACAGGGCTTTGGGATAGTGCATGTAAGGCAGGTGGGGGAGCTCCTCATGAACTTTTGCAGCCAAGAGTTGTGCCCACCATTAGTAACATGTCTCCAAGGCCTCCTAAAGCAGACTACAGTTGTTAAAAGCGAGGTTGTTTAAAGACAAAACCTTGAATTTTAGTGAGCAGGAAAAGACATGCTTAGTGTGTAGAGCAGTGGTTCTCAACCTTCCGAATGCTGCCGCCCTTCAGTACAACTGCTCACGTTGTGGTGACCCCGCCAAGCATAAAATTATTTTAGCTGCTACGTCATAATTGGGTAATTTTGCTGTTATGAATCATAATATAAAAATCCAATATGCAAGATGGTCTTAAGCAACCCCTGTGAAAGGGTCATTTGATCCCCCCCCCCAAAAGGGTCACAACCCACAGGTTGAGAACCTCTGGTGTAGACTAAGGGGTGTTCAGTAAGTGTTTTCGCATGATGTACAATGAGAGGTCATGACAGAGCCCAACATAGCAGCACATGCTTGGTACTCCTGGTGACTGGCAGGGAACTCTCTTGTTTTTTTTTTTTTTTTTTTTTTTATCAACAAACAAAACAAAACAAAGCAAAAACAAACAAAAAGTAATACTGCAAAATGGCCCCAACTAAATACACACACTTCATTTTGAGCGGACTTTGGTCCGTTGATCTAATCTCATGGATCCTGTGCCATTACACAGGACTTATCTGTGTCAGGGGCTCTCCAGGGAAGCTGCAAAGACATGCCTAGCACTCTGCACTCACAGAACACCCATCAGAAATAAGCACACACTAGCCCTTTGATGGTGCTGTGCATAGCCGTACATACAGCATCAAGGAAGCTGACACCAAGAGTCAGTACCCACTGCAGCTTTGTTTGAAAAGTCCTGTTCTCCAGAGGTTGTGAGCTGTGGTGGGCTCTGAGCTGTGGCATTGACCATAAAGGCGTGTAAGTATGGCCAAAAATATCAGAAGAAATAAATACCTGGAATTCATAATTTCTTGAACCCCTAAACAATGCTTCACCACTTCCCACAGTGTGATATTGTATCTTATCAATGAGTTTTACTTAGGGGCCCATTGATGATATTCCTATACAGTGACAGCAGGATCCATAAATACTTGGATTCCATAATTATGCACACTGAGAAAGATGCTTTGCCATTTCAACAAGCTGTGACACCATATCTTATCAACGTGCTTCAGCTCTATTTAGGGACATGACATTGGTGGCATTCCTATACAATGACCACAGAACTAAGTTGAGCGTGTTCACGACAGATGAACAGAATGGTGGATGCATATGTAACATTTGTTGGCTTAACTGCTGCCCTGAGATCTTAATTTTGCAATGATGGCATGTCAGATCTGTGGGATATCAGCATTCCTTGCATAGAAAAGACACACTATGTTTGCATATGCACTATTCTCTGAAATCCCTGTAATGTCTTGTTGATCTTAGCACTGACCTGTTCCTTACTGAACACACTTTGTTCTCCTGAATCCAGACTACTCCTTCTTGTAACATTTACACACAATGTCCAAACTGAATCACTCAGATGGATATTTTAACGTCAATTATTTGGGATTGAGATGCAATCCCCAAACAACGTTATCTCAAAGGGTCCAAATTTCAAGCCGGAGAACATATTCTTTGGAGTAGATTTAGAACAAGACGGCTCATCCTCTGCAGCGAGAACCTGTGCCTGTGCCTTCCAGGGGCATGCTTGTGCCAGAGCAGAAACAAGGGAAAGTTGTTCTTTAGGATCTGGAGTTTAACCATCTGCAACGTGCTGCCGTCCCCCAAACACACACTGGGGAAACATGACCTGCTGCCTGTCAAGCTCCAGGTCTTGGGTGAATATGAAATCACCACCTTCAGCCGCAGTGTCAGGTGACGCGGGGCACCCATGCACCACCACCTGCAGGGTTCTTGGTGCCGGTTTGCCATCAACACAGGAAGTCACACACCTGTTTTTCTACCCCAACACCCCTGGAGCAGAGCACGCCAGTCGATCCTACCTGTGGTGAGGGCCTCAGCAGTTGCCATGTGCATGATGGTGTTGTCACTCACTGGCCACTTCCCAGGGGAGAGCACGAGGCTGTCCAGCCCCCCTGTCTTCTGCAGCTCCTGCTGGATTGAGCCTAAAGCACTGTTCTCCCTGCAGACATTTCCATAGCCCAGGACATCACCAACGCTCGCCAACAACATCGCAGCCTTGAACTTCTCCATCTTGGAAGGTGACTCCTCTTAGCCTGCAGTTGCCTTTGTCCTTTCCTGGCCACCCTTAGCCGGCCCGGCTGACATTTATAGTGGTCATTGTATCACCATCCAGCACTCCCCAAATGGCCAGGCGTTCCTTCCCTGCCTTGGCAGGTGGCACCAATGAGATAAAGCTCCGAGCTCACCACGTGGGAGCTGTTTGGACAGCACTGACTCTCCAGCAAGGAGCCTGCTGGCACCAGTCCACACCCAGAGCGGCTCAGAGCCCTTGAGCCATGCTCCTGTGTCAGCTCCTTGATGGAATGTGCCCCCTGCTGGCAAAGAAGTGCATGTCACAAGGTGACCATGACTGCTCCATCATTGCCGTCCGCTTTGCCCCCCCCCCCCTTTCAAATAGACACTCATCCTGCCATCAAACTAATACATTATGTGGCCCCCTTTATATCGCTCTCTTTCACTCAGTATAATGTTGAGGTTCATCCATTGTAGTTTTATGCTTTTAGAAAACTTTCTGATTATAAAATTGTGAGGGCTGTGGGAGTAGCACCCTGATAGCGCAATTAATTATCTGATCTATGTGAGGCCCTTGGTCAGATCCTCAGCACCATTTAAAAAAAAAAAAAAAAGTCATGAGCTGGGCGGTGGTGGCGCACACCTGTAATCCCAGCACTCGGGAGGCAGAGGCAGGTGGATCTCTGTGAGTTCGAGGCCAGCCTGGTCTACAGAGCTAGTCCAGGACAGGCTCCAAAAAGCTACAGAGAAACCCTGTCTCAAAAAACAAACAAACAAACAACAAAAAAAAAAACCCAAAACAAACAAACAAGTCATGAGGGAAGAGTTTAAAATCTGTAGCACCCCTAGCTCCTGTGACAAAGCACTATCTCACATTTTAGTGTGCAGTAAGTGGCTCCCACGCTAAACTTCAGAGTGTGCATGTCTCAGCAAGGACAGTGAAACCTAGTTATACCACCGCAAGCTTCATGTGTTGTAAACATTCCTGCCTGCTCATGGAGTTATTAAATAATATGAGGCTGGCTAGGGCACACTTTATAAAGCCAGGGCTCTTAGTTTGAAACGAACCAGGAGGCTGGCCACCACCCCATTCCCTCTCAAGCACAAACCCTGTGGGCATAGACCCCAGTTGGCCCTCCTGTGACCTGGTCTGCCACATCCAGAATTGGCAGGGGACCACTTGGGCTTAAACACAATTGGTGAGAACTTTAGTGCATAGCAAGATGCTTTTCCTGCCGGCACAATTCTCAGTCAGAAGCAATCCCTCACAAGCAGAATGTATACGGTTCCCACCCAAGTAAGTCAAACAGCAGGAGTCGGCAAGAGACCCACTCCAGGTAGGGTGACTGCTGGAGCTAAGTCCAAGGACTCTAGGGAGAGGAACTTTGTAAACGACCTTTGGGAACAACTTCCACACTATTTGGCCAAAATCACAAACAAGATAAGGCTATCTCACAAGTCTGTCTATCTGACAAACATTCAGAGCCCCTACTGTTCCAGGATGCTAGCTAGACACGGCAACAGACACTGGAGACGTCTCCTTTCCTGCCCACAGAGCAGCAAGTTCAAAGCCAACTGAACACTTTAACACAACACTGCACCTATGTCACTCAGACAGGGATGATGCTGTCTGCTCTGGAAATTGCTGGCAGGTACTAAGTGGTACAGATTACATGCATCCCTTAAACTTGTTCTGTTCAGTAAATATGTTTTGAACATAACTAGAGCTATATTAGTATATTCTGATATGCAGCTCCCACATGTCCAGTATATTGCACTGAGAAAGAAACCTAGACAAATGAAATTGTCTGTCTCCAATCACTTATTTACCTGGTGAGGCATGAGAGGTGGTGTGGCAAGGGCTTGCTGTTGCTACAAGGGGGCTCACTGCTGGTCCAGCCAAAGACCAGGGCCTTGATGGGCACAGGTAGGCATGTGTACAACCAAGAGTAAAGGACACACAACACCAGGGAAAATACTTTATTTACTATTTCTGAAGTTCTCAGCATTTCTGTAACATGCACAGGTCAAGTGTAAATAACTGAACAGAAAGCACAATTCTTGGAAAAGCCTTTACCAGTCACTAGTACTTCCTAGCCTATTGACAATCCCATAGAGTTTAAAATGTTACAGTTACACTCATGTACTTAACTTACTGTGTAAGTACATGTGTGTGCAGGGGAAATACATGCATGTCATGGTACATATGGGAGTCAGTTCTCTCTTCCACCATGTGGTTCCCAGGGATTGAACTCAGGTTGTCAGGCTTGGCAGCAGGTGCCTTAACCTGCTGGATCATATCACTGGTCTTCCTGAAGAATTTTAAATCTTAAAAAGAAGAGCATATTGCAGACCTTCAGAACTTAGTTATTTGTGTCTATAAATTTCTCTGAACAGAGGTTAACTACATGTCAGGAACCCACAAAGCCTGGAAGGATGCTTTGTTCTCAGGTTTTCATTAGGTCAGTTTGGTTATGTCCACCCTCAAAGACATTCCGCTTTTCCCTTTACAGACCTGTGTTGACAGGTCACTAATGACGTTATCTCACACAGTGAGGGTTGGCTTTGTGGAGACTGGCCTCCTGTTCCAATCCTCCACCTCCTCTGTGAGATCCCTGTTCAACATCAGCAGTACACCTCATTACAGGGCACACATGCCTCAGAGCTGTTTCCTAAGTCAGGAGCATGTCCCGTGACCAGAGGCTGCCCCCACAGCATATCTGGGACATGCTTTCTGTGCATAGGCATTTGACCAGTCCCGAGTCCTGAAGTGGGCCCAGCAGATCTGCTCCATGGCCACGTTGTAGGCCGGGCAGCAAGGCACGCTTGTGACACCAAGTCTTGGCAAGTGTGAGGTAGGGTCAGCACAGTGATGTTCAAAGCTTGACACCAGATGGGCAGACGGTATCCAGGTCCTCCATGCCTGTGCACACGAGTAGTTCTGGAGCACACAAACACCAGGAAAGCAGACGGTGACACGGCACAGCAGCATGGTGCGGTCCCACGGTGCAGACAAGGAGCACAGAGGCTTTGGGTGTAGACTCTTTCAGATGACAGATGTGTTTGCTTCCAAATGCATACGGCTATCCAAGGGCTGGACACTGGGCACTGGAGACATTATAGACAGGTGAAGGGAACCATTGCATTTGATTTGTAAATCTAATTTATCACTCAAAAAGAAGTACTTCTCATGGAAAAATGTCCTTTTAAATATAATAAAATATATTAAAAAAATAAGAAACTTCTCAGGAGGCAGCATCCAGGCCTAATAATAACCTTATTAGAAGTAAAACAGGCCCACCAGCTTGTAAACAGTTTGGAATGAACCTGCTGGATTACATCCTATGCCATCCCTGTGCAAATTGCAACAATGTCTTCTAGAGAAAATTAAAAAAAAAAAATCTAGTAAATCTAGAGATCTGAGAATTCAAAACTATCAATCTTGAATACCAAGATTAAAAGCAGTAGGCCATCTTCATCAGGGCACGTTTTTAACAGCGTGGACTTGTATAAGAGATCCATCACTCTGCAGACACAGATGATATTCGAAGCATAATTACAATGTGACTCCATAGCTTTGGAAACCGCTGGTGCTCACCTTGACATCATGAACTCAACAGCATGCTCTCAGCCCTGCCAACAGGTTCTATGTTGCTTTCTGTAAAGACAAGTCATGCAGGCGTCTCCTAAAGCAATAGCTCTGATGACACATCCCTAGCATCCTGAGGAGCTTCTCCGCTTCTACACGTCAGCCACTGCAGCCTTTAAGCCGAGTAAGGATTTGTTTCATGAATGGACGAGGAAGACTTCTGAAGTCAGCAACAAACGCACATGGCAACCAACCCAGTTGTCTCCTTTCAGGGTACATCTTGTCTTACCCTCCATCTATCTGATTTTTCACTTAGAAAGGGCCACGTTTCCCACCTGTGACCACTGGTCGTGCATATTCTACAAAGTCATCTATAAGGACAGGCCAGGCTCCTAAAGGAAAACAAATAGAATTTTAAAGTAAGTCTTATCCCAGTAATTTTGTATTAAAAATATTCTTTCCCCAATCCTAACATCTAAAGAACAATCCGAAGCTTGCATCTGATCAAATGACCTGCTGAAGTCACTCAGTTCTTCTGTTCCAGGGAACAGGGTCAGTGAGTGGTAGGTATAATAGCCTGGAGACCACACTCTCACTGACTGGGCCTACAAGGTGGCCTCAGGCCTCAGCCATTTATGGGAAGTTAGAATCTGCTGATTGGGAATGGAAACAATGGACCCACAGCTTCCTGGGGGCCAAGGAGCATTAATCCTTAGTCATGGGCATTCTTTCTCTGACTCCTTAACAGAGACTCCCAGATCTACCCAGTGCAGGGCACCATGGCTCACACAGCTCCTCTACCCAGTGCAGGGCACCATGGCTCACATAGCTCCTGTACCCAGTGCAGGGCACCATGGCTCACACAGCTCCTGTACCCAGTGCAGGACACCATGGCTTATACAGCTCCCCTGCCAGACAAGTTAGTTTTACTAGGGACAGTTATGGTCCCTGAAAACCAAGTTGTCTACATTCAACTATCCCTTCTCTTACACAAGAAACTTTCATTAGGCATTTGTTATGAGCAGGGCACTGTGTTGAGTGTAGGGGACATAGAGATGAGGGACATTGCATGAATTGGATGCTGTCACTAACAGGGTAGTGGCCATAAGGCATGAAGAGTAAAGATGTCCTGGACAAAGTCCAGGCCAGTTACATTTGGAGAGGAGCCCAGCTACCCAGGACCAGGCCCCTCTTGGGGAACAGTGTTATTGTATGGGAGGTCCTTAAATGTCTCTAATATGGGGTTCTCTGGCATTAGCGGGAAATATGGATAGACTCAGGATAACATCTCCAATCATCCTAACCAGGTTTTATGTGGTTCTAGAAGCTGTCAAGGAAGTTAAGTCAGTATTCTGTTCTCATCCCTCTGGGTGGGTGGCCCTTCTGGGCCAGTGTCTGGCCCTCACTCTGGAGTAGTCCATTAGCATCCATAGGAGGTGTGAGCATCTCTGGTAACCCTGTGAAGTCCTACAACTTCTAGTACCTTCTTCATCGTAGTTAGACAAATCATCTGCAATCATGTTTCCAAAATCTAGGAGAAGGTTCCAAGTATCCCTTGGAATTGATCTTTTGTGATGTTCCTAATACATAAGAGAAAAACATCCACCAGGTTAAGGTTCAGATCTCAACTCCCCGATACTCTAGTGGTCAGGGCACACTGCATTAGCAAGTGCTCTTCCTTAGGGTGGTGAGGAAGGAGGGCAGATTCACAGCTATCACAGGTGAAAGTAATAGTCCTTTATAGTGATGGTATGTGCTATGTGCCATAAGTACAAATAAAGAATACTGACTTATTAAAAGATTTTAAATACTACAATTATATATCGTCTAAACGTCTTTCCTTCCCACTTCCCTAAACCTGTCCAGAAGTGATGCAGGACAACATGGAGTTCTATCTCTACTTACCTCATTTCCTCACATTTGTACTTCTATACATCAAGTATTCCTTGTGTGGGATGAGGTAAGTGTCTAAAAATATCTGTTACTCAGTATCCCAGTGACATCAAAAACATGGAGACTCTACAATGTCTGCACCACAGAAGGGCACGTTCTGAGGCCAAGCTGGGCCTCCTGTCTCAGCTAGCTCTCTCCTCATCTCACCTGCAAAAGTACTCCTTCCCTTGAACTTACCACTGTCACACCAGCTTTTACATGCCAGTACATGCATGTAACATACACGGCTACTCTATGCCTGTTATGAGTGTATGCTATCTTTAATTGTTTCACGTTTACCTATTTCTATGCACGACCATGGGATAGAGGACAACTTGTGGGAACTCAGTTCTCCCTCCTTCCACTTTTTGGGTTCTGGGGATCAAACTCTGGTCATTAGACTTGGTGGCAGCCACTCTTACCATCTGGGCCTTTTGCCAGGCCTTGTCTTGTATCTTTATTTTTTTTAAGCCTGTTTATTTATTTACTTTATTCTTTAAGAACTTCATATACTATATTAAAACATCAACTGCTGTTTTTACAGTCTGTTCCCCCACCAACACTAGGTCTAAAAAGTAGCCAGCTGACATGTCAATCTAATCTTGCGCTCTGTCCTCTGCTCTAGTGGGTATATACTCTCATCTGGATCAGTCTTCCTATCAGTGACACTGCGTGTATTCCAGCATTCTGCTGACTCCATGGCATGGTAGCACCTTCTTACTTCTGTACACACAGCTGTGGAGTTCTCTGGACAATGTCTTGTAGTTTGGGTAGAACCCAAAGACAAGAACCCGGTGAAATAGCCAGTAATCCTAGCTACTTAGAAGGACAGACAGGAAGATCCCCAGTTCAAGGCCTGCTTGAACTCAGCAAGACCATGCCTCAAATCGAAAGTGAACCGGGGATGTTCAGTTGTAGAGCACCTGTCTAGCATGTAGGAGGCTGCAGGTTCCATCCCAAGTATCACAAAATGAGTCAAAGAGGAATTGGGTATTGCTTTATCAACCACTGAACATTCTATAAGAAACATGACACATGATGGGATGAGCCCCTTGACACGAAGACCTTCCCAGGCCACTAAGACAGTGCTTGCCCTCCATAGGCTATGCTCTTGAATGCTATCACTAGATAAAGAAACTGAGGCACATAGAAGCAATATGCCCAACATCACCAATCTTGCCCATGGCCGAGTAGATGCATGCCAGCTGGGGGTCACAGATAGAGAAGAGGAGGGGTGCACCAGCCTGGCCACGGGGTGGGCAGCATGACCTTCTTTCATGGTTGTGACAGTGTGGAAGGTCTGAGTCTCTCTGCTATCACTAGGACCATCTTTTGTGCATCCAGGACATGTCCTTGCACTCCACTTACTTAAGATTGCTCAATAGCTCACAGCTAAACTGGCTGTCCCTACAAGACAGGGCTCATACAGCCACAATGCCTTCTTCATGGCACCCCATAAAAGCCTCCTGTCCATCCTGTGTGTGTGGCAAATTAGACACATACAATGGCCAGGGTACCTCTAGGCAATAAGATTTGGTCCACACTCCCCAGAGCAGTGTGCGGCGAGTATGGTCCTGGTACTTTCTGAAGTTCCTCAGTAGCAATGAAGAGCTACTGAGCTGAGGAAGTTCTCAGAGGGGATGGCAGGTCGGGAGCTGCTGAGATCAGCTGTAAGATGATTGACAACGTTCTAGAAAAAGTAGCTGTGTAGAGAACAGCCTTGGAGCAGCTCCCATCTTTAGTTGGCGCTACGGTTGTGCTGTGGCATTCTCCAAGTGGTTAACCTGTGCAGCCTCTTGCCTAATACCTGAGTGCCTTTGTATTCATATTTTAGCCAGATGACTACGTTCAGTCTCAGCATCCATCCATCCATCCATCCATCCATCCATCCACCCACTCACCCACCCACCCATCCACCCACCTACCTACCTATTTATTTATTTATGTTTTTTTTTGAGACAGAATCTCACTATGTAGCCCAGGCTAGCCTGGAGCACACTAAGTAGACCAGGCTGGCCTTGAACTCACAGAGGTCCACCTGCCTTACCCTCCTGAGTGCTGGGATTAAAGATGTGTGCCCCTATTCAGAGCCTAAACTTTAGCATTTTAAATATGAAAAGCTTTCTCTTGATTGGGCACACAAGGCAAGAAACAGTCACTTACCAACAGAAATGTGTTCCAAAGATCTAAAAATTTAAACCTTCCAGACAATACTAACTTCCAATATGCAACAGCCATTTCTAAATCTGTCAGAGAGAAGTGGGAGTGGGGAGGAGAGGGGAGTGGGGAAGAGAGAGAAAGAGAAAGAGAGAGAGGGCAGTTAATAAATCTCGGTCTTTTTTCTATGGAATAAAAGTAATTACTTGGCAATCTTACCCAGTCTCTACACAGTGTTTCTGGAAATGACATGTCATCTAACATTATGAGTCTGAGGAGATTTCTTAGGAAGCGCTGGTGCATTATTTGGACATGCAAGCAGTTGTCCCCAGTTAACCAGTTTTGGAGACTTGCAGTCCAGGTGTATCAGACTTACTGTGCCTGATCCAGTCTAGTCTTACTATTAATGTAGATATCATTTATTCACAAAGGAGGCCACTGCCATTCCCAAGTGATAAGCTGAAAATTAATTGGAAGGGAGGGATCAGTTCTCGCCAGGAGTCATGTAAACTACAATAGAACCAGCTATCTTAGAACTACCTGATTCACAGGCAAATTGGACAGTCTAAGGACTCTGAATTCCTCACTGCACAGCTAAGACAAATTTCTACACACTGAGAAAACTATTTTCACTACTACAAAGATATTCAAAATTTAGGTTATTTATCAATCAAAGCCACTATCCTCTCCCTCAACTAGAAGACAGTGAGTACTTCACCATTCTTAAACAAATCTACACTGCGAGGTCTGTCTTAAAGCTGAGTATTTAATGGAACCTGGATACTGGGTTTTAAGGAGGCTCTGGAACAGAATCTCCAACCTGAGTTTTTGGGAACGGCCGTCTACTCCTGCTCACTGCAAACTTCTTATATGCTAGACACAGCAAGCCTACCTCTAAGCCTGACTATTTTAATCATGATGAATACTGCTCACCACAGGCAATAAAAGGATAGCTATGCTGAAATAGTCTCCTAATTACATTTCTGCATGTATGTCAGATAAAGCAAGGTGAAAAGCAGATCAACAACTATATTAAGGGAACAGATTAGTTTAAATGTGAAACCTGCAAAGAAGCATTTTTCAAGACTTTCTCCTAAATCTGGTTTGATCCCACTTGGACAGAAATTATTGATGTCAGTGCTCCAATTTGAGACTTCAGGGCTGATCAGCTGATCACTACTATTCCTGATAAACTAGAGATGAATGGATAGTGACCAACACTGGATAGGATGATATTCCCTAAGGGCTTACAGAGAATGCTGCAGGCCTGATCAATCCTAAGCACCCTGGAGTCTCCATGGAAAGGAGAGCATCAGAGAGTCCAACCATGGTGTGTGGAGAGCTTGCTAGGCCTTACCTATGGGACCCGCAGTGTAAGGCTAAGACGATTAGTCTTGTCCTGCTTATAAGTCTACATCCTTATCCCTGAGGAAGAACATTAAGTGAGATCTATATTCAACTCATCTTAATGATGTAAAGCGCTCACACTGGGAAATGGAGAAGAACCTGAGGAGGAAAGAAAAATAAAGTTTTATGGCATACTTTATAATCTAGTTGAGTCTGGGTTAGTTTGGGTCCTAGAAACCCTTCTTGTAAAGTACCTCATCTGGATGTGCATGAGTTACATGACTATAAAGTGAATGTATAAATTTCCAACATTAATATTCCTAAGTAAAAAATGTCACTCAATCCAAGTGAGTTTGGGCCATCTGCAAAACAACAACTACAAAACTCCCCAGCAGTAGACCTTGACACTGAATCAGGGGCCACAGACACTTTGGAATGGCAATGTTTTGGCATCTGTTTCTTTTCATGAACCTCTAAAAAGTCCACCTGTCAATTAAGAAAATGCTAGAAGGCAAGGCTAGTTAGAATGACGGTGTGGTGCTCCACTAGACAAAGCTCCCGTGTTAAGAAAAACAACAGCTAGTGAGTATGAAGCTTCATTTCCTCAACAATCAAGATTCTTAAAGCTAGCTGATTTCAAATGGTAGCCAGCATAAAAATAATTCAAGTTTCTGTATTAAAACAAAGTACCAAGCTGAGGTGCATCTCAGTGGTTGAGTACTCACCCTAGCATGTGTGATGTTCTGAGTCTAAACACAAGAGCAAGCACATGTGTGCTCAGGCATGCATGTGTGCATATACACATACATGTTGCTTAGGTTAACGATCTGCTGAGTACAGAATGAATAATGACATCACATGAAAACATTGCAGCTGGGTGCAACAGCAGGAAGATCACTTGAATCTGGGACTTTGGGGCCGGTATGCATAACTTCAGAAGCCTTGTCTCAAAAACCACCAATACTGTACATAGGATATCGGCACACACAGCCACCAAAACACAGCGAAGAAGAGAACCAAGCTCTCTGGACACTGCCACACCCCACAGCAAGATGCGCCTCTTCTAGGAAGCGCAGAGCCATGCCTGCTAACCTCTCCTGCTTGTGCTGATTCTTCAGCAGACAGACCACACAAGTGTGCTCTGGAAAGGCTCAACTGATTGGTCTGCTTTTCATTTACAGCCAATAAAGTGACTCAGTTTTCACTTCTTTTGACAAGGCCCTCAAAAAAACTTCCTCAGACAATGTGTGCTTTCGTTAAACAGAAGGAATCTGCTCAGATTGCAGAGTATCAGCAAATATAAATGATTTCTTTCATTTTCCCTTGTTATTCGGAGACAGGGTCTTGCTATATGAAGCTTGGTCATCCCTGCCATGCTGCCATCCACCTGCCTCCCAACTACCCCATCACACACGTGTACATGGCCATGCCCACCTTCAAGGGTTTGCTCTAATAGTATACTAAGTTACAGAACAGAAGGAATGGAAAAACAAGATAAACCAGTGCCGACATCTACTGAAGCCCAGGCGTCCTTTCCTCGTGACCACTAACATCAGGGATTGCTGTTACTTACAAACCTGGATCAGACTAATGCTCATTCTGAAAAGCCAAACTAGGTAAGTCTCTAAGAATGCAACTACTCAGAAGTAAAGCATCACCTACTTTACAGCTGAGGATGGCAACAGCACCCTGACTGTATGCACTACTCCAGTGGCGGGGAAGCCGGGTGGGCGGGCGGGACTTCCTGTGCAGACTGAACATGGCCAGGGAAGTTGGGCTCAGGAAGAAGAGCAGATGAACAGCGCAGCAGAATCAATCCAGCTCCAAACACAGGCTGATCTTTGAGGGGCCACTGAACCTTCCCTTAACCACTGAGCCATCCGTCTCTCCAGCCCCTAACATATTTCCACAGACATCCTGAAGCCCAAGGGAGCCTAAACCCAGCCTTCCGTTAAGTCTTGTGGATTCTGATGATACTTAATGGATGATCAGGGTCCAAATGAAAACAGACCTTAAATGTAACAGCTAAATCCCCTTACTCTCTTAGGAGATGGGGAAGGTGAGAGGAAGATGCCAAAGCCAAGAGTTTTAGTCCCCAAAGTAAAAACAGCTCCTAAGAGTAAGGATGCTAGAGAGTTGCTACACACCTTTAACCCCAGCAATCAAGAGGCAGAGGCAGGCAGATAGATGTTTGAGGCTGAGGCCAGTTAGGGCTACATAGTAAGACTTTATCTAAAAGAGTCTGGAGACGTAACAGGTCAGTGGTAAAGCACATGTTTAGCATGTGTGAGGTGCTATGTTCAAACCCTACTATTGGAAAAGAATCCCTTAAACGTTTTGATACAAGTGATTAGAGACAGAAAGTTACCCCAGCTACCAGTATACATCATATCCACAGAGTGGGTAAAAAGTGTAACTTTCAACTTCAAAATAAGCAAAAGAGCATTAAGAAATAAAACACCATAAACCACATTTTAAAGATTAGGTTAAGGGACCGTGTTTCCTTTTTTAAATGACATTTTGACACAAGTTAGAGTCACCTGTTAAGAGGAAACCTCAACTGTGGGACATTTCTTGGTTGATGATTGATGTGGGAGGGTACAGCTCACTGTTGGTGCCAACCAACCCTGGGTAAACAAACTGAGCAAGCCAGTCGCTGCACTGGCCCGCCACCGCTGGATAAGCTCCTGCCTTGAGCTCCTCTGCCCTGACTTCTCTGATGCTGGACTACAAGCTGTAAGATGAAACCAACTTTCCTCCCAAGGTGCTTTTGGTCATGGTGTTTTATCGCAGCAACAGAAACCCTAACTCAACCAGGGACAAAACTCAAGAACTAGAAACACAGGGGAAATGGTTCCAGAGATCTCAGGAGAAAGCGCCCCTGAGCAAATAAGTTCAGACCCAAAGGACTTGAGAGACAGGACATGCTGACAGCTGGGGCCAGGCAGTTGATAGAAAGGATTCATTCAACACTATTTTTGAAGGGAGGAGGTCGGGGGGGGGGGGGAGTGGTCAGCAGCTCCTCCCTGGAAGAGCAACCACTAACATGTAGCCTACTGATTCTGTTGTTACCTTACACCCTTGCCACTAAGCACACAAAGAGACAAGACTAGACGTGCACTCACAGTGTGGAGAAGCTTGGCTGTGGCCACACTCTGCAATCCAAAACCAGAATTCAGAACGCTAGCGTAGGACCACTGAGAAGGCTCACTCAGCTTGTAAAGGTGCTTGCTACTGCCAGATTGGCAGTGCACTGATGTGGCACACATATGTACATGCAGGCAAATCACCCAAACATATAGAAGAAAAATAAATAAACCTCAAACAATTAAAAAAACATAGGAAGGGCAGACCATAGGAACCTGCCGCCCTCCTTTCTTCCCAGGACCCATGAGGCAGTGTGCTCTGCTCTGCTTCCCATGTGTATACTGAGCACAAGATCGGGACGCAGGCTGCACCTGACCACAGTGAGTCTGCCTCAGCCACCTTTGCTAAGCACTCCACTTGCCTGTGCTGCACGACCCGTGAGTATGGGATGGAATGGCCTCACACATCTCATCTGTTTTCCTGAGTCTTTCCTGAGGTTTTCATGCTGGAGGTGGAAGCCAGGGCTGTGTGCAGGCCGAAACTGCCGACTTCCACGGCACCATGCCCCTTTATCGTCCAAACATCTTTTTTTAAAAATTTATTTTATGTGCATTGGTGTGAAGGTGTCAGATCTCCTGGAACTGGAGTGACACAGTTGTAAACTTCCATGTGGGGGCTGAGAATTGAACTCAGGTCCTCTGGAAGAGCAGCCAGTGCTCTTAACCACTGAGCCATCTCTCCAGCCCCCTAAATATACCTTCTAATTTGCTTGTTAATCCTCATTTAAAAGACCACGTAAGGCCCATACCTCAAATCTGTAATAGGTTTCATGTATATTTACACACTCCAGGCAAGTAATCGTAGTGATACGGATTATTCTCAGGAAGAAATGAGAACTAAATAAAACCCCCAAATAAACCAAAACCTCACACTGAGATTTTCAGTTAAAAACTTCCCAGATGTGTCCATCTGTCAAAAGGCAGAATTAATTGTACAGATCAGAAGGGAATTGTGATGCCGCTTACTGTACGGTAGAGCTGTTTCAAAGGCCTGGCCACCAAAACCACCACGCAGAGAACAAGTCCCACACATTCAGACTGTCTGCTGTTGACAGCAGCAGGTACCACGAAACGCAAACCAGTTCTTATTTGAAGTTTACAGTATTTAAATTCAGAAGACATTATCAGTTGACATTTCCAGTTACATGAAGACTACATGGAACCCGGAGGCTGAGACAGAGAGCAACATCACAGCTGTCTGCCGGGATCACAGATGCTGTCCACTCACAACGGGACTCAGACCTGGCACCTTGCAAACCTGGACTCCATACTCACCTAAGCCCTTTTGCCCAGGGTTCTTAGCGAAGGTAAAGGTGAACTGGTAAAAGTCTTTAAACTTGGCTGAGTCCTTAAGCTCTTGCTCCAGCTTGGGAAGAAGAGCTTTCAGTTTCTCTGTGCTATCACACCTGCAACAACAGAGAAAGGCTTGCGACCGGTCCCTCCTGGTTTACAGAAACCTCATTTCCCGGGTCCCTGCTAGTGCTGCTGAGATCCTACTGCTATCGAGCAGTGATGCACTGAGGCCTCTGGCTGTGTGTGGACACTGCACGTGCGAAAGGAAGGCACATGTTGTTTGTGTGTTTGTTGAAACAAGGTTTCTCTGTGTAGCCCTGGCTGTCCTGGAACTCACTCTGTAGACCAGGCTGGCCTCGAACTCAGAGATCTGCCTGCTCCTGCCTCCCGAGTGCTGGGATTAAAGGCATGTGTCACTATGCCCAGGCTGTATTGTTTTGACATGGATTTTCTCCTAAAAAGGCAATCCCCTTTAAAAACAGTAATCAGCCTGGGCTGGGTGTGGCTCAGCAGTAGAGTGCTTGCCTACTGTATGTGGGCCTGGATTCCATCCCCAGCTCTGTAAAACAAAACAAACAAAAAGCCCCCTCACACAAACAACCCCAAAACCTCAGGGAAAGCATCAACTGTTCTTTAAGGCATAAATGTGGAGCAGTGAAACAAATGGGTCTTTTTTGCTTCAACTGTACAACAGAGAACAGAGTAAGAACGGTACTCAACCACTTATCCCGGGTAGGCCAACTAGGGAAAACAAGCTGGAGAAACTCTGACAGCCGCAGACCATCCACTATTCCACATCCTTATGAGATGTGGACACGGTACTAATGGAGTGGATGCCTGCTGGTGAACAGGTGCCCAGGCACCACCCCCAGGTAACACACCTGGGCAGCAGGCACCCAGGCCCACAGAGGCTGAGGACTTCCCCTTCTCAGAGAGGCGGGGTCCACTCCCTTGTTTTCTGTCTATCTCGACCACCCTGACAGCACTGTATATCTCAGAGCTTGATGTAAACGTGAAATCTTGCTATTTTGTGCTTGGTCTTTTGGGCTATGTGTGAGGTTCATCCTGCGGCATATGCAGATACAACTCAGTCATTACCTTTGTCATGGGAATTACGTGTGTGTGTGTGTGTGTGTGTGTGTGTGTGTGTGTGTGTGTGTGGTGTGATTTATAGAACACACTGACGGTGGTTATGTTGGCTGTTTGTAGTTTTCTTATCACAAGTAATGCCGTTAGCATTTCTACACACACGGCCTGAGCACACAGGAACCCACACCTCACCAGGCATGGGTCACTGGGAGCAGCAGCTCTTGGGTCAGGGTCAGTGCACCTTTGATGTAACAATGTGAGACCCACACACCATTATCTCCCCAGGCCTATCTCATAGCCAACCTCCAGGCTCCATCTCCCTGCACCCAAGCTTCCATGATGAAGGAGACCTCACTTCTGACAGTCTCACTGGCCCCTGGATGCCTTTCAGGATGTGCTTGTTCACACCTCTTGCTTGCTTTCCAAGCAGGTTCTCATCATCTGTCAGATTCTTTAAGGGCTCTGCCAGCAGGCTGTTTTAAAGCCCTCTCACCTAGAGTGTACAGTGACTCTTTGCTTTCTTTTTGTATGATGAGATGTTTTTACTTATTTATTTTTGGCACAAACCCTTTGAAGAAGCCCTTCCTTTATCATGTTTATTTGGTGACATTGTAAAACTCACCCTTTTGCATGATCACAAAGTTATTTTCTGCATAATTTATCAGAGTTTCAATTTTTTGTTTTGTTTTGTTTTTTCAAGACAGGGTTTTCTGTAGTTTTGGAGCCTGTCCTGGACTAGCTCTGTAGACCAGGTTGGCCTCGAACTCACAGAGATCCTCTTGCCTCTGCCTCCCGAGTGCTGGGATTACAGGCGTGCGCCACCACCGCCTGGCGAGATTCAATGTTTTTAGTGTTGAGAACTCAATCCATTTGAAACTGATTTCCATATATGTTTTTAACAGGGATCAAAATTAAACAGACTTAGAAATCATCTTCCTTTTATGAAGCTATCTAGTAGAGGCTGTTGAAAACATGGGATTTCTTTTCATTAAAGTCTTGTAAGTGAAGCCATCTCAAGTTTTCTCTTTGAAATTTTAAATTACAGAGTCTGGTGATAGGGATGAGAACGTTCCCCCATAGGCTCACATGTTTGAACACCTGGTTCCCAGCTGGTGAAGCTGTTTGGGAAGGATTGAGGGTGTGGCCTTGGAGGAGGCGTGTCATTAGGGATGGGCTCTGTGGTTTCAAAAGACTCTCACTGTTACTCTCTGCCTCCAACTTGCTGATCAAGATGGGAATGAGCAAGCCCTGAGCTGTTCCTGCCACCATGGGCTCCAACCCTCTGAATCTAGGCCACAAATTAAATGCTGTCTTTTATAAGTTGTCTTGGTGACTGCATTTTTAAAAGTCAGATACAGGTTTGATTAAGAGTTACTAATTGTGGGCTGGAGAGATGGCTCAGAGGTTAAGAGCATCATCTGTTTTTCCAGAGGTCATTAGTTCAATTCCCAGCAACCACATGGTAGCACAAACCCATCTGTAATGAGGTCTGGTGCCCTCTTCTGGCCTGCAGGGATATATGTGCAGACAGAACTAACTCTCTCTCTCTCTCTCTCTCTCTCTCTCTCTCTCTCTCTATATATATATATATATATATATATATATATATATATATATATATATACACACACACACACACATATATATAATAAATAATTTTTTTAAAAAGTTACAAATTTTTACAGCCAGGCATGGTGGCGCATGCCTTTAATCCCAGCACTCCGGGGGCAGAGGCAGAGGCAGATGGATCTCTGGGAGTTCCTGGACAGCCAGGGCTACACAGAGAAACTCTGTCTCTGTCTTGAAAAAAGAAAAATTACAAATTTACCACAATTTTCTATTTCTTTTCATGTCAGTTTTCAGCAAGTTTATTTGAAAACCTTTCTCTATTTCAAACAGGCTGTCAAGTTCACTGGCATAAATTTGCAGCGTCTGTCACTTCTCTATGTTATTTGATTTTGTGAGTCTCAGCGGCAATGAGCTCCTGCTTTTGCTGATTATCAACTTTTCCATTTAGTAGTTTCTATTAAATTACTTTAGACCAGGCTGGTCTCAAACTGAGATATTCACCTGCCTCTGCCTCCAGAGTGCTGGGATCGAAGGCGTGCTGTGGTGACAACTGTGTCCCCTAATAAAGCTAGCCTTGAGGATCAGAGAAGCAGAACAGCCACAGCCACCACCTCACCAACTCCACGAATCCTCTGACTGAATTCCTCTGAGTCCCACCGGAAAGGGTCTCAGCTCAACTGCCTTAGTTCCTGTTTCCTCACGCCTTACATACCTTTCTCCTCCCTGCAGTCACTTCCTGGGATTAAAGGAAGTGTGCTTCCTAGTACCAGGATTAAAGGCATGTGTCATCACTGCCTGGCTCTGTTCCCAGTGTGGCCTTGAACTCACAGAGATCCAGACAGATCTCTGCCTCCCAGTGATAGGATTAAAGGTGTGTGCCACCACTGCCTGGCCTCTCTGTTTAATCTAGTGGCTGGCTCTGTCCTCCGATCCTCAGGTAAGTTTTTTAGGGCACACAATGTATCACCACAGTGTGTAGCACCACTGCCCAGCTATCCTCCTGCTTTCTGGACTTCCTCTTGATGACCCTCTACCTCATCCTCCAGTACTGGACACTGGACCCAGGGCTTGGAGCATGCTCAGTTCTGTCACTACTAGTCTGCCTACCCAGCTCTACTTGGGGAAGGATGGATATTGTGCTGGCTAGTTTTATGCTGAGTTGATGAAACCTAGCATCATTTGGGAAGAGGGACTCTCAACTGAGAGAATGCCTCCATAAGGCAAGTCTGTGGAGTTCTGTTGTCTAAGTTAGGGACTGAGGTGGGAGGGCCCACTGATGCAGTACCTACTGTCCCTGGAATGTGGTCCTGGATGATATAAAAAAAAGCAGGCTGTGAGCCAGGCAGTGGTGGCACACACCTTTAATCCCAGCACTCGGGAGGCAGAGGCAGGCAGATCTCTGTGATTTCGAGGCCAGCCTGGGCTATGGAGTGAGTTCCAGGAAAGGCTCCAAAGCTACACAGAGAAACCTTGTCTCGGAAAAACAAAAAATTAGGCTGAGCACGCCATGGGGAGCAAGCCATTGAGCACACTAAGCAGCACCTCTCCATGGCCTCTGCTTCAGTCCTGCCTCCAGGGCATACCCTGCTTGAGTTGCTGCCCTGACTTCCCTTGGTGATGCATTGTTACCTGAAGTGTAAGATGAAACTCTTTTCTCTCCAAGCCGCTTTTGGTCATGGCATTTGCTTACAGCAAGAGAGAGCCTAACTACAACAAATAACTTTATTAATTGCTCACCGTTTCTTCTTTCTTTAGTATCTGAGAAGCAGAATTCTCCAACGTTTTAATGTCACACTTTCTTCACCACTGTGCTGGCCAGTTTTATATCAACTTGACACAAGCTAGAGGCATCTGAGAGGAGGAACCTCAACTGAGAGAACACCTCCATCAGATCTGGTAGTTGGCAAGCCTGCAGGGCATTTTCTTAGTAAGTGACGTAAGTGTGTGCTTTAGGGACAATCTGACAGGTTTTCAGTTGTTCAGCAACTCAAAACAACTGATGCTAAAGCATCAACAGTGAATGAGAGTTGAGAAACGTCAGCAAGCGGAACAAGTTGGCCTTTCTACCACCTCACAAAGTAGTGCAATGAGTTTAACAATTAAAAGACACTTTGGTTGGGTGTTTTCATTTCCTGCTGTGTCACATCTGTTAAATGAGCAACATCTTAAGTCATTAATCCTAACCCTGTTAGGTAGACTAGAGAAACAAAAACCAAATGGTATTTTATTGGTATTTAATACAACCACATAACAAATTATACATTTAGTATAAAATAACATGAGTGGTTAAAAATTCTACCCTGCTATTCACTGTTAATTCAAACTTGGAAGAATATTTGTTTCATAATTTTAAGTTTTATTTTTAGTAATTTAAATTATGCACATGTTCACGTGTATATGTACGCATATGTGCAGGTCTCTGAGGAGGCCACATGTGTCTATGTCTGCATGTGTGCAGGTCCCTGAGGAGGCCACATGTGTCTATGTCTGCATGTGTGCAGGTCCCTGAGGAGGCCACATGTGTCTATGTCTGCATGTGTTCAGGTCCCTGAGGAGGCCATATGTGTCTATGTCTGCATGTGTGCAGGTCCCTGAGGAGGCCACATGTGTCTATGTCTGCATGTGTTCAGGTCCCTGAGGAGGCCACAGAGGTCAGATCCCCTGGAGCTTGAGTGACAAGCTGTGGATTTGAACAACCTGACATGGGTGCTGGGAACTGAACTATGGCCCTCTGCAAGAGCACTTAACCCATGAGCCATTTCCTCAACCCAGGGGAAGGAATTTTTTAAATTTAAAGGATAAGAAGATTTAATGTGAATAAAGATAGTAGATAAAAACTTGAGTTCGAAAGGAAACCAAAGGCTTATAATACACAAAGAAAATACATGTATATGAAACTAGCATTTGTAAGTAGTTGAAAAAATGATCCAAGTATCTTTCCTTCTAAAAAGTTTCAATTGAGAATAATTTACTCACCCCAGCTCTGTCATGCCATCCACAAATTCCTTTTTGCTAAATTCACATTGAGTGGCAGCCCTGAACTTCCACGCTACGACCAAAACACTAATACTGGCAGGGTCCAGGTTCAGATCATCACAGAACTGCTGAATCCCATCAACTCCGATTTTGTTTTCATCCTGTGGGTCTGTTGTTAAAATTCAGGGGGAAAACATCATACTACATTGAAAATCAATCTAAAATTACTTCTTATAATCATACTACTCTATTAAACAGTTTTTATCAAGCATTTCAGCCACACCAATCAATAAACAACCATTTTCTATTAAGTATGAAACACATTTGGAGCATTAAAAGAAATCTATCTAGAAAACAGTTCTATCCTTAAAAAATCTATGTTTCTGGATTTTTGTTTTTGTTGTTTTTTGTTTTTCAAGACAGGATTTTTCTGTAGCTTTGGAGCCTGTCCTGGACTAGATCTGTAGCCCAGGCTGGCCTCGAACTCACAGAGATCCACCTGCCTCTGCCTCCCAAGTGCTGGGATTAAAGGCGTGTGCCATCACTGCCCGGCAGTTTCTGGATCTTAAGGGAAGGAAGAAACACTGGAACTCTTATAAAGACAGGTCATCATTAAGAATCATTTAAGGGCAAAAAAAAAGGAAACCAAAGCCCAAACTCTGACTTAATTTCTGGCTGAGGACGAAGCTGAGGCACTAAGGGTTTGCCCCATGTGCACATGCTGGGGTGTAAACCCAGCTCTGATGCTGGAGAACACGGGAGGAAAGAAGAGTGTTCACAGTCCTGCCAAGCAAAGGTGATCACTGTTTTCTTTTTAAGTAATTTCACTCGCTAGCTCTACTGCTGTGGACAATAATTATCCAAGTCAGTTAGCCTAGGCATCCAAATTCAACAGCTTGGAAACTCACACTCCCTACCTCACATGTCTAGTTTAGAAATCAAAGAATTCGGGGTCTGTCTATCAAAAAATGAAACAGTAGAGTATATTAAAATCACTTCAGCAAGACTTCAGAAACTAGATCTTTTCATTCCTGACAGATATATGTATCATAATACATCATCATAGTATACATATGAATTCCATTGGTTCAAAGATACAAATGAAAGAAACCTGTGACTCCTTTGCCCAAATAAAGATTGCCCTTCATAGAAACTTTACCTTTCGTTGTCCAAGTACTACACACATTATTTCTACATATGATGGCAAAGAAGTTTGTGTGCTGTACATGTGGCACATGTGTGCTGATGTGCATGCCCATGTGTGTGTGGAGAGGCTAGAGGTCAACCTCAAGGATTTCCCCTTATTGCTCTCCATGCTATTATTTTTTTGGTGTTTTTATTTTATGTGTATGAATGTTTTGTCTGTATGTACTAAACCATGTGCATGTTTGTTGCTAGCAGGAGCCAGACACGGGTGTCGGCTTCTCTGAACTGGAGTTACAAAGGGTTGTGAGCCACCATGTAGATGCTGGGAACCAAATTCCAGTCTTCTGGAAGAGCAGCAAGTGCTCTCACCTGCTGAGCCATTTCTCCAACCCCACCGTCTTCTTTCTTGAGACAGGACCTCTCACTAGGCCTGCAGTATGATGCTTTGGCTGTATTAGCTGGCTAGTGAGCCCCTGGAGTCCATCTGTGTCTACTCTCCTAGGAGTGGAGTTATTGGCGTGTCTCCACACTTGGCTTCTACGGGGGTGCTGGGATTCCCAATGCAGGTCCTCATGCTTGTGGAACAAGTACTTGGCTCACTAAACCATCTCTCCAGCCCTACTACTCTACGCTGAAGGATACACTTGTTGTCTTTTGAGAGAGGGTTTTGCTGTGTAACCCAGGCTGGCCTTGAATTTGCAGCAATTCTCTTGCCTCAGCTTCCCAAGGGCTGGGATATGCCACGGTGCCAACCAGCAAAGAAAAAAAAATTACACAAATGAAATGAATGAAACCAGAAATCTTTCTGACAGCATTATGCACGGAGAAAACCCCCACCATGCTTATGGGACAACGGTTCTATTAAAAAGCAAACAAATAAAACCAACAAAAACCCTGCTTCAGCCTAAACAGAAGAGCTTGAGGGGGAAATGGAGTAACAGGCACAGCACAGCTGGAACAGCAGCTGCTCCACAGTCCCCAGCACAGCACTCACTGTACAGGACAGGGATTGAGGGGTTAGGTGAAGGCTAGCTTGTCATCAGTCTTCTGACTCTCTCCCTCATCTCCAGCCTTTCTGCTAAGGAGAGGGGCCTCTAGAACTAATCCCAGAAGAGAGTGTCTGGAGCTTGTCCGTCCCTCTAACATCATCCATGCTGTCTGTCCCTCTATCATCATCCACACTGTCCGTCCCTCTATCATCATCCACGATGTCCGTCCCTCTATCATCCATGCTGTCTGCCCCTCTAATATCATCCACAATGTCCATCCCTCTATCATCCATGCTGTCTGTCCCTCTATCATCCACGCTGTCTGTCCCTCTATCATCATCCACGCTGTCCATCCCTCTAACATCAACCGTGCTGTCTGTCCCTCTATCATCCACGCTGTCTGTCCCTCTATCATCATCCACGCTGTCCATCCCTCTAACATCAACCGTGCTGTCTGTCCCTCTATCATCCACGATGTCCGTCCCTCTAACATCTGTGCTGTCCGTCCCTCTATCATCCACGATGTCCGTCCCTCTAATATCATCCATGCTGTCTGTCCTCTCCAGTACCATCTGTGCTATCCATCCATCCCTGTATCATCCACGCTGCTCACCACAGCGTTGGCTTTGCTGCCATTTCACCCCTTACCTTTGTACCTTCCATACAGCTGCTCCAGCTTCTTCTGGTCCACAGTGCTCTTCATAGACTCTCGGTGGAATGCCTCTGGGTTTTGGAAGAAGCTGTCTGTAGCCTCGTCTAGTTTCCACTCATTCTGTGTCAGGCAGTAGATAGCAGTTTTCTCGCTAGCCTGGGTGCATGCCATGAACTGGCGGACTTTGTCCTTCTGAGCTGACTTAAGTTTATGCTTTGGGATGAAAAAAAAAAAAAAAGGTGGGAAAGCCAATGAAGCCATGTTTGCTCAGCCTCTGTTCTTTTTGTTTGTTTTTGTTCTGTTTTTTTGAGACAGGGTTTCTCTGTCCTGGCTGTCCTGGAACTCGCTCTGTAGACCAGGCTGGCCTAGAACTCAAGAGATCAACCTGCCTTTGCCTCCTGAGTGCTGGGACTAAAGGTATGTGTCACCACCACCTGGCATGCCTCTATTCTTAACACCTACATTTTAACTTGATTTATTTTTCTTGTTGGATTCAACTTTCAGAATAGCAGGAACCAAAACATTGCTCTTCATCAGTTCAAAAGATTGTACAGTCTTCTGAAAATGATATTTCTGAAATGGAAATGAAAGTGTCTCTATAGTAACAAATATATAAAAGTTTAATCTCCAAAACTAATGAAAATCAACCTTTTATAGGAAATATACTACAAGCCAGGAGTGGTGGTGTGCATCTGTCATCCCAGAACTTGGGAGCTAGAAGAGGACTATGAGCAAGTTCAAGGCCAGCCTCTATGCAATGAGTTCTAAGGTAGCCAGGGGCTATATGGGAGACCCTGTCTATAAATAAGTAAATAAATAAATAAGCAAGCTAGCCAAGTATGGTGGTGCATACCTGTAATTGCAGCACATGGGAGGCAGAGGCAGGTGGTTATTCAGAGGTCTGCCTGGCCTACAAAGAAAGTTCCAGGCCAGCCAGTAAGCTTGTCTTAAAAAACAAAAAAGAAAAACAAAAACATTTTCTTATCTACTCAGTTCCTGTTGTATAAAATATAGCTCTCCCCCCTTTAAAAATACTAGCACAATATCTCAGGTATACACATCAGGTACTGTCAACAACACAGGGACCTGATGCCATCGCAGGGGCCACCTGCAGAGTCATTAGCTTCCATTAAGCGCAGGCTGTAATGAATAGGGAGAAAAATGGAGTGTCTGGAAGCCCTAGTTTTAGGGCTTTTCCTGGATTACAAGCAGAACCATGCTGATGGAATACACAAATAACTAGGAGTTGCGTTGGAGGTCACTGCAGAAGTGCCACAGCACAAGAAGAGCTTGTGATGGAATGCACACGATAGTACTGCATGTGAGATGGAAGCAGGACAGGGGCTGCGGGTCGGCAGTAAATAATCAGACTGCCAAGTACGGTGCTATATATAGTCTCCAGTGAAACAGGAGAGCATCTGCACACTTGCAGCCCAGCGTGGCTACTTCTCTAAGGTAACTTAGGGAAAGTCACACCAGCAGTGTTACTCATTTCTAGAAATCAAAACAGAGTCCATATTCTACAGGTGTCTTTATTTGGTAGTACTGGGGATCAAACCTGGGACCTCATGCATGCCATGAAAGTGCCATGCTACAGTGGTATATCACCCGTACTGAGGCTTTTTTTTTTTTTTAAAGAAGCTTTATACAATAATAAGGGAACAATGTTTACTTAAGAGGATTATACTTATCTTGTTCAAATAAAGATGAGAATTTATAGCAACACAGAATAAATTTTAGCTTACAGAAATACATAGTGAATAGCAAGGTGTAGATGGAGAAATAAAGGGGAACAAGGCAGGAATGGGGTTAGAATAAAAGACATGCATACCATGTACAAGAGTTGAAAATGGGCTGAAAAGCAGGCTCCAAGCCTCCTAGCTGCCACAGCAAAGAAGAAAACTTGATTAGGTTAGGAAAATTTCTTGTAATCACATGTAAAAATCTACCAATGGATCCAACATAGTTCTGTGCTCCTGGCCTCAATCCTGAGGGAAATGGTCCTCACAGCCCCTTATGAAATAAGACAGGTGCAATGTCCCCTGTGAGGACGTAAATGTCAACAACAGACAACAGAGCACATCCCAGAGTCCTAAGGCAAACCGCACACTCATGTCAAAACACCAGTGCTGACTCAGCAGAAGATGATGCAGTCAAATACAGCACGCTTGAGGAGGCACTGCAGATCCTGGGTGCTGAGACCTGTTGGGGGCTCACAATGACGAAACAGTTTTCCTAAGACTCTAGAATGTCGCCAGTCTCATGCTCTTCTTCTCACTGAGTATGCAGGAGAGGCCTCTAGGCACTCCATGATTATTTGTGATATAAAAAGGATGAACACATAAAAGATCAAAACCTTTTTAAAAAAATATAGAATGTTTCATGTGCCATCCTTGCACAGTGGCCATCCCAATCTTCTCTGTATAGCTCCAATTTTAGTATATGTGATGCCAAGGTGAACACAAGAACTTACCTTTTATGATGCTGGACAGTAAGATATCTTCACAGATGTAAGGGGAAAATGGGTTCACTATTGCAACCTCCATCCCCAGATAGGGCCTCTCTGTGTAGTCCTGGCTGTTCTAGAACTCACTCTCTAGACCAGGTTGGTCTTGAACTCACGGAGATCTGCCTGACTCTGAGTGCTGGAATTGAAGGAATGTGCCACCACTTCCCAGCTACAAATTCTTTAGAAGATTTTGGAAATTTTACTTATTATTTTCATGTGTATGAGTGTTTTGCCTGCTTTATGCCGGTGCACTAGGTGTGTGCAGTATCCACGGAGGCCAGCAGAGGGTGTGGGATACCCCAAGACTGGAGTTCCAGATGACTGGGGGCTGCCATGTGAGTGCTGGGTATCGATCCCTGGTCCTCTGGAAGAGCAGCCAGGTATTCTTGACAGCTGAGCCATCTCCTCAGGCCCCATTATTACAAAGGCTAAAATATGTTTATTTTAAAATATAAATTTCTGACATGGTAAATTCTGATGACCACTACTATATACTACAAGTACATGGAGTTCCTGAGACAAAGGCATAGACAGTGAATACTGCAAGCTATAGTCATATAGTCTTTCACACATACTCAGCATTGAAGAGTAAAGGTCAATGGCTCAGACACTATGTACACGCAAATAAAACTTTATACAAGCCTGACTTATTAGTTCTAATGGGCTGCTCCAATAGGTTCTGGGGGAATATATTCTACACACTATTCCTTAAAACTGAGTCTTTGAAAACAATAGACAAAGAATCCAAGGTACATTCTTGGCTAAGATCAAATTCAAATTAGGACAGATCTTATACACTATCCTAGTTACCTGACAGCTGAAGGAGACAGTATCTTTTTATGAATCTGGCATTCTCCCTATGGGAAGACTGGCTACTTAAAAAGCCTTAGGACAAAGACAAATCTGCCATGCCCTCTATTAAGAATTGACATGGTGTCTTTACCGTGAAATAAATAGCACTTGGTGCTAGAATCGAAACTTCTGCCGTACCTATAGAACTAACTTTGGGAAATGTAATAGAGTATCATTCAATCATAAAAAGGGATGAACCAATGACAAATGCCACAATGTGAGTGAATCTCAAAAACACCATGCTCAGTCAAACAAGCCAGACACAAAGGGCCATCTGCTACAGAAAATGTTATATGCTCTATTGAATGTGCAGATCTGGAGGTTAGTGGATACCAGGGGCTGAAGAGGAGGGGGAACTAGGAAGTGCTTATGGGCCCATGATTTTCTTTGAGGTGATGAAATGTTTTATAACTAGATAAAGGGGGTGGCTGTACAATATTGGGACCATGCTAATCACTATAAATTTGTACACTAAAACAAACAATCAACACAGTGAGCAAGAACCTCCAAGACTGCCCACCAGTTATATCCCCTGGAATAGCCGTACTGTGTGACAAGTGTAACGTCACTGAGAGCTGCACATCAAGAAACTGTCGACATCTGGAAGAGAGGATGATGCCTGGTTCCGAGCTACATGGCTCCTGAAGTCATCTCTGTAGGCCTCTCCCAGCGTGTGACAACTCAGCCTTATCTAGAGCAATGGTTCTCAACCTTCCTAATGCTGCCACCTCTAATACAGTTCCTCATGTGGTGGTGACCCCCAACCTATTTTTTTTTTGCTACTTCAAATTGTAATTTTGCTACTGTTATGAACTGTAATGTAAATATGTGGCATGCAGGATAGCTGATTTGTGACCCTGGGGAAAAGGTTGTTTGACTCCCAAAGGGGGTCGTGACCCATAGGTTGAGAACTACATCTAGTGCAAAGAGCATTAGGTGATAGATGCAAGTATACATCAGGCACTCAAAGAGGTTCTGAATGACCTCTATGTTAGTTAAAGAGTGGGCAGAGTGCAGACAGGAACGTAAACAGACCTCCCTTCGATCGATTAAAATTGACCTATTATAGGACACCCCCACCAAGTGCAGACCTCAAGGGAGGGCCAAGGTCCAGCGGGAGTAGCAGCGGCACCCATGAAGGAAGAGCAAGGTGTTGGCAGCACTCACATAGTTTGACATCAGCCTCTATAGACTGTCATTAAAGAATGATATCAGGATACCGGCATGGTAGTTCATGCTTTTAGTCCCAGCACTTGGGAGGGCAGAGGAGGATCAAGCTCTGTGAGTCTGGGGACAGCCTGGTCTACATAATGAATTCCTGACCAGTTAGTGTTAGTGAGATCCTCCACCCACCTCGCACCCGCTCCCCCCAAAAAAGGGCCTGGCAAAGTGGCTCAGTGTGCTCACCCCACAAGCCTGACAACCTGTGTTCAATCTCCAGAACCCATGAGAAGGGGGAAGGAGAGAGCTGATACCACAGATGTCTTCTGACCTCCACATGTCTGCCTCACAATAAAAAATATTTTTATAAGGTTTATTTTAATTTTATGCGCATATCTGCATGTCTGGTGTCCATGAAAGCCAGAAGAGGGTGACAGATCCCCTGCAATTGGAGTTACAGACAGTTGTGAGCTGCTGTGTGGGTGATGGAAACCAAATCTGGGTCCTCTTAACTGCTGAGCCTTTTCTCCAGTTTTAATAATCAGCACTAAATCTAGAGAGTGCTTTAAAAACCAGCTAAGAGAAACCAGGCGGTGGCAGTGTACACCTTTAATCTCAGCGCTCGGGAGGCAGAAGCAGGCAGGTCTGTGTGAGTTCGAGGCCAGCTGGTTTACAGAATGAGTTCCAGGACAGGTATAGCTACACAGAGAAACCCTGTCTCAAAAAACCAACCAACCAACCAAAAAAACCAAAAAGCTACAAGAACTCAGGTTCAATGGGAAGGAGAATTGGTAAGAAAAATGGCTTATAGATTAAAAATTTACAGGAAAATAAGAGTTTCAAGTCCATCCATGTAGTAGATGAGAAATACATGTCAAGGTCTACTCAGGCAAGTGACTTCCATTAAAGCTTAACTTTAATGGGAACCAAAGTACTAGAGAGCATTTTCCATGTTTCATTATTTTAGTGTTTTAAAATGCACAGAATTTTTTAGTGTAATTCCTTACATTAACTTATTTATTTTCTGTGCATATGCCACAATGTGTTTGTGTGTGTGTAGGTCAGAAAACAACTTGTATTGTTGGTTTTCCTTATTTACCATATGGATTCTGGGGATTGAACTCAGGTCATCAGGCTTGGTGGCAGGTGCCCTTACCTGCAAAACCATCTCACTGGCTCCTAAAACGTACAAAAGTCTTGAAATAAAAACTGGGAGAGTCCAGTTGACCTCAAGAATTGGCTATTATTATTAGAACTATTCCTGGAAATGATATTTAAAAAAAAAACTTATTTTGAGACCAGGTCTCACTATGTAGCCTGGCCTGGAACTTGTTATGTAGACCAGGCTGGCCTTGAACTCTGAGATCTGATGCCTCTGACTCCCAAATGATGGGATTTAAAATGTGTGTCTGCATGCCAGGCTACACATACACACACACACACACACACACACACACACACACACACACACACACACACGGGCACGTATATGCCCCACAGATGCCAGAAGAGTACACTGGATGCCCTGAAGCTGGAGTTACAGGCGATTAAGCTGCCTGATGCTGAGTTTGAGAACAGAACTCAGATTATTTTTAACCGCTGAGCCATCACTTCAGCCTGGAGTGGTAGATTTTACTTGTGTTAACCCTTTCGGTCAATTAAATTGAAAAAAAAAAAATTTCCCTCTAAGAAAACCACTTCAGGAAGAGACAGGTGGAGCTCCTTCAGCGACAACCTCTTGGGTGTGTTCTTTGCCTAACATTTCCAATAGCTCATCTGCATCACTTTCAGATGTTTCAAAATTAAATTTACAGTAGACCACTGTTACAAGTGCCTAAAGTCACTGGTTAGTGTTTTCATAGTTTCCCACAGAGCTCAACACAGTTCCTCACATCCAACAGTAGCTGTTCAGAACTGTTTCAGCAATTGAATACAGAAAACAGGACAAGTGGACCTTCTGAACGGCTGAAGCTGGCATGGAACAGAACAGGTGACCTTCTGAATAGTGGGAAGCTGGAACTTCAAACGCTTGATGAGTTATCTTGTAAAAATAGCACACAATTCGGGCACAAAGGTGCTCCTATGTAAGATTTTAAAAGCATCTGTAAAATGTCCTTCCAGAGACAACTCCTCTTAGGCTCACAGGACAACCATTTGATCAAATCAATTTGTGGCCCACTTTAGGTTTGACTGTGCTTTGGCATATGCAGGCCTGGAGAGTGGGTCGTTAAATCCAAATGCTTCCGGATCTTCAGCCTCCCATATTTCCTTCCCACGTTAAGTTCCTGTTCGAATGCATACGTGAGTGGCTTGGCCGCTGGGTCTGCTAGCTGCTGGTCAGAGGAGTCATTCGGCTGCTCTTCTTCATTATTTCTTGGTTTCTGGGCTCATACCTTCTAGTTTTCCAGCCTCACCCTTCTCGGTATCCCTTCCACCCTCTCTTGTCTCTCTAAGAGGTTCTCAGCCCTCTGCTTTCCCCTACACAGACACCGCTCTAGGGACAGAGACAAAACTTGTCTTCCTGGGCTCCCATCCACGCCCGCAGCTTCTCAGAGCAAGGCTACCCCGAGGTCCAGAGAATGGGGCTGTCAAGGGTCCCTCCCGCGCGCGGTCTAGGCCTTTGCACAGCCCTACTCGGCTAACCCCCCTCTACCCCGGCAACCTGCCAGTCTCTCCCCGTCTCCAGGAGCCCCAGACTGATTTTGGCTTTGGAAGAGAGCGGGCAACCGGTGACATCCTCTCCCGGCGCCAGCTGCGCGGATCGCAAGCCATCCTCACCCCGCAGAGCCTCGCGCACCACCTCCCCGGGACTGCTTCCTTCCATCTCGTCCAGAAACCTGGGCGGACCGAGAGCTTGCAGAGCTCGGCCAGCTCCGCCCCCGTCGGCGTCACTGTCCACTCACGCCGCGGGTCGGCTCCGCCCACCGGGCAGGTGTCACCCGACTCACTCTCTGCCCCGTCCCGCCCTCCGGTCCGGTCAGCCCTGGGCCGATCAGGCGCCGTTGCCCTCCCTGAGACCCAACGGGGCTGCTCACACCTTACGGGCAGGGTCATGCCTCTCCCGGTCAACCGTGCCCCTCCCTCCACACCCCGACGGGGACGCCCGGCCTCCTCAGTTCAGCTATCCTGAAGCCAGCACAGAGCGGTGACCTCCGCGCCCGGCCCTGGCCGCACCTGCCAAGCGCAAACCCCGCCACCTACCATGCTCCCCAACGCTGCCGAAGCGGCTTCAATTTTCTGCGCAAGCGCACGCCGCTCTCCTCTGCGCAGGCGAACGCCGCCGCGGCTAGCAGCAGGTTCTCTGCGCAGGCGCAGTATACTGACGCTCACTTTGGCAGACTGGCACCCTCGCCCAGTCTCCGGCTCTCTGAGTGCAGTGCAGATAGGCGCCTTTCCTGTCCGAGGCGCGGCGTTTTGGGCAAACCGTGACCTCTCTTTCGGAGGCCGTTGCTGTTTTCTGGCTCTGAGGCTACGCACCTACTAGAAGGAGACTGGCCGGCCGGCTCTAGAAACTACAGTTCCCGGCGTGCGTCGCGCCGCGCGAGGGCCGACGGAGCTGTCCATCGGCAGCCTGCTTAAAGGGGCCGCGACTAGTTTTCAGCTGCACGTCAGAATAGCCTGAAGTAAGAAGAGGGCGGTGTCGTCCTCCGTGTCCTGGTCCCACGCCCATGAAAGGGATGTGGGCAGGTCCACGTCTGTCCTGCTCGCTGCGCCGTGGAGCTCCCGATCGGGGACAGTGATGCTGAGGTCTCATGTCCAGAGAGCGGCCTCCTCCATCGGGGTGAGCTCTGCGGGTGCCGGACTCCTGTCCTGAGACTCGCTCCATCGGGGTCCCCTTCCGGGGAGCTCAATCCTGGGGACTCCTACCCAGGGGTCCTTCACGGTTTGTCTCTTCCAAAGGGGGATCCTTCCTTGGGGGCCCCCTCTGTCCACTTTCCTGTGGGGTGCTCCTTCCCGGGAAGTTCCCCTTTCCAGTGGCTTCTTTTCTTGGGGGACTCCCCTTTCCAAGACTTCACTCAGACTGGACGGTTCAGTTCTCTGAGCCTCCCGTTTTTGCTCGTCCCTAAAATTTTGTGTCGATTCTGGGTCCTGCCCTGTGGGGTACTGAGGCAGACAGCCTCTTTTTAAAGGTATACCTGGAAACGGACACCCCAAGATTGTTTTTCATAAGGAAGTGCGGTGCCCTGCAACCCTTGAATTAAGCTTATACAGCCCGGGAGGTGTCATAGTCAACAAGCAACCAAGATGGGCTTGCAGGTTCCCCAAGAATTCTTAATTCTTCATTTAGGTGTAGGAGTTTGTTTGTTTGTTTGTGTAACAATCAAGGAAGTTGATAGTGACCTGGAAGGTCACCCTAGCACACTGGGTTAACCTCTGGCTCCAGCCCCTCGCTGCTGCTTTGCAGCGTCAGCCAACTCTTGAAAGAAGGGTAGGACCACATACATAGAGCCTAGTGGCGTTATTCTCAGCATCCAGCTCGTCTGTCTGGGGCGTAGTGTAGGTCTGCTTACTTACCAGAGAAATATTTGCTGCCGATGAAAGAAAGGGCCTCTTTCTTCACAGTCTTTTTCTCCTCCTCGGCCTCCCTAGCTAAAGAAAGAGCAAGCAAAGGCAGCAGGCTAGGTGCTGTGTCCTTTCTCTGTAGCCATTTGAACAGCCCTTTGGACACCATCAAGACGCTCTGGTCTCACCTTTCTTTGGTTCATGACATCCTATTCCTCTTCCATATTATGTTTTGTTTTGTTTTTTTTCCAAAGTAGTTTCAAGGATTGGCCAACTGGACATGCCCCCTTCCCCTGCCTAAAAGTTAAACTTTAAAACTTTTTTGAGGGATCACAAGAATGATCTTTTCATTTACTTCCTCTTTCTTGTTCTCTACTTCTTGTAGTGATTAGGTATGAATAATATGCTTCATGTGTGCCAACTACCTGTTGGGTTTATGGGGGTATAGGTGCTCTTTTCCAATGTTCTGTAGAATTTAAAATGGGCTTGGCTGTTGGTAGAGCACACCTTTAATCCCAGCACTTGAGAGGCAGAGACAGTCAGATCTCTGTGAGTTCAAGGTCAGCCAGGGCTACAGAGTGAGACTGTCTCAAAAATAAATATAAATAAGTAAATAAATAAATAAATAAATGGCTTTAAGCTAAAGGGTTGAATTCAGTAATTTTCCCCGTTGAGATTTTTCTGTCTCACCCACCTCTTCCTCTTCAACCTACTCAGATGTACTCTTATAAAGAACTACTTTGGTGGCTGAGGTAGGAGACTGCGGAGCCTGAAAATAGCCTGGCTTATGTGGTAACACAGTATTTCAAAAATGAAAAATAAGATTTTTTTCTTCTTAATAAGTGTTGAAGTAAGTTTTATGGTTCTTGTGTTTTGTTTTGTTTTGGTTTTGGCTTTTCGAGACAGGGTTTCTCTGTGCAGCTTTGGAGCCTGTCCTAGAACTCACTCTGTAGCCCAGGCTGGCCTTGAACTCACAGCTGAGATTATAGGAATGAATCACTGTGCCTGGACAATGATGTGACCCTTATGCTGGAAGAACTGATGTTGCTGTTCTAAATGAAGAGTAGCCACGAGTTTGACTCCCAGAAAGTTTCTTCCTCAACCAAAAAGAAAAAAAAAAAGCCAGGCATATAGTCACCCACCTTGAATTCCAGTACTTGGGAAGCAGAGGCAGGGGGATCTCTGAGTTTGAAGCCAGATTTAGTCTACGGAGTAAGTTCCAGGACAGCGAGAACTACACAGAGAGACCTTGGACCCTGCCTCAAAAACAAGCAACAACAAAACCAAAAATAAGAGAAAAAACATCTCTGTTTCTGTGCATTTTCCTCATTTGAATGTAAAACCGTGGTGGCTTAGTGTTTTGAGTTGCCTCAGCAGTTAAGAGCACTGACTGCTCTTCTAGAAGACCTGGGTTTGATTCCCTGCACCCACATGGCTGCTGACAACCATCTGTAACTCCAGTTCCAGCAGATCTGACATGCTCATCTAACCTCCATGGACACCAGGCACACATATAGTACATAGACATACCTGTAGGCAAAACACTCATACATATAAAATAAATAAATCTAAAAATTTAATGACTAATATTTATAAAACCTGTCTTGAGATGACTGTAGATTCCAGTGCAGTTTTAAGACTAATAAAAATTAGGTGGAGTAGACCCTTCACTTGGTTTCTTCAGGGACAGCACTTCGCCCTCTGGGCTGTACATAGGCAGAAAGTTGCTAGCAGTCAAATTTGGGATGTTGTGCAGATTGCCTAGCTGTGCGAGCCCCAGGTGAGGAAGTGTGGATAAGCATCTTTGCCCTCATCTGGTCCAGGCCTGTCTAGCTCTTGGGGACCTCTTCTACTTTTGCAGCCATAACCACCTCCTGCTCCTTACCCTAACAACCGTTCATCTAACTGTATCCCCATCACTTACCATTTTGAAAACAGTAAGTAGACTTGACATTGTTTTGCCTTTTGGGGGATATTTCCAGTCAGTGTTGCCATCTCTCCAAGCTGTTGTATGTGGCTCTTCAATATTACAGAAAGCCAGCATGTCTTTCCATTTTATTATTATCATTATTGCTTTTTTGGGAAAATACACTCTTCTTATGTAGTCCCGGCTAGCCTAAAATTAATATGTAGTCCCTAGTGATCTTGAACTCCTGGCTTTTCTGCCTTAGCTTAGCTTCCTGAGTAATGGGATTATAAATCTACGCCATCACACCTGTTATCAAAATGTCTTTTTAGTAATTAAAAATAACAAACTAAAATTGTTTAGTAATTTACTAAATTTTTATACTATAATTTTGTAGTCCATAGGATTTTGTAGGCAGGTTTTAAAGTAAAGTAAAATGAACTTATGTAAAAGGTGTCATTTGTATTTTAAGGGTACCTAGATAATTTCAATATCACGTTCATGTTATAAGTATCTTTTATGAAAAATATTACTGTTTGCACAACTGAATCCTCAAAAAGTTGTCGTAAAAATTAACTCCCTCCTATTTGAGCTGGAAGGACAACTGATCTCAGGAACCTGGCTGAGGAAGGAAGCAGAAATGGGTGTAATATGCCATTCTCACACACACTGTTTTTCTGAAGCACAAGATCGATAAAATAATAACACTTGGAGATCTTTTTGTTGTTTTTGTGTTTGTTGTTGTTGTTGTTGTTTTTTGTTTTTTTCGAGACAGGGTTTCTCTGTGTTGTTTTGGAGCCTGTCCTGGAACTCATTCTGTAGACCAGGTTGGCCTCGAACTCACAGAGATCCACCTGGTTCTGCCTCCCGAGTGCTGGGATTAAAGGTGTGGGCCGCCGCCGCCACCGCCTGGCCCCACATTTGGAGATCTTGGTTGTGGGGGCGAGTGGTAAGAAACATAAAAAAGGGATCCCAGGTCCCTGCCCTCTCTGAAAGACCACACAGTATGTCCTTCTAAAGGAGGGACTACGCCCCTTGGGAACAGGAGAAGGGTGGCCACTGCGGGAGGCCTAGAGGTGACAGATCCGGTTTATTGCCAGGAAGGAGGAAGTAGTCAGTTTGCTTTGAACTGGTGACCTGTGTGGTAAAGTCATGTTGACACTGGCATGCTGTAAAGCTCCTGCAGCAATGAGTTCTTCCTCCATGCATCCCTAGCCAGCCGCAAGCAGCTGACATGTTTGCTTTCAACCAGAATATGGTCTTGGTGATTTTCATCGTTATTCTGACCGTTTAACAGTGTGCTGCCTAGTTTTAAGTCAACCTGACACAAGGGAAAATCACCTGAGAGGAGGGAGCCTTAATTAAGAAAATGCCTTCATAAGATTGGGCTGTATGAAAGCCTGTAGGAGATATTCTTAATTAGTGATTGATGGGGAAGAACCCGCTCATTATGAGTGGGGGCATCCCTGGGCTGGGGTTTTGGGTTCTATAAGCAAGCAGGCTGAGCAAGCCATGATGAGCAAGCCAGTAAGCAGCACCCCTCCATGGCCTCTGCCTCAGCTCCTGCCTCCAGGTTCCTGCCCTGTTTGAGTTCCTATTTTGACTTCTTTCAATGATGAACAGTGATTTGGAAGCACAAGCCAAATAACCCGTGTGTCTCCTCCACAAGTTGCTTTGGCCGTGGGGTTTAGAGAAACAGTACATTTTTAGAATCAACGTGGTGAATCACTTGCATGTAGCAGCCCTCACTAAATGACCAGGCTTCTAGGGTTTTAAAGTTCTCATCTTTTGTTTGTTTGTTTGTTTTCTGAGACAGGGTTTCTCTGTGCAGCCCTGGCTGTCCTGGAACTCACTCTGTAGACCAGGCTGGCCTCGAACTCAGAGATCAGAGTTCTCATGTTTGTTTTTTGTTAGCCTGTCTCCATTGGCTTCCCTTCCTGGTTTTGCCAGATGCAGTCTCTAGAAATGCCTCCCTTTATTTGTGGTGCGGCCAGCCTGCTTGTTTGGAAAGTCACTGGGGTGAGCAGTGAATGGATATGTGTTTTAGGAGGCACATTCCCAGGGAGATGAAATGCTGGCGTGATTGTGGGTGGAGGAGGTCTTACAGGCATGGCGTTCACCTGGAGGCTCTGTTCAGAGATCAGATGGGCTTTGTCAGTGTTCTGCGGTTTCCTGTGAGCTAGAAATTGTGTTAGGTGCTATGCTGGCCATAACTCCTTGTGACCAGGGGTTCCATGTTCAGCCGATTCCATGTGTGACTCCTAGAGTTTAACTTACTGGACCTCTCTAATCTGCTTTTTCTGCGGTCTGTTTTTCAGCCTCCAAAGTCATTCTTTCTCAGTGGCCATTACTGAGTGTTGCAGCCACCAGCTTCGAAAACAAACTGCTTTCACCTGCCCGGGGCAGTGTCTTCTGGCCACCTCAGCTGCCGCTGGCACCAAGACCTTCCTCACACCCCAAAACTCGACTTCCGAAACCAGGTTCTCTGCCCCCCCCCCCCCCCACACACACACACAAACACTGATATGTTTGTGTTAGGTGTCCCTTCAGAGGAAAAGAGAATGAGACTGAATTTCAGTGGAAATTCAGTGGTGGAAAAGGTTTGAACATTTGGTTAAGTCCTAGAGTTCCAGGCCTGGTCAGACGTTTGCGAATTTTTAAAAATTCTCATGTCTGCTATGGCTGACATGGGAAAATTGACAATACTCCAAAAGGATTTGGAGAGCAGACAGAGTGGCAGAGCATACCACTCAGTGCCTCAGAAGACAGTGGCTTCCCACATGATGGGAAAGGTGATTTTTTTTTCTACTGTTTTTTGTTTGTTTGTTTTTTGAGACAGGATTTCTCAGTGTAGCCCTGGCTGTCCTGGAAATCTGTAGACCAGGCTGGCCTTGAACTCACAAAGATCTATCTACCTCTGCCTCCCGAGTGCTGGGATCAAAGCGTGCACCACCACCACCACCACCACCACCACCACCACCACCACCACCCAGCATGTGGTTCCTCTTAAGTAGAATAGTTTTTGTCTTTCACACATGGTCAGTTTATGAAGCTATATGTGGTTTACTTACTGTTGGTTGTTTTGAGACAAGACATTATGTGTCCTAAGCTGGCCTTGAACTCCCAATTCAATCTTTCTTTTTTCCTCATTGACATCCTGGGATGACAGGCATGCAACATTTTATCTGGAGAGGCTATGTTTTCAACTTTTAAAATTGTCTGTAGCTGGGCGGTGGTGGCACATGCCTTTAATCCCAGCACTCAGGAGGCAGAGGCAGGCGGCTCTCTGTGAGTTCGAGGCCAGCCTGGTCTACAGAGCAAGATCCAGGACAGGCACCAAAACTACACAGAGAAACCATATCTTGGAAATAAATGGACAGATAGATAAATAGATAGATAGATAGATAGATAGATAGATAGATAGTCTGTGAAGTCAGATGAACTTCCCTCACTTTCCACTTACGGTCCTTTAATATTCATGATTTGGTGGTCATCCGAATCCAGTAAGTTCAGAAGTTGATGTAGTGTCTGTCACATTTGCTTTTCAGCTGAGAATGCGTGTGTAAGATGCAGGCTGGATGTAGCGGAAGACCCCACAGCCGGCCCCTCGTCCTTGGACCATGAAGGTCCTGGATGAGAGTCTCTTCTGGATGCTGCTTCCGTTCTTCCACCTGATGATAGCCAGTGCTGCCGAGCACGAGGAGGTGGCCAAACATGCCATCAAGTTACACCGGGGGAAGGGCGCCACGGCCACTCAGAGGAAGCAGTGGGTCCTGGACAGCTGCCGGAGGCTCACGGGGCTCCTGCGGCAGAAGAACGTGGTCCTGAACAAACTGAAGAATGCCATCAGAGCGGCGGAGAAGGACACCAGCCTGTCGGGGGAGGAGAGGCTCTTCCAGGTGCACACGTTTGAGATCTTCCAGAAAGAACTGAACGAGAGCGAAAACTCGGTCTTCCAGGCCATCTACGGACTGCAGCGGGCCCTGCAGGGGGATTACAGAGACGTGGTCAACATGAAAGAGAGCAGCAAGCAAAGGCTGGAGGCTTTGAGGGAGGCCGCCATCAAGGTCAGCCGCCAGTCTGCGGGGAACCTGCGCGGGCTAGGGATCTGTCGGGATGGGAGTTCGGGGTGAGGTGACGCACACAATTAGGAAGGCTGGCTGGAGGGAGTACCTGTCTTGTAGCCTGTGTGTGCCATCATTGCTTCTAGGAGGCTCCTACCCATGTCATGTAAATCCTAGCGCTCAACTCAAACTGACTAGGGTTGGGTAGTCCTCTACCTGTGAACTCAGAAAGTAGCTCAAGTGCCACGTGTATCTGTGCTTCATGCATGGTACCACAATGCCTTGCAGTATTGCTGTGGGCAGCACATGGTCTCGTGTTAGCCCAGAGCAAGCTGGTTTGCTGTCGCATCCAGTCCCCTGTGTCGCCTAGTGTGTCATCCCACCCCGCAGCACGTTTTTTGCTAAGTTCAGTGTATTTGAGCAGTTTCGGATGCTTGACTCCCTCTGCTGGTTAGAGATAGAGTTGCACCTGTACGAATGGCCCATTAACCTAGAAAACTTGCAGATCTAATCCAGATCAGAGCCTTTAGTGGACGTGAGGAAGTCATGTCCTGGTGTGTGACCCTCACCAAAGCTTCATCTTACAAATCATTAGGAAGAGACAGAATATGTGGAGCTTCTTGCTGCTGAGAAACACCAAGTGGAAGCCCTTAAAAACATGCAGCATCGGAACAAGAGTCTATCCATGCTTGACGAGATCCTGGAAGACGTGAGGAAGGCTGCCGACCGTTTGGAGGAGGAGATAGAGGAGCATGCCTTCGATGACAATAAATCAGTAAGCAGCACTCCAGAGTGGCCCCTCCACCTGCTGAGCCATTATGACGAGCATGGGCCCCAACACGCTCGAGATGTTCACCTGTGTGTCTGAGGGAAGCTGAGATGGAGGATACGCTACAACACTTCTGCGCCCTGTTGAAATTAATATGGCGTGTCCTCAGAAGTGAGCTAGCTGTTCTGCCTTCTCTTGTAACCGTTACACTCACTCCTGTGTAAATGGCTTGTCTCAGGCCCTAGCTTTGCCACCCAGCTTGGGTTGGGACTCTAAACTCAGGATTTTGGGTGGTTGAGTTTTAATGCTTAGCTACCGGGACATCTGTTAAATTCTGCAAAAGACAGGCTTATAGCAGAAATAGGATTCCGGCTTCTCATGGTAAGGGAAAATTCATACTGTCGTCAAGAATGGTGGGTCTTGGGTGGACCTATAAACGGTCATGGAGTAAAAACAAATTAAAGTAAATGCAGATGTGTGTGGGGAGAATAGGAAACAGGGAAGGAAAGCGGTGCTTAATTCTTTTTGGGTTCGGAGAAGAGCTTCTAGTTATTTCTAAAGCTATAAACATTTGAAAGAATATACCATAAGGAAATTAGATGTCTGGAAGTAGCATAAGTCCTAATATTTTTACCCCTAAATTCTTTAGTTGGAAAATTCCCTGATTCTGGCCAGTGGATACTATTGGGTTTATTTGTTTTGTTTGTTGGAAGTACTGGGTCTTGAACCCAGGGCTGTGCACATTTCTGGAAAAGTGCCATACTACTGGATTACACACCCAGCCTTCTCTCCACTTTTATTTATTATGAGAGGGGATCTTGCCAGGTTGCCTGTGCTACCCTTGAATTCGTTCTGGAACCTAGGGAGGACTTGAACTTGGGATCCTTATGCCTTACCTTCATGAGCTGGGATTCCAGACCCTGACCCCAGACTTAACATTACTGATCTTTTTGTCACAGAACACTAAAACACTTCAGTTACTCTTGCAGATTTTTTTTTTTTTTTTTTTTTTTTTTTTTTTTTTTTTTGAGGGGCAAGTTTTCTCTGTGTAACTTTAGAGCCTGTCCTGGAACTCCCTGTGTAGACCAGGTTGGCCTGGAACTCACAGAGATCCTCCTGCCTCTGCCTCCCAAGTGCCGGGATTAAAGGCGTGCACCACCACCGCCCGGCTACAGTCCTGATTCTTTAAATGTTGGTGTGAACACATTTAGTTCTAATTGTATGACATCGGTTACTCTTCCAGGTCAAAGGGGTCAACTTCGAGGCAGTTCTGAGAGTGGAGGAAGAGGAGGCCAGTTCCAAGCAGAATATCACGAAGCGGGAAGTGGAGGATGGCCTGGGTCTCAGCATGCTTATCGACTCCCAGAACAACCAGTATATTCTGACCAAGCCCCGAGATTCCACTATCCCTCGTGCAGACCACCACTTCATAAAGGCAAGCCGTGGCCATCAGCCTGGGGCTGGCCCTAGGGGTTGAGCTGCCTCAGACCCGATGCCAGCCTTCTTGCCGTCAGAGGCTCCACTGGGGAACTTCCATCCATCTCTTCTTTCAGAAGCCTTTCTTGTCTTGTTTTCTTTTGTTGAGATGGACTCTCACCATGGAGCCTGGGCTGGCCTGGAGCTCACTAGGGAGTGCAGTTTGGCCTTGACATCCCGGCAGCCTTCCTGCCTTAGCCTCCTGAGTGCAGGGATCACAGGAGACAGCACCACGTTTGAGTTCTAAACAGCCTCCCTTGATGGGCAGAGAAGACAGGATGCCCAGGGCCTCCTCCCAGGTGCTAATTCTCACTGGAGAACCAAGCGCATGTCAGGTGCTGCTGCTGTCCATGGTTATGACTAGAATGGCCTCCCGAGCCGACTCTGTAGCTGACAGGCTTATCTACCAGGGCATTGTTAAAATCTGCCAAAGACAGGCTTATAGCAGAAATAGGATTTCTTCCCTGGAGGTCAGAGCTCCTCTGAAAGGTTCTCTTCTCCTCCTTTTGTGATGAACACATACTCTCTATGAAACACTGGAGACTGGATAAATACCCCGTTCCAAGTCTCACTCACCCGGGGGTTTCAGCACCGTGCTGGATCTTACCGCATCAGTTACTGAGTAGTGAGAAATCCAGCGGTGAAGGTCCCATGAATTAACATGTAAGCTCTTAGGGCCCTGGAACCGAAACACTCAGTGGAATTCAAGTAGTCACGGGTCATAGAATGTTTTTTAGAGAGAGCTTGAACAAGGAGACAAACCTGTTCAGAATTGAACTTCATCTCTGAGAACACAGTTTAAGACACAGCAGCAGTGAGGGTTAGCCCCTGACTTTCATCAATTGCTTTTTAGTCTCATGAGATGAGACGTCCCCTGCCACCCTCACAGTCAGCCGCTCTTGCTATTTTTCCTTTCTGTGTTAGGACATCGTGACCATAGGAATGCTGTCCTTACCTTGTGGCTGGCTGTGCACAGCAATAGGACTGCCCACGATGTTTGGGTATATAATTTGTGGTGTGCTCCTGGGGCCTTCCGGACTAAACAGTATTAAGGTAAGCATAATTCTCACTGTTTCAGTGTCTAACAAGATGGAAACCAAACATGAACAAACACTAACAAATCTGAGTTTGAGTCAGTGAAAAGACTCAAGAGGCCCTTGATGCATTTTTTAATCCATGGGAATGTTGCATTTCTTGATGCAAGGTGGCTTGATGACAGGCTATCTGTCTCTTTAAATTATATTACTATTAAAAAATTGCATTTCTGGTATTATGATGGCCTGGATTGTCCAGACTAACATTCAGACAATAATAAGTCAGCTGCAAACGTTGGTCTCAGTGAAATTTTATGTAAATAAAGACATTCTGGCAGGAACGAAAGGGTTCCTGGGCATTTTTGAGTATGTCACTTAAGTATACAGTGGGAAAAGGGAACTCAGAGTGGGTGCTGTGAGTTCATCGTGGAGGGACTAATCCAGGAGAGAGAGCACAGGACCAGCCTCAGAACCCTCCTCATTTCACTGAGATCCCCTAAGGGAATGGAAGGAAGCAGTGTGCAGGGACCAGAGGCTGCTCTAGTTCACAGTCCTTGAACCAGCTCAGAAGAGCTCTGTGACTTCCCCAGGCCGAAGTCTGACAACCACAGGAGACTCATCATTTTTTTTTTCTTTCCGAGACAGGGTTTCGGGGTTGGGGATTTAGCTCAGTAGTAGAGTGCTTGCCTGGCAAGCACAAGGCCCTGAGTTTGATCCTCAGCTCAAAGAAAAAAAAGACAGGGTTTCTCTATGTAGTTTTGGTGCCTGTCCTGGAGCTCGCTCTGTAGACCAGGCTGGCCTCAAACTCACAGAGATGCGCCTGGCTCTGTCTCCTGAGTGCTGGGATTAAAGGCGTGCACCACCGCCACCCAGCCAGGAGACTCACCTTAATAGCAAATGATCTCTGGCCAGAAAAAGAACTGTCTGCCCAGCCTGCTCAGGCTTCAAGCCTGGCGCCTTCCAGGAACAAGTTAACCTGATTTGGAGGCAGCCCTGTGTCCCGTGAGGGTCTCAAAGGCTTCACAGCACAGCGAACTGTGCCCCAGGCTCATATTCTGCACAAATATTTCCACTGACTTGGAACAGTATAATAAGATCAAGGAGAAACTCCCCTCTGCCTCACCCCTTCCCCATCCAGAGTGCAGAGGTAAAAGCAGGCCCACAGGAGCAGAGGTCGCTCCCAAACAAGCTGTGAAGTCAGAGTCACTGGGCCACACAGCACCAGGGTACTGTGAGCACTGTCCGCTCGCTGTGCCACGAGAAGGTGAACGTGATTGCGAGGGAAGATCCACGGGCATCCTCGCTAACAGTGGGATGTAGTCAGGAGAACCCAAACCGTAACTTGCCCCTGTAGGAACTCGATAGGCTTTCGTTATGAAGTTGAGAAATGGAGATTTAAGTGTATCGTTCTGGCCTCGAAGCAATGGTCTCACCAAGACAAGGGAAGAGAAATGAAAGGAAAATAGAAGTAAGGAAGCATAAAAATAAGAAGACGTCAAGGAGATAACATCTGGCTTAACAGTAAGGGGAACAAGTTCCCGTATGGAAAGACAGACTCACGATGGTGTCCCAACAGCAGCGGGGTAAAGTGGAGCTGTGGTGCAGGCGGAGCAGTGAGGAAGGCTGAAGGCATGCACAGACACAGAGCAAGGACGCTGCACACTCAGTCCGTGCTGACTCAGGATGATGCACCAACCACGTGAACACTCGAAAAAATTAAAACCTAAACACATTGTCCTGGTTCTTTTCATTTAATTTGACACTATTAAAAACAAATGACAAATGAGTCAAGATATATAATATATATTTATCAAACCTTACATAATAAAACCCCTGGGATGTGGCCAAATGTGAAAAATTCACCTCGCAAGAAAAACTTCCCCGTATCCAAACAAGAAGTCAATGTGAATTGTCTTCAACTCAGCTTTGGTGTCTCTTCCTTGTTCCCTTGGGTAGAGGGTGGGGGTGGGGGTGGGAGGGATGTGGGGGGGACTGAGGGAGGGAGGGAGGGAGGGGTGAGGCTGAGAAAAGGTGTAGCGAAGACAGATGTGGCCATACATTTGAAAGTCGGTGAAGCCCACAGCTGCTTCTCAGTAGAAACTGTAATGAAAATAAATATTCCTCTGGCAAATCAAGAAAGTGTGTGTGTGCATGTGCACGCCTGTGCATGCCTGTGCACATGCACAGTCAGGAAGTCAAAAAGATCTCAGATATAAGGGAAATTCACAGAATTCACTTACTTTTAAAAAACATACTGTTGGGGGGCGCTGGGGAACATTCCTCTGTATATCTTGCTAACCTGGGCTAAGTACATAAAACGTTCAATACTCTCCTTCCTTGTTTTTCAGTCTATTGTGCAGGTGGAGACACTGGGAGAATTTGGGGTCTTCTTTACCCTGTTTCTTGTTGGCTTAGAGTTTTCTCCAGAAAAGCTCAGGAAGGTAAGGACCCAACTCCTTGGCCATTGCCTGGGAGCAACTTGGTTTACTCACTTTTTTTTTTTAAACTCACAGAGAGTCTACTTGGCTATTAAGTGGTTTTCGTTTGTTTAACTAGTTTATTAAAAATAATAATTAAAAATAAATGAATTTTAATTTATTTTGATACTGGTTTTTTAGAAAATAAGTTTGAAAAAGTCAAAACTACTAAATGGGATGAATTTTCATATTTTCATATGGCTTTTTATGGATCCCTCCAAGAAAATGTGAAACTGAGCGTAAAATATGATACAGGTTTAATGGTCAATGTATTTCTCTAGAAGGAAGTTCCTAAGATAGAAAATGAATTAGAGATTTTTTTTCTCTGACCTCAAAAATGAGGGAAGTAACTGCTTAAAGACTGAAGGTGTCGGGGGGTTAATGACTACGATTGGAAGCAGGGCATGGTGGTCCATACCTCTAGTTCTACTGCTTGGAAAGTCGAGGTTCCTCGGGCTTGCTGGCCAGTTAGTCTACCCTAATGGGCAGCCTGCAGGCCAGGGAAAAACCCCGTCTCCAAAAGGTGGACAGACAGTACAAGGGATGACACCTGAGTTTGCCCTTTTTCACTGCACATATGTGGTGTGCACTTGCACGCACACGTACACTGCCTCCACCCCCCAATTGCACACCCACATGCATACAAATTTACCAACGAAAGAGTTTTAACTCATATGGTAACAAGTTCAAGAAATGTTGAGCCAGATGGTGGTGCACACCTTTAATCCCAGCACTCGGGAGGCAGAGCCAGCCGGATCTCTGTGAGTTCAAGGCCAGCCTGGTCTACAGAGTAAGAGCCAGGACAGGCACCAAAACTACACAGAGAAACCCTGTCTCGAAAAACAAAAAAACAAAAAACAAAAGAGAGAGAGAGAGAGAGAGAGAGAGAGAGAGAGAGAGAGAGAGAGAGAGAGAGAGAGAGATAGATTGGAGGTAGGTATGGTGGTGCACACCTTTAATTACAGCACTCAGGAGGCAAGAGCAGGTGGATCTCTGTGAGTTCAAGACTAGCTTGCTCTACATAGTAAGTTCCAGGCCAGTCAGAACTACACAGTGAAACTCTGTCTCAAAACAAGAAAAACTGAACAAAACAGCACTGTTGGGGGCTGGGGAGATGGCACAGCACGTAAGAGGTGCTTGCCACCAGTCCTGATCACCAGAGTTTGATGTGCAGGACCCACACTGTGGAAGGAGGTCAACTCCTGCAAGGTGTCCTCTGACCTATGTAGGCAGGCTGTGGCACCTCCCCACCAATCAATCAGCAAATGTTGAAAGAATGTTGTAAATAATCTGAATAACTAACAGCTAAGCGGCAACCTAACTGCCTGATGGAATGGTATGTAACCACTAAAATACTACAGAGTAGAAACAAAGGAAAATGTTCGGTACAGCACTAACCTCAAGCAAAGCTGAGGGGCTGGAGAGATGGCTCAGTGGTTAAAGTCCTTCCTGCCCTTGCAGAGGACCTGCATTGGGTGCCCAGCACCCACCTCAGGTGGCTCACAGGTTTGGAATCACCTGTAACTCCACCTCCAGGAGGATCCAGCCCTGAGTGCTCCTGAACTCATGTGCACACACCCACACAGAGACACACGTAATTAAAAATAAACAAACCTTTGAAAGAAAGAAATGAAATTGTGTACGGTAGTATGAACCTGTAATCCTAGCTATTTGGGAGGTTGGAACAGGAGGGTTCCAGCCTGAGCTGCATATAGTCAGACCCAATATGGAAAAAAAAGAGCATATTACATGATAATAGCATTGTAAAGAGGCAAGTGCATGCACGGAAACAATAGGGAAAAGCCATGGTTGGACCCTTCTCTGTGTTTTCAGATTTTCTACAGTACTTCTTTTTTCAAATAACATTTCATTATTTTTTGAGGATTTTTAAAAAATAATTTATTTTGGTTGTAAGCCTAGCCTTTAACTGCTGAGCCATCTCTCCAGCTTATTTTGGGGTTGGGGATTTAGCTCAGTGGTAGAGCGCTTGCCTAGCAAGCAAAAGGTCCTGGGTTTGGTCCTCAGCTCTGGCAAAAAAAAAAAAAAAAAAAAAATTTGATCATATTCACTCCCTCCCCCAATTCCTCCCAGATCTACATCTACTTCCCTAATCCCCAACTTTGTGCTCTCTCTTTCCCTCTCTCTCTCTCTCTCTCTCTCTCTCTCTCTCTCTCTCTCTCTCTCTTTCTCTCATTCTTTGAGAGGTTCAAGTTTCATGGAATGTGTTTTGATCATATTTAGGCCCCCCACTTTTCCCAGATCTACCTGCCCAAATTTGGGTCTGTTTTCTTTTTTAACCTATAAAGACAAATTTGTGCTACCCAAATATTCTTGGGTGTATGGTCTTCTGTTGGAGTGTGGTTATCTTACCAGGGGATACAGTCTTAGGAAACAACTGTCTCTCCCTCTCCCAGCAGCTAACCGCTGCCATCCATGCCATAGCTGTGGGTGGGATTGTGTGGCCAGCTCCAGTGTCCACACTGGGATTTGATCTGGCTTGGGTTTGCACCAGCTTTGTACCTGCTGGCACAGCTGCTGACCCGGGGTGTCTAGACGGCTCTCTGTGGTCACTCACTACCTTTGGCTCTCGAGCTCTTCCCACTCCCTCTTCTACAGTGATCACTAAGCCTTAGGAAGGAGGTATGCTATGTGCGTTCCCTTTAGGGCCCAGCACTCTGTGATCTTATTCTCTGCACTTTGGCCAGTTGTGGGTCTCTGCATTACTAACCATCTACCGCCAATCGAAGCTGCTCAGGTGACCTGTGGGTATAAGGATAAGTCATTAGGAGTCAGTTTAATGCTATGTTCATTTAACAGCAGAATAGCAGTAGGAGATTCTCCCCTAGAGCCCATGCCCTGTCTAGCCATAGATTTTTGGCTCAGTAATGGTGCCAGGTTTGGGTTTCATCTTACGGAATAGGGCTTGAGTCCAATCAGAAGGTGGTTGGTTACTCCATTAATGTTTATAGCACTATTGCACCAGAGGGCACACCTTGCCAAGCCAGTCATTGTTGTGGTTTGCATGATTCACAGCTGGTTATGATGAATGATGGCTTTTCTCCTCTAGTAGCATGCATGCACCTTCTAGCACTGTGAAAGCTAGCCGGTATTTTGGGTTCTTGGTGGTGGTGGTGGTGTTTGAGAGTCCTCAATAGACTCTTGATAGAACCTGATATTCACTCTGTAGCCCAGGGTAGCCTTGGCATTGTGGCAGTCCATCTGCCTCTGCCTCTCATGTACTGGAATTTAAACGTGTACCGCCCCTCCTAGCTGTCTGCTTTTTTTTTTTTAAACATTGCTGCAAGCTCTGTTAATCCGTCTGCTCTCACTGGGACCAACGTTTCAAGGCATGCTTCTTGAGTTCTGAATTGTATTAGTGCCATCTTCCAGAGACTTTGGTCTCTTCATGTTCTTCTTCTATCATAGGCCACATATGTTACTTTGTAAACTCAAAGTTCAAAGAAAATTAACCATTCTTCTAGATTCTAAATTTTAAAAAAGCTCCATTTTCCTGTGCATTCTCTTGAGGAATATGGGGTCGGAAAAGAAGCTTAGGTGGAAGGGATTTCTAGGGTGTCCTGCTTTGTTAGAGTAAGTCAGGACCAGCCATCATAGGTGCCATCTTGGGCAGGCTTCATGGAAACATGTAACCTCTGTTTCCAAGCACAGTGGCTCATCTGGGATTTTATAACTAGAGACAGTTGATGCAAACAGTGGTTCACGGAAAGCAAGGCAGGTAAAGTTCTATAATGAGCAACAGGACCTTAAGCAGGGCTCTGATCTTCCTAGACATCAGTTTGAGACATCATCTGTATGGTAGAATCTTGGTACTGTTTCTCCTGGTTTTCATAATTAATTTTTTTTTTCTGTAGTGTTCAAGGGTTGATACCGAAATGATGTTCTATGACATACTGCTAACATCATATTTGTAAGCATTGTAAAGAAGTTCTAGTTTTGACTAGCACTGTCTGGTGGCTCTTGCCTTTGTGATCCAGATATGGGGAGCGCCTGAAGGAAGGACTCTTGCTCTGTCAAGGGAGTGTATTGTGGGTGCTTGAGGGGGTGACGTGCCTGATAAAGGAGAAGAATGTTGGACAGGAGCCCTGCGTTGTCTCGAGTCCTTGTTGGCCTTCGTTTAGTGGCCCTGCACTCCTCTCCTCTCATCCGTGCTGGGTGGGAGCCCCAGACCTAGACATGTGCCTTGGCTCTGTACTTTGATCGCCAAGATGCAGCTTGTTACTGGTGCAGTTCCCGGTTTGGAATGCAGATGATCGGTATTGATTTAGCAAACCATGGTATTCAGTCCTTCTCTCCCTTGCCATCTCATGAAGATATAAATGACAGCCGAAAGGAAGGAAGGAAAGTGAGCACTTCACGCCAGTAGGTCTCCTCCCTGTAGGCAGCTTATATTTGGTAGAAGACGTCTGATAATGTTTCTCAAAACGGTAGTAACTGGGGACACCGTCTCAGGACTCTGAATCCTCAGAAGGGCCGATTAGAAACAAAGTTCCTGGAATCCGGAAGAGCTTCCCAGCGTGGCAGAGAATGCAGTCTCCCCACCCTGAGTGTCCATGTGTCCATCCCTGCTGACCGCTTAGTCTGGGTTCTTGGACCCGCCAGGGCCTTCCTCGCTGTCTTGCTTTGAAATTGACTTGAATTATTCTCTTTGTTCTGAGACATGCTCTGTAGTTAAGACTCAGAGATCCTCCTACCTCACCCTCCCTAGTGCCGGGGTTAGCTGCCTTTGAATGTTTTTCCTTTTTTTTTAAATCATAAGTTTATCTGTTTCTACCTCTCTAAATAAATTATGAATCATGGGGAGCCAAGGTTGTTTCTTCTCTTGTCTTTCTTCTGCTCTTCCATCAGGTTCCTGCTGTGCCCTTGGTGCTCAGCCCCTTAGCAGCTGTAGTACAGCGCATCACACCCTGCCCTGTGGCTTGACTTCAGGGTTTCAGAAGGATGTGCCTCGGGAAAGAAGAAACAGGAACCTAAGATAGCCTGTGGGGCTGGTACCCAACTGTCTGGGGATGAGAGCTATTGAGGAAAGTTTGCTAATAGGAGCTTCCTAATTCTTCTTTGCAGGAATCACCTGGGGATAAAGCCCATGTGGTCTGACCCAGGGTGACCAGTAGACTGCATTTCAAATGCATCCTGGGTCCCATGATCACTGGGAACTTCTGACTAAACCTCCTCGTACCTGAATCTTTCCATGAGTTGTTTCCCCCGCTGGGCCCTCCATGTGCTGGAGAAGTGCTGGGGATGGTCTACTCTCCCAAGGACCCCAGAGTCCTTCTGTTTCAAAGATCATTCAGTCTCATTGTTCCTCCCTCCAGATGTGGAAACTCAAGCTGTGGAATCTGTTAGGCACCTGAGTTCATGGTTAGTGATTGACAGAAGCAGTCTTAAACTCCAGACCCTTTAAGGGTTGGTAAGACTCTTGTAAAAAAAAATTGCCAACTTTGCTCACAGGAGTAACTGCCACAAACTCATGAGCCTCAACAGCTGAGTGGGCTTCCTAAGTGGCTCCACGAGATGCAGCCCAGGGCACTCCTACTGTTCGTGGCAGGAATGTTAAGATGTGAGTTAACTCCAGAGCACCACATAACTGTCAAGTACGGAGCGGAGAGAAAGGCCTCTGAGCATCTGGGACCAGCCTCCGTGGGGCTGCCCATTGTTGTTGTTTGTTTTTGCTCTTTTTTTTGGGGGGGGGTGTCTGCTACCCAGTTCCCAAATAAATTACACGGAGGCTTATTCTTACTTAAAAATGTCTGGCCTTAGCTTGGCTTGTTTCTAGCCAGCTTTTCTTTTCTTTTCTTTTTGGTTTTATTTTGTTTTGTTTTTCAAGACAGGGTTTCTCTGTGTAGTTTTGCACCTTTCCTGGATCTTGCTCTGTAGACCAGGCTGGCCTCGAACAGTGCTGGGATTAAAGGTGTGTGTCGTAGTAGTCTTCGCCGCCGCCGCCGCCGCCGCCACCACCACCCCAGCTAGCTTTTCTTAACTTAAATTATGCTGTCTACCTTTTGCCTCTGGGCTTTTCCCATTCTCTTACTTCTGTGAATTTTACTTACTCTTACTCCGTGGCTTGCTGTGTAGCTGGTGGCTGGCCCCTGGAGTCCTCCTCCTTCTCTGGCTACTTCTTTCTTTTATTCCTCCCAGATTTCTCCTTCTATTTACTCTCTCTGCCTGGCAGTTTGTTCTGAAACCCTGAAGGACTATCCTGCCTTGTTTTGGCGTAGTTCAGCGGTCACTTTCCTGTGGGGTCTGCATGCCTACTTTATACAACATACTTATCAATCAGTCCAGGCAAGAGCAGCTTCTTGCCCAAGTGACTAGCCTTGCCACATTGAAAGCAACTCCATAGGGCGTTCCTTCGATGCCCATCATCTCTGAAGTAAATTGGTGCTGCCAGGAGCAGATGTGTCTCATTATCACGAAAAACCTTAGGTTAACTAAACATTTTAAGTGCCATATTGTGTAGGTCTTTGAAGTGTTTGAAAACCATTTATCTATCTAAAATATATCTCTATGATCTGGAAAACACACCTAACATAAACAATTTTGATTTTATCAATGACTAACCACTAACCTATGTTCCTGATTTTCCTATATACTTTATAATAATAGCTTTCAAAAACTAGAACTTCACCCTACATTTCCAAATGGACTGCATAGGCACAATACCTCAAACAAAAATGGAAACATACATACAATATACTATAATAAAAAGAACCTTAAATTTGTATCAATATACAGAAATCCTTTAAACAAGAGTAGAAACATATATACAGTGTAACAAAAATAATTTAAAATTTGTATCAATATTCTATATTCCCCTAAATGATAACAAACATCCATAACCCACCAAATAACCAAAGACTACCCACACACCCCAACTCTTGGGAATGTGGGTGTAGTTTCCCCATACTGCTTCCTGCTGTCTGTGGATGAAGTATCTTTAGGGTCCCAGAGAGAAAATTTGAGATAATGACAAAGTCCTGGGAAGACCAGCTATAACCTTTACTAATAGGTATCACCTGTCAAGATTCAGGAGGTCTTGCCTGATCAACCTGATCCATATTAATCCTGAAGGAATCCACAGCCTCTCATCTCCTCTGGGAACAGAATTCCAAAACACTTTTTATTTCCATTTGACAAGTACATTTTTGATTGTTTGTTTGTGTGTGTGTGTGTGTGTGTGTGTGTGTGTGTGTGTGTGTGTGTGTGTGTGCTGTCCTGGATCTCACGGTGTAAAACAGGCTGGCCTCAGACTCACAGAGATCCACCTGGCTCTGCCTCCCCAGGGCTGAGATTAAAAGTGTGTGCCACCGCTGCCGGCTTTTGACTTCTTTTTAAAGTTAAGGCATTCCTAAAGTATCTAGATTGCTTCAGTTCAGCAGTTCAGTTCATAATCCCATGTGTCCTAGCAGCGATCTTTTGCTTCTCAACAGTCAAAAAATTCGAAATCAACCATTTTTTTTCTTTTCCATGACTATACCCTTTTCCTTTTCTTAAGCCTACGCACCTTGTTAAACACACTGTAACCTATTTAGAGTTTTTTTTTCTGTCTGGACCTCTTTTTTTTTTTTTTTTTTTGGTTTTTTGAGAAACGGTTTCTCTGTGTAGCTTTGCGCCTTTCCTGGAACTCGCTCTGTAGATCAGGCTGGCCTCTAACTCACAGAGATCCACCTGGCTCTGCCTCCCGAGTGCTGGGACTAAAGGCATGCGCCACTACTGTACAGCTGTCTGGACCTCTTTATTGCATATCTTTTAGACTTTTTGATTGCATGAACAAACTTTTAACTGCTAGTCAGCTGGCTCCACCCACTTCTCAGGTAGGGAAAGCGAAACTGAAAGCTCATGATGGGTCAGAAGTTCATGCTGAGGACTGCATTCAGCCTTCCTGGAGCTCTAAAATGCCAGTGCTTATGCTGTGGCAGGTGTTTTTACATAGTGTTTGTTTGTTTTGTTTTTCGAGACAGGGTTTCTCTGTTTGCTTTGCACCTTTCCTGGAACTTGCTCTGTAGATCAGGCTGGCTTCTAACTCACAGAGATCCACCTGGCTCTGCCTCCTGAGTGCTGGCATTAAAGGCGTGCACCACTGCGGCCACCACCACCACCACCACCACCGCCCTGCTTTACATAGTTTTTTTGTTGTTACTTAATATACTGGCTGCTAAAGGGTTTACCAGCAGGAGGTAGAAATTCTTAAAGGAGCTATATTTTTTTTTTAAGTTTTCTTATGTCCTATGTGGAAAATTGGGCTCTACATTGGGCACCAAAATGTTGTTAGTTGTTTTCTTACACTTTGTCTCTTTGGGGGACCTGCCACTCAGCTCCCAAATAAATCACACACAGAGGCTTATTCTTAATTATAAATGCTGGCCTTAGCTTGGTTTGTTTTTTGCCAGCTTTTCTTAACTTAAATTATTCCATCTATCTTTGGCCTCGGGGCTTTTATCTTTCTCAATTTCTGTATACTTTTCTTTCCTTCTTAATCTGTGTCTGACTAGGTGGCTGGTGGCTGGACCCTAAAGGACTCCTCCTCCTTCCTGTCTTGTTACTAGCTCTTCTTTCAGATCTCTCCTTCTGTGAATTCTTTCTCTGCCCGCCAGCCCCGCCTATCCTCTCTGCTGCCTTGCTATTGGCCGTTCAGCTCTTTATTAGACCATCAAGTGTTTTAGACAGGCACAGTCACACAGCTTCACAGAGTTAAACAAATGCAACATAAACAAAAGTATCACACCTTAAAATAATATTCTACAACAGCCCATCCCTACTCATGAGTCTGAGCTACATAGCAAAGGAGACTAAGCAGCTGTTGGACCCAGTCATCTGTCATTGGCCTCTATGGTGATCACATGATCTATATGTGGGCTCGTTTGGAAATCTCAGAGACTTTTATTCCTGATCAGCCTGGCTATGCATAATGGGAGGTCAGTGAGTGTTCACTCAGCTACAGTCGGACATCTCAGGACCGGCTTAGGAGCGTCTCCCCACCTTCCCAGTTCCAGAAGAACGGCATTGTTACCTCAGGAGCAGAGCAGGGATGGAAAAGTTTCAGGCTACAAAGCTTCTGAAGGGAAGCCATTGGAGGCTAGCTCTGTATAAAGCCTCTGTTGGTCTCCGCCTTATGGCTCCACATGAGGCAGAGGCAGATGGATCTCTGGTTTCAAGGCCAGACTGGTCTACAGAGTGAGTTCCAGGACAGCCAAGGCTACAAGGAGAAACCCTGTCTCAAAAAACAGACAAACAAACAAACAATATACACACACTGGAGGGGACAGAGAAGTCACATGTAGAAATGACCCATGGTCAGTCTTCCATATTTTGGGTTCTGCATCCATGGATTCAGCCAACTGCAAAATGAAAATATTTAGAAACAAATATTTCTGTACTGAATATATAATAGATTTATTTTTGTCCTTAATTCTCTAATTCATACTGTATAAGCATTTGCATTGCATTTATATTGTATTTAGTCTTATAAGCCATCTAGAGATGATTTAAAGGCTACAAGAAGGCATAAATATTATACATTCTTAATAGGAAGTTTTGAGCTGGAGAGATGGCTCAGTGGTTAAGAGCATTGGCTGCTCTTCCAGAGGACCCGGGTTCAATTCTCAGCCCCCACATGGCATCTCACAACCATCTATAACTCCATTCTCAAGGGGCCTGACATGCTCCTCTTGGCTCCGTGGCATCAGGCATAAATGTGTGCACTGACAAACATGCAGACACAATGCCCATACACATAAGAATAAATCAATAAAATAAAAAATAAAAACCACGGGAGGGTTTCCGTCTCTGGTATTTGGTGGGGTATGGACGGGGGCTATCACCAATCTCCAGGGATACTGTGACATGACCGTACATAGTGTTGGTGTCTGAGTGTGTCTCAGCCTGGGGTGTGTGTTTATTATGTTTGGGTGTATAGGCTGTGAGTTCCTCCCTGAAATATCAGTTCTCCACTCCGTGGCTCTCGTTCGGAGATGGGCTGCTGTCCCTGGAATGTGTATGAACCTATCTGTTCTCTTCAAGGTGTGGAGGATATCTTTACAAGGACCTTGTTATATGACACTGCTGATGATTGCCTTCGGCTTGTGGTGGGGACACCTTCTGCGGATCAGACCCACTCAGAGTGTCTTCATTTCCACTTGCTTGTCATTATCAAGCACACCCCTGGTGTCCAGGTTCCTAGTGGGCAGTGCCCGGGGTGATAAAGAAGGTAGGTAAGCAGCATGTTCTAAGTATGTGTGTAGTTACTGTTCATGGGCAGCTCGTCTACAGACTCATGACTGGAGGCCCGTGAGGAGAAATTGCAAGTCCTCCTTCAGAGGATTAATGGCCACTCCAGTACATGTTCAACACTTCAGGGGACTAGACCAGAGCGGCATGGAGCTGTCACAGGTGGCCTTACATCAAGCTCTGCGTCTTGGGCAGCATTAACATTTTCATATATGCTTGTTCGCGGGGCAGGCGGCGTTTGCTTTGTGGAAGTAAAACGTAAGGGCAAAATGTCGTGGGATCGTCACGTTGATGCCTCGAACACATCCGGAATAGAAGAGAAAATGTAAAAAGGAAACCAAGAAGACGTGGCTAACTCCTCTAATAAGACTGAAACTGTTGTGCCGAGCACAGAGAGCTCTGTGGGACCGTGCGTGGAGCCGCTCCCCCACCTCCTGAACTCTAAGCTGGGGTCGGAGCTCTGGAGTCCCCCTGGAACTGTGCCTGGACACTCCTAGTATGACCTGGGGGAAGGGGCTTCTCACTGGAAAAGGAAAACTGCCAGCTCTCCCAGACCTCTGGGACTCATGGGACAAGGGGTGTGACACTTCCTTGGGGGGCTCCCCTTGCTGTCACCACCTCAATGGCCACATCTCTGCTGATCTAGCCGAGAGACCGATATCCCTGTGATGGAGGACTGGGGGACGCAGGCTGAAAGAGTGGGGTGAGCGATGGAGTGTGAGGTGGCTTCTGACTGATAGCCTGCACATGAACAAATCTGCTTCTAGAAAAGACAGCTGTCAGCCTCTGACTGTGAGTCCCTCCTTCACAAGAATGTTCTCTAGACCCCAGCGGGCACGATCGAACGACTGAACATAAACAAAGATGCCACGTCTGTGGAATTGGATCAGGTTCAGAAAGCTTAGAAGGGACAAGAAACATTTAGATGCATGTAGATGAGATGGGAAGCTGGACGTGCGTGTCGGAGAAGCTGTGGAAAATGGCAGGTGGTTTTCCAGACCTGGGGAAAGACACAAAGCTTGGATTTAATGTACAGCTCTAAAACCGAATGGGAAAAATGAGAAGTTTGCCTCGTCATGTCAAAATACAGAAGCAGCATTTGCAGGCCAAGGAGATCTCGGCACCCAGTGGAAAAGACAAGTGGCGTGAAGAAATGGCACGTGCCTTCTCTACCATGAGGTCACGCCAGGAGGTGGAGACCCTGCAGCTGCCTGGGAAATCAGCCCATGGATGCAGAAATGCAACCAAGAGTCGGGCTGGCGAAGGGTTGTCCAACATCCTCGTGTCCCACACTGTAGGATAGCAAGAGCAGAGCGGCCAGAGGGTGGGGAGCATGCCAGGGAGACCGCAGGAGTAGGGCATTTACAGAGCTGGACCACTGGGGACTGCTTGGAAAGGAGTTGTTTTCCTTTCATTTTAAAGGTCACAGAGGTCACACCAGAACTGTAGACAAGGTCAGAGGACATGCCACTGTTAGTACATGTGGCTGGGAAGTACATACTCCGAGGGATTGGAGACTCTGGCAAGAAGCTTATAATCTAATGTGTTAGAAAGCTGGTGCACCTGCACTGTCAGGAGACGTAATTGGAGAGGCGGAGTCAATGTCTGGGAATATAGCTCAATTGGGAGAGTGCTTGCCTAGCACGCATGAGGACTTGGGTTCAATCTCCGCTATGGCGTGAACCAGGCTGAGTGGATTGAGCCTGTAATCCCTGCACTTGGGAGAGAGAGGCAGGGGTATCAGAAGTTCAAGGTGCTTTTCAGCCATGTAGGTCAGCCTGGCTAAATATCTTGTCTTCTTTTTTTAATGTATATTAGTAATAAAATATACAAGAAATTTGGAGATAAATCTCTCAAAAGGTGTGTGTTGTTACCCTTGAGAGGGAAAACTCATACTGCAGTACTACTCAAGATTTAGTCGGGGAACTGGTCTGTGTACATGGGTAAAAAGGCCTGATCTATAAGATGTTCTTTCTCCTTGAATGTATAAGCTCACAGCTGTTCTTTTTTCTTTTTGTATGTGGAGATGAGGATCGAACCCAGAGCCTTGCGCTTGCTAGGCAAGCACTCTACCACTGAGCTAAATCCCCAACCCCACAGCTGTTCTAATAAAGAAACCTGCTAGTATTTTCATGGGAGTTGGAAAAAGGAACTTCAGATTCATTAGAGGCCAAGAGGCCAGGAATGGCTCTTGAGGATTTGAGTGAGGAGAGGCTGAGAGATGGTTCAGTGGGTAAGAGCATTTGCTGTTCTAGCAGAGGACTGGGATTCGGTTCTCAGCACCCACACAGCAGCTCACAGCCTTCTCTTTAGCTTCGATTCCAGGGGTCCAGTGACCTCTTCTGGCTTCCCAGGGCACTGTGTGTACATGGTGCAAATACATATACACAGGCAAACGACTCACACACATAAACATAAATAAATTAAAAAAATATATTGAGTGAAGAGCCCTCCAGATAACAGGACTTCCTGTGGCTGTGACAAGGTAGTGGAGTCTTGCCACAAGCGTGTGTGGGTGTGAACAGGCAACCCTGTTGATGTAAGGTCCGGGAGGAACAGGGAGTCACTGGTGAGCCCAGCTGCCCTGATGGAAAGAGAGAAGCCAGAGCCCTCCCTGACCTCTGTGAGTTCCACATGGGTCAACAGCAGCGCAGGAGGAGCAGAGCTTGAGAACTACTGAAGGAAAGAGGGTTATCCTGTGACCTTAGTGTCCAGTCCCCAAAGAAAACACTGATAGCTGTGAGCACGGTAAACTTAGGGCTTTTTTTAAGGATTTAAAAAAAGTAAACATAGGCTGGGCATGGTGGCACACACCTTTAATCCCAGCACTTGGGAGGGAGAGGCAGGCAGATCTCTGTGAGTTCCAGGACAGCTAGGGCTGTCACACAGAGAAACACTGCCTCAAAAAACCAAAAATAACTAAATAACTAAACAAATGAGCCTAGGCCAGGGGGAGACTTTTACTCACTCCATAGAGTACCGAGTTTTAGTTACCCTCCCTATTGCTATGGTAAAAATAACCCTGACGAAGCACCTGAGGCAGGGCAGGGATTCTCTTGGCTCACAGTTTCATGGGAGTCCAGGCTGGTTGCACTGTGTCTGCAGTGAGGAAGGAGGTGCAGGGGCTACTGCTGCTCAGTCCCCTCTGCCCTGTTTTCAGTGTAGGACCCAACCAGAGAAATGACTACGCCCACATCTGGGCCGTTCCTGCCTCCACCTAATGAAGAAAATCCTTCACAGGCATGCTGAGAGGCTAACCTAATCCAAACAGTTTCCTCACGAGTGTCCCAGCAGCTTGTCTCGGTGGTCCTAGGTCCTTCATCTTGACAACAGTGTAAATCATCATTAGGCTCAGAGTAGGAACTTCTTTAAGTCCATGTGAATAATTACCCACAGGAAGATCAGCAAAGCATACCTGGGGGAGAAGATGCCCGAGTGAATAGCTCCAAAGATTCTGCTTCTTGTGAGCACCCCGGAGAGACAAGCCAGTAACCCCCTGATGCCATTTCCCCTTTCTACTTCTGAGTGAAGGAGGAGATGCTGTTCTGATCTTGTTTTGTTTTGAGATGGCATTTCAGAATATAGCCCAGGCTGCCTGCAGACCCACAGTCTTCCTGCTTCATCCTCAGTTGACACGAACTAGCATCGACGAATGTCGGGTCTCAGCAGCTCCTGCACTCTCAGTGCGACTGTATATAGACCTAACTTCTGTGGAGAATGATTTCAAAACAGAAAATCCTCTTTCTAGTTATATGCCTTTAAAAGGTCTTGGAAAACAATATTAAAGACAGCATTACTTCCAATAACAAAGAAAAATGACTAATAATGTAAGTGTTCAGTAATAGAACAGATAATGCCATCGGTAGCATATGCATTGGAATACTACGAAACCAATGCGAGCTAATCTCAGGAGAAGAGGAGAAACAGAGATGCAGAACATGTCTGTGTTGATACAATGTAAAGTCTGGAGACATGACCTTTTACACTTGCCCCCTAAAGAGACATCTGAATGCTAAACCCCGAGTGTGGCCTGTGATGGCTCTTCAGAGAAGGGGAGGGCTTGTAACACCAGCAACCGCTTGGAAGCTGGCAGCAGATGCCACTGCACGTCATGTGGCGCTCTGCTTTTTTCCTGCACACACAGGGTTTTGCAATTGCTTCTAAGAACACAAGGTAACCGCCAAGGTGGAAATGCAATCAATCCGCAGTTCTGCTTTACTGTGTGTTTAGGAGCCCCTTTCTGTGGGAGAACATGCCAGGGGAGGGGAAAGGAGTGGGGGTTTGCTCTAGTGGTATGCAGAATGTGGGAACCTGTCACCAGAAGGGCTGAGACTGGCTTGTTACGGGCTGGGGGTAAAGACAGCTCATATTTCCATTTTCTAAGCATGCCATCTTGTTTGCCACAGTGTCTTTTGATTGTGGCATTTTGCTATAATTATGTTACTAGCAATAGAAATAAACTATTTTGGTGATTTTCTTTATAAAATTTTTTTGGGGGGAGGGGAGGGCAATGGTGTACACATGTAGTTCCAGCTACTTGACAGACTGAGGCAGGAGGATTGCTTGAGCCTAAGAGCCAGGCTGGGCAACACAGTGAAACGTGCCCACCCCATCTCAAGCAAAACTAATAAAAAAAATTCTTTGAGAGCAAACATTGATTTTAAAGGTTATAAACCTATTAAAGTTGGTCTTGAGATAGACCTTGTTATATTGCTCAGAATGGCCTCAAACTCTTGTGCTAAAGGGTCCTCCTTCCTCTGTCTTGCAGTAGTTAGGACTACAAGTGTGCCCCACCTGTTGCTCCAAAGAGATTTTTAAAGTAGTTTTTATTTAAATTATGAAGGTTATTTGAATTATTTTGAAAATATGTCAAGTCGCGTGATTTTTTTTTTTTAAATTTTACTATTGTGCCTGTCTGTGAGCATGTGCCAGGGCATGCTTGTGGAGCTCAGACCATGATGCTGTGGAGTAGGTCCCCTTCCACGTTGCCGTGGGTTCTGGAGGTTGGATTCGGGTCGACAGGCATGTGCCGCAGTCGCCCGGGGCCTGGGTTTTGACGGGTACTCTTGAGTCTCTGAGCCTTTGTTCTGAGTAGCTGTCTCCCCAGCAGGCGACATTGACTACAGCACCGTGCTGCTTGGCATGCTGGTGATGCAGGATGTGCAGTTGGGGCTGTTCATCGCCGTCATGCCCACACTCATACAGGCGGGGGCAAGCACGTCGTCCAGGTAAGTGTCCGTACGCTGTTTGCCTGTTTGTCTTACAGTCACCTGTTCATAAAAATGCTACCCAAGGCCGGGCGGCGGTGGTGCACGCATGGGCTGTGGTGGCACCAACAGATTCTGGCTTTGTTGTATACCAATCCCTGGGCTGGAATGTTAGCATAGCCCCACAGTGGGACACGCGTGCGCACGCGTGTGTGTGTGTGTGTGTGTGTGTGTGTGTGTGTGTGTGTGTGTACATGTGAATGATGTGTGGTATGCATCTGTGTATGATATATGGGTGTGTGGTATACATGAATGCACATGTATGGTGTGTTTATGTGTGTGGTGTTCATGAATGTATGTTGTGGTGTGTGTGTGTGTGTGTGTGTGTGTGTGTGTTTGTGTGTGTGTACATGTGAATGATGTGTGGTGTGCATCTGTGTATGGTATATGGGTGTGTGGTATACATGAATGCACATGTATGGTGTGTTTATGTGTGTGGTGTTCATGAATGTATGTTGTGGGGTGTGTGTGTGTGTGTGTGTGTGTGTGTGTGCAGTGTACTTGCATATGGGGAGGGGTGTGCATGCAGAGGAAGCTATCAGGTGTCCTGCTTTATGACTGTCTCATTCCCTTGAGGCAAGGCCTCTCAATGAATCTGGAGCTAAGCTGGCACCAGCAAGACCCAGCTCTCCCCACCCCCCATTTCTGACCCCCACAGCACAGGGGTTCTGAGCATACACGTGGCCACACCCAGCTCTTTTGGGTTGTTGTTTGAGACAGAATCTTACTATGTAGCTTTGGCTTGCCTAGAATTTGCTATGTAGACCAGGCTAGCCTTGAACTCCCAGAGATCTGCCTGCCTCTGCTTCCTGAGGGCTGGGATCAAAAGTGTGCACTACCACACCTGGCCTTTTTTTTAATGGGTGCTAGTTATTTGAGCTCAGGCCTTCATGTTTGTAGAGCAAATGCTTTCATCCACTGGCATCTCCCCAGTCCTCGTGGAAACTCCTACATCCTCAAAAACTTATTAACTCCAAAGCAGAGATCCCAAGACAACCGACGTTTCAGTCATATGACTTAATTTTCTAAATTAATGTAATATATAGATTTTATTTTAGCATTTAAAAATAGAAAATGTGTACGATTCAGTCATTTATTTCATAACATGTTAAAAGATCATTTGTGGACTTTAAAGAAATATATTTGGAGGTGAACGCCATCTCTCTCTCCTCCCCAGCATTGTCATGGAAGCACTGCGCATACTCTTTCTGATTGGACAGACTCTCTTCTCGCTGGCTGCTGTTTTCCTCTTATGTCTCATCATAAAGACTTATCTCATAGGACCATATTACCGGAAGCTGCATGTGGAAAGCAAAGGGAACAAGGAAATCCTCATCCTCGGAGTGTCCGCGTTCATCTTTCTCATGTTGACGGTAATCCTCAAGTATCTGTGGTGTATATGGCCCTGTGTGCAGCGGTCTCACCGAAGCCTGCGATAACTCCACCTTCTCACTGGAGAACTGGTTAAAACAGTCAGGTTAGGAGTGTTTTTCCCATACACAGTTTATCCTGCCATGGCTGAACCAAGCACTCTGAAAATATGATTTGTGAGTGCTGCATTTATTTTGTATTTCCAGACAGGGTTTGCACTTTTAAAAACAGATATGTGTTCATGAAAAGGCACATAAGCATATTACTGTCTTAAGCTTCACACAGCTTTGCATTCAAAAGAGCGGATCAAGTTAAAAGCACTTTTTATTCTGTCTGGTGAGGATGAGCTGGTTAGCGGTATGACTTCTGAGCCATAAAGGGGATTTTAAAAACAGATCCATGTGTGTGTTTGAAAGAGAGGGGTTGAAAGCAAAGAGAGGGGTGTAGGAGAGTTCAGAGGGAGGGAAGGGAGGGGAAATAATGATGTAATTTTAAAAAATACAAGAGATAAAAACAGACAGAGCAGACTTGTGTTAGAAAGTAGACTTCTCTCTCCTAAGAGTGGGGAGAGGCCCAGAGACGTCCTAAACAGTCTAACTAGTAACAGCGGGGTTCCCACACACCTCCACTGTAGAACTGTTCAGCACAGCCATGCGCCTCAGCATTTATCCCGGGAAAATGAAGGTGTGTGTTCACTCAAACTCATGGATGTCCATAGCACTCTGGATTATGATAACCAAACCCGGCGCAATTGTCCTTCAAGGTGAATGGTAAGGAGCTGTCGTATACCAGGCTGGGGAGATGGTTCTGTTGTTAAGGTGTTTGCCTTGAAAGCATGAGGCCCTGAGTGTGGACCCCAGCACCCACTCAGAAAGCCGGGCAATGTCAAGTTCTTGTAATCCATGAGTGTGAAGGTGCTGTGGGCAGGAACAGACGCATCCCTGGGGCTTGCTTGCCACACAGTCTAGCTGGATAGGTAAGCTCCAAAAATAAATACTTAAAAAATACAAGAGAGGGCTGGCGAGATGGCTCAGCGGTTAAGAACACCGACTGCTCTTCTGGAGGTCCTGAGTTCAATTCCCAGCACCCACATGGTGGCTCGCAACCATCTGTAATGAGATCCAGTGCCCTCTTCTGTGTATATAATGAATAAATAAATAAATAAAAAATACAAGAGAGAGGGAGTGTGATTGAATAAGGCAGCTGATGTTGACCTCTGGCCTCCATAAGTGCACATGTACACACATCAACATACACACCCTAACTAAATAAGTAGAAACTATGGTATATCTGCTGCCCTACCATAAAACAGCTAGTCCACACAAAGCCCAGAAAGCCATGCAGAGTGAAAGCCGTTCTTCAAAGACTGAGGGAATCCTTTGTATAGTACTTATTAAATAGCAATTTTAGAAATTGAGGAAGGAAGTGAGTACTAGGGGTTGGGAAAGGCTGGCAGGTAGCCCAGCCAAGCCACTGGGTTAGACAGGACACTGCCCTGGGAACCTAAGGGTTCCTTTTCAAACCATCTGTCTTGAGATTAATGGTTCAGTGTTAAGAAGTAAACTAGCAAACTCTTTCTTTATGTATGGAATTATTTTATAAACTTGGGGAAGCACAACATTTGCTTCTGCTCATGATGGCTGTAATTAATCCAAGAATGCTACTTATTTAAGAATTTCCCCAGCTTTATCTATTCCGGAGTATTTTGTCTTTGAAAGTAACCTCCAGCAAGGTTGTCTTGTCTGTGGAGGTCCATGTCACCCTCCCCAGGGATGCAGCAGCCAGAGTGACTCTTCATGGGCACCTGGTCTCTCCCTCTGTCCACTCAGCAGTGTTTGTTGGGCACCTGCCATCAGGCTCTAGGTGTGGCAGGGAGTGCCGGCCTCTGCACATCAGATGTGGGTACCGTGCTTGTCGCTGTTGCTCCGGTTAGGGGCGGTGTGAGAGAGGCCGTTTGCTGTTCCCAGGGTCTCGCTCCTGGATTTCATTTCTGAGGAGGTGGATCGGCTGGGCGTGGAATACACATCTGGATACCTTCACTGCTGCCCGGTTTGCCCGACATCTCGTCTGTGACGTGGAGATTGATGGGGCCCAGTTCTTCCACACCCTCCCTCCGCACACTTGCTGCTGTCTGTCTTTAATCTTAGCTCTTCTGTTTCGTGTGTTTGTGTACACATACACAATGGGTTCTGAGTCCCATTTCCTTGGGGCTGCTGGAGTCATCTGTCCTTGTAAGAGATTCAAGACACCTGGGATCTGCTCTGGGATGCACCTTAATGTGGTCTGGTTGTTTCTCTATGGGACTGGTAATTTTCTTACTCATTTGTAGGCTTTAAAAAATATTTTTGGCAAGTTTTTTTTTTTTGTCTCATTAAAAAAGCAGCTATGGAATTTATTTAGCATAACCGTCACCATTTTAAACATCGTCCTGTGTGATTTGGTGGTTCCCAGCATGCTAACACTGCTGTGCCGCTATCACCACTGACGAGTGGCAGAGCATCCCATTACTCTCCCTCTTTACCCCATCCCCATAGCACTGGTCTATTGTCCACCACTGCTGCTTCCTGGCATTTTTATCCAAATTTGATCAGACACCACATGGCTGTTATCATGTGGCTTCTTCCAGCCTGGGGCCTTCAGGTCCACGTGTAGAATGTGCCAGCACTTCGGTCCATGTGGTTACATAATGTTCGTGTCACATTTATTCTTGCCAGTGTCTTTCTGGCCCTGACTTGCTCTTAATGGCAATTTTTAATAAACCGAGGTGCTTAATTTCAATATACTCCAATAAGCATTTTCTTTCTGGTTAGCACTGGCCATATTCTGTAGAGATATGTGGTGCTCTGGGTAATGAGGATGTTCTGTGGTGTCTTCTGAGAGTATCATCCCTCCACTTTTCTCATTTAGAGCTACAGTCCACCTGGGGTGTGAATTGTAGAAAAGAATCTTTGCCCATTGCTTTGTCGGAATCCAAGTAGCTGTGTTGTGCATTTGTATGTACATATGTTTAAATTCATTCTTGTACCTGTTGTATGAGGTATACGTGCACATGTGCACTTTTGTAAATACATGTGGATAGTGTATGTATATATATTTGTGTGTGTATAGATCTAGTGGATTGATGTGTACATGTGTGTCTTTGTTAGTGTGTGTGTGTGTGTGTGTGTGTGTGTGTGTGTGTGTGTGTGTGTGTGTGTGAATGCTTATGCATGGGTTGGGGGTGTTATTTTGATTTGCTACTGCTTTGCATCTTAATCCGTGCTTTCTCTCACACTGTTTTGTAGTTTAACATCCAGGAGCATTCTGGCCCAAATTTGGTTCTGTGTCAGGATCATCATAGTTTTATTGTGGTTTCTCCGACTTCCTCCTAAGTTTTCAGGTCTAGCCTTTCGTTTCTCATGCCTGCATAGGTCTCCTCAGCATCCCTAAGTCCGTCGGTCCCTTCAGGGGGTGGTGACACCTTCCTGGAGCAGAGCGTCTGCCTCCTCACTGTTGGCTCCTTCTGGCACCTCAGTGGCGCCTTGTGTTGGGTATGGCAGTCCTGCCATTTTGTGGCCTCTGCGTCTTGTTGTTTGATGGTGTTTTTGATGTCATGCTAAGTGGCACTTTTTTTTTTAAGTGTCTCGTGTTGGACTGTTATTTTCTATAGTTCCGTCTGACCTGGCTCACTTCTTTATGCTTCTCATCCTCTCTGTCCTGGTGGGAGCCTCCTCTGTACCCTGCCAGTGTGGTTACCTGTTGTATTACAATTATTCAGAATCAAGGTTGGCAGGCTGGAGAGATGGCTCAGTGGTTAAAAGCACTGGCTGCTCTTCTAGAGAACCAGGATTCAGCTCCCAGCACCCACATGGGAGCTCACCGCTGTCTGTAATAGTTCCAGAGGATCTGACACCCCCCCACAGACATACATGCAAGCAAAACACCAATGCACATAAATAAAATAAAAATTCTTAAAAACTAAAATAAAAGTTGGAAAATATAAAAATAGCACAGTGATCTACATGAGTGACTGTTTAAAATATTAATTTTTTTTCTCACCAAGTATGGTTAGCTCAACCAATGTTAGTCTCTGGTGAATGGTCTCTCTGGCCACTCCTGGGCCCTGCTGGGGCCACATATAGGAACCTGCGTCTCTGGGGTGGTGCTTGGGTACTAGGCAGTGTTGCTGTCCACTGTGGTTCTTCTCTTGGGTTGAGGAGTGTCAGGCTGTGAGCATCCTTAAGTATATCAGACTGGGCAGTACCGTATTTTCCCGAATGAAGTTGATTCCTCATCCCCAGGTCACAGAGCTGCTGGACGTCTCTATGGAGCTGGGCTGCTTCCTGGCTGGAGCACTGGTCTCTTCTCAAGGGCACATGGTCACAGAGGAAGTCATGACTTACATCGAGCCTATCCGTGACTTCTTGGCCATCATCTTCTTCGCATCCATAGGTACTCCCTGCAGGGCTGCAATGCCTTTGATAAGCATGTGAGATTCGTCTGCAATGTCTGTATGTAAATATGCTTTTCTGCAGTCTGAGGAAAAAAGGGAAAATGGGGAGGGAAGGGAAAGGACAAGAATTAGCTGGTTGCTTGTCAGGTTTCATCAGTGCAAAGGTGAGGATGTGTATAGCCATTTCAGGTGACCTTCAGGGGCCGAAATTTCATCCTCAGGTCCCTATGCCAGGCTCCTAAGAATGCCATGCAACTGTGGGAATTCAGTGGGTCTCATCCTGGAAGTGGGGACAGCAGATGGAGTCCTAATGCACCCTGGCCCCCTCCTCTCGATGCTTTATTGTTGGATGTTCATGTGCTTTGCTGTGGTCTGCAGATGGAGTACAGTCCCTCTGGGTGTGGAAAACTAGTCCTGTAGCTGCAAGTTTTCCTGTGTCCTGCAGCTGCTCATACCCAAGTAAACACACAGAGACTTACATCAACTATGAATTGCATGGCCATGGCCTATGATTCAATTTTCTTGCTACCTAGCTCTTATAACTAAACTCAGCCCATTTCTATTAATCTATATATCACCACACGTTCTGTGGCTTTATCTGTGTGCCATTACATGCTCCTCCCTGGATGGTGGGATGGCGGTGTCTCTCTGCCTCTCCTTTCTTCTCCTCCTATCTCTTTTGAATTTTCCCGCCTGGATCCATCCTGCCCTGCCATAGGCTAATGCAGCTCTATTTATCAACCAATCACATATTCACACAACACATATTCACAGCTCACAGAAAGACATCCCACAACATAGTCCTGAGATTTTCATACAAATACAAAAGGCTGGTGGGCCTGGCCTGCTGGCAGGCACTGGCGGCAATAAATAAACAAACAAACAAATAAATAAAAGAAATACAAAAGGCTGTCTGTCCATAGCTCTGTCCATCTTGAAGGAGAGGTTCACAGTGGGGAGGCCCAGCAGCTATCAGGGCTGGAATGAGACCATTTTACCTGCTGCTTTAATGTTCTAGGTAGGTTTTTGGGCACAAGACATCAGACGACAACTCATCTCTTGCCTCTCCTCTCTACCCCAGCTTCAACCCTCTGACACCCACTGAGCATGTTGACAGCTTGCTAGTTCTGACTCTCTGGCCTTCTGTTCCCACTTGATGGTCCACCTTCATTGAGGCGAGCTCCAAGCTTTATATGACACATTTTCATATTCCCCCAGGTCACCTGGCTAATGTGTGCTCCCCTCCATATCTTGTCATCTGGAATCATTGAATATCCATATTTTTGTCTGTTTGTTTGTTTGAGACAGAGTCTCTTTATGTAGCCCTGGCTGTCCTGGAACTCAATCTGTAGACCAGACTGGCCTTGAACTTATGGAGATCCTGCCTGCCTCTGCCTCTTGAGTGCTGGGATTAAAGGCTAGGAGCAAAAGTGAGAATCTAAATTTTGGAGTAGTTCTTGTTTGTTTGTTTGTTTGTTTTAAGATTTGCTTTGTTTTTGACTATGTGTCTGTGTGGGTATCTGCACATAAGTGCAGGTGCTCTTGAGTCCAGAGATGTCAGATACCCCCAAGTCTGGAGTTGGTTGTGAGCCACCCAATGTAGGTGCTGGTAACCAAACCCAGGTCTTAACTGATCTTAACTGCTGAGCCATCTCTCCAGCCCCAGAGCAGGTCTGTTTACACCTGGAGTTCTGCCAGCATGCTATTTGAACAGAAACATCTGCTCCCTGATCTTTAGATCAGGGCGACAGTTCCATGTGTGTTTGCTTTGGGAAATTCAAGCTTAGTTCTGAAGAAGCTTGCATACAGCCATCCGTCTAATCTCCAGTCAGTGGGCCCTCTCTTTGTCCGGGGTTCTAATCATGTAAACGACATGCTCTCCACTCAGAAGACACTTCAGCCTTGAGGTGAGGGAGGCGGAAGTGTGGCTGCAGGCGCCGTTAGCAAGTCCAGGGACAGCTACCAGGCAGTCACAGCCCTAATCACAGGGCGTTTGCCAGCACGCCCGTCTCTGAGAAGAGACTGCGCTTGAAGAGCCTGAGGAACAAGGAGCAGTTTGTGGCCCACAGCGAGGAAGGGCTTTCTGTGTGGAAGGAAGGCACCAGGCTAATGGGGAGAGTGGAGCTGTTGTGAGGCTGGAGGCTTTGTGACCCGGGGTTGTGTGGGCAGCACAGTGGAGATGTGGCACCAGATTTTGTAGCCCATGTTCTGACCGGTGACAAGGGTTATAGTCCGTGTTGCAACTTAGTTTGTCCCCTGTTTTAGAAATGCAGTTTTCCTAGGACACAGCTCACTTCGGATATTAAGACTAAAAGACCCCAGACCAGTCCCTCAAACAACAGATTTCTCTCATGCCTCCAGTTTCTTTACTAGAAAGAAAATGTTCATGGACTCCCTCATACTAGACCCAGACCTATCAGATGGGGCTCACCCCTGTGTCATCACACCTTGGGTACTTACCTCCTGCATACTTGACTCCAGATGGCCCTGTGAAGAAAGTTGCAGTGGGGTTTGTAGAGCCCAGTTAAGCCCATAGCATGCTGCAGTGGCAGAGCTGGATCCAGGTCCTGTGGTGTTGACGGTGCCTCTGGAGAAGAGAAGCTGCAGCCGCACACTGCCAGCCATCCTCATCTGGTTCTGTGAACAATGCAAACCGCTTGGTCCAGTTTTGAGTATTACACACACACACACACACACACACACACACACACCCCACTTCCCTGGGAATTAAGAAGAGTCTGAGGGGCGGGGCCTAGCAGTTGGTCCTTACACACCTAATGGGATCTAGCTTCGGGGAATCTTGCAGACCTTACACCCACGGCCTGGCCATCAGCATAATGACCATGAGGATGACCATGTACTTCTCATGACATATTTCATCCACCTACCTCTCTCAAGTCCATACTTGAAGAAGCAAGTACAACGAGATCAAGAGACCGGCTGGGGCCAATGGTAGAGCCTGCATAGTTCGCCGTTCACTGAGAGCATGCGGTGTTCACATGAGAACAAATAATAACGGCTACATGACTGATGGCACCTTTGTCCTCCTGTCACTGATGCTTGTGGCAAAGCTGTGGAGATGCAGATTCTCTGTCTCACTTTTGCCGTGTCCTCACCACTGGTTTAAATGGATTCTATGTCCCAACTGTTCCTTCACACACACCTGGGCAAGAAAGCAACCCCATCCACAGAGCAGAAGGGCTCTGGGTAGGCTTAGGTATCTGGAAGGTGTTTTCCGCCTCCAGCCCAGGTGCAGGAACCCCCTTTGTGCACGGGCGGAAAAATGTCATCACTGCAGGCGAGCCGTCATAACTAGGGTAGGAAGCACGGTATCTCCTGGGAGGAGGAGGGACTCCAGGGAAAGCCTGGGCATGGGAGAGGTCAGACCAGTGCCTGGCACAGGTCATTCCATGGGAGAGATGTGGGCCAATTGGGAGTTGTGCACAGTGCAGCCCAACCTCCTGTCTATTGAAAAGAGAGGTCTCCTGGGTAGCCTGCAGGCAGGAATCTAGGAAGACAGAGAGCTTAGGTGCCCCAGTGTGTGGGTTCTGCCTGTCCCATGGTGGGCTGGGTCTGGGGACTCTCCTCCAGCTGTGGTTGCTGTGGGACAGGATAAGTATTACTGTACCACACACAGCTATGTGGAGGGGCTCTGAACAAAAACATCTAAACTAACAGGCGGTGGTGGCGCATGCCCTTAATCCCAGCACTCAGGAGGCAGAGCCAGGTGGATCTCTGTGAGTTCAAGGTCAGCCTGGGCTACCAAGTGAGTTCCAGGAAAGGTGCAGAGCTACACGGAGAAACCCTGTCTCGAAAAACAAAACAAAACAAAACAAACAAAATCTAACTATGGCCTTACCAAGGAGGTCTGTGTGGGTTGGTGGTACAGGTCTAGAGTGTCCAGGGCTGGACAGCCTGTAGGACTTAAAACCAGCTAGCAAATGAGGAGGCTCCAGGGGCCTGTCGTGGGTCTAACAGGACATGAGGAACGTTTGGGAATGTGGTGGGAAGAGGCAGGGGGTCCAGGCATAGTTTAGGGTAGCAGCCTGATCTCTAGGCATGAGCTCTGAGAACAGATCTTTAAAAGGGGAGAGAACCCCAAAAGGACCTTGGATGTACAGCTGGAGTGGCTGGAGGGTCAGGTGGATACATACCCGAGTCCGAACCACTTTGAGGAAGCATCTCCGCATCTCAGGAAGAGGAAACTGTCTAGGAAAGAAAGGGAGCATTCTTATGTTTGTGTTTGTGAGTAAAACAGAAGCATGGTCTGCACGAGCTGAGGCCACAGAGTCTATTGAGTGGTTGACTCGGGGCCAGGAACCTAGGGTGGGAAGACAGTCTCCAGGTGCTGGTGTTTTCCTGAGAAGATGACAAAGCTTTGAGTGGGCAGAGCTGCTTCCTCCTCCTAGCCACCTGTCTTTTCGGGAGGAACAAAGGACAATGAGAAGGGCCTAGGGCAAGGCATGCCCCGTGGTGAGAAGTGGCAAAGACCGTGTGTAGATGTGGAACATTTCCCGACCTTTCCTGGGGCTGCCATGCAGACATAAGCTGTGTGTGCCCGGGTCCCCAAGTCTGCAAGGAGTGCTGGGTCCTGTGTCTCCTGGAGACTTCGCTGCATTCTCTGCAGGTGTGGCCTCATGGAGGAGGACGGCTGTACCTCTCTCTTTCCCTGGGAGAGGGAGAGGGCTTTGCCAAAGCACTCAACAGGACTTGGGTTTTAGTTTAGTTCTTCTGTAAGAGCAAGTTTAATTAGTATGCTAGAGTTGTAGATCTGTAGTGGAGAGATAGCTGGAGCCTGTTCTGAGGTGTCTTGTCTCTCTGTCTCCCACAGGGCTTCATGTGTTCCCCACCTTTGTGATCTATGAGTTGACTGTGCTGGTATTCCTCACCCTGTCTGTGGTCGTCATGAAGGTATGAGGCTGTCTCAGAGCTGGTGAAGTCCACACTGCTCTATTACACAGCACAGCACTTCCCATTGGCCCTTGTTTCCAGGCAGCTACTGCATAAGTCCCGCAGAACCCCGATGACACTTGTGTTTCCAAATGCCACTGTGTGGAGACACTCCTGATCTACACCTTGGCAGATCCAAGGAGGCAGGTCTGGACCAGTGGTTTGGATGTTAGGATGACGTTTCAGAATTGGGGTGCAGGGGATTAGCAGAAGCCAGGTTGGGGAGCATCTTTCTAGGTCTGCAGGCTTGTTGTGGGTAAGTCTGAGGAACTGCCAGTGCCTCCTTCCTGATGGAGTTGTGTTTCAGCATACAGGAAAACCGGTGGGCACTTCCAAATGTCCATCCTCAGGGCCACAATTACTGTGTGACCTGCACTGGTGGCCGAGCCACAGTGTGATTGCCTATTTAGCAATATCTGGCGAGTTACTGGTGCTGAGCCGCCTGCCAGTTCCAGGCTGCTCACCAGAGACCATCTCATGTATGGAATGAACCTCTGTCTTGAGCACTTCATATTTAATGCTGTTGATTTGATTTGCTGGGGGAAGGCTCATTTTCTGTCAATGAATCTGAACCTCTTCCTTTGCCTTCCTGTCCTATATGGATTTCAGATGGTTTCTGTTTATTTGGTGCCTTCTGGCTATTTGACAGGCTGTTGCATGTGCTTCTCTGCTTGATTTGGACTAGAAGCTTTTTTTTTTTTTTTCCATCTCGATTCTGTATTATGAGAGTAACTTTGTCTGGCCTTTGGTCATGGATAGTGATGTGATAAACTGTTCTCACAGTTTGTATTGGCAGTGCTGGTCTTGTCTCTCATCCTGCCAAGGAGCAGCCAGTACATCAAGTGGATTGTATCAGCAGGGCTGGCACAGGTCAGCGAGTTCTCCTTTGTTCTGGGGAGTCGAGCACGGAGAGCGGGCATCATCTCGAGAGAGGTGAGAGTCTATAATTCGACAGGCGTGACAGCCCTGTGGAGCACATTGAATGCTTCAGTGCAAGCATCTCTGGGAAAGAGTGAACACTCCCCAACTCCCACTGTACCTGACTTGGGAGTCCAGGCACACCAGGCCTCGGGGACAGCAGCATGCTCTCAGTGGGCACTGAGCTGGCCTAGAGGAAGCTATGATGGGAGTCATGGAAGCTGGACCTAGCTGCTTCCTTCTCATTGAAGGTGTTAAATTTCTTAGGTGAAAAGAGCTAGTTAATCCTGCCTTGTCTTTTATGTTTGATCTTAGCCAAAAGGCCAAGAAGTGACGCTGTTGTCTTTTACAGTAATTATAATTAGCAGGCTGAGAAGTGAAAGGCGGGCTGTTCTCTTGAACCTACAATAGATGCTCCCAGGGAAGCCCAGGGAAGCCCGCAGAGCATCCACAGTTCAGTGGTGGTCTCTCTGTGGGAGGAGAGGGAGGAGGCGGCAGTGTGAGGGACACAGTCAAAGCACCATGAAGTAGAGGCCTTTCTAACGAGAGAATGAGGGTCTCTGGACCCGATGCACAGCTGCATCATGGGAAAAGCATAGATCCGGTTTGAGTCCCTTGGACATGTGCGGGGCCCTGGAGGGGTCACTTCAGGCCAGGAGAGAAACCAGGCTGCTACCCTGGAATTGATCAGAACCCACCACAGCTTTCCATCAGTGGCCAAATCCCAGTTCTTCCCACTGCAGATGTCTGCTCACCCACGCCACTACTTGTCTTTCTTTAAAGATGGGTGAGCTCTGGGTGATAGTGTGTACCTCCTGACGCTCAGGGAGACGTGCGGGCTGCACGCTTGACCTCCCGGACCTCTTGTGACTGTGCCCATGTGTTACAGGTGTACCTCCTTATCCTGAGTGTGACCACACTCAGCCTCCTGCTCGCCCCAGTGCTGTGGAAAGCGGCCATCACAAAGTGTGTGCCCAGGCCAGAGAGGAGGTCAAGTCTCTGACAGCAGCAGAGGACACCAGGCTGTGGGGCGGAGCCCCTTCTCGGAGTCCTGAGATGGCCTGTTGCTGGACCTTCCTGCTGGCTTTCCTGACAGAGCGACGTTGACAAGGAGGCGGTATCCTCACGTTCGCTTGCATTTTCAGAAACTCTCCTGTATTTTTTCCGGAGTAATTAATTTGCAGTCTGTTGATTATGTACAGAGTTTTAACACTGCATTTTACAATCACCTGAACTATTTTGCCTGAATGTGCCTTTTTTTAATGAAGATTATTAACTCCTTATTGTTAATTCGTCAGCTCATGAGTTTTGGGTAAAGAAGAAAAATTAGAAAGCCTTTTTTAATTTATTATACAATTATAATCTGTTGGTCAAATATTTGTTATTAAACATAATGGTGATATGAGATTTTAATTTTATTTTTGAGCTTGTAAGCTTACTTTTGATCTTTAAAGACTTGCTGTCTGTCTTCTTGCCCCTTGTAACTATTTTAAATAAAACATTTTCATGTTGATTTTTATTAGTTTTAGTTTAAAATATTTGACTTTGAATCATAAGCATATGCATTCTTAAATAAAGACCATTTATGATCAGGGCATAACTATTTGAAACTTACTCCAATCTCTTTTTTTTTTTTTTTTTTGCCAGGGCTGAGGACTGAACCCAGGGCCTTGCGCTTGCTAGGCAAGTGCTCTACCACTGAGCTAAATCCCCTACCCCTCATCTTTTTTTTAAGTTAGATTTTTGTGTTGAAATAATCATTGCATAAAACCTAGGCAATGCTTTTTTATTATTATTTTAGATTTGCGTCTGTGTATGAGTGTTTGCCCATGTATTTATGTATATTTATATGAACGTATGTGCACCATGTGTGTTCCTGGTGCCTGAGGAAGTCAGAAGGGGGTTAGATACCATGGACCTAGAGTTTGGATGGTTGTGAGCCACTATGTGGGTGCTGAGAATAGAACCAAAGTCCTCTACAAGAGCAAGTGCTCTAACTACTGAGCCACCTCTCCAGCCCCATCAGACTTTAAAAAAAAAACAACTAGGATCATTCATGTGTCATCATTTAGTTCTCAAAGACCAAATGGATGCCTTTAAAAAATGTTTAAGTTCTAACTTGGGAATTTAACTGGTATGTTTTAGTTATTAGGTGCCCTAGAAATGAATACCTGGCCCTTGCCAGAGCTTCCCTGAGGGGCATATTCAGTCTCCCCAGGACCTTAACACAGGCCTGTGGCTGAGTAACCCCGGGAACTGGAATTTAGTCTCTTAGTTTTGGATGCTGGGAAGCACAGGGTCAAGGGAAGGAAGGCTCCATCCCTCTGCCTCTGGGAGGGTGCCCTGGGGCTGCATGCTGCAGAGGGGGTTTCCAGGAGGGAAGAGTAGCAGAGGGAGAGCCCACTCCCAGGAGCTTGTTTATATCGTAATTAGTCCATCCGTGAGGGTGGGTCCTCCCTGATTTAAACTTTCCTGGGCCCCAACACTGTATTGGGGATTAAGCCTGTTAACACCTGAATTTGGGGTAAGGAAACATTCACACATAGTAGGTACTTTATTTTTCAGTTGCATGTATTTTCTTTTTTAGTTGACAGTTGCAATTATGTATGTGTATATATATATATATGTATACTGCAGAACATATGTATGTGTGTGTGTGTGTGTGTGTGTGTGTGTGTGTGTGTGTATACTGTTACTTTTAACAAGCATTTCCCCATAAATACTGGTTTTAAGGACAAATTGACTGTCATACTCCTAGGTAGAGAGACAGAATATTAGGTGTGATTATGTATTATGTATGCATATTATGGGCTATAGTAATATAAATTAAACCACTGAAGTCAGTTGGAATAGACTGTCTTCTCTAAATGGAGAACAATATGATCAGGGGCTTTTAGAAAATGGTGTTGCTCTTTAAGTGGCATCAGCTTGCTAATTCCACCCCACCCCCACCCTGACCCCACCCCCACCCTGACCTGTGTGCTCTGGATGTGCTAAAGGAGCAAGCTAGTGCAGTTGCTGCTACATGTGACTAGAATGCTTTGTGACATCTGAAGGTGGCAAAGGTTGGTTGCTTGGTGAGACCGACTGGGAAGGGACAGTGTCAGGTCCAGAAGAGAGAACTCGAGGAGGTCATTGTCACCGCCTTCTGAGAGCTTGGTCCATCAGTGGCAGGGCATCAGTGCTTCAGAATAAAATGATCCCATGGTGTTTGCTGTGGCAGATGCTGCTCCTCCACTTACAGGTGTGGAGGCACATGCGTCTAAGGTTCTGTGTCCCCAGAAGATGGGGTGGTAGTAGGAAAGACATTATGTCTGGTTTCCCTAGCTTCCACCAGCCCACATCCCCTTGACATGCTGAACACTAGTCAAGACAGGGCTGCATGGACTCAGAGCCAGAAATGTCTTCCTGTCACCCATTTGGGCGGGTCTTGAGTAACTGAGGGAATGGAGCTGACTCACTAGCCTTCTTGACATTGGTTCTAGAAAGGTCAAGGCTCTTGGAACAGTTGGAGATCCCACTAAGAAGGGGAAGGGGAAGAGAGATGTAGAAAGGCCTGGGAGGAGCTGACTTCAGCATGGAATGTAGGGGAAAGAAGAAGATGGCTGTAGGCACACTCCTACTGTGGCAGTGGGGCCTGGTGATGATGACATGACCCCTCCCGAAGGACTTCATGTTCTGTAGCAAGCACCTCTAAGTAGGAAGGAGGACCCTGGTCTGGAGGGACAAAGGCAAGGCACAGTATTCAGGCATGTCTCCTACCTGGCTGGACTAGGCAGAAAAAATACTGCTTTACACAGGAAGAAGGAAGGGAGAGACAGACCATTCACTGAAGGGGATTTACTGAGTAATGGCATCACAGAGAAGCAGGACAATGGGCACAGGATGTCCCAGCTGAACACAGATAGCATCTGATTTAAAATTATCCTATCCATGGGGGCTGGAGAGATGGCTCAGAGGTTAAGAGCACTGACTGCTCTTCTGGAGGTCCTGAGTTCAATTCCCAGCAACCGCATGGTGGCTCACAACCATCTGTAATGGCATCGGGTGCCCTCTTCTGACCTGCGGTCAAACATGCTGCATATAAAATGAATAAATAAATAAATAAATAAATAAATAAATAAATAAATAAATAAATAAAATTATCCTATCCTGATGGTGCTGATCTGGTGCTGGGAACTCTTTTTCCCAAAAATTGGTTCTTAAAAGGTAGACTACAAGTACATTACAGAGTTAAGAGGTCAAAGATGTAGAAGTAAACTTGCCCAGAGCATGGTGGACAGACTGAAAAGGATGGGTTTCTGGCTGTATCTGTCAGTGCTCACCAGCACCACGAAGAACTGGTTATGACCCTAAGGTGGTCAGCTTTCACCTTGGTTACTCATTTTAGCCAAGTGACCATTGGTCTGTTTGACCTGCAAAGTGCAAGGGACCAAACTGTGGGAGCTGAATCTCAGGGTTGGATGACAATTGCCTCCATTCTTGGGAGACTTCCAAACAGCTACCTTTGGATAGGTTCCCCTGGCTCACACACACACACACACAAACAAACAAGGTGATCCGGGAGTTTACCTGAGACTAGTTTCCAGCTCCTCATACCCTTTTCACCTCTCACAATACAAAAATAGTGAGCGCATACTATAAGAATTTCTAGCCGGGCGGTGGTGGCGCACGCCTGTAATCCCAGCACTAGGGAGGCAGAGGCAGGCAGATCTCTGTGAGTTCAAGGCCAGCCTGGTCTACAGAGTGAGTTCCAGGAAAGGCGCAAAGCTACACAGAGAAACCGTCTTGAAAAACCAAAAAAAAAAAAAATTTTTTTCTTAGCTGGGCAGTGGTGGTATACTCCTTTAATCCCAGCACTCGGTGACATTTTTGCTGCAGTGGTTTTATCTGTGAGACTGTAGAAACATGACCTTGATGTTGCTGGCCATGATAGGTGTCACACAGAACAGTAATTTCTATTTTCAGATTTTCAAGCATGCATCTGACCCAACTATCCGATCTGAGATACATTGGTGTTTGCTAGTTAGGATGAAATCTAATCTTGAGGTTCCACCTTGCAAACCCTTCCCCTTTAGTGCCCTGTTCTTGTCATCTGTACCTTCTCTGACCCAGCTATCATGTAGGCTGAATACACACAAAGAAGACCTCACTTCCTTTCAAAGATGGTTAGGAGTTTCTGCTAAAACCAAGCATGCTTTGACCACCCAACCCAGCAGTTCTCTGGCAGTTACCCACATGAACTGAGATGTGTGTCCACATAACAATCTGCACACGGTGCTTTAGAGCAGATTTTCATAACTGCCAAAACTCAACCCAGAACCTTGAATGAATCAATAATCTGTGATGCACCCAGAGAGTGGAACAGTCATCAACTAAAAAAAATCAAAATCAAAAACAAAAACAGAACAATCAAGTTGTAGAAATATATAAGGGAACTTTAAGTGATGTTAAGTGAAGAAGCCAATTAACAAATGTTGCATACTTTGCATATTGTCTCATTCCAACTATATGACATTCTGAAAAAGACAGAACTATTGGGACAGTAGAAAGGTCTGTGGGGCTTGGGGAAATGGTGTGTGAGGGTGGGCATGGGATTGACAGAACACAGAGGACTTTTAGGACAGTGAATAGTTTTAATGACACTATTAAGTATGGCATAGTGGTGGTTCCATGCCAGTGTGCGTTTGTTCAAACTCAGAGTATATAATAGCAAGATTAGAACCTGCCAGGCTTGGTGGTGCATATCTTTAATTCTGGCACTCTTGAAGCAGAGGAGGGAGATCTCTGTGAGTCTGAGGCCAGCCTGTCTACATTGCCAGTGCCAGGACAGCATACTGACACACCGTCTCAGAGAAAACCACTGTCCGCCACCACCAAAAAAGGAGAGCTTGATACAAACTATGAACTCTGGGTGATAATTACAGGTCGGCGTAGGCACTGATTGTGACAAATGTACCATTCTGAGGCTACCTACTGGGAAGACACTGTTTCCATGGATGGATGGCTATAGGGTAGATGTTCTGAATCTGTCCTAAAAGTAATGTGGGTTTGGGGATATAGCTTAGCAGTGTGTTTAGCGTGTTCAGGGTCCCAGATCCAATCACCAGCGCTGCCATTAGAAAAGCAAACAAACAAGGCATGTTATTGCTTTGAGATAGAGGTCTCACTATGTTGCCAAAGCTGGCCTTGAACTCACTATTTTCCCACCTCACTCTCACCCACCTTGGATCAAAGGTATATAGGACCACACCTAGCTCATAAAAAAACTAGATTGCCAAGTTATAGCAAAAAAATGCTGAGACTTTTTGTTGAAATATCATGGAACCTATAACATGGAACTTAACAGCATAGTCTCCAAATCCATCAATGTAGTTTGTATTTGTATTTTGATATTTTTAAATAAATGTTTTATATTTTTTAAATCTATGGAATTTTGCAAATCTGAATTCATTTCAATTAGATTTCTTTCATGTTATTCTAAACTATATTTAAAATATATTTACAGTAGATTATTGTTCTATAGAAATATAAGCTATTTTATTATTGATTGATTGATTGATTGATTGATTTGCTACAGCAGAGTAGGAACCCAGGGCCTCATGTATGCTTGGCAAGTGCTCCACCACTGAGTTACACTCTGGCTCCATGAATGGATCTTGTATCAACTGCTAAATTTACTGATTAGCTGTAATAGACCTTTTGATTTCCTGCATGTGCAATCATCATCTGAGAATAAATATGCTTTCCTATTCAATATTTATGCCTTTCAATTTCTTTTTCTTATCCTTTCAAACATTTTTGGTAGTCCCTCCCCCACCATGTTGGTGTGGGTGTATGATGGATATGTATGAACCACAGCGTGGCATGCCAGGGTGCGTATGTGGAGGTCAGAGGACGCCTGTGAGGAATCTGTCACTGTCTCTCTTTTATCGAGGCTAGCTTGCCTGTGAACTTCTGGGTGACTTCCTTTCCCTCCCTCCTGTCTTACTGCAGGAGTGTGGGGTTACAGACCAAGTCCCTGCATCTGGCTTTTGGAGTTCTGGGGATTGAACTCATAGAGTCAGGCTTGTGCAAGGTGACGTTTTATCCACTAAGCTATATTGCCCAATCCTTTTTCCTGTCTTAGTGCACTGTTTGGGACTTCCTGATTTATGCTGTAAAGAAGAGGTTGATCATGAAATATCCACATTCTTTACATTCTCTCTCTCTCTCTCTCTCTCTCTCTCTCTCTCTCTCTCTCTCTCTCTCTCTCTCCCTTCTCTGTCTCCCCACCTCCCTTGTTTCATTTTGTTTCTTGAGACAGGGTTTCTCTGTATAATAGCCCTGGCTGTCCTGGATCTCACTCTGTAGACAAGGCTGGCCTCGAACTCACAGAGATCCACCTGCTTCATGCCTCCTGAATGCTGGGATTAAAGACATGTACCACCACTGCCTGGCTCAAATACTCACATTCTAAGAAATTATTATGTTTTATCTGAACCATTTGAAGATAAATTGTCAGTATCATGACTCTGTACCTAATTTCATCACCACATTCTTGTAAGTATGAGAATAATGTTACCTGATAAAAATGCCATTATCGTATCCTGGAACTCACTATGTAGACCAGGCTGGCCTTGAACTAAGAGACTCATCTGCTTCTGCCTCTCAGGTGCTGAGACTAAAGGCATGCACTATCACACCCAGCTGAAGCTTATCATTTTAAGAGTACAATTAACTAGTGTCAGTTTACAATGTTGCATAAACATAGTTATCATCTGTTCCTAAAACATTGTCATCATTGCAAACAGAAACTCTGCAATTACAAGGATTACCAACAGTGCTAGTAGTGATTCTGAATTTACCTATGTTAGTAGATTCACACAGTATTTATCCTTTTGTGTCTGGCTTTTTTGTTTTGTTTTGTTTTTTGTTTTTTTGAGACAAGGTTTCTCTGTGTAGCTTTGCACCTTTCCTGGAACTCACCTGGTGGCCCAGGCTGGCCTTGAACTCACAGAGATCGGCCTGGCTCTGCCTCCCTGAGTGCTGGGATTAAAGGCGTGGGCCACCACCGCCCGGCCTGGCTTATTTTATAGTATAATGTTTTTAAGTTCCAACCATATGGTAGCATGTGTCAGAATCCCATTACTTTATATGGCTGAGTATAGTCTATGTGTACATATATCCCATTTTGTTTATCTCTTCATTTATCAATGACAGGACTACCTTTGTATATCTAGGATAAATTTCAAATGGTCATTATTTGATGAAAGACATGAATCTATATATTCCAAAGGCCCAAAGCTCAAGGAACTCTGTATAGCATAAACTCAGAGATCCACACCAATACACATAAACCCAAATAACAAAAGCAAATAAATAAATCACCAAGAGAGAAGTGATTTGTCCCTTTCTAGGAACCTCCATAGGCTTGGCATCTCATGAGAAACATATAGAACAGAAGGCAGTAGGTTGGCACATTTCAAGTTCTGGGAAAAAAAAAAAAAGCAAAACTTGCCGATCAAGAGTTCTATAGCTGGCAAAGCTGTTCTTCAAAAGTAAGGGATGTGGGAGCTGGAGAGATGGCTCATTGGTTAAGAGCACTGGTTGCTTTTCCAGAGAACTGGATAGCTCGGTGGCTCGCAATTGTCTATAACTCCAGGTCTAGGGGATTCCATATCCTCTTCTGACCTCTGCAGGTACCTGCACACATATACACAGGCATACATGTATACACATAAAACTTAAAAATAAAAATAGGGTAGATGATAGGACATTCTTCAGATTAAAAATAAAAATGCTGAGGAACTTTGTAGCTTGTTTTGTTTGTTTGGTTGTTTGTTTGTTTGTTTGTTTGGTTGGTTGGTTTGGTCTTTCAAGATAAGCTTTCTCTGCATTTCCCTGGGTGGCCTGGAACTGGCTCTGTAGACAAGGCTGGCCTGGAATTCAGAGATCCACCTGCCTCTGCCTCCTGAGTACTGAGATTAAAGACATGTGCCACCACCTCCCAGCATGGCTTGGTCTTTTTAATTAAAAAAAAAAAAATCTATGGGCTGGAGAGATGGCTCAGTGGTTAAGAGCACTGACTGCTCTTCCAGAGGTCCTGAGTTCCATTCCCAGCAACTACAAGGTGGCTCACAACCATCTGTAATGAGATCTGGTGCCCTCTTCTGGTCTGCAAGGACACATGCAGGCAGAACACTGTATATGTAATAAATAAATCTTTTAAAAAAATTGTGTGTGTGTGTGTGTGTGTGTGTGTGTGTGTGTGTGTGTGTGTGTTTTGCCCGTACATATATCTCTGTATGTGCACCACATGAATTCCCGATGCCCACAATGGTCAGATAAGGGCATTGCTTTCCCTGGAACTGGAGTTACAGGTGGTTGTGAGCCACCATACGGGTGCTGGGAATAGAACCTAGGTCCTCTGGGAAAGCAGCGGTACTTTTAACTTGCAAGCCATCTCTCCACCCTCATGTTTGATTTTTAATTTCTTTTCTTTTGAGATGGATAGGCTGAAGCCCAGGTCAGTCTGGAGATCACTTTGTAGCCCAGGCTGGCCTTGAACTCATGGCAATCCTCTTGCCTCAAACTCTAAAATGTGCAAATTTCTGGTATGGCCCATCATCACATGTGGCTTCTACTCTTTTTCTAATAGAATTTAAAAGAGAAATGCATGAAGTAAATATGAATTTGCTAGTGGGCAAAATATACAAATGTGTAAATGGTAAGCTCAACTAAAACACAAATCGGCAGAATGATAAAGAACAGATCCCAGTATAGAAGACTTAAGATCTGTGTACACACAGTGGCTGAGAATGAAAGAAGGGGAATGGTCAATGCAAATAAGCCAAAGAGGATGACAGTGGTCATACCATGTTAGGACAGACAGACTTCATGCCAAAGAGGATGAGAGTGGTCATACCATGTTAGGACAGACAGACTTCAAGTCAAAGAGGATGAGAGTGGTCATACCATGTTAGGACAGACAGACTTCAAGTCAAAGAGGATGAGAGTGGTCATACCATGTTAGGACAGACAGACTTCAAGTCAAAGAGGATGAGAGTGGTCATACCATGTTGGGACAGACAGACTTCAAGTCAAAAATGGTCATGAAAGACATGGTGTAAAAGGGCCAGTTGCTGTAAGAGCTGATTCACCAAATAATATAAAATTTTAAATATATAAGCACCAAACACCACAGCTCCCAGGTAGAGCAAATGGAGCAGACAGGAAAGGCACAGCCTTAGAATAACAGTCCAAGTTTTCATTGCTTACTTCAATATTGAAAATAACAACTAGACTGCTGAATGAAGAAATCGACTGGACCGCTCAAGCTGGTACAGATCACATCTCCCAGTGGCTGTAAGGACAGTGCTGTTCTTAAATCACAGGGAACATCCTCCAGGGCAGGGGCTGGGGCCGGGTCCCTGTTAACATTTCCTATACTTTGTGATAGAAACAGCACCAATTGGCCAGTGAGCTCCAGAGATCCGCCTGTCTCTTCCCAAACCCTGGCCCAAGTTACAATCTGTGCCGCTAGGAATGGCAGTGTTTCTCAACCCGTGGGTCATGACCCATTGCAGGGGTGGGGGTGGGATGGGGGTGGGACCAAATGATCTTTCCGCAGGGGTCACCTAAGACCATCCTGCATATCAAGTATGTACATTACGATTCATAACAGTAGCAAAATTACAGTTATGAAGTAGCAAAGAAAATAATTTTATGGTTGGGGGGTCACCACAACACAAGGAACTGTAATAAAGGGTCGCAGCATTTAGGAAGGTTTAGAACCACTGATGTTACAGCTTTTTATATGGATGCTGGGGATCTGAACTCAGGCCATCACACTTCTACAGAAACCCACTGAGCTGTTTCCTCAGCCATGATGTAAATTTTGATTGTCAATATGACTGGCTTAGGAAATGCCTAGGATATTAATAAAGCACACCTCTGGGGAGGTGTAAGGGCATTTCCAGAGACCTGAGGGCTCTGACCGAGTCAGTGGATTAGTCCCTCAGTGAAGTCATAATATGATGGCATTATTGAGAGAAGGCGAAATGGAGGAGGTGGGGCCTAGTGCCAGGGAGCAGGTCACTGGAGACATGTCCTTTGGGTTCATCTCATCTCGACTCCTTCCTGTATCCCTGTTGCGTAACACGTTGTGAAGAAAACATCTACTCATCCCAGATAGAGAACCAAGCACAGGACAGAATGAGGTTCCCGTGATAGTCCAGCATGGTGAACCAGTGAGTTTTACTGGTGTTACTGTAGGCAAATGACTGAGCAGGAATGACCCTGGAGGGGACATGCAGGCCTTTGTGCTCACAGACACGCAACCAGGGGGACCTGGAATGTTAAACACAAAGGGCTGTTCCTTCCAGGGAAGGAATGCAAAACCTGTTTTACACCCAGAAGGCTGGAGTGGACATGTTTTCTAGCCTGATGATGTTTGCGCAATCTGCATGGCCAAAGACTTCCTGGCACCAGACCCTCCTCCAGACCCTTCTTGTAAACTGGTTTTTCTTAGTCCATCCATGGAACTCATCTTTGTGGAAGGTACCACATATAGTCAATCTATAGAGCCCATCTACAGAAGGTGTCACGTGAACCTTACAAAGAGTTCCATCATTGTTGTGTCTGCTCTGTATTTAGCTTGCTTGCTTTCTCAAAGAGGTTTAGATGTGCTTTCTTGTGTATGTGGGATTGAGTTCATCGTCACAAGAAAAGTTTTCACCAAACTGTGCTGTGTTTAAATATGCCCAAATTAAACAACTCGGATTCAGACTCGGCTCCTGAGTCGTGTCAAGCTGAACTGCCTCCTATGGCTCCTCCTGTCTCTGTGACCCGTGAAGATCACCGAGATCCCCGCATGACCCAAAGACAGCTGCAAAATCACCAAAGCCCACCCCAGAGACAACTCATGGAAACTGGAAACCTAGAGCTGTTCACACAACTTGCAGGCATCTCAACGGCCGAAATGCGTAGCTCAGCTGGTCATAGTCTTTTCCAGACGGCTGGGCTTGTCTGAGGTTGTCTCTCTCGGCAGTCCTCACTGCTTACGCCAGCTCGAGGAGAGAGGATCCTAGTGTATCTGGTATCAGGTACTTCCGGAAGCTCTGGAGTTGTTTACTTCCTGACTTTTTTTTTTTTTTTTTTTTTTTTTTGATGTGTGTGTTTTTGCCTGCATGTATGTATGTGCATCATATATATGTCTGGTGCCTAGAGGCCAGTAGAGAGTGCCAGATTTCCTGGACCTGGAATTACAGATGGTCATAAGCTGTCGTGTGGGTGCTAGGAACCAGATCCCAGTCCTCTGCAAGAACAGCAAGTGCTCTTAGCTGTGGAGCCATCTCTCCAGCCTCTACTTCCTGAGTCTTAAGGAGCCTCCCTCAGAACATTAGGGATCTTCCCCACAGGATGGAAATGGTACACAACAACCCAGTTTCAATTGCTGCTTCCCAAGGGGGTGAAGAACAGTTCTCCTCAGCTACATTCTTCTTCCACCATGATATTCTTTTTTGCCCCCCAAGACAGGGTTTCCCTGTGTAGTTTTGGTGCCTGTGCTGGATCTCGCACTGTAAACCAGGCTGGCATCGAACTCACAGAGATCCGCCTGGCTCTGCCTCCGGGGTGCTGGGATTTAAAGTGTGTGCCACCACCACCCGCCACCATGACATTTTGTTTGGGGCCCAATGACCATAAAAGCATGAAACCATGCGTCAAAATACATCTTTCCTCCCTTAAGTGAATTCTCTCAGGTATTTCTGTCTCCGTGGAGAGGGCAGTAACTAAGGTGCATATTGGAGAGTATGTCTTATTTGAAGTCCATTCATTATAGTGCTTCCTGGCTACTCACCACCCAAGAAACAGGTCTGCCTATCACAAATTATAAGCAAGAACCGGGAAACCAATCCGCCGTGACACTTCCCCTAAACCACCCATTTTATGCATTCTCTGGCTCCGCTGTTCAGCCTGGTCACCACTGGTTTCCAATTCCTGTCAATTTGGCTTCCAGAGTGGGATGGGGACCCTCTGCAGCGTACAGAGAACTGAGTTAATGGCTCTCTGAAACAATCACGGTGAAGGCTGCTGTCATGTAAAGTTACTCTGCATAGTTAAGAAATCCGCCCTTGTTAAATGCACATGAGAGGCAGGTGCCACTTCCCATGGTTGAGACCAGGATGGTGGCTTTCTTTTGTTTTCCTGTTACCTTGGGGAGGGGAAGGGAACTAGAGAATCTAGAGAATTGGAGGACTCCTGGCCATTTGAAGGCTTCCATGCATGATTTCAATTCTGGCACGCAGAACCAATGTTAATTAAATGCTTGACAGCTTAAGGAGGTGGTGCTTAGCTGAGGTGGTAGGAGCAGGTGTAGTCAGCATAAAGGTGGTTAATTGTAAAGCCATGCAAAATAGGGGTGTCCAGTAATAATATGTTGCATATTTCTAAGGGAGGCCTTTGGTCTGTGCTCCTCAAAGCTCTTCATAGATGTTAATTAGCCCAGCACTTGGTACAGCTCTGACCTCTATATTACTAATCAGCTGGCTGGGTCATTCTGCTTTACCCAGATACACATGATCAGGCAAGGAGACGATTCCCTAGTGCTAGTAATCCCAGCCCTTACATGCCCGAAGTTTATGGGATGACTGGCAGATCCAGAGCCTCACACCTCTGTTCCCTGAGAGCCAAGGACCTACTGCTCCAGGCTCCAGAAGCCAGCTTATGGCTGGAGCTACTGAAGTTGGAGGCTTAGATTACTCTGGGCTTTAAAGACCAGCTGCCACAACGCTGGGCAGTTACTGGAATCCTTAGCTTCCATCAGCAGCAATGGGCAGTGTCTGCCAGCGCTGTAGCTCTGCATGGGTGCTGGGTGCTGGCAATTGATTATTGGTGGAACTTTCAAGCCTAGAGTAAGACCGTTACCCCTTAAGGCTTGGCAGCTCCCTGGAACTCTTCCAGGGACTGATACCCCATTTCTCTTCTCCGCCTCATCATAGCCTTCTTCATCGAGGCTCTTCACCTTCTGGTGAGGTCTTCCGATTTCTGCTGCGTCTTGCCCCACCGCCTGTGTATGCTGTTTGTTGCTCTTGCCCCAGAACTTGCTCTGGAACTCTTCAGAGTCTCCCTTGCGGCTGTCACTGCTCTGCGGACGCCTCTGTCATTTCTTCATATTACCAGTCTACCTTGTAAAAATAATAATAAAAAGTGTACGACCACTTGAGAGAAGAGTTCATTGGACAAAAGACTCACCCAACTTACTGAAAAAGTGAGCCAAGCAGCTCGAGTATATATAGTCAGGAATTGGTTGTGGCAAGGATGTCAGCGCCAATTACTGTCCTTCTGCTAGGCCACTAGAGGGAATACCCTCCCACACACCCTCCACCCCTTGTGTCCTGGGTGAAAATAGTTACTAGAGCTTACCAAGGCTCGTGATGGCTGGCAAAAGTCTGGTGCAAGCTGTTGAGATAGTCATGTCTCGGATGTTGCCTCTGGAATCACGGTTCTGCTTAGCAATGAGCAGCTTCCCTAAGGCATCAAAGGAGTGTTCACAACAGGACAGCAGCCATGACAGTCCAGTCAGATGCTAAAGAAGGGCTGTGGGACTGAGTCCTGTGACCCAGGCAGCTAGGCAACAGAGAAGGATGTGTCAGTCCAGGAGTCAAATTGGCCTGGCCCCCAACATCTTAGCTTATTCAAAGGATATATGAACTTTTAAAGGGTGCTTACACTAACATCCGTCACTGGCATGAACGGTTCTCTGATAGTGTTTAACAGCACTCTGCTCTTCAGACGCATATTCTTGGGGAAAGTAGGGCCATGCTATCTGATTTAGGGGGCCTGGCGTATTCTCTTCCCAGGCTCTCCAACTTTAGTCCTAAAGGAGTGGTCTCCAAGATGGACTGAGTTTTCAGGGCTCAGGGTCTACCAGACCCTTCCTGGGACGAAGTGGATGATTTCTGAAGCAAAAGGAGCAAACAAGTTGTCTTTCCGGCTGCTTCCCGCCCTGAATCATTGACAACCCAAGTTCAGGCCATGTGGCTGTGAAGGTCAATAGTTGAGCAGTAGCAGGGATCCCCATGTCTCTGCAGTGTCCAGTATGTGTAGGCATCCCAACAGTCTTCACTTTATTCTGTGTAAATGTATAAGAATCCTCTCCCTGGGGTGCACATGCATGTATTCCATGCTACATACATGTATACAGCTATATTATCTGCATATACACAGGTGTGCCCACATGTGGCCCTTCTACGTGTACATGCAGCTATGGCACACACCACAGATCTTTTCTCTGTTGGCACGGGCGCGCGCGCGCGCGCGCGCACACACACACACACACACACACACACACACACACACACACACACACACAGAGGCAGACACGTGGCCCTCTATTCCCTGCGCATGCACACAGACGTGCATACAGTTGGCCCTTGGTGTACACACAGAGGCGCGCACACACACGTGGCCTCCATGCGCACATCTAGGCGCGCGCAGCGCTTTTCAGTGCGTGCGGTCTCCAGCCGAGTCCCGCCACACGCGCACGCGCACACAGGCCCCTCCCCTATCCCAGGGCGGGTAGCACCGGCGAGAGGCGCGGGAGATGAGCGGCGGGAGGAGGAGGAGGAGGAGGGCGCCGAAGGCGCGAAAAGGCGCGCAGGCGCGCTGCGCGGAGCGGGCCCGCCGCCGCCCACGTCACCGCGCCGCGCGCACGTCACGCCGGCCCGACGCTCGGCCCAGGGTGAGCCCGCGTCCCGGCGCCGCTGGCTCAGGGCAGGGACCGCCAGGGCCGGACCTCCGGGCCGGCGCCCCCGCGCCCCCGTCGTCCGCCCCGCGCGCCCCGCCGGCCAGCCAGGTGTGGCGGGGGCGCCGGCCGGCCGCGGCGGGAGGGCGCGGGCTGGGCGCGCGGCCCCGTTCCCGCCCCAGCCCGGTTCCCGCGTCCGGCTGCATCCCGCCCGCCGCTCAGCCTCAGCCCGGAGTCGGCCTCGAAGCGGCGTGGCGTGGGCGGCGGGCAGGGGTCCTGGCCACCCTCCGGCTTTCTCCGCGCCAGCGCGCGGGGCTGGTGGCCGGGCCTAGTGACAGGTGGGGCGGGCGGGCGGGCGGGCGGGCGGCCGGGAGCCCACCTGTCAGAGTGGTCGGCGGCATCTTGGGGTCTCGGCAGCCCGAGGGCCTGCTCGGGCCCGGGCGGAGCCACGCAGTGTCGTGTGCCCAAGTGGGGGGCCTTGTGCCTCGGTGGGGCCTGTGGTCAGACAGGGCCCGCGCACCCAGGTGGGGTGAGCCTGACGGCTGCACCTCGCTCTGCAAAGGGTCGGGGTCCGGCCCCGCTGCGAGTGGGAGCTGCTGGTGGCCGCAGGGAGCATTTCCATTTGGAGAGGTGACTTAAAATCCCCGTGTGGGACCTGCTTGGCTAGCTCTCCTGTCGGGATTGTGCAAGAAAGGCCCCTGCTGCCTGGAGGCCCTGCCTCGTGCTGGTGGGGAGATGTTTCCTTTGAAATGCGATGTCTGTTAAACTTCTTTTTTTTTCCGTTCTCATTAATTGTCTCCTTCCTTTTTACCAGATAAGTCCGGTTTCTTCTGTGGAGGGTACGCAGTTACAACCTTGATTTCCTGGATCTGGTAACATGGCAAAAGATGTAAGTATGGTTGCTTCGCGCTGCAGACATGTGAGCCTGGTGTGGTTGCAGTTTTCTCTCTGTTTCAGAGTGGCCATATGTGCACGGCCGTGGTTTATCCTCAGACGTTTTACACGCAGGAACTGGGGTGGAGGTGAGGGATGGAGAGCCAGTAGGTGGATGCCTCCCCCTGCACAAGTGATCTCTGTCATCTGAAGCCTGACACATTATTTGTGGTTGGATGATGCTGTTTTGATTTTCCCTTAATCTAGCTAGACTGTTTAAATTAATTTAAAAAAAAAAAAAAAGAATACAACTCTCAGTTAAAATGAATGTGTGAAGGGGTTATTGTGTGTTAGTGGGTTTCCATACAGGAGAGCTGTCAACATGGAACTTACACAGTACTTTTTTTTTTGTAGTATGGAGGGCCATAATTCAGCTTTGATGGATTGAATATCAACTACTTGTTTGGGCACATTTTTCTCAGAAAGATGCCATTTGGTGATTAATGACACACGGTGGAAATGCTGGTTGGTTTAGCTTTATATTTATCGTGAGGTTACTGGATATTTTGAATAACCTTTTTTTTTTTGAAACAGGTATGGAGAGTTAGGCTCTTAGTCTGAAAAACACTGTCTGTAGTGTTGGTCACATACATTTTTGCAATATCATTTTAACTCCTTTTCAGCGTTTCTCAGTGTTCACTGCTCTGTGACTGTTAGGTTTCTGATTTTTTTCCCCATGCAACCTCAGAAATACAGGCGGACATGCTGAATCAGCTAGAGTCGTGTCCAGGTGTAGTGGAGCTGCGTCTGGGGTGGGGCCAGGTACAGGAGCTGAGTCCTGACCACTGCCTTGAGGCCCTGAGGACTCAGCTGTGCTTAATGAATGACCCCCATGGGTCAGACGGTGCCTCTTTCCCTGTCACCAAGCACTGGGCCTGCTCTTGGGAGTGATGTCACACCCTGGGAGACCTTGCAGAGGTCACCTGAAATCACAACCATGTATGGTGTTGGCTCGATTATGTTGTGTCCAGTTGATTGTCCACACCCATGCCTCGACTCTCCTCCATATGTATGCCCTGACACAAGACATACTGCTCGGCACATGCCCACAGAGTAATCAGGTTTGGTAAATGGTTTGTAAATGGGGTACTGGTCCCCGTGCCTTTGTGAGGCCATATTACTGGCATGGTATAATTTCAGGGAGCAGTACATGTTTAGTGACTCAGCGTGCTTGGAGTCTTGTCCTCTTAGATTTGCATTATTCACTCCCCTTTCCATGTGTTGTGTCCCTGGGGAAGGGGGACAGTTCACTCTGATGACAGGTGGTCAGGATCTCCCGTCACACCGAGAGTGTGAAGCCAGCTGGTTTGGGGTTCTCCATTGTGTGGCTGGGCTGGTGCTGTGACCGAGTAACAGGGTGCTGAAGCTGAGTCCCACCACACATACTCATAGGCCACAAGTACCCAGGCAGAGGTGAAGTGGCCCTCTCTGTTTCCAAGCTAGAAGCAGAGGTTGTGGACAGTCGAGGGGTGGGCCTTTTCTGTAGCTGACCATGTTTTTACGCAGGATGTGATGTTTTGCATTTCATAAAGGGACTTTGTAGCCTGTGCGGAAGGGAAGGAAAGAGGCACCACTGAAGTTTCCTAAGCACTTGATGCTTAGGATGAAATCTAGTTATAAAGTACAGTCAGTAGACCCGGCACCCGTGAGAGAGGAGGGGCAGAAGTCAAGTTCTAGGTCACTGTGGAAGAGGACCAGGGAGGGCAGAGAGAAGACAGGAATAGCTTAGGGTTTCTGCTCCAGCAGATGCCCAGGCCGATGAGCGGGTGAGTCTGTTCCCTATGAACTGTGAGCCGTTACCCATAGACAGGATGGGGATGGCAGGAGCTGATTATGTTGACTTGGCAAAGGATTTCTTCCATGAAGGACAAGAAAGCTGATCTGGGGAGATGTGGGAGTGGTCAGGAGAGTAAGGAGCGATGGCGTTAGGGACGGTGAGTGTCTGCAGGAACTCTGGGATGCCCACCTCCTGGTGGAAAGCTGTGTGTGTGTGTGTGTGTGTGTGTGTGTGTGTGTGTGTGTGTGAGAGATGAGCCACGATGACCCTGCTGTAGAGGCTGGCGAGGCTTGGTAAGGGGGGTTTGTCTTAGAATGTGAATGTCTTCTCCCAAGGTCAACCTAATGCTGCCTGGGGAGTTGTGCTGCTTACTGGGAAGATTGCATTCTTAGACATGCCCATCAGAAAATTTCACCCTCACAGACATGTCCTGAGGGGTGTTTCCTAGGTGATTATAAATTCGGTCATATCAACAATGCAGATTAACTATCACAAGTCCAACCCGACACCAAACACATTTTAAATCTGAGCGTTCCATCCCTGGACCTTAGAGGCTCATCTCCTAAGGCAAGGTGGTTTTATAGTTCATTGACATGAGCCTCAAATCTTAACACATTTCTAACATTGTTCAAAACCCTAAAAACCAAAAACCCTGGCACAAGATGCCTCGCTTGCCAGACCTGACCACTTGAGTTTGTCCCTGGGACCTACGTGATGGGAAGAGAGGACTGACTCCCACAAGTTGTCCTCTGATTGCTACGTATCCTCTGCACACTCCAGGAGCAAAGACTGAACTAGGCCCAAAATTGTGTAGGGCAAACACCAAACCGTGCAACTCCATGTCTGCTATCTTGGGCTTGGGATGCAATCCCTTGGGCTGTGGCAAACATGGGTGGCCTTGCCCCTTAGTACCACTGCCTGTAGCACCTGAGGCTTCTTTCTAGGGTCTGCTCCAGCCTGTGCTTGCAGCTTCTCTTGGCAGATGCTCCTTGGTCTAGTCTTGATAGATCCTGTGTCTTGAGAGCTCCATTGCAACTGAGGCTTTACCTTTGCGGCTTCATCAGTGGCCTCTCAGCCTCTTTGCAAGGACTTCAACCCTGCTCCCTCTTGTAATTTGCATGCCTGCAAAAACCGTCCTGTGGACAGTCTCAAGTTCCGCTGCCAGCTTGAGGTAGATGGCCCCTTCCACTATGGCTGTAGTGACCTTCTGTGTCTTGCCAGCTAAACTTGGGAAAATACTTCCCTAAGTGGTTGTTTTCACTTGATGGCATTCTCAGTCCAAGCTCTTTGTTTGAAATAAGTTTCCTCTTTCTTTCTTTCTTTCTTTCTTTCTTTCTTCCTTTCTTCCTTCCTTCCTTCCTTCCTTCCTTCCTTCCTTCCTTCCTTCCTTCCTTCCTTTCTTTCTTTCCTTCCTTCCCTCCCTCCCTCCCTCCCTCCCTCCCTCCCTCCCTCCTTCCTTCCTTCCTTCCTTCCTTCCTTTTTTGTTTTGTTTTTTGAGACAGGGTTTCTCTGTGTAGCTTTGCGCCTTTCCTGGATCTCACTCTGTAGCCCAGGCTGGCCTCGAACTCACAGAGATCCGCCTGGCTCTGCCTCCCGAGTGCTGGGATTAAAGGCAGCATTTTCTTAAAAAAACACTATTATTATTGTGTGGGTGAGTGTGTATTTGTTCATGTGTACACGCATGCCATGTTGTGCATAGATAGAATTATTTCTCTCCTTGCCTCTTTATGTGGGGACTGAACTCAGGTTGCCAGACTTGCTTTTCCCTTCTGAACCATCTGGAGTTGGCATTTTTACCAGTTGGACCTTTCTGTGACTGAGTGTTGCCCTAAGGATGCTTTTCCTATTTTTTCAGTGCAGAGCGTGAGGTTTCCCCTCAGTTACAGATGTTTTGTCCACATCTTCCTGGCCCTCTCTCTTCATGCTCCTTCTCACCGTCTGACTAAGAGCAGTGAGCGGTGACCATGCCGCAGCCCGGATGCCTTGCTGTCTTGAAATCTACTCCACCAGACAACTTAGCCCACTACTTTTGAATTTGGCCTCCGATGTTAAGGGCATGGCCAGATTGTTTGCCAGAAGTTAACACAAGTGGCCTCTAGCTCAGCTCCCAATGGAATCCTTGCTCCCCTCTGGACTCCATGAGCCTGGCCGTCATGGCCACATGTCTGTCGACATTCTGGTCTTTTTGAATGCCCACCCGAATGGATGGCCTAGTAAGTTTTGCTTAAAGCATTCCAGGCATTCTTCACACCACAGGCCTGCACGCCGTGGACCAGGTTTGTCACAGCGATGGCCTGTTCCTCCGAATCAGTTTTCCATATTAGTTACTTTTCTATCATTGTGACAAAAGCAACTTAAACAAAAGTTTATTTGGCCTGTAGTTTTGCTGGACCATCATGGCGGTCAGAAAGCAGGAAGATGAATGCAGGCGCCAGCTGCTTGCCTTCTTTATTTAGTGTGAGGCCCCGTCCACGGGATGGTGTCACTCGCATTCAGGGTGGGTCCTCCAGTGAAACCTCCCTGGAAACAGATACCCAGAGGAGTACTCCTACGCCATTCCAAATGCAGTCAACCCGAGGGTGAAGATGAACCGTTTCAGTTGTCCTGCAGAGACATCTCCTCATTCTAGGCTTGTTTTCATACAACTGTCATCTCTACCAGTTTGGTCTTTTTAGCGGTTGTTTGACATGTGGTAGCATTGTACACAGTTGCTACTGAAGAGGTGAATTAATATGGGAAGTAATCTACAATGTAGTTCAGACCAGTGGTAGCTGCCACAGCTTTTATCCACAGGCAGAGAGCTGCTTTTTGGAGAACAAATCCACTTGGTTCATTTTCCTGTGTGTACTGCCCCTAGAATATCCAGTTCTGACCTTGTGGATGGATAGAGACGAAGACACTTGGGTGTTGCGATCTCCTAGATTTCAAGTGTCCAGGCTCTTCATAGCGAAGGGAGTTGGTGTTGGGTGGATAGGGCCAGGTTTTAGCTGCTCAGGCCCGGAGTGCAGAGGTTGTTGAGGAGGGCCTGTTGGCATTAGCATTCTGGGAAGGGGGAGGTTGGAATCTGGAGGTGGAAGAGCACCTGGCCCTCTTGCTGTGCACATGTACATTGCTGGGGGTTCTGTGGCTTTCAGGATCAGTCTTAAATGGTTACAGATCCATTGTGACCCTGAGGCTGAATCCTTGGAGGGTGATTGTGAGGTGTGTGCACACACCTGTACACATGTAGTGTCTCTGAGTTGTCAGATTTGTTCTAGAAAGACGATGCCAGGTGACCCCTGTAGGTGTTGTCAGGCTGTTGGAAGGAGCCTATTTTAACTTTCCCTCTCCAGCATAGACTTCAGCAACAATTCTTTAAAAGTTGCAAAACTTGCTTAGCCTGATAAAATAGAAATAATAAATTGTATCTTGTCAAAAAATTTTAGAAATGAGCTAGGCATGTTGACATGTATCTTTAATTCCATTGCCTGGAAAACATAGGCAGGCAGATCCCTGTGAGTTCAAGGCCAGCCTGTTCTCCATATCAAGTTCTAGGTCAACTAGGGCTACATAGAAGGACTCTAGTCTCAAAAAATAAAAATAATTTAGAAATTAATATTTTCCTCTTTTTTTGGATCTCCCACTTTTTTTTTTGTTTTTTTGTTTTTTTGCATGTTTATAAACCTAAAGAGAACATACTTTGGATTTAAAACATAAAAAAAAATGATGTGTGCAAGTGGGTATGTGTGTGCATATATACCATGTCATACATGTGGAGATCAGAGGGCAACTTTCAGGAAGTAGTTCTCTGTCCAACCGTGTGGTTCCTAGGTATTGAACTCAGGCCACTAGTCTTGGTGGCAGGTACCTTTTTACCCACGGAGTCACCTTACTAGCCCAGGCCTTGAGTTTTAACGTCCAATACTGATGGTTTGTAGGGAGTTGGGTTTTTGTTTTGTTTCCTTTTCACAAGTCTAGAGGTTGAATTGAGTGCTTGGTTGATGCTAGAGTTTGTCGCTGAGCTACATTGACAGCCCTCTTTTCATTTTATTTGAGGTGTAGTCTAAGTAAGTTGCCCTTCCTGTTCTTGAATTCATTCTGTAGTCTCTCTGGCCTTGAACTCACAATCCTTCTGTTTCAGCCTGAGTACTGAGATTACAGGCCTGTTATGATGCCTGGCTGTAGTTGTTCTTTTGGCGTGCGTGACCCTCAAGATTTTCTGAGGCTGGAGCTGGAGAGATGGCTTTGTGGTTAAGACTACTTGCTGCTCTTGCAGAGGACATGGGTTTAATTCTCAGCAACCACATGGTGGCTCACAACCATCTGTTAACTCCAGTTCTAGGGGTCTGACACCTTCTGACCTCCAAAGGCACCACACAAGCATGTGATGCACATATACATGCAGGCAAAACACTCGTACATAAAAATAAATAAATCTTTCTTTCTCTTTGAGAAAAGGTCTCTCTCTAGCTCTGGCTATCCTAGAACTCGCTTATATAGACCAGGCTGGCCTTGAACTCAGATCCTTCTGCCTTTGCCTCCCAAGTGCTGGCTTTAAAGGTGTGGCAACACCTAGCACAAAAATAAACCTTAAAAAAATCAAAACGGTTCTCGAAGGCCTAGGTTCACTCTAGTGGTTGCGTATGATGTAGGGTGGTGGCCTATCAAACCATTTCAGCTGCTGCATCACTTCTGAGTCCTTGGAGGTCTTATTTACAGACTCTGTTGTTTGTTTTGCCTTTTAAGTGTTGTGGGGGGAAGCCTAGGCTCAGCCTCCAGTGTTGTTTGGGGGCAGTTTTTGTTTTTCGGGTTTTTATTTTTTTATTTTTGGTATTAGGTATTGAAACCAGGGTCTCAGGCATGCTGGGAATGTGCTGTAACTCTGAGCAGCTCTCTCAGCACCTGGGATTTGAATTAAGATATCTTACTGTGCATGGAAGAAGACGACGAGAAAGGAGAAACTGGGAGTTTTTCTTTAGTCTCTGCATATGTCTTCGTGGCTGAGTTTGGGGTCAGCTTTAAAGTTACACCTATCTCTGGTCCAGTACTGAAGATGATATTGCTTTAGATCTTTCAGCAACCTTGCTATTCTTACTTCAGTCACTTGTTGGAAACAGTATGGCCTGGAAGACAGACATTTGCCTCAACGTCACATAGATGGCCCAAGTGCTGAGGCTTATAGGTTGGTTGACTGCCTCCATTTGTGGTACTTGGTGTATCCCTCCATGCAGAACCACAGCCTGCAGGTGTGGGACTGAAGTCTTGGGTTCTGCATCTCCAGGGTGCTGCTTTCAGAATGCAGTGCCTGCCTGTTTTAGGAAAGTGCCAGGGTCCAAGGCAGCTGTTGTAGTTGGGCAAGAAAGTGAAGTTGTGTGCTGTGGGGCAGTCCCTTCCTGCTCAGGGAAGCCCCACCTGTCCTAGCTGTTCCTGTGGTAATCACTCTCTGTGTCCTAGTCATCCACCGTTGGTAGGACTCATTCTCCCTTTCCAGAGCTGCCCTGTGGCACCAGGAAGTGGGACGTAACAAACCTGGACAGTTAGGCGCCTGGCAGCTCTCCCAGGTAGTTGTGCCTTTGAGTCTGCTGGGTGACGAAGTATCACTGGGTGTCTTCCGGCAGGAGTTAGGAGCCTGCAGGAAATTGCTTGATTTGAGGCCCTCGCAGACTCTCTGGCCTCTCTGCCTCTCTAGGAAGACCAAATCTACAGTCACAGCACCCTGAATGCACCTAATCTTAAGAGTCAGGAAGGGCCAAGGCTGGGAGGGGGCCCTGAACCCAGCTATACATGGGCAGCAGAACTGAAGGTGATTAGGGACATCGGGCTTGGTGGGCCCGTGGGAGGAAGAAGATGTGAGCACTGCTGTTCTATAGGTGAGCTCCACAGTGCTGAAGGGGCCATGTCCTGTTAAGGAAACTGACCAGGCTCTCTTGATCTGGCGTTGGGTCTGAGTGTGGGAGGAGACGGCAGAGACGTGCTTGTGAGGGATGATGCGTGGCTGTTCCCACCACCCCCTACTTGATGTTTTTCTTTTGGTAGAACTAGGAATTGAGTCTAGGACCTCAGACATGCTGGTCGGGTGCTCTATCACCGTACTATAGCTCCAGCCCTCTTCTGTTCTCACGGGCTCTCCTTTGTACATTGCTGACCGCCTCGCTTGTCCCTGGTCCTGGCATCCTCTGCATCTTAACCCCTTCCGAATGCATGTGTGTCATCCTGCTCTTGATATGCCAGCCCATTCCCCTCCCTTCTCCAGACTCTGGAGAGTTCAGATCTTCATAAATACTGTTTAAGTTTATCTTGTAGCTGTCAGCTAATCTTCACTTAAAGGTTTTAGATTCTTCCCTGAGAACTTGGATTTTTGCTGCCCATTTGGGCGTTTCCTCAGAGCCCTCCAAGTCTTTCTGGCCTGTCCAGTTCTTACTACTCACTGGACATGCTGACTTGCTCTCTGTAAGCCTACACCCCTCCCGCACCCCTCCAGACATTTCTGCCTGCTTTCTAGGAGGTGAGCCTCTGTTTCCATGGACCCTGTGGTCACCAGTGGATGGCTTAGCTTCTTCCTTGTGTATCCACACCCTACCAGATCTTGCTGTGCTGGGATTCCTGCTCTTGCTTAGGAAGAGAAACAGCCTAAGTGTTTCATCCACTTACTCAGCATTCAAATGCTGCAGGAAGGGGCCGGAAAGGCCAGTGTTGGGGCATCTGGAGTCATTGCTGAGGTTGTTACGGTATCAATGCCAGCCGTTTGGTCTTGTTTTTTTTTTTTTTTTTTTAATGCTTTTTACAAAGATTTTTAATTTTAATGTGTATGAGTGCTTTGCTTGCATGTATATATGTGCACCATGTGCACGCCTGGTGCCTGTGTAGACCAGAAGAGGTCATTGGATGCCCTGCAACCAGAGTTACAGGTAGTTGTGAGTCACCTTGTGGGTGCTGGGAACCAAATGTCGGCCCCTGCAAGAGCGGCAAGTGACGGCCCCAACTCTTCCACAGGCAGGAATGTGGCCACCCCCAGAGGTGTGTTCAGATACGCCTGTGTGGTGAGTGCTTTTACCTCAGTGCTTCACACTTTGTTTCTTGCTGGACTAGCCAGCATTTTGACCTAGGCTTTTTCATAGCAGCAAATATAAACAGGTGGTTAGTACTTTCTATGGAACTTTCTATCTTATTTTTGTTTTGTTTTTGAGTTAGGGTCTTGTTATGTAGGTTTGAGCTCAGGGTTCACCTGTCTCAGCTTCCCTGATGTCCTGATTCTGAGATTACCAATGTGTACTCTCACTATTGGCTCTATAGTGCGTGTGTACACCTCTGTGTTTGTGTCCTTCTGAACATTTGTGCACATGTGTGGAGAGGTCACTGTTGGGTGGCATCTACCTTGTCTTTTGAGGTGAAGACTCACTGGCCTAGAGTTTATATTTTAGAGTAGGGGTCCACCTGCCTGCTTTCTCGGTGCTGAGGTTTTGCACCTGTCTTTTTTGTGGGTTCTGGGGCTTGAACTCAGGTCCTCGTGCTTCTCTGCAAGCATTACTGAATGAGCTCTCTTTCTAGCTTTCTCCAAGAGGTTTAAAACTGCTTATAGATAGAAGTTGAGAGATTGTGCTGGTGGCCTGGATTCCTGTTGTCTTAGAGTAGCCATCAAGTAGCTGTATGTTTTGGGATAACTTTAAAATATCCAAGGCATGCATGGCTCAGGTGTGGCCAGGTGTGGCCAGGTGTGGCTTGGTGGAAACTACTTGGGTTCCATTATCTCATCCTTTCCTCTCCAAAAAGCCCCAAACAAAACCTGGCTAATACAACCCAAGGCAATTAGTAGCCATTCATTATCATCACATGGCAGCTCTGGGACTCCCCCTGGTTTCCCAGGTTTGACATTTAGGTGGATCTGTATCTAGATCATTTTTCACAACTGCCTGTTCTTTGTAGATATCCTTACTGATTCCACTCTCACTGGGCTGTTTGTTTCTCCTGTTCTAGAACTTACTCCCAAAGATGGGAGTTGGGAAGGTATTGAGTGAAGTTATGAGGCATGGGCTCGTCTTTCTGAATGGGTTCCATAGCTAGGCCCAGCCACAAGGCAGAGCCTGCATACCTGACCCAGGTCCTGATCCCAGAATGTGAAGAAGCACTTGCTCCTAAGGTGGCCAGGGTCATCTGCCAAGGGGGTGACACAAACGTCTGCTGTAGTGTGCCTTGATTTAAGCAAGTTTTGATGGCTGTCCTCGTAGAATGGTGCTTGGCTTCTTGTGGATTCTTGGAAGCACCATTTCCAGGTTAAGGATCAAGGGTGGAGAGAGGGGATGCCCAGGGGCACACCAGTTAGAATTCCTCCAGTGATGGTGAGGAGGACGGCTTGTCTGCATTTTCCCATCAGATACGTGCCTTTTATTCAGTGATGGTTCTTGTTTGTGAACAAGGTTTGCCTGTTGTTTGAATCAAGTTGGTCTTTATTTTTAAGCTTCTGACCTCCAGGTAGGTTTTGGTTTTGCTAGTAGAGTCCTTGCATGTAGTCTGATTGTATGTGATTAGCTCTTTTTAGAAATTGCTGCTATTAATGACTTTCCCTTCATGTTTTTATTGATTATGTTGTTTGTAAAAGTATTTTGTCTGAGTAAAATGTGCTGTAAAAGGTAGCTCTGAATCGTTTTGTTTTGAGACAAGGTTTTTCTTTGTAACAGCTGGCTGTCCTGGAACTGTTTTGTAGACCAGGCTGACCTCGAACTCAGATCCGCCTGCCTCTGCCTCCCAAGTGCTAGGATTAAAGGTGTGCGCCATCACCATCTGTCAGCAGCCCTGAATCTTAAAAGACTTTCATACAGGCTGTATGTGTGTGTGTGTGTGTGTGTGTGTGTGTGTGTGTGTGTACACGTACGTACACACACGTCTACGCCTCACCTGGGCAGAGGCCGGTGGTCGACGTTGGATATCCTCTTCTACTACTCTGCACCCTATTTTTATTTATTTATTTATTTCAGACAGATACTCACTATGTAGCCTTGGAATTTACTGTGTAGACTAGGCTAGCCCTGAATTCACAGAGACCCACTTCTCTCTGCCTCATGAGTTCTGTGGTTAAAGGCATGTGTGACGGTGCCTGCTGGCTTACTGCCTTATTTCTTAGACAGTCTTCACTAAGCTGGAGTTCACTGCCTGGCCATTAGGCACAAAGGGCCCTCCTGTCTTTACCTCTCACTGCTAGGATTACACGTTTGTACTCCCAAGCCTGGCTTTTAGGTGTGTTCTGCAAATTCAAACTCAAGTCATCTGGCTTGCATGGCAAACCTTTTACCCACTGAGCCACCTCCCCAGACTTGTGAGAGCTATTTGGCCATCATTTAGCTGTCTTTTCTTTTTCCCTGTGGCTAAAATATAAATGACTTTCCCCCCTCCAGATACTAAGTGTGGACCTCATACACAGTAGATGAACACTCTGCTGTTGAGCTATACCTCAGTCCTGTGCATAGCTTTCAGCGTTTCACACGGGGCTGCTGTATACTGATTGGTGTTGGTGGGCCACGGCAAGATGGTGGCCCATGAGCCCTTGCAATGGTGCCTCCTGCCATGTTTGTGAGGATAATGCCTGCATATTGTCCGGCTTCTTGGCAGGTATCTCCACATTGTTGGGTGTATGTTGGTAACACTGGCTTTAGTTTATGTCTCTTGGTGGCTGAGATGTTAGCATGCATCGTTTGCTGGAGGTACTCAGGTTGGCCTCTGTTACGTGCCCACTCACTTGTCTTTCAGGCGAAGCAGCTGGAGTGGTTGTTGTCTGACGTGGTCCTGGATTAGAGCTTGCTTTCTTTCTCCATTTCTTTTTTGAGATCATCTCTTCCATGTTGCCAAGGCTGGCCTTGAACTCCTGGCCTCAGATCATCCTCTCACTTCTGGAATAGTGAGGACTTTAGGTCTATGCCACTGTGCCTGGCTTCTATATTTTTTAATGGTTCTTTTTGTAGTGCTGGGGATTAGGAGTTGGACAAGCATTTACATGCCTCTTTGTTTTTGTGAGTCAGGGTTTCTCTGTTTGGCCTTCCTTGGGTGTCCTAGAACTCACTCTGTTGACCTGACTGGCCTCAAACTCACAGACATCCACCTGCTACTGCCTCCTGAGTGCTGGTATTAAAGGTGTGCACTGCCACCATGCAGCTGTAAAAGTTTTCTTCGTTCCCGCCTAGCCTCCGCCTAGCCCCACGGTCCCATAGCCGTTTATAAAATAATCACTCAGAGGCTTAATATGATTTACAGACTGTATGGCCTATGGCAGGCCTCTTGCTAGCTAGCTCTTACATCTTAAATTAACCCATTTCTATTAATCTGTGTTTTGCCACATGTTCCTTGGCTGTACCGGTCTGCTGGCATGTTGCTCCTGGGTGGCAGGCTGGTGTCTCCTCTGTCTCTGCCTTTCTTCCTGTCTCTGTCTTGGATTTCCTGCCTGGCTATAACCTGACTCACCATAGACCAGAGTAGCTTCTTTATTAACCAATCATAGCAACACATCTCACAGCACCCCAGCCAAATTTTGTTAGGCACATTTGTAGAGGCCATGTCTTTGTTTCCCAGCAGGTGGTTATGGCCTTGGTAGCAGAGCCTTGTGTCCTGGGGTCTTGGTTTTTCATGTAGTTTTCAGGTGTCTGCAAAGTTTAGTCTGGGGAGTCCCCACGAAAGACAGCTTCTTTGAGGCCTTGGGGCCTCAGTGCCATTTGGGTGTTCAGGTTGGCTTCCTCCCTTTGACCCCAGCATGTGGATTTGATGCTCTTTAGCAACCTGCTGTTGGCCTTGCTCAGCCCTGTACTTCCACTTGCTCTTGTCCACTGGAAGCAGCTTTGTGATGCTTGGTAGATGAACGTGCAATCTGCTCCAGATATGGTGGCCTTTGTATTAATAATGGCTGTGGCTTGCCGCTCTGGCACAACCCTGATGAAGACCGAGGTGTTTCAGAAGGCTGGGCCCTGTGGTCACCCAGAATCTGCAGCATCCCTTGCCTCAGGAGTGTGGCTGGGGTGGGGTGGCCTACTTCCTTGTGGGGTTCTGTCCCTCAGACTGTCAGGGGGACACTCTCGGTTTCTTCTAAGGCATGGAATCAGGCAACTTCTCAGAGTGAAGGACATGGAGGCAGAGCTCAGAGCTCCCCTATGCCAGGTCTCTTGGTCAGAAGCCAGTAGGTAGATCAGCCCATGCTGCAGGCCCAGATGGCCTCCAGAGGTGACAGTGGCTCCCAGGAGGCTGGCTTCCCAGATAGGGGCTGTGCCAGACTCGACTCAGGCGCCTCAGGGCTGCACAGTTCCAGCCAGCCTGGCCTGTTTTGCAGCATGCAGGGGTCAGGAGAATGCTGAAGTATGGTTTCAGGAATTAACGCTGTTCAGCGCTGTTGGAGGGAATGTCTTTCAGGTTAATAACACATAGAGAGGAGGATTGTGGGACATTCCCTGAGAGGAATGCTGACCAGTAGTGGTGTGTTCCCAGTTGCTGGAGTCTAGGTGCTCTGGGTGAAAGCTGCTCTTAAACAGTACCACCTGACCGAAGCTGGAGGTGCAGCTTTCTATAGACTTGGGGAAGCCGACTGACCGCTGTAGCTGTCACGTCCGGACTCGTAAGAGTGCTGGAAGGTGGTGGCCATGTTGACACCGTGAGTGGAGATTAGCATGAGCAGGCCCAATCTTTCTAGGACTCATCTCTCCAGCAAGCTCTGAAGTTTACATGTATTTTGTGTCTAGTGAGGTCAGTGGCCCACCTTCCCTAGGGTATGTAATTACTTGAGTCCTCCCTCACCTGTGGGGTCTACAGAGGCATCACTCAAGAGAGGGATGCCCACAATTAGGCCATGCACATGTACAGTCCTCTCAAGGCTTTGGGATACCCAGCCTGGCACCTGTGTTGGAAGGGGCTAGTGTGTTGGTCTGTCTGCCCCGACATCTGAGGGAAAGTAACCTCTCAGCTGCCAGATAAGTGAGTAGATTTCCCAGTAGAATCCAGTGTGCTGCTGCAGGTTCCCTCTTAGGCTGCCTAGGGGCCTCCTTTCCAGGTGTCCTCAGCTGGCTCCTAGACCCCTTAGGCCACCCACACATTGAGTGCTGATGAGAATGTATTTCTGACACGATAGGTTTTTAATATCTGTGTGTTACTTCATTCATTTATTTGTTATCTGTATCCCCAAAAGATGGCAAGAGGGCTCTGCCTGCCTCTGTTTCCTAAAGAGGTTGTTATGTTCTCGTGGCTGTTGTAGAAGGGTTTAATTCTTAACTCTTCTCTCAGGTTTTGGCTGGTGAAACAGGAAGCTGCTGAGATAATACTTTCCTAGCGGTTTTTATGAGGGCATGTATTCATGACCTCATGTCCCTATGCACTCATGTGAAAATAAAAGAACACAGAGGGGCTTAGAAATATCAGAACAGGAAAGCCTCAGCAAAGGATTCCAGCAGAAGGTTTCCCTTGCAGGCCCTCACTGCCTGGCCTTCATGGTAGGACTATTGTCTCGTGTATCCCAACCTCATAGTCAACATTGTTCCTGGCTAGAGGTCAGTGTTCAGACTGCCCGGCAGTGCCCATACCCATCACACAGGTGTCTTGCAGAGAAGAGAGATGGGCAGTAGACAAATAAATCAGTTGTAAACTGGGAAGGACTTAGGGAAGAGTCATGCAAGGCAGTCCCCTGGGATTATGCCTGGGGAGAACCACCTTGGACGAGCCCCTGGCGCAGCTGGAGGTAGTGCCTGTGCCTCGGCCGGCTCCACCTGTGCTATTTTAAGTCTGCTTTTGGTCAGCATCTGATAGCATAGCTGCAGGGCTATGATTGTGGTCACCGATGCGTTTATAAAGGAATGGTGCTGGTGACCATTCTGAGCTGTCATTGAGGCCGGTACTGTCATGTTTATGAAAGATGGCCATTGGCAAGCTCCAACAAGACTTGCTAAATGAACAGAATGCCTGTAGTCTCTGGTGTTTGCGGTTGATGAGTTGACTGTCATTCTTGTTCTCTGGAAGGGGGTGGTTGTCGTGGTCATCATGGCCATTGTCATCTGCTGCTGTTTCTTACAGTACAGTGCTGCCTGCAGCAGGATGGAAGAGATCAGCCAATGTCAGCAGATATTCTTTTCTTTTTTGAGAATAGTTTATGTTGTCTCCCTGGAAGTTGGCTGGGTTCTCCAGCTTAAAGGTGTTGCAGGAGAGCAAAGTCCAGACCGCTTACTCGATGTCTGATGTACTAATGGAAAATGGGCAGGGGGTAGGGGTGTTGCTGGGAACCTTGTGAATTATGTGGCTACTGGGGTCAGTTAACCACCCTTAGATATGCTGCTGTCATGATTGCCACTGGCCAGTTGGGACTTTATAGCCTTGGATGTACCTGGTGTGACCCTGGAAATATGGTGATCAGGTCACAATTCCTGTAGAGTAAGTGGTTGGTGCTCCTGGGTGACATTGCTATTCTTTGCCACATTCTGCCACAGTAGCCTTTGGCCTCTACTCAGTTATGTTCTGTGGCCCTAGTTTGGGGTGGGGGGGAGAACTGCAGCAGGTCTTTTCTACGCTGCTCTTCCCCCAGAGCCAGGAAGGACAAGGAGAGGAGGGTGTGGCTCACACAGCAGCCAATCCTGCTGCTGGGGTGCTGTGTGGCAGTGTCACGGTCCACAGGATGGAGCTGAGTCTGCATCAGTGACTCTTTTCCAGGGCAGGCTGAGGATGTTTTCTGCTCTCTGTGGGTTCTTGTCCTTACCATTGGCCATCTGGTCCCACCGTCCTTCGTAATTGCCTCCAGGCAGGGTAGGTGCAGCTGGAGTGTGTGCATTGCTGTCAGAGTCCCAGAGCTGTGGTGGTTCAGCGTCCTCCCTATGTAAAGCTGGACTTATTCGGGTCCTTTCAGAATGTGCCCCTGTTAGTCACCTGGTGCTATGCGACAAGCATCCTCAGAACCGAGTGGCTTCAGGTGACAGTGTACATACATTTGTGGTCCTCCTGCCTCTGGGTCAGGCTTGTGCAGTGAGCGGCTTAACTAGGAACTCCCTCCTTGGAATTGAACTCTGTGCAGATCTGAGGCTGTCTGGAGACACGTCTACCTCTGGGACAGTCTCCCCTGCCCGCACAGGCTGCTCAAGCATTCTTGTGACCAGTCTGCCTGTTTCCCAGAGAGAACTGAGAGGGTAGAGAACATGCTGACTGCAAAGGTTGAACTGGCATTCCAGCTGCCTGTGCTATAGAGTCCAGTTCAGCCAGGCTAGCAGTCTGTCTCCGTCCCTTTGACTTCTGTGATGAAGATACAGGGAAATCTACTTCTTACAGGGCTGGTCTTTGTAGGTCCAAGATCAAAGGCAGATTTGATTTGCTCAGTAATGGCTGTGGCCGCCTTTTTTTTTTTTTTTTTTTTTTTTTTTAAGGAGATTGAAGGTAGATTTATTAAGGAAAATTGAGAAAGGGAGGCTCCAAGGGAGTATATTCTTCTGGTTTCTTCTTGCTGTGTCCCTTTGTGGTGAAAGGACAGGCAGCTCTCTGGGGTTCCTCTTGTTAGCGCCCCAATCTTCACAAGGGCTCTATCCTCTGGCCTCATGGTTTCCCGAATGTCCTACCTCTTCTTGAAGGTTGCATTCAGCAGGTGCATGTGGGAGGCAGATGTTAGACTGTAGCGGACCTTCTAGGGGTTGTCTTCTACTGCAAACTGTGGTCTGAGGTACTGATGGAGGGTAGGAAGTTCTCTGGCATGGTCAGGTCTCTGTAAGAAGGCTGCTGGCCACCAGTGTCAGTTAGAGATTGGGTTGCTGATTTTCAGGGCTCTGAGGAGATCCCTCAGTGGCTTTGTTTTCTAGTGTCCTCTGTGGAAAGGGGAGCTTGCATTTTCTTTGTGATGTTGACACCAGTGTGTTATGAAAGAGTGCCTCTGCCATGATGCACTGGGGCAATCTGTGGTGGGCCTCAGGCGGCCAGGAGCCTTCTGCTGGGTCTTTTGGGTAGATTTTCTCTACTGATCTCAGGCCTCTACTTGAAAAGGGACCGAGGATAAAGCTGTGTATTTACTGCTGGCTCTGGGAAACAGATCTGTCAGGAGCATTGTCGTGAATCATGCCCAAAGCCAGTGGTTCTCAGCTGAGGTCAATTTTGCAATCTAGAGGTAATTTTGTTTGTCATTCTGGGAGGTATGACTGGCACGTAGTGAGGAGGAGTTGGGGGATGTTGCTGAACACACTGTAATGAAGGCTAACCCCCTCCTGGGAGCTCTCCAGGCACCCTGAGGGTTACAGGTGTGAATCAAGAGTCCAGCCAGACGCTGGGGTGGGTGGTCAGTGAACTGGTAGGCCGAGGCTTAGGTTTCCATTCAGTTCCTATGGCAGCTTTCTGAGCAGTGACAAAACACCAGGGCGTCAGCAAGGGATTGACTTGGGATTTGGGGGAATACAATGACTCTTGTTTGCAGGCATGGCTGGAACGGTGGGTGACAGACTAAACTTGGCAGTCCTCTGGGGCTTCATGTCTCTCTTTCCTGTCTTGGGCCATTGCTTCCTGATTCCTTTTGAGCTTGATGGCCCCAAACTGAGTCTTGTGGAAAAAGTGTGCCTGTTCACTACATATCTGACGCTCAAGAGTCCTGCTGGCCATTCCTGGCCAGTGAGCTCTCTGGGGCGTGCTGCAGGAAGCAGGGGCTGAGGTGAAGGAGGGATCCTGCTGGGCCAGATGGACGGCTGCGCAGACCACCTGAGTCTCTGGGCTGTCTCCCTGCAGTGATGCAGCGTCCAGAGTTGGGATGGTGGGTTCACATCAAGGCTGAGTGTGACCCCAGAAGCAGGAGCAGCATAGCTGAGGAACTTCCTAGGTAGCCTGTCCATGCTGGCTGCATTTACCTCAGGGAGTGATCTATACTGTGGTTTCTGTGAGTGGTAAGTAACCTAATAAAACTTGGAAACACAAACACAGCACAGTGCTATGTCCCTGCACTAGGTTGTGTTCCTGTGTGGTAGACTTGAGTTCCATTGAGGTAGACTCTTTAGTGGGCAAGGAAAGAGGTGGTCCTGTCTGCATCACCATAGCCCAGGGAGTCTTCTCTGCCAGTAACAGCAAAAGCTGCTGCCCCAGTGTGGTCCACCTTAGGCTGCTTTGGTAGTCAGCTGGTAATCGGAAAGGATACTTACAAAGCAGTAGTGTGCTGACTTTGGAGAGCGGCTCTCCCAAAGAACCCCACAAAGCTGGTGTGGGGAGTTGGACAATACAGTCGGTAGGTGCCAGAGAATGGCAAAAGGGGGTGATGCCCCTGCGCCTGCTTGTCCAGCATGAGGATGAATCTATCCTACTCAATCAGACCCAGACACTGGCGACACTTGGGGGCAGAGACAGGAACAGTGGTTATGGCTGTACCAGGAGCCCCACCCTCTCCCCTCCTAAGCCCATGGAGCTGAGGGAGCCTGAAGGAACACTGCTCTGAGCTATAATTGCTAAAACTGGGACTCAGGATCACTAGACCTGTTCCAAATCTCCAGGCTGTACCTACCTGGCCTGACCTGGTATTCGGTATACCTTACTCACTGGCCCTGGGGGCTTGGCCTTTACCTCAGAGGCCTCCTGGCCTGGCCCACCTGGTGTTAGCCTGGCCTGCCTCTGTTTAGCTGGTGTAAGCATTCAGCTTTGGCGTTCAGCTTCTTGTGCTGACAGTCAGCCTTCCCTGCTCAGAGGTAACATAGCCTTCCTTCTGGCCTCCCCCTCCTGACCCTAACCTCTGCGGCCTCAGCCCCTTGGACTTTTGCCTGGTTTTAGTCATCGACTTTAACCAGCTCAGGCTGTCCACCGGGTCTTTCTTTCCTGGCTCTTTCCTTGTGACTGTAGACAAGGCTTGGTTCTCCTGCCATTACTAGCAGGGTTCACCCACCCTGCTATAACTTCTTCATGGTCACTAGTAGGTTTTAACCTACTAGCCTTGCTTTTTCCCTTTTTGGCTTAGGGGACATACCTACCTACCTGCTGTTTTCTAATCTCTTGGCTTTACTCTGTTGGCCTTCCCAACTTGGTCCTCCCAATTTGGCCCTCCTACCTAAAGTACTTTTTAAATGTTTGCTGACTCATTTTGGGGGTGCCGGAGTGTGCCTGAAAGCAGCCCCTCCACTCTTAGCCTGACACTCCGGCCCAGGTCTACCAGCTTGGGCTGCAAGCTGTCCCCCTCGGCCTGCGTACCCACTGGGTTCCTGTAGGCCCCTGTTCTCACCCGTACGTCCTTGCATTAAATTCCTCCCTGCGCCTCCTGGCTTTCCCCACCTGACCCCAGTATCTTAGATTACCTGGTGGTGTCTTTATTCCTAGCTTTAGCTTGGACTTTACATACCTGGCTTTAGTCCTCTAACTTTACCACCCTGGCTGTAATTTAGCCCGATGCTCTTACCTGCCTCTTCCTGATACGTGGTGTGCCTGTCTGTGCACCTGTATTACCACATGACTTTGTTCAGCCAGCTTTCCAGCCTGGCCTGCATGTGGCCCTGCCACCGTCTCCAGGAGCTTATGGCAGCTCACTTTTCTCTTCTGTAGGAGATGGGTGTCACACGCTGGGCTCTTCTTGGCCACTGTCCCCTCCTCGCCTCTCTCTGTTCCAGCACTTTCTTGTGTGGAAGTGCATTTGGAGGAGCATTTGCTCCAGCGCTGCTGCTTGTCCTCAGCTCCGGCCAGTGGCCGTGTGCAGTTGACCTTGTTGTAACCCAGGCTTTCCCCCCTGGGAGGGGCCTAGCCGTGATGTCCCTTCCAGGCTTGACCTGTTTGGTGAAGGCGGGAATAAATGTTTTCCACAGTTTCCTGGAGAATGGCAGTCTGGTAAGATCCTTCCTGGTGTTCGTGCTGACCGTCAGACACCGTGCTGTCTCTCACCTATCACCTGATGACCATGTCCCTCTGCCATCAGTCCTGGCTTCTTAGGACTGGATTTGCAGGTCATCCTGTTCCAGCCGTGGTGGCCACTGGAAGGTTGTAGCCCTGGGGCTCCACTGCCAGACCAGAGTGATGCATCCCAGAGTGACAGGCCTGCTGTATGCTCAGTGTAGGTCTGGTGTGTTAACAACTTTGCTGTGTGGCTCTTGAGACGTTGTATTTACTGTTGTTGTTGTTACTTTCTGCAGGCCAGTCTAATTGAAGCCAACGGAGAACTAAAGGTCTTTATAGACCAGAATCTTAGTCCTGGGAAAGGTAAGGGAGCCTGTTCTGGAAATGTAAGTCTGCTCATGATTGTGTGGTATGCGATGCCTTCTAAGTACAAGGCCCACTGCAGCGCTTTGAGACATCAGGAAATGCAGGAGAGTGTGAAGAGGGGACTCGGCATGTGTGTTCTCTGCCCAGAGATGGGTGCCTCACCCCAAGTGCCCCAGTGCTCCAGTGTGGAGTGCGTGTCTTCGCAGGCTTATGCCTGTGTTTTAGTGACTCCTAAAGGGAGCTGTTTTCTTAGGGAGCCTGGTGTGGCAGGAGTTGCGTGTGCCAGGTGGAAGGCTGTTGCCCACCTTACCAAGACCCCACAGTGTGTTTTAGCCTTGGTGTCTATAACACAAGCAGCTGCAGCATCCTGCTCACTCCCCTGGGTTGTCTCTGTGTGTGTGTGTTGCTTTGCCTCTGTGTCCAGTCCCTGTAGCACCACATCCCCATAGCACCAAGCTGTTTCTACAAAGTACTGTGGCCTTGTGCTGTGGCACTACTAAAGACCAAACTTGTGGAAAGGTCCTGTTGTCCCTAAAAACATTTCCTTTAGGTCAGGTGAGGGCCCTATGAACATACAGCCTGTGTGGAGCCAGAACTGTGGCGTGTCAGGGTTCTAGGTTCTGTTAAGAGTTCCTTGTTTCTGGTTTCTCTTAATTGTTTGCAAATGTAAAACCAGCTCTTTTCTTCTTAGTAGTGAGGTCCAGGAAAGTGACTGTCTGCAGAAGAGGCTCTGAGGTCTTGAGAACAGTCATCTGGCCCTTATTTGGCCGCCTCTGTGTTTGCCCAGTCATGCCATTTGTTTCTGGTGACTTACATTCTGCATGTATTGGAGCCCAGGCCCCCAGGGGCCGGGTCCTGGGCCACTGCTGTGTCCTCTCCCTGTGACTTCTCCAAGCCTCAGTATGGGCATAGAAGTGAGAGGATTTGACCTCGGTCTTCAACACCCCCGCCCCAGCCTCAATCTTGGTACTTGTGTGGTCCAGCCCCTCACAGTGGGACACACTGCACCCTCAGTCACGAGGGTGGTACAGGGCCTGGGTGTCCACCCAGGCTGTCTCCTTGTTTGTTTGGTAGGGATGGGCAGTGGCTGGTGCAGGTGTGGGTGCTTTTCATCTTCATGGTTGGCGGCATTCGCCTGTGTACAAGAGAGGAGCTTCCGTGCCACTCACAGGACAGTGCGCCTTCGGCCGGAGTTTCGGGCACAGCATTTTCCATCTAGGAGACGGAGCTGAAGTAACTGGAGGGAGCGACCTGTTCCCTGGAATGATGCTCCCTCCTCTGGTGTTTGCTTTGAACTCTGCTGTGGCCTGCCAAGCCATGCTTTTCACACGTGTGTGATTAGATGCACACAGGTCTAACCTTGAGCTGCAGTTGACCCGTAAGGAGGGTTAGGATATAGACATGTACATGGCACATGTTTAAGATGCTGTGCGTGTCAGTTCACTTCTGCCTCTGTTTACTCCTGGCTTCTGTAGTCAGCTGTGACACACAGCTTCTGCCCTTGCACGAGCTTTGGGGCAGGTTGGTGCTGCTCACTGGATTGGCTGACACCCTGTGTGGACCAGTGCTCCGCCAGTACTCAGGATCGCGTCACTTCACAAGCAGTGGCTTGAACTTACTCTCATGGATGCTGTACATTGATTCTGGTTTGGGAGTTCTGATGTTTGGGAAATGCACGGTGATGTCTCTCTTCACTCCAGACCTTCTTCCCTCCCCAAAGGGTGAGCATTGCTGTTAGTTTCTAGAGAATCTGCCTAGGTAGAACTGTCTGTCTGTGGGATTTGCTTCCCTTGCTCCTGACAGATGTCTTGGGCAGTGAAAGTGGAGGTTTCAGAGAGGCCTGAGTGGACGTACTTGCATAGAGGTAGTGCCGTGAGGCTCGGGAGCCCAGGTCCTTCTAGTACATGTGAATTCTTGTCCCTGTGCCATCCAGACACTACCCTTTAATGCATGCTGGGCCTTCTGTCCCTTTGCTGATGGAGTAGCAGTAGGTTTCCATCCAATTGAGGGCTGAAATAACTCTTCACTAGTGAGTTCCTTTGCCTTTGCTTTTCAGCCCAGGAGTGCCAATGATGAGTGTTGTGCTGCCTCTAAACTGCTCATGAGTTTTCTTGGTTGTTGGTGTAAAATGCCTATCAAATCAATTCTTGTCACTACATTGGATCTCTCTCTCTCTCTCTCTCTCTCTCTTTCTCTCTCTCTCTCTCGTGTGTGTATGTGTGTGTGTGTGTGTGTGTGTGTGTGTGTGTGTGTGTGTGTACACGCGAGTGCATTCTAGAGCCAGGGGCCATGGCAGTCATTAGGCAGGTGATCTTCCGCTGTACCGTACCCTGGTCTTGGAACAGCCTGCAATGCCTGTTATGTGTGGACAGCAGGACTCCAACCCTCACTTGTACCTTGTGGCCAGAGTAATCACAGCATTTTACCCAGGAGGCAGCAAGAAGCTGGGGCGTATGGAGGCAGGACTCACCCACGTCCCGCCGCCCGTTCTCTCATCTGGTGCCTGTGCTTAGTTTACACGTACCTAATGAATTCACCAGGGGAAGTTGCTGCACAGAGTTCTGGGCATGGGTGACCTGGCTGGCGGTGCTGTGGCCTGTCTCAGAGAAGGGGTACCTCCCTGATGAGATGGGGTCCTGCTTCATTATTGCTTTGGTGCTGCTGAGCCTGGGTGACTGTAATCTGCCAGGCCCTCCTCCTAAACCTGTTCATTCACACTGTGGCCTCCCAGCCCTGTGAGAGGCCTAGGGCTCCCTGTGTCATCTCCCCCTGCCCTTTTCTAGTGCTGCAGAGGGGCCTGTTTCAGTCACACTGTCGGTGTCCTCCAGAGAAACCGTGATGGAAATTGTCTTGTGTGCACAGAGAGGTTTTGGTTGTGGGGCAGCAGGTCCAGAGGCTGCATGACAGGTGTGGATGCTAAGGTCTTAGGGAGAACTCTACAGGAAGCCTCTGGCTTGCTGGTAACACCTTCACCTGGTCAGATGTGGCCCACCAACACAGAGACTGTCTTACGAGTCTCTACAGAGAGAAGTGGGCAATTCAGCCTCAGCAGACAGATACATGGACCTGACTTTTCAAGTCTTTGAGACTCAGAGCCCCTTGGTCCCTAAAAATATATTAAACCCATAACAGTATACATTTCCAAACTGTTTGGACAGTAAATGTGATACAGCAGGCTTTCTGGCACAGCCCTCTTGGCTGCTTCTGACTTACCACAGCACAGTGTTTGGTGGACTCTGTCATGCCATGGTGTCACTGTATGGGTTCACTGCTCCTGGATGGTGACTTGGCTTTGGGTCCTGGGGCCACCGTCTACGGCATCTCTACACTTCCTTCCTGCCAGTGCCACGTTGGTTCCAGCTGCTCACATCCTAACCAACATAGGGTAGTACTGTGTTTTCAGATTTCTCTGCTGCCTGTGACCGCCCTCTTACCTCTGTGACTCTGAATTGCCCACAGCGCTCTGCCCTGAGGACCTGTCAGAGGCTCCTTCCTGGACACCTGGCCTTGGGTTCTGCCATTGGACTTCCTAACATGTCTAATGCTTCTCATCTCTTGAGTTTCTTTCCCCAGGGGTTTCAGCAAATGCACATCTTCCTCTAGTCTAGTAACTAAGGGATTACACGCTCCTGGGAGAGCCACCACCCTGTCCATGTGTGCATGTGAATATGTCCACATGTGCTAAGCTTTGGGGCCCTTCCCAAACCTAGTGTGTGTGCTGGGAACGTCTTTGGGATGACAGTCACTGTCTGTACTGTGATTTCAGTTTCTGGGCGCTTGGTCCTTTTGCCACAGTTTCTGAGAGTTGTGCAATGCCATTTCCTGCCTTTCATTAGCCACCATTTATCTAGAGCTCTGTCTCTCGTTTGGACAGTAGTCTGATCCCCCTTTCCAGAAGTTCTAAGGTACAAAGTGGCATCTCCAGCTCCTTGCCTGCTGTGGGTTATTGTAGTGCGAGCAGCCTGGCTTCCTGCCTCTCCGGGTACTGTGTTAGACTGCTTTTTCTCTGGGTGCTCCACATGCGGCCTGTACTGTGCTCCTTAGCATCCTCTAGCTGATAGGATCACTTTGCACCCACAGTGTGTCTGCATTTCCTTTCTGCCTCAGGATTGTGTCTTTGGCCTCAATGAGTCTCAAAGGCGAGAGAAAATTTTAATGATAGTATGTGCCAGAGCCTAGTGTGGTCTGTGTGTTCTTGGACATGTTAGCTACCATGGTGGACTGCGCCCCAAACATGGGTCAGGTTTATTTGTGCCTCTCCAGGTGGAGGGGCACAGGCATCATGAGAGGCCTCTCATTTTGTGTTCTTGGCCTTTTTTCTGACTTCATTTTCCATTTTTAGTACCACAGTGACATTTCTGGAGATTTAAGCCTGGTGTGAAGTGCTGCTCTGGAAGCCAAATCCTGTGTGTGTGTGGGGTCACCTGGAGGGCGTAGTGCCCCTATTCTGTGTGCCCAAGTGATACTTGGTATGTGAGTGGTGATGGAGGGTCCTGATACTGTGGACTGTGGCCACATCGTCCTAAGCTAAAGCAGGCATTGGCTCAGAGCCCGCTTTCCTCAGCCTCAGAGGTGGGGTTATTGTCTAGCAGACCTGTCAGTGTGGGGATGGCGTCCCCTGGAGTCTCCCTGAAGGAAGAAAGCTGTATTATAGATGTTTATGTACCCACCAGCAGCCACTGTAGGTAGGTCCTTCAGGGTCTTACAAACCGGCAGCGTTCTGTGGTCCTTACAAGATCAGCAAATAGTGCTAGAGCACAGTGGGGATAGCTCACTGTAGGCTTTAAAGGCGGCAGACGGCCAGGAGGCATGTGCACTTTTGTTACTGACCGGAACAGAGCGCATCATAACCTCTGAGATGCCTGGCTCAGCGGTTGGGAAACTGCTCTTCTGGAAGTACGCTGTTCCTAGCACCCACACAGCAGCTCCCTTCAATCTCTAACTCCACTTCCAGGTGCCTGGATGCCCTCTTCTGGCCTTGTCAGGCACTGCATCCATGTGGTGCACAGACATACACAAGCAAAACACCTGTGTGCATAAAGAGACGATTTAAGACAAAGTTTAGAAGAAACTGTAAAGGTCTTGTTAGAGGAGTGGGGCAGCTGAGATCCCCGCACACTGCTAACGAGCATGCACACCAACCCCTCATGCATGTTAGGAAGACCAGCGTGTCCCTGGGGGACCAAAGTGGTGCTGCCGTAGCCCCAGCCACCCCTCTTGGGGCTCTTCTCAAGGGAGGTGACGTCACTGTTGTGAAGACACTGCCCACTGGAGTAGTCAGTGGCTAAATGACGAAGAAATTAGGGGAATTATATGTTTTAAGGAAGTGGAGATTTGCCATTTGCCACAGTGGAGGTGAGCAGGAAGGATATTGTGCTAAGACAGTAACCCAGAAACACCATCACTGTGTGGTCTCACTTACATAGGAAACACAGCCGTTGACCTGGGGTTGGATTAGGGGAGAGGAAGGAGGGACGTGGGTGGAGTGGGGAGGTAGGGTCCCCTCTGTTGGTGTGCAGCATAAGGCCTTGTTTCTGTTGAGATGTGCTTGCTTCCTGCTCTTTTTTATTTTTATTTTTTTAATTATTTTTTATTATGTGTATTGGTGTCTTGCCTGCATGTATGTCTGTGCACCACGTGCCTGCCAGGTGCTCAGGGATGCCCAGAAGAGGACGTCAGACCCCTTGGAACTAGAACTTCGGATGGTTGTGAGTCACCGTGTGGGTGCTGGGAACCTCTGACCCATCTCTCCCACCCCTGAGTTAGCTGCTCTTGCCCCCTAAAGCAATAGGCAACTTGGCTACGAGAGGTGATGGGTATGTTGACCCATATTACACTGGTAACTTTCTACCATTTGAGTGTGTCTCATGACATCACATGTATCTCTTAATATGTGTGTGATTAAATATATACAAAATAAGCTGAGTGGTAGAACACCTAGCTGGTGTTTCCAAGGCCCTGGAATACATTCCCATCATTAATTTTTAAATTTCATGAGTATGGGTGTTTGCTTGCATGTGTGTATATGTACTACCTGTGCGCCTGGTGCCCCTAGAGGCCGGAAGAGGCCTTGGATGCCCTGGAGTTACAGACAGTTGTGAGCCACTCTGTGGGTGCTGACAACCAAATCCAGTCTTCTTCAAGAGCAGCAAGTGCTCTCAACCACCGAGCCGCCTGCTTAGCCTAGTTTTGTTTTTCCAGACTTATTTCAATCATATGTATGCATGCGTATGTGTGTGGGTATACACTCGAGTGTGGTACCCAAAGAACTCCGGCACTGATTCCCCTGTGACTATATGAGCCTGCATCCTCATCGGCAGTGCCAAGAGTTCGCCTCCCTGTATCCTCAGCACTTGTTACTCGGCTTCTTGGCAGTAGTCTGGTAGGTCAGGTGGACTCTCGGTGTAGTTGCGATGATCACTTTCCCTGGCTAAAGCTGCTGAACAGTTACTGTTAACTATTTTTATACTTTTGAAAATTGTGTGTCTCATTTGCTCAGTTATTGACTGGTTTATTTCTTCCTTTGGTGTTGAATTTTTTATTTCTTTTTATTTTGACATCAGTCCCCTGTTAGATGAGTAACTGGCAAAAGTTTTTCTCCTATTTGGTAAGCTCTCTCAACAGTGGTGACGGCTCTGTTCTGAAGGAGCTTTTCCACTTCATGTAGTCCTGTGTGTCGGTTCTTGGAGTGGTTTTCTGTGCGTTGGAGCCCGTCCTAGAAAGTCCTTGTCTGCATGTGTAGTGTCAAGTGTTTGTCCTGTCTTCATCTGGTGGTGTCAGAGTTTGAGGTCCTCCTTTAAGGTCTTTGATACATTTTGAATTAATTTTTGTGCAGGATTATGTAGATTAATTCTTTTGCACATGGAAATCCAGTTTTCACAACACCATTCAAAGAGACTGGGGTTTTGTTTTGTTTTTTTTTTTTTTGGTTTTGTGGGTTTGTTTGTTTGATTTTTGGCTTTTTGAGACAGGGTTTCTTTGTGGGTTTTTTTTTTTTTTTGGAGCCTGTCCTGGAACTCACTCTGTAGCCCAGGCTGACATTGGATTCACAGAGATCTGCCTGCCTCTGCCTCCTGAGTGCTGGGGTTAAAGGTGTGCATCACCACCATCCAGCGAAGAAGAGACTGTTTTTTCTTTGGCATTTTTGTTGAAAATCAAGTGTCTGTAGCCCCTTGGCTTTGTTTCTGGATCTTCTGTTTTAACGCATTGACCTGTGGATCTGCTTGGTTACTGTGGCTCCAATCTAAGATCAGGTATTGCCATACCTCCAGCAGGGCTCTTTGTGCTTGTGGCTATTCTGGCTGTTTAGGGTTTCTTAAGCCTCCTGATTGTAGACTGCTTCCTCCAGCTCTGTAAAGAGCGTTAGTGTTTTGATGGGGACTGCATTGAACCCATGCATTGCTTTGGTAATAGGGCTGTTTACTTACAATCATTTTTATGCTGGGATTTAGATGAAGTGCTTTTGTGGCACGTGTGAGGCTCTGGGTTCAATTCCTAGACATGCACTAAAAGGAAAATCAAACAAAAAACTTGGGAAAGAGCCGGGCAGTGGTGACACATGCCTATAATCCCAGCACTCGGCAGGCAGAGGCAGGTGGATCTCTGTGAGTTCGAGGCCAGCCTAGTCTACAAAGCGAGTTCCAGGACAGCCTCCAAAGCTACAGAGAAGCCCTGTCTCGAAAAACTAAAAAAAAAAAAAAAAAAAAAAAACTTGGGAAAGCTCACTTGTCGACCTTTTGGCTAAGGTCAGGTTGGGGAACTCTGACTTGTCAGTTTCTTGTTGGTTGGGGAACTCTGACTTGTCAGTTTCTTGTTAGGTCAGGTAGGGGGACACTAGGTCTTATACTTTGATAATTAAATCTGAAGATAGGAAGGACCAATTACAAAAATGTGAATGTAATGTTTTAGGATTTTTTTCTGAATTCTGGCAGTGACACTGTCCATATAGTGATATTTAAAAGCATTTGGTTCCTTTAAAAACCTTTTTATTTTTCATGTAGACACTTTGTGTTAGAGTTAGCTCTAGTTTGTGTTCTGGTTGTTCTGTTACAGCTGAGAAGTCAGCCGCCTTTGGTGATTCTGTGTATCAGTCTTCGTGTTAGGAAAACACCTTAGCTGTTCTTCTGCATTTTGCCACATTAAAGCAAAGAGGTGGCCATTTTATCCCCAAGACATGAGAATCGGGGCAGGGCTGGGCTGTTGATGACTGGATCAGCCTCTGGGGAGGTGTTGTGGCAAGTCCGATGGCTGCTGGAGAATGAACCCTGCTAGTCCCCAGGCCCAGAACTTCCTTAGCCAATGCTCAGGACCAAATTTGGGACAATTGTGACTGAGCTGTAGGTCTGCAGTGTCAAAACTAGGGAGGTCGGGTTCTTGATAGAAACACCATCTTCCTGGAGCTGCCCCTTTTAGCCTCTGCTCAGAGAAGCAGTTTGAGTCTTACCCTGTGCCCTTGTGTTCCAGGTGTGGTATCTCTTGTAGCTGTCCACCCATCCACAGTGAACACACTTGGAAAGCAGCTTTTGCCAAAAACCTTTGGACAGTCCAATGTCAATATCACACAGCAAGTGGTAAGTGGTAAGACACATGAATGTTGGGTCCTATGGCATGGGCTAGATGTGGGTGGTGTTGCTGTGGCCACAGTGTTCCTGCGTGGTGGAGGTTGCTTGTAGGAGTTGACTCTCCTCTCTCAGGGGTGCATTCTGATTCCTGAAAGTGTGCACTGCTTTTTGTTGTACATAATGCTCAATCTTAGAGTCTTCAGTGTGCCCCTATGTCAGGGAGTATGGCAGTAACCTAGTGGATGTAGGTGGACTGACCAAGGCCTGAGCAAGCTTCCTGCTCCATGGCTTCCGTTGCCAGAGCTCCGAGCTTAGAGTGTTCCCTCTATGGTACAGCAAGTTCTGTGGCCTTCCTCTGTAGCCACTGTCTCCTCGCTGAGAAGGGATGGAGGAAGGGTGTGGCTGTGTGGCTATGGCCACAGGAAGGGACCGGCACCATCCCCTTCCTTCATTGAGTAACAGTCAAAGATGTGGAGCCCCTGGAGGGCCTTGCAGCTTCCCTCGGTGTGATTTGGCCTCCGGTCTGTGGGGTGGGCTTACCTGTAGCTGGAGCTCACGCAGGATGTTTTAGATTCCTATCTTTCATCCAGGGACCTACCTTCTTCCTGGCTCTGGATTTTTCCCTAGCCTCTAGATATTCTGGGAAACCTGGGCCTTAGTGACATGCATGCCTCTGTCCTTGCCCATATACTGCTTTCTCTCCCAGTGTCTTACACCCACCAGCCTCAAATCTTCTGGGGAGGGCGTAGCACCCGCCCTGGTTGGGACTGGGTGCTGTCCCTCAAGTAATCCTGGGGCCTTAGGACTCCCTAGCTTAATTTTTAAAAATGTATGATTTTTGTTGTGTTTCTATGTGTGTTAGGTGAGCATGTGTGGAGGTGAGGGGACAGCTTGCAGGAGTTGTTTCTTTTCCTCCACTGTGGGTCCTGGGGATTGGTGACAAGTGCCTTTGTCAACCGAGCCTTCTCACCAAACCCTCCTCAGCCTTTCACTTGGGCCTAGCTGTCCCTCCATGCTGTGGCTTTCCAGCCACACGGCCCTCGCCCCCAAAGAGATTCTGGGCTAGGATTTTTGCAGCTGTTGTTGGGGCCCCTCTGCGGCAGTCGGGTTTTCTGTGCTTCGGCTTGGAATGTGCCGTATTTACACTCTCTGGTGTCCTCTAGTCTCCTCAGTGGATGCTGAGTGTTCGGGGCTTTTGTGAGTGTGTTGCCTGCTTTGTCTATATGTAACACACATACCACATGTGTGCCTGGTGCCCTTGGGGTTCAGAAGAGGGCATCATATCTCCTGGAACTGGAGTTAGAGATGCTTCTGAGCCATCGTGTGGGTGCTGGGAATCAAACCTGGGTCCTTGGCAAGAGCATAACTTGGCTCTTAACCACTGAGCCGTCGTCTTTCAAGCCCTTTTTTGTTGTTTATTGTTTGCTTTGTTTTGTTTGAGATACGGTATCATTATGTACCACTGGCTGGCTTAGAAAATCATTTCGTGTAGACTAGGCTGGTGTCGAATTCCTGGAGCCTTATCTTCTTCTGCCTCTTCCTCCTTAGTGCCTGGGTTGAGGGTGAGTGCCACCACACCTGCAAGCATTGGGGTCTTAAGTGTCGTGGCTGTGGGGAGAGCCCTGGCCTCTAAGAACCCTACAACCCTGTGGTATGGATCTGGTTCTCCTGGGGCAATGAAGAAAATGTCCTTCCCACCATGAACACTGCACGGAGAGTTTGAGCAAGTTGTTTTGCAAAATTTGTGCCCCAGGAGGTGGGGAGGAAGTTAATATGAGGTGATTTAAACTTTTATTGATCTGGAAATCAACGTCTGATTTGAACTGAGCTTCATTGGAAGAGTGTGGTGATTGCTGTTCTATGCTTTGCACTATAGTACTGGTGAGGGCTTACACGCTGCAAGTGGGTCCTTTTGTTTCGTTTTGGGTTTTGGTGGTGCTAGGGATTGAACCTGGACCTCATGCGTTCTAGGTAAGCAGCATATTGCTAAGCTGTATCCTCAGCCTGGCATGTTCCAAGTGACCCTTAAACTGTCATATATGTCGCTGGGTGGCGCTGGCACACATCTTTAATCCCAGCACTCGGGAAGCAGAGGCAGGTAGATCTCTGTGAGTTCCAGGCCAGCCTGGTCTACAGAGCGAGATCCAGGACAGGCTCCAAACAGAGAAACCCTGTCTCGAAAAACCGAAAAAGAAAAAAAGAAAAAAAACTGTCATACGTCAAAGGTTTGGGAGAAATAGTTAGGTTGATTCTAATGTAGGAGATGATATTTAACCTCATATGTACATGGGAAGTGTGACCAGGGCCGCCGCTGCTGTGTCTCTGGCGCTTGCCCACCAGGGGCCAGAAGCTCTGGGACCAGACCTCTGTTTCTCCATGAGAAGCAGAGATTGTTCTGAAGGTAGGACCAGAGCATCTTTGCAGAGTGGCTATAGTGTCGGAAGGGCCAGTGTTCCTGGGAGCTTCTGTTTCCTCCATCCTGCAGCCAAGGGTCCGGGTGCAGATGGAATGGGACCCACTTCCTGTCGGAATGGCTGGGCCTTTAATGCCCAGGCATCTGGCTCTCCTCTTGTCTTTCAGTCTTTCCCATCCCACTTGCTGACATTTCCTTGGTCTGCTTCCCATTTTCTCTTGCCTGCATGGCCTCCCACTGCTGCAGCTGAACTTTATTTCTGCTGATCCTGATGCCAGCAGCATGTGCACACAGAACCAGAGCTTGTTCTAAGCAGTGTGTGCACATGTGCAGAGAGCCACGGGCACACAGGGTTGAGCATTTGCCGAGCATTTCTGTGCATGATGGTGGAGCATAAACTTAGAGAGGCTGGAACGTGTGCATGCCGAGGTAGATAGCTCCACCTGTATGCACAGCCTGCTCTCTTTCTGTTGTCAGATCCACAGATGTGTGGGCCTGAGGGGAGCTCACTGTGTGCTATACCTAGGATATGCACAGGGCCTCTGAGCAAGCTGTGTCTGTGTGTCCTGATGGACGTAGGTCTCAGTGAGAAGCGAGGCTGCCTGTGGAGGGGGCCACCTGACCTTCCTCGGCATAGCAATTCAAGAAGTGCTGTGTGGAGCAGTTGAAGCTGGGAGTAAGTTTTCTTCAGACCCAGTCATTTGGCAACTTCTTTGTGGGCAGTGGGTAAGCCAGACACGAGTGCCCTCTTGCACAAGCACAGCTGTAGCTGCAGGCAGGTGATCCAGCTACGCTTGAGTCGGGGTGTTGTTCCTCCTGCTGCACAGGAGACTGAAGGCCCTCACAGCCGGGAGCTCCAGGACCTTCTACACAGCTGTCATGCTTGTGTGGGATGTGAGACCGTGACTATCGAGCACTACCTCTGGCAGGGCAAGAAGCTACTCCTGTAACTGCCCTTGTGGTTTGTGAGGGTGGGGAGGGCTTCCCTAGTCCCACCTGAGAGAGCGAGCCAAAATGCACATCCTTCCTGTGTGCTCAGCATTTCCAGCACTGTGACCCAGTGTTCCCAAAGTGTCCCCACATCTTCACTGGGCAAAGGAGGGTATTTGGGATCCAGGCATCTCAGTTATCCCCATAGAATTTGGTCACGAGGGACTTTGTAGTTTGGGATTTACAGAGGTCTTTTTGACTTAGAGTTATGTGTGTAGCAAGATTTTTTGACATAGTGAGATATTAGCTGTCTGTATAAGACAGTGTCTTGTGTGTTAACTAAGACAGGCTTGTGTGTTAACTAAGGGAACCAAAACAGCAGACCTGTACCAGACACAGAGAGAGGCGTTGCTGAGTCCTCAGTGGGGTGCACTAAGAGTGGGCCGCACATCCACCCATGGTAGAACTGGTTACCTTGACCCGCAAGAGCCGTCACCTCTGAGCAGGTAGACTGTTAGCTGTGTGTGGCCCAGGGATCCACCTGTCCGTTTTGGATCCCAGAGACTGCAGAGAAGTGTCACAGGCACTTGGACAGAGGCTGGTGCCACTTTGGGGCTGGAGGAGGGACCCACTGTCTGTCCCAAGTTTGCACTTGATCTGGCTACTCTTTTGTTTACTGAATACTTTAGACAACATTTTTATCCTTGTCTGTCTCACTAAGAGTAAAGCCAGAAATGTGTTAATGTCCTGTTATCAAACCTAGCCATCAGTAAGTTGCCTGCTTGGTGTGGGTGTTACTCAGTGCTCTTTGCCAGGGGAGGCCTGCCTTGTCCTCTCCAGTGTCTAGCGCTCTGGTCTTCTGTCTTCTCAAGCTTGCTCACCTGGCTGAGACCTCCTGGTGCTTCTCCTAAGTCTGAGCTAAGTGGGCATAGTGCCAGGTGCAGAGCGGCGGTGGCGGTAGTGGTCACTGCTGCTGCTGTTGCTGCTGTGGGGCATCTGCTGCCTTCTCGCCGGCCAGGCTCATGATGAGGTGCTGCCGTGGCTGCCCGTGTCAGCAGATGACAGAAACGGCAGTGCCATGATGTGGAGGTGTCTGATTGTTCTGAATTCTCTTGACTGTAGGTGATTGGCACGCCTCAGAGGCCCGCAGCATCCAGCACTGTTGTGGTGGGAAGCCCGCACACTCCCAACGCTCACTTTGTGGCCCAGAACCAGCCGTCGGACTCCTCGCCTTGGTCTGCTGGGTGAGCGCCCCGCCCTAGGGCAGCAACTGCCTAGAAACCCCTCTCCTGGCCACGTGTCACATGGTCTGTAATGGACACGCCTGAGTACGTGGAGTTCAGTGCTCCCATCTCATCTCCGTCGGGGCCAGAGAGCGAGGTGCAAGCCTAGCTCGTGCCAGCAACTGTGGGGGATTTGGAGCTCTGGGCCACAAAGAAGACACAGCGGCCTCTTTCTATGACACGACCACTTTGAAACTTTTCCCCGCCGGCCGGGCATAAGTGTGCAGATTGTACCTGCTGCCACAGGGTGTGACTTCTACTGGGTACCACTTCAGGGCTCTATCCTGTGGATGGTCCCTCCAGGGCTGTACTGTCACTGAGATCGTAGCAGACATAGAAGTAAAGTGAGCATCTTTCAAGGTCACAGTGTGTTTTTCCTCAAAAACACACAGCTGTGAAACCACATCTCTTGCTTCAAAATCATCTGTGCCCCGAACTCTAGAGGAACTTGGCGGCTCTTGTTCCGGTTGTGATTTAGTGAGGGCACACATACGGTGTGCTCCGTGACTGGAAGTTCACGTCATGGTTACCCTCCTGTTACCACATGGCCATCAATCTAAGCACTTGCCTTAGGTCACGGTATGAGCCCCGAAACTTCCTGAGTTTACACTAAAATGTAATGCCATAATCTAATGCCAGCAGATGTCTTTAGAACAGCGGTGCCTAGTGTATGGTCCGGGTCAGACCTGTGCTGACTTCTGCCCTCCAGTTGTCTGTCCATCTGCCCTGACATTACAGGCACGGGTGTGTGAACTGGTCTTGTGTGTGTTCTTTTTCTGACTTGAGAAACTGATACTTACCAATGTCCTGCTACATTAGGGTGGAGCCCCTGCCACCTGCCTTGGGGCTGTGGGAAAAATGGGCCTTCTCTGAAAGTGTCCTGATTCTCTCCATGCTCCCATGACTGCTAACAGTGTCTGTTTTTCTGCTGTTTGAAAGGAAGCGGAACAGGAAAGGTGAGAAGAATGGCAAGGGCCTACGGCATTTCTCTATGAAGGTGTGTGAGAAGGTGCAGAGGAAAGGGACCACCTCCTACAATGAGGTGGCTGACGAGCTGGTGGCAGAGTTCAGCGCTGCTGACAACCACATCCTACCAAATGAGTCAGTAAGTGTTCTGCAAGTCCGTGGGCTTGGGTGGCTCAGCCTTTCTGGTTGAAGCAGTGGTAAATGCTAGACAACTCCTGGTTCGGTAGAAGTGACCTGGGTTGTCCGCAAGACCATTGTCTCAAAGGATGGCTCAGGAGTGTCCCCTTAGGACATGCTTGTGATCTGAACCTCGAGTGTTCATTTCCAAGCAGTCCAGTCACCAGAAGGCTGTTGTCATCTAGGCTTATGACCAGAAAAACATCCGGCGGCGTGTCTACGATGCCTTAAATGTGCTGATGGCCATGAACATCATTTCCAAGGAGAAGAAGGAGATCAAGTGGATTGGCCTGCCCACCAACTCAGCCCAGGAGTGCCAGAACTTAGAGGTGTGTTGCCTAAAGTGGGCATCCTTTGTCCTTGCTCACTTGAGAGGGCTATACCAGGTGGCTGAGTTGATGTCATGGGGTCCCTTTTCATTTCTTAGCCACCATTGGCAGGCGGTTTTTACATATGGTTTTGGGGCAGAGAGCTTAATTCTCAATCCTTGTTCATGGGTTTTGTTGTTGTTGTTGGTGGTGGTGGTGGTGATGGTGTGGAGGGGGTAGTGATGGTGTGGTGTAGTGGTGGGGATGGTGGGGGTGTGGTGTGGGGGTGGTGGGGGTGGTGATGGTGTAGTGGGTGTGGTGGGGGTGGGATATGGTGGTAGAGGAGGTGGGGGTGTAGTGTTGGGGGTGGTGGGGGGGGGTATGGTGGGGGGTGTGGTAGTGTAGTGGTATAGTAGTGGGGGTGCTTGGTGGGGGGTGTGGTGGTGTGGTGGTTGTTGGTGGGGGTGTGGGGGGGTGTGGTTGTGGTGGTGTGGGGGGGTGTAGTGGTATAGTGGTGGCGTTGCCTGGCAGATGCAGTTTGTCAGTCTGTGTACTGATGTGCACCCTTGTCACTGTTCTGTCTGCAGGTGGAGAGGCAGCGGAGGCTGGAGAGGATCAAGCAGAAGCAGTCACAGCTCCAGGAGCTCATCCTGCAGGTAGCAGCCCATCTGAGCAACCCACCTACCCTCTGGGAGCAGGCTGTTGGTCACACAGGCCTTATTCTCAGAGAGGTTGACTGAGCATGACGTCCAGGGGGATTTTCAGCCTGCGCTGGGCACCAGACACTGTACTGGGCATGTTGTGAACTCGGTAGATGTTGTTCTTGACAGCTGCTGGACAGGGAAGGCATGGTAGTTGAGGCTGTATGTTCATGTGAAGTAGCCCTGGGAGGTGTAGGGACCTGGGGATCTAGTGCAGATGGTGTGTGCGGACCTCAGGACTGGGCAGGCTGGTCTCTTGACTGAGGTGCTCCAGGACCCTCCAGGAGACATAGTGATGGTACTGGCCATGGGGGTCATTGGTCACCAGCCTGGGATACCATAGATATCCAGGGACCTAGTAGTCAGAGTTGGGGATCCCAACATGATCCTAGCCCCTCATAAAGCCATCTCTTTTTCTTCTTTTTGATTTTTTGAGACAGGGTTTCTTTGTGTAGCCTTGGCTGTCCGGGAACTCAACTTTGTAGACCAATCTGGCCTCGAAATTAGAGATTTGCCTGCCTTTGCCTCCTGAGTGCTGGGATTAAAGGCGAGCGACTGACTAGCTTCACAAGGCCGTCTTAACTGTCTAAAATACGATGTCACTAATCAGGGAGTGATGCTTGGTGACATAGCTCTTCCTGTGTGGTCAGCCTAAGGGGCATGGTGGGGGCCAGTTTAGGGGACCAAGAAGATCTGGGAAATCAGGGATTCTGGCCCCAGAGGGCCCTCACTTGCAAGGTTGAGGTTTTCACTGTCTGTAGCCTGATTCACCATGTGGAGGTCAGGCCCTCCCATCTATGTAGCTGTACTTGTCTTTATGACAGCATCTCCGCTGTCGGGAGGAGGAGAGGGGTTGGCAGGGTTAGTCTTCAGGTGCTGCAGTGCATCCATGCAGGATTCAGAGAGAGGTCCCTTGTGCTCAACCAGGAGAACTGTTAGCTTAGGACTCGTCCTCTAGCAGGTCACTCCACCCCACCGCCATGACCAATGTGGGCAGTGTGACAGGACTGTTCCCCCACCCCACCGCCATGACCAATGTGGGCAGTGTCGACGGGACTGTTCCCCCGGCTCCTTGTCGCCCTAGGCTGTCAGTAAATGTCAGGGCTGCTACAGGCTGATCTCTCACCACCCTGGTTCCCACTGTCTGCAGGAAGCATAGCCATCATGTTACTGGTATTGACATCTACCGGGGGTCCTGTTGGTCTTTTTTAGCAAATTGCCTTCAAGAACTTGGTGCAGAGGAACCGCCAAGCCGAGCAGCAGGCCCGCAGGCCACCTCCTCCCAACTCTGTCATCCATTTGCCCTTCATCATTGTCAACACCAGCAGGAAGACCGTCATTGACTGCAGCATCTCCAATGACAAGTTGGTCCTCAACGGGTCCTCCAAGTGTAGCCTCCTGGGGAAGAAACTCTGGGATACATTGCTGTCAGCCTTAAGGCTGCATAGTAACAGCACGTGTGGTCTCTGGTGGACCTTATAACTCAGCAGCAAGAGCATGTGTGGGTGCAGGCAGTGTGGTGTTCAGGCCCAGTGCATACCTAGAGCAAGACAGCAGTTTGCAGAATCATGCAATGGCTTGTCTTTCATTTCCTCGTTCAGACAGTTTTGGAGTGGAGTGTGAGGAGGGTGGTGGGGGAGGGACTGCTGCCTGTCCCCATCCACAGTCCTGCCCATCCCTTAGTAGCCCTATAATTCTCACAGTGCCTTTCCCCCCGCAGATTTGAGTATCTGTTTAACTTTGACAACACATTTGAAATCCATGATGATATTGAGGTGCTCAAGCGCATGGGCATGGCATGCGGACTAGAATCGGGGAACTGCTCTGCGGAAGACCTCAAGGTGGCGAGAAGTTTGGTACCAAAAGCTCTAGAACCATATGTGACAGGTCAGTTGTGCCCTGTAGCTGACCATGCTATGACCTGCTAGTACCTGGATGTCTGCTGAGGCTGGGCTGAACATCAGTCCCCTTGGTATGATACCTGCTGGACGCATGGTTGTCGGGTCCCGTGAGCGGCAGTTGTGTGGTTTTCATGATGAATGTGTTAAGGAGTGAGAGTGTCTCCTGGGGGGGGATGGGAGGTGATGGACCACCTGGGGGTGTAGGAGGTGATGGACCAGACCCACTCCTAAGGCCATTGTTGTTCCTTATAACCAGTGGCAAGAATGACCTCGTGAGCTCTGGGGTTCCATCAGTCAGGATAGGATGCTGCAGGGCTGTCAGTTTCCTGGGCTTCATCAGGTCGTGACACCCTTGTGATGGCCTAGTGATAATTCATTTAAAAAAAAAAATCATGTTCAATAGTCAAAAATGCATGGTGTGTATTTGCTTTCTGAGACTGCCAGGGACTCCTTGGGTCCCAAGAACAATGTCCAGATCACATGCTCATCTGTCCTGTCCTGTCTGAGGCATGGGGAGATTAGTTCCTGCCTCCCTGTCCTGCTCCTGTAGAGCTCTGGGGTCTCAGGTGGAAGGGGATGCTGTGTATTCCTGCTGTTAGGTCCCGTCTCTGCTCTCTGCTGTGCTGGCGCACGGGACTGCACTGGGAGCCTTCCCTGAGGGGAAGCCATGCTGAGTCGTTGTGTAGCTCTGGCTGTCCCGGAGCTCAGAGATTCCTCCAAGTGCTGGGGTTAAAGGCAGATGCCACCACGCCTGGCTTCTCAGTTTTATTTCCATTTGCTTCTCTCTCTTTTCAGAAATGGCTCAGGGATCCATTGGTGGAGTATTCGTCACGACAACAGGTTCTACATCCAATGGCACAAGGCTTTCTGCCAGGTGACAATGGCTGGGGGTGGGGCAGCCCTGCTGTGTTGCAGATCATCTGGGCTGGGCCCAGGCAAGGGCACACAGCGCTTATCCCCTGTAGAGTGAGGCCTCCCCCATGAAAAAAGTAGTTCGTGGTTTTTACTTTCTTTAAAGTATCACATAGTGAGGTGGGGACGAATTTACTGACCCACTGATGTCCCACTTTCCTTGGCAGGGAAAGTGTCAAAGGTTTTGTTTTCTTTGGGGGTTTGTTTTTGAGACAGGGTCTCTCTGTATAGCCCTGGCTGTCCTGGAACTCGCTTTGTAAACCAGGCTGGCCTAGAACTCAGAGATCCACCTGCTTCTGCCTTCCGAGTACTGGAATTACTGGCCTGCGCCACCACCTGACTGGTGTTTTTTTTTTTTTTTTTTAAATAGCTTTTTGGTTGTTTCCTTAAAATGTATCTGATGGTACAGTTTTATTTCCTGCTTCTGTATACTATTTTTCATTTATTGTTATTTGTGTGTTTGTGTGTATGATGTATGTATGTGAGCATGTGTGGAGGTCAATTTTTTTTTTTTTTTTTTTTTTTTTGAGTGGAATCAATTCTCTCATGGTTCTAAGGGACAAACTTTGTTTCTCCAGGCTTGTGTGGCAAGTGCTTTTGGCCCATTTTTTAAAATCTGCTATTGTGTGTATGTGAGTGTGAGTATACACGTCATGGTACATGTGTGGAGGTCAGAGGACAGCTTTTAGGAGTTAGTATACCCCTTTGATTGTGGGATCCTGGGATCAAACTCAGGCCATTAGGTTTTCATAGCAAGTGCTGTTTCCTTACTGTCATAGCTTGGCAGCGCCCACCCCACTCCCCTTTTTTTTGAAAATTAAGACAGTTTGACAATGCAGCCAGGCTTGGCCTTGACCTTACCATCTTGTCTCACTCCCCCAGTGCTGGAATTACAAGTCTCTGCACCATACCTGGGTCAGAACTTGACTGCTGGTTTTGTTTCCTTTTTAAAAGTGTTTTATTTATAGTCATACGTGCATGTGATGTATTCTGATCAAATCCACCCCGTTCTCTCCCTCCAACCTTTCCTGACTTCATCTCCTGCATAGGATCAATCGCTTGCATGCTCTGACTCTCTCCCCTTCCCCCTCGCTCAAACTCACCACACTAAACATAATCTGTTTAGTGTTGCCAGTATGTGCATGGGTGTTGGACCACATCCCTGAACACAACTGACTCTTCCCCCTCTGTTTTCCTGGGGGGGGGGGGTGTCTGTTCCATGTGTGTGCCAGTGTGCACACATGTATAGGTACGTGTGCACATGGAGGGTATCTTCTCTTAGTAGTTTTTTTTCAAACTCACTGAACCCAGAGCTCACGGATTGGTTAAAGTGGTTGAGTGAGCTCCAAAGATCTGCCTTCTCTGCCCTCTGGGCCCCTAGTTCTAGGGTTACTGCCAAGTATGGGTGGTTGTTGTTTTTTTTTTTTTTTAAGATTATTTAAATTTCTATGATGTATAGGTGTTTTGTCCACACATGTTTGTGGACATGTGTGCCAGGTACCTGTGGAGGCCATAGAAGGGTGATGGGTCCTCTGGAACTGGAGTTGAAGACAGTTGTGAGATGCCACGTGGGTGCTGGGAACTGAACCCAGCTCCTCTGCAAGAGCAGCCAGTGCTCTTAACCTCTGAGCCGGCTTTCTAGCGTGACCAAGCCTGACTTTATATGGGCGTTGGTGATCTGAATTCAGATCCTTGTGCATACATGACAGCCTAACACTTTCCATTGTATTGCATCTCTTTATTTTCTGTGTTATTGAAGGACCTTCACTATTTAAATAAACATATCAGCTGTCATCTGGCCTAGCAAGCTCAGAGGTGAGTGGTGTAAAGGCCTTAATATGGCCTTTACAGTGAGTATGAACAGTGAAATAATGGGCATTGCCTATTCTATTATGTTGTAGTTGTAGTCTAGGTTAAGAGTTAAGATGTAAGTTTAATTTTTTTAGAATTGTTTGAAGTTAATAGCTACAGATGTTGCTGGAGTCAGTTGAGGCCACAGTGTAAGTGAACACCCTCATGTTATCCCAGGGGTTGTTGGTGTGACAGTGTGAGTCATTCGTGCCCTTGAGGCTTCCCGTGTTATAGTGTGCCAGCTCTCAGAGTTGATCAGGTTTGAGCTGAGTGTGAATGTGCTTACCAACAGTTACTTTTTGAAGTAGAGTGTTTTTTAAAATAGTTCTCTTTAGTTGTTAGTTTTTACATTGTGTGTGTGATGAGCATGTGGAGGGCAGAGGACAGCTTCATGGAGTTTGTTCCCCTTCCACTTTTATGTGGCTTCTGGGTATCAGAGATTGCCAGGTTTGAGAGGCAAGTGTCTTTACCCATTGAGCCATCCGGCTGCTCACAGTTGGTTCTTCTTATGGACTAACCTTCCTGGCTTCCCACTTCTCACAGTGAGAATGAGGCCCTTGCCCTGTCATGAGGAGTGCCAGTGTCGTCTAGCACGTGGTATGTCTGTCATTACAGTTACTGGAACGGCCCAAAGGGCAGCTGAGGCTCTGACTGTATTCTTCACGACCTTGGAGTAGTTCTGCCTCAGCGGATGTTGTCGATGTAGTTACCCCAGGAGAAGTGTTTCCTGTACACACTGACAGGTGCAGAGAAGGCACTAGGATACTGACTGTGGCTTTACATTGATTAACAGGCCCGGGATGCTGGGAGCATACCATTAGCTCGGCCTGTGCTAACTGGTGATGTTGCCTGGTGATGCCCAATTCTGTTCCGTGTGTGTGTGTGTGTGTGTGTGTGTGTGTGTGTGTGTGTGTGTGTAAGAGAGAGAGAGAGAGACAGACAGACATTAGAGACTGAGTGTATGCTAGAGAGACAGAGATAGGTAGATATTAGGGATTGAACCCTATGCCTTATAAAAGGTGATGTTCCTTGTTTGGTGTTTGATGCTAATCCATTCTTTTTCCTGGTCCACTACCCCTGTCTTTATCTCAGGGCTATTATGTGAGTTCTAATGACCAGGCACTGTGCTTTTACATTGTTTAAAGAGGACAGGCTAGGGAATAGTCCTAGCAGAGTGAAGCTCATTACAGGTTAGGTGTTTTGTTTTTGTTGTTGTTGTTGTTGTTGTTTTTTCAAGATAGGGTTTCTCTGTGTAACAGCTCTCCTAGAACTTGCTTTGTAGCCCAGGCTGGCCTCGAACTCACAGAGATCCATCTATCTGCCTCTGCCTCCTGAGTACTGGGATTAAAGGCATACACCACCACCACCCGGTCAGGTTAGGGTTCTAATATTGCAGATGGTGACAACTTTGCTTTTCTGCCTTGTAATTTAAAAGTAACAACAACAAAAAGCCACCACTTAGGGTCACATCCAGCCTTTCTTAGGCTGGACAGAGCAGGCTTCTCCTCACTGACTGGTCTGTCTTTGCAGTGATTTGAGCAATGGTGCAGATGGGATGCTGGCCACAAGCTCCAATGGGTCTCAGTACAGCGGCTCCAGGGTAGAGACCCCTGTTTCGTACGTCGGGGAGGATGATGATGATGATGATGACTTTAATGAGAACGACGAGGAGGATTGATTGCTCAACCTGTAGACTCCCTCTCCCTTCATATCAGCTTCAGGAAAAACCGCCTAGAGAAGAGAAACTTAAAGTGGGACTTGGTTCTTTTTGGCCTACTCCCAAGAAGATACCCGTGAGTTGTGGAGTTAGATGTGCGCCTCCAGTGAGGGCTGTACCCGCGGTGTGAGCCGCGTCGCAGATGTGTTTTGAAGCCAGCGTGCTGCTGCAGAGCCTGTATTTACTTTTTAGGATTTCTCTCTCTCTCTTTCTCTCTCTCTCTCTTTAAGTTTGAAGTTTATTTTACCCCTCAACAGTTGCTGGGTTTGCTGAGGAAACTGCACTGCACCCAGACCAGTGACAATAATAAAATGCTACCCTGTCTCGACATCCAGCACCCGCTGGTGGATAGCTGACCGGGCTTCAGGATGAATTTTCTTTCATTTGTTAAATCATGCAGTGTCCAAAGAACCAAGCCAATAGCAAAGCTCTACTTTTCAAACATAAGCGCCATACGTCTACTATGACTTTGTTTCCCTTAAATTATACTGACTGTTGTAATTCCATCACGTTTCTACACTTTTTCTCTATTGCAGCAACAAATTGCAAAGTAGTTTTTCTTGTTTGTTTGTTTTCGTTTTGTTTGGAAGAAGTTTACTGCCACGCTGGTGCAGCTATGGAAATTGTCTAGAAAGTTTGCTTATGGTAAATTTGCCTGATTTCTTACAGGCTACGTTTGGAAACTTTTTATTATATAGTTGTTTACATACTTATAAGTCTATCATTTAAAGACGTGTACTGAAACAAATGTTGTATTTGTTTCATAAGCATCTTCCTGTAATCTATTATAAAGTTGAAATTAAACATAGAGAATGTTTTAACAGTTTTTTAACTCAAAATTTGTCAATCATTTTTAATAGTTCTTTTTTTATAAAAAGAAAAAGGAATTTAAGGACAGGCAATAGTCTCTTAAAATTTATTCACAAAAACTCGTTAACTGCACAGTTGCTCTTAGCTGCCTGTTCTAAAATGATAGTCTTTTTATTGAAACACAAATAAACTTTTCTGTAATATTTTATGGAATATAAAGAGACTTTAATTGTTTGACTTGTTTAACTCGGCACTGTTAGTTTTTATTAATAAAATGTGCATGGGCATTTTAAACAAGCTCTGTGTTTCTGTAACTCAGGACAACTCTAAAGTTACTCTGGATTGTCGTAAGTGGATAGGTGGGTGACAGCCCAGTAGCAGAGTCCTGGTGTGTCTCGTGGCCTCGCAGCCCCTCCACTGTCAGGCATGCTTGGGGCAGGAAGTGGGAAGCAGATGAAGTAGGCGTGGGGTCATGATTACCTTCCCTATGTGCCCGAGTCCTTTTCCTTTATCCAGAAAGCTGAGGTGTACTTTGTAGGTTTGACTTTGAGAAAAACTGTAAGACCGAGCATTCTGGAAAGATGAGGAGTGGGTATCCCAGTAGTTTCTTTGTGCCTTGCCAGTTGCACTGGTAGAATCTGCCGGATACAACTACTTAGAGATTTGAAATAGGTACAGACAAGAGCTTCTTGACACTGGAGCTGTACCACAGTTTCAAGCTCTACCTCTTGGCTGACTAGATTTCCAGGGATTTAAAGGTTGGTACCTTCTTTTCCACCTCTTCCCTCCATTTTTCTCTTCCCCTTTGGGAATCCAGACACTGAAGACTCAGACATTAAAAATCAGCCTTCTGTTTGGGAAGGTGACTGGGCATGCCCTGGGAAATGCACAGAGTTAACTTGAAATGGCCTGCAGGTGGCATTTCAGGCAGATCCACCCCAAATGCAGATAGACTACAACTATCAGAATATGGAGCAACAAACCTTGGGAAATAGAATTCACTTTCTGGCCACTCTGAGTAGATTTCAATATCTTGTCTTCAACAGAAAGAAGGCATGAAGACAACAGAAATCGTAGTCACTTGGAGGAAGAGGTGAATGAGACACTGTCCCTGAGGATGATAATAGACATCCTGCACGACACTTCAAGCAGTCATCGCAGAGATGCTCAAAGAACTGAGGGGAGATGAGAGCCAGGAAAGTGATTCATGAGCGATGGAAGAGTAATAAAAAATCCTGCAGAAATGGACCGAAAGAAGAATTCACTAGATAGCTTTGGAAGTAGAACTGGCAAACTTGACAGTCCGGTTGGTTCCCAAGTCTGAGGAATGAGAGAAGATGTTAAAGATATGAGGAGCACAGCATCAGCGGGTACATTTGAACATGGGAAGGCAGTGACTGAAGACTCCCCAATCCCTGAAAGACCACCTGATGCAGCATCCAAGAAACAAACTCCAAGTAAAGTGAGGCTCTGTACTCATAGGACACATTCTCATTAGTTTCCAAACGATAATGTTGAAAGCAGTGTGGTAGCTTGAATGTAATTGGCCTCCATAATATCATAGGAAGAGGCACTATTAGGAGATGTGGCTTTGGTGGAGTGGGTATGGCCTTGTTGGAGGAAGTGTGCCACTATGGGACCCGGCTCTGAGGTTTCCTATGCACAGGATACTGCCCAGTGTCTCTGACCATTTCCTGTTGCCTACAAGATATATGACTGTCAATTACTACTCCAGCACCATGTCTGCCTGCACGCCACCATGTCCCAACACAATGATCATGGACTCAATCTCTGAAACTCTTAAGTGAGCCACCCCAATTAAATGTTTTCCTTATAAGAGTTGCCATGATCATGGTATCTCTTCACAGCAATAGAAACCGTAAGAAAGCAGCTAGAGGAACGTTGCTCATCACACATGTTCATTCCTCAGTAACATCCAGAGATTTGTCATCTGTTGGCCACAATGCAATAGACCAACACATTGAGAAGGCTAGAAAGAGTAAGTAAAATAGGGCATCTGTCAAGAGTCCTCTCAGGCTGCTGAGACACCTCAGCCTATGAAGCACTGGCCCTGCAGTCCTTGGACTTCAATTTCGTAGTCTGTCACTGAATAGGCTACGGAGCAAGACCCTGCTTCAACTTAGACTCCTCCCCTAAGAATTCTCTTTAAGCAGAGAAATAAAGTTCTTCCCATATAGCTGAGGGAATTCCTCCCACTGCCCCTGTCCTGTAGGCAGACTCACGAGAGTCCATCAGGTAAGGTGAAGGGTACTAAGCAGCGACCAGAAACCAAAGGGTAAACGCAGGAACAAAAGCATTGCAACTCCGCGGTTTGTTTTCATAACTGAAGAGACTGGTGATTGGGAAGAGTAACTCCTGTGCACACAGTTGCACACTGTTCAGGGTTCGAGAGGAACAGAACCCATAGAACATAATGTAAAAAAGGATTTACTAGGTTGATTTATACAGTGTGTATGGGTAATTCCCAACAGTGGCTACCTGAGTGCTGGGGGGCCAAGAACCCAGTAGCTGCTTAGTTCATAAGCGACTGCTAGATGCCTTGGCAGTCCCCCTCTGGTGTTGGAGGTGTACGGGATTTCTGGAGAGCCACTGGTCTTCCTGTTCAAAGGCTGAGGAACTGGGTTCTGCAGTCAGTTAAGGATAATACAGTGTAGATGCACTCACAATGGGAAGGATGCAAAATTTGTAGCACTGCCTTTGATCTCGCTATCTGGGCTGCCACAGAAGGTGCTGCCCACCCTGGGCGGGGCAGGGGGGGGGCGCTTCCCCATTCAATCCATCTTTCTTAGAAATGTGTTCACAGACCTGCCCAGAATCGTGTCTCTCAGTTAATCCCCAGAGCCATTAAAATTGATGAGCAAGATTAACCATCAAACTGGCCAAAATATCAGAATAACATAGAGGTAGATTATTTTGACTTGGTTTCTGAGATTTCGATCCATAATTCTTGGTTCCATTGATCCCGGGGCCTTGGTAAAGCAGAGCATCATGGCAGACACAGTGCGGAGGGGGAGCCTGCCTACCTCATGGCAGACAGGAAGTTAGCACGTAGGTGGGATTGCCGATCCATCTATCGGGCAGCTTTCAAAGGCACACTCCCAGTGATGTACTTCCTCCAGCTAGACTCCACCTCCAAACTTACACTTTCCCAAATAGTTTTACCAGCTGCAGACCTAACCATCCATAAACCTGAGGAGGACATGTCACATTCAAACAATAAGGTAAAGTGACAGAAACATCTGAAAAGGAAATGAAAATAAGTTACATTAGCATGAGAAAGAGTAGACTTCTTCGTAAATGACTTGGCCAAGGAAATGAAAGTGAAATCTACAGAACTGAGAAATTTCAAAAGACAGCAGTGAAAACGCATTCCATGTGGTCTAGAAGATAATGCTGTTAGAATATCACTCAGGGATCTTTTCCCAAACCCTAATAATGGGTTTTGCAGACCAGGAAATTCAAGTCACTCTGAGTTTCCAAAACAATCCTGAAAGTGAATAAAACTCTTGAGTCCTCAGGCTTCCTAATTTCAAAGACTACTGCAAGATTGCAGTCATCAAACACGGGTGGGCAGGAGGCCAGACAGTCGACTGGACTAGCAAAGCAGGGAAAAGCCACACATTTGATCAAGACTGCCCAGTGGGGGAGCATAGACTTTTCCAACAAATGATGTTGGGGAGAACTGAGTACCTACATGCCAGTGAATGAAGTTGGATTGATGGAATGCCATCTAAAAAGCTAAAAGGGGACTAGAGAGATGGCTCAGTGGTTAAGAGCACTGGCTGCTCTGGCAGAGGACCCAGATTTGATTCCCAGCACCCACGTGGTAACTCACAACAATCTGTAACTACAGTTCCAGCAGATCTCATGCCTTCTGACTTCCACATGGTACACAGATATACATGCAGTCAAAACACCCACACATTAAGTAAAATAATGAAGAAAAATTAAAGCTAAGATGGACCTCTGCCCTAAATGTAAAACCTGAAACTATGAAACTGAAGGAACCAAGGCAAAACCTTACAGTGTTGAATTTGGCAAGAATTTTTTTTTTTTGAGCTGAGGATCGAACCCAGGGCCCTGCACTCTACCACTGAGCTAAATCCCCAACTCGGCAATAATTTCTGTGACACCAAAGACATGAAAAATGACACTGTAAGCCTCAGGAAAGAAATAGTAAATCATTGGAAGACACTCAACAGAGAAGTGCTAACTCACACGTATTTGTTACTTTTCTCTTCGCAGTGGTGAAACACCTGAGAAAGGTCAACTCAAAGAAGAAAGGGCTAATTTCTGCTCATCGCTTGGGCGGGTGCAGTTCATTGTGGTGGGGAAGGCCTGGCAGCAGGAACATGCAACAGCTGGCCACGCTGCATCTGCGATCAGAAAGCAGAGAGATGAATACCCGTCCTCAGCTCCTTTTCTCCTTTTATTCAGGTCTGGACGCCAGTCTAAGGGATGGTGTCCCTCATATTAAGGGTGAATCTTCTCTGTCCAGTTAAACTTTTCTGGAAACAGCTTATAGATATCCTGAAAGTGTTTCTATAGTGATTCTGAGTCTGGTCAAATTGACAGTGAGATTAATCATTATACCGCAGAATGAAAGAGATATTCACAAATGCTGATAGAGAAGTAAATGTAAGATGGAGAGAACCCTGAAAACGGAACAAGAGCAAGCAGAGTGCTTGGTGAAAAATGGGCAAGGCTGTGGTTAGGTGCCTCTCCATGAAGGAGGGCAGTGGTCTGAGAACTCGAGAGAGTGCTTGATAGCAGCAAGAATTGAGAAATGGAAATTAGAACCACAGAGAGATGCCATGTCACTTCAAAGATGAAGACGTGATGCAGGAATAGAGTAAATGGCAAGTCACTATGGCTTGGTCTATAATGGCTCCTCAAAGCTTTTGCCTAGATCATGTTTTTTGCTTTTTTTTGTTGTTGTTTTAAGACATGGTCTCCAGTATCCCAATTTGGCCTTAAATTTGCTATATAGCTGAAGGTGAGCATGAACTTCTTTCTGTTCTACTTTTGGACTCCCCAAGTGTTAGGATTACAAGCACGTGTCACCACACCTGGTTTATATATGCTGGGGTTCTAACTCAGGTCTTTGTTCTAACTTGGGGCTTTGTGCAAGCTAGGTAGATGCTACTTCTTGAGTCCTGTTCCCAGCCCAAGGCCCATACAGGCTACTTCTTCGTTTAGCACTTGGGGAAGTTGGGGAGTTTTAGGAGGTGAGGCCTAGTGAGAAGTCTTCAAGCCATCTAGGGGAACCTGCCCTTAAGAGGAATCCTAGAAGTTGTATTTTTTCTGCTTTCTGACTGTGATGTGAGCAGATTCATTCACTATGCCTTGCCATGATATGGTGCCCCTACCAGACACTTAAAGCTGGTCAACCTGAAGTTCACAACCATGAGCCAAAATGAACCTTTGTTCTTTACTAAGTGACTTATCTCAAGCATTTGCTATAGCAGCTCACATGCTGATTAGGATATAAGAAAATGAATTTCTGCTGGTGGAGATAGGAAATGCAGTCACCTCAGTGGAAAGCAGGAGGTCTAGCTCTTAAAGAATTAAAAACAAGAATTTGGTATATGTGCAAAGCCTTGGAAGCAGGTCTTGAAGACACAGTTGTACACATGTGGTCACAGCACCATTGGTCACCAATAACAAAAAGGTACAAGCAACTCAAGTGCCCAGCGATTACATAAAGGATAAGATGTGGTCTATACACACAGTAAAACTTTAGTCTTGACTGAGAAGGGAATTCTGCTACGTGATGAAACCTGAGAGAGTCTCAACATCAGCCAGTCAGAAAAATTACTGTATGGTCCCACTGATATGAGGCCCCAAAGTTAGACTCAGAGATAGAAGGAAGAGTGGTTGTCAGGGCTTGGGGTGGGTAGTTAGTGCTTGTTGGGCACAGTGTCTGTGTGGGGAGGTGGGGAGCACTGTAGACAGATGGGGACAATGGATGTGAAGCTGTGTGAGTCAAGTTGGCAAAGAAAGACAGTGTGCCAGATAGTTTTGTGTCACCTGACACAAGCTAGAGCCATCTGAGAGGAGGAACCCCAACTGAGGAAACGTCTCCATAAGATCAGGCTGAAGGCAAGCTTGTAGGGTATTTTCTTAGTGATTGATGTGGGAGAGCCCAGCACATTGAGGGTTCCATAAGAAAGCAGACTGAGCAAGCCATGAGGAACAAATCAGTAAGCAGCACCCCTCCATGGTCTCTGCATCAACTCTTGTCTCCAGGTCCCTGCCCTGCTTGAGTTCCTGCCCTGGATTCCTTCAGTGATGGACGACAGTGTGGAAGTGTGAGCCAAATAAACCCTTTCTTCTTCAAGTTGCCTTGGTCATGATGTTTCATCACAGCAAGAGTAACCCTAACTAGGACAAGTTGGTACCAGGAGTGGGGTATTGTGATGACCTGACCATGTTAGTTTGGGGGAGGATTATGGAAGGGCTTTGAAACTTTGGGCTGGAAAAGCCATCGAATGTTGAGAGCTCAGTAAGCTGTTCTGTAGGAGCTTGGAAGATAGACAATGGAGTATAGACAATGGAGGCCTGGCTTGTGAAGGCTCAGAGGGAAGGAAAGACTCTACCAGGACTTTTGAGTTAAGAATCTGAGGTTCTGGTCAGCTGGGGCTGAAGAACCAGCTGTAATTAACAAGAGACCAGAACCACTGAAGTAAAACCCATGTTTTACTAGGACAATTGATGCTGGTCAGCTGGAGCTCAGTAATTATTGGTGATTAAGAAGAGACCAGCATCATTGAGGTAAAATCTGGGAAGTGTTTCCTCAGAGTCCACACACAGAAGCACCCACAGTTGAGAGATTTTGAACTTTTTTTTTTTTTCCTGGTTTTTCGAGACAGGGTTTCTCTGTGTAGCTTTGCACCTTTCCTGGAACTTGCTTTGGAGACCAGGCTGGCCTCAAACTCACAGAGATCCATCTGCCTGGCTCTGCCTCCTGAGTGCTGGGATTAAAGGCGTGCGCCACCACTGCCCGGCAGATTTTGAACTTTTTTTTTCTTTAAGATTTATTTATGTATTATGTATACAGAAGAGGGCGCCAGATCTCATTACAGATGGTTGTGAGCCACCATGTGGTTGCTGGGAATTGAACTCAGGACCTCTGGAAGTACAGTTGGTGTTCATCTCTCCAGCCCCGATTTTGAACTTTTTTTTTTTTTTAAAGATTTATTTATTATGTACACAGAAGAGGGTGCCAGATCTCATCACAGATGGCTGTGTGCCACCATGTGGTTGACTGGGAATTGAACTCAGGACCTCTGGAAGAGCAGCCAGTGCTCTCAACTTCTGAGCCATCTCTTCAGCCCCGCCCCCCCACCGCCCCATTTTGAACTTTTAAAAGAGATTTTTGGATTTTTAGAGAGACTGGATATTTTAACGGGATAAACTTTTAACAGCGATGTGTTTGTGTGTCAAGTGACAAGGGATCAATTGTACTGGCTGGTTTTTATGTCATCTTGACACAAGCTAGAGTCATCTTAGAGGAGGGAACCTCAATTGAGAAAATGCTTCCATAAGATTGGGCTGTCGGCAAGCCTGGGGTGATTTTCTTAATTATTCATTGATGTGGGAGGGGCCATCCCATTGTGGGTATTTGACTCACTGTGGGTAGAGTCATCCCTGGGTTCTATAAGAAAGCAGGCTGAGCAAGCCATGAGGGTTAAACCAGTAAGCAGCATCCCTCCATGGCCTCTGCATCAGCTCCTGCCTCCAGGATCCTGCCCTGTTTGAGTTTCGGTCCTGACTTCCTTTGATGATGAACAGCGATGTGGATGTGTAAGCCAAATAAACCCTTCACTCCCCAGTTGGGTCACAGTGTTTCATCACAGCAGTAATAACCCTAATTAAGACAGAGGGCTAGATGTTTTACTTGGCTTGGTCAAATCAGTTGATATTTTGGAAAACAGCTGCTTGCTTGCTAATGGAAATGAAAATGACCCTTTCCCCCAACTCTTGAGTTTCTTTAAAATATTCTACAAGGTGTGGACCATGAAAAGGGTACACAGAATGGTGTATGTAGATAGGTGTCTAGGTCTTACACCCCAGGAAGCCTTGTACCTGTTGCACCGTGGTGTGCATATGCATCCTCCTGGGCTGTGTTTTGTCTCAGTTTGGAAAAGACAAATGCAGGCTCTTTTGATGGGAAGGAGGCATTAGGAAGTGTGAGTATCTTGAAGGAAAGAGTCTAAGACCTTGGAGGCTGAGACTGGAGGTGGCAACTTTGTGCACCAAGTGGCAGGCTGTTTGTGTGGAGCTCTCTGAACATCCCTGCACCTTAATCCATCTCTGGGATACCTGCCTCAGTGGCTGAGGTGCCACCTGTATTGTGGTTGAGATCATAGAAAGGCTTTAAAGAGAAGAGCATTTGGTTCTCGGTAAAATTTTCTCCCGGGTCAGGAAAGACATGCCTTTTCCACACAGGATAAGAATAACTTTAATATAGTTTGTTTTTGTGGCATCCTATAGGTGTTGTAGTCTCAGAAGCACAAATTGGGAATGTGTCATGCTGTGTGACCAGTGTTACACTGAGTTCATATTGAAGTTCAGGAAAGACAGGTGACCACAGGGCGGTAGTACCGACAGATGGGTCACTCTGGGGTTTCTTCAGTGATGACAGGACTCTGGGTTCTTGTGTTAACCCCACAGCTACACTTGGATTGGATTTAGTGTTCAGGGGAGTGCTGGGTGGGAGCACTTCCTGGTGTCAACAGATGGGCAGTGTGGTATCAGCTCTGAATCTTGTTTGAAGTGGCTGTGCACGCTGGCCAGCAGAGGGTGTGCAGTCAAGGGGGAGTGGCCGGCTGGGCATCTGTAGGTGTGGATGACCACTCCAGCTTCTTACTTCTGTATTGTAAGTTTGAACTCCACTTTCCCTTCATATGGGTCATGGGGATTGTCAAAGGTCACGTGGTCTGCCAGGATCTTGCACACGATGATGACTTCTGTATTCTTGGGGATGTTGAGAAGCTTTGCTGCCACCAGAGGGTTACTGTAATGGGGCTGAAGTGGAAGAAGAGGGGGATGAGATGCTTGGAAATAAAGACCCTGGATGTTAAGAAAAACAAGACTAACTGAAGAAGGGGGGGTAGGCATAAAGGACTCTTCTTCGGGTCTATCTTGAGGTAAGGCCTGTTTGGTCCAATGACCCTTGGGTCACAGAGAGACTGGCTTCTGCCGCAGAGCAGGCCAGATAAGAGCAGTGATTCTAGGGGCTGCAGACGGGTTTCTTATTTGTGTTTTCAAGATAAAGATCTCCTTGCAGCCCAGACTGGCCTTGAACTTGCTTCATAGCCAAAACGACTCTGAGCTCCCGATCCTCTTGCCTCCCGCTCCCAAGTGCTAGGACTACAGGTGTGTGCCATTTTGCTCTGCCTTCGTCCTGCTTTTATAGAAGATGGCTTTTCCGTTGCCAGGTCTGGGGGAACTTAGCACGTGCACCGGGGCAGTGAAGCAGACCTACCTGGGCTTTCTTGCCATAGTAGGGGAAGTAGTGGAGACTGAAAGTACCATTGGGTGGGTAGTACTCGACCTGCAGGGGTTCAGTGTCCTTCTGGGGGTTTCGGGGATCATCCTGGGGAGGAGAGAGCACAGCTGAGTCTAGTAAGCTCTGGGCACATGTTCACTTGTGTGCAAGTGCACATGTGAGTTATGCACGTACTGTGTGGCAAACACTGGTGCCAATGCCTGCGATCACATCAAAACTTTGTTGGTGCTTGCACCTGGCCAGCGTTCCTAGTCAGGCCTTAGACCCTGGTGCCTTCTCAAAATGCCAAACCTGCGGTGCTTCCCACCCCACTTATTCTGTCTTAGTGTCTTGGGTGAGCGTTGGAACTGGGGAAGCTGGTGTTTGCTTATTAGCACGTGAGATAAAGTGGACAAGACCAAGGGCTCCTTTGCCAAAACCAGGTGCAGGGTTTGTGCGGTTTTCTGGATTAAGTGTAAACACAGGTTCCTGGGATCTATTTCCTCTCATTGTTGGAGTCAGACCTGCCCAAAGGGTGGCTTACGTTCATCAAGGAACAGTGACCTCTAAGGTCAGCTTGTGTGTGACCAAAATAATTCAAACAGCGAAGAGCAAGCCAACGCCTGAGCCCTAGGGACAGAGCTCCGAGGGGACAGAAGCTCCTTGGGTCACTCATGGGTGTGCCCGTTTGATGTGCTGGTTAGGGATTGGCATTGAAAACAAGCCTTGGAAAACGTTTAGAGAAGGAAAGTTTAGTATTTGATATTGTACCTAGTCATTTTGTAAGAGGGCTTCTCTGCGATCAATGCCACCTAAGTAGACATGCTAAGCCCTATTAAGCAACAATACTGTTGGTGATCTGGAATACTTTTTTTTTTTTTTTTTTTTTCCGAGACAGGGTTTTTCTGTAGCTTTGGAGCCTGTCCTGGACTCGCTCTGTAGACCAGGCTGGCCTCGAACTCATAGAGATCCACATGCCTCTGCCTCCCGAGTGCTGGGATTACAGGCGTGCGCCACCACCGCCCGGCTGGAATACTTTTTGTAAATAAAAAATACAGACCATGTGGTAGCAGAAATGGTGGGCCACCCACCTGGATGTCAGGCTTTCTGAAATGTAAGTAACTGCACAGACCTGGTGAAGGGGAATCCATAGCCACGACATTATTTCTCTGTGCCGTCACTCCAGGCAATGGCTCACATATGGCATATGCCCAGGGTTACCTCGGGTCCCACCCTTCCCAACCCCAGCTGTGCTCACCTGGAATGTGCAGTCCACTCGGGGGGCTGTGTTGTTGCTGGGAAGGAACTTGACAATCTAGAAGAAAGGCTGTGATGTACCCCTGATATGCAGGTGGATACTCACACATGCTTCTGAGCCACCCCCCCCCCACTGTGGTGTAGGAGGGGGGTTGGCAATGGTGGAGGTGGGATAGAGGGGCCCTGGTCACTGGCACAATGTTCTGGTCTGCTGTGGTGATGTGCAGCAGCGTTTCTTGCTGCAGGATGGGTCTACCTACTGCTGTCAGTGGGGTCCCCAGAGCCTCACATTCCTTCCCTAGACTTCTTGAGCCCCAGTCATTGTGCCCTGAGCTCTGTCTGAGCAGGACCTGCCTTTGGCAGGAGTGTCAGATGCTATGTGGACCAGTGCAGCCCTGATCACAGACCACTTGCCAGGCAGCTCTGGGGAGAGCTTCCCAGCTATAGGACTTCATGTTGGGTTTGGTGCATGAGTGTGTGGTTGGCTAAGACCTTGTAAAATGGAAATAATCAGTGAGGCCTATTGGGCCTTCACCTGCCACTCGGTCTCTCAAACAGGGTGACCCTGAGCCCCTCAGCTCTACTGCATTTCTGCCACTTGCTTATTGTGTCTTTGTTCTTAGGACATTGATGGGACTTGCTGCCACTTGGCTTTAGATCCCTCTGAAGCCCCAGCGATTCCTGCAGGACCAACCCTGAAAGACCCCTGATTCTGGTACAGAAGGAGACCACATAGAATGCCCCCAGCTTTCCCCAGCCTGAATCCCCTGCTCGCAAAGATCTCTCCTTTATTAGCCCTGTGTTGTATTTGTAAGACACTGTCTGAGCAGAAAATTCTAGATTGATATTTTAAGAGCTGAACATGATGGATGTGTATGGAGTCAGGGTGGGGCATGGTAAAGGACCCAGGCCCCATCGTTAAGTGTGAGGAGAGGGCTCCTACCACTCCAGGATCCCCTCTAAAGTGGGGCCCTTGATACTCACTCTGTTCATTTTAATAATGAAGCAGGGCTTCCCCTCCTCGAAGCCGAAGCTGGGGTCCACCAGGCCTGAGCAGTTTTGCAGCATGTCTGCAGTGAATTTGCAGGAGAACTTGGTGTGGTTTGGAGCTGCAAAGCTCTCCTGGAAGAAGTACTTTTCAGAGGTACAGTTGATGCTGCCCTGCTGGGATGCCGGTGTGTAGCCTGTGGAACATACACCTTCTCATCAGCCAGACCCACACAGCCCATGGAGGAGGTCCTGAGTCCCCAGGGATTCTCTCAGGAGACAGGCACATGGCTGCATTGGTGTTCACCCACCTGCTAAGAAGTTGTGGAGGGCGTGTGTAAGGCCAGCCCAGGAGCTGTTTTCAGAGACATTGTAGGAAATCTGCAGTCCTCTTTCCCCATACACATCAGGTCTCAAGGTCACACCTGGAAAGAAAGAACACCTCATTGATCGGTTTCTCCAAGCACTCACTTATACTGAGCCCTGGGCCCCAAGGTTGTCCAGTCTCACACAAGCCCCAACCACAGCATCTGAGGTAGAATCAGTTCCTCACCCTCCTAGGAGGGAGCTGCAGGACAGGCACCCTCTAGCCAAGGCAGTAACACTCTAAAGAAGGGCCCAAGAACTCTGAGAACGCAGGTCCTGGGGCCCCTGCCCTCTGCAGAATGCAGGAATGAGAGCCTGTTCTGTCCCTGAGACTCTGGGTGCCCAGGCCCCAGCAATAGTGATGCATGCTCCACAGGGGACTCTGGGCCTGGGGGAGTCATGAGCAAGATTGGTGCAGTGGATGCTAGCCTCTGGGGAGTGCTCCACATAGTCTGCAGGTAGGTCTCCAGGGAAAAGGAATCTGAACACATCAAGTGTTTCACTTGGGGAGGCAGCGTTGTGGCACACACCTTTAATCCCAGCACTCAAAAGATAGAGGCAGGCAGATCTCTATTTGAGACCAGCCTGGTCTACATAGAGAGAGTTCCAGGACAGCCAGGGTTGTCTCAAAGGAAAAAAGAAAAAAAAATTCACTTGGGGCTCAGTGGTTAAGAGCACAGGGTGCTCTTCCAAAGGACCCAGGCGGGTTAGATTCCTAGCATCCACATTGCAACTCACAACCATCTGTAACTCAAGTTCCAGGACATCTGATACCTTTTGCCAGCTTCTGTAGCCACTAGGCACACATGTACAGGTGCACAGAGAGACATGCAGGCAAAACACCTATGCTCATAAAAACAAACAAACAAATGTAAAAATACCTTTTAAACACTTGTGCTACAAGAAAGCTCAGCAGGTAAAGGTGCTTGCCACCCAGTCTTGGTGACCTGAATGTGATGCCTGGAACCACATAGTGGAAAGAGAGAACCAACTCCTGAGGGTTGTCTTCTCTTTGCACATGTGCTGTGGCGTGCGTGCCTACATACCTACCCCCCCACACATGAATAAATGAACAATTGTAAAAAACACTTTTAAAATACCGCACTGATTCTAATTGGGTGCAAAACCATTTTTAATAGGTTAGGTGTAAAAGAGAGAGAGATGTCACCGAGTGACTTGCAGTCTGCTGTACATCCGCTGCGTGTGGTCTTGGTTCTGCTAACAGATGGGATGTAGGGATATGAGTTCATGGTGCAGACTCATGCACAAGTGGCCTGGAGCCACCCTGCCCATCTCTGTCTTTCTCTAGTGCTGATGCACTACTCCCTGACCCCTTTTACGTGACATCACTCATTCTTTCCACAAACACTATGTGGCCTTTGGTGGGGAATAATCCACAATGTGCTCAGCCTGGCTCATTCATGTGGCTGGCTTTCTGTTTATGTGAGCCAGGGCTTTGCTGTTTTTATGGGTGTTATGAAGAGAACAGCTGTTAAAGATTTAAAGGGAAAGGACTTGTTTTTCATGTTTCTCAGCCTCAGATGACTGGGTCTCATCTCGAGACTCATCCATCCCGGGGATTAGTGAGCAAGTGGGTGTTTCCACCCCAGATCTTTCTCCTAGGAACCCCAGACCTACTCCCTGCCAGCAATCTCTTGTGTATTCTGCAGACACTCCCCCGTGTGTGCATAAGCATAAAATGCTAGTGCACAGGCTTTTTGTCCCAGTGACCCTCCCTCCTAAAACTAAAGCCAAAGTCAGACTTTGCAATTTAGGGTCATTGTCCCTATTGGGAAGCTGTGGGACCCCCGTCCTGGGTGTGTATTGGGGGGGAAGGGACTCAGTGCTGTGCCCTGTTTTGTGTTCCCCAAGAGCGTTGCCAAAGCCCCCCCCCCCCCCCCCCCGATGCTTACCTGGTGACTTTAACTGGTCCTGGTAGTCTGGGGTATAGGGGTCGATGGTCTGCATCAGCACATAGATGCACAAGGCAAAGAGCCCCGTCATGACCACATAGAAAGCTGCATAGTAGAGGCTGATCCACACTGCGAAGAGAGGGGTGGAAGCAGCAGCCTCAGCTGTGGCGATGTACTCGGCACAGGCCCACTGTGTCCGCCATCTCCAGCACAGAGCGCAGCTGGTGGCATGCAATGCACTCACGATGCTGTACCATCAGCACGTCTCCTGAGTTCCACAACTTCCTCATCCAAGTGAGTTCTTTGGCACCCTCTTACCCTTGCTCTCTAGTTCTGGAACTCATCACCCTACACCATCTCTGATCCCCCCCCCCCCCACCAAACACAACTACAGGGTATGTTCATAGCCTTATGTGGGCTCCTGTCGCATTAGTGGCAACTACGTGTGCTTGGTTTGCTGATCACTATATCTACAGCCATCATGGCAGGATCCCAGAGCCTGTTCTGCTCCCTGGAGTTCCTGTTGCTTCCCACACTACAGGAAGGGAAAGGCAGAGAAAGGTAGCTGCTGGCCACAGTGACCGCCAGTGCATGGTATGGCTGGGAAGGGCTATGGCTGAGTATATCTCGATTGTGCTCTGAGGACCTGGCGGGTACTTGCCCTGTGTCCTGCAGAGAAGAAGGTTAGTAGGCATGCTGGGCAGGCCCAGCTCCTGTGGCTCCCAGCACTGTGGTTTAAGCATCAGTGGAAGGAGATGTTCCAACCGCAGTGTGAGCCAGGATCCCTGGGCTCATGAAGACCCCTTTGATGATGTTCCTTTTGAGTCAGGGTGACTACACCCATCTGGGGTATGGCCTTAGACTTGGGCTACTCTGAAGTCCCCACAGTTGTGTTTGAATGATTTCTAGCCATGGGAGCCACTGCTAAGAAACATGTTGTCAGAAGGGGGTCTTTGTGCTGCATGGTTTTGGTCTTCCTGGGAAGGTCCCTAAGAACATGGGATGCTCCTTCCAAATGCACGATGTGGGTGTGGCTTTCTCCCAATAAGTGTTTCTTCAGTGATCCAAAAAGTGACTAAAGAGCAGGATGAGCTGGGCAGTGGTGACGCACGCCTTTAATCCTAGCACTTGGGAGGCAGAACCAGGTGGATCTCTGTGAGTTCGAGGCCAACCTGGGCTACCAAGTGAGTTCCAGGAAAAAGGCGCAAAGCTACACAGAGAAACCCTGTCTCAAAAAAACTAAAAAAAAAAACAACAACAACAACAACAACAAAAAAAAAACCAATAAAAACAAGCAGGACGAAGTCAGTGGGGACAGAGATGGTGGGGGGTCACAAGCTGGAGACCAGCTATGGGATTGGGGTCAACATAGCAGTTGTCTATTTCAGAACTGTGGTTCTGTGGAGACCTTGTACTCTACTTGGGTTTGAATGTTGTAGTGGCCGATGGCTGGCCTGCCCTGTGCTTATAGGATTGTCAGGGCTGTACACCCACCTAGCGTCATGGTCTACGGGGTGGGTGCCCAGCAGAGGGAGATCTCCCATTGCAGGGCTGACATGGTCACTACAGGTTCCTACCTGATGTGGCTTCTGTCTAACTCATCTACCTTCCCGGGACCTGAGCGCCCACGGGTAGACTCTGAGCTGTGCTGCTTGTCTATCTTGCCTCACAAGCTCTCTTCCTGACTATTCAGCTCATGGGTGTGGGCCAGAGCTCAGCATCTCCCAGGTGCAGATGAAGGATCCCAACTTTGCTACCATCAGGCTTGGCTCCCCCAAGTGGGCAATGCCATGGACCCTCACAGCTTAGGAACTACTGGTGGTCAGAGTTCCATGTCACACAGAGAAAGAGTGTGGCCCCGGTAACACGGTGTGCCCCAAGTCACTGTGACCCCTGCTGTTCTCAGCCTGTGGTCTCCAGCCCCCATTTCCTCTGAGCACCGCGTGCGCCTCTTCCCCTAAGAGTGACTTGCTCCACTCCTTTGTTTCTGCCATCTCCCTTGAGACTGTCATCCCCAGACACCGAGGCCAAGTCCTCGGGTCAGGCTGTGAAACATTCCAGAAAGTTCTGAGTGACACTGAAGCCATCAAGGAGACTTGCAGGAAGCTTGGCAGCTAGAACAGCCCACCACACAAGGTTCCTGAGGGGCTAGCTGGCAGCCCCGTCATCTGCCCCAGGATCCCATCTGCTGGTGACCCACTTCCTGGAATGGTCCCAGGACCAGCGCTGCTTCTGTTTCCCACTGGTGCTCGGTGACTTCCCGTTTCCTCTCTGCTCTGGAATTTATTGTATTTTCCCTAAGTTGGCAGAGACTCAGGGGTGCTCTCTGCTGCTGGGGGGCCTCAGGGTCTTGAGGAGGGAGTGCCCTGTCTCCTTCTCCATGAACAGTGTATGCTTTTCATGTGGTAGCACATCCAAGCTGGGCTGAGGCTGGCTGAGTTGTCGCAGAGTTGAGGATGAGGTATCACCCTCTGTGAGTGTACGCTCATCTCGATTCTCAAGGCCCCCGAGATGGGTGGTAAAAGGCCAGCCAAAATAGCCTTTAATGTGTGCACAGACCTTAAGGACCTTGGACTGTATCCCCATATGACTGCTGTGGGGACCCAAAGGAACAGGCCTGGGGATGCCTTCTAAGGAGCAAGGTGGCACAGACCCTGTATTCCCCAGTGATGTAGCCTTGCAAAGCCCTCACTGCACCCCTCCAAGCTCTGTCTGTAACTCCCATGTCATGGGTCCTGGAAAGCCTGGGAGACTTTCACTCTTTGGGGCCTCAGCAGTACTTCCTGTTTGTGGAAGACATACTCTGTGAGGGGACGTCCTGAACAGGTGCTCAGCCTGCTAGTCTGTGAGGACTTTTCTGTTCCTACAGTGGCCCCAGAAGAAAGGGTCCCCCAGGTTACCACAGGCCAGCCGTAAGGAAGGGACTCTGTGGATATATCTACCGAGCTCACCTATTCCACACTTGAGGATGATAGTGGCACAGGGCACTTCAGAGGCAGCCTGGGAATCAGGGAGGTCTCCAAATATGCCAGCATGTTAGCATCACGGCAATTCTTACAACAGAACAAACCCATTGAAGTAAATCCCTGCCTCCCAAATTATCTGAACAAGAAGCTACCATTGCTTGCTATAACTTTAAAAAGTATTAGTTTCAGAAAGAGCTTTAAAATGATGTTTCAAAATTATGGATGAAAAGTTGGGGTCAGTCTTGGACCTGCATTGCAGGTGCTGCGGAGTCTGATCCTCAGGGCCACCTGGGGGACCCTGGCTTCCTGCTGGGAGGTGAGGCATGGCTTGCAGTGTGGTCCCAGGTGCCCCCTCAGGGCCTGGATCCTGCTGTCTGCTAGCCCCCTGCTTCACCCCGTGCCCCCTTCACATGGCCCACACCTACCCCACCGGGCTGGGGTGCGGCCCAGCATCTGCCCAGTGTCCGGGTTCCAACAGTAGTGCCGGAATTCGGCCATGCGCTGACTGCATGACTTCTTCTCTTGCAGGGCTGCCATGTCCTCTCCCGCTTGCCTGGACTGGGCCCAGGAAGCGTCCTCTGAGGCTTATAGTCTCCTCTGCATGAGGCCAAAGGCATCAGAGCCAGCTATCAGCTCCCCACTATCACCTCTACAAACACAAGGGAGGGTTGGGGCTCACCTGATATCTGCCCTCTACTGTCTCAGAAGTCAGTTGGTCCTTGGGATGCCCTTGGCCGACAACTTAATCTGCCCTGATAGTAACTGAAGAGAAGTGTTTCCGGTATGACCAGCTTTCCAGGTTGTGCCTCATCTCTCTTTCAGGAGGGGAAACACAAACTGGTACCTTCCAGGCCAAAGGCCACAGGCCTGAGACCTGTCACCCTGCCGTTCAGGTCCCTGGGGCCTTGAACTGTTTCCTTAAGGCTCCCCTTCTCATTAGGATGGTAGAGAATTTGCCTGAAACGTGCCCACAACTGCCTGGAGTGGCCTTACAGCCCCGCCTTTCTCAAGAGTTTTTACCTGCTGGTGGTGGTCGGGCCAGAGTCACAGAGGGGACGGGTAAAGGAGAGCGGTGAGCCAAGATGGAGGCGCTGTCAGGGAGGGCTCCTGTCTTCCACTCTCTGCTGTGAGGCTAATGCCCCCTTCTCTTTGCTGGAAGTAGGACCGGCGAGCGTGCCTTTAAGATTCCTTGTGTCTGGAGAGAATCCCACTCATGGGGTCCGCAGGTGCTCCTGGGTTTTGTTAGTTCTGTCCCAGCTTCTGCTGATGAGGTTCTGATTTGGAGCTACTGGGCGGAGTGTTTCTCAGAGCCTGAGGGGCTGCTGGCAGTTGCGCGAAGGTCCAGCTCAAGAGCATAAGTGGAAAACACACAAGGGCTTCAAATGCTGGATGCCTGTCCCCACCTGGAACTCTAGACGTGTTCCTCTGCCACTGTCGGTGCGCCAGATGGGAAGAGCTCCCTAAATGCTCTGAATGTGCCACCAACTCAAGTTGAAAGCAGTGTCTACTGGCCAGGTGTCTACTCCCTCCTGAAAGGGAGGATCAGCCAAGGATCAGCAGGATGTGCCCTGCACCTTTTCAAATGTACCTAAGACAAACCTGGCCATGTGAACCGTCACCACCAGGAGCTCATTGTTGTCACATCTACACAGGCTTTCCCTCTTAGTGACCACATAACCAAACTGGCTTCTTTGTGAAGAAGAACAACCACTGAAAAACCATGTAGCTTTTAGTTTGCACCTCCCAATATGGTTTAGTCATCTGCAAACAGACACTCTAAAATTTAAATGGGTTTACATCCTTGTAGCTTGGATGCTTATAACTGCTCAGTGGACCAATCCTGCACATTCTTTTTGGCACAGACCCACTTATGATGTTAGGATTTTAAAAGCAAGTGAATGGCAGTGGCTGAGATCTAGTTGCTTATAGCCTGTGGGTCTGGGGTCTATGTGTAGGGACACAACAGTGCCTGTCAACCTAGGGCCCATCTTATATGTGCCTAAGAGTGCCACATGGACTTGGATACAGATGTGCAGGGTCTGGAAATTGCTTATAGTCCTGGAGCCAGATGTGTGGGCACTTGAAGATATCTGTGGGGCTAGAGCTGACATGTGTAGACCCAAGCATGGGGATTGGCAAACAGGGCCCTGAAGGGATCTATGCGCCATAGCCATGGTCTGTTAGTGAGCATGGAAATGCTCTATGTGTGAACAAAATGTGAGTTATTTCTGAATCCCATTGAGCTCCATCTTTCCACCTCTGAGTTTCCGGACCACACACGGATTGTCAAAGTGACCGACAATTGGGGGAGCAGTAGCTGAGATCTTGGTAGAGGGCAGTTTTCCCACAGTGTGCTCTGAGAACATGGAACTTGGTGCCCCACAAAACAGCTCCAGAAAAAGGAGCCCTAGACTTTGACCCCGCCTGGCGGTGTGTAACTCCCATCTCCTCCACATGATGTTAGAGGCCAGAATAAAAATCTCACAATGATTTTACGGTGCTGAAAGAGAGGGCTGAAGACATGGCTCAGTGGTTAAGAGCATTGGCTGCTCTTACAGAGGTCCTGGGCTCTGTTCTCAGCATCTACATGGCAGCTCACAACCATCCCTAACTCCAGTTCCAGGGGGTCCAGTTCCCTCTTCTGACCTCCTTGGGTACATGTAGTGCACTTATATACATGCTGGCAAGATACTCATACATATGAAAGAAAAATAAATCTTCTAAAAGTGCAGAAAGAAGCGGGGTGGTGGTAGGCACACCTTTAACCCCAGCACTCGGGAGGCAGAGCCAGGCAGATCTCTGTGAGTTCGAGGCCAGCCTGGGCTATAGAATGAGTTCCAGGAAAGGTGCAAAGCTACACAGAGAAACCCTGTCTCGAAAAACAAAACCAAAAACAAACAGAAAGTGCAGAAAGAAAAGAATGATCAAGCCAGAATCCCAAGTCTAGAAAAAAAAATCTTTAGGGCTAAAGGGAAAGTCTAGACGTCGTCAAAGGAAGGAAAATTAGAGAGTGGTGACTAGGGGCCTCAGGGCTGATGCCACTGCGTCTGGGAGGCAATCTAGACAGGCTGGAGTAAAGTAGGCGAGGGGGGAAGCCACCCAAGCTCTGCTTTGTCCTGAGCCATAGCAAACGGGATCTTTGTTCTCCTCTTCCTCATAAGCTCCAGCTCTGGCTTTGTGTGAGGATAGGCTCCCGGGCTCCGGGCCTTTGGCTGTTGGAGAGAAGCAGGAAGATTTTAGGGCAGATCTGGGACCTTCTCAAACTGAAGACAGAGGAACTCCCTTTGTCAGCTTCAGACCCATGGGAACCAGATGGACAGTGGGACAAAGACCGTGGATGACAGCAAAGCCGTATTTCCAAACGAGGCACAGAACATCCACAGATGACTGTCAGCAGTGTACTCAGCGACGCAGGCTCTGGGAAGGGAGGCTCAGGGACGATGACATGTGCCCTCTAGTAACTCCATGAATTCATTTCCACTGGACTTTGATATGGAGGGAAGGACCCAAGAAAGCACCTGCCTCCACCAACTCCTTCCGTTAATCAGGAGTGGGCACCACGGAGAGAACACAGGAAATTACAAGGGTATCTTAAAGCAGGTCGGCCATATGACCCAGCTATACCCCACTGCTTATTCACCCACAGGACCCTAAGGCAGCACATCCCAGGGATGCTCGCATGTCAATGTTTATTTCAGCTGTATTTGCAACAGCTGAGTTACAGGAGCAGTGTAAGGGTTCGACAGCAGAGGAATGATCAAAGAATATAAGCGATGTGGGTTTTTTTTTTCACACACGTGCACACACACACACACACACACACACAAATGATGTCATTTGCAAGAAAAGAGATGTAACAAGATAATCAAGTGAATTAATAGTCTCTCTCTCTCTCTCTCTCTCTCTCTCTCTCTCTCTCTCTCTCACACACACACACACACACACACACACACACACACACACACAAGTCCCTGACAACACAACACAAATTTCTTCCAAAAAGAGAGTCTGCCCCGTGCGTGGTGTGGCCCTGGATCTGGCCATGGTGGGGTTTGGAGCAAAGTGTGCTAAAAGCTTTTCACCCTGAGATCTCATGCAAAACAAAACATGAACACATTAGGCTTTCCTGGTGCTATTTTGATGATGTTTTCCATTAATAAAGTAAAATTGAAGATTATTTGTTCACAAGGTTTATGGTTCCATGATTCTTAAGAACTGCTTTGTTGTAGACGATTTATTACACCTTGTCAGAAGTGAATGTCTGCTTCAGAGGACACTATCCTGCCTTGTGTTCCCCTGTACGACTCATTACACTTGTGAATTTAGATTCAACCCATCTCCTCTGCTAGCAAATCCCAAAGCCCATTAGTGTTTGTATACATGATGGTATCTTCAAAGAAAGAGAAAATGTGGAATTTGCAGAGACTGGTGCCTTCTTCTGATCATCTTTTCTTACATTTTTTTTTGTCTTACTTAGTTTTTATTCATAATCATAAACTTAACTCTGCAATCCAGCTAGACTTGGAGGGGAGTAAGGAGAATACGGAACCTAGAGAACTTCAGTACAGGGAATTTTGAGCAGATGGGGTGGGGGGCTCTCCTGAGCTACAGAAGGAATGGTCTGGTGGGTCAGAAGCCCACAAGTCGAAAGAGTTAGAGTTGTCCACAGAGGAAATGGTGGTCTTCTTGCTGGTCTTGGCATTCCTGGACCCCAAATGCTCTGTGGCTTCCATGACATTCATGCCTTCCTTCACCTTCCCAAGACCACGTGTTCGCCGTCTGACCACTCAGTCTTGGCGGTGCAGATGAAAAACTGGGAATCAGTTGGGTGGTGGCGGCGGCGCAAACCTTTAATCCCAGCACTCGGGAGGCAGAGCCAGGTGAATCTCTGTGAGTTCGAGGCCAGCCTGGTCTACAAAGCAAGATCCAGGGCAGGCACCAAAACTACACAGAGAAACCCTGTCTCAAAACAAACAAACAAACAAAAAACACCAAAAAACCAAAACACCACCACCACCACCACCAACAACAACAAAAAACTGGGAACCATTTGTGTGTGATCCAGCATCTGCCATGGACAAGATGCCAGGACCTGTATGCTTCAGGATGAAGTTCTCATCCTCAAATTTCTCCCTGTAGATGGACCCACCTCCAGTGCCATTATGACGTGTGAAGTCACCTCCCTGGCACATGAATCCTGGAATGATTCTGTGAAAGGAGGAACCTTATATCTAATTTTTTTTTCTCTCAGTGCTCAGAGCATGGAAGTTTTCTGCTGTCTTTGAAACTGTCTGCAAATAACTCAAGGAGACACAGCCCAAGGGCTCGTCATCAGCCGAGACAGGAATGTGGGGTTGCTATGGCTGCGGCCAAGCCCCTTTCTTGCATTTTTATTTGTTTATCAGGGAAGGGGTCACACATGTGCTGCGGCATGTGTGTGGCAGAGGGCAACTTGAGGGAGGGGGTTCTCTCCTTCCACTATGTGGGTCCCAAGGATCAAGCTCAGGTTGTCAGGCTTGGCAGCAGACACCTCTGCCCATTGAGCCATATTGCTGACCCAAATTATTGCAAACTCTCCTCCCTTTTTTCATTTAAAACTTCAATATTTATCATTAGTGTGAGTGTATCTGTGTTTATAGTGTGTGTGTGTTTAAAATGTGTGTGTTTATAACTGTGTGTGAGTGTATGTGTATTTATTGTGTATGTGTGTGTGAGTATATGTGTGATTATAGTGTGTGTGTTTATGTGTGTGAATGCATGTGTATTTACTGTGTATGTGCATTTATAGTGTGAGTATATGTGTGTTTATAGTGTGTGTGAGTGTATGTGTATTTGTTATGCATGTGTGTTTATAGTGTGTGTGTGTGAGTGTGCAACTTTGTGGCGTTGGCTCCCTTCTTCCATCCTTATATTTCAACAAATGCTGCTGAAGTAGTTGGACTTTCATTAGGAAACGAAATGCCTCAACTAAATCTCACGCCTTTTACAAATGAACTCAAAGCGGATCATGAACTTGCATGTAAAGAGGAAATCATAACCTTCAGGAAAAGACGTGAACCAACATCTTTGAACCTAGGGCTAGTCAAAGAGCCCTTACACCCAACACCAAGAAAGGAATCTATAAAAAGAAATCTGTAAATTGGATAGAACAACTTCTGCCTGTGAAAGCCCAGGTATAAATGAAAAGACATGTTGCCACCTGGAGAAGACATTTGAAAAGGACCCGTGTGATCCAGGACCAGGCGAAGGACCAACATGCAAAGGATGCTTCAGATCCAATGATAAAAAACAGCCCCACAATTAGAATATGGTAGGAAGATACTAGAAAATGCTACCTAAAGTGGAGGCATGGCTGGCACACTGGCCTCTAGGAAAGTAATCTCTGTGGTTAACCCCTGGGGAAAGGTAAATTAAAACTGGTTCAGTGGTTAAGAGCACTGGTTGCTCTTCCAGAGGTCTTGAGTTCGAGTCCCAGCACCCCCATGGCGGCTCACAACCATCTATAATGAGATCTGGTGCCCTCTTCTGGCCTGCAGGTGTACATGCAGGCAGAGCACTCACGCATTAAACAATACAGAAATAAATAAAATTTAAGAAACCGGCAAAGAACAAAGAAATAATTTCATTTTCAGGAAAATAGGTGGAGCTGGATAGTATCATGTTGAGTGAAATAAGACAGACTCAGAAAGAGAAGTGTCACATTGCTTTCTGACATATACAGAAACTAGATAAAAATAGAAACACATATTCCCAGAGACGCGAAAATAGAAGGGGGCTATTTGGGAAGGAAATGAGTGGGAAGAGGAGGGAGATCAGAGAGTAATAGTGGTGAATATGTTCGGGGTCCATTGTACATGCATGAAAATGTCACGGTGGCTGCTGGTGGGAATGAAAGGCACATCTGGAAATCGCAGTCCCGTGGAGGATGTGAGTGTCTGGCTTCAGTGGCTGCTGGTGGGAATGAAAGGCACATCTGGAAATCGCAGTCCCGTGGAGGATGTGAGTGTCTGGCTTCAGTGGCTGCTGGTGGGAATGAAAGGCACATCTGGAAATCAGCTTGTCAGTTGTTTTTAGAGCAAACACATAGCTACCCAGAATTACACTCTTGGACATTTATCCCAAAGAAGTAGAAGTTTACACACAAAAATACAATAATGCTTACAATAGTTTTGTGTATAATAGCCCAAACCTGGAAAGAATTCCAAAGGTCCTTCTCTGGATGCCTGGTTAGACCGTGGAGCATCTCCATGGAACACGGAACAGTATTCAGCCACAAGAAGAAAGAGGCTCTGGGTACCTGCCATCCACTTCTAGAGAATTCCCTGAGAGGGGAATGCTAGTCCCCCAAAGGGCCCAGACTCACACAGCACCCTTTGAGTGGCACAATGTAACCACAGAGAGTGGGCTTGTGGGCCCCTGGGGGCTGAGGGTGTGGGAAAGGCTTTGTCTACAAAGGGCACCCCAAGGGTCCTGGTGCCATAGGTACCCTGAGTCTAATGCTGCCACGTCAGATATTTGCTAGGATGCTGTGATGAAATTTGGGGGGAATATTACTGTTGAGGGATCACTCTCCTTATTCCCCCTCCATCTCTCACTCCCCCCGCAGCTGTATGTGCTCTGCCATTACCTCAAAAGTTTAACTGAACAAGGACACCCAGAGATGAGTTTGGGAGAAACTATATACTCCACTCCTCTGTCTGAATATTCTGGACCGGAACCAAACTTGTCCAACTTTGGTCACCAAATCATCCTTGGTCCCTTCTGCAAAGGGCCTTCCCAGTGTGAAGGCACTCTGGAATTCTTCAGCTCTAACCCATTCATGGTCCTGTCCCACAGCTTCCATGTAATTCACCCAGGAGCCTGTCAGAGATGGAAGCCTGAGCTCCTCCAGGCCCTCTGAGGCAGGTGGAATGTGGATTTCAGTGCTCCGGGTGGCTCTGCTGGCAAGGTACCCCATGACTGAGAACCATGTCCCCTTTGGTCCTGATTGGTGTAAGAATCAGATAATGGTCTGTCCAAGGTCACCAGCTTCTAAGTGGCAGGGCTGGGACTAGCCCAGGTCACTCGGGGACAATGAGATACTGTTTACCTCAAATATTTACTTGCCAGTCTTCCTGTCACAAGCCCTTGCTAGGAGGTGGGAGGTGGGGAAGGGAGCTGGCATTCACCAGAAGTTCTCTTTCCACTTTTGTGGTCACAATGGAAGACCCTGTCCCCACCTGAAGCACCCTACCGCCCCCCCAGAGAAGGCGGGTGGGCTAAACACTCCTTTAGCCTCCTGACTTGGGCTTCCGTTCATTCTGCAAGCCTTCCCCTCCTCCCTGTAAGTGCTCACTCCCTGTGGCTCCTCCCCAAACTGTCAGGAGCACCTGCAGACATGACAGATGTGGTCCCCAGGGGATGGTGACATGCCCATAGATTCTACCATTCCTGGGTGTGTCCTGGGTGTGATTACTCTCTAAGCCGGGTCCTGCGTGTGCCCCAGATGTGTCCCTGGTGTTTCAAGTCTGTCTCAGGTATGCCCACCTGAATCCAGCTGTGTCCTAGGTGCATCCCAGGCCCATGTCTCATGAGTCTTCTGGCTCGACAGGGGCCTCAATGTGATGGTCTGTGGTTCTCCTACAGCCTATCTGTCCTCTAAACTTTCTGTGGCAATTCTTCTTAACGGAGGAGACTAGTTGGCCACCATCATGTATCCATGCTCTCACCTACAGACAGAGAAACTGGTCTCTGAGGGCTCTCCCCTCTACGTACGTACATATGTACGTACGTTCCTGTTTTCAGGAGGCGTCTCACCTGCTACTCCCTTAAGGATAAAAATGAAACAGTATGGAAGAAAACCATCTTTATAAATGGAGGTTGCTCCTGGGACTGCCTACCGCAGACCCACCTCCCAGCGGGACACAGACAGGTCCTGTGCACCTGCTAAGGCTGGGGAAAGACAGAACTGCTCCCCTAGGGGCTTCCAGGAGTCTGTGGTGTGCCCTTCCCTTGGGAGCAGGAAGGCAGCACCCAGGGGGAGAGAGCCGAGCTGCACTCTAAGCCGATTTGCAACAGCTTAGGGGATTGTCTTTTTCTGGTACCTGCTTGGTCACCCCTAAGGTGTCCTTGGTGACCCCAGGGCTGGGATTTATCAAGATGCTTGTCAGTCCTGCTCTCCCAGGGCTTCTTAGTGGTTCTCCAAGCATCCCAGCCACGGCTGCGTGCCTCCCTCGTCCCACAAGGGCAGGAAGAGGCCATAGGCCAAGGGCATAGGGTCAGGCCTGCTTTGGCTGCAGGTGCCTTGAGCTGCCCTCCAGCCTATGGCTCCTAACACTTGAGGTGGACACGAGGCATCATCAGGATGGATTTCGGGTCCTTGGAGACTGTCGTGGCCAACTCTGCCTTCATTGCTGCCCGCGGCAGCTTTGATGGAAGCAGCACCCCGTCTTCCCGGGACAAGAAGTATCTGGCCAAGCTCCGGTTGCCCCCGCTGTCCAAGTGCGAGGGTCTCCGTGACAGCCTCAGCCTGGAGTTCGAGAGCCTGTGCTCAGAGCAGCCCATTGGCAAGAGGCTCTTCCAGCAGTTCCTGAAGACAGAGGAGAGGCATGTGCCAGCCCTGGAGCTCTGGAAGGACATCGAGGACTATGACACAGCCGATGATGATCTGCGGCCGCAGAAGACACAGGCCATCCTGGCTGAGTACCTGGACCCACAGGCCACACTCTTCTGCAATTTTCTGGACCAGGGCATGGTGGCAAAGGTGAAGGAAGGGCCGATGGGGAGCCAGGATGGCCTCTTCCAGCCGCTGCTGCAGGCCACGCTGGATCACTTGAGCCAGGTCCCCTTCCAGGAGTACCTGGGAAGCCTGTATTTCCTGCGGTTCCTCCAGTGGAAGTGGCTGGAGGGCCAGCCCATAGGCGAAGACTGGTTCTTGGACTTCAGGGTTCTGGGGAAAGGGGGCTTTGGGGAGGTGTCAGCCTGCCAAATGAAGGCTACTGGCAAAATGTATGCCTGCAAGAAACTCAACAAGAAGCGTCTGAAGAAGAGGAAGGGCTACCAGGTAGGGCGGGAGCCCCGCGAGCAGAAGGTGCTCGTGGGATGGAGGGACGGTAGAATGGCAGCCACCCACCTGTGGAGCTCTACACAGGCCTCGGCTACTGTGCGCGTATCCTGCCCTTTGGACACCCCCTTCCCCCTGCTCAGGCAGCCATTGGCAGGCTGTTGACCATCTGTATGTACCACACTCAGGAGCAGTTCAGGGGGAGAGTCATTGCAGGCAGTTGCTGTCTGGAGCATGTGTCTGGCTAGAAACCTTTCCTCAGTGTGTCTCCTGTTGTGATTACATATATACACTCACAGTGAGACAGGACTCAGCTGAACATCACTTTGGCAGACGCTGTTGACATGAGGCAGAGCCCATCTGTGATGCTGGAGTGCAGGACTAGTTTTTGTGAAGACAGGTTTCCGGGGGACAAGAATGACTGGAGGACATAGGCAAGCTGCCAGCATTTTATTTCCTTCTTTGTTGGCGTCAGTGCCTACTTAAGGCAGGATCAGCGAAAGCAGCTTATTGTCCCAGGGACACAGCCCCGCACAGCCCTGCTGTACAGTACAGATAATGCTGTGAAACTCTTAGGGACGACACCAGCCCCCCAGCAGGTCCCTGAGCCTTCAGTGAAAGGTCAAACATTAGGTGCAAACAGCAAGTGGGGGTGTCACACAAATCCAGGCACCTTTACCAGGGGCCTTGGGGACGGCACCTCATACTGGTCTGATGTTAATCTTTAAAAAAGGGCTTTATGCTCAGGTGTGGTGGTGGCACACGCCTTTAATTCCAGCACTCAGGAGGCAGAGGCAGGTGGTTCTCTGTGAGTTCAATGGTCTACATGGAGAGCTCGGGAGAGCCAGGGCTACATAGTGAGACCATGTCTCAAAATAGCAAACAAACGAATAACTCCAGCTTTATGGAACTGTTACTCAAGTTCTGGGCCACCCACATTTACATGCAACCCAATACAACATCGAATCTTTTCTGACTTCAGTGTACTGGTGGGATGTATGCAGAATGAACGTCCCTTTCACACGTTCGGATGTTTAGAATAAAGGTGAACAGTAAAACAGGATCTACGGGAAACCTGGGCTGCTTTGGGAGCTAGCGAGGACTGGATGGTGGAGTGAGCAGGTGCAGGGAGAAGGTGGACAGGGCAGTGATAGAGATGTCCTGGTGAGCACTAAGCCTATACTCCTGGATGAATGCATGCCGGATTTCACACATTGCAAGCCTGCCCTGTGCTGTGCCCGGCATGCAGGCTGCTCCCCACAGTGCATTCCCAAGGACTGAGCATCACAACTCTGCTTCTAGGGTGCCATGGTTGAGAAGAGGATTCTGGCCAAAGTACATAGCAGGTTCATTGTGTCTCTGGCCTATGCATTTGAGACCAAGACCGATCTCTGTCTGGTGATGACCATCATGAATGGAGGTGACATAAGGTAATGGCGTCCAAACCTGGGGTTGGTTTCAATGAGGGTACCTAGTTCACGTCCTGTGGGGCCCAGGACTTAGGCTGTATCTGTCATTGCACATTCTCGAGTATCTCCATGATTGTTGGGGACAGGTGGCATGGGGCATGTGATGCTGTGGATGGCTGTGATGGGGTACCATGGGTTGAGAGGGCTAAGAAATTAAAATGAACGATTCCATCAGTGGCCAGTCCTGTAGGGACCAGCTCCAGCCAGCTTGCCTATTGCTTACATAGGAGAGTGCCATCCCTGATGGTGCCTGGGTTGGCCGAGCCTGATGGTGCTCTGAGGTGGTTCTTGCATCCTTGGGGAGGTCAGGTCACCGGCTTTCACTGGCTTGGTGACTTCACCACTCTTTGCCTCAGTTTCCTGTTCTGTAAAATACAGATAATAAAGACCAAGCCAGTGTCAGGAGGATGAAGTAAGTGGTGAGACCCTGGGATAACTGGAACACAGAGTTAAAATGACGAGATTCTTAGGTACCTCGTGCACGAGGCTAACACAGTGAGACACTGGGGTGCCCTGGGGATGTAGGGTGCCACTGAAGGGAACTATAACTTGCAAAAGCCCGTGTCTCTCCCTTCCTTGCTTTTATTTACATCACTGCTTGAGCAGATGAGTCATAGGAGGTCTAGACAACCAGTCTGTGAGAATCCCATAGAAGAAGAAGAGGGCTGCAAGGGATGCTGGGTGATTCTAACATGGCAGGCTCTTCTGTCCCCATACCCAGGGGCCTCTGGTTATCTCCAAGGCCCCTGGTCTTCACCCACTCTCCCTGCGGCTTAGGTCATTATATCTTCCGGCTCTGAGCTTTGCTTCCCTGTAAAGTGTTGAGATGGCATGTGTAAGAAAGAGTACAAAAAAGGGGCTCACTTGAGGGGCCTGCGGAGAGGGGGCTGTGAGGGAAGTGTTGGTGTCAACTCCACCAAAGGGTTCAAGGTCTGCTGGAGCAGACCACGAGTCTACTAAGAGACTTGGGGTTGCTTGTGTTTTAAGAAAGTGGGGCTGACTCACCTCCCTTGGCCCTGTCCTGGGAGTCGCTACGCTGGGGTCGGAAGGAAGGGGGTGTTAAGTAACAAGCTTGTATGTCCCTCTAACAGTTGTGGGTAAGGTGTGAGGTATCTGAGGCCTCTAGCCTTGGGTTTCTCCAGGAGAACACTGATGCTTGGCCCCCAGGTGACCACGCTGTGTTGATATGTGTATGCCCTAAGACCCTGGTGCTGTTTCTGCACTTTACTGCCCTTAAGCCCTGTGTGGGTAGCTCCCGTGGTGTTCTGTCCCCAGGTACCACATCTACAATGTGGATGAAGAGAACCCTGGCTTCCCGGAACCACGAGCAATCTACTACACGGCTCAGATTATCAGTGGTCTGGAGCACCTGCATCAGAGACGCATTGTGTACCGGGACCTCAAGCCGGAGAATGTGCTGCTGGACAATGATGGTGAGCCCCCAGAGATGGAGGGGCCCAAAGCATGGCTTCTTCAGTCTCTTTGAAAGTCACTGCAGAGAGGCCTAGTGGGTATTAGGGTATACAGGACAGTGGTGTGAGCTGTGTGGTGTATGTGTGTGTGTCTGTCTGTACATATGCATGTGGCAGGTGTTATATGTTTGTGTGGAAGATATGTGTGGTTTGTCTATTATGTGTATGTTGTATCTTTGTGGGGAGTGGATATGTGTGTATAGAGTGTGGTATATGTGTACACAGAACATGTGTAGTATGTTTTTCTACTGTGCAGGGGAGCCCTGCTGAGCCCTGGGCTCACCTGGCACCTCTATTCTGCGGAATGTGCGTGACCTCGGCTTATATTTGCTTTCAGGCAATATCCGGATTTCTGACCTTGGGTTGGCTGTGGAGCTGAAGGAAGGGCAGAATAAGACCAAGGGCTACGCAGGGACCCCAGGTAAGACTTGAGCACTGGGGGAGGGGCCCGGAGAAGCTTGGCATCCAGGAAGAGGCCCGGGTCCTCCTCTCCCCCAGAGCCAGAGGCAGCAGGGTCCCCAATTCCTAAGGTGATGACAGAGAGTGGGGGCTGTGGAGTGCGGCTCCCTTATCTCCTAGGCAAACAGCGACAATCAGGTTTTGCTCAGCAGCTCAAGAACTGTGTGTTCCCTGCAGAGACAGCCCTACCCTGCCTTGGCAGCCTCACTGGCTTCCTGCCTCACCCTCTGTGGCAAAGCTGCCCCTCCGGTACCTGGATGGGCAGAGAGAGCACAGGGCTCCCACACTCAGTGGCTTCCGGGTATTGACAGAGTGAGTTTGTCCAGGGGGTGTCATGGAAGAGCTGGGGCCTTGGGGTCACCATGTGGGTCACATCACAGAGCACCTGGGGTAGGAACTTGCCTTAGGCAGCCCTTGTTAGGTTTCAGGAAAACCCTGGTAGGTATCCACCAATATTCAGGGTATGCACATGTATGTCTCTATGTGCGTACATGCATACCTGTGTGTACACACATTCCCATATGTATGCTTGCTCTCATGTGGTATATATAGTCTTGTAGGTGTGACTGTGTGTGCACATGGACACCTTCATGTGTAAGTACATGTGTGGATGGCCATGAGCCTGTACATGCATGTGCATCTGTGAACATCTATGCATACCTTACATGTATGTAAGCATACAACTCCCTCTGTGTGCATACATGCATGCATGTGTATGAAGGCACCTCTGTGTATGCATGCACTCATGATAGTCTCTGTGTGCACATATGCAGACATGTATATGTGTGCATCTTTATGAATGTGTCTTTGTGCATGCTCATGTCTTTGTGCACCTCTGTATATGTACATATTTCATGCATGAATTTGTGGACATATGAGTGTATTCATATGTGAATGTGTATCAGCTTCTCTGGGTGTATGCTCAGTACCTGTATCTGTGCATGTACAGGCATGCATCTCTGCATCTGTATATGTTTTGTTTACATGTACACTTGCATAAATGTATGTATATATGTATCTGTGTTTATGTGCGCGCGCGTGCGCGCGCACACACACACACACACACACACACACACACACACACGAGGCCATTTGTGTTTGCTTCCTTCCTCACAGGTCTGCCTTCATCCTCCTTGTGCAGAGGAGAGGAGAGACCGAGTCAGGTGGAGCAGATGCATGGTCCAGGCCCATGCTTAGTGGATAGGTGACCTCCTGGCATGCTCACCTGTCACAGCCTTCGGTGCTAACACCACATAGGCTTGTGAGTCTGTTCAGTGACCGCTCTGTACCGGCACTTGCATGTAGTAGACACACCTGCATTGACGTCCTTCCGGTCTCCACATTCTGGGTTGTCATGTTCAGGCTGATTTCTGACAGCATTTCTTCGATGTCTTCCTTCTTCCCTGCTGTCTGGCTGCAGACAGAACCTAAGTTGGGACGTATACAGAGTGGAGATAGGATCTTGCTTTGTACATGTGCGTAAGGACCCTCTGCTTCAGGTCCCATCTGAGATCATCTCTGATGCCATGGTGGGTAAAGGGAGAGGAGCTTTCCCCCTGCATTCTGGGGTAGGACAGACCCATCTGGTCCTCAGGAGGCATGATGGCTGTTTAGTCTGCATCTTGGTCACTGGTGGGTGCTGAGGGCTCTGGGCAGACACAGGGTGAAGGAGGTCTGAGAAGAGGATTCTGGAAACAGCTTGGCCTGGAGCCATCACACAGCCTCGTGAAGACGTGGCTGCACCTGCTTTCATGAACTAGACAAACTCCACTTGGATCTCTCCAGTCCACGGCACGTCCCAGATCCCCTGAAGATTAGAAGACCTCACTTCAAGACCAGAAACTGGTCCTGCTCAGGACTGAGTAGGAGGCCCAGCTGGCCACAAGAGGGCACTCTTGCCTGCCCAATCACCACCTTCCTGAGCTTGCGCTGACTCTTCAGGTGCATGGGCGGCATCTCTACCCACATGTGAATCCTTTGGCTGGTCCTCCAATAAGGCTCTGGAAATGCTGAGTTAGGAAGCAAGCCGGAAGCTGGTATTCCAGGAACTAAAGAACACCGTTCTAGAGATTTCTCCCCACTCTGCAGCCTCCCAGCTCAGGCCACAGCTGTAGGTTGTGCATGGGGGAGGTTCTTCGTCTGGACATAGGAAAGGCGCGTCTCTGACTTCTGCTTCCTGCCACGAGGGGATGAGTTCGTTACAGAAGAAGCAGAAATCCACTTGCTCTCTCGTCCAATAACTCATGGGTGTCGGCTCTGCAGCAACAACATTATTTACAAAAACTCACCATGTGAAGACAAAGGGTGACAGGATCAGGGTTTAGCTTGGCACAGCTGCAAGAGGCACTGGGTAAACATTAGTGGTGTACTGGAGTGGAGCATGCCATGCATGGCTCTGGAAGGGATCGGCGGTGGCGGCTCACCTTCCAGAACCAATAATCATCTAGGGCCCAGGAGCAATTCCAAAGATGAGTAGGAGCAGACGGTTTAGACACTGTGTTGTAGACCTTAGGCATGTGTGGTGGGTGACAGGGGTTGAGATTTCCGTGCAAATGGCCATGTTGTGACTGGACATCTAGAGGGACTAGGCAGGGCATGTCTGTCTTGAAGGCCACACAGCGGCTGTTCGATCAGGTGCTCTTCTGTGAAGCTGGAGTTGCGGCACTGTTTCCTCATGTCTGCGTTGTCCTGAGCAAGTCCCCTCCTCATTATTAGGCTGCTCCCCGCCTTACTTCTCAACACTGAAAGCTGAGTATGATAGGTGTGTCCTGCACGTGGCAGGGCCACGAGGGAGTTCAGTTGCAGCTTCACCGTAGGAGCTAAAAGGAGGTTCATGTTGCCGGAGACAAAGCATCCAGGGAAGGCAGAAGACTGTGACCTCACATGTTCCTCGGGCTTTGGCCACAGCACCTGGGTCACTGGCCCCCTTAGATTATAGGGCACAGATCTCACGTCTATGTCCTTGAAGAGGAAAGGGGCCAGAAAGTCACAGAAGGTCTGTTTGCATCTGTCTGCCTCACGAGTCACACACTGCGCTGTCCTGCTTTGCGTTGTTCTGAGTCTGAGTGGAGGAGAAAGGAAGCTTCATATCACACAATGGGAATGAGGTACCACATCGAGGAACAAGATTCCTGCCCCAGGAAATTCTGCCCCTAGGGACACATTTTTGGTTGTTACAACTGTGGGCATCCAGTGGGTAGCAGCCGGGGTTATGTTCAATGCCCTTCAATGACAGCAAAGAGGTTTCAGTCCTGAAAATCACTGTGGTGAGACACCCCCCCCCCCCCGCCGCCGCCCCTTCCAGGGGGGTGGGTAATCACGAGAGCTTCAGTTGTTCTGTGACGACTGGGTGGGGACCATGCTATGGGAAAAGATGCATCTCTAAATCTACATGTGTTCCCGACGGCAGGTTTCATGGCCCCTGAGCTCCTCCGTGGTGAAGAATATGACTTCTCTGTAGACTACTTTGCCCTGGGGGTCACATTGTATGAGATGATTGCAGCCAGGGGACCCTTCCGAGCCCGAGGAGAGAAGGTAGGTGCCGCCTGGCAAGAAGCCCTGCAGGGGTCCATTCTGGGGCAGACATGGATGGGTGGGTTGTGCCAAGGACTGCATACCCCGTGCAGGCTCTGGGGTCCTGCTCCTGTGTGTTCCATCCCAAGGCCTGCCTGCTCTTGAAATCTGTAGGTGGCGCCATTGACGGATTCTAAATTGGTCCTTTTACATCAGAGCCAGCAGGTGGCAGAGCAAACACACACTAGCTGAGACTGGGCGGTTCTCCCTCGTAAGACAGCCGGCTTTGGTTATTAGGTCCTTCTGGGGTAGACACCGCACAGAAGGCCCCTGGTGGGTCCCTAGCTAACTGGCCACTAGGCCACTGCTCTTAGGACTTTGGACAACCAACCCAGACACTCTCCCAGTCCTTTTCTGTTTACATAAAGGTTGGTCTGGTCCAGAAGTCAGGTACTGTCTCCAGTGTCTCAGTAGAGACAGTGTTCACCTGCTTGTCACTGCCTGAGCTGACAGCTCTATGCTGTCATGTGATCGCACAGAGAAGTGTCTCAGTGTCATGGCCCTCCGCAGTGATGGGAATTAGGGCGAGTTCTAAGGGCACTGCTCGCTCAGGTTCCACAGGCTGTGTTTGTTCTGACCACGCCAGCAAAGAGAGGTGTCAGCTTTACAGGGAGGGATGTTGGGGAGTGAGCCACACTGTGTACATCATACACTTCGAGTCAGGGAAGCTTTGTTTGGGAGACTACAACAAGGCTGGTCGGGAGTAAGGCAAGCTCTCCAGTTTCTCTCAGATGGTTGAGAGAGATCTCCACCCAGCCGAGTGTTTCAGCAGCAACTTCCACTGCTGGTCACCTTCTGTTCAGTGGACTAGCTGTGTAAGCGTGTGCATAAGGTGCCTGGGGGCTTCACCTTGGGACTTTTGTCTCTTTGTCCTGAGATCTGAGCCTTTCAACACCAAGCCACCTGGGAGGGGCCCATCAGCCACCCCCACCCCAGGGAGGGTGAGCACCAAGCCCCAAGGCTTGCGGCTTGGCCCGGGCTGGAGTGAAGTGGTATGTTTGCCACCGTGCAGGTAGAAAACAAGGAACTCAAGCAGCGCATCATCTCGGAGCCCGTGCAGTACCCAGACAAGTTCAGCCAGGCCAGCAAGGACTTCTGTGAGGAACTGTTGGAGAAGGACCCGGAGAAGCGCCTGGGCTTCCGGGATGGGACCTGTGATGTTCTGAGGGCAAACAACCTCTTCAAAGACATCAGCTGGAGGCAGCTGGAAGCCGGTATGGTTGGCACCATAAGCCTGAGAGGGTTTAAGGGGGTTGGTGCTGTGTGACCCTTGAGGTCCACCTCATCCATGGGGTCAGCCGTGGACTGAGCTGAGGACTTGTGGGACCCCAGCTAGCCTCCGACAACTCATCTAGTCCTCCATTCGTCTCCAGGATCCCAGGACGGGGCACTGGGGTGAGGCAGGTTGAAGTCAGGTGGGAAATGTGGGCAAGCCAGCGTTAAAGAGCTAGGTCTGTTTCCTGGCCTTTCCCTGCCTCAGCCTGTATTCTAGAGATCCGAGGATTCAAGTGAGGCAGTTTGTCTGGCTGTGAGACGTTCATTGACTCCACATTGTTTGTCATAGGATACGGTGTGTGTCGTGTGTGTACATGTATCTGTGTATCCATGTGTGTATAGCTGCTTGTGTGTGAGCCCATGCATGCACACATGCTCATGTGCCTGTGTGCACATGTACTTGCCTGTGCATGTCTATATGTACATCTAATGTCTATATGTGTGGTGGTGTGGTATGCATGGTGTGTGTGTGTGTGTGTGTGTGTGTGTGTGTGTGTGTGTGTGTGCGCCCTTGCATGTTTCTGTGCATGTGCATTTCAAGGGTGAATATAAGGCATAGCCTTGCCCTCCAGGTGGCGTTTTCAACATAACTGTGATCACCTACAGGGCAAGCTAGGCTCCATAGACAGGAGTAGAAGATTATCCCAAAAGAAGTTGAAGAGCTAAGGAACTCTCCCAAAGCCAGGCTGCTCTGGCAGAGCTTTCACGATGAGGCCACAAGGAATGCAAGGGTCCTGGCTCAGGAGGGCCAAGGACTGTTTTCTGAGGGGCAAGGGAGTGGTGGGACCCAGGAGGTTTGAGTCAGGCATGTAGGAGAAAGCCAGGTGAAGAGCTCATACTTGGGTGCCAGCAGCCAGCCTGGACCAGCACAGGCCTGTTGGGAAGCTGGAGTCAGTGGCTTACGTACTGCAGAGTTGCAGGGTAGGGTCAAATGTTCAGAGGAAGTCAGGGCCAGAGGCTAGGTCAGCGACACCTGGGCTCTATAAGAACAACATTCTGCATCTTGTAGCTTGGGTCAAGAAGTGAAGCTGGCTGGGAAGGAGGATGCAGAGTTCAGTCTGACATCTGCCCCTGTGATGCCAACCTGGGGCTGGGCAAGAGCTCTGAGCCTGGGGCTGCAGAGAAGGTGTGGTCTCCATGTGAGGGACTGAGGGCCCTGTTTTCAAGATGCTTGGCTCATAAGGAGACCTCGGGGACAGGGTCTGGGGGAGACAGAGGAGCCAAGTTCTGGAATTTATTTCAAAAGGCTTCTTAGCTGGCACAGTGAATCAGACCTGTAATTCCAGCACTGGGGAGGCTGAGGCAGGAGGATTGTGACTTCAGGGCAGCCTGAGAAACACACACACACACACACACACACACACACACACACACACACACACCTTTCTAACCAGATCTGGGCATCCTCCACCCTGTCCATCATCCAGTCTGTGAGCACTGAGCATGAGGGATGGACCTGCTTCAGGATGCTGGCTTTTTATGTTGGAATTAGGAAGAACAGCCGGTCTTTTGTATGTCTGTGGGGACCCTTGGGCCCAGCAGTGTCCTCACCAGGGGTATCTCTGTTTCTTCACAGGGATGCTGATCCCTCCATTCATCCCAGACTCTAGGACTGTCTATGCCAAGAACATACAGGACGTGGGTGCCTTTTCCACAGTCAAGGGTGTGGTTTTTGACAAAGCGGACACGGAGTTCTTCCAAGAATTTGCCTCTGGCAACTGCCCCATTCCCTGGCAGGAGGAGATGATTGAGACGGGTATCTTTGGGGACCTGAACGTGTGGCGCCCAGATGGTCAAATGCCAGATGACATGAAGGGAATCACCGTGGAGGAGGCAGCCCCTACATCCAAGTCAGGAATGTGTCTCATCTCCTAGCCAAGTATCTGAGAGAAACATGGAGATGGTGTGTAAAGAGAGGAAAGTGTACTGAGCTCGTGGGAAAAATGCGACCCTGGTGTCAGCCCGTACTCACTCCACCCAGGTCACCATGCAACTGTGGCTTCTTGTGGAGCAAGCGGGACTTTTGGTCTAGACCCTACAGACATGGCAGTCCACTTCTTTTGTCCCATTTCATTCAAAAGAGACAAAAAGGTCTCAGGTTGAATAGTAAGATACAAATACTCAACGAACCTCTGTGTATAGATGTGTGGCCAGGAGCTTGGATGGCCAGAACCCCACATTCAGCATGGATCTCCTGGTACTTTGAGTTAATATTTCAGGGCAGACCTCTTTGCTCCTGGTCAATTCAGGATTGCAGGCACTCATGTACCCCAAAAGAGGGCTGTACCTGGGGGTCCATCCCAGACCCCTCCTTGCCTGCTTCCTGCCTCCTCAGCTGCCTTTACTGGTCACCACCTGCTCCATGGACCCCAATTTGGAGCTACTGAGTCTTCAGGGAGTGGAAAGGATAGACTGGCCTGGTCTTAGCTGAGAGTCACTGCCTCCTCTCGAGAATGGAGACAGCTACCTCAGACACCTACGGTCTCTGTCCTCGGCCAACACCACATGTAGTATATACTCAAATCGTCACAGTCATGCCACATGTGGTGGGGACCCAAGTCTTTACATGCTAATGTCGTGTGTGGCGGATGCTTGAGCAAAGACATGCCATATGTGGTGTAGGCCAGAATCCTCACACAGCCATTACACCTGTGGTGGGTGTCTGTGTTCTCAGGCCATCTTTGTGCCACACAGCCTCTCCTCATTTGTGAGGAAAGGTGACTGATATGTACCCTGTAATTTTGGAAGATTGCTGGATGAAGCCAGCCCTGGACTGCAACACTGGACCGGTGTCCCCCAAGTTGTGTGGGGTACAAGCATCTGTCAAGAGCATGTCACTGATCAACCCCAGGCCAGCTGCACTGTGGAGCAGTTCAGATGTTGCTATAGAGGTGCCTTGCACACGTGGTATCCTGAGGACCGATATTGGATGTTAGAGAAGTCCATGCCAAGATTCTGCTCTTCTTGGAGAATCTGACACTGTGGAATTGTGGGGTGCTCTGGAGGGGCCTTTAGGCAGTGTCCATACCTACTGGACCATGGCCTGGGACCCCTTGGGACCCAGTAGTCCTGTGGCTGATTAGTGCTGAGTGGTGTAGATAAGGCAAATCTCCCATCATCCCTTCATGTTCACTCTATCCTGCAGAGCATCATACATGTATCAAGTCCTGGATGCATATTTTATTTTATTATATTCTGGAGCTGATTTTAATATGCTCTGGGTTGAAGACACTGGCAGTTTGGCTGTCTCATCCTGGTCTTCACTAGGGCAGAGGAGTGTGAAAAGGTGGGTTTTAGCAGCCACAGAAGGTTTGGGGGGGGCTGGTCCTTATTACACTAGTCATCATTCATGTTTGCCCTGGCCAGTGCTCATGGAGCTGATGGTGGAACCTGTGTGGCTGCATAAGCTCAGTGCCAGCCCTCTCCCCGACCCTGTGCTATAGACTAAAGAGCAAGACATGCAGTCCAGTTTAAATTTCAGATGAATAGTGAACACTTTCCCTGTGAGTGTGTCTCAGCAATATTTGGGACACACTTACACTAAAACTATTCATTGTTTGTCTGAAATTCAGATTTAACTGGTTGCTCTGCAAGTCTTTTCAAAAATCTAAATCCATCCAGCCTGTTGCAGACCCATCAACGAAGAGGGATGGAACTGGGAGCAATGCTGCTTTGCTTTTCTGTGTCTCTTAGGGTCTAATCAGGAAGGTCTCTTCTCACTTGGGCCCACTCACATACATAAACTTGAGTATCACTCAAAGAGGTACATTCTAAGGCTCAGTTAGTGAGCACAGACACCCAGCAGCCATGTTCTTGGTTGTCCATGCAGGGCACTGCTAGCTTCATCAGAGGGGTGGTGCTGAGTGAAGATGAATTGCTTGCTCTGTGCTCTCTGGGTGGAGGTTTTAGCCAACTCCTGTCCTAAAGGTGTCTTTGACTGTTTTAGGGGACCTCCACTGTAGGTGTTCTCTCAGGGATAGTGACCTTTTGGCCTAAAGACTTTCCCTCATTCCCACGGTCCCTCCTCACCCCAAAAGTTTATAAACTTCTAGGTCCTAGAGCTCAGGTCTTGCCTGGACGCTGACCCCAGGGAGCTGCAACTTACCCACTTCGATTCTGACAGTTGCTGGCCATCCTGGTTATAATCTCCCAGGAAGAGAGATAGCAGAGGACCATCACCAGTTGAAAGATGTCATGGATGCTGCTACACAGGCCTGTGCTAGGGACTCTACAGGAAAGGACCTTTTTCATCCTCAAGATGAGGAGACATCTCTCGGATTAGAAGCCCATCTGGGAGCCCTGTGAGATACAGGCTGTCTTGTACCCAGGTCACCAGCATGCTGTGAACTGTTTCACATTTGACCACTCAGAGATATACAGCTGCAGTGAGATTTATTTCTGCAATGGCTCTAATAATTCTTCACCCTCAGAAGAGACCTGGTAGAGGAGGCACTTTAGACGAGACAGAGAGGACTCTGGGAGTTGAAGGTCATCTAGTGAAAGGCATGAACTCACTATGAACAGTAGGGCCGGGCCAGCTTTTGTGGCGTATTCAAACTGGATTTGGACTTCATTCCTTTCCTTTTTTTTTTTTTTTTTTTGGATTTTTATTGATAATTATAGGGATAATTATCAATGATGATGAAATTCTCCAGCAGGACCTGGAACTCTTCTCCAACCCAAAGTCATGTCACAAGTGGTCTGGGAGGCCAAGCACCCGAGTCCCGGGGTATAGTTTGATGAAGGTTTTGTGCATGTCCCAAGGTCTGTATCTCCTGTGAGGTAATGTGGGTAGTAGTGGGGCCTTTCAAAGGTAGAGGAAATGATCTGGTGGGGGAGTCTTTGGAAAGTTCTATTTCTGTGGGGTTCTATCTGGGCTGTAAGAGAGAGAATTCCTCTACAGGCATGAGTCTCACCCTGAGCTCCCTGGCTTCCTGTGTGTCTACATTCTCTTTCACAGCTGAGTGTACTCTTCATGAGTGCACTGTGCCATCACCAGAGGCCAAACAAATGGGGCCACTCACTCAGCTTGGCTTTCCAGCTTCCAAAACTGTGGGTTACATAAACCTCTTCACAAATTACCCTGTCTGTGGTTTGTTATAGCAATAGAAAGTGGACTGTCAACTTAGAATTTTACATCCTTGGGCTGGAGAGATGGCTCAGCCATTAAAGGCTAGGCTCACAACCAAAAATATAAGAACTTTACATCCAAACAATGTAGACTTTCAGTTCCAGACAAGATGGTATACATATACCGTGATGGTTTGAATAGGAATGGCCCCATAGGCTCATAGATATGAATGCTATGGGAGTGGAGTTACTTGGCAGGAATTAGGAAGTGTGGCCTTGTTGGAGTAGGTGTGGCCTTGTTGGAGTAGGTGTGGCCTTGTTAGAGGGAGTGTTTTTTCCCTCCAGAGGTAGGCTTTAAGGATTCAAATGCTCAAGCCAGGCCCAGTGTCTCTCTCTTCCTGCTGCCTGCAGATCCAGATGTATTTCTCTAGCACCATGTCTGCCTGCATGCTGCCATGCTTCCTGTCATGATAAACAGCTAGACCTCTGAAACTGTAAGCAAACTCCAATTAAATGTTTTGCTTTATAAGAGTTGCCATGGTCTTGGTGTCTCTTCCCAGCAAGAGAACACTGACTAAGAAGTTGTTATTAGGGAGCTGGGTATGATAGGCCTGACCATACTGCTTGTTGGCAGAATGTGGACTTTGGGATTTTGGATTAGGAAAGCCTTTTGAATGCTTTTGAGGTTTAATGGGCCATGCTAGGAGGAGTGTGGAAGACAGTGGTGCTGAGAGCAATGTAGATTATGATGGCCTGGCTCAAAAGGTTTCAGAGGAGAAGAATATTAGTAAGTGGCCTAGAGGCTGTTCTTGGGATATTTTGGTGAAGAATGTGGCTGCCTGAGGCTAAATATAGGAGTTTTGGGTTAATGACATTGGCAGAGGAGATTTTAAAACAGCCTATTATTGAGTATGTCATGTGGTGCTAGTGGCCACTCTTCCACAACTCTATAATGAAAAAGAGCAAGTTGAGAAAGGAAAAATACAAAACGTACAGTTTGAGGAGAAAGGGGCACCAGGAAGTGGAATGGAGCTAATGTGCTCTAGGAGATAAACAGATTTAAGAAAAGCCTGATGCTAAATGGAATAATGGGAGTGGTGATTTCAGAGCAAGACTCCACCCAGTTAATCTTCCAATCTGTGGAAAGGAATTAAAGAAATCTTAAGTAGTAAAGGAAGCAATCAACAGAAAACAGATGCAGATGTAACTGAAGAGAGGGCCATGTTGCAGCTCTGGCAAGCAGCAGAACTTGGCAGCTTAAGCCACGTGGCATTGGAGTCAAGGGTAGAAGAAAGGCGTGTGGAACCTCCCTGTGAGACTAAGGAAAGCTGCTGAGGCCAGGCTGTTGAGGATATCCCTGCATGGAGGACCAGAGAGGCCGTTGCCTGAAGCTGTGAAGGGCCTGGATTGCCTTGGAAACTCCAAGCTGATGAAGATGCCAGAGCTGTGGAATATCTGCCAAGAAAAGCTGCTAACAGGGAGTAGAACCAGCCAGAGAGAGAAGTGTGTTGCAGTCAACAAAGCTGAAAGGAGTTGGAGATCTGAAGAGCCCACTGACAACAGACATGGATATGGGGAGTTTGGAGTTTGACCTGCTGATTTTCGGTCTTGCTTTGGTCCAGTATTTCCTCACTGTGCTCCCTTCTTTATGTTTTAAAATGGTAATGCATATCCTGTGCCATTGTATGCTGGAAGTATGTGATCTGCTTTTTGACTTTTATTTTACAGGGGCTTATACTTAAGAGATTGCCATGAGTCTCAGAAGACACTTTGAACTTTGGACTTTTAAACAGTGTTGAAACTGTGATAGACTATGGGGACTTTTGAAGTTGGACTGAGTGCATTTTTGTATTATAATATAGCTACAAGCCTTTGGGGGGCAGGGACTGGAATGTGGTGGTTTGACCCCCATCGGTTCAAATATTTGGATGCTTGGTCATTAGACAGTAGCACTATTTGAGAGAGATTGGGAGTGGGTGTGGTCTTGTTAGAGGAAGTGTTCCTGGGGTTGGGCTTTGGGGTTTCAAATGCTCAAGCCAGGCCCAGTGTCTCTCTCTTCCTGTTGCCTGTGGATCAGGATGCAGAGCTCTCAGCTCCTTCTCCAGCACCATGTCTGCCCGTGTGCTGCCATGCTACCCACCATGATGATAATGGACTGAACCTCTGAAATTGTGAGCAAGCTTCAATTAAATGTTTTCCTTTATTAAAGCTGCCATGGTCATGGTGTCTCTTCACAGCAATAGAACACTGACTGAGACACACATTTCTTGCACTTCTTCAACTAAGTACAGCTAAATCCCTGAGTGGTGTGAATGAGGATAGTTGACAGGACTGTGCAGAGGAGGAGGTGTGGGCAAATAATGACATCTCTAAAGAAAGTTGGTGCTGCTTCCTGTTCCTTGGCCCTGGACCCTTCAGGTAAGTGTCAGGTTTGGGGAGCGCACTGATGTCAAGTATCTGCATGTGTGTCTTCCTTCAGCTACCAGAGTTTGGAAATACTTTACAAGGTAGAGAATAGAACAGAACTTGCTGCTAACCCAAGATAAGTGGGACATGAAGAAGGATGTGAAGAAGGATGGAGGTATCCCCTGGAACCCAGGAAGGGGACTTTCAGGGTGAGGTGTCCACACACGCATGAGACAGGTGGAGAAAGGTTTGCTGAACTCATTGCCAGGGTAATCATCCTGTGCCAATTTCTACTCTCCATCAGCAGCACTTACCAATCCTGTCACCAGGCAGTGCCTAGCCCAGGCCCTGGCCCAGGGTAAGTAGAGATAAAATCCCACTCATGTGGCTGCTTCTGTGGGATACGGCTGACATCAAAGTAACACATAAATTCTCTAGAGTGTCAGGGGATGGCGAGCAAAGTAGAGAGAAGCAAGGAAGGAGGTTTGTGATGGGGGCAGAGGCCAAGATCAAATCTGCTAGGTGGCCATGATAGAAAGCCTACTTCTTAGGAAGGATCTGAGGGGTCTGTCAGTAGATCTTCAACAGCTGGTACAAGGAAGTCACAGTCAGGTTCTAGAAACAACAATGCTTTCCCATGACTGACTCAGTTGGTCTGAGCACATGGAATTTTTTAAAGCCCCACTGTGTTGCTTTGAATGAGAACGGCCCCGTAGATTCATATATTTGAATGCTTGGTTTCCCATTGGAGCTGTTTGGGAAAGATTAGGAGGTGTGGCCTTGTTGGAGAAGGTGTGTCATTGGGGATGGACTTTGAGAAGCTCACACCATCCCCAGTTAGCTCTCTTTCTCTTCCACCTCATGTTTGTGGATCAGATGTAAGCTCTCAGCTACTTCTCCAGCACCATGTCTGCCTGCTTGACGCCATGCTCCACTCTGTGACGGCCATGGACGCTAATCCTCTGGAACTGTGAGCCCCAAATGAAATGTTTTATAAGTTGCCTTGGTCATAGTGTTTTGTCACAGCAATAGGAGTCATCAAGACAACCATGAAGTGATTCTAAGGTAGACTGTGGTTCAGAAAGGGCTGGATCAGAGCTGGGTATCCTACAAGCTGATTGGACACCCATCCCTCAGTGCATGCAAGTGAGCCCAGACTACCAACGCTTCCAGGGGATGTTTCTCTGTCAGCTCCCATCCACTGGAAATCATCCAGGGAAGAGAGGGGCTGGCAGCATGTCCCATAGGAAGCTGAAGGGATGAGGGACACTTGATATTTCATGGCTGTCGGTTATTTCTTCACTGTGGCCCTGGCACTGAACCCACCTGTTGTTAGCGAGTCACAATCTGCATTTGGTTGGTCCAGACCAAATCCCTAAAATGCAAAAGCATCACCCAGCTACTACTGGTCCCTCTTCTGTGCTTTCTTTTCTAGTCATCCAACCTGTTAGGTTTCAAACCTGGGCCAAATGGCTGAGGTACTTATTTAACACATCAAAGTGGACCTGACTGCCAGGTTCTCCTGGCATCCCTCAGTTCCTACCTGTTACAGGGTCCTCCTGGGTGGCATACTGCACCCCCTACTGGGCTGCCCTTCCCCAGCTGCCCTTCTCTATATAATCCAACCACTTTGGTTCCCCACTCTCTCTGCACGTTGGGGCCTCCTGGCTGCTGCACCTGGTTCCCGGCTTCTCTCTCCCTGTCTCTCCCCATCTCCTCACATGACACAGTTCAGTCTGGTCCTGTCCACTCTGGACTCTCCCAGATGTCCCTAACTCTGACTATGCTCTCCCACATATCTATAATAAACTTTCTCCTCCATCGTACCTAGGAGCAGTCATGTCCTTTCCTTTCACTTCTTTTTCTTTCCTATTCAACATCTATCCATGACATGTTGACACATGTGCTCCATCTGTGTGTGTGTCTTTGGAACTGCTGTATTAGTCTCCATTTGGGCAGGATGGGTGTGTAGCTATTTGACTGACAGCACTGAAAATATTCAGCACTAGGAACATGTCACACTCCGGCACTATCTTTTTTACAGAAAGTCAATATTCTGTAGATGTTGTCATATGTATCCACGAGTATGTCTGTTGAATTCAGCTGATCAAATCCCCCAAGGCGAATAGAAACAAAACACACTGTGGATGTTCCAAAACTGACAAGCTGGAACCATAGATGATGGGGCTGCCCACGGCTCCCACCACAGACTTCATCAGAGCAACGGAGGCTATACCTGTGACCACACGGCCTTGGAAACTTGGGGGCTGCCTTCTGCTACTCTCATCCCTTCGCCTTGAAGCAGCTGTCCCCACCTGGGTAGCACCAGGAGCAGAAGGCTGTTGACAGATCTGTCAGCAGGGGCTCTGTGGACAGCAGAGTCTGCAAAGCAGGCATCCCGTCCCTATGGCTGGGCTGAGGGATCCTGACTTTGCTGGGGAAGGCTGGCGAAGAAGAAAGGCCTAAGTGCTCAGGATGGTATCCAGCCGGGGCATGGCCAGGTCCCCACTGAAGGAACTGGGGGTAAGGTTGGGTTCCTTTCCTGTGAGCCAAATATGGGTGTATTAGCAAGTCGGTCTCCTCCTTGGGATTGTTCTATTGCGGCACATTGCTGATTTTTCTTTAGTTGACATCCTCTCTGGGTCTGTCAGATATATACCATCCTGGAAATGAGTTCTGCTGAAACGGGTCCCCGAGGAATGCTGTGCCATCATGCTGTACCCCGTTCTGTCAAATGAGAGTCTGTCTTGTTTGCTCAAACCCATGCACCACGCTCCACCAGGGGTCAGGTGTGGCAGCTCCTGGAAGAAGGGCAGGAAGGAAGACATCCTTGAAAACATGATGCTGAAAATAAATATGATTGCCTGGACATTCAAGGCGAAGTTTGATCTGGTGTTTTAAAAACCAACTCTAAAGCCCTAGCTACGCAGCAATGTTTTTCTAAGGTTACCTAGTCGTTGCCAAGACCAGGGGGCTAGGGGTCCTAACCAGGATCATGGTGCAGGTATAAACAGGACTGGCACCCACTGCTCCTCCATTGTCCAAGACTGTCCTCCTTGGCAGGTCAATATTTGATAGGCTCTGGGCACCCAGGCCAAGTGAGTAGCTGGGTCTTGTTTCCTGGCTGGCCGGTGCCTGTGTTCTCTCCTTTCAGTAGTGGGGCAGGGCTGCTGCACACCATGCTTTATAGACCTTTTGGCTAAACCAGGAGACAGTGGTTGCGGGAAAGACCCCATTCAGTGGGATGGGATGGGAGTGGGGTGTTGTGTGTCCCGTGGAAATGTGAGTCACTAGAGACTCCCATGTGACTTTCAGCCAGAGTGAATGCTATCATGTATCACAGCTGCAAAATCCTTCTAGCAGGGCTCTGAATGTTATTAATTTTAAAAATTCATGTCTCTGAGAACATCTCATTTCTGAGCTCACTTCCCACCTGTCCATGCAGAAGGGTGGCCACTTCTGTCTCCCTATGTTCGGTCTACATTATTCATCTTCAGCTTCATTTCATGGGCTATTTAGTTTCAGGAGGGTTTGTGTGTGTGTCAGCACCACCCAGTTCCTCAGCCCTGAGCTGGCAGATGACACAGGACTCTAGCCATTGCCATCCAAATAGCTGCTGGGAAAGCCAAACTGTAGACGAGGCTGGGGAAGGTGACCACAAGGTTTTTGTTTGTTTTTTGTTTTTGAGACACGGTTTCTCTGTGTACCTTTGGAGCCTGTCCTGGAACTCACTCTGTAGACCAGGCTGACCTTGAACTCACAGACATTCGCCTGCCTCTGCCTTCTGGGTGCTGGGATTAAAGGTGTGCCCCACCAACCCCCGGCTTGTCCACAAGTTTTGTGGCTGATGCTGAGGGCAGGTGAAGCCTGTATCCTTGTTTAGGGCCCTGTTGTCACCTGGGTGAAGGCTCACTCAGAGTGCGGGCCTCTAAATGTACTTACCCAGCAGGTGGTAGAGGCTAACCCAGAGTCTGGGGGAAGTTTGTTTAATGGGTCATTCTCCAGCACATTATTGAGTATCTCTTGATCCAGAGTCCGTCTAAGAAGAGAAGAGATGAGGTGGTGTACCTCCCAGTAGATCTCTGATTATAGGGCTCATACCTGTTACCCTCTTTTACTGACGAAAGATAAACCTCGAGGCTCAGCACTCTGGCCTTCCTGGACACCTCGGCCAGCCCCCTCCTCCTGATGGGGCCAGAGGACCTCACTACACACCTGCCAGTGAGCACTGAGCAGGCTACGTGGCCAGGCAGACACGGCGCAGGGCACTTCATTACTGTGAGGTTTATGGATCAGAAGGGAGTTTGCAGCAGGGGGACAGGGGACATTTTCAAAGTCTTGGCTTTTGTGGTTTCTCCACAGTCTAAACCCAGAGCAGAGACGAACAGTGAAAAGAAGGAAGGCAGCAAGGATTCCGGGGCAGCAGCAGCCTTTTAAAAACCAGGAAGGAGACTCCTGGAGTCGAGGAGAGATGCTGAGGACAGGGACAGAGAGGCTCAGCCACAACAGCAGAAGGAGTGGAGGAGGTCACATAAAGCCCCTTGATCTCAGGTGGAGGTCAGGGAGGAATGTGTGGATCATGCCAGACGTGCCTCTGCCCAGCTGTCTCCTGCAGCTGAGACACATGTCTATGTAGACCTGGAACTAAAAGCCAGACTTATGTGTGAGCAGTGTGAACATGTGCATTCTGATATGTATGTGAGCCCGTGTGTGAGCAGTTTGAGCATGTGCATTCTGATACACACATAAGTCTGTGTGTGAGTAGTATGAGTCTATGCATTCTGATATACATGTAAGCCTATGTGTGAGCAGCCTGTGTGTGTGCATTATGATACACATGTGAGCCTGTGTGTGAGCAATCTGAGTGTGTGCATTCTGATATGCATGTAAGCCTATGTGTGAGCAGCCTGTGTGTGTGCATTCTGATATGCCTGTGAGCCTGTGTATGAGCAGCCTGTGTGTGTGCATTCTGATATGCCTGTGAGCCTGTGTATGAGCAGTCTGTGTGTGTGCATTCTGATATGCCTGTGAGCCTGTGTGTGAGCAGTGTGAACCTGTGTGGGAGACCCACAACAGTCAGACTGAAGCTTGTCTGCCAATGCCAAACCCCAAGTCCCCACCATCTTCACATGCTAGACAGGACCCAAGCCAGTGGGGAAATACTCCTCTAGGAAAACCCTGCAGTGAGGAAGAAAGGCAAGAGGAGACCCCTGGGAAGTGTTGCCACAGCCCAGAGCCTGAGAGCATGGTGCCCTGACACAGCTCTCTCTGCCTGTGGGCTCTGCCGGCTCAGCTCTACTCATCAGGCCTGATGCAAGCCTGATCTTGTGAGTCCCTGCTTCTTCTACCCTGGTCCTTCTGCCTGCAAAGCAGGCACCATGGGTCTGACTGCATACGGAGTCCAACTTCCCTCCAGGAACCGTTCATATACTCTACCTTGTTCTGAGCACCAGCCCGCCCCACATGACCAACCAAAAGGTGAGTCACCCACTGAGCTCTTGATCACCCCAAGATTGGGTGGCAAGTATGGGACTCCCTGAATGAGCCGCTTTGGTCCCCTCTGCTCTGCTTTAACTGTAGCTAAGATTTTTTTTTTTTTTTTTTGAGACAGGAGTTCTTTGTGTAGCTTTGGTGCCTGTCCTGGATCTCATTCTGTAGACCAGGTTGGCCTCGAACTCAGAGATCCGGCTGCCTCTGCCTCCCGACTGCTGGGAGTAAAGGCATGTGCCACCACTGATAAGTTCTTAAAGGGCAGTTCTGTGTGGCTTTTCGTTGCCCCCTACTCTGTTGCACAGAGATGAAATCAATAAATACTCGGTTGGGTGACTGAGTCAAAGTTGGATTAAAGATCGCTATTCAAGTGAGTTCATGCTTTCCCTCTCAGAAGACACAGTTACGTTTTGAAATCCACCTACCTGAGGTGTGTATTGTTTCTCCCACTGACTAACCATTTGCCTTGGGAAAGTTTATTCAATGCCTCAGTTTCCCCATCTGTGAATAGCCCCTGGCATCAATGAGGATTAAATGGGCAGTATGTGGAAAGTATAGTCACACTGTGAGGCGCATAATAGGTACTCAACCAGGGCCATCTCTGTCTGCTTCTGACTCTATGGTTCCTAGAGCCTTCTGAAGGCAGGGTTGGTTTAATGAAAGCTCCTGGGTGTGGGAGCTGCTGGGAGGCTTGTTCTTGAGCCAACATTTGAGCCCAAGAGCACAGAAAGGAAGTCCAGGCAGGAAACCTGAGGTGGTGGTAAATACTTTGCTGCAAACAGGAAGGAATCTGGGGCTGGCGAGGAAGCGTGTGCCTGTTATAACTGCTTAGTTACCTCCCAAATGTCAAAGCAATTTACAGGTCTCTCTGATGGTCTTCAGGCCAGCAGAAGGCAGATTTCGTCATCTCTCACAATTGCTTGCTGGAGAATCGAAATTAGATTATATTTTAAAAATACCCAGATTCCAGACTATTGCTCCCCACGGAGTTAAGCCTGCTACAGCCAGGCCTGGGCCTTGAGCAGCAGGTCGGCATGAAGGAGATGGATGAGATGCTGCTGCAGCATGTGATGGTTTTCTGTACAGTTAACTTTTTCATATAGGTACAAGGACATGTTCTACAATAGCAAGTTGTGTGATAAACATGTTGCATGAATTCTAAAAGGTCTTATAATAAAAAACTCAGAGCCAGATATTGGGGTAATTGCTGAAAGATTAGAGAGACAAAGGAACAAGACACTAGAGAAACTTCTCACCACTACCAAATCCTCAGGCTGAATGGAAGGCGAGATCCTGTCTCCATGATCCTCTGACTGCAAGCCTGAGTCCTCAGCTGAAAGGGCTCTAGTTCCTGTCTCCTCACACCTCATATGTCTTTCTCTGCCCAGTCATTTCACTTCCTTCCTAGTGCTGGGATTAATGGCATGTGTGCTTCCTTCCCAAATACAGGTAGCAAAGGCATGAGATCTCAAGTGCTGGGATTAAAGGCATGTGACTCCCAAGTACTGGGATTAAGGGTGTATGCCACCACTGCCTGGCCTCTGTGTTTAATCTAGTGGCTGGCTCTGTCCTCTGATCCTCAGGCAAGCTTTATTTGATATACAATACATCACCACATAAACACATAAAAACAGCATAGCCCTTTAGCAGCAAGTCTTGAACACTGTACACCATGACCAGTGGTAGAGGTCTCTCCCCCTCTACTCTAATTTCTCTGAGGACACCCTCCCAGCCACACCCATGAATACATCCTTGGAGCTATGATGGTATCCCTCAGTTCAGTCAAACTGACATCTGAAACATGTTTATCACACTGTCATCAACATCCACCATACTGAGAAAAAGTTCTTAAAATGTCCCTTCATTGTCCAGCTATATAGTTGTGTGAGGTTAGATTATCTCTACATATTCCAACCAACCAAGTCCACCCACCGAGAGAAGGGAGAGCACACATCCACACGATGCGTTGAACAGCCTGACCTTACCAGGGAGGGAGGGGCTGTGTAGGGGTTTCAAAAGAAAGCTAGGGAAACATGGAGAGTTGATAGGGTGCAAACCTGGGCTCTGGCAGTCCTAACCAGCATGGTTTGGCTCCTGTCTCCAGCATAGCAATTACAGAACTAAGCAATGTGAAAAGCAGAAAGGGTTTATTCAATGTGGCCACAGCAGGAAAAGAAACAATGTGTCCAATGACCTCAAGTCTGTCTTCTGGGTACTGCTATGAGGTTTTGGGTTATCGAGAGGGTATGAGGTGAATCACTCAGTAGCCCTGGTCCAACATTCATCATTGGCCCATCATGGTCTCAGCTCTAGTCTGTCCCGAGAGATGGTCTGTTAAGTTTTCAGAACGGCATGAGGTCTCTCCCTGGGGGGAAAATTCCTTCTCTGGCTGGCTTCAGGGCCCCCTCCTTTACCTTCCCTCCACACTAGATTCTCAGGGAAAATTTAACGTGTGGGGTGCATTGATTTAACACTCTGATAGCACAAGAACTTATTTTTTGAGCTATCTCCCTTCTTACCAAGACAACTACAATGGATGTGTGTCAGAACATGGTCCAAGAACGGAGTCTTGTGAGATTTCTGAGTGCTCGTGGGAAAACTCCAAGAAAATAAGACGTGAGTCTTGTGGTCTCTGTGTCTTCCGAACACAGAATTGTTCTTGGACTGTGTTTGCATGCCCCACCCAGGTGCAGTGGACAGGAGGGGATTGACTTCAGCTGTTGGTATTCATAGGCCTCTATAGAAAAACATGGTTTTGCCATGTGTTTCTTGTTCTTGGGACTGTACACTTTACTCAAGTGACTCTTAACCCTCAGAGTACAAATTGTCCCATGCTCCGAATCAAGTTGGCTATTGCATGAGTCTTTGGTCAGCCTTGGTTTTCAGGTCCCACTCTTCAGGTTCACACTGCCTCCAGAGTGCTAAACAGATGTGTTCCCCACCATGACTGTGCTGGTGATTTTGTGGATGTATATGTCAAAGTCTGTGGCATGGGGCCAGGGACATGGCTCAGCAGGTGAAGGTGCTTGTCACCAAACCTGAAGATCTGAGTTCAAATCCCCGGATGGTGGAAAGAGAGGATCAACACCCCCACAAGCCATCCTATGACCACCACACTCATGACATGGCACATGTACAAGCATGCATGTGCATGTATAGATGCATGTATACACACATATAATAGATGTATTTTAAAAATATCTCTTTTCCATTTCAAAAAAGTACAGTTTGTTGTATACCAATCACCTCTCCCCAAAAGAAGCTTTTAGAAGTGCTCAGACATACACCTCATTGCAGTCTTCAAAAGAAGGACTCCTAAGACCTAGGACCTACTAAGGAACTCAGCCACTGGCCTGCAACAGACATCCTCAAACTTAGTTATACCGAGCTGTGTTGCTAATGTGTATACACAACCCTTTAGACTCAAAACAGTCAGAGTGTGGCCAATTTTGTAAAATACTTGGCATGTATCCCATTTCCTGTAGTTTGGACCAGGGCAACCAGGCATCTGGTGCTCACAGACTCCCCTGGGCAAGCTCCTGTTAGCACCAGCCCCAGGCCCCTGCCAGAGCCTGCCTGGTTCCTGCAGCTGCGTGTGGCACCTGCCTGTTCCCTGTCCTCTGTTGGCTGAGCTGGAAACATGCCCGGTATCTCTTTAGAGGCCATCTGTCCCCACATCTGCATCCCTACCAGGGTCTGGGATCCTTCAGGGCCAAGCAGGGTCATCTCTCTGCCTGCAGCAACTAGCTCCTAGCCAGGTCTGAGCAACCAGCACTCAGAACAAAGGTGTCCACCTTGCCTGTCTGCTGCTGCCGCCTTGATTTCTTCCATAGGGAGGGAGCTCCTCATCCCCCTACATCCCAGGTGACTTAGACACCAGGGGTCCTTGGAGAGTTCGCCAGATGATGCCCATGGGTAGCAGATGAAGGAAGTCTGGGCTGCTGGGAAGGGTATGGCCTGGCTTGACCCATGCACACAGTTGGAATTCCCTTTCAACCTCCTCACGTTCACCAGGAAAATTTCTCTCTTCCTGCAAAGGCTTTGGCTGGCTCTGTGGAAACTGGCACACAGAACAGCTGCTATGGGTCTGATGTTGGGAGGGGACAGCACCCAGGGCCCGGCTCTCCAGGACAAAATAAGCCTCCTCCCTCCACATCCTGTGAACGATTGGTGATCTGGGAAGAGGCTCTGTAGGAGTTCCCGAACTGTTCTTATTTTTAATTGTTTTAGGGATTAGAAATTGCTCTGCACTGTGCTGTGCCTCAAAAAACAAACTAAAAACACCTCACAGAAACCTTCCAAATAGCATGAGTGTGTTGATGCATAGGTACCACAGACTTCTCTGTATGCTGACACAAACACTAGGTAAGTTTTCTGTAGCTCAGCCAAGCCTCAAATTCATGGAACTATTCTTTCCTCAGCCTTCAGAGTACTGGGATTACAGGTATGAGACATTATTCTCAACTTAATTCACGATATTTGTATCTAGAGGCATACTCAATGGCATTTATGTACTGGCTCCAGCAACTAAGGTTCTATAAGACTGACTGCAGAGTCCCTGCTGCTGGTTCTGTGCTGGCCTCAGTGTTTCTGGCTGGTACAAACCGGCCTCAGTGCACAGGTGGTCATTTACCAGCCTCAGCATCCCTGGTGGTTATGTACCAATGTCAGTGTCCCTGTAAGTCCCATGCTGGTTACAGCATCCTTTGAAGTCAAGGACCAGCATGGTGTGTCTCTGACCTAGCCATGTTTCCTCCTCTGTGTATTTCTATCTTGGTCAGGCCACTGTCAAGGTGCATTGGCTCATGACCTAACACAGGCCTTGGCTCCTACAGTGGCTTCTCAGTAGCTTAAAGAAACCCCCCCCAAGTCCCCCACATTCCTTAGAAAAGGGTCCGAGACCTTTTAGTTTCTTACCTTCTAGTTGTGCACTCTCTGGCACGCTGACCTTCTCCTAGCTGCCAGTGTCCGAGCCCTTGGAGACACACCTTATCTCCATACACCAGCATCTTCATCTGCTTTGTTCATGGCTATGCCTCCTGTCACTGGAGAGTGTTTAGAGCAAGGCGGAGGCTCTGGAGAGTACTGAGAGGTCCACCACTGCTCAGCAGTCACTGTGGTTGTAGGAGATTTCACTCTCCCCGGGTCTCTCTCTGATGTCTATGCAGATTGAGCTGTACGGCTCCTGCACTTTGGGTGCCCTGTGATTTCCCTGGCTGGCTCGACTTCTTTCTTCCCTGATGATGGACATTCTGTTGGGACCATCTGTGTGCCTGTCACAGCCTGTGAAAAGCATTTGTGGGCACCCGTTTCTCTGTGTCTCAGTGGGTATCTATGAGGACAGCGGGGGGGGGGATCCCCAGCAGAGGCTGCACTCCCTGGGGTGCGCTGCCTCAAACCAAGGACTTGCTAAGGGTCTGTTCTTGGGCTGCTCTTAAAGCCTGCTGGTTTGTGGGACTGTCATCTGTGCACCTAAATGTTGCTTGCTGAGTGGTTGTACAGGCAACCCACCCCCTCACTGTGGATGCACTAAGTTCTCTCCACTGTTAGCAGGCTAGCAAGCAGAGTTCCTCCATGGGCTCTGCTTCAGTTCCTGCCACGGCCTCTTCCAATGATGGACTGTGATCGGACACGGCAGCCCAAGAAGCCCTTTCCTCGCCGAGCTGCTTTTGGTCATGGCCTCTGTAGTGAAGTGATAGAAACCTAACTGAGGTACACCCTGCCTCCTCTCTTGGTTCTTGCAGCCCCTCCCTCCTTCCCACAGCAGCCTCACTCAGCCTGCCCCAAATGACCTAATCGTCCTCAACTGTGTCTCATTAAGGAAACAGCATTCAAGTGCCTTCCTTGGGGAGGAGAGGTTGATTTCCATCACTGTGGTGGTACTGTGTTCCCTCAAATATTGTGCACCCTAATAAATTTATCTGGGGTCAGAGAACAGACAGCCACTAGATACAGAGGCTAGAAAGTGGTGGCACTCACGCCTTTAATCCTAGCATTCCAGAGACAGAAATCCCTCTGGATCTCTGTGAGTTCAAGGCCACATTGGAAACAGGCAGGCACGGTGACACTTGACTTTAATCCCAAGAAGTGAGCCTTTAATCCCAAGAAGTGAGCCTTTAATCCCAGGGAGTGACAGCAGAAAGAGAAAGATATATAAGGCGTGAAGATCAGAAACTAGAAGCATTTGGCTGGTTAAGCTTTTAGGCTTTTGAGCAGCAGTTGAGAGACCCATTCTGGATGAGGACTGACAGGCTTCCAGCCTGTGGAAACAGGATCACTTGAGGAACTAGCAAGGTGAGGTGGCTGTGGCTTGTTCTGCTCCTCTGATCTTCCAGCGTTCACCCCAATACCTGGCTCCAGGTTTGATTTTATTAATAAGATCTTTTAAGATTCCTGCTACACATCACTCTCTCAAGCACCCTTCTTTCTTCCTTCCCTTGTCTTTATTTTTTTGCAGTTAGAGAATCAAGCCCGTGGCCTTCTGCATAGCATACGTGCCATGTAAGCACTCTCTACCATCAAGCTATGTAAACACTCTACCATGGAGCGCTATACTCCTGATTCTCAAAATATTTTTTAACAATACATTCATATTCTCTAAAAGACTTCCTTTCCCCTACTGCTGCTATGCATGGTACCCAGTCTTGTTTTTATTTTATTATTATTATTATTATTTTTCAACTTGACACAAGATACAGAGCTACAGTAACCTGGAAAAAAACCTCCACTGAGAAAATACCTCTATCCTATCCCTCATGGGCACATCTGCAGAGCATTTTCTTAATGATGGATGTGGGAGGGCTCAGCTCACGGGGGGTCTGAAGGAGCCAGGAGCTGAGTCCTCTCCAGCACCTGTGTAGAATCCCTGGTCTGCACCTGCTGAGTTGCTCTGTTTCTCTCCATCTGGGCCATGCAGTTCTTGGTCCATGGCCACCTCTGTTGGAGGGCTGGGCTCAGGCCAGCACCCCACAGTATTTCTCTAGGTACCTTCCTCCTCAGTGGCTCTGTCTTCCATCTCTGGCAGCGGAAGCTCAGGGTCCTTTCCTAGACTCCGATTTCCAGGGGCTGGAGAATGGAGGGGAGAGGGAGGGGAGGGGAGGAGCAAGGGGAGGGGGAGGGAGGAGAAGAGAAAACGGAGGAGGAGCCACAGGCACCAGGACCTAGGAGGGAGGAAGGGAGGTGTAGGAGATGGAGGGGGCAGAGGGGAGGCGGTGGAGGGAGAGGGGAAATGACCAAAGGAGATTGGAAGACAGAAGGAGAGGTAGGAAGGAGTAGAGGACAGCGGATACAGGCTGCGCTTCTTGGGGCTGCTCCTGGGCCTCCTGAAACCTCACCAGACCGGGGGAGCAGTGGCCGCCTCCGAGCGCTGCCCTCCCAGCGGAGGGCACTTGGGGAATGCAGCCGCTCCCGCCGCCGGTGCCCGGCCCTCTGGCTCTGCTGGATACCACAGGTTAGCAGATGGCATCGCTGGTATCTACCACCGACGGGCAATTTGGGGGCCCAGGAGCTGGGTTAAAAGTCTCTAGCTCCTCTAATAGGGGAACTACAGGCATAGCTCTCGGCTCTGGGTGCAGGACTCGCTTGGGGTTGGGGCTGGGGATTCAGGGCTGGTTTCTTGAACTTCGAGTTCGTGTGGAGGGCCACCTAGGCACAGGCGCGTCATCTTTCTGCTGCACGTCAGTCTATGCTGCGCACCACTCTGTTTCTGTCCGCTACTCTACCTTTGTATTAACGTACCCGGGTACTTATAAGTGGTGCCGTCCCGGACCGACACCTTTCCAGTCCCGCTGTATTTATTTCACTTTGTAAACTTTTCTTGGAAAGGTTTGTTTGAAAGAACCAGGGAGGGCTTCCTGCCTGACTGGGAGAACGGTGCTCAGGGCGTTTTAGTATTGTTGGTGGCAGCGAGGGCTTCCACCCACATCACTACCCAGCCACTGCATCTCTAATTGTTCGTTTTCCCACATCGAGCCCCCCCCCCCCCCCCCCCCCGAAGCAGCTGAAGCCAGGTCCTTCTGGGAAACCAGGAAACCTGTTGCAGGCTCTGGCTCCGGCCACTTGGGCTTAGGTGCTCCTCTGGGAAGTAGCCAGGCCTCGGAGGGGTGCCAGGCATTGTTCCAGGAGGGCAGAGGGTGGGAGAGACTTAAAAGACTTTCTACCCTGGGTGACCCTCTGCTGCAGGATTCAAGGGGGATGGGGGACTCTGAAGGATGCTTTCAGAGCCGACCCATCATTAAGAACTCAGATAATAGCCTCCACCCTTCACTGAGACACTTTAGGGGAGCCTTCAAAACTAGATTGGTAGTGCTGTTAAATAATAATGAAGGAATCTGGCTTTGAAGAGACTTCTGTGCACGCTCCTCTCTAAGGCCAGCCGCTCTGTGGTCATCCATTCTCCAGCCTAGTCTCTAGTTAGTGCTGACTGACAGCGGTTCTGTTACCAGCCGCCACCGCCGTCATGTTAGGGTGACTTAGTGATTAACAGCAGCAGCTTCTGGCTTACCCTTTTCTTCTGATAAGCAGCTCCAGACTTGCAAGTGCTCTGTGGCAGTCTTTTTACAGAGACAGTCTTAAAAGCAACTAATGGCCCGGTGGCTCCGGGCTGTGACTGTTACATAGTGAGGCTTCTTTGTTTACAGCTTGGAGCAGTGTTAGATATAAAATCAGAACCTGGTGACTGAGCAGTGGCCAGCTCTGTGCTACTTGGGGACACTTTGCCTCTGCTATAGGATATGTCCTCGCGGGAGCTATCTCCTAGGCTGGTCTCAACCCCCCAGGCTCAGATGATCCTTTTTACTTCAGCATCCCCAGTACCTGAGACCACTGACCCAGGCCATCACATGAGGCCCGGGGGATGAACCTCATTCTGGAGGTTCAGGTCCTATAGACATCAAGGTCATGGTGAAGAGCCCTGCCGAGTCTTGTTCTCCAGGCTGGGTATCTCTTCCTGTCTCAGTTAAGTGGGGAACATGGTCCAGTAAGGGTACAGTCTGCTGTCCGTCAGTGCCTGAACCTTCTGGGCAGACCAAGTGGAGCTATGAGTGCTTGAGTCAGCAGTTCAGGCCAGACAGGCAGAAGCCTGCAAAAGAGGACAGCATTGGAGATGAGGGGGGTGTGGTGGTATTGTGTTCCCCAAAATATTGTGTACCCTAATAAACTTATCTGGGGTCAGAGAACAGAATAGCCACTAGATACAGAGACTAGAAAATGGTGGCTCTCACGCCTTTAATCCCAGGAAGTGATGGCAGAAAGCAGAAAGGTATATAAGGTGTGAGGACCAGGAACTAGAGCTGGTTAAGCTTTTAGGCTTTGAGCAGCACAGTTCAGCTGAGATCCATTCGGATGAGGACTCAGAGGCTTCCAGTCCGAGGAAACAGGATCAGCTGAGGAATTAGCAAGGTGAGGTAGCTGTGGCTTGTTCTGTGTCTCTGATCTTCCAGCATTCACCCCAATACCTGGCCTCAGGTTTGATTTCCTTAATAAGACCATTTAAGATTCATGCTACAGGGGTGAGGTGGGGATGGGTTAGGAATGGGTGGGTAGGAAATGGCTAGATGGTATGCTGAGGTGTGTGTGTAGGGCATCCCTGCAGCTAAGGAGACAGAAGCTCTAAACAGTTGAGAAAGTATCTGCCCGCTGGCCCAGTGGCACCCGCAGAGCATCCCCTGTGCTTTAAAAATGAGTAGGACAGCTTTCACAGACAGGCTCTGAGGACCTTCTCATAGACTCAGCCTACTGGGTTGTTACCAATTCTGTCTCCACCCAAGGGAAGTCTTTCACTGATTCACACCGGGTGGCACCTCCTTCTCCCACTCTGAACTGGACACTGGCACCCCAAGAGTGAGAGGCATGGCCCTGCTTGGCTGCCTTCTCTTCATGGGCTTGAGTTCAGTCATCACCCACAGTAACTAGGTAGCAGTGGTTTAATCAGCACTGTCTAGGCACAGGACAACAGCACTTTGTTGATGGGATAAGGGATGGAGGGAGATGGTGCAGTAACTGTCTGGATGTCTGTCATGCGTGAAAAGCCTTTTGTCTCCAAAACCTGACGTAGAAATGCTTGCATCTGGGGATGTCAAAGATCCCTTCACCTTATGGTCATGGTTTTTTTTGTTTTAACTTGTGTTTATGCCATACTGTGTCTTCAGATGTATTTATAAAAGGCACTTTGAGCAGGACAATCGATTCCCCTGCCTGTCTTGTGGGGAATCCATTAATTCCTGGCCAAGTAGTTGGAAAGTGATGCTCAACTGCCCTGTCCAGCACCATGCAACTTTCCAGACCTTGTTATACCTGGGAGCTGTGGACAGAAATGCTGGAGGACTGGCCTAGCTCCTGTCGCTGTTTTTTGTTTCTGTTTTTGTTTTAATATGGAATACTCTATGACAGTGGTGGTTTTTAACCTGTAGATTGCGACCCCCTTTGGGTGACCCCTTCACCATCTCAGATATCCAGCATATCAGATATTTACATTATGATTCATAACAGCAAAATTACAGTCATGGAGTAGTAACAAAAATAATTTCATGATTGGGGGTTATCATAACATGGGGAACTGTATTAAAAGGTTGCAGCTTTAGGGAGGTTGAGAACCTCGGGGGAAGTAAGACTCAGGAAGGGACTGGTAAGAAGGCAGATTGATTCAAGGATATGAACGGGTGAGAGTATGATCTGAAGAGCCTGACCTTTAGTCAGAAACGGTTAGCTCAACATTGCTAAGTGCCACCAGCCTAGGATGTCATGCTAATGACCCAACATAGAGGAGGACATGATCCAGGGGGCGGTGGGCTGGTGCCACCTCAGGTGAAAGATGTTTCTGCAGAAGGGTCCACCCAGATCTCAGCCATTCTGGGTCATTCTTTAGTTGTTTGGAATACAATTGGTGTGTGATGTACTTAGGAAAGAAAGGGGAAAGTAAAGCCCTTTAGGTGAGAAAGCTCCTACATGGTTCACCACATACCTGTTATTTCATTAGCACTTGCTTACTAGGTAGGACCGAGCACCAGGTATGTATGACTAGGTGGTAGCTAGGCCCAAACTACCTCAGGCAGCTTGCTCCTAAGGCTGAGTGTGTGCAGATGCTGGACAGCTCTTGGTAGGGCCATGGGCACTGTGGAGAAGCCAGGAGCTGCTTTCTGCTTCAAAGCATGCTTCTCCCATGTTCTGCCAAGGGTGCTCTGCCCTCTTCCTGGTGCTTTCAAAGAAGGGTGTTCCTTTTGTCCCCTGCTGGCCCCACCCTCACACCTTCACAGGCCTGAGCCACCTAGGGTGGATTCCATTCAGCCTGCCTTGCTTCTTCTAATTTTACTCAGAGGTTGTGGATGTAGGAGAAAGTGGAATTAAGAGTTTCTCTTTCCTGCTCACCTGACTACAGTAGCCTCTCCAGATCCTGTTCCTTCAGCTCCCAGGCTGCCCACTTGCCACCCTCCAACTTCAGGGCTTTCTCAGGGCCATCTGGACCCACTGCTGGACCTGCTCCCAAACACCTCAGGCCTCATTTCCTGGGAGGTGTTTCCACACTCCTTCCTGAATTCTTGTCTCCCAGCTCTGATTCAATTCTCTACTGAATTAGGCACTTTATAAATCCTATATGTACTGTGGCTTATCTTATATCTGTGGGTCTTCTCTCCCAAGGCCAAAAGCTCCCAACGGGGGCAGGATTCACCTCGTGTTCATGGCAGTGTGTCTGGGATTTGGAAACATTTGTACATAATGAATGCTCAGTTAAGTGGGGTATGGGGAATTTGGGGAATGAGTGTGAGGATGAGTAGGAAACAGCATAGGGGTGAGTGAACATGTGTGGTGTTTCTGCAGGTGATATTCAAGTAAGCCCATAGAGTGAGCTGAGGCAGATACAAGGGGCCCATGGACTCTGAACATAAACCTTCCTCTAAGAGGCAAAACAAACAAACAAACAAAACAAAACAAAACAAAAACCAGAATGGGAGTGGGAGGGGGAAACTGACCCATATTTGAGGCCAGGACTAAAAGAGCCTGGTCAACAGGAGTTCCATCCTCTATGACCCCTTGGGGACCTTGGAAATGCTTGCCAGCCCCGGGGAGCCAGTGATTACTGTGTTGGAGAATGGTAGGTCTGGTCCCTCTGGGACTGAAGGGTGGTTTAGGATAGATTCTGAGAAGACACCTGTCACACTCTGGTCTGGAGTAGGATGAGAAGGCTAAATAGGGATGAACAGAACCCCTGGAGTGGGGTCTTACTCCTGGAGAAGTGCCCTTGCTGGGTCCGCCAGATAAAAATGTCCTTCTCCAGTCAGCTGAGTCATCAGGAGTGTGAGAAGTCATCTGAAGTTCTTGGAGAATTTATGTCTCGAGTTTGTAACAATCCCTTTCTTGGGGGTCATAACCTTGACTTGTGTTAAGCTTCACTGGTCGGATCAAAGATGTGTGAAATCCTCAAATGGGAACTTCTCAGAGCCTGAAGAGGTGCCCGTTCAGACGCAGTGGCCATTTGAAAGGGGGGCTGTGCTTGGGCAGGCAAGCCACTTCCTGATGAAGCTGGCACTGTGCTGTGTGTACACACATATAGGCACACAGGAGTACACATACTCACAGGTGCGTCCACACTCAAAATGTTGACCTGCTAGGACTCTGGAGTCACGAGGTCCATCAGACTTGTCTTCCACCCCACTTCTGTGTGCAGCGACTTGGTCAAATGCCTGGCTGGATCAGAGCGGAACGTGGTTTTCTTCCCACTTGGTTTTAGCCATAGCCTGTGGTCCAGGTGTGTGGCTGGGAAGCCATTAGGGGAGGCAGGTGTGTCTGGCAGCCATCGGAAAAGCTGTTAGGGAAGAGTCAGGCTCCCAGAGGTACAGTGGAGGTGGAGCCCTTTCCTGAGAGCTGTGCAGTACTTGGAGTCAGAGCAGGCGGTTCAGAGGAGCACTTGACGGTGCTCAGGCTTGTCTGCGGAAGGCTGGAGATGGATACTCAGTGGTGTTTCCTCTCTGATGTTCTCTGCCTGTGACTTCACTCCAAAGTGGCTGCAGGGCCTGGCCATTGCACTTGTATCTCAGGCAGGAGGCAGGACAAAGGCCCAGCAGCAGTGCCTTTGAAATTCTCCTTGAGTCCAACAACCTCTGCTGAGCTATAGCGTGGGCAGGGCTCAGTCTCACAGCCTGCGGCTGCAGATGCGACCTTCTGGTCGGGTGGGTCGGTCCACACCCAGGAGCCCCCGTGGCCGCATCTGGGGCATGGCTACCTCTGACACTCATGGCACCCCCTCCATTCCCCATGAAGTCATTCTCTTCTTGAACTTGAGGTGGATGAAGACAAGCCACTCTGCAGTCTCAGGCCGTGACCCCTGACTATGCTCAGGGCCATCGAGGAGGGGGGAGTGGACAGGCTGCTCACCTGTCTGGCACAGCTGGGGCCAGGTTTCACCTTGTTGATAGAGGTCAGGTGTGGAGCTCACATGATTCCTAATAACTGGGCCTGGAACAGAGTGGGTAATCAGCACCCGGCTCACTACCTCCCCCCCTTTTCCTCCTCACAGAGGGCTTTGGAAGGAGGAAGAAGATCTCTCTGTGGTTTGTGGGCTCTCTGCTGCTGGTGTCCACACTCATCCTGACCATCGGTCTTGCTGCCACCACCAGGACAGAGAATGTGACCGTGGGCGGCTACTACCCAGGGATCATTGTGAGTCCAGGACCTATGGGGGGGCTGGTCAGGATGTTTAGTGCTCCATGTAGAGAGACACATTCTCTGCTGGTCTATGGTGGGAGGGGGCCAGAGTCCTGGGAAAAATGACCCCAGCCTAATGCTTAGTATCGGAGAGCGTTTAGCAAAGAGGAAGGCCTGAGGGTTGCTGGTCAGAGGGTCCTAAGCTAGGCCATTGTCTTGCGCCATGCTGGCAGGCCAGTGTCATCACAGGGCCTTGGAAATAGAGGGGGCAGGAGAAGAGTGTGACTTGGTGAAGGTAGGGTGGATTCCGGGCCACATAAGTTTCCATGGTGAAGTGGGGAGGGGTCTGAGGCTGAGGATGGCCAGAGCCTGTGGAAGTCTGAAGAGATGACAACACACTGTCAGATCCCTGGAGGTCCAGCACTGCTGCCCCTGGACATTAACACATGCAGCAACCCCAGCCTAATTCCTGGAAGATGGGCTTGTGGTTTTGAGAGCCCTGTGAGGAGGTCACAGATTGAAGCTGTTGTTCATGATGCCACCATGAGAACAAGAAGTGTGCCAACTTCTCACTTCCCACAAAAGGGCAAATGAATCCAGTGACAGGATCAGTGATGTCAGCAAGGCAGGTCTCTCCGCCCTCAGGATCTAAACATGATTTACTGTCTATTTTATGTTTAGATTGCTCTGTATTTACACACCTTGTGAGTCATGTTATCTACCTGGGTGTAATCCACAGGTGACTCTGTAAAAAGTGTCTGTGCAGGAAAAGTGTTCCTGTAACATTGTATGAAGTGCATTCCAGAGATGCTAGCCTTACATAAGCTTCTTCTGCCACACTCCCTGGGCAAAGAGGGAGTCCTGAAATTCAGGAGCTAGAGGATATGAAGGTGCAGCATCTCACACTCTGAAAAATATGAAGATTGCCTTTGTGTGGTAGTTGGTCATTTTCCTCCAGCTATATTTGTTGAGATTTTCACCCCAGGAAGTCCTAGTTTTCATTCTTTGTTGCTGTGAGAAAACACCCTGGCAAAATACAACTTAGGGAGAAAGGGTTTATTTTTAGCTCACAATTTCAGGTTATAGTCCATTGTCTCTGGGAGGTCACAGTAACAGGAGCATGAAGCAGCTGGTCGTATCACATTCACAGCCAAGAGCAGAGAGAAATAAGCACATGATGATTGCTTGTTTACGTTCAGCTTGCTTCCTCCGTTCTCATAGTTCAGGACCTCCTTCCTAGGGAATAGTGCTGCCCTCAGTGGGCTGAGTCTTCCCACATTAGCTATCTTAAGTCAGTCTCCTAAAGACAACGACCACATCAGCCCGATGTAGACAACCCTTCACTGAGACTCTTTCCCCAGGTGTCTTTAGGTTGTGACAAGCCGATAAAGCTAATCGCCACACGACTACATTCCAACATAACAGTATTTCTGAGGGTAATACACAAGGAGATGTTTTCCTGGGAGATGAACTAACACTATGTTAACCAGAATTAGCTTTGTCTCCGACTTTTTATTGTCATGGAGACAGTAATGAAATTAGAGAAATTTGAGTAGAAGGTCAGAGAGACACTCCATACAGCAAAGCTGAGGGGTACCGGCCACCTCAGGGGAAGAACAGCCTGAGAACGAAAAAAAAATCCTTTTGGCAAAAATTCACATCCAAAGATATTAAATTTAGTATAAGTCTGACATTTGTGAACTGTGGGCAAGGAGTGTGGCCTTCAGAAGCTCAGTACTTGGAGAGATACCATTCTTCAGAGACTAGATGGGCAAGGCCTCCTGGGCTAGCAACTGACTCCTCAGAACATTACAGGCTCAGAGCAGTGTGTACAGAGCATGGCTGGAACTTGGGCCTCATGCCCTAGCTTTTTTTTTTTTTTTAAGATATTTATTTATTTATTATGTATACAGCATGTATGACTGCAGGCCAGAAGAGGGTACCAGATCTCATTACAGATAGTTGTGAGCCACCATGCGGTTGCTGGGAATTGAACTCAGGACCTCTAGAAGAGCAGTCAGTGCTCTTAACCTCTGAGCCATCTCTCCAGCCCCCGATGCCCCAGCTTTAAGATGAGGACAGGTGTAAGCATATGACCCTAACACCCAACTGTGCCTCTGTCTAGGAGAGCTCCTGGACTCCAAACCTCCATCCTGCCTTTCTCCACACCCAATCTGAAGACAGGGTGTGGGCAGGGTCTTGGTCTTAACAACTCTTCTGCTGAAACACCATAGGTGTCCAAGCTGCCAAATTCCTCTCCACCTTTCCTGGGCTGGCTGGGGAGAGAGTGTCAGAAGCTCAGCGTGAGATCCCTACAAAGGTGTACCAAGATGACCAAAAGATGACCAAAAGTTGGACTGATCTCATGGAAATATCAGCTTCCGTCTGTCCCACCAAGCAGGCTTTGGTGGGTGTGCTGTCCCTTTCTAGGGAAAGCCACTCCATGTCATGTGGTGCTTCCTACAGTGGAAGTGGCCACACTCTTTTCCTGACAAAGTATTTAATTTTAATTAAGACATTGTCATTTGTTACCTAAAGTTGGCCATTCTCCTGCCTCAGCTTCCCAAGTGCTAGGATATAGGCTATAAGTTAACATACCCAAGTGGACAAAAAACATTTAAGGGGTTATTAGTAAATTAAGGGGAATTAGTAAATATTTAAAATTTATATTTACTTAGCTTGGGAGGGTGGAATGTATGCTACGGTACATGTGTGGAGGTCAGAGGATTGGTCCTTTGCCTTCTGTCACGTGGGTCTTGGGGATTGAACTCAGGTCATCAGGCTTGCAAGCAAGTGCCTTCACATGCCAAGCTATCACGCCCGCTCAGGGACATTGTTAACTGTGATGGGCAGGATGATGCTAACCAAACGTCTCTTTCTCGTTCTTCCTTTCACCTCAGCTGGGCTTTGGGTCCTTCTTAGGAATCATTGGCATCCACCTGGTGGAGAACAGAAGGCAAATGGTAAGAAACGTCTCTTTCAACATGGGGTTGTGGGAGTGTTGGTCCTTCAATACAGGATGCTTCAGTTATGGCTGGGGTTTCCTCTCCACATTCATCCGAAACCCCTGGATTCCATATACTATACAACCCAAGACTCAGGGCCTAGGTGGTGCTACGCCACAGCTTGCTCTAAATGAGCATACCCCACTGAGGAACACAGGGAAGCAGAGAGAAAACCAGAGCAAGGGATGCGGGGGTCAGATCTTAGAAACAAAATTACTGTTCTATCCTGTGAAAAGACACCGTAACTAAGGCAACTTACAGAAGAAAACATTAACTTGGCTGCTGAAGTTAAGCTTCAGCAGGTAGAAGAACCTGGAGAGGAGATGGTGGAGCCTGGGCTATTAAACACACAGACTTACCTGAGATGGTGGAGCCTGGGCTATTAAACACACAGACTTACCTGAGGTGGTGGAGCCTGGGCTATTAAACACAGACTTACCTGGGGGGGGCAAAGCTTAATTCTTCATTTTATTTTTCTCTTTCTCCTCATGTCTCTTCATTTTTCTCTTATCCCTATTATACCACTTAAGACAAAAACTTCCATGCAAGAAATTACATCACAACCACACATTACATGTTTCCCTGAAACAAAGTAAAATCTTTACAAGGAAGAAATTGAATTGTGATCATATGCTACATGTTTTTCTTAAAAGCCCACAGTAGTTAATCATTTTCCTTTGTATTATTTCTCCAACCATAACATCTTCACCCCCAAGCAATGATCCTTTTATTATCGATTAGCATCGTTTTAAGCAAGCCGTGTCTATCTCGGCCAGTTCCTTTGCACTGGCAGGCAGCGGTCTGTGGTTTCGTTGTAGCAGATTCCTGTCCTATTTCTGCTCTACAAAACTTTACTCAAGTGGTCTAGCTAACCATCTGTCTTTACTTTACACACAATAGAGTCATCTGATTTTCTTTCATAACTTTGTTTTTGAAGGTGTATACTGAAGCCAGTGATTAATTCTGTAAGATACATGGCCAAGGAACTCAGACCTAACCTTGGGTGTAGGGACATAATTGCTTTCTTGGATCATCTTCCTGTTTTTCCACAGGCAGAATTCATGGGTCTATAATACATGAAACTTCCTTGTTCTTATTTTCTATGCTCAGCAAGTCTTACGTCTAGGAAAAAAGGAAGGTGACTTCTAGGCTTATTTTTATTTTTCTTGTATCTCTTATTGGAACAATTGGCAGAATAACCTAGACCATTTCCCTAATCATCTTTACTAACTGCACTAACCACCTGTATCTTTAAATCATTGATCTAAGTGTCATTGCTCTATAAAAATCATGTTTGGGGTTGGGGATTTAGCTCAGTTAGCTCAGTGGTAGAGCACTTACCTAGCAAGTGCAAGGCCCTGGGTTCGATCCTCTGCTCTACAAAAAAAAAAAAAAAAAAAAAAAAAAAGGCCCAGTGAGCTGTGGGATTTTCCCATAAAATAATCATACTATACTTGATACAGTGGGATTCTCTCACATAGCAATCACACCTTGCCAGTAGGAACAGGACAGCAGCAAGTCGGAGAAGCAAGGGGCATTCTGGAGACCATTCCTGGAGCAAAGCCTCTCCAGGCTGCACCCATCATAGCTTTGCTTCTGGTGAGCTGTACTCCATGAGCTCCATTCCTGACTGCAGCTCCTCTGACATGGCCACTGCTATTTGGTGCCTTGCTTACAGTTTCAAAGATTGAGTCCATGATCATCATGGTGGGGTGCATGGCAGCAGACCCAGGAAGACATGGTGCTGGAGAAGTAGCTGAGAGCTTACATCTGATCCTCAAACACCCGGTGGTGGTGGTGGTAGTGATGGTGGTAGAGCTGACTGGGGGTGGTGTGGAATCTTGAAACCTGAAAGTTCACTTTCAGTGACACACCACCTCCAACAAGGTCACACCTCTAATCCTTCCCAAGTAGTTTTACCAACTGCAGACTGAGCGTTCAAATATATGAGCATAGGGGAGGCCATTCTTATTCAGACAAACACAATAGTAGGCATTTAGATGATGATTGTCCAAGTTCATAGAGTATTAATAGCCATGTGTAGTACAGGGGACTATAGACTCTATTTGTTGGTGAACTGTTGTGGATTATTGCTGTAAGAATAAGTTGGTATACTTTTTTGGGTCTTGTCTAAGCAGCCACATTATTGTGGTACCATGGGTGAAGCTCCCCTGTCATTTTGAGGAAACACTGTCTCTCAGTAGCTTTCCTGGCCCTCTGGCTCTTACAATCTATCTGCTCCCTCTCCCATGATCTCTGAGCCTTAGGCACAGGAGTTGTGCTGTAGAAATATCAATTAGGGCCGGTAACCTCATGACCTCTTGTTCTCTGCATTTTGACCAGTTGTCCATCTGTTGCAAAGACAAGTTTCTTTGAGGGCTGAGAGCTAGCTATCTGGCTTGGCTCTTGTGCAAGATGTGTAGGACCTAGCTGGGCTGATAGCTTGGATGTGGTGCAAAGAGATTGGAATCTGTTCTTTCTCCATCAAATGAGCCTGGTGCCTATGTCAACTGTCTGACCATAAATATGTGGCTCTCAGTTCTGCCCCACTGGTCTATGGGTCTGCCTATGAGCCACACCATTTTGTTTTCTTCAACTTTGCCATACTCTCTGCAATCAGGATATGAGTCTTCCAGTTTTGTTGTGCATTTCCAGGTTGTTTGGCTTAAGCGAGATCCCTTGTAATTATCATATGTTGAACCTCCACAGTAAGATCTCTGGTAGGGACCGTGCTAAATGTGCGGTACTAAGGCAGAAGGCAGAGGGCTCAATCCCAGGAATACAACTGTTCCCCATTTGACTGGCAAGTTTTTTTTTTTAAAACTTCTTTCACAAATGCTTTTGGTTTTCTGAGTATGAGTTTTGTTTTTATTAACTTTATTTCTAGTTTTATTCATTAAAGGGTACTGTGTGGCTTTTGCTAAGTTCATTCCCAGCCTGCAAGGCATAGAGCTCACTTTTGTTTCTGACAGCTTTTCAGGGGATCCCTTGGGATTGTGTCTGCAAGATTGTGTCACCTCTCCTGGTGGAGTCCAGAAACCCTGGCCGTGGCTCCTCTGGGCCTGGCAGTTTGAGTGTAAAGACTCAGAGATGATGTAGTGGTGAGGGCAGCAGGTAGGTCCCCCAGTGGACAAGTGGAGTTGGTCCCTGCATCCTTAGATTCTCCTGATGAGCTGTGTGTGGCTCCTGCATACTCTTGCTTCTGCCCTTGTATGACAAGCACACATTTCAATAGAACACACATTTATGATTGGGTTCCTTACTTGTGCACATCTGGAAGCTTCACCCCTGCTGACTGGCCTTCATGGTGCTAGAACGTCCTCTGCATGGTCCTGGATGAGGAAAGTAATCATTGGTACCACCTAGCGATAAACCCTGTGACCTGCAACAGTGATCTGCCTGTGAGATATACTGGTGTAATAGTGACACACATGTCATGGGGGTAACCAATTGTTAAAAAAATTTAAAGTCCACTCCATGAGATAGAGTCTATACCTGACACTGATCAACTGTCTGAGAACCTGAGACTGAATAGGCCATGGGCCTGTAGGAAGCCTACTAAGGAAATTAAAAAATGGTATTGGATACCTTACATCTGAGCCCACCATAAGTGCTGTAGTACTAGGGAACTGAGCCACTCTGGACTTCCGTGCTGTCTAGGGCAGTGAGCATTCAGAAATGGGGGCCACTGTTTTGTATCTCCAGGGGGGCAGGCATTTAGGTTGTTCCAAGGAAGGGCAGCAGGCGGGCAGTTTCAGCCAAAGAGAGGATAGCTATGTTTATCTGTGCAAAACAATTTTCTTTTGGTTTCTCTCTATTTTAAAATTGTGCTGTAGAAAAAAATGTAAGCATATGTAAGAGCAGACTGGCGCAATACCCCAGGTATACCCATCACCTCTCAGCCAGTTCAGACCTCATCTCTGGTTCCTTCTGTGCTTCCCGTGGGAGGCTGAGGCAAGTCCCAGACACTCACTACATTTGTCCTTGCTCCACTATGTCCACTCTGAGGGTGGAATCTAATTAGAAATGATTTCACCATTATCTCTGCCTATTATCATGACAATCTCCAGTGGAAACCAAAGACAGACTCAGAGGGAGGGAGAACAAGCAGCATTCCCTGGAGAGGGCTTCCGCGCCTGCTGAGCCTCCTCTGAGCACCATCCCCTCCCTTCCTGCGTTCCCTTCACTCAGTGGTTCTCAGCATCCAACTGACTCAAGATGACACTTCTGTGACTGGGAGGTACAGCACCATCACTCTGAAACAGGAAATTCTTGTGGCAATTTGTCACAGGAAGTGCAGCAACTGGGTCTCTCCCCTGTCGGTGGTACCTCCGTTCCCCCTCTTGAGGCAGGTGTGGCCTGCATGTCCTTCCTGAACCTTTTAGGGCCACACTGGAGCTGTGGGTCACAGGCCCTTCCTTCTTCCTCACAGGGGCTGAGGAAGGAGCTGCATGCTGTCAAGATGGTCTGCAGCCAGTCTCTCTCTCTCTCTCTCTCTCTCTCTCTCTCTCTCTCTCTCCCTCACTCCCTCTCTCCCTCTCTCCCTCTCTCTCTCCCTCTTTCTCCCTCTTTCTCCCTCCCCCTCCATCTCTCTCCCTCCCTCTCCCTCCCCTCCTTCCCCTCCCCTCCCTCTCTTTTCCTTTCTTTCCCTCTCTCTCCTTGTCTTTCTGTCTCTTTCTTTGTGTTTTCTGTTCTTCTCTCTCTTCCTCTCTTTCTCTCTCTTTCTCTCTCTTTCCCTCTGTTTCTGTTTCTCTCTCTCTCTCTCTCTCTCTCTCTCTCTCTCTCTCGAACTGGCACACTGGAGGGTTTCTTTACTTTCTGTTTCTTCACACATGCCCCTGGGCTCAGGGGAGGGGAACTCGGGCTGTCTTTTTCTCTTGTGTGCACTTTGACTTGGACCCAGCTCAGTCATCACCGCTGTGTGGTCACTCTGTTTCAGATGGCTGGGGGATGGCCAGGCATCACGATGGCCAGAACAGAAATGCTGGCTTCCTGTCCATGAGACACAGGGGTGCCCAGTGGTGGCTCTGTTTTTGGAAGGGCTGGGTTCTCCAGACCTTACTTCAGAAAGCTGGCAGCCTTTGCTCAGTCACTTTTTTCAGCACCTGGAACAGCTCCCACCACAGTTCCAGTGCTGCAGGGTGACCATGCCTGTGGTGGGGACTGATGGGGTTAGAGACCCAACACCTAACTGTCTGGTGGTCCTTGTTCATCAGAGGGCGGTGCTTCCATCCCCGGTGTGTGGGTAACCCACCTGCCCTCAGCCCTGTGGTGCGCTGCCCGCTTGCCTCTCTTGTCTAGTACTCAAGCTTAGTCTCTTTGACGCTGACACTTCATCCTGCTACCATGAACCTGCCCTCAGGTTCTGGGATGACTGGAGACGTGGAGGATGAAGAGGACAGAGTGCTGGTTGGGATAGCCTCACCTGGTTGGTTGGCAAGAACTGTGGAGAGCAGCCAGCATTGGTCAAGGGTGACATGGTAGCCCCAGAGGCTTCAGGATGACATGTTCTCATTAGGATAGGCTCCAAGTTGTCCCTGTGAGGTGTATTTTGTGTCCCCAGCTGGCAGGGTTGGCTGTGAAACCATGTGACTGATGGCTGTGACTGGGTGGGTGGCAGTGTGGAGGATGGAAAGGGAGCTTCACGAGTGTGTAATTCACATGGATGGAGGATGTGGAAGTGACAGACTGTTTGTGTGGAGTTGTGTTGGTCATGCACTCGGGAGGCAGAGCCAGGTGGATCTCTGTGAGTTTGAGGCCAGCCTGGTCTACAAAGGGAGTTTCAGGACAGGCTCCAAAACTACACAAAGAAACTTTGTCTCGAAAAACCAAACCAACCAACCAACCAACCAACCAACCAACCAACCAAATAAATAAATAAATAAATAAATAAATAAATAAATAAACAAAAAAAATACCCAGGATGAAATAAAATGCAGGTTGATTTCTTATGAGATAGGATCTCACTGAGTAGTGGAGGCCTTGAACTCACGACCCTTCTGCCTCATCCTCCTGAGCACTGGGGTTATGAGTGCACTACCACACCTGGGTCCAGGAATCTTCCGAGTTCGTTTTCCTGTTTGTTTGGTTAATCTGGAACTGTGTCACAAGAAAAACTGAAGATAAATGTGGTCAACAACTATAAGGAGGTTTTCAGCCTCATGGTCAGAGAAATGTAAATTGAGGCAAATATCTTTTTTAGCACCAATTTAATGTCATTCTGGACTCGAGGAAGTGGACATTCTATGGCTAAGTGTGTTTATAGGACAGTGTAGCATTCCTTATTAAAATTTTAAAGTGCAAAGAACCTAAATACGTTGCATGTCCAAGTACCAGGTATGTTCAAGGAATTTATCCTACAGAAACACCCCTTTGTGAACCCATACACTTGTATATATTGTATATTTATATATATGGAATCTACAGCAGACAGTTTAAGTACCATGGACAGGCACTCGGTCACCAGTGGCCAGAATGAATCTAGTTGTTGGAAGCCCAGGGCAAGTACTCATGTGTCTGAAAATGGGACACAGTGCAGTTGGGCGTGCAGAGGTGAGGGCAGAGAGTATACCTCATGCAGTGGTTGCCCCTGTGTCAATGGAACCCACAGAGTGGACCAGTGGGTGAGTATGTGGCTGAGTCACTGGTGGGTGGAAGTAAAGTGGTGTTGGTCTGGCCAGGGTGCCACAAACGTCCGCTAGAACTCTGATTGTGTCCAAGGCTGTTTTGAGGTTGAGACCCCACACTCCTCTATCTTCTCTTCCTAGCTGGTGGCGGCCATCGTGTTCATCAGTTTTGGTGTTGTGGCAGCATTCTGCTGTGCCATAGTGGATGGTGTGTTCGCAGCACGGCACATTGTGAGTACTGCCTTTGACTGGTGCACAGTCTATCTCTAGGGCTCAATGCCCATGTGGGAAACAAAATTTCAGTTACAGAGCCCGACTCCGACATCTTCACACGAGCTTCAGCTCAGCTGCCATGGTTGTCCTTCCTTTTCTGGAGTCTGGCTCCAGCAACTCAAATCCTCTGCCTCCCACAGGTCACACACACACAAACACATACCACACACAGAAGGCACAAATACAACCACACACAGCAAATACAAATACCCACCACACAAGCAGGCACAAACACACATGCCACACACAGAAGACATAAACACTACCACACAGAAGGCACAAACACACACCATATCCAGCAGGCACAAACACACTCCATATACAGCAGACACAAATACACACAACCATATACAGTAACCATAAACAACCACACTTAGTAGGCGTGCGTGCACACATATGCACACACACACATGCCACACACAGCAGACATAAACACTACCACACAGAAGGCACAAATACAACCATATACAGTAAGCATAAACAACCACACCCAGTAGGTGTGCATGCACATGTGTGTGTGCACACACACACAGCAGACACAAACATACAACAGGTACAAACATATGCATCACACAGCAGACGCAAACATCCCTCATTATTTCAGTCACCCTCTGCCCCCACCCAATCCTCCCCAACCACTAGGGAACTCTTGTCTCCAGCCCCTTGGTTCTGGAGCTCTGTGTCCAGGTGACTGTCCACAGTGCACTCACCACACTTAAAGCCAAATGCACTGTGAAATCTCGGACTTTGCTCTTGCGTGTGCTTACACTTCCATGTTCTCTCTTTGAAGATTGTTGCTAACGTGGGACTACATATATGAAAAACCTTTTTATCTATAGGAAACGGACTTTAAGAGGATGTAGAGTCCTGCTGGTGGCACAGTTAGGGACCATGGAAGGGAGCACTGCTTGTATCTGTTTGAACTGTAGCTAATCTGAACTTTGCCCCCACAGGGAACAGGTGTGCTTTCTCGCCTGTTTAGCAGCTATGGGGTCAGGCAGGTTCCCAGGTGCCATAGGCAAATGATGAGCCACCAGGCTCCCTGCCGAATGCAGGAGAGCAAATTAAGGAATAAGTACATAGAGTATGTGTGGGAGCCGTTTTCAGGTTTCTCGTGGCTTTACCCAGCAGGTCCCCATAGAGGATGATTAGGACCACGGGCCTGAGTGCAGGTGTCTGAGATGGTTTGCACTTGGCTGTGCTGTGGGGGAGGTCATTTGCTCCACCCCTTGGCATCTCTATAAATACAGAGACAGTCAGGGCCCGTTGGAATAGGTTCCCGGCCCTCTCGAGGCTATCCTTTATTTTCTATCTGTTTATCTCCACAATATAAATCCTTCTATCTAATATTTCCTGCTGCTCACACTCAAGAAAACTCTGGGGAGCTGTGGGGTTGATGGGTAAACGCCCCACAAGTATGTCATATGACATGCTCTGCTGTGATGTGTGCTGTAGCATGAATAATATGGCACAATATAAAAGGCACAGTAGAACATGATGTGATGTGGTACAGACTATGGTGTGAGAGAATAAATAGACTGTGATGAAGGAGGAGGTGACAGCATGATGTCATGTGATATAAACATGCTGTGATGTGGAGTGGCAACATGGTAGGCTGTGATCTGAATGATATGTACTATGACACAATGTGGTGTGGTACAATGTGTTGTGACACAGGTGGTGATGAGTAGCATCATATGGTGTGATGGGCTCATATAATGTGCATGGCATGATATGAGGTGTAAGGGACATGATGATAATGATGGCTTGGTATGTACCAACCAGGTAGGAATTCTGTGCATGTGCATTTGCACGTTTGTACACCTCTGTATGTGTGTATGTACAGGAGTATGTAACTCCCCCAGCACCTGCAGTTTGGTGTTCAGGCATCTGGCCCTTGCCTTCCCTGGACAGGCATATAGACTACAGTGCTCCCAAAAGAATGTGCCAGTCCTGCCTTGAGATTCGGTCCCTGTGTAGGGTAAGGTTTCCTCAGTCCCATGTCCTCTCAGCTCTTCAGCGCCTGTCTGGGAGAAGTCACCTTCCAAAGACTTCTGTCTCCAGGTAAGGGAAGTCTCCTGGCTGCAGCCATAGGTGTGAAAGGACTCTATTTACCCTTCCTTGCTTTACTGATAAGAAGAGTCTAGAAGGTAGTCTGTCTGTCTGCATATCTGTCCGTGTACCTGCTGCATGCAACCGCCTGAGCATGCCCATCTGTTTGTACCCATCCCTGTGTACCTGCCTTTGTGTGCAGATAGGACAGGACCTCTGAGGAGTGGTCATTATAATTGAGAGTCCAGCAGGGTCCACACGAGCAGCACTGGCTGGGCCCTGATGCACAGTATCATCTAGTCACCCTAAAGTCTAGACCCCTGGTGTCCTGTGGTCGGTTACAGTTCTGTGGGGTGGGTAGCCAGACTGTTGGTGACTCATTGGGGTCCGCTTCGGAGGCCACTGGTATCCTGCGAATACACGCTAAGCTGCCACCACTTGGGAAGACAGTGTGAAGACTCCATTCCACTTCACACCATCATCTATCTCTCCCTGGAAAGTCCACTGGGGAAGGATCTGAGTCTTGCCATATTGTGATGAAGGCCATGTAAGTCTGAGAACCCTGAAGCCAGCTCTCCAGTCCCAACTGCAGCCACCTGTCTTCACCTGTCACCCCTGTCACACCTGCTTCCTTCATGTATCACCTGGGGCCAATAGGTCTGCCTCCAGTCTGAATCTGTCCACACCCAGCCTGGCACACAGCTGTTATGCCCCACCGTAGCTACTGCCTGCCACTCGTGAATGACTCTTTGCTGCCAGAATTACTCATGGTTTCTAGACCCCACTTAGGTCAGGAGTAGTGCCATTGATACAGAGAAATGAACCTGAAGAAGCATTTATGGGTTATATGGCTTTGTGGCACTTTAAGTCCCAGGCCCCAGCTGTCTTCTGCCTTAGCAGTTGTAGAAATTGCCTCCTTGTTGCTCTGCCCTGCTGCGCTCACCTACAGCTCTAGCTTACCTTGGCTTCCTTATGATTCAATGCTGTGTTGGATCCATGAATGTTGGAGACACAGAGTGGGGACGTGGTGAGCTGGGAATGGATGAGCTTATGTCAAGCAGTGGGGCATGACATATGAAAGGAAGGATGGATGGATGATCGATGCCTAAGTGAATAGATGGGTGATTTGGATGGACGAGTGAATCAGTCCCAAATCTTTTATTCCCTTCCTAGTAGAAGAAACCCAGTTTTCTTTTAGGGAGAGAGAAGCCAAGTGCCCCTGGTGAGATGTAGACCACCCCTTGTCCCGTTCAGCAGCATTCCCCTTGTCCCTGTGCTGATGTGTGTGCCCAGCAGGTAGATGGAGGGTGTCTGTAATTCTCCCCTCTACAGCCTTCTGGGCTACACACACAATTGCTATGGCAGGCAATAGTGTGTGGCCTTGGTCCTGCTCCAGTCCATGGAAGGCAAGCCTGAAATGACCACTCCTGGTTGGGGATGACCAGTCCATCCCTTTTACATTTATTTCTCTAGGAACCAAGACCTCTCAGCGCAGGAAGGTGCCAGTTCTACCCCAGTGGGACTGGGTACTTATATGATGTCTATCAGACAGAGGTGAGCCCCTTTGGCCCGCGTGGCTTCCATATCCCCCAAGTCTTCTGGGTCTGGTTAAAATGGCTTCCTGCTGTGTGCATATCAAGGCATTGAAAGCCAGGAGCTATCCGTGACAGTTCAATGCATGCTGGCACTCTCTTTGGAATCACAGCTGCACCCTTTCCTCTTTGACACAGTGTTAGGATTCATCTGTCCAGTTCTGTGTGGTCAATTAGCATTCCAATGAGCATTTTCACTGACTTAATCACTGCCATGAAACACTGGGATCACACATGTGCAGTGTTCAAGGGACTCTCTGGCTCTCCCTGGGCTGGGGACAGCTGTAGTGTGACCTCACTCTTAAGCTGAATGAGATGCCAGGAAGAACAAGCATGCACAGCAGCTAACCTATGAGACCGGCCCAGGTGGGCACTGACACATGGCTCAGTTGGGCTGTCTACACCAGTGCTGTGGGGATTCCAGACCTGTAGAAGGTTGAAAATGCATGCGCTGGACATTCCAGAAAAAAGATGTCAACAATAGATGGTTGGGGGATGTGGGTGGGGATTCTGACAGCCCTGCCTCACCCAGGCCTGCTCTGATCTACCTAGTGCTGTCCTGTCCAGCCCCATCTTGTCCTGCTCCGCCCTGTCCTGCCCCATCTAATCCTATCCTGTGTCCTGCCCTGCCCAACCACGCCCCACCCCACCCTGCCATGAATCAGGGAGGGTCCTGGTAATGCAGCCCTGCTCTTGGATGGGGAAGGTCTTAGACCTAGGCTGCCTGCTGTCTGTGTAGGATAAAGTATGAACCTGCCTGTCTCTACCCCAGGTCACCTGCTACTCTCTGAGTGGAAGGTGCCAGCTGAAAGTGAGGAGCAACACATGTTACTGCTGTGACCTGTATGCTTGTGGGAGGTAAGGCTGCATCAGGAGTCTGTGCACACACATGTAAACATACTCAGCATGTAAACACACACACACATACTCATATGCACAGAAGCAAAACCTTGCACAGATATCTGTCCATAAGAGAGACCCCCATTTCTCTCTCCCTATATCTACTTGCATGTTCTGTTTCTTCCTCTGGATGTAGTTTCAGCAGTGGAAAAGTGGATTCTCAGAGTGGTTGGGTCTCCACCCAAGAGCACACACAGAATGTGGAAGTACTTAAACGTGGCCTGGCCCTTGTTTGTCGCATACCTTGAGGCAGCTGGCCACCAGTGAGCCACCAACACATCTCAGTTTTGCTCTGCTCCCTCTTGGGGTTGAGATCCACCTGCAGCTTCCTGTTACCATATACATGGAAAATGAGAACACAAAATGCTTGCTTATTCTGGCATGGAAGGTAGCTCAGCCACCATGCTAGCTCTGGTCATTAAGGGCCCAGGGTGTAGTAAGTTGGGACATCCTCTGTCCACTTTCCACCCCACGGTGAGCCTGCTGGAGCCTCCCTGGCTAGTCCCACCAAATGAATCCCCAGAGAAGCTGAGAGGTCTCTAACTTGTTTGAGAAGTTTTCACCTGGGTGGGAGGAGATAAGAAAATAAGTGCATTAGAGGAGCCAGAGGCCCCAGGCACCGGGAGCCCCAGGGATTCTGGTGTAGCCTGCTTCTCAGGGTCTATCTATGGGGCTCCAGGCCTTTGCCACACCTCACATGCATTTCCTTCCCACTGGAAACATCTCCCCAGGGCTCTGGAGGAACCTTGGTGCTTTATGCCAGGCCTGATTACCCTCTGCTGCTCTTCAGTGGTGGCCAGGACCACTCTAGTGTGCTTCTTGTAGAGTGTCCATGTCTGAATGATGTCTTGGTGATTAGAAGTGTCATTGTTTAAATGGTCCCCTTTAACTGACTTTCTAGATCTGTGAGGTGAGAGTTAAAGTGATGGAGTTGGAGGTACAGTTAGAGTTAGGGCTGGAAGTAGAATTCTGGCTGGTAGTGGAGTTGGGTTTGGTATTACGGTTAGAGTTAGGGTATGGCTAAGGCTAACATTAGGGTTAGGATCATGGTTTAGGGTTTATGTCATGGTTAGCACTAAGGCAAGAGCTAAGTTTCTTTTTTGGGGGGGTGGAATTATGTTTAGTGTTGGGTTTGCATTTGATGTTTAGAGATTGGGTTAGGCTGGTTTAAGTTAGTGTTGGCGTTGGGGTATATGTCAAAGGCCAGGGCTAGGATGGGGTCAGTTAGGATTATTCTAGAGTTACCATTGTGGTTAGGTTTAGGGTGGTTGTTGTCCTTTGGGTTGTGTTTAGTCAGGGTTTGGACCAGGGTCATTTCTAGGGTTCAGGTTAGGGTCATTCGTTTTGGGTTTGGAGTTAGTTATGACAATTATTGGGGTCTAGTTAGGGTTAGAGCTGGCTCTAGGTGAGGGTTTGGGTGCAGTAATGTTAAGGCTCGAGCTAGGGCAGGCTTTGTGTTAGGGTAAGGTTGACACAGATGTTAGAGTGTTAGTTAGAGTTAATGGTAGGGCTAGTTCAATGGCTGCGGTTAGGGCCTGTGTTGGGGTTATGATTAGATGATTATTTAGGGTTTTTGCTGGCTATAGTGTTACATTAGGGTTGGGGCTATAGTAAGGTGAAGTGTTAGCATTTGGTTCGAAATACAGGTAGGCTTAGGGCTGCTGTTCTGTTTTGAAGTTGAGGTTCAAGTTTAGGGTTAAATTTGTGGTTGGGTTATGGTTACAGTTAGGGTTAGTGTTTAGGTTAGGATTAGGGTTAGTACTAGGCCTTGGGCCAGGGCTAGTTTAAATAGAGAATTGGTGTTGGTATTTGAGTTAGGATTAGGTTTTTGATTAAAGTTAAATTCAAGATGGGCATGGTAGTGCATGCCTTTAATCCCTGCACTAGGGAGGAAGAGGCAAGTGGATCCCTGAGTTCAAGGCCATATTGGTCTACAGAGATAGTTCTAGGACAGCCAGGGCTACACAGTGTCTTGAAAAACAACAGAGTGCTCAGTGTAGTGCTAAGACTAGGTTAAAACTGTGGTTTGGTGTTCAGGTTGTGATTTAGAGCTATGGTTAGTTTTTGGTTTAGGTTAATCCTAGAGTTAGATGGCATTGGCGTTTGGCCTTAGGGTTAGGGTTATGGCTATGCTAAGTTTAGGGCTAGGGCAAGGGTTAGAGTCAGTTTTAGGGCTAGGATATGGGTTAGGGTTGGTTACAGGGTTGTGGTTATGCTTGTAATTAAGACTGTGGTCATACTTGGTTTGGGACCTTAGGGTTCTATGAAAGTTTAGGGTTGATATTGGAGTTGAGGTTTAGGATTAATGTTGGGGTGACAATGTGTTTGGTGTTAGGGTTAAGGTTAGGGGTAGACATCAGGGCCTAGAAGGGCTAGTTATAATTTTGGGGCTAGAGTTAAGGTTGAAGTTTGTTTAAGGGATAGGCCCAGGACCTGCCCTAGGTTTAGGTCTGGGGCTGGCTTTGGCTAGTAGTTATCTATAGCTATGGTCACAGTTATGGTTTAGGATTAGGATTGGCTTTGGGATTAGCTTTAGAATTGTGTTGGTTTCTGAATTCTTGTTTAGGGTTGGTGTTAGGTTTGACATTGAATTTAAGCTTAATTGTAGGGTTAGGGGTTATTATTAGGGCAACGCTAGCATAGATTTAGCTTGGGGTGGTGTTGGGATCCTGGGTGTGATGAGGGTTAGGTTTAGTTTAAGGTTATGTTAGATGTAGGCTTGGTGTGGAGTTAGGGTTAGGAATGACTCTCTGGTTGGGGTTTAGGGTTAGGGCTAGTATTGGAGTTTGAGGGTTAGTATTAGAGCTATGTTTAAGAGTTAGGGTGGTTGTTAGAGAATTGTTTACTGTTTATTAAGATACAGTAAATGTTAAGGTTAAGCTTAGGTTTACAGCTAGGTCTGGGGTTAGACTTAAGGCTCAGACCCAGGACTATGGCTTGGTTTAGGTTGTTATTGGTGTTGTAGTCAGGATTAGTGTTGGAATTTGGTTCAGTGTTAGAATTAGGATTGGACTTTGGTTTAGGGTTATTAGAAGGCTAGTTATTGGAGGGTTAGCATGTGGTTGGACATTCAGATTATGGCTAATGCTAAGGATAAGGCTATGACTAGGGCTGGTGTTTGGTTATGTTTGGTGTTGGTATTGAGTTGAATTTAGTCTTAGGTCTATGGTTAAAGTTAGATTCAAAGTTAAATCTAGAATTGGGGCTAGCTTAGGGTTGGATATGCTTGCAATTACAGTTAAGACCACAGCCTTGTGGTTGTGCTTGGTTTGAGGGTGTAGGTCATGTGAAAGGTTAGGGGTGATGTTGAGCTGGGGTTAGGGTTAATGTTAATGCTAGGGGTTTGGGGTTAGTGTTAGGATTTTGACTTGAGATAGGGCTTGGGTTAGAGACTAGGGCCAGTTTATGCTTAAGTTTAGGGATTGGTTTAATGGTAGAATTTGGATATGGGTAGGACTGTGGTTTGGTTTAGATTTGGTGTTGGTCTTAGGACCAGGGTTAGGGTTAAGTTTTGGTTTGGAATGGGGACCTGAAAGACTTAGGATTAAGTGTAGTGATATATTTAGGCTTTGGGTTTAGGTTGTGTTTGGAATTGTAGTTTTAAGGCTATGGATAATCATTTGGTTGGACATTTGATTGGGTAAGTTTGGGGTCTGTGTTGTTTTTATAGCCATGACTGTCTCTAGAGCTGTCTTAGCCTTGTTGTTGGGGGTTAGCTTTTCTTCAGGGAAAGTGTTTTGTTATAGCTATTTTTATGACTAGAGTTATATATGATTTGGGGGTTTGGGTTGTTTTTTTGGGGGGGTCAAGACTACTTCTAGCTTTAAGATTATCGTTGGGGATTATGGTTAGGCTTAGGGTCAGTGGTAAGGCTGCCTAAAGACCCACTCTATTCTTTCTCTTCAAGAGAGTGGCCCAAAGTCTGCTGGGCTTCTCTGGTTTGGAAGCTGAGAGCTTACATGGTTCCTTTACTAACTACCCACCAGCCCGTACTGCCCCAGGGGTGATGTTCATGACTGTGGCTCTAAGCTATGAGGGCTCATTGACTAGACACAGCTTTAACTCACAGAATGGTCCCCCAACCATGGCATGATGTCCTGGGCTGTTGCCTGACAACAGTTCCTATGCATAGGTTGGTGTACTGGCCATGGATCTGGCACTCGATGGTGGCCATCTAACCACAGATCTAATTCTTGGGGGTAACCTGGCCACGTTCTAGCAATGAGGGCAGTGACTTTGTTCTCCCTCTTATAGCACAGAGCCCTCGCCTATCTACTATGAATTTGTGGGTGTACGGAGCTGCCAGGATGTGATCCACCTGTACCGGCTGCTCTGGGTGTCCACAGTGCTGAATGTCCTGGGCCTGTGCCTTGGCATTATCACAGCCGCAGTCCTAGGAGCCTTCAAGGACATGGTGAGTAGTATCATCCTACGTGTTTCCAGCCAGGTGGTCATAGTCCAGAGCTCAGTGGCTCCCTTGACAATAGACCTAAACTCTCCAGTGATTTGCATGTCAGATGGTAACTAGGGTTACCAATCAGTTGCTCTGGAAACAGCACTTGATCACCTCTGGTTGAATCTTCTCCCATTCTCTTAGGCAGGCAGAGCTTGTTGTCATCTAAGAATGGAACTCACCTGCAAAGCTACTCTGTCAACTGTGAGGTTCATGATTGCCTGGGCTGGTAATGGTTCTGTGCAGGCTTGGACCTCATTTGAACAAGCTGGATGAGAGAACTGAAATTCACCCATGCCTACTTCCTGCTGAGCCAGCCCTGCTGAACCTGCCCTTAAGCTCTGGCCTGCTACCCTATCATCACTGTGTAGAATTGTCCTTGTGTCCTTTTGGGGGTCCATGGCAAACCTTTTAGGGGTTCTTCCAGATTCACAGGGCTGCAGAACAAGGGCAGTTCTTCTTGTGCTCAGCCTGTTTGTTGCAGCCCAGAGTTGCTGCTTAGCTGTTTTTTCTCAGGTTTCTGGTTGCCAGGGAGTTTTAGGAATGTCTCCTCAGGACCTGAATTCCCACAGTCTAGTTCTTGGGCTCTAGTAGGCTACCTCTTCAGGTGGCAGCTCCAGGTGGTGACTCCAACCCAGAGACCATAAACTTTCTGTGAAGTCATAAAGAGAGGGTTGGCCTTTTTTGTGGCTTGGCTTAGGGCTCCCCAGAGGACCACGCTGTAGTACCGCCTTGAATGGGTTTGAGGGTGTCTTGGGTTGGATACTCACCTCCTCTTTCCTCACAGGTCCCTCTGTCTCAGCTGGCCTATGGCCCATCTCCACCACCTCAGATCCTCTACAACCCTGCCCAGCAGATCCTCGCCTACACTGGCTTGTGCCCTCCATCTATGACTGTGCCAACTTGTTCCTCCTACCCTTTGCCACTTCAGGTAGGCAAGTGTTACCTTCTGGGGTTGGGCATGCTGTGGAGTCAGTGGTTGTTTCTGTGGGCTCCTTAGTAGACAGGGTATGGCTGTGAGTTGAGAAGGATGTGCTTTGATCTAGATGATGGGGCCTGGGATCATTATGGGGTGGGCCATATCATTTTCAAGGTGCATTGCTGCTCATGGCCCTAGTAAGCCATGAGAGTGTTCTTCCTACTGGAAGAACCATTTATTTCAGATACTGTTTTTAGCTGCTTTATATACTGTCTAGCTTAGCATGAACTGGCCTTACACAGGCAGGGGAACTGAGGATGCCACTGGCTGCCTGGGTTCTGAACTCTTACACGACACAAGAGTGTTCTAAGTGGAGCCAGGTGCATGCCAACATCCACTGAAATTTATCTACAAAGCTACCAACCCTGTAAGGCTCACGTGTCCTGTGCTGTGGACCTTGAGGCCATCAGGGGAGGAGGTCTGGGATAAGATCTTGTTTGAACAGGGCTTTGCCTCTGTTCCACGCTTGGCTTGTTTATGTCCTCTGAAGCTCTGGTGGTCATGAATGAAAGGGCCCTGGCTGTCCAATGATATGGACTTGGACTTTGCACTGTGGACGTGTGGTTCTCCTGGCTTGCTTCTTAGCACTGTGAGGTGTCAGGCAGGCCCTGTCCTCTACCTACCTGTGCAGAAACCCCCAGTCACGGCAACCAAACCATCTGTAGACGTTGTCCAGTGTCTCCTGCGGGGAGATTGAGAACAGGTCTAGACAAACCTTTCTAGATGGGGTGATGCCTGCTCATGCGGCCTGGGTGCTCAATGGCTTGTCTTACGGCACTAACAGAAGCAGTTGTGAGACTCACAGAGCGGTGTTGAGTATCTCTCTGTCATCACACTCTGCTGAAATGAGTTTCTTTGACCTGTGGGGCCTGGTGAATGGAGTGAAGTCATTTGTTTTGAAGTCACCTGTCCTCAGGTACTCCCCCACCCCCAGGAGACCTGCACCTAGTGAGTCACACAAAAGGAAAGTGAGGCCTTGCCAAGCCAACAGACTGTTTGGGGGCAGAGCTTGAGTGTCAAGCTCTGACCATCTTGACTGGCGGCCCAGCATAGTGTCCAGGTGGGAGCAGTCTTTTGATCATCTGGGTTCCACATTTGTGACGTGTGGGGGCTGATAGCATGTACAGCTGGAAGAAGGCATGGGCACCCAAGTGTCTAGGTACAAAAGTACAGCTTCCTTCCATTTTCTGGGGCTCACTGGTGCCCTGGACTCAGAAAGGTGAGGTCATTGTACCTACCCACTCAAGGTCCCTTTTCTCTGTACTGCAACTTCCTCTGCTTCTCTGCAAAAGGAGCTAGCTAGGGCCGTAATCCCTGGATTTCTTGGGGCCTTTGGGTCTGGAGGAAGGATGCTGCCGTGGTCCACTGCAGTGTTGGGGAGTGGGTCTGGACCCTCAGTATGGCACCCCAGGCTGTGCTAGTGGGACTTCCCAAAGGGAACTGGGCTCTCACCCACTGGAGTCACAGACACCCTAAATCAAGGAACGAAAGACCCCATGGGTAAAGCCTGCCTCAGGACCATCTGCGCTCTCTGGAAGCAACTATGTCTAGGGTCGGGAAGTAAGATGGTTCAAGGCCATCAGCAGGAGCAGCTGCAGCTCCACGGCCTCTGCCTTTCCATGGAACGTCCTGCGTTGGCCTCAAGAAGGATCTCCCTGGTCTCCATACAAGGAACCACGCTCATCTCAGGCCATGGCTCATCCTGGGACCCACTCTGCTCTCCTGGTCTTTTGTCAGATCCTCATGTGAGACACTTAGGGCTGTCTCTGGATAGACTCAATGGGGCTCCCTTAGCTAGCCTGGCTGCCTTTGGACACACAGAGCCACTAAATCACATAGATGCCAAGAACAGGACTCCAGAGCACAGGCTGTCTTCTTTCAGAACACGTGATGCTCCACAGAGGAGGATGATGATGATGATGTGGGGTTCCATTTCTTCCTGCCTGATGTCTAGAGTGTTTGGGCCAGCCCTGGTGCCTGCCTACCCCTCTGTCTTGAAGGCCTGGCCTGAGGAAGAAGGAACTGCTGTGGAGGGCCTACCAGCCTGCTCTCGAAGAGTGTGAGGCTCCCCATGAAGTGCTCATCCCTGTTCCACATGGGAAAGGACAAATGCCCCTTGTGGTGGTATACAAGAGGCGGTCTTTCACCATGGACACACTTTGGGAACCTGGAAGATGACCTGCCAAGTCCCATGGGTACTCTTTTCTTCTCCTACCTTCTGGGACCTCTGTTGCAGAGAGTGGATGCCTCCCTTCCTCCCAGAGGAGGCCTGGGGGCCCTGTGCTCTGGACTGAGCAGCTATCACAGCGGCATGTGTGGGAGTATAATTGCCACATATGCTTAGTAATCAGATTTCTGTGGAACAGGCATATCGGATGAGCCCGTGTGCTTCCTAAGAACAACAGAATGGATGCCGTCTCCACTGGTCAACAGACGGAAGGAGATACTCTAAGTGTCCTGTTGAAGTCATTAGCAGCCAGCAAACATCCCTGAATAATAGGAGGGAGTGAGGTGGCTGTGTGGGGGTGTTTTGTGGAGTTAGTCAAAAGGAAACCTTTCGAGGGGCCTGTCCCAACACCCAGCAGTTTGCCCAGTGTGACACTTGAGTTTAGCCTGAATGGTATTGCCGGGGTGGTCCTCTCCATGTGGGCAGGGCCTGCCTTCACGAGGCCTTGTTTAGGGAGGCAGTTTCACCCAAGTTTCCTAGCGGCTTGTTCCATGGCTCCTGATGGCCTGATCTATGATTCTTGGTGGTTTCTCCTGTGGTCTCTGGTGTTTTTTCCTGTGGTTCCTGGTGGTTTATCCTGTGGTTCTTGGTGGTTTATCCTGTGGTTCCTGGTGGTTTATCCTGTGGTTCCTGGTGGTTTATCCTGTGGTTCTTGGTGGTTTATCCTGTGGTTCTTGGTGGTTTATCCTGTGGTTCTTGGTGGCTTATCCTATGGTTTCTGGTGGTTTATCCTGTGGTTCTTAGGAGCTTGCTCTCTGGTTCCTAAGGGCTTGCTTCATGGCTTATGTATCTGCTTTTTTTTTTTCTTTTTTCAGAAAAGAGCAGAATGGACAGGGTGAGAAGCCCATCCTGGTAGACCTAAAAGGATGATCTTTAGACATGCACTGGCCCCTGTGGTCAGAAGGATGCACACACAGATTGGAAAGAGAAACAAGAGAAAATTCCCGAGCTAGCAGTTGAATCACACAGGAGTCACTTTTAAAATATCACTTCAGAATTTGCTTTATTTTTTTTTAAATACCAATTTTAAGTTTCAAACTTCTAGTACTTAAGAGGGGAAAAGAAAAATAAAAAGACAGAAAGATTTACTTCAGATCCATGCTGTCCCCCAAATTTCTCCTCTCACATGAACTCACCCTTGATTTTGGGGGTGTCTGTTGAGGTTCCTCAGAGACACAATACCAAAAGGTGTATATACATGGGAGAGAGACTTGTTTAGTGACTGGTTCTCATGAGTGTATTCGAGGCTGGTCCACCATGCCCAGGACCAGGGAAATACTGTTGGAACTGTAGCCCATGGTCACACTCAGGCAGGATTCCTTTCTCCTTGAGGGTCGCTGCCTTTTTTTCTTAAGGTCTGCAACTGATTGGACCAGACTCTCCAACAGTAGGGAGTTATTTAAATGTTAACTGCCTCTGAAAAATGCCTTCCTTAAACTTCTAGACTATGGCTGACCACATTTGGTCACTGACCTATTAACCACCATGCTGTGTTGGGAATGTTAATGATCTTGCTCTCTCCAGTGAGTGCTAAGGATCTGGCTCTAGGCTGTCCCTGCCTCTTCTAGTCAGTGCTGGTGAAAGTTGACAGGGCTAAGCAGGCCAGGAAGTCTGGAGCTTGGGAAAGCTTCCCTGGGGGTCCCTGGCAGCTTTAGAAGTCAACTTTGTGTCACCCAGGCACCAGACAGGCCGACACTTGACCTCTCTTAGCTGTTCCTAGGCCTGGGAGGCTTCCTGGGGGTCCTGGTGAGCTGGTGGCTCCTGGTCTGGTAAGGTGCTGGGCCGAGGCGATACTGGCAGATATTCTGGATGGTGTAGCTGAGTCCCCCACCTGCTGATCAAGGACGCCTCTCTGTTTAATTGCAGCCCTCCAGTGCCCTGCCGGCCTCGTCCTCTGCTGACCTCTCTCGGCCTGAGGACACAGAGTCTCTCTCCCAGTGCAACTGCAGCCATGGGCATTCTCCTAATGCTCCTTCACTCTGCACACCAACCTACTTCCTCCCGGGGGAGAAGCCTCCCCCCTATGCACCCTGACACGGAGATAGTAGATTAAAAAGTAACTTGGTTTGGGGGTTGCCAGAAATAAAAATAATAAAGCCATCTATAGGAAGCCTGCTTCTGTAGCCAGCCTCGTAGAGGGTTCAGAAAGTATCTCGAAGATGTGCACTTCTCTTGGACACAGCCTCCGCCAGCACAGGCCAGGACCAGAGGCGGAAGCAGAGCCGGCTGGCTGACCCAATGGCACCTCTGCTGTACCCCTCCCCCACACAAAGACAGCAGCAAATCCTACTAGACCCCAGGCTCATCGTCCAGAAGGGCTTCTCTGCACCTGCTGCCACTCAAGCTGCCTCATTTCTAGTCTCCTTGGCTATCAATTGCTGTTATCAAGGGAGCCGGGCATCTCTTTTGGTGAAGATTGTTCCTTCAGGAAATGCATTGCAGGTTGACAGGCTTCTATGAGCATGTCCCCGAGAAGGAACAGACCAATCCACTTCTCTGAGCATGTCCCCAAGAAGGAACAGACTGAACCCCTGAGCTCTGCTTTTCTGATTTGAAGGAAAACAAGCTTTGAGCAGACACCTAATGCTACTTCTGGAGGCCTTTGAGTTCTGCCTCTGTGTAAGATCCATCTTTCGGTGGACTTCAGATCTCACACTTATTTTTCCCTGTGGTGCTCTGTTGATTTGTGGCCACTGGTTCATTCATTAATTAGCTGTTGCGTGGACACTGGGGCCTTTCTCCCCCTCTCTGTGAGGTTCAGAACTAGCAGATGGGGATGGAGGACCAGTGGAGATGCAGCTCCTGCGCCCCCTGCTGGTCAAGGCCACTCTGTCCAGTAGATCTCACCAGGGCGGGCTAGAGAGGTTTTCTAAACAGGGTTTCCCACAAAGGCCCACAACACAGGTCCGTGTAGGAAGGTGACAGGTCTGCTCGTGGAGAAGATGTGCTGCAGCTGCTCACCGATCCCTGAAGGGCTGAGATAGCCACCGGTTTCTAAGGACTGGTCACTGTGCACTCTTCACTTTATTGAGAAAGCATCTTGGTTTCTATTTTTTTTTTTTTTTCCGAGACAGGCTTTCTCTGTGTAGCTTTGCGCCTTTCCTGGATCTCACTTGGTAGCCCAGGCTGGCCTTGAACTCACAGAGATCCGCCTGGCTCTGCCTCCCGAGTGCTGGGATTAAAGGCGTGCACCACCACTGCCTGGCTCTTGGTTTCTATTTGATGCTGACTGACCTTGGATCTAGCACAGTCTTGCTTCCCTACAACATCCAGGAGCTTGGCCTCAGCCTCTCTATCACCTTGGACCAATATCAAACAATATTCTGCCTATTTATATTTACACCAATGTATATACTAGAACTTTTAACACCTCTTAGGACCCCAGTTTCAGAGGCAATTGTGACCGGCTCCTTATAATTGAACCTGGAGGTAACAGGGCAAAAATCCTCTCTCTATTTGGAGGGGGCCTTGGGCACTGCTCCTTGATGGGGTCAGGGGCAAGTTGGCTCTGGTCCCTGCCTTGCATCTACCCAGTGTGCAAAATCAAGCAGCTCTCACAAGGGGCTTGGACATACCACCATGCTGGCTGTGGAAGAAGCATCCTGCACAGCAATGACAAGATTTCTGTCACTTGGGTGAGGTTCAGGATGACAAGGATGACCAGAGGCACAGAGATGCAAGGAGCCACGTAGTGGGCTGCTTTTTTTTTTTTTTTTTCCTTTTTTAAACAGGACTGGGCCAAAGAACACCTCATCCATGTAATGACAGCACAGAGAAGGGCCAAGTTCTAGAGGCTGCTGGGAGGAGGGTTTCCTTGGCACTGGAGCCTCTTTGGTACAGGGTTCCACACTTCCCTATTTACTTTGATATTACATAGTAATACAGCACCCCAGTTTTTTTTCCAGAGCAGAGGACTGAACCCAGGGCCTTGATCTTGCTAGGCAAGCGCTCTACCACTGAGCTAAATCCCCAACCCCACAGCACCCCAGTTTTGCATTCAATAGTCCTGTGCCCAATGGGCTCAACTTCTGAACTTCCTGAAGCTGGCCCCCAGGTCTCTGAAGACCAACAGAACCACATGTCTGGGTATAAAGCCCCATGCCCGTTGGAGCCAAGAATTATTGAGAAACATTGCACACCAAAGTCAATGGTTTTGCTAATTGCCACAAAAATGTCTTTCTCGTCTCAGCTGGAGAATGTAAGGTTAGGTACCCTAGTCTCCAGACTGCCCCCACAAGTCACTCTAATTAATCTATAGTGTGGGCAGATGCTCTTGAGTGCCCTTGCCTTTGTGTGGACAAGGCTGGGAAGCCAGCTGGAGCCTGAATGCTCAGTGGCTTTTGGCCCAGCCCTTGACGGCCTTGCCTCTTGGAATGTCACCTAAATGTCTGCTCTATGCTTGGTTTCTGCTCTGGTTGGTGAGATTTGCTCTTGGCCACCCATTTTGTCACTGAATCTGTCACTTGCATCTGCTTTTGGATTGATGGGAGATGGGGTTGTCCTGAATCTGTGGTATGGTACCAGCTGATGACTCGCATGAGTGTGTATGGCTCATGTATGTGGTAGGCCATGCCCCACTGGTGAGAGACACTGAGCTAAGCTCTTCTGCTTTACCAGATCAGCTTGCCTGAGTCAGGGTTCCACTTGCACCCTCTCCTCTATGGGTCACAGAGCCCTTAGGGCTCTACTTCACAAGACCCAGTATCAATAGCTTGGTAATGGATGGCATGGGTCCACAGATACGCCTCTATGTGCACATCCTTGTTGATCAGCAGAGGATGCTCTATTGGGCCTGCTTGGGTCATCTCCTTGCTTCTCTCTCCGGTGGTCACTCTACCTGTCAGGTATGTAGGAAGTCATGGTCTGTTCTGGACAGGGACCCTGCGATCCTGGGTGTCTCTAATACCTTCAGTCAGAGCACACAGCATTCCTTTATGTTTAAATGCATGATCTGCAGGCTTTGTGTTGAGAAATACAGTGAAAGGGTCTCCTGCCCTGAAACAGTGGTTTCTAAAAGGTGACTTTGCCCTAGGTTCATTTGGAAAAATCTGGAGACACATTTCTTTACCAGAGTATGTGTCTGCAAGAGGGAGGGTGGGACGCTGCCAATTCTGAATGCATGCGAGGGACCCAGGCTCAAGGAACAGCCTCAAGGACTCAATGACAATGAAAAAGAAAGGGTAAAGTCCTTCCCCAGAAAAGGAATTTTGCAATCAACTCAGACGATAAAGACCGTACAACCCATCCCACTTCTTCCTCCCAACAGTCCGCACGATCCCTCCAAAGGCTCCTGGTGCTTCCCTTGGTGCTCTCTAGTTTGGCCACCTGGACCCAGGGGAGCAAGGAGCCCATGGTAGGCAGCTGGCAGATGCCTTGTTTTGTTTGGCAGGAGATGGTACGAGGCTTGGTGCCAGCCAAGGCTGCAGATGCAACCTCAGGGAAGAGAGAGAGGTGTCTGTGTTCTTCCCACACAGTGGTGTTGCCTCCCTAAGGCAGATAAGGAATGCCGAATATGTGCCCCCCCCCCCCCCCCCCCCGTCTGTGTGGTTGAGCTCCAAACCAGCATTTATCCTACTCTGTTCTTGGCCTCATGACCTTCTGGAGAGAATTGGGGCTGGTTGGAGGGCACTCCTGGGAACATTCCATGAGAACATTCCAGAGTTGCCTCCAACACAAGGAAAAACCACTGAAGGTCTAGGGATGCTGCCTCACCAGCTGAAGACATATCCGGCCTCTGGGAGGCTGTGGGCTTCTGAGGCTCCTGAGGACAGAGGCAGCGAGGAATCCTGGGCAGGACTGTACTCCATACCTTGTCGGAGCTGTGCTCAACAGTGCTGTCCCTGTTCTGTCTTCACCAGAGTTTCCAGGATGCTGGGGTTCAAATCAGTGGCTCCCAACTTCTTCCCTTATTAACAAATGGCAGCCTGGAGACACTGAGCAAACTGCTGTTTCTTGTGTCTCCTGCTGCCCAGGGAGGGTGCGGCTCCCTCAGCTCTGCTCGTAGCTTTGAAACAGAAAACCAGACCTTTTTTTCTTTTTTTCTTTTTTTGGAGCTGAGGATCAAACCCAGGGCCTTGCGTTTGCTAGGCAAGCACTCTACCACTGAGCTAAATCCCCAACTACCTTTTCTTTTAAACGGAACAGAGGCAGCCAAGAGAGGCAAATGGCCAGTAGGGGGAGAGATTAGAGACTATGTACAGGTACCAACACTCATACTGGGTGCCAGGGGAGTTTTAAGAAGGGTTCTATGTGTGGGGCTGATGGCAGAGCCCCATAGGACTGTGCCTTTGCAGAATAAATAGGCTCCAGCCCTTGCTACCATTCTTGTGAGGAGAGGCTCCTGGGGTAGTCCACAGCTGCCTGGCCTAGGACACAGGGGTCCCAGAAAAGGCCCATCCAGCTGTGGGCCTGTGTCATAAGGGCCTCAAAGCCCGTTTACCCTGAAGGCAGCTCGGTTCTGAGACACCTCCAGGACAGACAGAGACCAACCCAGGGTTAAAAAGGTTTCTGTAAATATTTTATTTTCCATAGTTCAGAATCAGAAAGAAGCATGTGGTAATAAAAATAACAGAATTATTTTCTTCAAATCCACACAGCTGCAAATTGCCGGCCCTCTAGCCCAACCCTCGCCAGCCAGCTCCCACCAGGTCAAGGGGCTCTATGAGCAGCCGCTGACCTGAAACCAGTCCCATTATGTACAGATATGTTACAAGGCAAGGAAATATCTCAAGAAAAAACAGCCCTGAGGGCAGCCCACCCACTCCAGTGTTGGAGGACGTGCTCAAGAGGAGCCAGTGCTGGGTGTCCATACCTCTGCTCCCCTTTGTCTGCAGGAAGGTGCAAAGGCCTCTTGTGCATGGGTGCTAGAGCAGCTTGATCTAGAGAGTGGCGTGTTCCACAGGGGGGCAGGAGTGTGAGGTGATGTCACTGTGCTTGTAGGAGGCCTCGTCCAGGTCCAGGGTCTTCTGGTTTACCTCCAGGGTCATGCATCCACGGTAGAATGCCGTGACCGGTGCAGAAGTTACTGGAACATCTGAGCAGTAGGAGACCAAACACTGAGCACAGCTAAAGCCCGGGAGCACTGCTTACCGCCCTCTCTGTTGCGTATGGCCAGCCCTGACTGCATTCTCTCTGCAGGGCGTTTGCTCTTCAGGGTACCATCCCATGGGGATACAGATCTGTACAGGTACAATGCATCTTTACCCCTCAACCACCTAGGCATGCGTATGATCTCTCTGCCTTATGAGTTCCCATGCTTCAGGGACTACGGGCCCTTACTTCATTTGAAGCCTTATTGGTTAAAAAAAAAAGTCTGTCTGCTAAAAGGACTCGGGCTCTCCATAGCTCCTACCCTACCCGTGTTCCAGGCCTAGGCCTGTGGAAGCTGGCTGACCCTGGCAGTCAAAGGTACCTGACTCTTGTAGCACCTGCTAATCCCCCCTCTGTGTTTGGGCTTCTGTGCTCCCAGACAACACTTCCCAATGGGTGACCCAGAGAAAGGACTGTACTACTAATGGCCCTTACTCCAACCCCAGCACAGAAGCCAGTGACTAAGTCCGCCTGCATTTTTATCTCCCATAACTGGAACCCCATCTCTGTCATTATCGTCGGCCATTCTGGTTCAGGTGATGCCCACCATGGGGGCTAGACAGAGTGCTCCTACCTGGCAGGCCTCCAACAAAGGTGAGCACAGTGCCTTGCAGATGGTGCTCTAGTGTGTCTAGTCTCTCCTGCAGCTGGGCAGCACTCACTTCACTCTGGCCCTTGGTACCGTCCACTTCCAGGGTGGCCTCACCGTCCCGAAGGGAGACGGTGACTATGTGTTCCTGGCTGTCGCACACTTTGATCTCCATCAATGCCAGGGCAACGTCCTCCACGGCCAGGACCACCAGCTGCAGGGGACGCAGTACAGTGTTCAGGAGATGCAGAAGCATAGGAGCTACACCCCCTTTCTGTCCTACTAACCTCTGGTCTTCATAGGCTGGCCACCTCAACACTAGCCCCTTGGGTGTATGGTAACCCTGGGAACGAGGATGTCTAGGAACCCTGGTACTTTCCTATCCAGGGGTTCAGTTTCTTTGCATGTAAAGCGGGGAGCAACTGAGAGGTGATAGAGGGGGATGCCTCTGTGGTTAAGAGTGTACTTCCTTGGATTTTCTCCCCAGCATCCATATAGCTCACAACCATCTCTAACTCCAGTTCCAGGAGATTTGCGGCTCTCTCCTGGTCTCCACAGGCACATAGTATACGTACACATAAAACCTTTTAAAGTCCCTGGGAAACTGTGGGGACTTGGGTCACCCAGCCCGAGCTGACTTCTCAAAAGGGTGTGAAAGGCCACATCTGTAGTTGTGGTTCCAGCATGGGAGAGAGTACACTCTGGCCTCTCTCGGCCAGTAGGCTTTGGTGGTTCATCATATGCTAGGGGTGGGTCAAGATGCCCAGCAGCATGAGGTATGGTCCCCTTGGTGGTATGTAGTGTGGATATGATGCTAATTATGACTAGTCAGTGTAAGTAGCCAGCATGGCTCTATGGCCTGGGCAGGTGGGGGATAGAAACCCTCCTGTTTGACCCACATTTTGCTTTGGGACATGAGAGAGGAAGACAGACTTCCTTTCAGTAGCTTCATGTTCTAGAAGAGACCAGTGGGAGGCAGCAGAGTCTTCAGTGAGGGAGGGCTCTGCCTGAAGGACAGTGGAACCCAGGGCCTCACCCACCATGAGCATAAGTTATCAGAGTTGAGGGTGAGGTTAGTGGGTCTGGAACTGTCCCTGTCCGCTGCTCCATGTGTGGGACACCCTACACCCTGGTCCAGCAGTAGCTTCCATGGAGGATGCAGACCCTGGCTGCACCACCAGCCCCCTGGACCAGCAGTAGTGTGGCTTCCCGGTCCTGCCTGTGTGTTGGTACTGTAGCCATGGCACCAGAGCCGGAGAGCACCACCTAGCTCTGTGTACGCAGACCGGGGGAGAGATCCGGGTCTGGGAAGGAGTCTCCAGGGCAGGGAAAGGTTCAACAAGTCAATAGCCCAGAGCGTGGGCAGAGCCTCAGGACTTTTCCTTGAAGGGGAAGGGTGGGGGTCAAACAGGGTAGCCTCGTCAAAGCCGGCCCCATATCTAGCTGCTTCTGTGTGCCATTCAATTCTACCTGTTTCTTGAGCTTCTTTGTAGAGTGGTAGTCGACCAGGGCCACAGAGAGGGGGACGACATGGTTGTCACCCACCAGTGCGAGCAGCACCCCCGTGTCCGTGGCAGGGCGAATCCGAGCCACAACTTGTACTTCCCAGGTGGTCTCCGTGCCGACATCCAGTGATGTTCGGGCTGCAATGAAAGCGGCACATTATGAGGCCATACAAGGGGCCGAGAGGCGACAGTGAGTAGCAACTCAGACTGGAGTGCCACAAGGAACAGCGCTCTGCACACCCCGGGAGGGGCCTCTTGGTGAAAAGGCGAGCGGGGGATGTATGCACCATGGCCAGACCTCTAAGACCTCAACAGCCAGCATGCAGGAAGAGAGTGAGAAGATCTCCAGAGTCCAGACTATCGACGCTTGGGCGCGGGGGGATGGCTGGTGCCCTCCAGGTAACAAAGACCTACTCGGGGAGCCACAAGGCCAGCCCCAAGGGCCATCCACTGCCCTGCTTTCACATCTCCCCCTGCAGAGTTCACAAAGCACCTCTGAAGCTCCAGGCGACACCAACGCTTACATGTTGGCAGGAACTTACGAGCCCATGCCCGCAAACAGATGTTGTGAGACACCCGCTCCAGCAAGCCCTATGTGTGTCTGTGCTCTGGGTGGCATGAACTCATTCCCACACCATACACACGGGGGCCTTGTGTCTAAGATGCAGCTAGGTGACACTTCCTGTCATCTGTATCTAAGGTTATGCACTAAAGTGGACAGGTGGAGTCTGTTTCTTCCAGGGTAAACAGCTTGTATTCCTCACCAGAGGGGAGTCCCTCCCTAACTGGGAGGCCAGAAGAAACCATCAGTCTTGATATTTAAATCTGCCCCTCATGAACGGCACAGACTAGAGAGAGCTGCTATGAGTGAATCAAGGTTGGCACACACTGGGTCAGCCTCCCTGCTCTCTATGGTGTGTGGGAGGCTCTGGAGCTGGCCTGTTCTTCCCTCCCCACCCACCATCGGTCAAATGAAGTCCTCTACCCTCTCCTAGATGACATCTACAGTGGTGAATTCTCAAGTTCATTGAGTATAGGAACATAGATTGTAAAAGATAATAAAAACACCAAGTGTACCTTAGCTGGCAGGTGCCCAGCAAAGACACCAGACCTTGCCTGTGTGCCAGGTTTCCTCAGCATGGTGACTCTCAGATGTCTTTACTCTTTCTCAGAACTTGAGATTGAAGGGCCCCAAAATGACCCTCAATGCCTGTTATAGTTTAAGAAGTTATGGGTTCTGCTTTAAAGGACCTGAGTGTCCACCCTTCTGTCCCCTGGGACATCCCCAGGGGACTGGTGACTCTAGGTTCCAGCACTGGCATGTCCATGAACCAAAGAGATGCAGATCTCATGCATCCTCCATCCCCGATCACGTTTTTTGAGAAGCAGAACACACTTTTGCCAGGCCCCCTCCTGCTTTCTCTCCATACGGGCCTGAGGACCTGCTACAGGGCCCCTTCCAAGGGTGACACAGACTTCCTGAATTCATGTTCTTTCCATCTCTAAATCGCCTCTGATTGCTAAGCCTCATGAAGTCACTGGCCAGTGAAGGCCTGGTAAGCTTCTGAAAACTGTCACGTGTTTTCAGACATGTCCAATATTGACCGTCTAGATTTGCTTCCAGCTAGCCCCCTCCCCACAGGCCTGCCCATTCTACCGTTTTCTAGCCAATGGACCATGGCTAACTCTATATGATGTCCAATGAGTTGTCCTGGGAGCTGGGCCTTGCCTTCCCTGCCGAGCCCTGCCCCAGCTTGTCACTGAGGTAGGAATCATTCAGATGGATGCTCACACTTTAGCATATAGCTACCTGGAAGTCCCACACAGATGGTCCTACTCCAGGTAGGGCGACACCCACTTACTGTAGTTGAGGCTGTAGAAGGCGAATGCATTCCCAGGGAAGAAGGAGCCCCTCTCGGTCACAGAGAAGCACTGCATTTTTGTATTTGCCTTTACTGTTTCCTGGATGGCGCTGTCTTCCCCATTCAGCCAGTTCCAGCTCCTCATGCACCCGTCCAGGCGAGGGTTAATCTGGAAAAACACATAACTCCAGTGGCTTCTTGAGCCAGGACACCATAATGGCAGGAGAGGTCATGAGTCTGGCACCATTTAACCTGCTGGCAGGGCCCTCTGGCTTGTGTGTATGTAAATCTATAGTGTACAAACAATATAGGGAGTTTTTTTTCCTTCACAAACAAACTCTTCACTTTTCAAAGCATTTCAGGACACCTCTATCCATGCAGGATGAGAACACATGTGTCAGTGAGGCAGCCACCTGCTCTGTCTGCTGGGTCTCCTCATTGTGGGTGCAGGGACAGGTACTTGACCCCTGACTGCTCAGGTCAGGTGTTTTACTGTGCTGTGCTTTCTTCTGCCTCGGGCCTACAAAGCAAAGCTGAAAAACCAGGCCAGGGATGCCAGTCCCAGCTTGCCCATACACTGTGTGCAGACTGTTATATAATTAAATCAGGTCACCTTACTATGTGCAAAGCTGTTTTATAATCTAGTCAGGTCACCCTCGTGACCACACACTGTGTGCAAGGCTGTTATATAATCCAATCGGGTCACCTCGTGACCACACACTGTGTGCAAGGCTGTTATATAATCCAATCGGGTCACCTCATGACCACACACTGTGTGCAAGGCTGTGACATAATCCAATCGGGTCACCCTCATGACCACACACTGTGTGCAAGGCTGTTACATAATCCAATCGGGTCACCTCATGACCATACACTGTGTGCAAGGCTGTGACATAATCCAATCGGGTCACCCTCATCTTATGTGTTGAGGATCTGCAATGGTGTGTTGGATGTTATCATCCCCTTGGGACTCTCCTGAATTGTGGTGACTGGGTCAATCACCTACCAAACAAGTTTTCCATCTGTGGTAGATGTTGCCATCCCCAAAACAAGGGTTCTGAGTACTGGGCTAGAGGCAGATGAGGTACAAAGGCCAGGTGTGGCATAGGACAGAAAAAAAAAATAGGACTTTGAAAAGTGATCCAAAGCCTCCCATTTAGAACTTCGCCCACAGGAAATCTAGGTATGGCTAACAACCCAAGATGTTCTTGAGACACGTCCAAAAAGTTTTTTCTTTTTGTTAAAAGAAATGAGGTGTTTTATCTTTACTGCAAAATAGACTTTTTTTTGTCCTCAAGTCAGAGGAACACTTAAACAAGAATCATGAGTGGAAATGGCTAGTTATTATGTACAGTGACTAGCTGCCAGCCTGGGGCCCCTCGAGTTGTAAGATGGGCTCAGTAGAGGGCTAACCCCTCAAGGCATACAGCTAAGCCTGAGCCTGCTGCATTCTCCTCCATGGTCAGGGCTGGACTTACGGGCTGGATGAGGTCATGCTCCTTGAAGGGAATGCCACCGACGGTGAGATTCAGGTGATACAGGCCTCTCTCCAGCTGGAACAGCTCACCAGCGACGGCAATCTTCATCACAGCATCTTTGTTGACCTTGATTACAAGGTTGCGTTCTAGCTCCTCCACAGAGATCTGAAGGGGGTCAGGCAGGGAGGGCAAGTAGATGGTCATTTCCGGAGGGCCCCCACAATGCATCACCTGGGACAACTGCACCACACCTCAGGATAGACATGCCATGTTAGTTGTGTCTAACGGCCCTACTTACGAGACTACACCCATGTCACCTGGGCCAGAGACACCTGACCTCAGTGGGGGCATGCCATGGCACCTGTGTTTAGGAGCTTGACCCATGAGTCCATGCCCATGTCACCTGGGCCAAGGACATCAGACCTCAGGGGAAACAACACCCAAGTTTATCTGGTCCAGGAAGAGTCTGACCTCACAAGACCACACCCATACCACCTGTGCCCATGCTCACTCTCACCTCTGTGGGTTCTCCCTACACCCTTCCTTGCTCAGAGTCACTACTGTGGCTCCTCGTGTGAGTTCACAGGTCAGGGTTCATGTCAAGAGGGCTAGCCTCTCCCACACATTTGGGATTAAAATCAAAACAGAACACCACCTAGTGTACTCCAGAAGTCAGTCACAGAAAGGTCGTCTTACTGATGGCTTATTCCAGTTTAAAAGAACTAGAGAGCCATGTCTGATGTGGCACAGGCCTCTGGAGAAACTGCAGCCTGGCCATCTATGGTGCCTGCTCTAGGACAAGCGTAGCACGTTGTCTTGGGTAAGGTGAGATGACATCTGTTCGCGTATCCTCAGATGTTCTTCTGGCCTGAGACCCTGGGCAATGAACTGGCATGGAGTGCTGCCCTCAGTGGCTTGCATGTCTGTGTGAGGAACTTCCAGGCTACAGGGCGGAATCTGAATCCAGCCAAATGCTGGCTCAGAGCCAAACTGAAGCCTAACGTGAGCTCCATGTTTCAACTCTTCTCACATGTGACACAAACACAGTGTCATATAACAGCCCAGGGGAGCTCTGTAGAGCCGACAGCTGCACCCCAGGCCCCGGGCCCTGTACCACAGACTGTACTGTGAAGGGTGGCATGACCTTGGCTTCTGTATAGATTTGTTAACAAGCTAAAGTTCTACAGTTAAACAAGTTCAGTCTCTCAGTTCTGACCCCAGCAAGTATGGTTACTGTGGGCGGGAGGGTTATCAGCGTGGGCTTGTATGACCTACATCAGTGTTGCAAGCCCTGGGCAGATCTCATCTGATATCACAATGGGTCTTCTGCTGTCTAGGCTCTAGAGGACCAGGAGCAGAAAATGCAGCTCCTGGATGTCCCTTACCCAGTGTCATGCAGATGATGAGTTTCTGTCCAGCAGTACCACAGCTGACTCTGGAATCCATGAAACCACCTCTCATAGCAGACCCCCACTCTGGAAGACACTCATCCCCGAAGTGGGTGACACACTTTCGGCTATGCCCAAAGTGGCCACAGTGGCAGACGCTGGGCTGGGCATACAAAAATGCATTCGCTAAAGGTGTGATCTCCTCTGTGTGAGAAGGGACTGAGTGGGTGATGAACTCGTCCACTACTGAATCGTCAGGTGGTCTGACATCCAGGACTGAGCCCAGCCTGTCTGGGGACCTGGCAGCCCAGCTGGCCAGCACAGCTAACTGTGGCTAGGTTCCCAAAATGGTCCAAGGGGGATGGGAGAAGAAGCCATTACTTCCTTCACTGGCTTCCAGGTTTCTACAGAAGAAACCCAATATTTCCTCAGTGCAGCCTAGGCCTGAACATCACTTCACTCTAGGTCTCCCATTGGGGTGTCTACTCAACTTCCTGCCTCTGCAGCCTAAAAAAGACCCCACAACCACCCCACCTCTGTGGCCCATGCGAACCCTTGCCTCTTCAACCTATACAATCTCTCTGCTACTCACAAGGGGCTCCAGGTCCTAATGCCCGCTTACTTCGCTCATCCCCAGCCCTGAAGTATCCCATCAGCCGGTGAGCTTTCCCTAGGCTGGTGCTGTAGTTGGAAGAACAGACATGTTCCGAAATTTTCTAACCCCCTAACAGTTAATTTACTGTCTAGGGTGGAGTGAGGTTGAATGATCAAGCAAATTCCTCAGAAACTTGGCACATAGGAACGCCCTGAAGCCTGTGTAGGAATGTATATTAGATATACGGTTCCCTGTCTTCCAGAACATCAGTATCCTTTTTAGCTGATGTGGAGGCACACTTAGTGTCTTCCTGCATCTGTCAGAAGAGCAGAGTTATGAACGACTGCGCAGAGAACACTGAGGGGCAGAACTTGGCCTCCTGGGATGCTCTCTTACTGAGCTGTGAGTTCAGGGTACGTAAGCTGCCACCTAGACAGTACCAAGTCATAGTCACTGCTCCCAGCCAGCAGTCCCGCCTGGGTCCTAGTCCAGGCTTGCCCCCGCGGCTGTGTAGAGGGTACCCTCTCCCAAGGCTTCTTCTTTCCTTAAACCCTCCCCTGTTCTGCTACAGACACTCTGACTGCTCAGAGCCAGGAAGAAGGACAGACAGTCGTCTGTAGCTGGAGAGATGGCAGGGGTCCATGTCTGTCTTCAAAGCAGAACATGGATTTTTCATTTTGTCTTCACTGCAAGGGGAAAAACCATGTCTTTCTGTTTTTCTACCAAACATTAATTCCCAAGCCTGTTTTATTGCCTGGGGTATAGGAAGTGATTCCTGAGTAGGAGGTCACTATCCATCACTCAAACTCCACTGGGGGAAGCAGCCAGAGCTGAGGGCAGAAGACACCCCTGTGGATCAGATGAACAGAAGATCCTGGTCTCAGTGCTCAGGTTCCTGGGTATTCTGAGCTAGCTATCCCTCTAGTGGCCTTCAATGTTGGGGCATCCTCATGCAATTATTCTAGTACCTTCTGGGCCGATTCCCACATGGCTGTCACAGGAAGCCCTTTCTGAGTAAGCCGCACTCAGCCAATGAAGCAGCAGCTCTGGTTAACTAGAGCAGGTGTCCTTTCCATGGGCCACATCCAACACCGAATGCTAGGGGTAGCCTTAGCCTTCCACTTACCGTCTGCCACATGCCATGGTTGATAATGGGCCCGCTGCTGGTGATCCGCCCAACACCGTTGTACCGCAGCTGCAGCTCCAGCCGCCCAGCCCGCAGCCCCAGGACAATCCATGTGCTATCTGAACGGCCTCCAGCGAAGAAGAGGACTCCTTCAGGGTCGAAAGTTCGGAAGTCAAACTCAGCCAGCAGCCTGTAAACCGACCCGAGAAACCAAGTGGGACAGAGAGCAGGTGGTACAGGGCTGCCTAGTCCCAGGGCCTAGACCCCTGGGACACTTTCCAGGACATAGCGGGGGGAGGGGGTATGGTTCACTCAGCGATCTTGAGTGGCTTTGGACTCCTGGAAACTAGGAGCCCTGGCTCAGCCTTCTCACCTGGGTTCTGCTGTCCTGTGTGCCTGGCTCTCACCTGGTGGGCTGAAGCCTCTTAAAGCGTAGTCTGATCACTGGGGTGCCGCTGAACATGCGGCCCAGGTACAAGGACTTCACGCTCTTGGCCATGGTGAAGGGCACACACGGTAAGATGTCCTGCAATGAGATAGGAAGGTATTAGGGGCGGGGGATGTCCTGTGGCTGCCTTTTAAACAACTTTGATGTCCTGGTCACATTGGGTAGATCCTCTGATCTTCCAGAATCCTAAGGCTAGCCCACCCCTGGCAATCCCAGAGTCCATATGACCCATCCCATGTTGGTGCCCCCAGGCAGAGGCCCAGGGTTCTGAATTCTTCTATCACCTGCTTCTTTCTCACCTGTTCTTATTCGCTAGTGGTGTTTAAATTATGAAATTCTCCCAACTCACAGAGGAGCACAGAGACTCCTAAAATAGTATACTATTAACAAAATGAACAGAACACAAAGGCCTTGAAAACAATGATTCAAGAAACTGATTTTATGCTGTAGGTTTCCCACTGACCAGAGAGAGGGTAGAATTAAAGCAGGTTAAGCTGGCTTCCAGGGGGCATGAGAGAAGGGTCCTGCACCACCACACTGGCCAGCAGGGAGCCTGAGGCAGAGACCACACAAGTGCTGGTCCCCTAGCCCTTCAGGAGGATACCATCTCATGCAACAGGAGCCTCACAAAGGACCTAGATGAGTTGAGCTTCAGGCTCCTAACTGGAAAATGCTTATCTTGCTTCCTAGACCTGTGACTTGCAAAGTCATCATGGTACGTGGTCACTTGGTGTTGTTTTTCAGAAAATGCCATCAATGCACAACTTCCCTGAAGTTTATTTAGCTTGTTACAGAGTCCTGAGTGAATGGTGTGTGTGTGTGTGTGTGTGTGTGTGTGTGTGTGTGTGTGTGTGTGTGTGTGTATACATGCACACTGTACATCCTGGTGTGAACATATCACACCTTGGGTCTGCACCAGCAGGCTACGTGGCTGAGAGTGGAGAGTTGCTATGGAGATTTCATCAACACAACCAAACAGAGGTTTGGCTAGCCGTGTGGTCCTGAGAGCTAGTGGGAGTTTTCAGTCAACCTAGTCACTAGAAAATTTTCTGCCATAACCAGTTAGTAGTAGAGGGTCCCACACAAAGCACAGCACTAGGGCTCCACAAGGCCATCCAGTGGACACCAGGGTCACCTACCTCACAAGTATCCATGTCTGGGGACAGCTTTAGGCCCCCGCGCCCATCACAGTGGCAGGTATAGCTGCCCGGGGAGTTGACACAGGTTTGTTCGCAGCGTCCCTGCTGACACTCGTCCACATCTGTCGGCAAAGGGACTCATGGTAGGCGTGGGGAAAGCTCCAAACACTGAGCAACCCCACTTACTCTTCCCAGAGACATGCTATAGACATCATTGCTCAGCCTGCTGCCTCAGAGACCTGTCCCTTAGGTCCCTGCTTCCGAGAGAGAAGTGAAGAGCTAAAGGTGTCTGAGGACTGTGCTCAGTCTGACCGGCTGACTGGCCCAGGGATGGAGGGACCAAGCATGACTATGTGGGTTGTAGAGAACGGTGCAGGGCAGGAGCCTCTGAACCCTTAGCTCCGTGCTCCCTTCCCTGGTGGCTCAGTTCTTCTCCAGGGCTCTCCTAGCTATCTCTCAGAGTCTCTTGTATAATCTTGTATAGTCTCTGCTCTTGGGGCACGGTAAACCTCCACAGTGAGAGACTAAGCACACCATTCCCCATCTACGGCAGGCACAGAGGGCTGGGAGGGAGCCAAAGTATACCAAGGAATTCAGGATCTTCACTGACTCTGCTGAAGGCTGGGGAAGGGTAAACACAAGTGTGTCCTCATTTGGGCACACACTGGAACACATGCACATGTATGAGAGCACTCTGTGTGAGCACACACATATGGACACAATGGGTTCAGGAAAAAGGGATGAGACAGAGGACTGACCTTAGGGGTCATCTTCAATGAAGGTACACAGAGACCCCCAGTAGGACCTGACATTTTTCCAACCTTCATGTGTATACAACGACTTCCTGGAAGGTTAGACCAATGGGTACCAGCCACAGAGCAATGCAGCCCATGTTCAGGCAGCGGCCAACATGTGTCCTAGGCTAAGGGTCAAAGAAGGAAGTAGCCTGGGCGCCTGCGGTGCGGGTACCTTGGCAGGTCTTCTCCTGGGAGCTGTACATGTATCCCTTGTCACAGAGACAGGAGTAGGAGCCCGGCAGGTTCTTGCAGCGTGCATCCCCACAGGTGTCTGCATCTGCGCACTCATCTACATCTGCAAGCAAAGCCAGCCAGGCCAAGGCTGTACAGGTCGGTCTGGGACAGCTGCAGCGGCCGCTGGGGATAGAGGGCGAGAACAGCCCCGACACAGGAGGGTGGAGAACGGGAGGAAGAAGGCATGATGCCTTCGCTGTGGGTGTCAAGTGATGGGGGGCCCAGGGACCACATGCTGCTCACCCCACACTGGGTACACTGTAGGCTTCATTGCTCAGGATCCACAAAGCAAGGCAGGTCTCCTCAACCTGCTACTAAATTGTGGGGGCTGTGTCCCCTGGTCAAGGCCAGGGCCAAGAGCCACGAGAGGGCCTTTGTTCCTGGAATAAGGACACAGGAGGGGAGCCTATACATCCCCACATGCAATTCCCATGCATTTCCCATAGGTACAAGGACACAGTGACTGAGTGTTCCCATACAATCACACCTTCTAAGAACATTCTTTGTGACTGTCAGAGGTGAACTCTGAGGTAGATGAGAATAAATTTTTCCCCTGAAATGGGTGAGGGAAAGAGTCATTTGTCTCATCAGATTTGCGCTCAGACCCTCAGTTGACCCCACCCCCTGCAGCCATCTGGACCATCCACATAGGCAACTGTCAACCAGTCCTTGTGAGTCCCAGTTCCTCAGGGACACTCTGGTCCATCTGTGTTGGAGCAGAGGTTGAGCGCCATTCCTCTATACCCTAAATCAGCTCAGGGGGAACAGCTGGAGCATGCAGTTTGAGATGACTGTTTGGGTGTCCTCAGGCTCCCTGCTCCGGGCTGAGTGGAAATGGGACCACAGAGCGGGGAGGCCCCATCTGCTCCTGTGTTCTTGGAGGCAGGGAAGGGGGAGTCTGTGCTGGGGGGGTCTGGAAGGTATGGCAGGTGCACAGAGGTACTGGGGCTTGCCACCTTGCCAAGTTCCCCGCAGTTTGCTGCAGGGATCTATGCCTTGTGACCACACAGGCTGTCTTGCAGGCTCTGTGGGCTGAAGGTACCTAGAAACACTAGTGGGGATGGGCAATCCTTGCCCTTGCTCTCAGATCTGGGGACTCACGTCCATGATGCTGGACTGGACCATTTCCAAAGGATGCTCATTCCCTTCTCGGGTTAGAGAGGAGGTAGGTGGGGCGCAATTGCTCAGCCAGGGACTTACCTTGGCAGTTCCTGCCATCTGGGGCAAGGGAGAAGCCACTATGGCAGGCACACTGGAAGCTTCCTGGCTTGTTGTGGCAGACCTGGCTGCAGCCCCCATTCTTCTGGCCACACTCATTGACATCTGGACATGAAGAAAGAGTGAGGGGCTTCTACCTGGACACGTCCCTGCTGGCCTCATGTAGGTAAAGTAGACAGCATGAGGGCCAGAGAGAGATGAACTGCTGCGCGTGGGGATAGTCACAGACTCAGTTCTGAAGGTCTCTAGGTGCCACAAGGGACGGGGTAAAGGACAAAATGGACCCACCAATCAATCAGTGTTCAGTAGCCATGAGATCTACACACAGCCTTGTCTGGCACCCTGAACAGAACTATCGGGATGACCTGTGGACGCAGCCAGGCTGCCCGGAGTGAAGGGCTGGGCAGGGTCTGCTATCTCGTTTGTGGCTTTACCTGATGCCTCACCCTCAACTGAGTAAATCAAGGTGGGGCCCCTTAGCTAGGGTGCAAAGACCCATGTGGCATTTCCTTCTTTTCAGTCCTGGTCCTAAAACAGCAGGAGCTTGCGGCTTCAGTGAGCCCCGGGGCTGCTGCACGCCACTCTGGACGGGCAAAGGGTTCCCAAGAGGGATGCTGAGGTTGTCCATCAGAGCCTCGTCCCAGGACAGACTAGACATATGGCTGAGCTCCCAGTCATGGGTAGTGGGTGAGGAGTAGGTGGCGCAGGGTGTGATCAGAGTGTGGGACAGAGAGAGGGTGGAGCTGTGGACTCTCACCTTTGTTACAGAGCCGGCCTTCCCAGCCAGCTTTGCAGAGGCAGAAGAAGTTGCCCATGAGGTCTTGGCAGAGCTGAGTACCCTTCTTATCACAAGGGTTTGGGGTGCACTGGTCAGGCAAGTCTGAGTTGGAGGATACAAAAAAGAAAGTCACATAAGAGTTCTCCGAAAGTCCTACCTCACATAGTTGGGGGTGGTCAGAGCCACTGGTGAGGCCTCAGGGGAGCTCCTAAGGGTTCCAGTGTGGGCTAAGCTGTGATGGAGGTCCCCACCTTGGACAGGAACAAACGTGAGGAACTTTTAAAGGCCCTGGGACCAGTTCCAGCAATACCACCCAGGCAGGTCTACTGGGAGGAGGTGACTGTCACCAGGCCAGGCAAAGAGGGACTGCTGGCCTAGGTCTCCTAAGGAATGAGTCTTCTAGGTCCCCTAGAAGGACACAGAACACAGGACACCAAACTGGTGGAGCCTACTGCATAGGCAGGAGGGCTCCTTTTAGACATCAGCACCACCAACATACATGCATGTGTGCATGCGCTGTACACACACACACACAAGCATGCACACACGGTCTCAGCACTAAAGTGTCAAGTTAGGTGTGCAGTGGACAGCTAAACAGGACACAGGGGTGTCTGAACCATATAGCTTCAGCCTCTGGCTTGTAGTCTGCAATTAAAAGATCTTCCAATGTCACTGACCTCCATGGAGTACCTTAGGGATGCAGCTGAGACCTCCAGACACAGCCTCAACTATGCCTTGGGTGGGGGTGGGAAAGCTTGCCATGTGCTTCAACCCCAAGGTTAGGGAAGTCACAGAAAGAACCATTATTATATCCCGTTCTCAAAGAATCCTTTCAGAGGTTGAACAGATGTGGGCATGACCCAGAGCATAGGAGCCCTGGGCCCTGCCTTCTGCCCCATCTAAAGGATCTATAGTCTGCCTGGATGGGGTAGGGGGTGGGGTGGCTCCTATCTACCAACAGCTAGATAGCTTTAGAGCAGTGGTTCTCAACCTTCCTCATGCTATGGTGACCCCCAACCATAAAATTATTATTGTTGCTACTTCATAACTGTAGTTTTGCTACTGTCACGAATTGTAATGCAAATATGTTCTGGATGGTCTTAGGTGACCCCTGTGAAAGGCTCATTTGATCCCTAAAGGGGTTGCGACCCACACGTTGAGAACAGCTCTTCTAGAGATTTTAGAGACGTACGGGGTGCCACTTCCCAGCCCTGATCAGTCTCTGCCAGGTTAGACAGAACGTCTCCTGGTTTCCTACTTGGACTGGCATCCTATTGCCCAGGGTATTTTACCACCTCTGTTAAACATCTGGATGGTCCCCTGCTTCCTGCCTTCAACTCTGTCCTGTGCAGGGTCTGACAGACGACCAGCTCCAGGCTGTCACTGTTAGAAGGTAAAGATGGGGCTGACTTCAGACAGCACCCCCAGAGCACTGATTGGATGAGGATGACCAACCCCATTTCTCTCCTGTCCTCGAGTGTGGTCACCGTCATCTGGCCACCTGAACCCCACTTCTGCACCAGAAGGTGTGGGGCTCAGCTGTGGTCCAGCACTCCGAGAGCACAGTCACACGTATCCCTCAACACCGGCCAGCCCATGCCGCACACTGGCAGGCGATCTGCACTCCACCTGGCACCCAAACGGGAAGTTCTGGGTTAGGTGGGCCCTCTGCAGCACATGAAAAGCTGAGACCCAAGAGCGGAGGACCAGGACGAAGGCTCAGCTGTTCCTCTTTGAGGAAGCAGTGATGAGATACGCATTCATTCATTCTCCCCTCTCTCTCTCTGCTTTCAGTTGATGACAGCCATTTTGTCTTCTAACAAGCCACATCTCTTGCTTTGGTTCCTGGGCACCCTATTCTACTGGCTGGAGCCAGCATTTGTCCCTCTTTGATTTACAGGAACAGTTTCAGGCCAAGCCAGAAGAGCATTGGGAGCATCGGCCAATGTCTCCTAGAGGCCATCCTGGCAGGATGTCAAAGTCTTCCAGGTTACCCACATCAGCGCTTGTTCCATTCTTGGGGGCCCTTCCCACAGGCCTTTGGTTCCCACACCTGACCTCTAGACAAAGAGGGTTCTTGCTGCCCGGCAGGGATGGGGTCGGGGGTGGGGGAAGCTGGCAGAAGATGAGGCAGGAGCCAACCTCTGGATTTCCCAGATGCATTCCTTTGCTCATCCAGGATTTTCAGGTCAGCCCCATTGCTGGCAGCTTCTACTTGGACCGGGCCAGGCTGGGCTAGGTGCCGAGCCCACAGCAGGCTTGGGAAGCAAGTCTAGGCTTCTCAGGGGAGCTCTGCGATTCACTTTGTTTGCCTTTTTCCCCCTCTGTGGTCTTTCCACGTTTACATCCAAAGTCTGCTGGGTTTGCACAAATCACAGCCAACAACGTGCCTGGGAGTCTTCAAGTATTTTTGAGATTCTTGCCGAGTAGTTTCTGGCAGATCATTATAAAATGCCATTTTTTTCCTGAAGCATGTAGGGGCTGGGTAAAGTCAGAGTGGCCTGTAAATAAGGGGTCAGGATTGGAGGTCGTCATTATTCCACAACTTCTGTGGCCTCATGGGAGCCCACCTGAAGCCAGGATACAGTGTCCAGTATGTTTAAAGTATCCGGCTGGAGGGTTAAATTTATTTCTAAAGTATACACTAGCAAATTTGGCACAGGGACTGGTTAATGTGGCCAAGAATGCCACATCCACCCCTTGCAAAATCTGTCCTTAGGCCGAGAGATGGTGCAGAGCCAACTTCCAATGGGGTAATGTTATTTTTTAAGAGTCCCAACACAGAGCCAACACCACAACCCCTGTCCCTCTATCCCTAGAAGAATACCTCCCACTATATGTCATTTCTTTTCCTGTTGGAAATTTACCAAGTCCAATGTTTGACCCTTGGCAGGTGCCTGGAGATCTCCACAGCAAGACCGACGCATTCCCAAAAGGTCAAAGGATGGACAGTTTTGTAGGCACTGTGGGACCTAAGGAGTGATTCCCCAGGCAGGTTGCTGCCCTTTTTTATTTTATTTTTTCTGACAAGTTTCTCTGTGTGTGGCCATGGCTGTCCTGGAACTCATTCTGTAGACCACGTTGGCCTTGAACTCACAGAGATCCGCTGTTATTCTTAACAGTCTATCCTGGTTTGCCTGTGTGCCTGTCATTGATCAGTGAAGTGTGAGCTGGCTCTCAGGTGGCAAGTCAGGACCTGGGCAGCAGTCCTGTCCAATCTCGACCCTTTGTTCTAGGCCCAGAAGGGAGCCCTCACCCCTGGAAAATCCTGATGATCGGATTCATCAACCAGGGCCTGATCTAGTGTGTAGGGAATAAGCTTCCTGGTGACATGTGTGTCAGAGGATCCCACTGGACATGGCAGGGGACCTGGAATGGTTTATAAGGAACGAAATGGAACCCAAAGCCTTTCCTGGCATTGAGAGAGCAGAGCCCGTACGTTGTCTGTGACTTTTCCCTTGTCACTTTAGTTACAGTTGGCATGGTGATCAATGCCTATGTGGTGAGGTGTTGGGCTCCATAAGGCCTGTTAGGGCAAATGCTTGTCTAGGGATAGATCTGAGCTCTCTAGAAAATGCCAGATTGGGGCCTCCAAGACTTTTGTTTTAAATTTTAACAAAAATGGGTACTCAGAGTACTCAGTGACATACCATGGGCATTGAGGTAAAGAACCAGGTACAAAGGGCAACAGCCTGCATAGCTGGTGGGCTTGGCTTGTGGCCCCATCTTTCCATGGCTCAGTAGAAAGGTTTCTGGGTTATCGGGGTGCTTTTGTACAGCCACCATGAGGGGCCCAGACAATGGCAGCTCAGGCGCATGCTCCTGGGACCTGTGATGAGCAGAGCCAGGCAGGAGGTAGCCTTGTGTCTCGGACTTTGGAAAAGCCTCTGCCCTGAGCAGGCAAGGCATCTGGCAATTGAATTCAACATATTTGGCACCAGAAGACACAAGAGATTTATCATCTAATCAGCTCAGGGACAGGCTCTGGGGGTGGGTACAATCTCATCCCCCTCTTCCAGGTCACCTACCACCATGGCGGGGTGGGGGTGGGGGGTACAGAATCTCAAGTCCCACACAGAGGATGTCGATGCAGTTCCAAACACCTTAAGAGGCTCGGAAGCCACAATATTGGCCACCACAAACCAAAGCAACAGAATAACTCCACAGAGCACTGGGAGCAAAGGTTGACGTCCAGGATCAATGTACCAACACATCATACGTACCAGCAAATTAGAAAGTATAAGGAAAGAAATTACCATACTTGAGAGAGCAAGAGTCAAGAACTAAATTTGGAGAGAAGTGCAAAACTAAGGTAAAGACAAAACCAAGTAACACCACAGGGACAGAAACAAAGGTTTTTCCGATGGGAAAGGAACACCTGAGTTACAGGGGCTGTTCTCAGCGTGCAATGTGGATGCAGGCTTGTCTCTGACCCTTTCTTAGGAACCAGAACTGTGAACAGATGCGTAATACCATTCTGCTTCTGTACTAGTAGAGACAAAATAGCGAAAGCTGGTCAACCCACTTGGGCTAAGCTGAGCCGAGCCAAGGCAGCTGACATCTGATGGGAGATGGGAGAGTCCTTGTCCCGGAAGAACTCCAAACAAGACAGTGACAGGGATGGGGGGTGACACAAGCATGCAAAGGCCATCGCTGTACTTCTAGGTACAAAGAGAGTGCTGAAAGATGGCCTTGCCTGCATGATGTAGGGATACACTTCACACCCTGTGAAATATTCAAGCCCCCCCCATAACAAGCGTGCTTATTGTGCATTTGAAAACAAAAACAATATGTACTTTCTTTAAGAGAAAGTTCAGTGTACAAGGAGCAGACTCCTGGAGGGAGTCCTGACAACTTCTCAAGCTGCTGGAATATTCCAGCAGCTTTATCCCACCCACAGAGGAGCCACGGCTACCCAGTATGCATTCACTTACTCTGAACGCAAGGGGCAAAATTTGGGTTTTTATCTTCAGGCTTGCCATATTTCCTCAAGCATTCTGAAAGAAAGACACAGACAACAGTTAGTCATCATTCTTGGGGTAGCACAGGTATCCAAATTAGTGCCGAGTGACGTTTTCTTTTCACCTGGACCTGTGGATCTTCAGTGAGTGTATGGTCTAGCTGGCAGTATAAAGCACTTGGTGGTAAGTATCCCCAGTCTGGCAGAAAATCAACTCCAGAACGGGTGAGTGCTAGAGCCTCCCATCACACAGAACACCATGAACACAGTCTGTCTATGGCCAAAGAGCTGAACTTCAAGATCTCAATGGTCCAGGCAGGAAACATTGTCCTTCTTCTGAAAGTGGAAGTGCTCTTGAGGTGCCCTCTCAAGCCTGCAGGGCTCTAGACCTGGCAGACGCGTGTGTACCACAAGGGAGCCAGGAGCACAGCACTGGAACACAGACAGTACATGATGGCTGCCTAGGATGGTGTTCAGCCGCTCTGCCTGGCCCTTCTTAGGTCACTGTTGATGGTCCACATTTGGGAAGACAGTGTGTACAGCAAAAGTACAGTCAGGATGCATGGATGGGCTCTCTCCCTCTGTAGGCACTAGAGAGGGCCCGAGGCTTGTTGGGCTAGTGTAGGGATCAGAGAGAGGCCTGAATGAGTGAAGTCCTGAGTGAATGTGTATTTTGATATGGGCAAAGCTTGCCAAGGACTCCAAGGCCAATTGATCCATGGGAAATTGGCAGAGCCACTACCCATATGGGCCAGGATCAAGAGGAATGGCAAAGCTTTTCTTGAAAATGTGTGTTTACGAGCAATCGATCAGTGTGTGCAGAGACTCCACCCCCTCCCAGATGTTGACAGGCTGAGACTGCTCACCGGCAGAGGCCAATGAGCCTAGCTAACCCTCCCTCCCTCTGTGTCATACCTAACAAACCCACTGAGGTCCTGGGGGGCAGTTATTGCGAACTCCAACGGATCCCAGCTTGACTGTAACTGTCTGTCCCTTCTCTATTCCCTTGTCTCCGCTAGCCAAGATTCTGGTACCCAAGCCTGGAGAGTCACAGCAGGCAAGTCACTGGTCCTCTGTGCTAAGCTTGATACAGATTACAGTCAGGTGCCTCCTGGACAGAAGGCCAGCCTCTTACTCAAATGTGTGTTGGTAAGTCTGAAGACTAAGAACAGACTCTTTTTATAAGCAATATACATCCAAAGTACTTTGGGTATTGACCAAACAGCATCCAGAGAATTTAGGACTTCTTGAGAGAGCAAAGTAACTACCCTCTAGACTAAAACCCTATTTTTTTTCTCCTATAAGAGCATATTGGTATTTCTTATGCTACTATGTGCTGAGCTGAGAGTATGCGTGTGTTCCTGTTCAAACTATATAAAAAACCTTCTGCAAGGTTCTAAGTTTTAACTGATACTAGAGCAAATATTGATAAACACATCACACACAAATTTTTTTTTTTGTGAGGGGGTTGGTCCTCAATAATCTCAGAAGTACAGAGTCCTGAGACCAGAAAGTTTGAGGGCATGCAATTAGCCATACTTCCAGATGTGGGCAGAGGCTGGAATCAAAGAAAATATCTGCAAACAGTAGTGTTAGTCTGAGGCACAGGCAACTTGGAATTAAAATGGTGTGTGCGTGTGCATGTGTGTATGTGTGTGTGTATGTGTGTGTATGTGTGTGTGTATGTGTGTATGTGTGTGCGTGTGTGTATATGTGTGTATGTGTGTGTGTGTGTGTGTGTGTGTGCGTGCTTATGTGTGTGTGTGTGTGTGTGTGTGTGTGTGTGTGTGCGTGCTTATGTGTGTGTATGTGTGTGTGTGCGTGTGCGTGTGCGTGTGTGTGTGTGTGTGTGTATGCACAAAAACCACACTCATGTTTTGATCCATGTGCTCTCAATGGCTCTAACCCCACAGCTTCCTCCTCCCAGGAATAAGATGGTAATGAGATTTCCCCAACATGAAACAGACACTAGGCCTGTATGATAATGAAGCTACGGTAGTTACTTTAACTTACCTTGGTATCTTGGATAGAAATAGTCCTGTGGAAAGAGAAGAAGGGGACAGTTAACTGACACAGCATGGGACCTCTTAAAAAGGGTGTAATTGTTTAATCAAGCCCGGAGACAGGAACACAGAAACACGAATCTTGCACTGTGGCTCCTCAACAGCAGAGCTACTTGGAAGCCCTGTCAGAAAGCATGACCCTGAGAGAAGCATGGGGGCAGGAGGCCTCTGCTGACTCAGCTTCAGCAGGATCACTGCAGAGCGTGACTGCAGAGCATGACTGTGCAGCCACCTTCAGGAAGCAAGTCATCGTCACCGGAGCTAGTCAGAGGGTGCCTCCCACGTTTCCTGAGAAAATGCGCGTGGAAGGACAGGAACATTCCAGGTAGCCCAGTGCCAGTCCAAGGACGCAGAGTCCTTGTCTTAGGGATTCTAATGCTTGGATGAAACACCATCACCAAAATCAAGTTGGGGAGGAAAGGGTTTGTTTGGCTTACACTTCGGCATTGCTGTTCATCACTGAAGGAAGTCGGGACAGGAACTCAAACAGGGCAGGGACCTGGAGGCAGGAGCCGATGCAGTCACCATGGAGGGTGCTGCTTACTGGCTTGCTCAGTCTGCTTTCTTATAGAACCCAGGAGCACCAGCTCAGGGAAAGGGCTGGGTGCTCTTTCATTAATCACTAATTAAGAAATTGTCCTACAACCCACGTTTCTGGAGGCGTTTTCTTAATCCACGTTCCCTCCTCCCAGCTGACTCCAGCTGTGTCACGCTGATATAAAACTACTCAGCACAACTGATCCCTTGTCAGCTTGTCAACTTGACAGGCACAGTGTCAACTAGACACTGACACTAACTCGCCTTTCCTCTCACTCAAGACCTCACGTTGAGAACATAAACAACGTAGTCCCACAGTCTTTACAAATCAAACATATTAGAATTTTAGTCCCTTTAAAATATCCAAACTGGGCTGGAGAGATGGCTCAGTGGTTAAGAGCACTGACTGTTCTTCCAGAGGACCTGAGTTCAACTCCCAGCAACCACATGGTGCCTCACAACCATCTGTAATGTTATCTGGTGCCCTCTTCTGTATACATAATAAATAAATAAATCTTTAAAAAATAAAAATAAAATAAAATATCCAGGCTCTTAAAAATCCAGAACCTCCTTTTAAAGTTTGAAATCTCTCAACTGTGGGCTCCTCCTGCAGGCCTGGATCACTTCCTGGGCTCTGTCTTCGGCAGCACACACAGCTCTTCTTCCAGGCTGTTCTCGGTGGTCATCCTCAGTACTGGCATCTCCAAAATGCTGGGGTTTTCTGCTGCAACTGAGCTACACTTGCACCAATAGCCTCTCCCGGGCTCTCTTCAGGGACACCAACCCTGCCACACAGTGCCATGCCTCAGCTGCTCTGCATGACCCTTCAGGCCTTCAAAACCAGCACCCATCTGGGTGACTCTTACACTACCAAGTTTGGCTGCCAGCACAAGGTATAACCTTTTCCCGTGTCTGGAACACGGCTTCTGTGCATGCTGACTCGCAGGAAACACTTTACCTCAATGATGCTGTTCTTCTGCTCAGCTCCAGCCAGCCAGCATCCAGTGTCCCAGCAAAGCAAAGGTTTCACTGTAGTAGTTCTGGTGTCTTGTTAACCACAGCTGATTCTTCAGCCCCAGCTGACCAGAACCTCAGGATCTTAATTCACAATAACAAATGGCCCCATAGTGTCTTTAAACTTCCCTCTGAAACTTCACAAGCCAGGCCCCCACTGTCTGCATTGCCCTCAACATTCTCGTCTTCTGAGGTCCTACAGAACAGCTCACTGAGATCTCTACACTTGAGGCTTTCCTAGTTGAAAGTTCCAAAGTCTTTCCACAATCCTCCCCGGAACACATGTTCAGGTCTCTCACTGCGAGGTCTCTCGCTGCGATCCCTACTCTCCTGGTGCCAACTTCTGTCTTAGTCAGGACTCCACAGCTGCAATGAACACCATGACCAAAAGCAAGTTGGGGAGGAAAGGCTTTATCTGGCTGACATTTTCACATTGTAGTCCATCACTGAAGGAAGTCAGGACAAGAACTCAAGCAGGGCAGGAACCTGGAGGCAGGAGCTGATGCAGAGGCCATGGACAGGTGCTGCTTACTGGCTTGCTCTTCATGGCTTGCTCAGTCTGCTTTTTTATAGAACCCAGGACCACCAGCTCAGGGATGGCACCACCCATAATGGGCTGCCCTGCCCCCAATCAGTCAGTAATTAAGAAAGTGCCCTACAGGCTTGTCTACAGCCCGATCTTATGGGGGCATTTTTGTAATTGAGATTCCCTGCTTGCAGATGACTCCAGTTTGTGTCAAGATGACATAGAACCATCTCGCACAATTCTCTTCAGCCTTAGGTGTTCCCTGTCATTGGTTTGTGTACATTGTCTTGGTTAAACAAGTTCTCTGGCTAAGCATAAGGCTGTACACGAGGGGCCTTTTCTGTCTCTGTATCCCCACACTGTACATAAGTGTATAAGAGCGCTCTGGCCATCCGGGAACAATGACGGGAATGTTATGAGCAACAGGCAGCCAGACAGGCCCAAAGCCACAGACGCCCCCCAGCTGAGTGCACACACACACACACACACACACACACACACACACACACACCCCTGCAGTGGGAAAGGCATCCCTGTTTGCCTTATCCCACTGTTCTCATTGGTCAGGGACTATGTGGATGAGAACAGTGGTAACAGGGATTGAATAAGTGGGAGTGGGGGGCTGGGGAGGTGGGGGGGATGGGGGGGGGGGGGGGGGGGTAAAGTTCCTGTGACTGGGGGGTGGGTGAGAGGCTGCTCAGGTGATTTTTTTCCAGGTTTAGAAACAATGTCAGGAAAGCACTCCGATGACAATATGCCCTTCGTGTCACAGAGCCAAGTGTGGGGATGCAGCCAGCAAGCATGGGGAGAAGTTGTTTCCATGGCCAGGAAGAGCCGTCCCAGCCATTCACATGGAAAGGCCAAAGGTAACAGAGCACTGCCTATTCTCCCCCATGGTACTGCTGTTGGGCTTGAGACCAGCACAAGGCCAGCTTTTCTCCTGGAAGGATGCAGCAATTCTGACATCCAGCTCAGAAGGACCCAGTGACCGTTGAAGCTTCCCGAGAGTGACACGGCTCAGAATGGATCTCCCCGTCCCCCTGCACAGGGACCGGGTGGGATCCACGGCTTCTAGCTATCATTCTTCCTGGCCTCCTTGGAGGGCCTCACCAAGCCAGACTGCAGCTGGAGAGCTTCAGTGGCTGCCTGATCAGACTAAGTCTGAAGACAGTCCATGCTCCAAAGACAGACAAAACCCATATAAGAGGACAAGGTCGGCTGCATGCATTATCAAGATGGGGAAACATCTGAGCCCAAAATGGGTGAACTGACATCACTTTTATAATTACAAGGGCACCCCAACTGCCAACCATGCCAAACAACTGGGAAGGTTCCAGTTTACAGCTGCTACCTGTAGAACAGCCTTCTCATCTGCATCTGTAAGTCTTCTCAGGCTCTTAGAGGCCAAGACATCTCTACCTAGCAGAAATCTTCGGCAGTGGACTAAAATCTGAGCTTTCAATCCTACTCTTGACTTCCTCATGGGGGGGTGTCGGGGGGGGGGCAAGGCATGCTACACAGCATTTCCATCATACACAGGCCTCACATAGAAAGGCACCCCCCCCAAAAAATTTGCTTCTACAGGCAGCATCGGGCCCTACACCCGTGATGTTCACACCACACATAGGTCACATGAGTGCTCACACCCAGACCATCAGTAGGCCTCAGGAGTGCTGCTTTTCATAGACTTTGTGGAGAGCTTGTTCCCAGTGAACTTTGAGCATTAGATGCTCCATGTGGAATGAACCCATGTTCTACCTCACCAGCTTGTACACAGAGTGTGAAACTGTGAGGTGTAAACGGTATTGTTCATCTGAGTTTGGGGAACATTCTATGTACGCACACAATACTACCTATGGCTCCCAAGGTAGTCCCTATCAGAGCAGAGTCGTGAAGGCCCAGTTGTAGGGGACAGCTTTTAAATTCTGGGGAAAACCCCCTGAGCTTCTAAAGGTAGATCAACAAGGTAATTCTACAGTGTTGGACCTGTAAGCGACTCAGTCTGTGACCATCCATCAAGAGCAAAGGGCCCAAGGAGGGGCTCTGGGCCCACTGAGGTAGGAGCTGCTGGCTAATCCCTAATCCCTCTCTGAGGACAGAGCCTGTGAGTGTAGAACCTGGGCCCAGAAGTGTGCTCTGTGAGATCCTCCCAAAGCTAGGTCTGCAGCAGGTTTAAGGGATCCGTGTGGTAATGTGTATGTCACTATCATGGGCATGAACACTATAGCAGACTCCAGTTGGTCTAGCACCCATTGCTTTTCTCATGTCCACGCAGCTCAGAAGAAAACAACTGATGTTTTCAGCTTCTTCCCCTACCAGCTCCTTTAAAAAAAAAACAACAACAAAAACAACCTTGAAAATATAAAAACACACTTTATAATCGGTCAAGGTCAAACCCAAAGCATGTGCAGGAGGTGCTGGCACCGGGACTGTCAGCAGATAAAAGCTCTGACAGCATCCCTAAGCCTCAGACAGGAGCTCTGCATGGCTGGAGCAGCTGCAGCTTTCCCCTGAATATGTAGCCTCCGTGAATGAAGGGAGTGCGGACCTGGCCAAGGACCACTGGGTGAGTAACCTCAGGGGCTCTGGCTTGCTGAGCTCCCAGCTCTGAGTGTGGAGCCCTTCACTTTGCTTATTTCCAGAAGGGGGTTTTCCAAACACCTTCGCCCTGGTAGACCCCTCACCACCCTACCATAGCACCCAGGGCCCACAGAAGCAGAGGGGCTTGTCTCCTTCCCAAGCTCACCTCCAGGACCCTAGAAGGCTAGTCCTGTCTCCTGACCCATTTGCCAGACTCAAGCCTATGCCAGGCCAGCTCTGAAGAGTGACAGACAGTTTGGCCATGGCTTGGTGACCCAAGACTGCCAAACCCTACCCTCAAGGTCTGTAGCAGCAAAGGCCAGGAAGAAATGGATGAGGAAAGAGGAAGGGAGGCTTGGAGAGAGGGACTCAGAGAGGAGCGAATGTGAGTGTACCTCAGTGTGGGTACATGTGTGTCTATGCAGGCATATGAATATGTACACATGGGTTGGGGGCGTGTGTCTAGGCAGAGTATTTCACCTGATGTCCCTTCTCTGCCAAGTCTCCAAGAGTCTCGTTTCCTGCTAGGATATCCACTTCCTAAGCTGGGTCCGTCCCTGTGGTATAGTGTTCTAAGAGGAAATGGGAGTGGGGCTTGGGGGCAGTGGGGTGGTGGTGGTGTCTTCCATCTGCCCTGGAGCTGGCCTTCCCCAAGCTGTCCTTGGAGAGCCCACCATCTAGGTCCTTGGTGGGTAGACATGGTTTAAACGTGGTCACCTAGGTCTGAGTTCAGCATCAGAGAAGGGCCACGGCCTTGCTTAGTCAGCAGGAGAATGAGCTAGCGCTGCTGAGAGGTAAGGGGTAGTCAGGGTAGGAGGGGGCTCTCCTTCAGCTCCTGGGGTGTTAATCCTCACAGCCAGCCAGCCCTGTGACGCATCTTGCAATACTACACTTTGTATCTTAAATAAAACAAGGTACCAATCAGCCACCAGGCTTGAGTTTTTCTTGATTAGGATCCTCCAGAGGCAAGCGTCCTAAACTGGAGACACAGATTTAAAGGATTAGGGAAATTACTGAAGAGATTCTGCAGGACCTCACTTGCCTGCAGGGCTACAACCCCAGGGCCTCGGTGAAATTAACAACTGGGACAGGGAACCCAGGCAATGAGAACGGAGTGTCCGGAAGGGATAGTAACAATAAAATGCGGAAGCAGATAACAGAGAAGCTGTCGGGGAGAGAAGGGACAGAGTGGGAGTGATTAGAAGTGGCCAGGGCTGCCACCACAGGGGAGCAGCCACTGAGGAATGTGGGTGGAGGCGCACAGGAAATGTGTGGAGGGGGCCTGCACTCCCTCCCAGGAGAAAGTTAACCAGAAGGTCCCAGTGTGTCTGTGAAGTCTGCCCTGCTCACTGGAGGGCTGAGGCCTGAACTCTTTGCCTCTCAGGGTCAGAAGAAATCCTAACTGAGCAGAAAATCCTGTGGTTCCTCTCGTGGGGGGTGGGGGGTTAGCCGCTTGATTCCAGATGCCTAGGTCTACCCGGTATGGAGCGCAGGACCACGTTCTCATCCCCTTCCCAGGGCCCTGAGAATGAATAGCAAGGGTAAAGTGGCACAGGTGTGCACGTTTGTGATCGCTACAATTGGCCAGGACACCACTCAGAGCAACAGGTGGCCTGTCTACCCCAGCCCTGTAAATCCACGAGGGCAGGGAGCCTACAACAGGATTTTAATTGGGCACAGAATACGATTCTAGCAAGCGCTGAGCCCTTTTACCAAGAAAACATTGACTCCTCATTCAGGCCCCCAAGAGCACTTGGATGAAGGCCTCCATTTGTATCTGTCTCCTTTATGTTAGGTCACATGCTCAACTTTGCATGTAGGCATGCTAATCACTCAAGCATTGTCCACATAGGAGACACACAGGAACACTGCTATCTCACCCCCTGCAGGGCTGGCCGCACAAAGGTACACGAAGGATCTGTTAACATTTTGTGTCTTGTCCCCCCCCCCCCCCCCAGGGAAGCTAAATGTCTCAAGGAACAACAAGGTCTCAGAGAGATCACTGAGAACAATTATTATGAAGGAAGCTGCGCTCCTGGGACCACCTTGTCCCTCCAAGGAGTAAGGACTTCTTCCAACCATGTCTCAGAACCAGAACTGAGGCAGCACCAACCAGAACACACTTGTCAAGCCCTGCTTATCTCATGCCCCCATGCCTCAAGCCTTCTATTAAAACTTAAAGCTCATGTCAGTATCCCAAAGACAGCCTGAAGTCACCAACCCCTTGATCCGGTCCTTTTCTCAGTGTGCATTGACTAAATCTCCGCTCTCCACTTCTCACCATTTCTGGTCTCCGTGGGCACAGTGGTACAGTCTTTGGGACTCCCAAACCTGGCCCTTCTGCCCTAAAATTTCATTTACAAGATCAGCAGCCCCTATGTGCGGTCCTGCCTGGCCTAGCAGTCAGGATTTCCTAGGACCACTGTGGAAACTGGTCTGTCAGGTGTCCCGTAGGCCACAGCTTCTCACTGTCACACACAACGTTCCAGGTAAGTCCAGGCCATGCTGCTTGTCTAGACTGTCTCATGGCCTCCTTCAACACAAGAAATGAGCTACATTTCAAGGCCAGGAAAACTGAGCTAGCATTTTCTTAGGAAGATAAGTTCCTTCCCCACTCTTCCAAGGCATGAAGGTGAGTGGTGCTTGCAGGACCACTGGCCCTGGTCTTAGGTCTCCCCAAGGATATGGAGTAGGGGAGTCTGCAGTCAAAGGTCCCTGCAGGTAGACACCAGGTCTCCGGAGCACGGCTTAGCCCTATCCCTTCCTGAGGCTTGCTTCATATCCCATAGGGTCACAGCAACAGGAGGAAGGTTACTAGCAGCCAGATCAAGGTGGTAGCAGCCAAAGAGCTTTGATTAGAACTCTGTGCAGAGCCCAGGGGGCAGGCTGGGCACCAGGGTTAGTGATTCCCACACCACAGGCAAGAGGTACAGGTCAGGCACCCAAGCTGATGCATGAGAGGAAAATTCATGTGTCGGGGTATAGGGGTTGCAGAGTGGGAGAGAACTGTGGACCATTCTAGATGGCTCTGATGGGAACAGGTGTCTGCCAAGTCCTGATGGAGACAGGCTGTGACAGGTCCAGAGGGACTGCCTTTTCCAGCATGATAGCCTGGAGTTTCATCCAAATACAGACAGAAAGGGAAAAGCTTCCCGTGGACTGAAGAGAAGTTTGAAGGAGAAGGGGGGGGGGTGTCCTAAATACACTGCTCTTTTTCATGTCTTCATTTCACACCTTTGCAAATAAAATTATAATTAAAACATAAAAGCAATGGGAACCAGAGGGACTTGACTCCAGAGGAGCAGCTCCATGTCCAGGCAGCCAGGAGGGGCCAGCTTGGGCCTGTCTGCCCTGGCAGGCAGGCAGGCTGCAGAGGGGCGGGGCTCCACGGCTGGGCGGTGGCCTTCTCCGGTTCGACTCTTGCCACCACAAGCCCTGTCCACACTCTGAATGGCAGAGAGCTCTGTGGGAGGGTGGAGTTGTAGCTCACACAACCAGCCACCTACGTCCCCAGCCCAGGTGACCAAGGACCGGGAGCCCTGCCCTAGACTTGGTAGCTGGACTCCTTGGGTCCAGAGCAATCATCATCAGAGACAGGCAAACAGCAAGGGTATAAAAAGCTTAGCAATCTGCCCTTCTACCGCTGTTGATGCTTTGGACAGTACCCTGGGGGGAGGGGACACACAGCTTGTCACCTGATCTTGGCTTCCACGCTGGATAGCAGTGCCAAAGCAGCTACGTTGTCGTGGACAACAGCTGGAGCACTGGTATCCGAAAAGCAGCTTTGACAGGGATTGTCCAGTCAGCCGATTAGACGCAAGTCAAGGCAAAGGCCCTAGCGGCTCACACAGAGCCATCCTTTTTATCACGTGGTCCTTATTTCATCCCAGAAGAATTCTTTGAAAGGAAAATGCCAGCGGAACCCAAAATTGTGAAACCAATACCAATTTGGCAGGTAACGGGAGGCCCTCTGCACCACTGCGGAGGCCTGGGTGCTTAGAATCCAGATCTTAACCTCGGGCAGGCCCTAATCTGGGGCGTGTTCCCCCGCGAGCCCACTCAGCCCTCACAAGCACCTTTATGGAGACTCCTGTGCACACATGGGCTGCTGGCTGCAGTTGGCTGTACGCCTGCTCCGTTCCCCAAGGACATTATTAATAGAAGTTTGTCCTGGGCCAGCGCAGCCCTCCCAGAGGCAGGTGTTGGTCCTTCCCTACGCTCCTCCCCGCCCCTCCATATGCGTGTTCTTTGCACAATTCCAGCCATCGTATTTTTGGACCTGCTGTAGCAAGCAATTCCAGCCTTAAGATCTTTCAATTCCTCTTTCAGGAAAGCCCTGGGTCCCTTTGGAGGAAGACCAAAGAAGAGCTCCGCCCCTCACCTCCAAGCCAATTTAGGGACAGGGCAACCTGAGGAAGCCTTGGAGTTGCAAACCACTGTTTCTTTCCCATGGGCGCCTTTCCTTTGGGGATAGGAGAAAGTTTAGTTTGAACACGTCTTCAAAAGGGCTTCCCTCAGAGGCTCCTGCATGGCTCTCAGCGGACCTCACTCACGGACACGCCTCCTCCTGCTCCTGAAAAGGAGAGGACTTGGGGGTCCCCCAGAGGAGATGGGGCTCAAGAGTGGTGAAGTGCAAGCGGGGTGGGCACAAAGCTCGGTGTCTAAGAGTTCTGCGGTGCGCGCAGCGGCACGATCCCCACAAGGAGCCTCAAGCTTCCAGAAGGGGGTGTCTGGGATTCCACAGTCTCCCCCGCCCCCACCGCACCCTGATCCCTCCAGACCTGCGCTGGGTGGGAGTCAGGACTTGTGGCATCCAGAAATACGGGTTCTGGGACGCGTAGGCCCCACCCTGAGACCTCGGCGCCCGCTCACCGTCTCGGGGTCATTCTCGAACACCTCTCTGGCCTCCTCCTTGGTGCACACCTCCTCCACGCACTCCCGTTCCAGGTGGCCCTGCTTGGCTTCCTCAAAGACTTGGTAGGCGCGGCGCTGCCTGGGCCGCAGGAACTGCGCGGCTTCTCGTGCCCGCAGCAGCACAGCTGCAGAAAGAAGGGTGTGCAGTCAACCTGCACCCACTCGGGGGTGGAATGTCTTGGGTCGGGGTTTCCAGGGACCATGATGCCCGTGTATCTGGGATGCTCCGGGACCCTGATGCCTTGAGCCCAGAGGTCCGGAGCCAGGATGCCTGGGTGTCTGGGACACTGCACCAGGATGCTGCGGCCGGGTGCAGGCCTGGCGCCCCACTGCAGGGGGTGGTGGGGTTTGGGGGCCCGCGCGGTACTCACTGTGGGAAGACTCGGAGGCCAGCAGGAGCAGCAGAAGCGCAGTGCCCAGGGCGGCGGCGGGCCCGGGCGGTGGCGGCATGGCGAGGCCCGGGCCGGGGAGCCGGGCAGCCGGCAATGTGCAGTCAAAGCACCCGGGAGGCTGAAGCGAGCCGCGGACGCCGCGAGACAGGGGCTCCGGTCATCCTGGCCAGGCGGCGGTGAAGGTCACATCCCGGCGGCGGCGCAGCGCCGCACCCGGCGCTCGCTGCGGTTCTGGGCCCAGAAGGAGGCTGCGGGTGGGGGCGGGGCTTGGACGGGTGGGGTGGGGCCTAGGCCGGGTGGGGCGGGGCCTTTGGGGGCGGGGCCGAGCTGGGTGAGGCAAGGCGCTGGCTGACTAGTTTGAGTTCCAGTATCCTCAAAGAAATTTCTCTGCCATCATGACCTAGAATGCGGTAAAATAATGGAGAACAAGATCTGGTCAGGTGCAATTTGGCTGTTTTCTACCCTCCTCTGCAGACATCGTTTTTGGACTCTTCATTCTTGGGCACATTTTTTTAAAAGATTTTAAATCTACAAAGGTCATACCCAAATGTCATAGAGGTCCACAGTGCAAGATGATGTTATTCCCTTTGTTATCTGATTTCCATACCACTGGCTGAAAGCAGCGTTGTGTGTTCTCCAGGACCAAAACTCCATGAATCTCTTGTGTCAGAACACTTTGCAAAGTTATAGGCAAACACACACACACACACACACACACACACACACACACACACACCCCTTACAGACCAACCATAGACTGCAGCTATTCAGCAGCCAGCCAGACCCAAAGAGAGGATCTGCTCCTGAGACACCCTTACCTCAACATGCTGATGGAAAAGGATTAGGGAGTTACTCCCTTTCCCTGGGTGAGTGCAACCCAGATTCTTGGAAGCACACAAGGTCATTCATTACTGGTGGAATTCTTTAAGGTCATTCATTTGAAGGTGGAGTTAAACAAATATGTTAATTTCAGAGAAATGAATGTCATGGGAATAATCTTGAAAGGGAATTAAAAATTGAATAGATAAGCCATCTGTGCTTGCTTCCAAACCGGAATCACGGCACTCCTATGAAACAAAGCCAAATGCTTAAGAAGCCAGAGAGCACCCCAAATTCCCAAGGCTGCTTCAGCCCTATAAACACCATCATGCACTTGGGAGGAATATTTGCCTTATTAATTATCTGCTCTTTCTTAAGAAAAAACTCTGTTTCCAAAAATGTGGGTGGATATTCATGAATCTCACAGCAAGGCTGGCATTTCTGTCCACCATTTCCTAGGGTCCTAAGTCGGGGCCATGGGTGGAGGTCAAGTGGTTTGCAGGCTCCTGCACATCATCTGCTGCCTGTGCACCTGTGGAATTCTGGAGGAGCGATGCAGTTCCATCCCCCCCGCCCCAGTCCCCTGCTCTCTCACACACACCCATGAGAGAAGGCTTCTCTGGCTTCTAGGGTATGGCCATGACTCAGATGACCAAAAGCCAGAACTGCATCAACTAGGTGGGAAGTCATCCAGGTCCTCTGGCTCCCTGAAGCCCAGACCTCAGTCTTCCCTCACCCCACTCTCAGTGAATTCTTTCTTCTGAGTATACCAGTGAAGATGCCCCGTTACAGTATACCAGTGAAGATGCCCCGTTACAGTATACCAGTGAAGATGCCCCTGTTACAGTATACCAGTGAAGATGCCCCGTTACAGTATACCAGTGAAGATGCCCTGTTACAGTATACCAGTGAAGATGCCCCGTTACAGTATACCAGTGAAGATGCTCCCATTACAGTATACCAGTGAAGATGCCCCTGTTACAGTATACCAGTGAAGATGCCCCGTTACAGTATACCAGTGAAGATGCCCCGTTACAGTATACCAGTGAAGATGCCTCCCATTATAGTATAACAGTAAAGATGTCTCTCATTATATAGACATTTGGCTTAATAAAGTATATTCACTTCCTGGTTTTGATTTAGAAAATGGAGCAAGGAAGAAGCAAATGTGGAGGGCAGCAGAAGATTGATGACTGGAGGTCACTTTAAAATCTTCAGACAAGTTACTGGTACCAAAAAAAAAAGTTTTCTAAGGCAGAAATGGAAAATGAGTAAGAAGAAACCTGGGAAATATTCCATGTTTGATCTGAACTGGCAAAGGTGGATGGCTCAGTCCCACAGAGTGGGGGGTCAGAGCTGTCTGGGGTGTTGTAAGAAGGAAAGCTGCTGGATTCTCTCATCAGGAACAAACTGGGGTGACTTGTGGAGGTGGAGTGGAAGCAAGGCATCTGGACAGAACCAGTTCTACACCGTCTCCTCTGCCACGTCTCTGTTCAGTACACATTAGCTGTTAACTTCTTGTTTTTAAGACGAGTTGTCCTGGGTGTGGAACAACCAACATTACGTCTGGTTTCTGTTTGTTTGTGGTTTTGATAGCCTTATCAATACATGGACAAGCTGCACCTCTAAGCTGGATTTTGACATACCTGAGGCCCTGTGATGCCACCATAGTCAGAGGACACCTCACATCCAAAGAGTGCCCTGGGCCCCTGTGGTCCCTCCTTCTCCGAGTTTCTCCCCTCCCCTGAGTCCCATACTCTAGAAAACAGCTTCTGCTACCGACTCTCCTCAGTTTCTAGCACTGCATCTAAAAGCAAATCTATAGTGCACATGTTTTTCTGCTCGGCCTTTTCAACCTTTGCTCAGTATATTCTGTTGAATGGATATATACTACCTATTGATGGACACCAGACTTTTTTTTTAATTGGAAAATAAGCTGTGAACTCTTATGGACCATTTATATGCAAATTATCATATGCAGATATGCTTCCAATTCTCTTTTTTTTATTTTAAACAAGAAGTTTATTTAAACAGCAAGATGCCTGGCTTGAAGAGAAAACTATTTAGGATCATTTTGTTCAAGAGTAATTTACAGATTGTCTTGCATGTAACAGGCTATGTACAAAAGAGTTATAAAATTGTCCTCGGTTTTTCAATGATCAATGAAAAATGTTAAAATTCTCCAGTTGAACGCTTCCTACTGCCTGTAAGATATAGACTTTTCAGCTATTTTTCTAGCACCACGTCTGCCTGCACACTGCCATGCTCTCCACCATGATGACAGTGGACTGAACCTCTGAACTGTAAGCCACCACCTCAATTCCATGTTTTCCTTTATAAGAGTTGCCGTGGCCATGGTGTCTTTTCACAGCAATAGAAATCCTCACTAAGACAGTGTGCGAGGATTTTATGTTGTTGGGTTCTCCTGTTAAAACAATGAGAACAAAATAACTTAGTGGGATATAAAGGTAAGAGTGAGCATGCCACTAACGGAGAAAGGGGATATTTTCACAGAACCAATACTTTCCCCAGACCATCCCCATCTGAAGTCAACTAAAACACAACATTGGCCATTTAGTTTAAAAAAAGAAAAAGGTAAAACTGCAATGTGCTTGTGCACATCCACAGTACTTTTACCTACAATAATGAAATGAGGACAGGGAAATGAAAGAATAGAGAAAACTATACTGTAGTAGTCAGGCTGTGGTGGACCCCAATTGCAGCTAACTGAGGATGTATTCTTGGGCTATAACAAAATTCCGGAGTACAGTAGCAGGTTCCCTTTTTAGTAGACACATGTCTGCTGCTGGAACACATCAATCATTTCTTCGCCCACCTTCTCCAACTGTGCACGTGTGTGTGTGTGTGTGTGTGTGTGTGTGTGTGTGTGTGTATGTGTGTCTGCATCATTGATCACTGCCCATCAAACAGAATCTGATCTGCCTCATTGAAAAATCTTGTCCTTCACAATAAGGCTCTGTTAGTTCAGTAAGTGGTGTCTGCCTCCTAATCTTCCTCTGTGTCGCAGAACCATCTGCCCGTCACCTTCAAATTAATATGACCCGCATTCTCAGTCTGGACTCCTTCCTTGGGTTTCTCCTCGGCTGTGGTGAGTGCCAGAGCCTCCTAAGCCACCCCTTCACAAAAGTGGCACCAGGTTCCCACTGAAGGAGCACACAGCTGGCACTAACGTGGCAGATTAAGGAGGTAGCTTGAATTTTCTTTTTTACATGCATGCATGCATGCATGCATTCATTCATTCATTCATTCATTCATTCAGTGTGTGTGTGTGTGTGTGTGTGTGTGTGTGTGTGTGTGTGTGTCTTGCACATTTACAACCTGGAGAAGTCTCTCTCTCTCCTTCAACCATGTGAATCCCAGGGACTGAACTCGGATCTTCAGGTTTGGCTGCAAACGCCTTTACACCTAAGCCATCTCAACGACCCAGGCTTTCATTTCTCCTTGGAAAATACCTAAGAGCTGTGGGTGGTATGTAAAATAAATGAAAAAATTTAATTAATTAAAAAAAAAAAAGGAAAACACCTCAGAGCAGAATGGCTGGCTCACGTGGTGGATATTCATTTAACTTCTAGAGAAAACAGAAGCACTTTCCCTAAGCCATTGTATCCTTTCACACCCACCTGCAGTACACCAAGGTTCTAGGTCCAGTTTCAGCAACATTTGCTGCAGGTTTTAAATGTCAGGCATTTTAGTGGATACACAGGGATATCTTGTCATTTAAACTTGAATTTCCCTACCAGCTCCCGACTTTAAGTAGTTTAGTGTGCTTTCATCCAAAGGACTCCTCTGCTGAAGTGTGTGTTTAAATTTCCTTCCTCACTCTGTCCCTCTCTTCTTCCTGTTGAAGATGTTTGTTTTTCCAATTGTTTCAAGAATTCTTTAAATAGTCCAGATAAAAGTCCCTTATCAGATGTGTGGTTTGTAAATATTTATTTCCAGCTTGTGGCTTGTGTTTTCATTCTATTATTAGAATTGTCTTTCAAAGAGCAGGCTTCTTAAGTTTGAGATAATGTCCCTCTTTTTTTTAATGCTTTTGATGTTATATTTGTCCAATCAGATATCATAAAGATTTTATTCTAGAAATTACTGCAAAGTTAAGTGTTACGTTTAGGAACAGGATCCATTTTAAATTAGGGATGCTTTATTCAGGTGAATATTCATTTGGTCATCAATAGTGTCGACCTATTAGTCAACATTCTGAATTAAATAGTTGAGGAACAGATCTCTGCATGTGTGTATATATGTGGTAACGGTATGCAGTCGTCCTGGCACTGGTTACCAAAGACCACTCGACCTCTGGTCTCTTGTCTTTGTGCCAGCAATCAGTTGATTGTACATGTGTATGTCTGTTTATTGACTCTGTTCAATTTATTTCTCTTTAAAGCTAATATCACATTTTTTTTTTTTTCTGAGACAGGGATCCTCTGTGTAGCCTTGGCTGTCCTAGAACTCACTCTGTAGAGCAGGCTGGCCTCTGCCTCCTGAGAGCTGGGATTAAAGGTGTGCCACCACCCCTGGCTAATACCATACTTCTTTGTGATAGTAGGTTTATAATAATTGAAGTCAGGTAGTATGAGTATTCAAATGTTCCCTCCTTCCTCAAAATTGTTAGTTTATTCTGTTTCCTCATTTGCATATGAATTTTAGAACAGCCCTCCTGAAAAGATATGCTGAATTTTAATTGGACTTACATCGAATCTATAAACCATTTTGGAGAGTAAACATTTTAGTCTCCCATCTCCTGATCTGTGGATATGGTCAGCATGTTTTAATTATTATACAGGCCTTAGGTTATCTCAGCAATATTTTGCAGTGTTCACTGTCAGGAGTGGTGTATATACAGCAAGACTTGTTACTCAGCATTTCATCCTAGTTCAATGGGTTTTAGTTGTGAAGCAGGGTTTTATTATGTAGTTCAGGCTGACCTCAAACACCCACCACCCTATCTCATGTGTGTGTGTGTGTGTGTGTGTGTGTGTGTGTGTGTGTGTGTGTGTAAGCCAGAAGTCAACCTCCACAGGAGACCTCCAACTTGTTGGGAGTGCATCTTTTATTCAGCTATAACTGGCTGGCCTGCAAACCCCAGAGATTTTTCCATCTCCACCTCCCTAGCGCTGGAATTAAAAGCAGTTGACACCATGACTGGATTAAAAAACAAGCAAAACAAAAAACAAAAACAAACAAACAAACCCCAACCAAACGAAAAGAACCCACTTTTTAATAGGTTCTGGGGGTCAAACTGAGAGCTTCATGCTTGCACAGCCACACACTTTACCAGCTGAGGTGTTTCTCCAGACCTAAACTCAAACTCTAGGTGCTTCTTCCTTTACTCCCCCAGTTCTGGCATTACAGGTGAGTGCCACCATGCCTAGTGTGGATTTTTAAAAATTAATTTCTATGTTTATGAATGTTTGCCTGCATCTCTGTCTGTATACTCCTTGTTTATGTTTATGAGTGTTTGCCTGCATCTCTGTCTGTATTCTCCTTGTTTATGTATATGAATGTTTGCCTGCATCTATGTCTGTATACTCCTTGTTTATGTATATGAGTGTTTGCCTGCATCTATGTCTGTATACTCCTTGTTTATGTATATGAGTGTTTGCCTACATCTATGTCTGTATTCTCCTTGTTTATGTATATGAGTGTTTGCCTGCATCTATGTCTGTATACTCCTTGTTTATGTATATGAATGTTTGCCTGCATCTATGTCTGTATACTCCTTGTTTATGTTTATGAGTGTTTGCCTGCATCTCTGTCTGTATACTCCTTGTTTATGTTTATGAGTGTTTGCCTGCATCTATGTCTGTATACTGCTTGTTTATGTATATGAATGTTTGCCTACATCTATGTCTGTATACTGCTTGTTTATGTATATGAGTGTTTGTCTGTATGTGTGTCTGTATACTCCTTGTGTGCTTGATGCCCACAGAGGCCAGGAGAGGGAGTCAGATCCCTGAACTAGAGCTACAGATGCTTGTGAGCTGCCATGTGGATGCTGGGAATTGAACCCTCCTGGTCCTCTGCAGGAGCAGCAAGTGCTCTTAACCTCTCAGACATCTCTCCATCTCACCAAGGATTTTTTGTTTGTTTTTGTTTTCTGTTTTTTTTTCAATTTCAATCTCTATTGCTTAAACATTGAATTTTGTATGTTTATCTTGTATCATATGATTTTAACTCCATTAATAGTTTTGGTGCTATTTTCCTTTAGGCTCAGCAGGAAGTTTTGCAGAGGTGATCGATCACACCATCAGTATAGCTAAAACCTTCAATTTGCTCCTTTGAGACAAATTTTTACTTCTTTTCCTGGCTCATCATACCACCTAGTGACCTCTGTTGCAATGCAGACATGGCGGGGGCTTCCATCCTGCTCCTGATCCTATCATGCCTATCCCAGTCCTTCGACCTCCACACTGGCTGTCCTTCATCAAGTTGAGAATGTTCCTCTTTATTCTGGGTTTTCTGTGAATCCCCTTTCTAAATTAGGGATGGGGCTGAAGAGATGGCTCAGCCATTAAAGGTTGCTAGGCTCACAACCAAAAATACAGGGATGGAGATGGAAATGAGTGAAGTGTTTCTTCTATGCCTGCCGAGGTGACCATGCCGGTTCTTTTTCCCTTCTTTAATATGTGAGTGGCCTTGATTGATCAAGTGTTGAGTGAACCCTGCTTTGCTGAGTTGGCCCCACTTGATTCTGATGAATTATCTTTTTATTGTTGCTTTGTTGATGAGAATCCTTGTTGTGAAGGGATTGTTCTGCTGGTTTCTTTCTTTTCCTTCCTTCCTTCCTTCCTTCCTTCCTTCCTTCCTTCCTTCCTTCCTTCCTTCCTTCCTTCCCTCCCTCCCTCCCTCCCTCCCTCCCTCCCTCCTCCCTCCCTCCCTCCCTCCCTCCCTCCCTCCCTCCTTCCTTTCTTCCTCTCTCTCTCTCTCTCTCTCTGTCTCTCTCTCTCTCTCTCTCTTTTGGTTTTCTTGAGACAGGGTTTCTCTGTGTAGCTTTGGTGCCTTTCCTGGATCTCTGTAGACCAGGCTGGCCTCACACTCCGAGATCCACCTGCCTCTGCCTCCCGAGTGCCGGGATTAAAGGCATGCTCCAGCACCACTTGGCTCATTTTTTATGTTTATCTGGTAGGGTGACTGATGAATTTTGGCCTCATACAATCAGTGTTTATTTCTTCTGTTACATGAAGAATTGGTGTTGTTTAGTTAAGTGACTTCCATCAGCCACCAGTGATGCCATGAAGAATTTGGACTTTCATTGTGGAGATGGCTTCACAGGTACATTTGGCTTCTGTAACAGGAACAGGGCTGCTCTCTCTCCAGGCTGTGGTGGGGGGTCTTACCTTTACCTGGTCAGTTTTTCTCAGGGCATAATCTCCTGTCACCCAGTGCCCAATTTCTCAAAATCTGTCCTTTCCAACATTTGAAGAAATGGAATGAACTGATGTCATCCTCATCCCAGCAGCTCAGTAAAGTTGAGGGGCTTCCTTTCTGTGCTTCTGTATTTGGGAAGGATTGAATTGAAGACTTGGTGGAGGGATTTGAGATGATGAGGCCTGAGCCTAGAGAGCATAGTGGGTACTCAGGCTGTCCAGCCTCTGCACCACAGTTGAGACTTTGATGCCTCATTTGTTTTTTAATATTGTGTAAATAATCTTGTATAGAAGTAGGTATCAAGATTTGTGAGACATGGTTTTATTGTTGAGGTGAAGGCAAATAGAGCCTCTTAACTAAGATATCAAATAATGCCTATAATATATTTGCTTTTGTCATGAAATGAAACCCCCTTTTTTTTCTTTTTGCCTAAAGCTGGTTGGGATAATAGGATTCATCACAAATTGCAGCTTCTAAAACTAAGATTGAAATCTCATCTGGCCTAGAACATTTTTCTTCAGGCATTCAGCACCTTCAGAAAGAAGTATCTTAATTTTGACCTAGTTCCATTGTTCTAATATACTGTGTGTTTTTACTGAATAAACAAGCAGAATTTTTTGTCCTGCTTTATCTTGGTATTAAAGATGAGAAATTGGATCCACTGAGTTAGTATGTTTCCTTGAAAAAAAAAAGTGATTAAACTTAAGTTTAAGCCTTAAAAAAAAAAAAATCTGTCCTTTCCTATGATTATCTATTGCTAATTATTTCAGGGTAGGTCTAGACCCTGATATTCTGCCTGTCCAGAGGCAAAAATCCCCAGTCACATTTTAATGAATATTTTCCAGCCATGCTTTGCTTCCTACTATAGAAATGAATTTAGTGTTTTACTAACCAATAGATTAAAAAATTATTTTACTTTATTTTTATGTGGGAGGGTGTTTTGCCTGCATGTGTCTCTCTGTATCACATGCATGCCTGATGCCCAAAGAAGACAGAAGAGGGCCTCAGATCTCTTGGAACCGGAGTTACAGATGGTTGTGAATCAGCATGTGGGTTTGGGAATTGAACCTTAGTCCTCTGTAAGAGCAGCCAGTGCTCTCAACTGTGGAGCCATCTCTGCAGCCCCCTAACCAGTAGACTTTTAGAGGTACCGAATAGAGACCCTCGGGCGGGGCCTATCTTCAGTGGGTCAGAATCTCCCATTTGCACTATAAGTGCTTGTGTGCATGCAATGACTTGGCTATAACATGAATGAAAGTGGTCTCATCACTCTAAAGGGAAAGTCCTTGCGAAGAATGTCCCAGTGGCTCTAGGTACCACTGTATTCTGCTTTTTCAGGATGCTCTCAGCATTAGAACCCAGAATTCTGGCCCCAGAACCAAGATGTTTTCCGCTCATTCTATCCTCTTGGAGCCTCCTTTTACAGCATGACATTTAACAATGGTGTTTTCAGCCAAAGTATCTTTACGGAGTGTTACATTGATTTTCCAACAGGAAACAATATCTATCTCCCAGGCAAACCTGCTTGCTGTAGCCTGGTTGATTGTGGTTTACCACACACAGGCTCAGCCCTGGTGCGGGACCCCGGGTTGCGCGTGTTTGAGAACACAAAGGATGAGGCAGAGGTGAGGGTCTGGCTAGCGGGAGCTGTCCGGCTCTTCTGCTGTTGCCTGTTTAGACTTTGAAAGCCATCTTCCCTTTTCACACCCAAATTCCCTTAGGCAGAGAAAGGTGTAAGACATGCCCTGGTTTAGGGTGCAGTGTGATAATTAGAGGAGGTATCGAGGATGGGCTCCTGGGTGAGCAGAAATAGGAGACATTATGCCCACTCACTCCTGTCCTGCTGCATCCAGCATAGCCCCTTCACCATCAACAGTGTCCCAACTCCAGACTGCCTCCAGACTAGAAGACAACCAGCCGCACTCTGTTGACCTGTCATAGGACCTATGGTACTAGCTAGGTTCTGATGTGCCCAGGAAAATGCCCATACTCCAGTCTAGTACAAAAACGGTGCTATGTAATGAATATGCGTGTCCTTCAACGGCTTATATTCAATTCTTACTCAAACTGATGGTGCCATGGATGGGGCCACCAGGGCTGGAATGGGGTAAGTGTAGGTCATGAGGGTGGAGTCCCTGATGGGATCAATGTAATATAAGAAGAGGCAGGAGACCCGAGGCATTCTTCTTCTCCATCACAAGAGGACCCGCCTAGAAGCACCTGCCTCTACACTCAGACCTGCGATTCCAGGAAGACTCCATGCCTGACCTCCTGACCTCTTGACCACGGACTTCCAGCCCTATGCACTGTGAGACTGACATTCGAGCCCCACGGTCTGTGGTCATTTGCATCAGTGGTCCATACTAAGACAGTAGAGACCCCAGGAAGGGCCAGCACAGGCCGGTTGGGAGAGGGTGGATGATGAGCCCAGCTGGCTGCAAGGTCCAGCAGGTCTGGAGACTGGGGACAGGATGGAGAAATAGGACTGTGAAGAACAAACGCCAAGTTCTCCTGGTCTACAGAGTCTGGAAGAGTGTGGTCAAAGGAAGCGGAAGTATGGAACAGCATCTACATGCATTGGTCAATTCATCAATATATTGCAAATAGAGGCCAGAGGTGATCTGGGAGGGGATTCAAGAAAATGGTTGTACCTCAGATGACCTCCACTGAGGAACATAATTTAAACACAGACTGGCTGGGGCCCAGTCAGAGCAGCAGGCAGAGTCCTTAGCAAAAGGTGGAGGGGCAGACAGCTTCAGGCAGGAGCTCAGTCCAAGAGGAGTGCAGGACACATTGGATAGCTCAGGATGTGGGGTCCACCCCGTTGAGGTTCCCCAAAGTCAGGTGTGCCGTGCCCAGAGCTGCCTGAGACTTCCCCAGGACTGTGCCTCCAAACAGAGCCACTGAGAACAAGGGGGTGTCAGGACTAATAACTGCTGTTCTCCAGGCAGGGACCCAGGACAGGAAAAGTAGCACCTAAGATATGGAAGAAGCTTTGTGTGTGGCCCTTAGGGGAAGGAATAGAAGCAAGCGGTCCCAGCTGGCCCTTTGGGGAGCCGAGCTATGACTCCTGGACTTGATGTCCCAGGCTTAATAAGACCTCTTGCACCTGCCTTACCAGGGAGTGGAAACTGGCCTTTTATGTCATTTTCATATGTCTTTATCTGAATTTTATTCTAATGACCATGTATTTCATTCTAACAAGCATGATTTAAAAAGACCTGGGCAGCTCTGAGAGTGAGTTTTGTCTCCTGCAGAAAGAGACTTTTATAGCAACTGGGGCATGTTAGTCACAACAGAAGCAGAGAGCCCGAGCCCACAGTAGCCTACAGTGACTCAAAGGTGATGCCCATGGCTCTCTAGTGCTCAGGTGGCTGTTGTCTTGGGCTGAAAAAGCCTAGTGATGATGGAGAGTGAGAGACTGCTTGCTCTCCTGTTGTGGTGGCCCTCAGAGGTCTTTGAAGACTCACCCCGTAGGAAAGGAAATCATCCATGGAGAAGGCCAAGGTGTCCTGTGTAGTGGGGAGATTTGGACACTATTTTGGCTTTTGTGGCAAAAGCAGCAAAGAATAGGAATTCTGGGTTCCCACATGGTGATCAAGTCACTTGTGGGTCTCAGGGACAGGAGCACAGATGAAGGTGTCCTTGTATAGCCTGTTGGCTCAAAGGCCAGCTTTTTACTTACAGTTTACATAATAGGAATATAGGATGGAATTACAAAGAATACATGCAGTCCAGCCTGGACACCGCCCTCTGACCGGGAAGGGAAGAGGGGCAGCTGTGCTCAGCTCTGCACTTGTGATCTGGAAGAAAGGGATGTCTGCAGGTTGTGAGGTCTTGCTCTTTTCTGTCCATGTCCATGTGTTTGTCATACCATCTGTCCTCTGTGGAAGGACTCAGGGCCACCAGCACAGGCATTGTGTGGAGCTGCGCTAAATCTGAAATGCCCTTCATGGCCGGCTGGAGGCCATGGCTTGAACTGAGCCTATGGTGATTCAGCCACACTGCCTACTAAAGCCAGTGCCCACAGGGATCAGGCCCTGGGTTACGAACACTGGGGAAAGTGTATGCAGAACATCCCAAAGGAAAGCAGGCAGGCTGTAGTGGACATCTCCTGTCACAGGCTGTGGTTTGCTGATGTCTCGTGTTAAACAAACTGATGAGCTTTGCATTCATTGATTTAGAAAAAGGAACCTGGCTCCCCGCAGAGCCGGAAGAGGCTTACAGATATTATTTTGGAGAGTATCCAAGGCATTTACAGCAACTGCACACATCTTTGGGACTGACACAGCCACTTTGGTGTAATAGTGTTTTTTTTTAATATTCTAGAATGGCCAGTCAGCTCTAGGCTGCTCAAGGGTAGCCCAGCTCTGCTAGCTAGACCTATATACCCTTGAGGGCATAGGTTCTGTGTATGCCCTGCCCTGGGGCAGCTGAGTGATCCATTTATTGGGGTCTTAAAACAATAGAAATTTATTCTGTCAGTCCTGTACCCCGAAGCCTAAAGTCAAGAAAGCCCACCTCTCCCAGGAGGTCCTTTCTGTCTCTCTAGCTTCATCTATCCATGTGTCTGTGTTCCTAGATGCACACTTGGTCTCTGCCTCTTTTTGTATGAGTTCCGTGTCTGCACCCATCTCTCCTCTTCCTAAAGAAACAGTCCTATTGGACCAGTGCCCATTTTACTTGAGTGTGAGTTCACTTTAACCAATTAAATATGCGAGCACCCTGTCGGGAGGTGTCAGCCTGAAGCTGAGGGTTAGTAATGGACTGAGGAGCTAGGAAAGACTCATGGGTGCTGGCCTTTACTGCTGGCCTCTAAGATGGGATCTATAATGGCTGGGATGGATCTGGATGGTCCTCTGGGTGCCATTGCCCTGGAGCTGCCATGCCCAGGTCTGCCTTTCCTTCTCAGGGACAAAAGTGCAACTTTATGATCCTTAAACTTGGCTCTCATGCACACAGCATGAACAGGTGTGGAAGAATCGCCAACTTGGTAGTTAATAAAGGAGGCAGGAAAGCGGATAGAACAGGTTCCAGAGGTGATTTAAGAAGGAATTTTCTCCAGATTCAGAAAGGAACACGAGAGCCGGATCGCTGGGTCAGGCACAAAAGGAGTCTCCGTCCTTCGATGACATTGGATGTATAGAGACACAGCCTGTAAGCTTACTGACTCCTGTGAGCAAATACTGGGTGCCTCTTTACTGGAAAAGATTTGTGGATTAATGTGTAACTTAGAGTCAGCAAATATTCACAGCAAGTAGCAAGGTGAACAAGGGCACCTGCCAGATGGCAAACATCCTGGTGAGGCTGGGGACAGGGCTGTGCTTCACGCTCCCTGACCTGCTTTCCCAGTCAGGGATATTTTCCAGACAGACATGAGTGGCACTCTACCTAAGAGGCCATAGTCCCTGAAACGCAGTATTCTGGAGAACTTTTTCACAACGTTGGATGTTCTCTGTGTCCTCTGTGACAGAACCGTTCCTTCCAGACAAGAAGAGACCATTTCAGGATAAACTCCTTAACTACAAATTCCGTTTTTAAAATTTATTTGATGTGTATGGGTGTTTTGCCTGCATGTGTACCATGTGTGTGTCCAGTGCCCACAGAGGCCAGAAGAGGGCAGCAGAACCCCAGGAACTGGTTGTAAGCTACCACATGGGTGCTGAGAATCCCAACAGAGTCTTCTGGGAGAGCAGCCAGGGTTGTTAGCCAATCAACCATCTCTCCAACCCTAACCACAAATTCTCGATATACAGATTTCAAAATGTACTGATTTACCTGGTAAATTCAATACTAGGGCACGTAGGAAGACCCTTGGAGACCACTCATATCCCCTAAATGGCCCCTGTTTTGTGTTGGCTCTTTATAGAGAATCGGGGATTCCTATTAATATTGCTATTGGAAGCTAAGGGCAGGCATGAAAAAGGCTGTATCCAAAATCTAACATAAGTTAATTGGACATCACATGACAATCACATTCTTAGGGTGTACCAGCTAACTCACCCTGCCATCACATCTGCAGTGTACAGTGGAATGCTCATTCCCAGGCAGGGGTAGAGGAAAGGTGTCCATAGATCTCTCTTAAGCCCTGCTTCTCCTCCAGCCTGGATAGATGCAGCATGTTACCATATAGCAGTTGTTTGATCCAGACCTGGCACCTGTCCCTTCTCTTTGGTATGGCCAGGTCCAAGTTCTCACACAGGGTCAGGGACAGGAGCTATGGGTTAAGGCTGAGCCGTGGGCTGGCCCAACTCCTCCGAGAAGCTCATAGCCTCCAGCACTACTGAGAAATGTCCTTGAGAAAATGGGAGAGCAACAAGACCAAGGGACTGGGTCAGGGTGACCATGTGGGATTGGCAACCTTGAAAAGATGCTGAGGAACAAATTCGATATTTCCAGAAGTCATTGTGTTTGGCTCTTCTTCGTTACCAACCCAGGTTTAGATGTAACCCTGGTCAGCTCAGTGGCAGGGCCAGGACATAATCATAGTAGCTTTGATACCAGGCACACACCGGAGGTGCTGCAGGATGGATCATGGCGACCTTGGCTTCCCTAGGACTCCCACTCACACATTGCTGCCTCGCTTGCTGGCTGGCTCAGGAGGGCACCTCAGCCTGCCCTTGGCCACGTGCCAACCCTACCACATGCCATCCTGACTCAGCAGGACTGGCATTAGGCCATGCTGCACAGAGTGTGTGTATATGAGGTTATATTTGTCTGTCCGGACTGCAAAACTCTAGAGCTGAATCGTGACTGAGATCTCAGATTTGGCTTCTTGTTTGTGTCTCTGAGACTTGGGGGATAAAGTAACAGAGGGACCATAAATTCAAGGGCCGCTGACACTTGTGACATTCAAGGTGATATTGCCAAAGGAGGAGAGGACAGTAAAGATTCACATTTGTTTGACACTGTGGACTTGGACTTTATATCTCAAGAGGGACTGGTCTCTGGGCTCAGGTGTGTTTGTGCTGAAGAATGTGGGAGTCACTATACTCCTGTAGAACCCTGCAAGGCAACGTGGCTGCTGAATGCTTTCTCTTGCTTTCCCCAGGGGAGAATGGGTACCCAGCCATAGCAGAACTGAAATGTTGACAGGTGTTCTTGCCCAGCTTTTCTCTGCTTTTCCCTGCATGCACTGTGGGGTTCTAAGAAGGTACTTCCTCTGTGAACATGGCCGTGGTGTGTGTGTGTGTGTGTCTCCCAGATGTGTGGTCTGTGGCCCCCTGCCTCAGGACAGCTTTGTCCTGTTTTGTCATGACTGGGCTTGGGACACTCGGTGTGGGTCTGGGTAGTTAAAGCCCCAAGGAGAGACAGGTGAGCAGGAGGCAGGTGTAGGCCAAGCTCTCCAAGACAGAGGTTTGAAGTACATCATGTGCTCCATACTCCTGAGCTCCTCCTAAAACTACAAGTCATGGCTGAAGAGCTGATGACATCCATTCCAGAGAAGAGGACAATGATGATAGGGCCGGGAGATAGACGGAGTGTGTATGTGCCTGAGATATGGGTCAATGCACAGAAGAAGTCCCTGCAGGTGAACCCCACTTCCCCTCCCTCACAGTGGGGACCACATACTGGCCTCATGGCCCAAGGACACCTTGTACATGGAGCCTGGGAACCAGAGGCTGGACTCCCAGTTCCAGAGGCTTGCTAGTCTATAACCAGAGCACCTTGCTCATACATGGAGTACTTATTTTGAAGTCCTCAGACAGAAAAGAAAACAGAGGCCCCACCATGGCCCATGTACCTTATTTCCACTGCCATGCTAGCACTCTACACACACACACACACACACATACCCCTTCCTCAGGGTTATTTCAAACTAGTCCCAGACGTCAACATGGCATAATAACATTGTGTTTGGGAACTTCTCAGAAAAGAATTGCAAAGACAAGCAGGGGAATCCTTCACCACCTGGATTCTACATCTGCACCTGAAATAAGGGAGGACTCAGAAGGCCAACTAGTGGGGCTGGGCTCCTGGTAGCCCGCTGCCCCTCCTCACTGCTTTTGCTCAGGGGCTGCAGAACTTGTTCTTACATCTCTGACTCTCCAGGCACAGAGTTGTCTAACTGTACAGGGCACCCCTCAATTCTCGTCCTGTCTCTGGGCCCGGCGTAGGTCCCATGTCTTGCCTGTAGTGTGGCCCAATGGGCAGAAGCCCTGTCCCAGCACATCCTCTGCTGCTCCCGTGGGGTAGAGCTAGGACACTCTTTGCACACTACTGTTTCATTGCACAGTTGCAAAGCAAAGCTGGTTTCTGTCCTTCCTCTTTGGTCTCACTGGCTGTAATGCTTCTCTCAAGAGTTTGTCCTCCCCCTGTTTACCAGTTTCCATAAAGGTAAGTCTCCATCTCCAATGGTGACTTGTTGCTGTCTTTAGTATTGTCGTGAGCCCGTGAAGTCTGCAGAGCTGGGAGTGTTTCCCTGCAGATACTCACACGGTTCCCTTACTGATGGACCGGAGGTCCCCTGTCAAGGATCATGACAAATTTTGGCCAATGAGAGTATTCAATGTCCCTTGGTCTATGTCCCACATACTGTGTAATGGATCATTCTTTATGCATAGTAACTTGAATGGCTGGAGTTTGAGCATAGAGCTGGAACCAGTGGTAGTGAAGGCTGGTCTTTCTACTTTTCAAAAAACTTCCCGGGTCTAGAACCCAGATGCTTGCTCTGTGACTGTCTTCTCACACCACACCGCTGCCTGGTCTTCTAGGCTGTGTCTGTGCACATCCCAGGTGACATCCTGGACCCCAGGCTGGGGTCTGCCTTATACAGACCTGGAGATAGATGCCCCTGCCATTTCCCCCTGTACCTGTTTGGACAGGAGCAAAGATAGTCTTGTTTGTTTGTTTGTTTGTTTGTTTGTTTTTTCAAGACAAGGTTTCTCTGTGTAGTTTTGGTGCCTGTGCTGGATCTCACTGTGTAGACCAGACTGGCCTTGAACTCACAGAGAGCCACCTGCTCTGCCTCCTGAGTGCTGGGATTAAAGGTGTGTGTCACCAGCAGGCAGATATTCTTAATATAGACACGTGTGTCCCTTCCCTTTGAAGGCTATGACCAAATAGTTGGTCTGTCAGATTATTGAAACAACGGTCCCTATGCAATTAAAATTTCTCCAGGAATCTCAGGCTGGGAGAAGGGAACATAGGAAGCCTGTGTTTAGTTAGTTAGAGGAGGAGTTTGTCTCTCAGATTTCAAACAATTCTAACAAGTTGTCAGAACATCTTGCAGGAGCATCTAGAGTTGAGACAACAATGCATCAAGGATGGGCCAGAACACACCCATCCAGGGCTGTTTACATGTGTATTCCTCTTGCCCTCTATTTACACCTAAACCTCATGTTAGAACATTGAAGATGGGCTTGAGAGTGGGCGCTGGTGTCAGGGGAACTCTTTATCTGCTCCTCTTCCTAATGTGGCCACATTGAATTACTCTCCTTTCTCTGAGTTACTATTACTTGTCTGTGTAATCAGTGTATTGAGAATGCATGGCTGAGTCTAGCTTGTTAGGGTTTCCAGGATCCAGTCTTGGAGGCTAATAACGCCAAGAAAACTTTTAGTGAGCCAGCCAGAAGCGAAGACATATTTTGGGTATCAGTCACTTGTAGCAAGTTGACCCTGAGTAGAAAGAGTAGAAAGTTTCCACAGCTGCTGGAGTCACCTTTATTATCTCCAGATTCTTTACACCTCCATTTGGTGAGTTTCTCTGGGATTGGTACCCTTTGGCTTTTCCCTGCCTTTTAATGTGAGGCTCTTTGGAGCTGTTGTTTGCTTTGAATCACTTTGACAACCATTTGGTGACTGTCTTTTGGTTAATTCTGAGCTCCTGGGGTTCCCTTGAACCATTTGGCCACTCCACTATTGATGTAACTGGCTTTGTCAAATCGGGAGCTTCTTGAGCAAATCTGGAGTTATGTTGAACTTTTTGATCATCCTGAAGTTAAATTGTGTTGGTCTTTTGGGGTTCGGCTGGCCATAGGGATTTTGTTGAATCTTTGAGGCAGGAAATAAAGTTAAGAGAAATCTCTGTTGTGACCATGTAACCATGGAGAACATGAGGTCTGTACTGCCTTGGTGCTGCCTAGGGAGAATTCCAACTACCGAAGTCTTTTATAAATGTATGATGACTTAACGTGATTATTTTTGTGTCATTTTTATCTGACAGAGCATGAGGGAAAAACTCAATCTGCACCTAGTTAACTAAATAATAAACCTCTGAATACACATTTACATTTTTAGCTTATGACAAGGAGAAAGCACTATCTGTGGCATGTATAATTTAAAATGTATATTTATGTGTAGCAGAATCTTAAAAGGTCTTATTAATAAAAACAAACTCAGGGCCTGGTATTGGAGTGAAGGCTGGAAGATCAGAGAAGCAGAACAAGCCACATCCAACCTCACCTTGCCAACTTCTCAGCTGATCCTGTTTCCAAAAACTGGAAGGCTCTGAGTCCTCATCCAGAATGAATCTCAGCTGAACTGTTGCTCAAAAGCCTAAAAGCTTAACCAGGCTCTAGTTCCTAGTTTTCACACCTTATATACTTTTCTGCTTTCTGCTATCACTTCCTGGGATTAAGGCATGAGTCACCATGCCTGGCTGTTTCCAGTGTGGCTTTGAACTCACAGAGATCAGGATGGATCTCTGACTTCAGAATGCTAGGATTAAAGGCATGTGTGCCACCATTTTCTGGCCTCTGTATCTAGTGGCTGTTCTGTTCTCTGACCCCAGATACGTTTATTAGGGTGCACAATATTTTGGGGAACACAATATCATCACATTTATGTATGAATGTGAGTGTTTGGGGGACATTTTTTTGGCAACATTAATATATAGGAGTTATTGCTAATGTTTTTCCACTGAAAAAGAGGTTAATTAAAATACAGGAACATACAGAAATAGCAATAGAATTTAAGACTGAAAATTAACTATACAATTATGTCTATAAATATATGTAATTTACATTATAATCATATCTTTCTATGTATAATTATATGTATATATAATGTACCCTAACTGAAATGTTAATTTTGAAGCTACTGGCAGAATGGTTTGTGTCTGGTACTTTTAATATAAATCCTGGAAACTGTGGCTGAGAAAAATTTTGTTGTAAGATCACAATGTAAGCAACTCATATCTTAAATTTAAAGAGCACTTAGACTGTTAAACCATGCTTTTGTTAAAGCTCAGGAACATTCTAAAATCGCCTTTCAAAGACAAACTTAAATTGAAGAAATTAATTTTATAAATGGCTTATTTGTAGAAATACTTTTATGGTTCCTAGGCTTTGCCCCATATGACAAACACATATATTTTGTCAGTATTGAGAAAGGTTCATTTTGCTGTTGGGATAATAGCTATCATGCCATATTAACTCCCTGCAGATAGACGGTATACTTCGTCGTAAATCATGCTGTGAGATCCGCTGTTTCAGTGCCTAGTTTTGTAATCAGGATTTTATGTTTTACTAAGACAATCATTTCCCTACCAATTATGTTGGACTTTTAACTTCTAAAGAATTGCGCCTTACAGGGAGCCTTCATGGAACTGACCTAGGCACTCTGCAAATATGTGACAGTTGTGTAGCTTGGTCCTCGTGTGGGACTCCAAACAGTGGGAACAGGGGCTGTCTCTGACTTCCTTACAGGCTTTTGGGACTCTGTTTCTCACACTGGGTCACCTTGTCCGGCCTTAATGCATGGGGAGGTGCTTAGTCTACTGCAACTCGATATGCCATGTTTTGTTGACACTCATGGGACACCTGCCCTTTCCTGAACAGAAACAGACAGGGAGTGGATTGGGGGTGGGAGCTGAGTGGTAGGGAGGAGGGGCCGGGAGGAGAGGAGGGAGGGGAAACTATGGCTGGCATGTAAAATGAATAAATAAATACATTTATATAAAAAAACAGTGTCTGAACAGTCAAGGTTCCTTTAAGTATCTGTTTATAGTAAAGCTTTTAAATGACCACTTTATAAACAACTATTTTCAGGTGACTGTGGTACATTTAATCCTATGAATCTGAGACTAAAAAATGTGTAGAGATTTGTATGTGAACTTTGTGCATCGTGCAAAAGTTTATAGTGCTAATATATTATAATGCACTAATATATTTTTTTTGTTTGTTTTTTGAGACAGGATTTCTCTGTATAGCTCTGGCTGTCCTAAAACTCACCCACTCTGTAGACTAGACTAGCCTTGAGCTCACAAAGATCCACCTGCCTCTGCCTCCCCAGTGCTGGGATTAAAGGCAGACAGAAAGATTTTATCGGTACTAACTCCTTGACATTTTGTCATACCCCCAACACACACACACACACACACACACACACACACACACACACACACACACCCACCCATAGGGTAAGATCAGACTAACCAGAACTGATCTCATCCTGGTGACAAGAGGCAGAAATAAAACCACAAGGCAGATAATCAGCAATGTCATCAGAGAAAACTGTTCAGGGCTACGGCAGGAAAATGTCTGAATCAAAGCCACACTGGGCGTGCTGACGCCTGCTCCTGACCCCAGCAGCTGGGAGGCTGAGGCAGGAGGATGGGAAGCTTGAGGCCAGCCTGTGCTTCACGACAACACTGTGTCTCCAAGCCAACCACAGAAGCTGTCACGTGTGCCAGTCCTTCTGAACATAACTGAATCCAAGAGGTCATGGAGAAATGGTTCTTACACAGTCACCCAACAGCAACTGAGCACCCTCTAAGCTGGTTCCTGCTTGTGGTGTTTGTGATCTTTCAGATGCCGGCATATTTCAGGAAATTTCACAGCGAATCCCTCAAGATTGAGACGGTTCAGCAGGTAAGGACATTTGTCACCAAGACTGACACTTGGGTTCAGTCCCCAGAACCCACATGGTAGGAGAGAGCCAACCAATGACTCCTGCACGATGTCCTCTGGCCGCTACACACACCTCGGCACGCACACATGCACACGCGCACACACACATGCACATGCATGCACACTCTAAATAAATATATAGATGGATAAATGTTTAAAAGAGTAAGGTGTAAAAATGAAGAATGGGAAATTGCTCCTGGCAATTGTTCCAGGGCAAGAAGACCCCCTGAAGGCAGATATTTTTGCCTTTTGCTACCAGACAGCCGAAACAGTGGCTTCTGAGAAGCTGGAATTTCCCCAGGAATCTCCTCCTAGGAGAAGGAAGAGAATGAAGTCTGAGGCCAGCGTAGAGGCAGAGCTCGTCTCTCAGAAAGAGGCCTCACACACTCCTGACCACACGTCAGACCACACAAGAGAGACTGGAGCTGAGATGATGATGGGCCAGCGATGGGCAGGACCACACCTTGACTAAACTACTGAGTTGCTGGCATTTCTTGTTCTCCTTTAACCTAAGCCTCATGTCAGAACCCTGAAGACGGACTTAGGGGATAGAGGGAGTCCCTGGGTCTTTGTGTTCCTCTTCCCAGTGTGGCCACATTGAACACATCTCCTCTCTCTGCCTTTCACTGTAACTTGTCTGTTTAATTGGTGTGTTGAGGATGGGCAGTTGAGTCTACTTGTTAGGGATGACTGAGAGGTTCTTTAACATCCTCTGAGGCTGGACCCAGGAGGAGAGAGCCAGGCTTGCACAGGGTATAGTGTTTAATGGGGAACCCAGGGGTCCTGAGCCCCAGGAATGTTGACAAAGACCCCATAGCTCTCTTGTGGAATCTGTAAACAAGGAGTCTCTCCGAGGAAGGAGGCAGCTTGACCACCTGTGGAAAGGTCCTTTGGTGAGCCTGACATGTCCCCTGCTCTTGGACCATCCAGGCCCTATCTGCCCAGTGCTTACATATCATCTGCTCCATGAAAGAATGTTATTCTCCTTGTGATGCCTGTGTGGGCCCAGGGACTATATAGGATGAGTGTCTTAGCTAGGGTTTCCATTGCTGTGATGAAACACTATGACCAAAATCAAGTTGGGGAGGAAAGGGTTTGTTTGGCTTACACTTCAGCATTGCTGTTCATCACTGAAGGAAGTCAGGACAGGAACTCAAACAGGGCAGGATCCCGGAGGCAGGAGCTGACTCAGGACCACCAGCCCAGAGATGGTATCACTCACCATGGGCTGGGGCCCTTCCCTATCAATCACTAATTGAGAAAATGTCTTACAGCTGGACCTCATGGAGGCATTTCCTCAACTGCGGCTCCTTCCTCTGATGACTCTAGCCTGTGTCAAGCTGACACACAAAACCGGTCAGTACAACTGACCCCTTGTCAACCTGACACACAAAGATATCCTATTAAGCCACACCCCTTCTTATTCATCCCCAAGATCTCACATAAAAATCATAATTTCAAAAGTCCACAGTCTTTACAAATTCAGTTTTAAAAACTTCAGTCTCTTTAAAATATCCAATCCCTTTTACAAGTTCAAGTCTTTCATTGTGGTCTCCTTTAAAAATCAAAATTAAATTAAATGCTTTCTTCAAGAGAGAAGAACAGAGCACCATCACAATCTGAACCAAACTCCAACAGTGTAAATAACTCAATGTCCAATTATCTGGGTTTAACTCACGATCTTCTGGGCTCCTCCAAAGGTTTCAGGTCACGTCTCCAGCTCTGCCCTCTGCAGCACACACAGTTTATCTTCTTAGGCTCTGGCTGGCTCCACAGCTGCTGCTGTTCTTGGTGGTCATCCCATGGTACTAGCATCTCCAAAATGCTGGGGTCCCTTGCTGCAACTGGGCTGCACATTCACCAACAGCCTCTCATAGGCTCTCTTCATGGTGCCAAGCCTTAACTTCTTTGCATGACCCCCACTGTCCTGGGCCTTCAGCTGCCACTGAGGCTGCCCCTTCACCAGTGACCTCTCCTGGCCTCTCACAGTGCCAAGCCTCAGCTTCATGCTTTCAAAACTGGTGATGCTTACACACGACCAAGTCTGGCTGTCAGCAGCATGAGGTACAACCTTGGCCACCTCTGGAACACAGCTTCTCTGTGCCCTCAGGAAACACTTCCCAGAAGGGTTCACCTCAGTAATGCTAGTCTCTTCTTAATCACCACTGATTTCTTAGATCCAGCTGACCAGCATCAAGTCTCCTAGCAAAGGAAAATTTTGTTCTAGTGGTTCTGGTGTCTTGTGAATCACAGCTGATTCTTCAGCCCCAGCTGACCAGAACCACGGATCTTAATTCAAAATGACAAACGGCCCTCATAGAGACTTTAAACTTCCCTCTGAAATTTCACAAACTGGGCCTCCATCTTCTGCACTGCCCTCAATGTTCATATCTTCTGAGCTCCTAAAGAACATCCCATTGAACACTCAATGGCTCTTCTAGCCCAACATTCCAAAGTCCTTCCACAATCCTCCCCCAAACATGGTCAGGTCTGTCACAACAATACCCCACTTCTGGTATCAGCTTCTGTCTTAGTTTGGGTTTCTATTGCTGTGAAGAGACACCATGACCACGGCAACTCTTATAAAGAAAACATTTAATTGGGGTGGCTCCCTTAAAGTTTCAGAGGTTCAGTCCATTATTATCATGATGGGCAGCGTGGTGGCATGCAGGCAGATGTGATGCTAGAGCTGAGAGTGCTACATCCTGCAGGCAACAGGAAGTTGAGGGAAGCTTGAGAAAGAGACCTCAAAGCCAGCCCCACAGCGACATACTTCCTCCAACAAGGGCTCACCTCCTAAGAGTGCCACTCACTTTGGGGGCCATTTTCTTTCAAACCACTACAATGAGGGAATCCCTTTCTTTACCTGGAGGAAAGATACTGAGAACACACATGTACACATGCCTGTGTACAACTGTGATATGTACTCATGATGCAGATCATGGCCACTTCCTACTCAGTTGCATCCTGGTGACTGCTGAGCCTGGAATCTGGCCAACATTTAACAGATACTTATTGAATGTTCATTTAATGAAAGAATTACTTTTTTTCTTTTTCTTAAAATAGCACACATTTGGGCTGGAAAGGTGGCTCAGCAGTTAACACCGGCTGCTCTTCCAGAGCTCCTGAGTTCAATTCCCAGCACCCACATGGTGGTTCACAACTGTCTATAGTGGGATCCAATGCCCTCTGCTGGGGAGCAGAGGAACATTCATACAGAGCACTCATACATAAATAAATAAATCTTTAGCACACATTTATTATCTTACAGTTCTGAAGCAAATGTGTTCAGTTTCACTTTGTAGATGTGCAGGGGGTTCCCACCATTTGGCATTTCGATACAACATTGTTATATACAAGCTCACACTATAGAACACAGAATTAAATTCTAAAAATATATCAAAGGGCTGGGAAGACGACTCAGTCAATAAAGGATTTTTTTGTATACACACAAGGACCTGCATCTGCTCCCTACTATTCACAGGGAAATAGAGTTTGGCTACGTAGGCCTATAATCCTTGTACTGGGGACAGAGAGGCAGGAGGATGGCAGGGGTGGAGGGGGCACTGTCTAGCCAGTCTAGCCTAATTCACAGGCTCCAGGTTCGGGAAGAGAGTCTCAAATCCTAAGGTGGAGGGCAATTAAGGAAGATGCCTGATGTTAACCTCAGGCCTCCACACACAGGTGTACACATGGGCACCCATGCTCACACATGTGTACACACACACACCCCTCAGTGTTTTAAGTAAGTTTAAGATTTTGTGTTGGATCACATTCATAGCCATCTTTGGATACATGTAGCCCATGAGCCAAGGGCTGGACATGCCTGATAGAGGGTCTAGAGGCATGTCTGCAGTGGTTCCCATTCCTAGGGGTACTACATGCCTGCCTCACAGCCAGCCCTCCATCCCTAGGGAAAGCATAAAGGTGGTCTGTCTTTCTCTCAGAAAGGCCCGTGCTTACTTGGGGCCCATTGGATTTTCTGGACAAACTGCATCTCAGTTTCCAACTCAGTTACCTCTGCTAGGACCCTTTCATGGTGTAACGTGACAACCAGGTTCCCAGACTCGGAGGGACATTAGGACCATGTTGTCCTGCTGACACTCTGGGAGCAGATGCATCTCTATGGTGCAAGCACAGGCATCACTGATACTCACCCAGGACAGTTTGCTGGAATTCTGTTGTGTGTGTGCCACATGTTTCAAAATGAAGTTCATCCAACCAGCCATAGAAAAAGTATAAAACGAGAAAACCTGGACATTTATGTGGGTGGAGGACGCAGCACACACATGTGTGGACGTGGTTTGCTGGCCTCTGTTCAGAAGTGCTTTGGTTCCATACAAATTCGTGAGAGTGAAAATCTGTCCTGGCCCTAGGGAGTTCAGGGTTCAAGATCACACAGTGCTATCCCTTTGAGGCTGGGATGGAGAGTGGGATATGGCTGCCACCTCCAGCAGCCAGAGAACCTATTCACTGAGCAGCTGGCTTCTCCCTCCTCTCCTCTAGCCTTGGCCATCCTCTCCTACTCCCGTCTCTGTGTGGGTAAGGAGCTGAGGTGAACAGGTTTTAGCCTGGATTAAAGGCCTTGTTTAATTCCTGTTGTGTCCTGCTTGGATGTCAGGACAGGGTGGGGAAAAGCAGCAAACCTGTTTCTCACCTTGCTCCTGTCTGCAGACAACACATTAACTTATGATATCACGTTAGCTCTAGAGCTGCCAAAGTGCCGCTTTCTAATGATTCCCTTATGAACGGATCCTTTATTCTACAATGCTGTGCATCACATGATTTCTTAAAGCAAACATGTATTGTGAGATAAGGCAGGCCCTCCCCTCTATTTGTCCACACTCTTGTGTTGTCTGGAAACTTTTTAAATTTAATATATTGTTTTGGCCATGGGTCTACTCTTGACAAGTGAGGTGTGGTCGCTGTATCAGCCACTTCCTCACTGTCTCAGAAAGGTGTGCAGGTTTTCCTTAGAGTGGCTTCATTCCAAGATTACAGAATGGACACCTCTCTCTCTCTCTCTCTCTCTCTCTCTCTCTCTCTCTCTCTCTCTCTCTCTCCCCCTTTATCTCTCACTGTGTGTGTGTATGTGTGTGTGTGTGTGTGTGTATGTGTGTGTATGAATCTGTATGTTTCCTCCTCCTTTCCTTTCACATTTTAATCCTGCATTTATTTTGATATTTTAATACATGAGATGAAAATACACAACAGGAGTTTTATGCTCACCAAGTGGATACTGGTTGTCCTGACATTGATTACTGACTAGTTTATCATTTAAACATTTTGCCTTGAGTCCTCAGTGCTCACCCTAGAATGTGGGTGTCACCCCCCATCACCGGTGACACATCTGAGATCGAGTTAAACACATGGTTCCAGTTCACACACATGGTTCCAGGTCACACACATGGTTCCAGGTCACACAGCAAACAACTTCCAATGCCACGGTTCAGAATCCCCAGACTTCCCCTCTCATCTCTGCTGTAAACTACCCACACAAGCCAGACTCACAGAGGCTGCAGGACCCCTGACTCACATCTGAGAGCTTGAAACACGAACAAGTTATGGGTTGACCTGAGGTTGCCCAATGCAAAGAGATCTTTGGTATCCTGGGCTGTGTAGCCCAACCACAGAACTGGCTTTTATAAGACCATGGTACAAAAGTAACCACAGTCTCTCACCTGCCAGGGCTGTCTTCATGTGGTAGTACCAGAGAGCCTTCCAATCATTCTATGAAAACAAGAGGAGAATGTATAGAAGGAAACTACTTTTGAGAGATTGGTTTCCAAAGAGTAGTTTTGGCAGTTCATGCCACTGAGTTACTTTAGGATGATTGACAGTTAAGTGGTAGCCCTAGAAAGCATGGGCAGACCACATGAGCACCTGTCCTGACCTGAGGCCACAATGGTGGAGGTGCCGGCTTGCAGACTGGGCTGGCTGGCATTGCCGAGGGGCCGCCTGGGTGTAGGCTGAAGGAAGCTGTGCATTGTCTTCCATGGCCTATGGTTGGATTCTTGCTGAGGCTCTGTTTTCCCTCCAGCAAAGCCAGGGGTTTTGATGCTCTGAGCTGGTGTCAACAAAGCCAGAGCTGTGGCTCATCAGAGAGGCCTTGGACTCTTGTTCCAAGCCTTAAAGGCCCCAGAGTAAGAACATGCCACAGTTAATTGGATCCAAGCTTCAGCAAAGCAGCAAAAGACCACTTTATCAGAACCACCCAGACACTTGCTGGAGGAAGATGAAAGCCACTTCAGCAAGATCTGGACCACAGGCCAAGCACACACAGCTTGGCTCCCCAGCACTCTTGGCTGCTAGCCTGCAGATCAGAATCTGACCCGGTAGGAGAGAAGCCACTCACCCAGCAAGCCTGGGGGACTCCTCCTTGTCCTCATCATCCGCCCCTTTGGATGGATGGATTGTTTCCTATAGAATCTGTGGGGTCATTTCAGGAGACAGAATGTGCTTGACTGCCCTACCAAAAGCAATAAATTACTGAAAATGAGGCTCAAGCTTCCTGATCCTGCTTCTTTTTAGAGCCTGTTTCCTATTCCTGTGGACTGGGAGAGAGCAAACGCCCAGCCAGCACATGCTGTTGTGTCCTGCTGCAGGATGGAGCTCTCCTGCGTGAATCAGGGCTCCCCATGACGACTTCTACCCCAGGACCCACTCTCAGAACATCCTTCACTCTGGGCAGGACTCCAGGAGGGGATGCGGTGTGACCAAGTGTGGGGGACCAGCCCCCACATTTATTTACCCCAGGAACTCTTGAGGAATGAGAGATAAGAGACATAGAGTTAAGAAGCAGAGAGAAAACACAGGATAGACTCGGGTGGGCCTGGATCCTTATCCACCAGCCCAGAGCTTTATTCCAAATGCCTATTTATAACAATGCCAAGGGATGGAGCAAAAGACCTTCTTCTTTCTAGTTACAGCCAAGTGTAGACCCTTACAAACACCTAGTACCCAGGCCTATGGTCCAATCAACCTCTCATGCAGTCCTGATGGGTACAGCCACTAGGAAACCGAGTGGGCTCCAACAACCAATGAGTGGAAAGAACCACAGAACTCATTCTTCCCCTTCCTAACCATGTCTAAGCATCTTTTTTATTATTCTTCAAAGCACGAAAACAAACTTTGTCTTCAAACACCAACACAGTAAAAACATCTCTGTGATGAATACACGTCATTAACTAGGAGGCTGCCCTGGCGTGAGGTCACAGTCCAGTACACCACAGTCTCTGGGGGTGTTGTTCTTCTTAGGGTTTTACTCCGGGAATGGACTCAGAAGAAGAAATTGAAAGTGTGGAAAAAACTCAATGCCCCCCCAAAACTCACTTCCAGCATAGTATGTTTCTTTGACCATAGTGAAAAATCTCAATGCCCTACAGGAGGTAAATGGGCTGTGGAAATTTTTAGTGGGCAGCCATAAGTAACAAAAGTTAGTCATCCAGTGAACACTCACTCATCTATCCCTGTATGTATGGTAACAGGTTCTGCATGGCAGTTTTGTTCCAAGAAATGTCAAATTTTATGTATGACACAGAAGAACTACAGTTTTAATGACAATATAAAGCTCTGAAAGAAAATATGTCATAAATGTTCATGGTTTTTGCTGGGATCTGGTGATCCCGCCCCACTGTCCCTTCCCAAATCTCCTGCACTGAGTATATTATAATGGAAAATTCCAAAGAGCCTTGGCTTCCAGCGGCACATTATCTTCTGCTCTGGCCCGTGTGGTTTCTGCCCTCCCGACACCTCATTGCGTGTGCTCTCCTACTCTGCCTCGAACATTCCTGAACAAATGAGTTGCTCTAGAGCCCTGGAGCCCACAGCACCTCTTTGGGCTGCAGAGCTGTGGCTGATCAGAACAGTGGGGCAACTTACCTGTACATACCCACACAGTTAAGAAACGGGTGGGGTGGGGGGATGTGCTCACAGCATGGTGGAGTCAGGGTATTAAAACACTGGTACTCTTTGTGGCTTATAGATGGGCTTCTTGGAAACAACATGAGTCCTTCCCAAACACCTCCCCTGGTCTGGTCTCACTCCCTCCTGAGACAGTTGTGTTACAAGCAAAGTTTTCATGATTTCCAAGCATAACTTGGCCCAGTTGGTAAACTGGGACATGTTCTTAATCCAGATACAACTTCCAAGACCTTACTGTAGGTATTACCCAACAGTTACTTCCAGAAAGTTCCTGGACCATCATCCTTGCGGCAGACATGTAGACATCAGTTCACCCAAAGCAGCTCTGCAGGGAGCCCACCTACTTGGTACCTGATTATCAAGCTGAAGATGCTAGGAGGAAAAAGCAGCTCACAGAAAGCCCTGGAAACAGAAAAATGGTGGTGGTGGTATTTGAATAAGAATGTCCCCCATAGGGTCATATATTTGAACACTCAGTCCCCAGTTGGTTGTAATATTTGAGAAGATTATGAAACCTTTAGAACATGGAGCCTTGCTGGAGGAAGTGGTGGGCTTTGAGGTTTTATAGTGTGGACTTACTTCCTGTTCTCTCTTTCTTCTCTCTCTCTCTCTCTCTCTCTCTCTCTCTCTCTCTCTCTCTCTCTCTCTCCACCCCCCTCTGCTTCCCATGTGTGGATGAAATGTGATCACTGGATCCCTGACTACCATTGGCTTCATGCTCCTGATGCCTTGCCATCCCCACCATGATGGACTATTTTCCCTTTGGAGCTGTAAGCCCAAATCAACACCTTCTCTTCCAAGGTGCTTTTCGTCTGGGTGTTCCATCACAGTTACGAAAAGGTAACTATTACAGGTGCTGAACAACTTGGAATTTGTTCCCCAGAGATGGATCTCTTTGGGGATAGGTGACAGTTTGTCAAACATCTAAACATAGCCCAGTGGATATTTCAAGGCAAGCCAACCGACTTGGCTGTTCCTCAAACCAGCACCAACCGCTCTGTGGAGCCGCTGGACAATAGTTCCCTCCTCTTCTCCGCTTACTGAACCCACTATGCCTGAAGGGGGCCCTGTATCTGACTTTCTCCCAGGCTCATTGCCCAGGAGAGTCTGGAGTCCCTTAGGCAGCCTGTGCTTCCTAGGCATCCAATAAGCCCGAATCACCCCGGCTAAGTTCAAACCAGAGCAGAGAGTGGCATCAGTGGGCACAGAGTGGGTATGGCTGCTGAGTGCTCAACTAGCCTGCTAGTCAAGCAACCTCAGGAGTAGAGTCCCACCCAGCTGTCTGGGTACTTAGATCACATATGTATTGATAAGAAGGTTTTGTTCTATTTCAAAATAGAATTAAAAGATAGAAATGTGTCAAAATTTAAGGGACACAGAATGGCAAATGAGCCTCTCACCCTGGAGTCTGGTTGGGGTCTCTCAACCAATGAGCGTTAGAGAATTCTAGCCGGCCACTGAGACGTTGACTCAGTGGATAAAGTCTGCCTCCAAGCATGGCAATGTGTGTTTGGTACCTCACACCTGTGTGGTGGGAGGAAAGAACTGACTCTTGGACTCTTTTTCAAGTTGGTTGAAATAAAAATAATAAAAATTAAATATTATTAATAAAAATAAAAAAGAATTCTAGCTATAAAAGTTGCCTTCACAGAGACAATATTCCTTTTATATAGATATTTAAAATAAGAATATTAAGACAGCAATCAACCGTTCTTAAGGCCTAAGCATGTGTGACCAAATGTGTCCTTTCTTCTTCCCCAGCTGTGCACTGACAACTTCCTAGAATCTCACAGGAAACTCTCTTATCATAAAAGTCCTGTCTCAGCCTGCTTCTGCAACCCACATGATCCATCACATTGCCTTAGCCTACAGCAGTGCTCCTCACGGTGCCTCGGGAACCACCCTACCGTCTCATTTACCAAAAGGCAAGAAGAAGGGTCTCTCAGCAATCCTGTGAAATGTCACTGGACAGCGACCAGAGTCTTCTCTATGGGCTAGTGAGATTACACCCAGCCTGGTCGCCAGAGGTCAGTGGTCATGACAGACAGACAGAAGTAATTCCTGAAAGGTATGCTGTGACTTCCACATGAGCACATACACACAGACACATACACAGACACAGACACACACACCATACACGCACACATACACCAAGTCATATGGCTACTGCTTACTGCTGAGACCTTTAAGCATGACTCTCTTAGGATACTCACACTCATGCTTGTATGTACTGGCCTTTCCCTGAGCCTCCTTTTATTAACCTTGTGATTATATTTTTAAACCTCTTTTTTTTTCCGAGACAGGGTTTCTCTGTGTAGCTTTGAGCTTTGCGCCTTTCCTGGAACTCACTTGGTAGCCCAGGCTGGCCACGAAAGCTCACAATTTCCGCCTGCCTCTGCCACCCTGGGTGCTGGGATTAAAGGCGTGCGCCACCATCGTCCGGCTAAATCTTTTTTTTTTTTTTTAATACAGGGTATCACTATGTAGCTCTGGCTGTCCTGAAACTCACTCTGTAGGCCAGAATGAGTTCAAACTCAGGCTTCACACTCAGAGATCTGCCAAGGGCCATGACATAATACAGCAGATGGCAACTAATATTCAAGATGTCAAGACACCAGATGAATAATTCTCTGATGGGTGAACCTCATTAGGCATGGACCTTGAGACTACAGACTCCAAAATATTGTTTGCTTCTATCTGTAAGTTCACATGAGCAAAAGCGGCTATGGGAATTCCCCATTACCTGTGCTGTTACCTATCTCATAATTACATCTCAGTCTAATGGGCACTTATATCTGTGGACCATCCAGAAGATGACTCCCCCTTAAGCTGTATTGTGCACTTGATATCAAAAACATTAGCTTACACAGAGTTTTTGAATACAAAGAAATATTACACAAGTCAGGAATTATATAGTCCCTGAGAATTGTTTTCTATCACAGCGCAGGATGACATAGGAAAATGGCTGTATTTCCCTAGCTTTAAGACAGCTTTCATGCTATTAGTTGATTTAAGACTTCAAAGTAACTTCAAATTAGACCAGATGTCTTGAAAGGTGCCCTATTAATGTTTTTTTTCTTTTTCTTTTGTTTTGTTTTTTTTCTTTTTTAAAGTTTATTTATTTATTATGTACACAGAAGAGGGCGCCAGATCTCTTACAGATGGTTGTGAGCCACCATGTGGGTACTGGGAATTGAACTCAGGACCTCTGGAAGAGTAGTCAGTGCTCTTAACCTCTGAGCCATCTCTCTAGCCCTTGTTTTGTTTTTTCAAGTCAGAGTTTCTCTGTGTTTCCTTGTAGCCTGTCCTGGAATTCACTCTGACCAGGCTGGCCTCAAACTCACAGAGAGTTCTGCCTCCCTAGTGTTTGGGATTAAGGGCGTGCACCACCACCACCCTGCCTTAAAATTTCTTCTTAGTAAAAACTAAAACTCTGCTTGACATTGGCTCATCCTAAAATTCTTTTCTGAGACCAAGAGTCCAAGCTCTAGGGTTAGAGAGGTGGCTCATCAGTTAAGAGCACTTCCAGAGGACATAGTCACAGCTACCTGTAATTCCAGTTCCAGGTGACCTTTCCAGAGACCGGCACACACACTGTGCATGTGTATATACACACAAGGTCTCACTATGTAGCATGCCTCTGCCTGCTGAGTGCTGGAATTAAAGGCATGCACCACTATACCCAGCTGAATAAATCTTTAAAAACAAAAGAAAAAAGTGTCAGCTTCATCTGCGTAGAGGTTACTGAAAAGCATTCCTTGGATGCTGCAGACATTGGGGTAGACTATGGAATTGTCTGTACCCTGACTCACTAAAGCTGAACAACAGTAACACTGTAACACTGGAGAGACTAAAGGTATCTTTAGTCAAGTCTGTAACACGTCTGTGTGAAGCTGGGCATGACAGTGCACACCTGTAATCTCAGCATTCAGGAGGTAGAGGCAGGAGGAGTGCTTGAAGTTTGAGGCCAGCCTGGTTTACACAATGTCCAGGCTGGTCAGGACATACAGCATATAGAGAGATTAATCTCACATTTAAAACACACACACACACACACACCCCTTCTCTCTCACTCACTTTCATATACACTACACACCTTTAATCCCAGCACTTGAGATCTCATGCCTTTGCTTGGGAAGGACACATGCCTTTAATCCCAGGAAGTAAGATGGCAGGGCAGAGAAAGGTAAATAAGGCGTGAGGAACTCACTCTCTGGAGGCTGAGGACTTTGTAGAGGTAAGAACGTGGCTGGCTTGTTCTATTTCTCTGATTTTCCAGCTTTCACCTCAATATCTGGCTCTGGGTTGTTTTTTTGTTTGTTTGTTTTGTTTTGTTTTTTGTTTTTGTTTTTTTAATTAATAAGACCTTTTAATATTCATGTTACAGGACAGTGCACGGCCCTCTGCAGTGTGTCCCAAGTGTGGCTGTCCCTTCAGTGTTTTCCACACATCATCTTCTTGTGTGCTGTGTGAAACAGACAGACCATCTAGGTCAATGGTTCTCAACCTTCCTAATGCTTCGACCCCTGAACACAGACAGTTCTTCATGTTGTGGTGACCCCCAACCATAAAATTATTCCGTTGCTACTTTATAACTGTAATTTTGCTCCTATTATTGTAATGTAAATATCTGTATTTTCTGATGGTTTTAGGCAACCCTTGTGAAAGGGTCGGTTAACCCTCAATGGGGTCGAGAGCCATAGGTGGAGAATACCTGTTGTATTTCCCCTTGTGATTAAGCTCATCTCAGGAGACTTGTGTCTCAGCATTTAGTTGCACTGGGTGACACTGGAGAGCATGGGCCTGCTTCACTGTCTTCCTACAGATCACCAACGGGAATTAGAAATGTAGGGAATACCCAAGGGCCACCGGAAGCATCTTACCCACAGGCTACAGGAACGCAGCTTCCCCAGAAGACATGCCACACCTAGAGGACAAATGAGGGCCACTGCTGGCCACTGTAGAGTGGAAAGGTGATGCCTGTCTAGGGAATTCTCCACTTGAAAACAGACAGAATTGGGGGATGTTATTGGATTCTTGCTAAAACAGACGAAGCTCATCTGTGGAATGGGGGAGGGGAAAATCTGGATTTACACAGAAAAAAAAAAGTAAGACTAGCAAATACTACTTTTATTTATCTATCTATCTATCTATCTATCTATTTATTTATTTAGGTTTTTTGAGACAGGGTTTCTCTGTGTAGTTTTGGTGTCTGTCCTGGATCTTGCTCTGTAGACCAGGCTGGCCTTGAACTCACAGAGATCTTCCTGGCTCTGCCTCCTGAGTGCTGGGATTAAAGGTGTACACCACCGCTGTCCAGCCCGACAAAAACTGTGACCAAGGTGAACAGGTTGAAACTTTCCAATTTTGGTGTTGTTTGGGTGCTGGGGATTGAACCAGACCTGGAAAGTGCTGAGTAAGCACTCGGCCCCTGAGCCAGCCCCTACATGTCTTCATGGGCACCCATACTGCCCTATCCAGGGCGCTCCCGGGTGGCTGTGTTTGACTTGTTAGCCTAATTCTGCTTTTCTCTACACCCAACCCAAGGCCATGAAGACTAAGCTGCCCTGGGCTGTGGCTGAGCTGAGGGCTCAGTGGGAGTCAGTCTGTCTGTCCCAGGCTTGTGTCACTTCTCGACAACAAAACTCAGCCTCCGTGAGAGCGACTTGCTGGACTGAAACTGGCAAAATGTCTCCCAATGCAATAAAACTAAAGGTATCCAAGAAAAAGCCCAAATGGAAAAAAACAAAGATCCAAAGGATCTGTCATTTGTGTTACCGTGAAAGTGTCCTCAGTCCGTCCCAGTGCAAGGACAGATACATCAAACCTGAAGTCACAAGTGCTGGGGTTCAGAATTCTACAGAATTTATACTTTCACCAAGCAAAGGCAGACATGCAATGAATTCAGAGACAGTCGCCCAAGAATGGTAAGTGAGCCTACACACTTTAATATTACATACTAAGTTATAATGAAGTGTCGAGATTCCTACATTATCACTGCTAATCCCCTGCCAGAGTCCATTTTTCACTTATTTAAATATTGGACACACACACATACACATACACACACACACACACACACACACACACACACACACACACACACACTGCTGAGCATGTGTAGTATGGTTGTCCATCCAGTCACACGGTTTTCTCCTGTCCTCAGACCTACCACCTGTCAGTCTTCTGCTGCTGCTTTTGGTGTCAATATTAGTTACTTTTTAAAAAAATAATGTGACCAAATAACTGATAAATCTGAGCAGGGGGTCTAAGTGCTTTGGGCAGGCTGCACACCAGAGCAAGGGCGCCTGAGGTAGGCTGGGCCCTGGGGTCTGAGCCCTTGGATGGCCAGGCACTGGGATCTCAGGGTCTTGCAGGATTTGCCTACGTCTGGGGTCTATGTTCCCTCAGTGATTCCCCTGTGGGTGCGCTGCCTCAGCCCTTCTACCTTCCAGTCACCCTGAGAGAGAAAAGGCCCAACAGAGACCTTCTCGCATGCTCTCTTTTCGGGCCCAGCCCCCACTTATCTTAAAGTTTAAAATAATGTTGAAATGCGCTGGGCAAAGCCAGCCGGGGAGTATTTCCAGGCAGAACAGCTGTCATCACACAGGGATTTACGGCTTTTCTCTGGATGTTCTGCCAGGAGAGGTGGATAAAGCTGGCACGTCGGCACATTGAGGACAGTTTCCCACCAGCTTACAAGAGAAAAAAACCAATCTCACTATTACATAAAGTCACGAGGAAAGTTATTCAGGTAAAGTCACAAAATTTCAACATTTTCAGTATTAACAACAACAAAAACCTTCCAGTTTTCTTCTCTGACCCCTTCCCTTTGATGTGTGAATGGATCATGGCGTCATCCAACACTGAACTGGTCTAACAAACTTAAGATAAACATGGATTGGTCTCGTGGACTGTTCTACTATGAAGCTTGAACACTGCTTGCTATTATTTTGTGTAGAAATTTCTTTTTATGTTTCAAAAGATGGGATTTTATTATGTAGCTGACACTGGCCTTGAACGTTCAATCCTCCTGCCCCAGCAGCCTTCAGAAACCCATTTTGCAGTCCTGGATGCCAGGCGAGCAAAGTCAAGGTTTTTGCCCCATCTGTGGGCTGATGTTGTAGATCTGTTCTTGGTCCCACCATTTCTCAGCTGGATTTTGTCTCCTTAGGTCAGGACTTGCCTTATTCTAGGGTGGACTCTGTTAATTCTATTATCTGAAGGAATTTATTTCCAAACAGAGACATACTCAAATAGGCTGAGGACGTTAGCTACCCCTAACAGTGGTGGCATGCCCTCAGGGGGCCAGGATGAGGAACAGGAGGGGAGTCTGGGTAGCAGTCATGGGCAGAAACAATGGGACTGTGTGGATTCCCCTCCCTCCAAAAGAGACACCACTTTGACCCCACTGTGCAGAGGCAAGAGAATCCCAGGACACAGCAGGGAGAGACATCAAGTCAGAGACCCAGAACCTGCTCCTTCTCTCTCTTCATTCAGCAGAATCATCTCAGAGACCAGCAGTCCCCTGATGGAATGAGGGACCATGGCAGGGACCATGGTAGTCCATGCACTTTGGAGACTCTCTGAACATTACAAAGCTGACCTTTGTTTCTACGCCAGCACATTGGCCCTATGACGAAGTTGGAGCAATACAGTGTGCACCCAGGGACCAAGGGCAGAGGGCAGACACCTGTGGGCAGGAGGCGGTGCTTCTTGGTCCTAAAGGCTGAATCATGGTGCAGGTACAGCACCAGCAGGATGTGCAGGACCTGTGGTGTGAGGATGCTTGTCCTTGATTATTAAGAATTTGGGGGGAGGGGGCTGGAGAGATGGCTCAGAGGTTAAGAACACTGACTGCTCTTCCAGAAGTCTTGAGTTCAATTCCCAACACCCACATGGTGGCTCACAACCATCTGTAATGAGATCTGGCACTCTCTTCTGTATACACAATAAACAAACAAATAAATAAGAATTTGGGGGGGGGTGATGAGTGGAGCTGGAGAGGCAGCTTAGTGATTGAAAGCCTGGACTGCTCTTACAGAGACACTTGGTTTCCAGCACCCACACAAAGCTGCTTACAAACACTTGTAACTCAGCTCCAGGGGATCTAAGGCTGCTGACTTCCACAGGCGCCAGCACTGAACACACGCATGTGCACGCATGCACTCACAGACACGAATAATTAAATCTTCTAAAAAAGACTTTCAAAAGGGCAACAAAGGAAAACTCTTAAATGTGGCTGGCCAGCCTGGAGGGGTCCTGAGTGATGTCCATCCTCCTGTCTCTGCACACGGTATGACTCTTGGAGCATGAAGGAAGCCAAAAACAGCTGTGCTTCCATTCACCTGCACAAGATTGCAGACACCTGGCTCTGCTCCTTCTTACGGCTTCCCAAGCCTCAGGGGCTGGGGTGGGAGTTTCCCTCACATCCCTCCATGCTGTCTTAGACGCCTGTAGACCTTGAGTGCACAGCTCTTCTCCAGCACGCTGCCAAGTTGTGCTCCTGCATTTCCCTCCCCTGGTGATGAATCGTGGTGTGCGCTTGCACTGTGGGACTTGGTAGTGTCACGATGTCCTTCCTCCTTACCCTGTGTTACCAACCCTGATTGACACACGAGCATTTTTTAGCGGCTTTAATGTCTACAATATGCCACCCATCATCTGCGGCATGTTCATTGTATGTCACACACGTGAGGACCCTGGGGCCCAGACATGGCACAGAACATCAGATGGACAGCCAGGAGTCTAGGACATACCTTTGCAGCCTGACTTGAGCTCTTGGAAGGTAGCATTGAATTTCTCAAACACTGTATTTGGTGTTATAATGTCAAGGAATGTAATATTTTTCCTGTCGCCACCTTCTCTGTTTGCTCACACGGCAGGGAGCTCGGGATGGGGCTCCATATCTCTTGTGATAAAGATACTTATTTTTTTTTATGGGAGCTTACAACCTCATTTAAACCTAATTATCATTGGAAGGCCCCCATGCCTAAGAACTATGAAAATGAGAGTCAGGACTTCTGTCTGGGAGTGGGGATGGGTGAAGTTCAGCCACAGCGGCGAGTATCCCATATAGTTCTCATTTATTCATTTGCCCACTGTTGGTTCCCAGAGCAGTTTTTAGTCACTGCTTCTTACAACTATGCTGACCATGAGTCTTGCTCAGAGTGCACTATTCTGTTACCCAGCAGGCTTCAGTGAGTACCACATGCGGGACCTGCACACCACTGTGGTGGCCCATTGGGCAGACACTGTTCCCTGTGTTCACAAAACCTTTATTGCTGTTTATGGCCTGTGATGTCCAGGAAATACAGAGATTGCCATTATGACCTAAACTGTGCCATTCCTGGCTCTGCCTTGTGTGGAGAGACCTAGAGTATAAATCTCTTCCTTACACGCACACACAAAACCTCTTAAGCTGGGCTTCAGGATTTCCTTAAGGCTCTTACAGGATTGGGATGTAATTTCAGCCTTCATTCTCCAGCAAGGCCTCTGTGTGGAATCTGACTTGCTCTGATGCTCTCTACAAGTAGGTATTAGCTTTGAAAAACAAAGGTGCTCTTTCACGGTTGCATATGACTTGCTCTGCCCTCCAGGAGGAGATTGGTCTGCAGGCTGCTGGAGTCCCCTGCTTAGGTCCTTTTCCATACTAAATCCTTCATCAGTGAAATCTACCCTGTCATCTTTGACTCCCCGAGGCTTAGCCCGACGGAAGGGAGCATGTCACCCACACTCTGTGTCCTATGCAGACCTGAATGTCAGGGAACTGAAACAAGTGGCCTGATGCCCGGTCTCAGCTCCCCACTTGCTCACCCAGTTCTGGGAAGCAAATGAGTCAGAGCAGGCCATCTGGCCAAGCAACAGTAGTGAGGGGCTTGAGTCAGGACCCTGTGAGAGCAAATGGCTTCCATCTCCAGAGAAGAGGCCATGCTACAACAGCAGATATCACCAGGAGCTGGCAGTATTGTCCCCTTGCAAATTTTCTTCTGCCCAGGGGACACTGTGTGTTGTGCTCAATACCCAAGAAAACTGACCTTGGGCTCAGAGGGGAGAAACCTCAGACTGAGTGCTGAGGTTAGCAGCTACTGCTCCATCAGAAAGCAGTGTTGGCCCAGACAGCACGGAGGATGTGCTGAGAGCAGAGAGCTGGGGGCTGTGGTCCCGGACTGTCCTTTACTCTAAGGGTAACCCCTGATTCAACACATCGTTAAAATTCCGATGCCTTTCAAGCACAGGTATGGCAAAGCCAGTGCTGGGCTTCAGGAGGAACTGTAGGGGATCCTGAATCACCAAGCAATATCTAAAAAACAAAATTAGCTGGGCAGTGGTTGCACATGCCTTTAATCCCAGCACTCAGGAGGCAGAGGCAGGAAGATCTTTGTGAGTTCGAGGCCAGCCTGGGCTACCAAGTGAGTTCCAGGAAAGGTGCAAAGCTACACCGCGAAACCCTGTCTCAACCCCCCCCCCCCCAAAAAAAAAAGTTAAACAGTGCTTTAATTCATTAGATGTGCCTTAGTCTGGACAGTTTAGAAACAAGGGAACTTACCACACACAGTTCTAGAGGCACAAAACCCAGTGAAGGCATCAACAGATCTGGTGTCTGGTGAGAAACTTTCCTCCTAATGTTACCTACTGTGTGTCTTCAAGCAGAAGAACCAAGGGCTCCCCAGGAATAAGCAGAGCCTTCGTGACCTAGTCACCTCTCAATGCCCCACCTCTACCACGGTACCACGAGTGTTAGCTTTCAGTCTATGAACTCAGGAAGACAAGGCTTTCAGACCAGAGAAGGTGACTCAGACATCTCCCTTCACGACAACTGCGAAGGGTTCCCCACGGACAGACATGTAGATAGTTACCACAGAACTGGGAGTCCAGAGGAGACAGACAGGGCTATGGGGGCACGAAGGCCACATAGTCAGAAGAGCAACCGAGTCAATAGCCCAGAGACAACTGGACATCCAATGCAAAAGGGCGGATTTAGAGTCCTCTCATTTATACATAAAAGTCAACTCAAAATGGATCAGTGACCCAAATATGAAAGCTAAAAATCCTTAAAACTATTAAAAGAGAATAAGGATAAATGTACATGATGTTAGGTTTGTTAATGGACTCTTAGATGTAACCCCAAAAGGCAGACACAGTGAGAAAGACATGCATTGGATTGCATCAAAATGAAGACTTCATGCATATCAATGGCATTATTAAGAAAACGGGGGGGGGGGGGAGAACTACAGAATGCAAGAAAATACTTGTAAAACTTCTGATAGGGGCTTAGTGTCCAAAATGTATAAAGCAGGCTGTGGATATAGCTCAGCCATTTTAAAAACATTTATCTAGAATTTGTGAGGCTCTGGATTTAGTCCTCAGTAACACACACACACACACACACACACACACACACACACACACACACCATACACACACATACACATACATACACACATCACACATACATCATACACACAACACACACACATACACCACACATCACACACACTTCACACACATGACATATACACATGACACACACACGCTCACACACACATCACACAAATTTCACACACACATGACACACATCACACACACACACACACTTTCATTGCTGTGCTGAAATGTTTGACAAAACAACCTAAGGCAGGTGTCTTTGGCTCACAGCTGCAGGGCACAGCTCATCGGCACAGCAGGGAATCACAATCAGGAGACTGGCCACAGCACTCTAGTCAGGACACAGAGAGGCATGAACACCGGTCGGGATTCAGCTCATGTTCCCTTTTATTCTGTCTAGAATCCTGGATCATGAAGGGGTGCTGCCCACATTCACAGTGAGTCCCCTTACATCAATTAACCAAACCCCTCGCAGACCTGCCCAGAGGTTCAGGTCTCAGGTGATTCTGTCAAATTGACCATTGATATTAACCATCACTACCTGTGTGTGGGTTGTTTTATATATGTGCATTTACACATATATGTACATATAGACACATGATTTGTACATGCAAGACAAAACCCAATTCAAAAATAGATACAAGGTTTAAACAGACATTCCCTTGAAGATCTATAGATGTCCAACAAGAACGTGGAAAGACAGTTGGCACCATTTGCCATTTAAAGAACACAATCCAAAGCCACAGTAAAATACTGCCTCATGTCAAGGTGACGGCTGTGGTGTTTTCTAAGCATGAAAGATGAGGGTATAAAGACATGGAAGCCTCATACTGTGCTAGCAGGAGTGTAACATGGTACCGCTGCTGTGCAAACACAAGATGTCCAGTGGGGCAGTGGCTGGACATCTCGCCATAGCTGTGCTGCATGGCTGTTCCACAAAACTCAAAACTCAAATATAAAAATCATCAAACCCAGCAATTCGGGCTTTATGCCTATACCCAAGAGAAATGAAAACATGTCCCGAGGAAACTTCTATGTTCATAGCTGCACTACGGCCCCTGGAGGAGATATCACATGCCCAGCCATGGAGGAACAGATAGGGATGGTGCTAGATTGTACAAGGAATATTATTCGTCTATGAAAAGGACTCGAGGCCTGCTGAACAGAACTGGGATGAGTCATGAGAACGTTGTATTCACGGAGAGAAGCAACATGTGAGTTCATGCGCTGCGCGATTCCTTTCTTGTGGGATGACCAGAGCGGCTGCCGTGGTTTGAATAAGAACAGCCCCCACAGGCTCATAGGTTTGAATGCTCGGTCAGCAGGGAGCAGCACTATTTGAAAGGATTAGGAGGTGTGACCTTGGTGGAGTAGGTGTGGCCTTGGTGGAGTAGGTGTGGCCTTGGTGGAGTAGGTGTGGCCTTGGTGGAGTAGGTGTGGCCTTGGTGGAGTAGGAGTGGCCTTGTTGGAGGAAGTGTGTCCCTGGGGGTGGGCTTTGAGGTTTCCAGGGCCTAAGCCTGGCCCAGGGTCTCTCTTCCTGCTGCCTGTGGATCCGGATGTAGAACTCTCAGCTACCCCTCCAGCATCATGTCCGCCTGGGTGCCGCCATGCTTCCCGCCATGATGATAATGGACTAAACCTCTGGACCTGTAAGCCAGCCCCAATTAAATACTTTTTATAAGGGTTTCCATGGTGTCTCTTCACAACAATAAAGCACAGACTAAGACAAAAGTCAAGTCCATAGAAATAAGACAGTGTATGAGTCGCCAGGGAAGTGAATGGAGGGTGCTTACTTAAGGGGCACGTGGTGACTGTCCTGAGTGATAAAAATGTTTTGAAACTCAAGAAAGAATGTGGTGGAACACTGAGATGCCCTTGAAGGTTGCTAGGTGGCGTGACTGTCCCCTCAGTAAGAATAAGTATCAACAGAAGAAGGTGAATATGAGTGGCAGTTACAGATGAAAGTCACTGAGAACCTCAGTGGGCTCACTCCCCTGCTGTGTGTGTTCTTATTCTCAGGTCCACTGTCCGGAGCTGTGGAAGATCTCACCTTTCCCATTCCTACCAAGGACTCTGCAGAGAGCCCATCTCTGAGCCTTCAGCCATCATGTCTGTCACTATTGATTGTGTGGGGTTTGCATCTGCTGCCTGCAACACACACACACACACACACACACACACACACACACACACACACACACCAAAACACAGCTCCCTTGCTGGTAGAGGACAGTACCTCCCCAGTGGGCCTTACTCAGCAAGAAAATAGCAATTCCTGGAGGAGATCCTTGGTTCCTGTCCTGAGGCTGGGAACTGTGATGGAGTTCTAGTTACTGAGCCCTCAGTGGGGCAGTGACTGGAGATCTTACTACAGGCATGCTGCATGGCTGTTCCACGGTTCCAGGCTCAGTGCTACCATCACCAGTACCTCAATCACCTCACCCCTTCTCCTGGCCTGTCAAGGCCTGTGGGTCTTCTATGGAGCTGCATACCCCTCATTTCATGGTCGATGCTTCACCCCAGAGACCTGCTTATCCCCAGTCTGCCCAGTGTTTACCACCCTCGGGTGGGTGGCTTGTGCTGTACACATGCACATCAGCATCCTTGCTTCAGTAAGAGCTGAATGGTTAATAATCATGACTCAGGTTTATTAGGTCTGAATCTGCCAGAACTCCCAGCTTGGCCAAGTGCAGATCTCCTCACTAGCAGCTTAGGAACTGTCTTCTTCATGGTGCAGACTCAGTGGGTCTTGGCTGCACTCTATGGCTGTCCATCTCCAGCTCTGCTGAGACCCTGGACCCTTTCCAATAAGCTTCAAGCACACATGCCTCGAGAAGGGCTGTCTTGTCCCTGTGAGTGATGTGAACTCAGACCCATTTCTGCTGGTGAAGGAATGTGGTGTAGACTCTATGGCAGCCCACAGAGCTCAAGGAGATTCCTGGAAGAGAAACTCCATGTTCTTCCAGATTCAGAGCCATTAACTCCAAATGTAGCCAGGGTGTTTAAAAGAAAGTGGAATTTTTGTTTTTCCTTGGAATTGGCGGTTATTTATCTTGTCAGCTCCAGAACACGTGAGGCCCAGGGTTCTGGCCTGACCACCGCAGAGCCCGAGATTCTGTTGTCTGGGAAGACAACTGCATTCCTGAGGTGTGAGGCCGTCAAGAGTGTTGTTTTTATGGGCTCTGTGGAGACACTGTGGCCAGGAAGAATGTTCTTGTGGGTACTGCCTGGTCTGCCAGAGGAGCGGGCTGGACTGTCTTGCCTTGGGACCTCGGCCTTGCACAGGGGAGAAGCTTCACCCATGGCCTCCTCAGCTCATAGACTAGCTGGAGCCTCCCTGGACCCGGAATGTGAGTCAGCTCATGGATGGACAGAGGAAGCAAGTGCAGCTCAGAAGTCCAGAGAGGAGGCTGCTGAACCTGAGAGGAGGCAGTGCCTCAGCCAGCCGCTGGCCCAGTGTCTACAACGCTAGCGTTCCATACTCATAGGCGATTTCACCAAGGCTGGTAGAAGGAAGCAGGCTAGAAGTCACCCTCAGGTTCCCCATCTGTGGAAATGAAAAGTACGTTTATCCCATGTGCAAGCACACAGATGTATTCCCGGCCAGGGAGCACCATTCTCTCCCCTGTTCTCTGCTTCCTGCAGATGAATGTCTTTCACACCCTCGGTGCCCATGAAGACCTGTTCCCAATTTTGTTGACACCGGTTGTGTTGACGTTAAGTGCCTTGTTCCGGTCACTGTGTCCCTCTGTCTGGCCCAGTGTGGGGCTTACTGTGTTCTTGGTTAGGCGGAAACTCTGAGCTGAGGTTTTGGAGGCTGGGACTTAAGCCAAGGCCAGAGGGAGCCAAGCCCTGACTGTCCTCGCCAGAATCCACAGGATCCAGCTACTAGGCTGTCAGCCAAGAGAGGCGTTCTATCTGCCACAGACTTGAGGAGAAGCTCCTGTCCTGCACATGGGGGCCTGCAGCCACTCTGTCCTGCCCTCCATCACCTCCAGACACCAAAGGTAATAAAAGTAAGGGCCATTGATCTTGGGGGTCTGAGTGGTTGGGGCTTGGGGGATGTGCTGGTCCCCTGTGTGTACACTGTAGCCCCAGGGATGCCCAACTCCCACAGATGACTAGGGGATCACCATGGCCAACCATTCGAGTCCTGGTCCCCCACTGTCCCAGGATGGCTAGTTCTAGATGAAGGTCCCTGCCACACGCTCACGCACAGCTTCCTGCGCTGGGTGGGTAAGGGAGGCATGGCGAGATTGCCACTGTTTACAGGGGTGCTCCGACCTGGTTGTGTTCTGCCCTTGTTTCTCAACCTATTGGCAGAGAGTGGACTTGAGGAGACCGAGGCAGCGCTGTGCATTGCCGGTCACTGAGAGCTCAATGTATGTATGAGAGGATGGGGTGAGCCTCATCACAAGGTATGCATGGCCACTCAGGAGGACTTTAAATGATGGCCGCACCCCAGTGGCCTTCATACCCCAGTGGCACTGCCAAGGCATCGTCTCCTGGTGTCACTGGAGTTTCTAGCATTCTGACTTTCTCTCTGGGTAGCTGAGTGCCACGCAGCCCTAGCAGCCTTTTCCTCCTTCCACACTGGACTGCTGGCTCTCTGGTAGAAAGCCGTGATTCGTCCTGAGACAGCCTGGGGCCATCCTGGATGTGCCCCACAGGGGGGTCAGGGTGATTAGTCCCTGTGGTCATGCTGGACTTACAGGTACAGAATGTTGGGCCACAGTGGAGTCCTGGGCTCAGGAGGAGGGGTTCTGGTTTTATGACCATCCGTTTATCGGCCATCTATGGTTGAGTTTCAGCCACCGAGGCTGCCATGTGACATTGCCTCCTCTCGGCCTGATAAAGCATGGGGTGAGGGCAGGCAAGTTCCTGGGGAATCTGGGGTCCAGTCCAGGCTCAGGAGCAGAGGGCATGAGCTCCTGCTTCTGCTCCATGGTCCATTGAGTCGGGTGGCTGCCGGACCTCTGTGACATTACATAAAGCATGAAAAGCCCACCCCTCCGATCAGGCAGACAAGCAAGGGGAGCAGTTTCTAAACCATTTCCTTTGACTTTCCAGCATGATGTCCAATCAGACCTTAGAATGTCCTGGCCTCTATGTCAAGATGCCTGTGTCTGAGGGATCAGTATCCCTGGATGTCCCATGGGTCCTCGTCTGACTACGGAGTCTGAGAACTTGTATTCCTCGTGAATTTCAGTGGTGCTGGATTTTGAGATGCTATTTCCTGTCAAGGACCTGAGTTTAGTCAGAGTGAAAGCCACCAAGGCCCACCCGAAAGGGGGTAGGGTTAAAGGTGGTTGCAGTCATAGGCTTTACAACAGGCTCAAGCATGAAGATGACCATGTCCCTGAGAGACAATGAGAGCACACCAGTTGAGCAGGTTACAGTGGCCAAAGCAGAGGGTTTCTGGGCACTGAGGTCTTAGAGGAGCTGACTCCTGACCTGATGACTGTTGTGGATCCAAGGCTGGACTGGGAATGGATGACTCAAGCTGGCTGAGATAGTTGGACGACTTGGGAAAAGTGGGCAGCCGCTTTCATGTGCCCATGCATGTTTTTGCCCAGTGTCTCTAAGATGTCTCCACATAGACAGGTTCCCCTGATAGACACACACGAGTAGTCAGGCTCCAGGTTTCCTCTGGGCTAACTCAACTCCTAGCTCACTGGGACTCCTAAGCCCGTTCTAGATGAGATAAAGAAAACCACAGCACACTCTCTGTCTGGCTTCTTTGCTTGACACCATGACCGTGAAATTCTCCGAGGTCCCTGGAAAGGTTTCCAGTGACTGGGGGTAACACTTGCATGCCCTTCCTCAGGGTGTCACTCTTGAAGTAGCTCAGTGAGATGGGATGTGGCCTTGAATCCAGGGAGAGGGTGATGGGGTAAAGAACTGATGGAGTGCTCACCCGGGAATCCTCCAGCTGCTGTGCATGTGACTGTTACAGACTTTAAAAGCATGGCCACTTACTTCCATCTTTCCACAGGTAATACAAAATAGCATGTTAGTTAGCATGCTTAGCAGACTACATTTTTTTTCCTTCTGAGACAGGATTTCTCTGTGTAGTTTTGGTGCCTGTCCTGGATCTTGCTCTGTAGACCAGGCTGGCCTGGAACTCACACAGATCTGCCTGGCTCTGTCCCCCAAGTTCTAAGATTAAAGACATGCACCACCACCACCCAGCAGCAGACTACACTTTAAGGTCCTCACTTGCCCTAAAGTTTAAACACACCTAAGCAGTACTACAGCTCCTCACAGACCCATGGCCTCTGGTGATGATTCTCTATTGCTTACTGACCTCACTCAGCCCACTTTACCAGGATGTTGTTTTTTTGGTTTTTTTTTTGTTTTTTCATGCATTTTAGAGTCATTTTCATGCATTTTAGGGTCATTTTCATGCATTTTAGAGCCATTTCTGTCTCTGTTCATGTATTTTGGCACCCAGTGGAACATCTGCATCTAGGATGTACCTAAGGGTCTTGCAAGTTTTGTGCATAGATGCACAGTCATAGTCAAGACCATAAACATACTGGTCACCCTAAAGCTTCCTTCCTTCCTACCTCTCTCCCTAGATAACATTTGTCTTCCTGGTATTGTATTTTGCAGGCTTTGGAATCTGATAGAAATGGGAAAACACTTTTATTGCCTATTATTTGTTTATGCAGCATAGTTTTACCCAGTAACAGTCAATGCTGTTTTGTGAGTCTCTTGGAATGTGTTCATCTCCTATCATTTTGAAGGGCATGTGGGTTGCTTCTGGATTGAGCAATCACAGACAGATAAGCTGTTACAAACATCTGTATTCCAGTCATTGCACACACACACACAGAAAAGGAATGTGTGGGTTGGAGAAGACTGCATGTCTACCTTGTTAAGGAACTGGCCAACAATCTCTAAAAGCTATTTGCTCCATGTCACGGTCAGCCCCCAGAGTGGCCATTCTGATGGGCTGTAGGCCTACCTTAAACTTATTTTAATTGTCATTCACACAGAACTGGCTCCTCTCCTCTGCAGCCTTCAGAGCCAATGACTTATTCTCCATGGCCATAATTGGTCATTTCAGGAACATTAGGTGATATAGTATGTGAATGGGTTTGCCTCAGCATGATTCTCTGAAGGTTCCAAGTCATGGGCTAGGTCTTATTATTACTATCAGGGTGTCCTTTGGGGTTGATGCACTGCCCACCTGTGTGGCTAACTCCAGGTGTTAATAAAACGAAGTGGTGAACGTAAATCTCTGGAGCATGTCAGTAAAGCCTTATTTCCCGAGGATCAATGCCTGGGCTGGGTCATAAAATATGTGCATATTTATTTATGTGCAATGCCAGTTAGACAGAATGCATCAGGGCAGGGGCCCTAAATAGAGGAAAACATCTTTTGATTTTTCTTTGAAAAAACACTTTAGAAACAAATAGCTCACATACGTTTGGTAGATCATTCTCCTTCCTCCTTCCTCCTCGGCCCCCTCTTTCCAAGCCTGTTTTGTTTGTTTGTTTGTTTGTTTGTTTGTTTCCCCAATTTTCCGAGACAGGGTTTCTCTGTGTAGTTTTGGTAGGCACCTGGATCTCGCTCTGCAGACCAAGCTGGCCTTGAACTCACAGAGATCCGTCTGGCTCTGCCTCCTGAGTTCTGGGATTAAAGGCGTGCACCACCACCGCCCGGCACCAGGCCTGTTTTTTTGATAAATTCTCCCTAAGTTGTCTAGGCTGGCCTCTGACTCAAGATTCTCTCATGCCCGACTTCTGAGTAGCTGGAATTACAGGCATATCACCAGGCTTGTTTTCTTGGTAGATTAACTTTTAGTAGGGTACAATAATAATTCAATTAGAAAAAAAAAAGTCTTTCCAACAGTTAGATTCAGAATTACTTTTAAAACTCTGGCCTTTATCTAACACAGCATACAAAAGTAAAACTCAAAATGATTTATAAAATACAAATTCTAAATTACAAAAGAAAAAATTCTAAAAATCAAATTCTAAAACCTTGGCCTTTATCTAACACAACATACACAAATCTCAAAATGGTTTATAAAATACAAATTCTAAAACTATGAAAATCATATAAGGAAACACAGGATAGCACCTTTTATTTGAGGCAGGTGAAGATTTCTAGAGAACAAAACCATGAGAGTCAGTTGGATTTCTTACAACTAAAAACTGCACTTCAGAAATTGCCAAGCAAAAGAATCCAAGGCTCATCTCGATGTGAGCAAAGCCTGCAGCATGGGGATTGTATCCAGAGTGAGCAAGGGACTCCATTTTGTTCAGATTTGTACAGGTGCTCACATAAGAAGATGCATGGATGGTCAATGTGCTCAGAAAGATGTGGGCTGCCATTACCACCAACAGAACCATCTGATTAAGCAAGACACATTATACCAAGCTTGGGGTGTGGCAACAGGTGCCTCATACACAGCTAGCTTTGGAAAACTATCTATATCCTAAGCATTACTGCTCTACAATCCAATACTTCAACACCTACATAATAGCCCCAAAGGAACACACACCCATTTATACCAGGATGTGTACATGAGGCTCTGCCTGTGACAGTCAATATCATGAGCTCCAAATGGCCACCATTTGGTCATCTGTGTTGAGATTGCAGATGTGCTCCATCGGGCCTGGTGAAGCAGAGAGATGAGGAGGAGGGTTTTGTCTTGGACTCCCAAGAGAGTCTGACCCTAGTGAGTGTCCCTGTGACCCCGCTGGGTGTCCCTGTGATCACACACTTGGAGTGAACCTTGTCTCCCTTTTAGCTCAGGGATCTTTTGAGCTGTTGTTTGCTTTGGATCATGTTGACTATGGTTACTTGGTGATTTCATCTTTTGGTTTATGCTGGGCCACTAGGGTTGTATTGAGCCATTTGGGAACTCTACAGTTTATGTGACTAGCTTTGTCAATTTGGAAGGTTTTTTTTTTTTTGTTGTTGTTGTTGTTTTTTAGCAAATTTGGAGTTATGTTGAACTATTTGGCTATCTGCCATCATAGGAAAGTTAAATTGGGTTGGTTTCAGGGTGTTCTGTAGAACCATAGGGGTTCAGTTGAACCTTTGAGACATGAAAACAAGGGTTTTGAGGGAATCTCTGCTGTGACTTGTGTGACCACATGAGTACAGCCTTGGTTTATATAGGAAGGTTTCAGAATGGCTACAAAGGGTTAAAAAGACCAAGATGGCACGGTGCCGAAGGACACTGCCATCACAGTGTTGGGTGTCTTCCTCTTTATGGTAGCCTTTTCCTCAGCTGAGTATGTCTGCTGAGTTCTCTGGGTTTCTTGATATGGTTTAACATACCCATGTGTTCTCACAGCCCCAGCTCACCCTAGTGAGTTTATAGGGTGGTACTCACTACTCCTAGGAAAAAGCCATTTACCAGTTTATGCTACATGGGTAAGGCTAGGCAGGTAGTACCATTCTGGTTCACATCTGCTTCCATCCTCAAAGAGCTGCTTGTAAAATGGAGTCTCTGGGGGCAAGGCACAGTATGGAAAAAAAACAAAAAACCAAAAAAGTGTTTTATACAGCATAAAGTAACTTTGGGCAAGGCACAGTCCAATCTCAGTAGAAAAGATGACTCTCTGGTGGCAGCCAGAGAGGAAATCGCCCCCAAAAGGAGAACTCAAAGCGTTGACAGCTTGCCAGACCACTTTGAAGGAGATTGGAGCCCAGACAATGGCGGTCAATGATGGGCGGTTATGCATAGACTTCCTGCCCTCTAGTTAAGTCTAAAAGCTCATGTCAGAACTCTGAAGATGGACTTGGGGCCACTGGACCTCCTCTTTGTTCCTCTCTCTGATATAGTCAGCTTGACTAAACCTCTCTCTATGGTTTTTACTGTTACTTGTCTCCCAAGTTGCTATGTTAGGGCTGCTAGGATCCAGGATGTGACCCTAGCCACTCTGGTGTCTATCATAGAACCTCACTGGGGACACCCGGGATTCTGATCTGTCACCGACTCCAAGAAACTACACCCTCTTCTGTCTCCAGGAAGATCCTCTGTTTGGTTTTTGATGTAACAGGAATCCATGTCCAACTGGCACCATGCTTCAGCCATACCTTGACTCCCAAGGATCTAATAGCCAAGAGAAGTGAAAACCAACTCTAAAAGGCCATTTTTAGGATTGAGCACACCAGGCAGAGAGGTCTTTGGCCTTGACTTTTTTTTTTTTTTTTTTTAAATGAGCAACTTGGCTGTGGGCAGCCTAACCAAAACTGCTTGGCCTCTCTACCCTCCGCTGTGAGAGGCTAGCCTTGGGAGCCAAAGGGGGGCAGCTGAACAAGGCTTGGCTGTGCTTGGGCTGAGAGAGTCTGCCAGCCCCGTGGCCCACACTCTTAGTGCATTTCACATTGTCCCCTCTAAGGATCCACGAAGCCAAGCCCACCACCCCCACTCCTCTACCCCCACCCCCGCACTAAAGCCATGCAGGATGCAGCTGGCCACAGCACTCAGGCTTCCTTGTCTCCATGGCAACGACTGTTTGGGTAAACTGTGTCCAAGCCCCTGGCAGGATGAGAGCTTTCTCCTGGAAGCCCTTTCATGTTGACGCACTCTTGCTTCGTTCTGCTCCTGGTCACCAGCCTGCAGCACCAAGCCAAGCAGAGGGGAGCCTGCAGCCTGTATGGGGACTGAGTGGTCACCAAGCTCCCGCTACAAAACAACCTTTACGACCAGGCATGAGGCCTCACACCTGTAATCTTAGTGGGTCGTGGAAAAGGGTAAATTACAGGATCCACAGTTCGGAGTTGGCTTAGGCTGCAGAGGCCTGGACTCCATCTCAACACACGCCACAGAGACACACCACACACACACACACCACCCCACACACACCACACACACATACACCCCACATTCACCCCCACCACACTGTGTACCACAAACACACACCACACCACATCACACACATATACACCACACACACACACACCCCACATTCACCCCCACCACACTGTGTACCACAAACACACACCACACCACACCACACCACACACACACCACACACACCACACACACCACACCTACCACACCACACCACACCACACCACACCCACCACACCACACCCACCACACACATATACACCACACACATATACACTCCACATATACCCCCATCACACTGTGTACCACAAACACACATCACACACATACCACACCACATACATACCACACCACACATACACCCCACATACACCCCCACCACACTGTGTACCACAAACACACACACCACACCACACACACCACACACATATACACCACACACATACACCCCCACCACACTGTGTACCACAAACACACACCACACCACACCACACACACCACACCTACCACACTACACCCACCACACACATATACACCACACACATACACCCCACATACACCCCCACCACACTGTGTACCACAAACACACACCACACCACACCCACCACACCCACCACACCACACCCACCACACACATATACACCACACACATATACACTCCACATACACCCCACTACCACACTGCGTACCACAAACACACATCACACACATACCACACCACATACACACCACACCACACACACACCCTACGCCCCCCCAACACCTCATACAACACATACTTCTGTAAGTAAGCCCTCTGTCATGTGATGTGGATACCAGCAAGTAAAACATTAGAATCCGGAATTGAGCTGCTAATGACAAGGACTCCACCAAATTCAGGGTCCTGTAGTGCTAGACAGAAGGGTGCTCATTCAGACCAGGCTCATGGTGATGATTTCAATGAGAGTGACCTCCCTTAGGCACATACGTTTAAATGCATAGTCACCAAAGAGTGAAATTGTTTGGGAAGGATTAGGAGGTGTGGCCTTGTGGGAGGAGGTTTCAAAAGTCCATGCCACACCCAGTCTTGTTCTCCCCCCACCAGTGGAGTAAGATGTAAAGCACTGCACCACTGCTCACCTCATGCCTATCTGCTTCCCCCATGATAATCATAGACTAACCTTCTCAAACTGTTAAGCAAGCCCCCAACTAAGTGTTTTGTTTTAAGATTTGCCCTTTAATTCTAGCACTCAGGAGGCAGACACAGGTAGATCTATATGAGTTTGAGGCCAGCCTGGTCTACAGAGCAAGTTCCAGGACAGCCAAGGCTACACAGAGAAACCCTGTCTCGAAAAGCCAAAGCTAAAAAAAAAAAAAAAAAGTTTGCATTGGTCTTGGTGTCCAGAGAAAGAAAGACAGGCATAATACCTTAGGAGCCAAAGACTGGCAATGTATGACTCAATACTCTGCTCAGTTTGGGGTTGACAATGGCCTCCAGAGTCCAGTCCCTTTGGCTGTGAGAAGAGCTTGCACACCCTGAAGTCTGGATCTCAACCTCCTGTGGTAGGCTGTGTTGTGGAACATTATTTTAAGATGTGTAACATTTGTTTACGCTGCGGAACATCTGATGGTGCAAAGATGTGTCACATTCTTCTATGCTGCATTTAACTCTGTGAAGCTGTGTTTCTGTGCCTGTCTGAAACACCTGATGGGCTAATAAAGAGCCGAACGGCCAATAGCGAGGCAGGAGAAAGGATAGGCGGGGCTGGCCGGTGGAGAGAATAAATAGAAGGAGAAATCTGGAGGGAGGGAGAGGGAGAGGGAGAGGGAGAGGGAGAGAGAGAGAGGGAGAGGGAGAGGGAGGGAGAGGGAGAGGGAGAGGGAGAGGGAGAGAGAGAGAGGGAGAAAAGATCTAGGAGTGAGAAAGAGGAGAGGAAGACTCCAGGGAACACACACCCAGCTACACAGCCAGACTAGGAATAAGGAAAGAAAAGTATATAGAAATAGAGAAAGGTAAAAGCCCAGAGGCAAAAGATAGATGGATAATTTAAGAAAAGCTGGCAAGAAACAAGCCAAGCTAAGGCATTCATAAGAAAGAATAACCCTCAGTGTGTGATTTATTTGGGAGCTGAGTGGCGCCCCCCCCCAAAAAAGAGCAAAGATTAGAGAGTAAACACACACACACACACACACACACACACACACACACACACACACTACAAGGCTGGGTGTGGTTAGTTGCTAACAAGAGACAGCTCATGCTGGGCCTAGGTGAGGGCTTTTTCTTTCTTTTTTTTCTTCTTTTTTGAGACAGTCTCATGTATTACAGGCTGACCTTGAACCCCTAAGCCTCTTGTCTCCACCTCCCAAATGCTTAGATTACAAGCACGTGCGCTACACTTGGCGTCCAGGAGCCCGTCTAACCATCCAAAGTCAAGCACTGATGGGGCTGCAGCTTGTGTGTGAATTCTGTCACAAGTCAGCCACTTCTGCTTCAATGTTGGTGATGCTCCAGGAAGCTCGGGGTCCAGGGTTCTGGTTGCTGACACTTGTGGACCCCCAACATGCCCCCAGAATTGCTGAAGGGTCTGAAAGATGATTGACTGCTCATAGGCAGGCTAAACCTGCATAGAAAATGAACATATACCTACAAACAATCCTAAATGAACTCAGGCTTTATAGACACGACACACATGCATATGCACGTGTGACTGTACTTCTCATGCATGCGCGTGCGTGCGCACACGCATGCATGTTTAATAATAAAAAAGAATAAGAAACCATGAATTGAGGCAGGGGCATAAGACATTAGAGGGAGGAGGAGGAAATGAAGTAAACACAGCATTTATACAAGTAATTCTCAAACATGATAAAAATTTTAAAACCCACAAGATTGTGGGGGGAGGAGGAGAGGTGGGATGGGTCTAGGAGGAGTTAGGAAAAGGAGTGAGGTTAAATATGATCAAAATATATTATACGGAATTATCAAAAAAAGCGATAAAAAAACCCTTTTAAAAAGAAAGGTTTTAACAGACTTAAGCATAGGAGTTAGTAGAGAGTCACTCAGGTAACCCACTCAAGTGTGCATGTGAGTGTCTCAAGATTCATCGCTAAGAGTGGCTAAGGAATTTAAATGAGATCATAGTACAATGGGTGGAATCACGGCTGACCAGGAGGCCCGAAATCAGGAGGGTTGCATGGGAAGCTAAAATGCTTTTACTGCAAAGAGAAGTTTGTCGTTTGTGAAATTCCCAGAAAACGTCTGAGAAAGGAAAAAGGCCATTCTCAGATATATGCCTAGGTCCTGAGTACAGTTTGTTGGTATTTTAACATTATTTGATATATATCTGTTTAAGAAAGCATTCTGTCAGCAATCCTTACAACAAATATGAAATGTGCTGGGATCTTGACTCTCAGGGAGAGGTTTCAACTCCAGGGCGAGGGGCTTTTCTTCCCATATACCCCAGTTTCTCTTTCTACCCCAGTCTGGTGTGTGCATCAAGGGACCAATAGGAAAAAAACCTGTCCCCTAGGATTCAGCTCAGCACAGTCCCCACTCTTTGCCATGGCTCATTCAAATCTGTCTGTCTGTCTGGATCAGTCTTGTATTTCTGTACCCTCTAGCAGGTCTCCAGCTGGGTTCACTATCAGCTTATCTAGTGACTTGTAATATCTGTCCTTGAATGTGTCTATTTTCTGTGTCTGCCTTCAGTAAGCCTCTTTAACTGTGTCCTATTTAGCCCTTTTAATAGACTCTGTAACATATGTGTGTGTGTGTGTGTGTGTGTGTGTGTGTGTGTGTGTATACACACACACACACACACACACACACACATATATATATATATATATGTCTTACTGTGTGATACATGTAAAAGATCCTTTGATTGCCAACCACCATGGTACAAAGGGCAGTCAGCATTACTTGATATGATGGTGACGGCTGTCCATTTGAGATCTAGAATCACCTGGGGATGGGCGTGTGAGCAGACCTGTGGGTGAGCACCTTCAGTAACTGAGGTGAGTAACACCATTCCTTGGCTAGGCTCCTGGGCAGTTTAAGTGGGGAAAGAGTGGTGTGGTCGTGTGCATTGGTGTATCCCTCTTTGCTACTCAGTTCCGTGTGACATGCCCAGCTGCTTGAAGCACTTGCTGCCTTAACTTCCCAGCGTGAGGGAATGCACACTTGAAATGTGAGCCAGAAGAGACCCTTTCTCCCTTTGCGCTTTCTCCAGATTATCTTAGTGCAGCGAAAGACAAGAACTACGACACTAGGGGAAGTGCACCCTCTGAGTTTGTGGATTTATTGTTATTCAGTAAATTCTGACACTGTGGAGAGACACACACACACACACACACACACACACACACACACACACACACACAGCCATTTGTTTCTGGCAGGGTGCATTCACCTGTCTCTGGAAGCCACAGCTCTTTGCTGGAGATGGCAAACTCCCATAGTTCCTCACTGCTTCATGTCGCCCATGTCCAGTGCACACAAGCAAATAGTTTTTCTCTCCTCGGTCTGCCTTTTGGTCCAACCACAGATTTGCAGAGGAATGAGCCCTATAGTTGGCCAGTTCCATGGAAGTCAGTTTAAAAAGTCTGAGGACAGAGCAGGGTAATGTGAGGAGCATCCTGTGTCTGTTGTCTGGGGACCTGCAGGACCCAACCCTTCCCCAAGAGAATGAAGGGATGGTGTTGAGATCAAGCCGTGTTCTGCCCCAAGTTAATCCATATCATATAAAATGTGTTTTTTTTTTTCAGGCTTTGTCTTGCTTGTGTCTTAGGCAAGTTAGGGTTGCTACTGCTTTGAAGGAACACCATGACTAAAAGCAAATTGGAGAGGAAAGGATTTATTCAGCTCACACCTCCACATCATGATTTATCATTAAAGGATATTAGGACAGGAACTCAAGCAGGGCAGGAACCTGGAGGCAGGAGCTGATACAGAGGCCATAGAGGGGTGCTGCTTACTGACTTGCTCCCCATGGCTTGTTCAGTCTGCTTTCTTATAGATCCCGGGACCAGCAGCCCAGGGATGACACCATCCACCATAGTCTGGACCCTCCTCCATCAATTACTAATTAAGAAAATGTGGAATCTTATGATGGCATTTTCTCAATTGAGTTTCTCTCCTTCCAGTGACTCTAGCTTGTGTCAAGTTGACATAGAATTAGCCAGCACAACTGACTCCTTGTCAACCTGACACATAAACATTAAGCCACAGACCTCCTTTCTCACTCATTCGTCCCCAAGATCTCACATTAATCTGAACATCACAATATAAAACATTCCAAATTTTAAAAGCCTCACAGTCTTTAAAAATTCAGTCTTACCCCAACTCCAGCAGGCACTCCCTTGGAACCCACAGGCCACTCCTGCCAGGGAAGCAGGTAGGCTGACTGCAGATGTTCACCCCTCCAAATCCCATCCCACCCCCACCCCCACCCCGTCTCATTCCCAGCTCTGTACCAGAACCATGCTGCTCCCTTTGCTCTCTGACCCCATCTCCAGCAGATCAGGAAGATGACCTCCCCCAACTCATGCTGTTATCTCAGCCTTCAGCTCCAGCAGGCATTCCCTGGGAACACACCAGCTGAGCAGTCCAGGGGAGCAACCTCTCCTGGGCTCATGGTGCCAAGGCTCAACTTCTCTCCATGACCCTTGAATCCTGGGGCTTCAGCTGCTGCAGAGGTTGCACCTTCTCCAATGGCCTATCCTCTCACAGGGCCAAGCCTTAGCTGCTTTTCACGACCCCCTCCTGCCTTCAAAACCCACCTGGGAGACTCTTACACTAACAAGTATGGCTGCCAGCACAAGGTACAACCTTGGCTGCCTCTGGAACATGGCTGCTATGTGTGGACCCTGAAGAAACACTTCCCAGAAGATTTCACTCAGCGATGCTGGTCTCTTCTTAATCACTGCCAACTTCTAGCTCCAGATAACCAGCATCAGTTGTCCCAATAAAGCATGAGTTTTACTTCAGTGGTTCTGGTCCTTGTTAATCACAGCTGATTCTTCAGGCCCAGCTGATAAGAACCTCAGATTAACTCAAAAGTCCTGGTAGAGTTTCTCCTGCCTCCAAAACTATCGTCTTCACTGCTCTCAACATTATCTCAGCTCCTACAGAACAGCCACTGAGCTCTCAACACTCTATGGTGTTTCTAGTCAAAAGTTCCAAAGGATTCCATAATCCTCTCCAAAACAACACGGTCAGGTCTGTCATAGCAATACTCCACGTCCCTGGTACCAACCTGTCTTAGGGTTATTATTGCTATGATGAAGCACCATGACCAAAAAGTTGGGGAGGAAAGGGTTTATTTGGCTTATGCTTCCACATTGTAATCCATCACTACAGGAATTCAGGCAGGGCAGGAACCTGGAGGCAGGAGCTGATGCAGAGGCCATGGAGGAGTGCTGCTTACTGGCTTGCTCAGCCTGCTCTCATAGAATCCAGGACCACCAGCTTAGGGATAGCCTCATCCACAATGGACTGGGCCTTCCCCCATCAATCACTAATTAATGCCAGGGGGCTGGAGAGATGGCTCAGAGGTTAAGAGCACCAACTGCTCTTCCAGAGGTCCTAAGTTCAATTTCCAGCAACCACATGGTGGCTCACAACCATCTGTAATGAGATCTGGCACCCTCTTCTGTATACATATAAATAAATCTTAAAAAAAAAAAAAAAGCCGGGTAGTGGTGGTGTACGCCTGTAATCCCAGCTAGGGAGGCAGAGGCGGGTGGATCTCTGCTGTGGATATCACTCTGTGTAAATAAAGTTCTGATTGGCCAGTGGCCAGGCAGGAAGTATAGGCGGGACAAGAGAGAAGAGAATTCTGGGAAGTAGAAGGCTGAAGAGAGACACCGCCAGCCGCCCCCATGAGAAGCAACATGTAAAGACACTGGTAAGCCACAAGCCATGTGGCAAAGTATAGACTAACAGAAATGGGTTAATTTAAGATAGAAAAAGTAGATAACAAGAAGCCTGCCACAGCCATACAGTTTCTAAACAATATAAGTTTCTGTGTGCTTTCTTGGTTGGGTCTGAGCGACTGTGGGACTGGCGGGTGAGAGAGATTTGTCCTGACTGTGGGCCAGTCAGGAAAACTCTAGCTACAGATCTCTGTGAGTTCTAGGCCAGCCTGGACTACAGAGCTAGTCCAGGACAGACTCTAAAGCTACAGAGAAATCCTGTCTCGAAAAACCAAAAGAAAAAAAAAAAGAAAGAAAATGCCTTCCAGCCGATCTTATGGTGGCATTTTCTCAATTGTTTCCTCCTTTCCAGTGACTCTCATTTGTGTCAAGTTGATACAAAACTAAGCAGCACACCCTGAGGCTCCATTTTCAGTCCAAATGCAGAGTTTGGGTGTCTTGTAACTTGTTTGGCATTTAAAACCACCTGTCCCATACCTCCATGAGGCATAGTCTGATATTTATTCCTAAATAAAGATGCCATCCTATAAACTCAAATTGGCATTGTGTACAGAGTGTGTTAAAACCAATTCAGCTTCTTTATCTGGACCTATAGAAGATACCTCAGTCAGCAATGGGGCAGTGAGATGTCATCTCTCACCTGGAGAAGGACTGAGAGGCCAAGAGCGCCAGGACGACTCAGGAGCTTCATCTCAGCTTGGTGTGCACAGGTGATACAGAGTACTCAGATTGCCTTCTGTCTACTTATTCAGTGTCTGGAGCCAGTTCTATACTTTGTCTCAATAGCATCTGGTCCCACGTCTGGTCAGACAGCTGAACTCCATCCTGAACTGTCTCCCTGCAGCGCCCCCAACAGTCAGACCTCCACAGGGGGTGGCATCTAACTCCTGCAGAGACTGTCTCTGCAGCTGCCCAGGTTCTCAACCTGTGGCTCAGAGGCCCCTGCCTGCCTGGGTCCATTGACCCTTTCACAGTAGTCACATACCAGATATCTACACTACAATTCGTAACAGTGGCGAAATTACAGTTAAGTGAGTCAGGAAATAATTTTGTGGTTGAGGGTCACCATGTGAGGAACTGTGTTAAAGGGTGGGTCGCAGCATTAGGAAGGTTGAGAACCACTGGGGTTCTGCCTCTCAGTGTGGTCTCTTAACTACTTGAATTCTTTAACACTTTGGGGCCTTCCTGTGACCTACACATATACATTATAGACAGTCACTGTGTGATGTGGAATGTGTAATTTGAGAATATTTGGAATAAAGGCTGGAAAGATGGCTCAGCCATTGGGAAGACATACAGAGTATCTTTGCAGAGGAGCTGAGTTTGTGGCCAGCAGTCACGTTGTCAGATGATTATTAAGAGCTGGTAACTCCCAGCGTTGGGAGAGCGGAGTGGGGGATGGGGAGTTGGAGGTGGGGACCCGACACCGACATTGAGGGCATCAGCATTCACGTGCACAAACCCATACACAGACATATACTTTACATATAAAAATAGGTTGGACTAGACTCACTTGTTTTGTCAATGGTTAGCTATTAAAGGAAAACTGGATTATTTGCCAAACTGTAACCAAAAAAACTAGTTTCTAGTTTGTGTTAGTCAGTGAAATCTGACAGTGTGGAGACAAACATGTCTATCCATGTGTTCGAATCCCAGACTAGACGCTTCTCAGTTATGCCCATCTGTGGCGCTCTCTCCAGCCTCATAGTTGATCCTGGGATTCCCACTGCTACAAGGAGAGACCGACACCCAAGGGCCTGTCAGTGGTTTGTACACACACTCAGGTGTCCAGATTCCAGAGATGGTCTGCACCATTCTTACCTTCCAAGGAACCTTACGAGTTTTCAGACTTCCCGGGACCCCTGAAAGTTCCCTGTACCCCCACACATCCTACACCTATTTCCCCCTGCCACCCAAGAGTCAGGGACAACCTAGCTTTAGGCTTGTAGAAGTCTTCCCCCCTTTCCTATAGTACTTAGAAGGGACCCCTGCCAGGATGCCTCCCCTCAGAGTTCCCGCCACGCTGCCTGTCCATGGTAACTGGGGCCTGAACGTTCCTTAGAGCCCCTCTTGCCCATGTCCATGGTGTTAATTCTAGTAAACCTCTTGCCCAACAGAACATTCTATGCCAGTGTCCCCCTCGAATCCCCAAACTGAGACCTCTCACTGTGTTCCTGATGTAGCACACTCGTGACATGTGGTGAGTCTGTAGGAACCCCTTTCCGCCCTGGAGGACAGCGCCACCTAGAGTCTCAGCTGCTGGGCTCCATGCATGCTGGATGCATGCTCTTCAGCCAGCAGGACACAGTGGACCAGGAAATGACCTTATTACCTCTTGAGCCCCAAGGCCGTGCATGGAGTGACATCCCTGTCTAACCTCCTGCTCATTGCGTCCATCATGTCAATGGATATTGGGCCTGTGACATTAATGGTATCCTTGGCTGCAGACACTGAACCAAAGTGTTCCCCGGTCAGAGGCGTGAGTGGTTCTGAAATCATGAGGTGTCTGAGCTGCAGGCTGGCTGGTATGTGGTGTGTGTGTGTGTGTGTGTGTGTGTGTGTGTGTGTGTGTGTGTGTGTGTGTGTGTGTGTGTTGCATTTTACAAAGCCAGCTATGACAGACACCCCTACACGTCTGGAATGGAAATGACTTTCTCCCAATTACTTGGGAAACCTTGAGCCATGACAAGCAGATGCTGAGTCAGGCTGACAGGAGAGCCTCAAAGGTCATGCCCCTCAGCCCCGCAGAGCGGTGAATCCTGGGGCTCTGGCTTCCTCCAGCTCCTGTCCTTTCCAGGTCTACCTAGCGTGCCAGATCCCCCGCTGGTTCCTGGAATCTGTGGCTGGTCCCACCTCAGGCAGCAAACTCAGGAGGATGTCATTGGGTTCCTTGCCAGCCAGTCCTCAGAGGACCTGAGTGGGAGGCGTGGGTTAGGCAGGCTTGGAAGCTTAGGGAAGGCTGCAGGCATGTCTCCACATGCCTGGGCCTGCCCCACAACCTGGTTCTGCAGCCCTGCTGACTGAGGACTTTCCCTGTGGTTCCCATTCCTGAGGCTCCTCTCTCTTAGTGACAGATGCAGGACTGCAGGGAACTTTGCTCCTAAACTGCCTAGATGCCGGGGGCGGGATGGGAAACTGGACAGTGGAAGGCCAAGCACACAGGACTGATCAAGGACAAGAAACTGTCTTGGGATGGGGGAGTTGACTTCAGCCTTGAGAACCTGGTTCTACTCACCCAGCGGTTTATGCCTTCTTATTCACCCTATACAGCCCTGGGGTCTTTAGCCACAGTCTAGTTGAGGCCACAGATAAGAATCTGGTGGCCACTCCTAGAAAATGAAATGGAGGAGTAGATGGGAACTCCTTGGGAAACAGAGGTCTTGGATCAGAAGCGGGTACTACTTGGGTGGGATAGGGCTCTTTGGGAGACAAGGGTCCTTGGATGTGGGAAACAGGCTCTTGGAGAAGGAAGTCTTCCTCACTACAGGCACTGAGTTATGGGTTAGGTCCTTCCACAGGGCTGGATGTGTGATGAGAAGGACCAGGGCCGAAGCGTGAGGTCACCAGCTTGGGAGAAGGGGGTCGAGCAAACTTGTGGGGTAGCCCATGAGGATGTGCGCTCCACCTCAGTGCTGCTCAGTCTCTGGGCTCTGCCACAGCTTCCTGCCTGCTCCCTGTACCTCAGTTTCCCCATCTGTAAAGCAAGGGTCATCCTTTAAGATGCCTTAAGCTGTGTCAGAACCAAACAAGATGGCTGAAACCAGGGGCTCCTCCACCGAGACAGCCTCCAGCCTCCCTCCCCCTTAAAGAGCGTTTGTCCACCCCTGGGAGGGTCTGGAAACCACAGGTCACTTTTTCCAGCTGTGTTCACACTGCATGGGCTCTGAAAATGCGCCCCCCCCCAAAGCTAAGCTTACACAGGGAAGATGCCAAGAATATTGGCAGAATTCAGAGCACACTGGGGCTCATTTCATGCTCCCCACTCAGAACCTGTCAATCTCTAACCCCCTAACAAACTCCCCAGGTGTCCCGCCCCCGGGAGAATGACAGGTGCCAGCCTTAACTTCCCCCAGGACACCACATGGACTACAATAGGCACGTCTCCTCACACCTTAAAGTTGTACTCTCCACTGCCCCAGCCTCTCGCTAGGGAAGAAGAGAGGGTCTGTCTACAGGGAACCTCGCCATTCCACTGATACCTGTCAGAGGGGACCCACCCCCCACTCTGCCTCATGGGCTTGGGTGCTTATTAGAGCCTCCTGACCAAGTCGGGCATTTGGGCCCGAACTCCTTCCAAAGCACCGGCCCATGCTGTTGTCTCTGTACCTGCACCAATAACTCTTCTAACCAACTTCTTCCCGCAAAGGACGATGCGCATCAGTGCCCGAGGACTCTTTCAAACCTTTCAAATAGGAGCCCCAACTCCACGAGACCCCACAGACCATCCTCGAATCAACACTTCTTGTCCTCCCCATCCCAGCTTGGGTTCTGTGGTCTGCACATATGCCGGGCTGCTGTCAATGATGAGTCTAATAGGGTCTTCTTGCTCTGGGACGGAGGCTGCGGACACTCCCACCCTGTCCCCATGCCTCCTAGTGACCGTGACAACACCAGAAGCCCATTATGGGATCAAGCTTCTGATACCCTCTGTCTTCCATGAATTCACCATGTCTACCATATCCTTGATGAGTCCAGGTACTCAGGGCTTCAGATGTACATGTTTGAGGGATTGTTTGCTTTTTTTTTTTTGTGGGTGTGTGGGGTCACATGGGAAAGTGATTGGGGAGTTCACATCCCCAAGCATCCTTAGAGAACCAGGCTTCCAGGTAGAGGTACTAAGGAAGGCTGTGGCCCAAGGCTTGGGGGTGCAAGGATATGGGTGCAAGGAGGGACAGTTCAGAGGTGACTTTGGCCTTTCTCCTCTCCAGCTGTGGCCTGGAGGTTGCCTACGTATGATATCGTAACTCCAGCAAGGCGTTCACACGGTGTGGTTTTCCTTTAGTGAGCAATTAGCTGGAGTTTACGGTCTCTGATACCGGAGAGGTGGCATGCCGGTTGGTCCTGCAGAATTGGTTCCTAGGACTGAAAGCAAAGAGGATTGGAGAACCCGGGTCACCAGGGGGCGCCATCACACAGGCTAAAGTCCTAGTCCTGGTGTTTGCACAAATAAGCCTGGGGGAGCAGCAGCAGCCTTGTGGGTGGAAGACAAAGCAGGGGTTGATGGGAGGTTGGTGGGCTGCAGAAGTGTGCTCTGCAGAGGTGACGGGAGAGACTGATAATCACAAGCCCACACAGCTAACAGGGCACCCTTCCCCCAACACCCTCTACCTACCACCCACCTCCATATGTCTCCTGCCCTCGGGTCTTTAGTAGCTTGACTAATATTTACCAAAAGACTAATTTGTATGAAACCCTTTGTGGCTAAAATAAGAAGTATCAAGAGTTATTGTCTATCCAGCTACAGCAGGGCCCATGGGGGCGTGGACTTGGTCAATGGGCATCCCTCATCTCAGGTACTGAGTAGCACCTTAACACAGTTCAGTGACCATGCTCGTTATACACTGAAAACTTATTATAAATTCAGGGGCAACATGACCCCAACTTGTAACACAGTCTACCCCTGACCTGAGACGAGGTCCATGTGCCCTCCCTCTGCAGTGACCATCTACCAGAAGGTCAGGGGTTCACTGTCATTTTCTACCTTACCTGTGATTGGCCTTGGACTGGAGGAGGGTCCCTGCCGTGGGTCTCCGTTGGCTGCTGTCACTCTGGCCCTGCCCATGGAGGGGGGATCATGAGGCTGTTCCAGGCCTGGGCTGTCTTCCCTTAGTCCCCAGAGAGCTCTACTAGTGGCTGAGTCAGATAGGTCCCGTCCTGAGACCTCTGGTGGTTCTGATAAAGCCAAGCCTGTGTCAGTGCCTGGCTGGGAAGATGCGGCCCGAGGAGGATGGAATTCTCGGGGTCTGAGTCACAAGGGCTCCTGGTAACCACCAGGCAATGGGAATTGGGACACCAGATGCTAAGCTGTCAATCCTCCCTGAATCCCAGCATCACTTGGATCTGAGGAGCCAGTGGCTGTGCTGGATGGAAACAGTAGGTGTTCTTCAACAGCCTCTGGCCACCAGAAACAGTAGCAAGAAAGACCCTGCGGGTGAGTGGTTCCGTATCTTTACCAACCATGAACATGTGGACAGAATGCAGGTACCTCTTGTTCCTCAAGCCCCAGGCCTGTCTCATCCTCCCAGTAAAACTGGCTGCTGCCAGCTGCTGCCCAAGCATAGCTGAGCTCCTGCCCTGACGCTGAGCCTTCAGCACACGATGACCACCCTTTTCTCCCCTCTGCCAGGACCTCTCTTCTCTAGTGGGGCAAATGATGCTAAGAAGCCATGTGGCTCAGAATCCACAGATAGACGGAGGCATAGGCAGGGAAGTGAGACCCAGGTCTCAGGCATGCAGGAATGCTTAGAACCAAGGTTCAAAATATGCCTTGAGCCCTTCATAATATGATTTCCAAATATGATATCCACCTCTGGACCTGGCAGATGCTGAGACCCTTGACAAAGGGTCACACACAGAAGGAACAATATCATCGAGACTTAAGCAAAGGTTGTATCCAGAGGCCTGGCCTTGGCCAACATGAAACTGCCATCCAGACATGACAAAGGATGGACAGGTAGACAGACTCACACTGATGCCTGCCCTGTGGCAAGAGCCCAGGAGCCATGACCAAGCCTGCCAAAGGTGCCAGCAGCTGTCTGTTCTGAAGTGTCTCTCTAGAGTACCTTTCTGGTGGCAGCTGGAGAATGGTATGGTCCAAAACCACATAGTGGCCCAAGGGGTTGCCTCACTTTACCATGTAGCCCACTCAGAGGACCATCTGGGCTGTTTGTGTCCCATGAGTAATGAAATAGGAAAGGCTTGCCCTTGCAGCCAGGGGTCTGGGTGAAAACTGAGGGGTGGGCCTTCCTCCCCTCTCTACCTGGATAAGGGCCTCCCTGGAAAGTACATTCCTCAAGACTCTCATCCTGAGGGATCACAGTTTCAGTTATCTATGTAAGGAAATGTGTGTACGAGGTATGTAAATGCAAATGTTCTATGTACTATGTAAGGGAATGCATACGAGGTATGTAAATGTGAATATGTGCGCTGTGCATTCATTATACATGTGACTGTACAAGGGTGGGCATGTGTGTGTGGTATGTGTATGAGGAGCTGAGGAGCATAGTCCTGCACACTCATATATGTATGGGTGTGTACCTGTGTGTCCTATGTACATATGAATATACCTATGTGAATGTCAAGCATGTGAGAGTTCTCTGTGGTGGACTTTGGTGGCATATATCTTGTGAGGGGGAAGCTGGGCCCACTCTTAGGATGAGGTAGAGAGGCACATGGGTTGCAAATGTTGTACTATGGCTGTGTTTGCTCTCATTCAACTGGCTAAGCAAGGTAGTGTGCATGCATTATCAGCCTTCTGCTCTCTCCTGGCTGTCCTGGTTCCCCATCTGGACCTGTGAATCAGCTCTGAGCCTTCTCCCTAAGGAGCTCGGGCTCCCTGTCTTCAGGTCAAGATGCCTAGATATTTCCGAGGTCCTGGCATCCTGGCATCTATCACTTGGGACCACGACTGTGGTGACCTCCAAGAAAGAAGCTGGTTCTAGCATCAGGCTGGGAAGACAGCCAGCTGGACTGGGACCGTGATAGCCCCTAATCCAACTTGCCTGGGCTTAGGGTTTGTTCCAGAAGGCCTCCTCAAGCATTAAACAGCATCTCTGCAGCCCTGTTATCCTTGCACATTTAACTTGTATCTCTGGTGATAACAAAGCTGGGGATACTGGAGAGTTCCTACACCTAGTGGGTGGCAGTACATGGCCATGGTCAGACCTAAAGATAGGAGTTACCATGATGTGGATTATATGGTAATACTGGGGCTCTTGTTCCTCAATTTTTATCAGGGCCTGGGCCCAGCAACAAGCACAGAGGTGACTCAGGCTGCTGGGCATTACCCTGCAGGGACCTTGGCACCCACAATGCCTTCCCCTGAGCACCATGTCATATCATAGATTTGGGCCCATAGCTACTTCTAGATGTTTCCAAGATCTTCAGGGTAGGACTATCAGCATCACCCACCATTATTGACAGGTGCCTATGGAGGACATAGCCACCTTCCTGCCTCTGTCCACATCCCATGGAGGAAGAACACAATCTACAAACATCATATCATCATGTCTCTGGAGGCCAGGGTACACACCTGGGTAGTCCATGCTCCCCCTGAGCATTCTTAGGCTACAGCAGATTAGGGGTTTCTACATTACAGCACCACTGTTCTTTCTCCCAGCTATGGCTAGCCTTGCAAGATGGCAATGGAACCCCCAGGGATCTGGTTAGAGGGACTCTGGAGTGAGCACACCACCCTGTACCCCTAGCCATTCAGAGTCCCATCCTTCCCTGCCCTCCAGGTTTTGAATACCTTCTCCAAAGCATTGGTAGCTTCCTTCACCTTCTTCTTGGTGGAATATGGGATGCAGCATACCCAGCTGGTCCTTGTCCTGGATGCCAAGAACATGGGAATAAGAATGCCTTCCCTGCTCTGTAACACACCAGCCCCACGGACGGCAGCCCCCACACCACACTCTCAAACCTCACTGCTCATACTCCACAAAGACCCAGGGAAGCAGGGCTTTCCCCAAGCCAGCTCATCTCTCTTCCAAACTAAATTCCAAAGCTAGATGCTTATTTTTGTCCTTCAGGTACCCAAGTCTCTTATTCTCTGGCTAGAGGGACTCTTTAAATACAAGAGACCAACTGAACCTAGTCATAACCTCCAGGCAGCAAAGCCTGGAGGTGAAGAAAGGTAACCTGCATTTATTTTCCTCTCATAGGAGGTAGTGGTTCCCACTATACTGTGAAGGCAATCACCCAGCTCATGATCAAAGCTGCCCAAGTGGGCAGCAATGGGGCTGTTGGTGCATGGTTGGCCTACCTCACTGAGGGGTCCTGGGCATAAAATTGGAAATTAACAAGGTGAGAGGCACAGATGGGTGTCCCGGCACCTGTTCCAATCAAGTTACATGTAGAAACCTCATCCCTACCAAGTAACTGCCAGCTCTCAGGGCTACCCTGGCACATACCCTACCTAGGGTAGTGAGTATTAGGGATTAGAAGCCAGATGCAGACAATAGATTTAACTGTCTATCTCTTAAGATAAAGTGTAAAGCCAACCAGCCTTTTGCCTCTGGTTAAATTCATCCAAGAACCAGTGAGAAAAGGAATCACTTGGAGAAGACTTGCATCTATCAGGTCTAGACCAGGGAGTGTGAAAAGAGTGTCCTGATGTCTTGGTAAAGCTTGATATGGTCACCTGTCACAGCCTGGTCATGTGGAGGTCAGTCAGGGAAACTTCACAGTGTGGATGAACAAAACATCACCAAATTCCTTCCCCCAAGACAGAAGCTTGAAGCGAAGATGGCAATCACCGTAGCAATAATTCCCAACTGCCCACCAAATAGAGGGCTAAGGGGCACCCACCACCCTGCACAAACCCAGCTCATGTCTGGAGTGTGGCGTCAAGGATCATGCAGCCTAGCAGTGTCCTGGGTCTATAAGGCAGGATTAGGGGCGGTTCTTAAACTCCTCCTTTTCTCTGCTGTTCCACATGGTATCCATTCCTTGAAGACCACATGCCAGTTTGACAAATCCAAAAGAGAAATTTTGTCTTCAAAACCTAAGTAAATCAACCAAAATACTAACAAAGACACTAATTCTGAGGGGGTGGGATTTTGAGTAACTGCTATTGTGTTCTTTGTTATTTCTCTGTGTTGTCAGAAATGAAGTAAAATAGATCTGTGGGCCAGAGGCAAGTATCTGCCTGGATCCCAACGTCCTTTGTGGCTGATGCCTCTGAACTTCAGAAGTCTCAAAATTTTACTGGTCCTCTCAGGGGCATGAGTCCTAGTACCAGTATGCAAAACCTTGTAGGCCTAAGCCCAGCTCTGAGAGGCTCTCTCTCCCTGATGGAGTCCATGTGTGCAGGGGCTTCCCAACGGGGGACACTGACACCTGCTTCTTGTCACGTTGCTGGCTGATGGGATGAGGAGATGTGGTTTGGTGGCAGAGTGAGATGTGGCTCCTGGTAAATTTGTCCCCAAGCTCTGAGAATGTTTATCATATTGTTGCTTGTTCCTTGGCCCCTCTGGTCCCCATAATCACTTGGCTTGTGCATGGATGGCTCAAGGGATGGAGGAAAGGCAGGAGTCTGTGGTGGGAATGTCACTCTGATAAGCACCCCCATCCAAGTTATCCCCTGATCAATACTCACTCATCCTCTGACAAGTCCCCTGTGTCCATTGGAAGCCTCTTCTCTTCTCTCACGGCACAGGTGACCACCTGTGGGAGGGGGTACAACAACCTATGGGACCCACCCAAGGTCAGATAGGGACAGAGAAAGCCAGTCCACTGTGGCCCTGAATGTCCTCCTTCCAGACAGTACTCTGTTGAGTGGGAATGTCTAACAAGGGACTCTGGCTCCTTGTGTGAGCCTCCATGGCTTCCTGTGTGAGCCTCCATGGCTCCTGAGTTACAGATAGAGAGAACTGGCCTCTCAGTCTACTTCTGCTATTGGCTGACCTTTCTGGAGTCCTTAGAACTTGGGGCCCCATGAGTAGTCTCATAGAGACTTAGTGACAAGTCTTTTTTACCATGATTCAGAAGCTGAAGGTGTAACAGGTGTAATCTGGAAAGGAACCAACCCTCAGGTACTCCTTAAACTTGTCAACTGAGAACTTCAGGAGTCATCCAAAAGGACATCTGCTCATTACAGCAGAGAATTGGAGGAAGACCCCAAATAATTATGTTGATGAGCCACTGAGAAAATCTCACCATTTTATGGATAATGATGTTGGTGATGTTGATGGTGATAAGGACAATGATGGTAATTATGTTGTGATATTGATAATGATGGTAGTGATATTGGTAATGATGGTGGTGGTAGTAATGGTGATATGGCAATGATGATGGTGATATCAACAGTGGTGGTGATGGTGACAATGATATCGAGGATGGAGATAGTGGTAACAATAACAGCAATGGTTGTTATGGCAATGATAATGTTGATGGTAATGATGGTGGTGAGACCAGTGGTGAGGATGGTGGTGGTACTCTTGGATATGGTGATACAACAATGTTGGGATAATGTGAGAGCTTCGGGAAACAACCTGGAGATGTGGGTATATGGTTCCATGATGGACAACTCAAGCACAAGAAGCTCATGGGTGTTTTGACCTGTTACTAAGAAAGCCATCAAACTCCCATTCTCTCAGCCTCCTTCTGAGACTCCCTCAGAAGCTCTGGGTACCCAAGGACCCAGGTTTGTGCTAAAGCAGATAGAGAGGAGACGCGGGTATTTTCCTTCTACACCCACAGCCAGTCCTCAGCACTAGCACTGTGGAGAGTCCCTGGAACTTCTGGCCTTGGGTCTCTGCCTTACCCTTCATGCGTCTGTTATACCCCCCCAATAGTGTGGGTGCTCTCCCAGGGGTAGTTTTGACCTCTGGTCTGGAGGGTTTGCTGTACCTCCTCTTCAATATGGTCTCCCAGGTCGATCTCCACAAACACAGCTGGTTTCTATGGATGAAAGCAGTAATTTTTGAGTGAGCTTAGAAGGAATTGCAAGGTTCTGACTTGCAGACATCTAGGTCTGGGTGGTTCCACCAGACTCTGGTGATGACAGAGAGCCCCTCTGAAGCTTGGAGGCCCCCATGGTAGCACAGACAGCAGTGTCCAGAAGGCTAGCTCTGGGCACGAGAGGAGTGTGGCCTTCTGACCCATGCCTGCTCAGGGGAAACAAGCTCTTCACAATCCATGAGTTTCTTCCTCCTCACCTCGAGTACTAGGGCCTTCAGGTGACAAGGCAATGTGAAGACCTGGGGATCCCTCCCCAGCCCTGACCTATTGGGAGCATGTGGCTCACTTCCATACATTTGCCTAGAGCCAAGCTTCATGGAAATGAGATCTACTCTATAATAAGACTACCTTCCTCCATGAAGGGCACCGTGGAATTCCTAATTCAGTCTGGGGCTTGCACTGAGCCCCTCAGTGACCAAGGTCAGATGTGCCTTTGGTCAGCACACCTGGATGAGGGGCTGGTGGGGGGGCATGTATTATTCTGGGTCAAGTTCAATTGGAAGGGGAAATTGTCTCAAGACCCACACCTTAATTGACTTCCTTGTTTGGCAAGCTAGGACACAATGCTTCCGGCTCAGGAAAAGAGGTCCAGAGCTTGGTCCCTGAACCCCTTTCTAGCCTGGTTGGACAGCACAGCACCTGCTCAGATGGCTTTAAGGGCTACAAGTCTACAGTGCACGCATAGCCCACTGGGGGTTGCGCACAGACAGACTTGTACATCTTAACTCCCCTGACTAAAGGGAGAAAGGCTTGCCTGTTTTTCTAGAAGGTTATTCAGCTTCATGGACTCTGACTCTTGTCCCTATAAATCAAAGAAGATATCAGTAGGTCAGTACAGGGGACGCCACACAGGCAGACAGGGTGCGCAGAGCTGCCCAAGGCCTCACCTCGGCCACTGAGGTACATCTTCCTTTGCAGGCATCATCTTGTTCTGTGGTGCTGGCCTCTGAGCCGCTCTTCTCTGGCTCCGTTTTCCCACACTTTGGGTCCAGTTTTCCGGGCTCATCCTGGTTCTTTTTCTTTCTGTCTTCCTCTAGGCTCACCTGACTGGAGATAAGTGGGTCGGGGAGGCGTCGAAAAAGTGATTTGGAGTGTCACAACAGGAATCAGTTGCTGACTTTCTGGCTCCTTCCCTAACGCTGGGAGTGGGGTAAAGCCTGTGGACCCTTTGGGGGCAAAAAGGCTCTCCTCTGTCCCCTAATAACTCATCTTGTCTGGAGACACCAGCCTGATCCCCTCCAGGTAGAGACCTTAGGGTTGTGGGGATCAGTGGACTGATCCGTGTCTGCCACTCATGCCTACTTTAGTGGCTCCCCTACTCAATGTACTTTGTTGAGTGTGACTAAGGGGAACACAGGTACATCCTCACCATTGCCAGAGGTAAAACTCAGATAGCTGCTGGCTTCTGACGTGTTTTGGGTTGCATCACCCCAAGGCCTTCCAAGCTCCAGCCTGTCCTTTTTCTGAGGCTAGACAGCTGCTACAGCCTTGTGTGACATATGGGTACCTAGTTCTACCAACCAATGGCACCTTCAGTGGCGTCTTAGTCACCAACATCCCTCCCACCTCAATGCTTTCTGGTCTAGCTCCTTCTATTGGTGTGGGCTCATGGGAAATCGTGTGTAAACAGACAGCCTGGCCTGTGCCTGACCCGTGGTGAACAGACTTTGGGATCTGAGAAGAGTCTTTGGGTTCAGTGACTTTCAAGCCCTATGGAAGGCAGTGCAGAGGGATGGCTGTGTTAGGTGGCCTCTTGTACCTGAGCAATAATGGGGCTGGTTATGTATCCTCTCTGCTCAGCAAGGACACCTCAATGGGCCCCGTTGACATGAGACAAGGTGGAGCTTCCTTTCTGGGAGAGGCACATGGAGCTATTTGTTGAGATACTTTCACTAAGCCAACATGATGTCAGACAAGGACCAGCCAGAAGGGCTGCCTAGGAAGTGAGCAGGACTGCCCGCAGTTCCGGGACACACTGCTGGGTTCTGTTTTCACAATGACTCCCTTAGATAAAGAGCATCCTCAACCATCCCAAGCAACCCCCCCCAAAGGACTCCTCGAAAGTCCTGACCCCGAGGGGGGCCTCCATCCCTGCTCCCCACGACCTCAGTCCTCATATTTCAGAAGAAAGTGTCTTCCACTTACCAGATGATGTCATCAGTGTCGTTTCTGGGATCCTCAGAGTCTGAGCAGCAAGGGCGGTCGGTCAGTAAACGAGCATCCCAAGGTAGGATGGCTCCTGCACCTAGACCTCCCCAGTTTGCCACCTCACAGGTGTCCTGCCTGGCACTCCTCTCAGGCAGGATCAAGGCCAGCCTGAGAGTGAACAGCCATGGCTCAAAAGAATTCCTTTCCTCAACTACTTCTTTGGCCATGCTCCAAACACACATCCATCTTTCCCCCTAGTCCAGCACCTTCCATGCCTAGGCTAGAATTTGGAGCCTGCTTCATGCACAGTTGCAAAAGCCCACCCCCTTGCTCTAGGATTCTCCCTCTGTGACTCAGGCTTCCACGGCCTCCTGGAACACACTCATGGGTCCCCAGACCTTCCTCATCCCAGCATGGATTACCGGAATGGCAGCACAGGAGACAAGGACAAGGGACCCTCACAAGAAGGCCACTTGTTAGAGATGGGGTGGCTTATTCAGGAACATCCTGGCCACTGATGCCTCCTAGCTCGGAGGGCCATCACACTGGGGTGGTCTGAATTATCCTCTATCCCATGGGGCAGGAGGTACCTTGAATGTGCTCAAGGCTGAGGAGACCCTAACAAGTGGACAGGAGACATAGCTTCAGGGAAATAACTGCAGGGAATCGTGTAAGTGATCCTGGGAGACACTGGTTGGTCTGTGAGCTTTCCCCTGACAGGGCACGCTCCTTCTGCATGGAACTTCCTCCCTCTCCTTCCAGGCTTCTGGCAGCCCAGCACAGCATCTCACGGGAAGAGTCATGTGCAGATGACTTCACGGAGGCCTCATTCTGGACTCTCCCCCAGGGTTGCCATGGAGGCCAGGCCTCAGCATGGATGGCTGGTATTATCTGATCCCCACGGTGGCTTTGGGATTCAGCGGGGAATCCAAAATGTTAAAGAAGAGTTGTGGGAGAAGCCAAGCCCAGAGACTGGGCTGGAGGCTGCCCTGCTCTGGACGGTTCCCTAACAACGGGCTAGCCCTTTCCTTGGGGTCAGCTCCCAGACGGGTTGATGCCCGCACAGGAGACAGTTGCTCCCCAGCTGGTCCTCTTTTTCCATCCCCTCCAGCCGCCCCCACCCCCACCCCCAATGCTGTCCTTCATAGAGATGCTAGGTGCTTTCAAGCTGCCTCCTTCCCAGAAGGGAGCCTGTCCCCTCCCGTGCTCAGCACGCCTGGCCTTGGCCTGTGCCACATGTGCCCTTTCTCAGGAGACCTCATGCTTTTTCCTCTGCTGCCTACAGTGCTGGACCCGGACTTGTGGGCATCTGTGGATGGAAGCTGCCTGCCCAACCCAGGGGCCTTTTTGCTCTGTGTGCGTGCGTGCGTTTTACATAGCTTCGTACAATTCAGACCTTGGCAGTCCTAGGCAGGTTTCAGTCCCATCCCAGCCAAAGCGTGAGGAGAGTAGCTCCATAGAAGGCTTCCTGGTGGTTTCAATATTTCCAGAAGGATTTAAAAATGGCCTGGAAGGGCTGGAGAAATGCTGTTAAAAGCACTGGCTGCTCTTCTAGAGGTCCAGGGTTCGACCCTGCACTCACATGGGGACTCATAACTCTAATTCCAATTCCAGGGGGTCCCAAGCCCTCTCCTGATCTTCATAGCACTATATGTACATAGTAACGCAGGCATACATGCTAGCCTAACACCCATACACATAAAATAAAGATCTCTGCCAGTCCCACCTGAGTGTACCTGTCTATATGCACCTGTGCTTTAGAAGATGCTAACTATAAGGAGAATCTTCTAGCCCTGGTCCTTCCTGTGAAATGTACTTGGCAAAGAACAGTCAAGAGAAAGGATTTCCACAGCCTGGTGCAGTTCCTGAGGTAGAAGCCAGCTACTTCTTACAGGCATGTGCCTTGTATGATGTGCACACGGTCCATGTTCAGATGTCCACAAACTCCACTGTCTTGAGGTTGGGTAGGGTCTGGCCTGCCCTCCCAGCCCACCAGGAGAGATCCACCCCTACCTAGCTCCTTACGTAGTAGTTTCCTGATGCAGACTGGTGGATCCCCCTTCTGGTGCAAGCCCCCCACACTCCTGCTCCGCTGGAGTTCGGCCCCCTCACTGACCACCTTGAGGTATCCGGGGCTGATTCCTGAAGGCAGGGCTCCAGGACCAGGCCGGTGCCTCCTGTGAATGGGGGGATCCTTTTCCATCCTGACCCAGAGGGGAGGAGGGAGCCACCGGCGCAACCTCAGACCAAAGACATCTCTGCCAACCTCTCTCCCTTTCTCTCCTCCAGCAAAGTGGTCCAGTGCATGCTCAGTCTCCGTTGCTAAGGGATTGCTGTGACATCACAAGTCAGAGCTGAATGTTTGTGGAGGGCCATCCTGGAGGTCTCTGCAGGCTTGAGGTTTTTTTCAGTGGTTTCATGTCTGCTGCTTTCCTGTACTTCTGGATTCTTCAACAGCCCGGGGCCTTCCCGAAGACAACGCCTCACAAATGTGTGTTCCTGATGCCTGAGTTTTTTCCCATTTGAGAACCTTCCTTTTTCTTCAGAGATGAGCAAAGGGCCCTGGGTCAGTGTGATCGGATTTACATCCAGGCCAATGGGTCAGAACTCACCCAGAGAGGAGGGCTTGGTAGGAGACATTTTGGTGATTTAAATGACCCTGACATAAGAATCTGTCTACATAGGACCACAGCCTGGATGGGTTCAATTGGAAAAATGTCTCCCAGTTGAAGGCTGGAAAGTGAAATCCAGGAGGGGCATGGCTGGCTCCCCTGCAGCCCCTCGTAAGGTCTACAGATGTCATCTTCTAGGGGCTTCTGTGTCATCATCTTTCCTCATAGGCACAACACATAACTATCCCCTCAAAGTGGATAAAAGTTTATTCTGGAGCTAAATGCAAGCCATCACTGCCTCAGAGCACATTCAAATGATCCCAAACTCCATGCCCCAACCTGGTGACAGTTGAAAAAGTTTCTTTTAAATTCACTAATTATTGCTGGGTGGTGATGGCACACGCCTTTAATCACAGCGCTTGGGAAGCAGAGCCAGGTGGATCTCTGTGAGTTCGAGGCCAGCCAGCCTGGTCTGCAGAGGGAGATCCAGGGCAGGCACCAAAACTACACAGAGAAACCCTGTCTCGAAAAATAAAAAAAAAAAAAATTACTAATTATAGGTGGGTGTGTGTGCGTGCGTGCGTGCGTGCGTGTGTGTGTGTGTGTGTGTGGTGTATGTGCACATGAGCGCAGGTGTTGGTATGATCCAGAAAAGGGTATTAGGTCTCCCGGAGTTGGAATCACAGGCAGTTGTGAGCTATTTAATTTGAGTTCTGGGAACTGAACTCGAAGAGCAAGATGTGCCCTTTGCGCTATCATCAGCCTCTGGAAGTTTTTATCTTAGCAGGACAAAAAGTCATAAACAAAGGTACTTTTCAAATACACTGGCAGAAATATTAAACAGATAGCCACAAAAAAGCAGGGGCTCTTCAGCTCTAGGCCTCAGCTGCTATCTGGTGGCATCTGTCACCTTTTGGTTCGGGAAATCGGAGTTTCGTGGCGAATGCATTGCAAAGGGTTGTTGTACCTGCTAGTCACAGGCTGTTAGGTCAGACACAGAGGTAGGCAAGGGATGGCCCTGAAGGTGGCTAGAGACAGCCCAAGATAAACTGTAACTAGGCTCTGGACCTGCTACATTGCCACTAGTCCAGAGTCATTGAGGTTCTCATCAGTTAACCGGCTTCACTGTAAGGTGTCAATCTTTCTAGGAACTTCGATTCACGTTAGTGACCTCATTCATAACTTTCCAAGGCCCCCTTCTCAAACCCAGTTATGTCTGAGGTGTCTGGTGCTGGATCATCAACTTCTGATGCTGGGGGCACAGCTTGACCTAACATAGCCTAACAGAAGTTCCCTGGCTCACCACTCAAGTCCACGGCCACCTATAGCCACGATGCTGGGAGGAAGAGCACCCTGACTCTCCAGGGCTTTTGATTGGCCTGAGAATCAAACCGACTCAAGATATATTCAGCAAGAAGACAGTTACATGAATTTATTTCTCCAGCACGGGCCCTGTCAGCTTGTTTTTGTCAGCCTGACACACAAACACATCCACATCAAACCATAAACTTCCCTTTGTTGTTTGCCCCCAAGATGTCATGTTAATATTACCACAACAGAAAACACAGTTTAGCTTTTCAAAGACCCAGAGTCTTCTAACAATTCCAGGAACTTAAAAGTCTAAGTTCTCTTCAAAAACCCAGCATCTCTTTAAAAATCCGAAGTCACTCCAACTGTGGGCTCATGGAAAGTTAATACCTTACATTTTCTTATTCCACAAGGGAAGAACCAGGGAAGTTACAATTAAAGCGAAGCAAAACCAAAATTAAATAGCTTAGTGTCTGATGTCTAGGACTCACATATGACCTTCCGGGCTCCAAAGGGTCAGAATCCCTCTCTTCCACTCAGTATGCCACTCAGCAGCTTGCTTCCATGGGTCCAGCCCTCGACCCTGCTCGAGTCTCTGCCCTGCCTTCCCAATGACTGGCTGTGACCAGGATGTATAAGCCCAATCCCTTTCCTCTCCATAGGAACCAAACTAAGACAAAGCTTTATAAATAATGAAGCCGAAAGTAGCAAAATAAATGTTTTCCTGCTCGCTGAGTGGAGAATGGTGAAGGGCATTGTGTGGGGTTGGGTCAGTGAGTCCCTCATTCTACCCTCAGGGGGACAAAGCTACCCTCTTCTTGCTTCAGGGGAGATGTTCACTGAGGTTTCTATCTGCAGCCACTGGCTTTGCAAATGACCTCAAAATCACTCCTTTGGAACATACAGCTCCTGGCAGCCAGTTCACCCTGTGCAGGCGGGTGTCCCCACACATGCATCCCCCTCTCCCCACATACGGGAGGCTGCAGGTCACCTGACCCAGTGACCATTGTAGAGACCTAGCATCCACGGGGTTGGTGGCCACACTACCCTACTCTAGATGCTCTGATGGTTGGAGCTCAAGATGGAAGCCTAGAGGTAGTTCATGGCGACTGCTTTCTCCAGTGACTAACAGACCTAATGGGAGAAAGGCACACAGACATGACTGAGTTCTCCATCAGAGAGAGCTATGGAGGGGCTTAGAGCCCTGTGTACTCTGGGGTTTCATTTTCTGTATCTCCTTCCCCACTCCCCAGGTACTACTAGTTTCTTCCCAGCTTCCTAGTTATCCCTCGGTTGACTCTTAACAGATGTGATCAAGTGTGAACCCTGCTCCCACCCCAATGAGCTGGATCCTAACTAACTAGGCAGGCTGGACTGTGAGCTGGGCCTTAGATAGGCATACCCCAGAATAAACTGAGTCTTAACTAGCCATGACTCAATGTGAGCTGAGCTCTAATTAGACATGCTCCAGTTTGAGCTGAGCCCAGACTAGGCATGCCCAAGTGTGAACTGGGCCCTAGCTAGGCCTGTTCCGGTATGAGCAGAGCTCTGATTTGGCAGTGAGAACTCTGTCTTGGTATTATCCAATTCTTTATGGATACTTTGCTTCCAGCTGATCCACGCTGACAGAGGCCTGTGGCCAGGGCAGCAGACACTCGCTGCTCCATTCCTAGCAGTTCACTGGCAGACGACAGGCCAAGGAGCAAGGTCAAACCTGCTCCCTCCACTCCACACTCTTCTTCGGCCAGAGGTGGCTGACCGGCGGCCCATGTCAGTCTCACCTTGTCCCGGGAAGCCTTCTGGCCTGAGTTCTTGGCCCCAGAGAAATGTCTCACTCAGTGCTCGCAAAGTCAAACTCCAGACTTGTCTTATAATGGTTCAGACTCCCAATGGAATTAAAGAAAAAGAAATGAGTAAAAGTCAAATGGAGACCAGAAGGATAAGGGAATTAGGTGACGTAGTGGTGTCCCTCGTCAGGTGAAGGGCCTCCATGCTGTGGCCCTTTCACTCTCTAGGTCTCCAAGAGAGGCAACAAGGCCTGAGTAGCCATGCAAAGCCTCTGCTTGTCTGCTCCACACACTTCTGCTACAAGCTCAGCCCACTGGATCCTTGCAGACATGGGAGGAATCTATCCCCGCCTATCTTAGTTGTCTTCAACTATATAGGACCCCCTGGTGGTGCCTAATGCCATACTCTTTTGAGGACACCAAAAAGCCAGGCTCTCACAGAGTCATCAGTGGACACCATATGGCAGAGACATGGTATGCTATCAGAAATGCCACCTGTCACCAGAGACATCACCTGTCTGGTCTGACAGCGATGCTGTCTACCTTTATCTGCCACCCTTCCTGTAGGGTACCTCCTGTGCACTGTTCCCATCATGTGAACCCCTCTGGAAATCCAAACCACTCCTCAGAAAGAATAAAACATCTGTTTTTAATCGACCGATAAAATACATTGCAAATCGTTAGTATCTTATAAACAGAAACATTAAGTTACAAATCCATGTTAAAAACCAGTTCAGTGCAGCCTAACTGCTGTGTCCAGAGACTTTTTTTTTAAGCCTCCATTTCTGTGACAACCAATGCTGTTATGTTTTCTAGACGAAGAGTGAACTTCCCAACAAGAACAAAGAGAAACTGGCACCGGGGTGCACGGTGTGTCCTGCAGCAACTCTGCTCACAGAGTGCCCTCCTCTCAGCCTCTGGAGATGCTGTGTGGGGTGAGGCGTCAGCAGCACTGTGGGGCCAAGCTGATACAGTCTGTCTTGTCTGTTTCAGGACCCTCCCACCCCAATCAAAAGTATCGCTAGACATTGCCATGTATAGCCTGTTGGGTTCACAAAGACATAGGCATGTGAAATACCATGTTTGGCCTTTATTGCTGATGATGCAGCCCCCAGCTCGGGTCTCTGTCCCTGAGGACCCTTTGAATTTGTGAGAAAACAAACACTGTTCCCTTTGGATTTCCCTGTACCATCCCCTTTAATGCATATAGGTGTTGATGTTCCAAACTGCCTTATATCAAAATGCTATTTAAAAACAGTCCTTTAAAAACATTAAGAAAAACAGCTTGAAAAAAATGCACATTTAAAACGCTCTCCCAAACTTTCACCAAGGTAGCAAGCATGTGGATTTTAGTTTAAAAACTCACCTGGCATCCAGACGTGTGCTCAAACTGTGAGTTGATGGTCACCCAGCGAAGACTGGGCTCACAGCCCTCCCTCTCCATGTCCCCAAAGATCAAAGACTTCCTGTACCATCCTGTCCATCCCAGCCACAAAACGACCCTTTGGCCAGGAACAAGCCAACATAAACTACGGAGAAAGGCTGCCTGCCTGCTGGCTGCCAGGAAAACACTGCTTCTAACATCCCAGACAAGGATTAAGTACAATTTCTACGGCGAGGGCCAGACTGCTACATGTATGCAGAGCCACAGAGTTCAGCAGGCCGAGAACAAGAGACAGTGTGCAGTGCAGAAGGTGCATGTCGCCATGAATGAACCAGCCGTGCCTCCATGAGGAGGGATGGGGCCATGTGGGAACAGGTAGGTTTAGACAAAGTCCACACTCCCCTAATATTTAACAGATCCCTGGATCCCCGTCAAACCAAAGCAGTAAAAAGACAAATGATCATACATTCCAGAATGGCTCAGACCACCTGTGCTGGCAGCGAAGGAAAGCAGCCCAGCCCAGGCAACAGTCCCTGCTAGGGAAGAGCATGCTCGGCCCGCCAGCTGGGTAGTCCCGCCAGTTGGGTGGCAGTCCCGCCAGCTGGGCAGGACCTGTGTGAACTGGTGAGCATGGTTCCTTCCCCTCCATGTGTGTCCTGTCTTCTTCTTTTATCCGTTTTTATAGGTGGTGGGTGGGTTTCCTGGTGTGGCTCAACAGCACATTCAGGAGACGTCGTGGCGTTAAATGGAATGGGTGGAGATCTCAGACTGCTGCCTGATGTAGTTCTGGAAGCTCTTGTCTCCAATAGGGTGCTCCCTGGAGACGGGAAAGAGATGAGAAAGTGAGACTCCGCTCCAGGTACCCCAACAACCACTGTACTTTTAGCAGTCCTTGTGTTTGTCACCGTGACACATGCACATCATGGAAAGTAGGGGATCCACTAGCAGCGGCAGTGCTGACCCCAAGAAGCACCTGCCATGACACTGTTTTCTGCTGTGCGTGGCATAGTCCACATGCCGTACATGTGTAGGTGGTACGTGCTTGTGTAGAGCACATTTAGAATATACATGCTATACACACCTACATGTGGGCTGTACGTTCTAAACATGTGTGGCAGATGCACACGGATGTATGCATGTGCTAGTATGGGCATATGTGGGCTGTGTACACACGTGTGTACTACACGGAGTATGCAACACTTGAAGCAGGTGCGCATATATATATATATATATATATATATATATATATATATATATATATATGGAGCATGTTCTGGGAGGGCATGGCTCCGTCATCTTTTGTGCTGGTGAATGATCTATGCTTGGACAGGGCCTGGAGCATCGTGGGTACTTGGTAACTGTTGATCCACGGTGAGTGCACACCTCATCTCTCTTCATGAGAAATGGAATCACGTCTCTCACTGTTCCTAGCCTGTGTGCTTCAGACTGTGGGGCTGACACACATTTAACACAAACAGAGCAGCATTTCTGGAAGGTAAATGTGGGCACCACCACAGGCATGACCAGAGGGATCTGGTAGGAAGATGAGATTGGGTGGGAGTCAGGACAGGGACGTCTGAGATCAGAGTCAGCAGATGCTAATAATACTCAGTCCTGTGAATACCTCGAGGGAGTCAGGACATGGATCATGGCCATCTCCAAGGGTCCCGATGCAGAGGGGATGGGGCCCTGTGACTGTCCCTGAGCATCACTGTATCTTTCCCTGGAGGAGGGCTAGTGGTGCAGAGAGGGCATGTGGGCTTCTGGGCTCTCTGTGGGTCACCCACCCATTAAGGGCTATGCCATGGGCACTTCCAGAGAAGTCCCCGAGCAGTTTTTGGATGGAGGCAGTACCACAGGAGCTGTCCTAGCCTTTGTGGATCTGATCTTGATCTTCCCCAACTCTTCATCTGTAGAGGTTGACTTGCCTGGGGCCACGTGGCCAGAGTTGGACCTGCTGAATGTCTCCATCAGGCTGGAGTCCCCCACCTCTACACCCCTGCTACCTCAACCAGGGATAAGAATGTGGTTCGTTAGTGACCCTGCACCCAGAGCCCTCGGTGGCCTGGGAAGATGGCAAAGGTCATGTGTAATGGCAGGTGGGGCTGAGCCCAAGCTACTGCTGAGGCCTCAATCTGGGAGGCTAATGCGAAGGTGCTGCCTCCCTGCATACCTCCTGGTGTGTACAGAGCTGCGTATCTGCTCTACAAGAGATAGCAGGCAAAGTTAAGCCCAGGCCACTGAACCCCATGGAGCCCCAGCACCCTCCACAACGAGGTGGGTGTTCACTGAGGGTCCAGATCTCTACATTGACCCCCATGGCCCTGGAGCACCCCAGCACTCACTGGCTTCCATATCTCGTCTTCTTGAACTTGTCTCTCTTGTATTGTGCATGCTCCTGTTCAAGGGTCCCCACCCCGGCAATGACCTGCTTCAGTGTCTTGTAGGTCTCCTGGGGGTCATCAATGATGAACGTCGAGTATTCCTCTTGCTCAGGGCCATCATACACAGATTTGCTGCCACAGGCCTCTGCAAGAGGGGGGAGGGTGGGCAGGAGAGTGTCAGCATGGGATGCCCAGGCTTCTGCTTTTCCCAGCCCTGTCTCTGGACATCTGCACAGGTTACTCCAGTGTGCTCCTCAGAGCAGCCTCTCCCTCAAAAAGCTTCCAGAAATAGGGGCTACTTCCAAGACCAAGCACGGTCCAGCCTGGAGGACCTCTAGGTGGGTTGCATAGCCAAGGTTTCTCCAGTTTGAATTCTGAGACCTCACATCCCAAGCCACATTACTGTCTCCAGCCAACCTCACAGGGGTTAGCTTCACATCCAGGTACTGTCGACCAACCAGGCCAGGAGAGGGGTCTGCACCTATGCACAGCTTGGCTGACTGGGGGTCTATCAGGATGAACTTCCATTCTGAAGTACAGAGTCTGGCACATGTCACTCACCGGACTCCTCTGGCTAGCTGTAAGGACGGCAGCACCCAAGGGTCTCTGCTCTTTGCTCCCCTCATCTTCTCCCAGGATTGTCTTCCTAATCACCCCCACTGAAGCCGTGCTGTGGCCTCTGGCTATAAACAAGGGTCACCCAAGTAATCCAGCTGCCCTTACCCACCTGAGCTGTCCACACCTGACCCTACACACCCGAGTTGGCATGCTTCTCTGTCACCAAGCTAGGCACACGCCCAGACTAGTCCAGACTAGGTGTTCAAGCCCTACAATTCTGCATGTGTCGTAGAATGAAAGCTTGTTTTCCTTCAAAGTGATATGCTGAAGTTGTTTTTGTTTTGTTTTGATTTTTTCTTGGTTGGCTGGGTTTTTGAGCTAGAGTCTTGCTGAGCAGCCTTGGATGGCCTCTACGCAGTATACAAATCAGGATGATCTTGAACTTTCTGAGGTCCCCCTACTTCTGTCTCTTGAGTGCTTGGATTACAGGCATGTGCCATGCCATGTGCCTGGCTTGTGTATGGAAGTGCAGTATCAGGAGGTGGTCAGATCTCAAGGGCAGAGCCCTTGTGGATGGGATTAGTTCCTCTGTAAAAGAGGCCTCCTCCACACCCAAGGGCATATGACAAGTCAGTCTGTGATTGGAACAGCCCTCCCCAGAGCCAGAACTGTGCTATCTGGATTATAGGTACCCAGCCTCTAGACCACTGAGAAGGAGTCTCTGTCACCATGACCACAAATGACCAGTCCATGGCAGTCCAAAGCAACCAAGGGAGAAGAAAGAAAAGGCCAAAGGTAGGGGCTGCTAGGAGAGCTATCCAAGGGTACGACGTAGCTTTGGACCCGGGCAGCAGAGGCTGGGAACCGCCGGGAACAGGGTCGGATAGGTGGTTCTGGGATGGGGGGGACAGTGGCAGGGGCGTCATGTTCCTGGAACACCGAGCAGACAACGGGAAGAAAATGACAGTCGAAGACAGCCATTCTGCTCAGGCCTCACACAGAGGCCAGAAAGGAAGGAGAAACACGGAGAAGGTGGTCGTCGCTGTACGTGAACTTGGCTGAACTGGGTTTGCGGTCTGTCCCGTGCGAGACAGCACTTGCTCTGATGACATGGCTATTTACCCATCCTCTTCACTTAGAAACCTCCTCCGCTAAATAGCCATGTCATCAACATGAAGAGGATGGGGAACGGCGGGCTGCTCCTCACTGCTTCTAGTGACGGTGGGGGAAGAGAAGAGCAGGTCGCCGGAACTGTTAAACAAAAAGGACTCGGGAAATGCCTGGCTTTCCCATCCTGTACGTGAAGAAGCATTTGGAAGGAAGGGAACACTGAAAAGGCAGTGAACCCCCACCCAGCAAGATCAGTGTGCCGCAAGCTATGGACTCACCCCCCGAGGCCAGGGGGCAAAGCAGGGCTCACCCAAAAGAAACTGCAGCAGGGACTAGAGGGAACTGGATAGGGCCGAGGGAGGAAGGACATCTTGGGCCCTACGGAACCGGACCAGAGAGCTATGGGCTATTGCTATACATGCTTCTCAGGATGAAGAAAGAGGACCTGGAAGGTAAGTCAGAGAGGAGCAGGGCTACCTTTCCATACCCAAGGAGTCAGTCCCTAAGCCAGCCATCACATTTGGAATTCCCGGCTACATTATCAAGTTCATTCTGATCCAGGAGAGGAAAAGACAAAACGGTTACAAACAAGAACAAACCAAGCGATGAAACAGAATCTGCTTGGAGTGCGGCTTGCTGAGATGGTTAACTCTGTCAGCGGGGACACAAGAGTCATCAGGGAAGAGAGTGTCAATGAGCTATCATCGGGTGTGTGTGTGTGTGTGTGTGTGTGTGTGCGTCTTGTTTATGGCAACTGAGGTGGGAGGACCTGCCTACTATGGGTGACACCATCCCTTAGCAGGGAATTTTGAACTGTATGAGAAAGCCAGTGTATTCACTGATGTGAATACATTAATTCACCGCTCTCTGAGCTGTGGATGTGATATGGTTAGCTGTTTCAAGTTCCTGCTGCCTATTATCCCCAATAATGGGCTGTAACCTGGACTTGGGAGCTAAATAAACACTTTCTCCATTAAGTCACTTTTGTTGGGGTGTTTTTGTTTTGTTTTGTTTTGTTTCAAGACAGGGCTTCTCTGTGTAGCTTTGTGCCTTTTCCTGCAACTCACTTGGTAGTCCAGGCTGGCCTCAAACTCAGAGATCTGCCTGCCTCTGCCTCCCCAGTTGCTGGGATTAAAGGCGTGCGTCACCACCGCCCGGCCTTGTCGGAGTATTTTTATCATAGCGACAGGGAAGGAAACCAAGACACTTGTTAAGCCGAGTGTTCAGAGAACTATATCGTGTTTGCAGACTTCAGCAAGGCCACTGACACGTCTATAAAATGACTGAGATGTAAACTATGTGAAGAAAATGAGCAGACAGACAGACAGATGCTTTTACTGACCGACCCTCTGTTACCATCTAATCATCTGAGAATGAGATCGAGGTACTGGTCCAAGTCCAGAGCTCTGACTCAGGTGAACGTGGCATTGGAAGACGTGATGGTGGGGAAATCTCAGAGAGCCTGGCTAACAGCAGTGTGCACAAGGACTACCAGATACATTGTCTGCTCTGTGGACAAACATCAGTGAACTCTGGCCTCTGAGCTTGCTTTGGAGACAGTAACATATGGAGACAGTGTCCCTTTTGCTGATCCAAGTGGAATGAAGTGATAGTGGGAAGGCCAGGTTGAGGAGGGTGGGCTTTCCAGGATGAGGGATCCTGGGACAGAAATGGAGCTTCCACAGTACAGGACAGCCCTAGGCTATGCAGAGTGGCTAGGAGAAGCAGAACGGCACCCAGTCACAGCTGTGGTCACCTTCATTACTCATTGAGTTTTCTACAGAGGCCTCAACTCTCCGAGGCTCCTTCATTCCACCCTACTCTGCTTTAGTTACTGTTGTGGGAGCTGCCCACGCTAGCCACACATCTACCAGGGCATTGAGTAGTCTTAGGTCATAGCTGCATGGCATCCTGGAACCTCAGAGTAGGTGCTGTGAAGGCCAAGCTTCTGGGGGGTGAAGATGTGACTGATGTGTACATGTATGTGAAGCCCATGACATATTCAAGAATCCAGGTGGGCATGCACAGTTGTCTTGTATTATCATTGCACAGGTGTGTACATGCTGGCACACTGCTGGCTATCCCCAAGCCTGGTCATTTGATGCTGGGTAGTCCCATGGAAGTCCCACAGTCACCTCACCAAACATAGTAATGTTGTTGGGCTGGAGCAGGAGAATGAGAAGGGACACATGGGCTTATCTCTTGGCTTTGTTGCACATTTCCAGTGGGCCACAGGGCCTATCATGTAATCCCTAAGAACAGGTGTGAGCGCTCCCAAGTCTAGGGCAGACAGGTGGTTCATCTGCTTCGGGTGGGTTCTGCATCTGAGTTATAGACCTCTAACCCTGTTCAGGTGACATCACCTGGAGTGTCTGCTTTAATCCTATGAATTAAATGTTATGGGTGACAAAGTAGCAGATGTTTGAAACATGTAGTATGCTTGGAGCTGCTAGGCATGTGGCATACTCACTTGTGTCCACACACGAGTGTGTGCATCCACATGTGTGCATGTCTATGTAACTTATGCACACACACGCATGCATACGTATATACCTCTCTGGAAAGCACAGAAGAGTGAAATCCCTTGTTGGTGCAGATGTTATTAAGAAAGGCCAAAGAATCCCCAAGTTCACGGTTTGCCCGTTAAATTCTATCTGAAAATGTCAGGATATCCCATGGCCAAACTATTCTCCTACAATTGCTCTTTAACCCCCACCAAGATCCCTGTCCGATGTAAAAGATGCCCGTGGGCACCAAGGACCCCAGAGGCTCTGTAGTAGCATTTCTGAGGTGTAACAGATGCCCGTGGGCACCAAGGACCCCAGAGGCTCTGTAGTAGCATTTCTGAGGTGTAACAGATGCCCATGGGCACCAAGGACCCCAGAGGCTCTGAGGTAGCATTTCTGAGGTGTAACAGATGCCCATGGGCACCAAGGACCCCAGAGGCTCTGTAGGAGCATTTCTGAGGTATAACAGATGCCCACGGGCACCAAGGACCCCAAAGGCTCTGTCGTAGCATTTCTGAGGTGTAACAGATGCCCACAGGCACCAAGGACCCCAGAGGCTCTGTAGTAGCATTTCTGAGGTCACTCGTCCCAATGCACAACTCCCCATGGTTGGCGCCCAGGGTCCACACTCACCCTGCATCTTTTCCAACTTGCCCATGTACAGGTTAAAGAGAGAGTAGATGCGCTCTGTCTCACGGTCCCCATCAATGTCCAGCTGGATGTTTGCGGGGAGCCCACTGTCCAAACACAGCAAGTACAGAATGGTTAGTGTATTTCCTTAAACACTTGCTCTGTGTGTGTGTGTGTGTGTGTGTGTGTGTGTGTGTGTGTGTGAGAGAGAGAGAGAGAGAGAGAGAGAGAGAGAGAGAGAGAGAGGGAGGGAGGGAGGGAGGGAAGGGAAATTTGGACATGGCAGTAATATGAGAAAGAACTATGTGAGAAAGGTCTTCTTGGGGGCACATAGGGTAGGAACGACCCAGAAGAGCCCCACACGAGTCCATGAGTCCTCACATCCTTGAAGGCTGAGGGGCTCTGGCTCCTGTGGTGGGCTAACAATGGAGGAAACCCTTGATCTCCTCCCAGGAGGGTTCTGGGGATACATACATACATACATACATACATACATACACACATACACACATACATACACACACACACACACACACACACACACACACACACACACACACACACACACACACACACACACATCTAGGGACCCTCCTGAGCCTCAGGCCCTACACCAATGAAGCTGCTACAATGACTCCAAGGCTCTGGGAGGGTTCAGTGACAGTCAGAAGGGTGAGTGACCCTGAACAGTCCTCCATCTCAGGACTTGTCACGTGAGGCTATCATTGCTTCTTCTACGTGGACAAGTCGTGTAAGGGGCACGACCAATCTTCCCGGCACTAGGCTGCCTCCAGGACCAGCATAGCTGAAAGAGCCTTGACCACTGCAGGAAGCCCAGCTCACCACAGGGCCAGGAAGGCAAAAACCTGCCTTAGTTTCCAAAAAGGGGTTTCAGGCAGTGAGTCAAGTAGCTAAATCAGGGTGAGGCATCTGTGAGCTAAGGATGTGCTCAGGGATGCACAAGCCATGTTTCTTGTTGAAGAGACAGAGTGCCCTGCCCTGGGTCCTCTGCTGAAGACCTTCCACACAAGCCTGAAGACATCTCTGCCCCAGGCAGTTGATAGAGAGGAATCTTGAAGGCTTGCAGCTCCCACCAGCCTATGCAGAGCCTTTCAGAGGACCGCACCAAGGGCTCCCTCAAGAACAGCTCTGTGCGTGTGGTTTCTGATTTATTGCATCTTAGTCACACTTCTGTATCTTAGCTGACTTGTCTTACATAGCGCAAAGGCTGACAGCTGTGCCTGGTTGGACAGGGCTGAGGAGCCATGGACCTACCCGGTGCAGGGAGTACAGCCAGCTGCTGTGTCTGAGGAGGCCTTGCAGCAAAGCCAGTGGCCATTCAGGTAGGCGGACGGATGGTACACGGTGAGGCGCTTCTGGTTACACTGACTCACTTTGGTGAGGATGTCGATCCAGTCCTTGGCCTCCACGCAATTGTTGGCCTGGATGTACAGGGCACGCTCTGGCTGGATAACCTGGAACATCTGAGCAGGTAGGGTGGGATCAGGGGCTGCAAGTCCAGAAGGTGCCAGGCCATTTGCTTAGTTTCTTGTAGGTTCTACCACTGAGCCAGGTAGAGGAGGAGGTGGGATGGTGAGTGCCCGGGTGGTAGGGACCCCAGGCCTGGACATGCAGGGTCGTGGGGGAGGGGACATCGCCAACAGTGGAGGTGGACAAGGAGGAGGAAGGACACCCGTTGGGTTGGAACTGGGCCATCGCTCACATTTTTCATTCGGAAGGACTCCTCCTCCAGTCTCTCCACAGCCAGGATGTTCTCGATGGGGATGCTGCAAAGGGGCTGGTCACCTACAGCAGAGAAGGGATGAAAGTTGTGCTCAGTTGCACAGCATGCCCTGCCTCTCACCGGTGTGAGGCTCCCCGTGGCCCAGTGACTGCAAGGCCGCAGGAGAGGGCTCATGGCTGTCTTCTCCTGAAGGCTGGAAAAACAGGAAGAGCATGGATGTGGGGTTGGGGTAGGCATGGGATTCTCAAAGCACAGTACCTACACCAAGGCAGGGCCTTGGACCTGTTCTCACGCTGGTGATAAAGTGTCTCAGCCAGGTCCACAGGAACGTGGCCCACACCATCTCCAGCACTTCAGCACACTAGCCAGTTTAGATCTAGGGCACGGCAGGACTGCTCAGCTCTATCCCTATGACTGGAACCCAGAACCGATGAGGCACAAAGAGACCTGGCTAAGGACATCTTCCCTAAGGAAAGCCTGCGGCTGCCAACCCCAAGGCCCCTCTTCACTTTGCTGAATCACTGCTCTGGGGCTGTGCATAGGAACAGGAGCAAGAAAGACATAAAAAGGGGGACCAGGGGTAGCAATGAGGAAATAAAAGTGGAGGTGAAGGGTCTGCTGTAACACAGTCAGCTCTGTACCCTCTGGTTCTACAGAGAGCAGATTCCTGAGAACATGGTCATCTTCACCGAGGCTCACAGGGCCCGGGGCTGAGGCTCGTCTCAGGTCTCACCTGCTCCCCAGGCTCCTGTGGCAGTCAACCTGTTAAGTGGGGGAGCCCCTCTGCCTTGCTGGGCCCCAAGTGAAGGAGTGTAGAAACCTGTTACCTTTGCTCTTCTGGTAGGTGAACTCATGGTTCGTCAGGCGAAACCACCTCTTCTTGAAATTCTTCATGCCGAACCGCTTCCTTCCTTGGGCCCGCTTAATCATGAACCTGGCACAAAGGGCCCGTGGCACCCGGTCAATGTTCTCAAGTCGGGGCCCGAGCTACCTCCAGGCACATAACCATAACAATTCTGCACTCTCATAAGACACGGGCGGGCAGGGGTACCGAAACCCTGTCCTTTTACGACCTTGTGCTAAGGCTGAGGTTGAGGGCACACACGCTTGTTTTTTTTTTTTTTTTAACAGTTCTGCCTCTTACTAGTACTTGCCTAGAAAACACAATTCTCTCTAACCTGTAAACACACGGAATTTGTGTAAAATTTATGTGCACAGCATCACTTGTAATGTCGGACTTTACCATATAGAGGAGCACGCATGCGCAGCACTCTATGGCTCTACAGAGATGTATCTGTGGATCCCTTGAGAAGGGGTTCATAACTCTTCTTGCTCAATTTTTGACCCGAGTACCACATGCATAAGTGACTTTTTCTAACTGCCACCAATGTTCCTCACAGGTGCGGGGAGGCAGTAGCCATGGCTGGAGGCTACAGTGTAAGGGTCACTGGGCTCACATAAGCAGGGCTGACTTCACACAGCAAATGCACTTAAAAGCACAAAGTCGACCTCGCAGTTCTGCGTATTGGCAGGTGACGGACTGAGGAATGTGTTGGCAGAAGCAGAAGTGCACCCAATCGTGGTGTGGGCCTTTGTGGACACAGTTACTTCCACGAATGGATGGGGATGATAAGGCGGGGTGAAGAGTGACAGGTCACTCTCCCGGGTGACACGGCAGCCATGCATACAGAGCTGCGTGTGTGGTCTGAGGACCTGGCCTGGAAGAGGAACGGGCAGTGCTTCAGTGTGGGGTCAAGGCCCCAAACCCCAGCATGAGGAAGCGAGTGAAATTCTCGTAGTGTGTTGGCAGAGCGGGAGAGGCTGCACCCCTCCTGCAATGGCTGGTTATCCTGAGAGCTTGTCACCATCGATATAAGGTTTGCAAGCCCTGTACACACTGGGCCAAGTTAAGGATTATGAGACAAAACCTGTTGCTTTAGAGGTTGTGAATTAAATGCATATCCCATGGTGTCATGTATGTATTGTTGAACACGTGGTTAAGGTAGATGGCGATTTAAAGAAAAACAACAGATTCACAGTTAGGGCAGCCTGATAGTGACCTGTGGATGGCCCAAGCTTGAGCCAAAGGGCCATGGGCCAAGCTGAACATAGTCTCAACTAGGAACTGGGAACTGGGATGCAGAGCAGGGCTCATGGGAACTAGGCATGCCTGTCAAAGTTCATGCAAACAAGAGCAGGATGCATTCCCAGGGCCCCTTGGGCAGGACTGTAGGGTGGGAGGGATGGGGGCAGAGAAGGAGGCCAACAATAACACAACCTCAACCACCAAGACCTAATTCCTTACCCTTCTTTAAGCAGGATGGGCTCCTCTATGCTCTTGGGGTCCCTTCTCCCCGAGGATGAGATCAAATCCAGGAACTGGAGTGGGAGGAAATCAGGCTGTCAGAAGGGAAGCGTGAGGACAGAGCCTGCTCTGCCAGAAGCCTAGCTGGATGCTGAGACTTCTGAACCCAGGGGAGAGGTTTGGGGATGTGAGTCCTAAGAGAGCTGCAGGGTCTGCTCTTGTCTCCAGTAGATGAGTCCAGTCCATCCCACCAGGTCTTGTCCATCTGCTGAGACCTCGCCAGGGCTCTCACCAGGAGCCAGGTGCACGGTAGGGATCCTACCTGAGCTTTGTAGGCCTAGGTCAGGCTCTAGTGGTACATCCCAAGGTACATGGGAGGGAGGCGTTAGCCCATCCAGAGCCCCACTAGTCTGCCTGGCTGAGGTCACTCTTCTCCCTGGCCCCCAGTGTAGTAATATAGTATACCCCAATATATTATATACCCTAATAAACGTATCTGGGGATCAGAGGACAGAGCCAGCCACTAGATTAGACATAGAGACCAGACAGTGGTGGCACACACCTTTAATCCTATCACTTGGGAGGCAGAGATCCGTCTGGATCTCTGTGAGTTCAAGACCATGCTGAGAACAGAGCCAGGCATGGGGGCACATGCCTTTAATCCCAGCACTTGAGATCTCATGTCTTTGCATGGAAAGCACACATGCCTTTAGTCTCGGGAAGTGACATGGCTGAGTGGAGAACGGTATATAAGGCTGAGGAGACAGGAACTGAGCAGCAGTTCAACTGAGACCGTCAGGGGTGATGACTCAGAGGCTTTCAGTCAGAGGATTCGTAGAAACAAGATTGGCTGAGGGGCTGGTGAGGTGAGGTTGGCTGTGGCTTGTTCTGCTTCTCTGATCTTTCAGCCTTCACCCCAATATCTGGTTCTGGGTTTTCTACTCATAAGACCTTTTAAGACCTTTGGTGTGTGACCTCCCGACTCCTTGGATTCCTTCCGTCAGTTGAAGGTCACCCCCAGCTACGGTCCCTACTTCCCTTTCAGTGTTCAGGACTCCATGATTTCTAAGAGAGACGCTGTGTAGACTGCTTCTGAATGGTAGACAAACAGCAAAGCCAAGGGTCCTGAAGTGTCTGTTTCTACACATGCATCAGGCCAGGGCTCAGACAGCACACACTGGTGTTAACACACAGTCAATGGAAGACCCGCGTGGACCACTTTTGGTCAACTCAACACAAACCTAGACATATCTGGGAAGAGCGACCCTCAACTGAGAAATTGCCTCCATCGGTCCCCTGATTAATGACTGATGCGGGAGGACCCAGCGCACAGTAGGCAATGCCAGCCCTGGGTAGGTGGTCTTGGGTGGTATAAGAAGGCAAGCTGATGCCACAATTGACGGCTTCTGGCAGAGGTGCAGGCGGGCAAGGACTCCGTCTGTTTAAGGGGCAGGCCACTGAGAGTTTGACCACACTCCAGTGAGTTTATAGAGAACACAAATTGGACTTGTTTTGTTTTCTTTTTTGTTGTTGTTGCAGGGGAGGTCACAAGGGTGGAGGGGTATGGAAAGACTAGTGAATGTGATCAGGGTGTAAGATGTGAAATTCCCAAAGAATCAATAAAAATATCCTGTTGGAAACAAGACAAAAAGCAAGCTGAGTGAGCTATGAAAAGCAAGCCAGTCAATGGCATTCCCCTGTGGCATCTGCTTCAGCTCCTGCCTCCAGGTTCCTGCTGGAGTTCTGATGTCCCTCAGTGGCAGACTGTGATGTCGAAGTGTACGCCCAATAGACCCTTTCCTCCCCAAGTTGGTCATGGTTAATGTTTTAGCAGAGCAGCAGAAAGTAACTTAAGAGAAAGCCTTTGGCACAGAAAACAGAGGGCGAGTCTCCACACTAGACTCCGAGGGGAGCCAAAGGTGGTGAATTTTAGGACAGGCAGGCCAGCCTCGGGTTAAGGGGTATGGTGGGTCCTGGCAATGGCCATGGAGAAGGTGTGGGGAACTGTGCCTTGGAGGATGCGACACTTACATTTTTTACAGCATCTGCGTACTTCTGCTCATTGAAGAATTCATAGAATGTCGCCATGTATGACTCCTTAAAACTGGCCTGAAAGGAAACAGGTCATCTGCTGACAGCCACGGGCACCAATGCTCATGGGCCAGATCAGAAAGCTGCAGCCCACAGTGACAACAAGCCTAGGGCGCCACAGGTGAGGTGATTCCAGGCCACAGGGGTGAATGGTAAGCATGCAGTGCACCTAGAGGCCGCCCCACCTAGAGGCTTCTGCATGAAGCTGGGATTCTGAAGCAGCATCCAGAGAGGTTGCTGGGAGTCTGTGTTGAAGCCCCTGGCTCAAAGCACATCTTCACTCTTATCAACACCTGGGAATCCGGGGATTAAGGGCTACAAACTAGCTACAGATGTGGTCACAGCAGCCTGGATCAAAGTGAAGGTAGGTTTGTAGGAACAGGAGTCCAAGGCAGGCCAGAGACCTCAGCACCAACCCCTGGTCCAGGGCAAGTGACGATGAAGGGGAAATCCAGGCTTGTGACCAAAGGGGTAAGAGGGGATCGACCTCTGCTGTCCAGGATGTAGGGGCCACATGTGGATGAATAGTAGTGCAGGCCGTCCCTAGGTTTGCTCCTACAGCGCCAACAGCCAAGGTCAATAACACATCTGGCCTACTGTGGCTTGGGGTCCTGGGGCAAAGCTGAGGAGGCTCAGTTCTTTTGTCCATTTAAAGAGTCAGATGGGGCTGATTTGCTCCCCACTATGGCCATTGAACCTCCCCCACAATGACTAGTCAGGGCAGAGGCAGCAGGAAGTGCTGGCATGCGTACTTTTGGAGCTGGGGGATGGAGACACTGGCTTTGATTCTATTCGATATCCTAATAGCCGTGATGAACACACCCTCCCCTATATGCAAAACATTTCATTTATAGCTTCTGAAGAAGAAAAAAAATAAACAATAACCCAGTGTTCAGAATCAGATAAAACGAGCCCAGACTTACAGACTTGGACTTGGACAAGCTGCCGAGAGTCTGAATTGTTTTTGAGATAAGTGTCAGGGTTCTAGAAGTCTGTGGATCCTGAGAGGACAGGACAAGAGCAATGTGAATGTTATTAGTTCTGTAGAAGAGTAACTGTCAATCCCAGAATAAGGTAATAAGACAAATGATGCTGTCTCAACCTTCCTAACACTGCAACCTTTGTTGTTGTTGTTGGTGGTGGTGGGTTTTTTTTGTTTTTTGTTTTATTTTTTTGGTTTTTCAAGACAGGGGTTCTCTGTGTAGCTTTATGCCCTTTTCCTGGAACTCACTTGGTAGCCCAGGCTGGCCTCGAACTCACAGAGATCTGTCTGGCTCTGCCTCCTGAGTGCTGAGATTAAAAGTGTGCGCCACCACCGCCGGCGACACTGCAACCTTTTAATACAGTTCCTCATGTTGTGGTGATCCCAACCTTAAAATTAGTTTCATTGCTACTTCATAACTGTCATTTTGTTATTGTTATGAATCATAATGTAAATATCTGTGTTTTCTGATGGTCTTAAGTGACCTCTGTGAAAAGGTCAGGTGGCTCCCAAATGGGTCATGACCCACAGGTTGAGAACTACTAGTCTAAACACCTACTATAGAATGGGAGTAGATACATCAGTAAAGATTCAGGAAGATCTGCATTGCCTGGGGCTGGACCTTGCCACACCCCAGAGGCCCTTTCATTAACCACCAGATTCCTGGCATTGCCAGCTGAGAAGAGCCACATGGATGAGGGCTCTCTGCCGGATATGCAAAGGACCCTCTCAAAACTAGAGCAATCCAACAGGTCACCGCAGCGCTAACTGAGGTTCCACAACCCTGGCCAGGGACACGTGCAGTTTTGACATGGCCTGGAGGGTGGAGAACCCCCTAGCAGGGGGCTCTACCAGGCATACATATGTCGCCCCAGGAGGAGGCTATGTCCACCCAGACAGGGCTTGGCCACAGTATGTGCACCATGAATAGATGAAGTAATACATGTATATCTGAGGTGGTGGGAAGAACACTAGTAAAGACTATCAGGTAAGACCCTGGTCAGACCATGAATTATTATTTAAAACAGTATTAACTAGGGGTTGAAGAGATCATTCAGTTGGTAAAGTGCTTGTTATTCAAGCATGAGTCTGATCCTTAGCACCCACATAAAAAGTGGAACATGTAATCCAAGCACTGAAGATGTGGAGACAGACAGACAGATCCTTGGAGCTCACTGGCCAATCAGTTTAGCCTAAATGGCAAGCTCCAGGTCCCAGTGTGCTGTGGATTAGGCTCCCTGCTAATAATAAAGCTGACTGGCTGATAGCAGGGCAGAAAGAGATTGGATAAGACAACCTGGCACAGGGAGAATGCTGGGAGAGAAGGGCGGAGTCAGGGCAGTCACACCAGATGCCAGCCAGCCACTGAGCAAGCAGGACATGTATAAAACGAGGTAACAAGCCATGAGCCATACGGCAGAATGTAGATAAATAGAAATGGGTTGATTTAAATATAAGAGCTAGTTTGTAATAAGCCCGAGCTATTGGCCAAGCATTTATAAGTAATATAAGTCTCTGAGTGGTTATTTGGGAACTGGTGGGTGGGACAGGAAATGTCTGTTTACACCAATGAGAGACCCTGTTTCAAAAAACAAGATGGCTGGTGCATAAAGAAAGATATCTGAGTTTGACCTGTGCACCACCCACCCCAACACATACCTAGACATACACAAATACAAAATAAGATAAAATAGTATTGATTCTCCCATCAGAGTGAAGAAAGCTGCTCAATCCACCCTCCTTTCCACTTGCAGAGGCCTGGCTGGTTAAGGAACCCTTGCTATTTAAGGGGGGCTGGCTGGTTGAGGTGGACTGCCTAGGTGAGAAGGACTGGCTGTCTGGCTTCCAGGACAACTCACATACCGTGTGGTGGGGTGTCAGCTGGAAGAGGTTTGGGGACAGGATGGCAGGAGCGAAGAACCTCAGGAAGATGAAGCTGCTCACAGCTGTGTACCTCACATCCAGGTCATCTGTAAGCAGACAGGGGACAGTTTCAGTCTGGGACAGAAGCAATGGCGCATGGGTTCTGATCTTGCTCGGCAATTCTCAAGGGCCACACCAATGAGCCAGACTTGGCTTAAGACTCTTTTCTGTCTCTTTCTGTTTATGTATTTCTTCTGTATTTTTTGTTCTCTTTCTTCAGTCTATATGTCTATATGTTTCTCTCGCTCCTCTGACTGTCTGAATAGTACTGTCATATTTCTACATATTTCTTCCGGTCTCTGTCTATCTCTGTCTCCCTAGCTGTTTCTCTCATTATGTCACACAAGAGGACACAGTCTGGCAGCCGAGGGTCACAGATGTAACGTCAGTCACCAGGGCCCCCTGAGGACTCATTGTTGGGTGATCTACTTCCATGTGGTGTGAGATGATAACTTTATTTTGTTGTTGGAAACTCCCTCCCTAGTCCTCTGAGGCCTGCAGTCCCAAAGCTCTGGGGATGGAGCTGCCTGGGGTCTACAGGACACATGCAGATTCATGTTTCCCAGAGGTTGGTCCCAGGAGCAAGGAAGGTGTTCTGGCCTGAGATGCAGCTCCAGCCTGTGTGGAATAGTAATGGGAGCTCACGTGCTTGTGGAATGATATGCTTGGAGTGGTAGGTGGGGGGCCTGGAGAAGTGTGGGTGGGGCCTGGAGGTGTGGGTGGGGCCTGGAGAGGTGTGGGTGGGGCCTGGAGAGGTATGGGTGGGGCCTGGAGAGGTGTGGGTGGGGCAGGAGTTGGGGCAGGAGAGGTCAATAGTACTGGGGTCTGGAGTAGGAGGAGGTAGGGGGCAGCCTGAGAGGTTTGGTCTGGTCTGCATGGGACAGGTGCTGGGCTCAAGGCCTACAGGGTCCAAGAAGTCTGGGCAATGTCATAGAAGGGGACCTGCCATGAGGGTATGATGTTCTGGGGTGGAGGTGAAGCATGCAGCTTAGGAAGTACTGTGGGGAGGGCATCTCTGCTTCTCCAGGAGCTGGTGGGACTAAGGAATAGGTCTGCAGAAGTGGGCTACCAGGAAACCTTGGGGCTCTCCATGAGGGAAAGGCCCCCAAGGGACCGGTCTCCTTGGCAATGCAGTAACTCAGAATTCATGACCCTAAGAGGAAAACATTTGAAGGCAGTTCTGGGAGGACATGTTCACACTATAGAACTGGTGTTCCTTCCCAGACACTGGGGGATTGTGAGCCAAGATGTCTGCATCCTCATCCTCCAGCTCAGGCCCTTGGTGGCTCACCTTGGAAGCGCTTGGCAGCTGCCTCCCGCAGGGAAAAGAAGATGTCACACATGACGGTGGGACAGCTCACTCCAGACTTGGTGATGACCGTGAAGATGCGATCCACATACTGCCGCAGGCTCTCCTGTAAGAGTTGGGAAGTTAGACCCAGAGTCTCCCTGAGGCCAGGACGGCACCAGAGACATACCCAGGGACAGGGGAGCCTGGACCTCATGATGTTTACAAACACTCGCTGCAAAGATCTGTATTGAGTGGCTACAGTAATCGGTCCCCTGGGTCCTCTTGCTCCGCATCACAGAACAGACTGAACTTCACTAGGATCCAAGGAACCCGCACTTCCGTTTGCAAGTGTGAACCTAGCAAAGTCTCGTCTATATGAAGGCATAAGAAGACACCAACATGCAGGAGCCCCTCAAGCAGCACTTCCTGTGGAGAGGTTTGTCTGTCCTGAGTTGAGAACCGGTGGAGTTCATGGGTCAGGTTGTGGGCTCACAAGGTCAGGTCTGGGCCCTCAGGAGACAGTGGGAGCTGATGGAGCCTCTAAGAGGCAGGTGTATGGAGCGGTGGTAGACAGGAGGTTAATAGACATCCGATGCGGATAGGTCACGTGGGCTCAATACTGTACTCAGGGTCAAGAGCCAGACAAGCGTTTTGGGGCCCAGCCATCCCCACCAGGCCAGAGATCTCCAATCAGCGTCTGCACATCTGCGAGCAGAAACTCCAACAGGAGCGACTGGCTTTGGGAAGCATCCCAGAACAAAGCAGGTACCTACCATGTTGCTCTCAAGGTTTTCACCGTCTTTCAACTTCACGGGGTCAATTTCACAGGACTTGTGGTTCTGGCAAATCTGGAAGAGTGTTAAGATGGTGCTGCACAAGGTGGGAAGACAGAGCTGAAAGGCTTCCCGAGGAAGCCGGTCCTCCTGGAGGCAGCTCCCACAACGGACGCTGGACAGCTGCGGGCATGCAGGAGCATCCCAAGGCTTGGGCTGTGCTGCAAGCTGCCTGGAGGACCAGCCTTGGCCTCACACTGTTGTTTCTTTTTGCTCTTTTTTTTTTGGGGGGGGGTTGCCACACAGCAACCCAAATAAATCACTCACAGAGGCTTATTCTTAATTACAAATGTCCAGCCATAGTTTGGCTTGTTGCTAGTCAGCTTTTCTTAAATTATCCCATTATCTTTGCCTCTGGGCTTTTCCTTTTCTCTCCCTGTAGACCCTTCTTTCTTACTCTGTTGCTGGTTGTGTTGTTGGGTGGTTGGCCCCTGGGTCCTCCTCCTTCTCTGGCTACTTCTTTTTCTGCCTCCCAGATTTCTCCTTTTATTTATCCTCTCTGCCTGCCAGCCCAGCCTATTTCTCTCTCCTGCATCACTATTGGCTGTTCAGTTTTTTATTAGACCATTGGGTATTTTGGACAGGCGAAGTCACACAGCTTCACAGCTTAAACAAATGCAACATAAACCAAAAATGTAACACACCTTGAATAGTATTCTACAACACCACATAGCCCCAAAGAATCCCACAGAGTCCCATGGGGCCTTATGAGACTCCACACAGTAGATATTTGTCTCTACACAGGCTGCTGGGAGAAACCCATAAACAAGGAAGCCATGCTGTGGGCATTTCCCCAGGACTGAACTGCTTGATTTACTCATGAAGAGATGCCTCAAAGCTTCAAGCACATTTGTCTTCTCAAATGTTCCCATGACTCTGCTCATAGATAAACCAGTATTCTAGATTAAATTTTCACACATTGCAGAGAACCCGATTTCACAACCTGTCTTGTAAGCAAGACACCCACTAAGAGTCATGGTAGGGAGGAGTTAGGAGTGGGGGTAGTTTGGATACAAAGGCAGCTGAACCATAGGCAGGGGCAGGCCAGGCCTCAGACAGTACAGGTCACAGTTGAGGCCTTAGGAACGGAGGGACCCACAGCATGTGGAAAGGAGTGGCTGAGGAAAATGAGGTTTCTCCTGCATGACCTGTCTTTAACAGTGAGGATGTCTGTCTATCTGTCTGTCTGTCTATCTATCTATCCATCCATCCCCTATCTACCCACCTATTTATCCATCATCTATCTATCTACCTACCTACCTATCCATCATCCATCACCTATCTACCCATCTATCTATCCATCATCTATCTATCTATCTATCTATCTATCTATCTATCTATCTATCTATCTATCATCTGTCTGTCTATTAATCCATCCATCCATCACCTATCTATCAATCAATCAATCAATCATCCACCCATCTATCATCTATCTGTTTATCTACCCTATATCATCCATCCTAAAGCAAAGAGGATTCTTGAATATATATAAAATGTCCTTTATAAAAGCTAGCAAAACGAGGTCCCTGTGGGTTGGCGGGTAGTCTTGTCTCTCATAGAAGCCCTGGTCACCATGCCAAAGTGGCCAGGGCCATCTCACCTCCTCAATGGTGGGCTTCAGGGTCACATGGAGGTAGTGCATGCCCGCCAGCTTCATTGTCTCATCTATGCATTTAGATGTCAGTGAGTTTCCTCGGAAGATGGTATTGGGGTCCCTGGAAAACAGCATAGGGATGATATCTGCCCTGAGGCACTAACAGAGCAAAGCCTCCTTTGAGAGCCTGGTCACCGGGTAGGGACATGAATGCTGCCAGGCCTGTTTCTAGATATCTCATAAGGAACTCAATGCCTGCGGCTCTGGGGGAAATACCCCTATCTCAACAAAATCTGAACTATTGATGTGCAGGGCTGGATGGACCCTGCCTCACCCCTCTATGAAGGGTGCTTTTGCAAAATCTTGGGCTTTTTGCACCAAAGCCTCAGGCTGTGCACAAAGCCGGGCATCAACCAGCTGCTGATCACCATGGCACCTTCACTCTGGTTCATTCTTCAAGAGCATCTTGAGACGAGGCTTGCAGTTCCAGGAAGGAGCAGATCCTACCTTTTGACTCAGTAATGGGGCTCAACAGGGAAATCTGGGGCTCATCAGGGTGGACAGAGCTAGTCCTTCAAGCCTTGGGGCCCAGGCCACCCCCTCTTTGGAGCTCACCAAGGTGGACAGAGCTGGTCCTTCAAGTCCTAGGGCACAATCTACCCCTCTCCCACCCTCTCTGGACCTTCTCAGAAATGGTGATTTCTGAAAGGACCAATAAGGAAATTTGTTTAAGGGGATCAGAAACCTGCTTGGCTCCTGAGGACCCCGACACCCTCACTCCCCACCAATGCTGTATTATAGATATGGGTTAGGATGGCTACTTTTGGTGTCTAACCACTGGGTACTTAGGGCCCCAGCTTCCCATCAAGGATATGGCTAGGTTTGGAGAGCAGCAAAGTCACGTGGAATGTAAAAGCATGGTAGTGGATCTCTGTATGGGGTTGGGGCACAGGGAAAACAGCATGAGGTGGGAAGGGGGCTGGGCATGCAGGGGACACTTACTGAGTCCTTTTCACCTCTGCACTGGCGATAGCACTGATGAAGGGCACTACCCTGCCGTAGTGCAGCAGGAGCCGTACCAGTGGGATGGCCGCCTCTTGCTTATCTCTGCACACCTCCCCCAGGATGTGAGCTGCCGAGGCTGAGACGGGCTGGGCAGGGGGGAAGTGAGCAGTGAGCACACAAGGCGGCACCCACCCACCCTCTGCAGGGTGTGCATAGATCGGTACCTGATGACTCCAGACCTTCACCCTATAGTCATGTGCATGATAGCACAGAAAGGCCACCATGCAGAGAGTCACTCACTCTGTCTGTGGCTTCCTTCCCATCTACTAAATGTCCCTCTTTGCAAAGAAACCCACACCTTATGAAAACCGTGTTAAAACCTCTAGTGTGACCTTGCTGGCTATACTCTACGAGTATGGCCTAAGCACCCTCCCACCAAACCCCAAATCCAGCAGCACTGGGGCTGGGAAAGAGAGAAGCCTGAGTAGGTCAGGCTCTGGAAGCTATAACCGGAGCGAGTTAAGTGTTATTTGCACAGCAAAATAGGAACAGGTGTCCCCAAGTACTAGAAACAGGGTGACGAAGGCCCAATGGGATACTTTGTATGGGCAGAGCCTGAAGGGCAGGTTTGTGGGGCTGGGTTTAGGCCTCCACCAGTAAACACGGCTGACACACACCTCCACATCCGCAGACTTCAGTAACAGGTCACGCAGTGGGCTGTAGTACTCAGAGGAGAAGACGTGGTCTTCTGTGTAAACTACATTCAACCTCAGCGACCCCAAGTCATCTGGCTTGAGGCTCTTACCACCATTGTCCCGGGGCTGGAGGAAGTACCTAAGAAGGAAGAGGATAGAGAGGCAGGTAAGGGCAGGGTCCTCCCAGAGGCATTCCCAGGGCAGCCTAGTGCCCTGCCCCTGCAGAGTCTGGGCTGCCACAGATGGGTCTCAGGCAGAAAGACAAGGCTCTGGGGCTGTTCTCGGGGCACGGCCACCTGGATGTTTCCAGTAGCAGGCTCACAGGCAAAGGGGAGGCTAAAGCTGGGTGGATGAGGTGAGGAGAGGACAGAGAGATGAGCTGCTGGGAGAAGATAAAGACAGAAGGCCAGGGGCCTTTGTAGTCAGCTTCTGTGTGAGGACAGGCCCCGTGCCATGTTCAAACAAGATGGGGACCAGTTTAACACAAGTGTGTGGTTTTCGTAAGAGCAAGTTGGGTTGTACTGGTGGCCGGTGGTCACTGAAGTGTTTTCTGAGAACCTTTCTCTCTCTGTTGGCCCACACTGGCCATCCCTCACCACACAAATATTCCTGGCCAGGCAGCTTGTCATCTTCTGGGGTGGAGCCCTGTGTCCCAGAACCTGGCCATGGAACTAGCAGGGGACCTATGTGAGCACTACCTCTGTAGAATTGGAAGTCAACTTCCTGGTGACAGGAGTGTACTTTAGCATCCTCAGAGTGACACCTGACATGGGACACTGGACAGCAGGACACTGACGGCAGGATACTGGACAGCGAGACACTGACGGCGGGACACTGGACAGCGAGACACTGACGGCGGGACACTGGATGGTGGGATACTGGACAGTAGGACACTGACAGTGGGATACTGGACAGCGGGACACTGACGGCGGGACACTGGACAGCGAGACACTGACGGCAGGACACTGGACAGCGGGACACTGACGGCGGGACACTGGATGGTGGGATACTGGACAGTAGGACACTGACAGTGGGATACTGGACAGCGGGACATTGACGGCAGGACACTGGATGGTGGGACACTGAGCTCCATGTGCTTTGTGTCTTTAAGGAACCAATCATGGAATAAAATGAAGAAACACTCCTGCTAAAAGCCAGAGTGTCTGGAGAAGAGAAAGCAAGTTGTATGAGCACCTGGTTGGGCTCTGAGACAGAGAAAGTCTGTGTCTGAGGAGCCTATGAAGACCCATACATCCTGCAAACAGACCCTGACTGAAGGTGCTCAGGAAGGCCATCCACAGCCAAGCCAGCCACTGGAGTGTGCTGACATGCTCTCCCACAAGGGGGTCAAAGCTGCTCTTAGTTCTATAAAACTTGCTTTTAACTGGACCCTTCTTCGTTGTCAGGTTCCCAGCACCACTGCCCGAAGGTCACCTCTCTCCACCTGCTGTGCATTACCTACCATAAGAACAGAAGCCCAGACAGCAAGATGGGCAAAGGGAGAGCAGGCAATGGTAGGTGGGGGTAAAGGTTAGCATAGCGCAGTGCCCTGCACAGTTGGAAGCTATTTTATATTCCCAGCCTTGTACCTTGAAATGCACACCTACCAGGCTTCGTAAGAGCTAGCATGTCGTAGCACTCTGAGAGGGATCCTCAGCTCCCCAAGAAACTCGTCCCCAAACTTCAGGTTGCTGGCATTCCAGAGGTCAACTCTGAAAGAGATGAGCACGTGTCATTCAGGTTTCACCAAGCAGCCCCAACTAGTGGGCAGGGGATGGAGGAAGCCTGCTTCCCAGAGGGGCAAGGAATAAAGGCCTCCAGTTCTCAGAGTGGGTGAAGATTTTACCAAGAGCAAGTGAACCAGGCTGCATTGTGGAGCAGAGGTTTTGATTCTCAGTGCAATGGACAAGCGGCGGGCAGACAGGGTACCTGTGTCTGGGTGCCAGTGGGGATCCCCAGCTCAGTCTGGTGGAGGGAACTATGTAGTGTCACTACCCATGATAGAGCCAAATAGCTGCTCCATTCTTGGCTATCACCTGGGTCCCTTCACCTAGGAGTAACCCAAGGGCCCTAAGCGGTTGTTAGAGATGTGCTAAGGCCCTGAGGGCCTTGGCTCTGCCCCGGATGTACCATGCTTTGATCTTGGAGCCCAGCACATCAAGCAATAGAGGCGTCATCAGGCTGAGCAGCTGCCCACAAAACAAAATAGCCAGCCAGGGCAGATGCTCCACCATGGGTATACCTCAGAGGGGCACTGGACTCTGGGCAGCCCTGCTCCTAAAACTTAGAAGCCCTGCCTCTGTCTCCATCAAGCACTAGACTGTGGGGTGTGAACCAGGATCAAAGGGTACCCTGTATCCACTGGAGGGCCTGCAGTTGGGTCCCAAGGAGCCACACACTACAACACAGTCTGCAGCCACAGCAGTGTCCGGTGCTTCTTGGGAGGATGGGCCACTCAATGATGCCCTTTCCCCAAGAGAACACTCCTTGTTCCCTCAGACTAGGGGCTAAGAAACTGCACCAGAGTAAGAGTGGGTTGGGTGCGTGGTTCCTGACAGCACCAAACACTCAGCAGAGTTCAGGGGCAGAGAACTGAAAGTCTCACACAGGTTCTCCCAGGCCTTGACTACTAGGCATTGCTATGGAAGAGGATGTTTTAGAAGACTTGGCTATCTTCCTGTCATCTTTGCCCGTCCTACAGAGCATACCTGAATGACCAAGAGGGAGGAGGACACTTCACTGAGAACATATGTATGTTGGAACCAGAAGAGCTGCTGGTGTCTCTCATCCCAGGGTTGGAGGCTCCTGCTGGCAAGCCTGATCACTGGATGGCTAACATGTTCCCCAAACAACTTAGATGGATTTAGGAATCCACAGGGGGAGGATGTGGTACACGCTAACCTTTACAGAAGATTTGGTTTCTATAGCAACAGAGCAGGAAGACCCATACAGGATCCATACAGTACCCAAAAGGAATCAGTAACATCAAAGGAGATGGACTCTACAGGGGTTATCAGAGCTCAGAAAATAGTCTGGAGGAAGAGACCTGTCGGATGCCAGCAGGCTTTCCCATGGGGCAGTAGCCATGAGAAGGCAGCCCTTGTGGTTTCTAAAACTGATCCTAGACCTTTGAGGGTAGCAAGTAATGAGACCCCCAAACAGCTGTGGCTGGGACGTGCCGGGGCTACCTCAATAGTCTGGGGGCTGGGACCTGTTGAAGTGATACATCTCCTAACTTTTGCTATCAACCTCTGTGAGCGACTCACCGAATTTCAAGTTTGTCTACATCTTCCTCCTCAAAGTCAAAGTGTGACTTTTTGCTGTAGCTGCAGGGTCTGGTCACCTGGAGTCAGAAGGGGGGTAAATAATGTCAGACACATGTGCCAGGCAGCATCCCACAACCCAAGGAAGGACCATGCAACTTGCTTGTAGGAATAGATGTGTGTGTGTGTGTGTGTGTGTGTGTGTGTGTGTGTGTGTCAGAGACAGAGACAGAGACAGAGACAGAGAGAGACAGAGACACACTAATTGCAGACCATCTTGACAATGTGTGGCTCCTTCCTCAGCCCCTGTGAGGAAGAAGGAAGGGCCTGTGACCCACAGCTCCAGTGTGGTGGTAAAGGGTTCAGGAAGGACACACAGGCCTGGGAGAAGTCTGAACTGAAGGAATGATCTACCACTCTTTTTTTCTGTTAGTTTAGAATGACTGTAACATAACAGGTAGAGGAGAGCTGATGATGTATCTTGGTGGAATGCTTGTCCACCATGCACAAGGCTCAATCCCTAGCACTATATTAGCATAGCCTTATGACTCATGCCTATAACCACAGCACTCAGGAGGTGGAGGCAGGAGGATCAGAAGTTCAAGTTTATTCTTAGCTATATAGTGAGTTCAAAGCCAGCCTGAGACACTCAAGATCCTATCTGAAAATAATCAGGTGCAGGAACTGGAATTCAGGCTCAGGGTAATGGCCAAGGAGCGGGCTCTGCTTTGACCACAGTAGTGTACGATGCTGCCCTCACTCTGGGTCCTTCGCAGGGATCAGAGAGGCTTTCTGCTCCAAGCCCTAATCTAGAACTTGATGCTCATGTTCCTTAACTGGATAGTGCTTTAATTTACTGGATAGCAAGGCAATGGTGAACACCCAGGCCACCTGCCTCCCTCCTGAGCACCACACCTGTCAACTGCTTCTCCCAGAAACACATTTATCAGGCACCGTCATCTTCCTACACCACCCTGTCCCGATGCCACTTGGTCCCTGCTGCCTCCCGTCTTCCCACTCAAGACGGTGGTACAGCCCACAGTGAGTCTCAGGGAAGCATGCCCCAGGCTTCCCATCACCCTTCTCCCCAGCAAGGAGGATCTAAGCTAAGTCTAGGAAGAAAATGATGTGGAAGCTACCTTCTACTAAAGCATGTACCCTGTGAGAGGCTACACAGTCAGCCAGGGAGTTCACTTTCTCTCCAAGCCCCACCCCCCCCCCCAGGTCTGTCCCCAACTTAAGTCAAACAGTGATAAAGAACTCCTGGTATGTCTTGTAAGCTGGCTATAGCTGCTGACTCATAGGACTGAAAGATTGACAGCCGCAGTACCTCAAGGCTGGGACCGGGAGGAGCAGGGACCCCACCTGTCTTTGGAAGTCTGACAGGCGCCACACAACGTGGTTCTCAAGCTTCTCTGGGACACTGAGTTAACCCAATGGGCTGGAGCTCATGTCTTTAGCAAGTAGATTAGACATGCGCAGCCCAGAGATGCGGGGTCTCCCACAGTAGAAACGGGGTAGGAATGAGGTTGTCATGAGTGATATGGTGGCGGAAGAGTCCGTCTTCACTCCCGCCAATTGTAACCGCCTGGTGGGGCCACTTGAGGCGCCCAGACAAGGGCAGACATCGCTGGCTTTGATTTTCAATTCCTACTAAACTTTCACATTTCCTGGCCACAAGTTCATGCCTCCCTCCTGGGAGAGCCTGCTGAGGCCCCAGTGCCGTGCCCCACTCTGTGACACCTCCACCTGCCTGTACGGCAAGGGTTTCCTAGCCAGCACAGAGCATGGCTACTCCCCACCACACCCCCCCTGCACCCTCCAGGCCACAGACCTGCCTTCAGGCCTCTTCCTCCCTGCCTCTACCCTGCCTACCCAGGGTTGGCTTTGAAGATTGTCCATTGCTCTGATTAACTTGACTCCATCCACAGCACCCTTGTTCATGAAGATTTACAGAGCTCCCCACCCTCCACAGCTTTGACAGTACCAGTCTCAGGTTGGGAGCCCTGCTCAAGCTATGGAAAATTCCACACTTGAGAAGCCCTGCCCTCCTCAGCACCACAGCGAGTCTCTGTGCTACCAGAGCTGGGTGGCTTTTATTTTATAATTTATTAACTGGGTCTGTGTGTCTTTTTTTTTCTTTTTTCTTTTTTTTTTTTTTTTTGCCAGAGCTGAGGATCGAACCCAGGGCCTTATGCTTGTTAGGCAAGCGCTCTACCACTGAGCTAAATCCCCAACCCGTGTCTGTTTTATAATGTGTGCACCTGCATGTGCAGGCCAAACACTGATGTAGGAATTCTTTCCTCAATTGCTCCCCACCCTTTATTTTTTGAGACAGGGTCTTTGTCACTGAACCAAAGCTCACTGACTTGGCCAGGCTGGCTGGCCAACGAGCTTCACCCTAGGAACTGGAATTACAGGTGTGCACTGCCAGGCCTGGATTTTTTAGGTGGGTTCTAGGGTCTGAACTCGGGTCTCCATGCATGCACAGCAAATGCTTTACTGAATCATCTCCCCAAAGCCCTAGTTTGTAAATTAAGGTCTAGCTCTTTAACACCCACTGGTCTGAAAGTTGCTATGCAGACCAGGCTGTCCTGACACTTGCAGGCGTTAGACATGTTGGGCCGCCATGTTGGTCTGCAGCCCATCACAACATCAGGCTGCACCTACACCTTGCCTTTCCTTCCTGCCTGGTGGCAGGCCCTGAAGATGGGAACTGAGGCCTTGCCTGTCCCCCTAACCCCCAGAACCTGGTGCTAAAGAATACACAGGAGCCATCGAGGCTGAGAAGGGACCTGCTGCCTCACCCTTCTTGACTAACCTGCTCTAGTTCTAAGAGGCCCCAGGGTGCTCTGGGCTGAATCATTTCCCCTTTTTGCTCAAACCCTCACGTTTCCGGAGAAATGAGCCTCACCCTGCTTGGGGAAGCTGTGGCGAACAGCCAGGAAAACAAAAGCCCCAAAGCCAAACAAACAACCCAAATGCCAGTCCGGAGGACTGTGACAGCATCAGTCTGCCCTGCCAACGTGAGCCAGCTGCTTCAGGAAGAGACACGTGGCTTTTCTCTCCTGAGAGGGAGGAACACTCCCAGGGAATCAAATGCCATCCAGATCTGAGGATCCCTGGGCTGGGCCTGGACAGCTCCTGAGACATAGTCAGGTGGCTCAGACTGACATTTGCTCTGTCTTGGTGCCAAAGTTCAGCGTTCTTCCCGCTGGAGCACCGACCTCGAAATAAAACACCTCGTCAAACTGGGGATTGTTCGTTTTCTTCTTCACCTTCGTCTTCTTCGCTTCCGACCTGCAGTGGAGAAAGAGAGTTTGTCGGCTCCAGATGGGTCTGAAACAGAGCTGTCAAATGCACAGTTGTTTACTACCTTTATTTATCTCGCAAGGAGCGTCTGTCTCCACCTCCAGATGGTATGTAAAACAGGGACCTTTTCGGAGCCCAAAATACCCGGTATGGAGCTCACAAAGGCTTCCCGAGAAACAGACCCCGCCACCATGAATCCGCATGACACATTCCGCTTCCAAGTGCGCCACGCCCACCCCCCTGAGAAGAGGGCCAACCTCTTGCCTCTGGAGCTCTCGATCTGGCCATTCCCTGCGCCCCCAATCCAGAAGTGAAACCCAGGCAGGGCAGGATGTCAGAAAGACAACTTGCCTGAAGGGTCCAGCCAACGTCACTGTGGCGTAAGGGTCGCACTGCCCGTTCACAATGGGGAGGCCTTGGCACTCGAAGATGCTGAGACAAAGAAACCAGTGGTCAGGGAAAGGATATGGAGGTCTCAGGAAAACAAACCAGTCCTTCCCAGGCCAGGAGTTCTCTTTCCTATGGCCTGGCAAGTTCTGGCAAGAATGGCAAAGCAGGTGGCCTTTACAAAACTACCTCTTCTAGGGTATTGAGTCCTGTGACCACCAGTCATGGCCCCTCCACTGCACCTAGGTGACAGCTGAGGACCATGGTGTCACCCCAGGGCCAGCACTGCTCTCCGCTGCTCAGAGGCCTGCACTGACAACCCCTTTGTGGGGCCCCTACACCTCTCTGGCCTTCCTACAGTGCAGGCTCTCAGCCTGGGACTCGGCTGCTTCCCTGATCCCTGTGTACAGGTGGGAGATTTACAGCGATGCCCGTGGTTGTCCGTATATTCTGACCGGCACCACGACTCTCCTGTACTGGCCTGCGAGTGCCATGTCTCCGCTACTCTTAGTCTTTCCACTGACGGTACCTTGTGGGGTTCGGTTCTACCCTCCAGTGACATAAGCTCTTCGAGTAGATCCTAGGCCATGTGAAGTTTAGGTCAAATATCCAGAATTTTCGCAGCTGGTTATTAAAGAACAAAGTAGCCGAGGTCAAGCTCTAAGCTGTGTGTTATCACTCTTTTGATTTGGCCAGTTTCATGCTCTGCCTTTTGTGGGAGGCTACTCTTTCCTTGAGACGGTTCATGATTGATCAAGCTGTAACCATCTTTCTGTCTGCACTATGTGTGCTGGGCAATAACAAGGCTCTTCCCTGGGCTAGAGGGATACATGTGGTTCTTAGACACATGTAAACCCAGCTACACACGGCTGATGCTCCTTCCGGGACCTAATACCACATGCCACAGCTCCCTTCAGCCTATGCTCTGCTATCAGGTGGATGGAAACAGAGTCAGAGACTCCAGGTCTTAAGATGTGTCCCTTCTCAGGGGGCTCGGAGCTGTCCCCTGAGCATGGCTTCTGAAGCAGTGAATGTATACACAGTGTGCATACGTGAATGTATATATGTGAATGTATATGCAGTGCATACATATGAATGTATATGTGTATGAATGTTTATACAGTGTGTATATATGAATGTATATAAATAAATATATAATGGGTATACATGAATGTATATAGTGTGCATATATGAATGTATATATATGAATGTATATGCAGAGCATACATATGAATGTATATATGTGAATGTATATACAGTGTGTGTACATGAACGTATATGTATGAGTGTATATACAGTGCGTGTATATGAATGTATATACGATGGGTGTATATGAATGTATACAGTGTATATATATGAATGTGTGTACTCATGTTCCTTTGTATGAGCCCAGTTCCTGTAACTCAAACAGTCAGAGGTAGCAGTCTCAAACCTGATCCTAACTGATGGCACAGCTGCACACACCATGGGTCCCAGCACCTCTGCCTGCATCTTAAAAGGCTTGTCTGGGAGGTGCTGCATGAAGCACACTCCCAAGAGCTTAGGTCTGCTTCGAATGCCTGGGGCTGTTTCACCTGTGTTGTGTGTGTGTGTGTGTGTGTGTGTGTGTGTGTTGTGTGTTGTGTGTGTGTTGTGTGTGTGTGTGTGTGTGTGTGTGTGTGTGTGTATGGGGGGGGCTTTTCTCTTCCTCCTCCTTGTCACCCGTGGGTCTGTGAGATGGCTCCACCCTGCCAGGCTTCCTTTAACCCACCCTCTTGCTTTCCAAGACTCCTGCTAGGAGAAACGTGCCCTGTGGCATGGTCTGGCACCTCTGCCAGTCTGACCCGGTATTCTCCAGCCCTGTGCCCTTCTCTGCCTTCTGGGATACGCTTTTCATCCGTTCTGATGACTTGGCCCTTGGCTACCTTCCTTCTCTCATTCACTCATCCATCAACAGGCCCACTGAACAGACGGCCTTTGAGCTCTATCGTCTTCCAGGCTATTCTGAAAATAACAGCGAGCACGGAGCAGTGAAAAGGTGGCCCTGCGCAGCTCAGGTCTGCTTGTCTGGCACACCCAGGAAGACACAAGATGATAGTCAGAACTGTGGTGTTGATTGTCTGGCCACTGCTGCACAGAGTTTTGTGGGATCCGCACAGGGAAGAGAACCGGATAGTATGGAGACGTGTAGGTACAGCCAACCCTTCAGTGTGGTCGGGGTCTCTAGAGGAATGAGGCAGCTGTCATAGGGAGACACGGGACAGCTGAGGCCACAGAGACCCACCTGGGTGGACAGTCTCAATCTAATGCAAACCTGTTTTATGAGATTCGGCTATTAATCAGCAAACAGCATTAGGCCCCACAGGCACAACCACATTTTGGACATGGTGGCGCGAAGGGACTTTCACAGCCTTGCCCCAGTGCAGCATCCAGGTGTATCTGCAGAGTACTGCTGCATCCTCTCTCCAGCTCATGCAAACTTCAGGAAAAGCCTACGCTTTCCAGTTCAACCTGAGACTGCCCTGCAATGGCCAGAGGAGCTGCAGACCAGGAAGAGAACATCTACACCCAGGGCATGTCACTCGGAGAAAAAGCCAGCTGGCTTCCCATGCCCCTCACAGCGCAGGGCAATACAGTGCCTCAACTGCTTGAACTGTCCGCTCTAAGAGTCTAATCACTAGCGTCTCATATTTTTAAAGGTATATTTTATTCATATGTGCGCATGTGTGTCCATGCACATGTGTGTGGGCACCTGTGGAGACTAGAAGAAGGCATTGGATTCCACAGATCTGGAATTTGTGAGCTACCCAAGAGTGGGTGCTGGGAACGAAACACTGGTCCTCTGCGAGGGCAGCAGATGCTCTTAATCACGGAGCAACCTCTCCAGCTCCAACACTGGAGCCTTGATTGAGATGCAGAAGCCAGGTTTATCTGGCTTAGAATCAGGGATAGCCCCACACTGCACTCATCTAAATCCAAGCTGGCATGAATCAAGGTTCACAAACACAGTACACGACCTGTGTGAAAGAGAAAGATAATAAAATGTTCACCATGCCCCCACCACCACTGACAAGCCATCCCTGAAGTTTGTGAATGGAAAATCTGAAGCACAGTAAGTTCCCAAATCTAGTTGAAAGTACAAGAACTGTCGCATTCTGTGTTTACTAATTGCGGGGTTTGCTCTTCAACTGAACCCTCAAAATGGGCCTATGCTACATTGATGTGGAGCTGTTGGGGTATAGCTCCGCATACCAGTGAGCTATCTCATCAGGGAAATGCAGCATATGGAGATGTCTCAGGAGGAACCATCCACACTAATTCCCGACCAAGGCCGACATTGAAAACTTGGCACTGGGTCCCCTTGCTGCCCTGAGAGCCGGGGCAGACAACTCAGGGTGCTAACTTCCATCCCGTCCCATCTTCACTGGGCAGCTGAAGATGTATGCCGTTGGGTGTGTCTAGTCGACACCACAAGACCAGGCTCTGTTCCCCAGACTCCCTTCTCAGGATCACACTTCTATATCCTTATCACAGACAGACTTTACCCTCAGGGTAGTGAGACAAAAGCTTAGCCAATAGCTGATTTTCACAGTCTCACTGGGGGGGGTTTCGTCTTATTAGGACACAGCACAAGGCCTTAACAGAACCACGGCCAGACAGATCTCTGCTCTTTGTCTGGCCTCAAGTACTTCGTCACAGTAATAGAGAACAGGTGGTGATGTCCCTGATCACCCAGAGTTCCCTTCTACTTATCCAACCATGTGGAAGACTCTCCAAGACACAGCTTGAGTCCCTTGGAGAGAGAGAGAGCGCCAACCGAGACCCAAAAGGTGATGCATGGGGCTGCTCTGCACATGATATAAGGAGAGGAAATAAAGAGAAGCCATCTAGCACATTGAGGGAAAGTCTCAACTTGGTGTGTACTCCCAGGGCCAAGGTGGGGTCAACCTAAAACATGAATGCAAAATGGAATGTGTGGAACTACACTCTCCTGGAGCCACGATGTCCTGTGAATTACTACAAGGGCCCACCACCCTTCAGAGGGGCCGAGTGCTTGGCTGCAAAGTCCTGGGACTAACTTAACTTGGAGTGTGCCTTCTACATCTATATGTAGCCACGTGGCCTCATTGTTGTTGGGCTACCTCCCTGCCTATCAACTCATACCCATTTCTAGCTTTGGAAGGTAACGGCCCACTTCTTAGCTGAAGGATGGCACTGAACATGTCAGGCTCTCTCCGAGAGCTGCATGTCAATCACACTGGGGGTGGGCATCAGCTCTGTCAAGGACAGAAGGGATGAAACAGGCAACCTCTGGGGAAACGAAGGAGGCACTTATCTCCTTGGGTAACTTACCGTGCCGCGAGTTTGTGGCAGACAACACCGGTGTCTGTAATGACCTCACTCAGCCTCAGCTCCAGGTGGACCTTGCCCTGCAAGGCACAAGGACAGTGTCACAAGTAGACAAGGCTTGAAGAAAATCTGTGGCCCTTCAAGTGGGTGGTACTTGTGCCTCTACATGTCTAACCTAGGCTCAGACACTAAGAGGGCAGCTGCAGCCCACTGGTCTTACATTGGCTCAAAGTTAATGGGTTCAAGAGTGTTAAAAAAAAAAAAAGGCATTAGGACACATGGCCCTGGAAGAGCTAGGACTGCATATATGCAGGACATGTTATGAGGTACAGTAAGTAAGGCTCTCCCAAGAGGCTCAGAATCTCCATGGGGAGGCCTGAGCATCCAAATCTTGTTCTTCATGAAGAATGTTAATATTCATGGTTGCTTCTTGAAGGGCAGCAGGCAGCTGGCAACACAAATGTCCTGTTGTTTCTCTCTACACACTACGACAATTCAGAAGGAATGGCATCGGGAGAAAAAGACTTGTTACCCAGCAGGATCCACATGGGATGCGGGACCTCCAATGGGTTGGGTGCACACAATTGTTAAGCCAAGATATCTGTCATTAGAGAAGGGGAGGCGAACCCAGCCAGTCTCTAAGGCTTCTTATGATTGAAACCATTGGGCTCCAGAGCCATCGAACAATGCCTTGCCTAGGAGAGTCCAAAATTGTTAACTTTGTTTACAACAAAGATATCCTACCTTCCTATATCACTGGAAGCTAGACTTTTTTCTTAACAAGCGTAACTTTGTCAGGAGGCCCCCAGGAACTACTCAGTGACCTCATTCAGGTTCAACATCCTTTCAAACCTCACCCAAATCCTCCATCCTATTGTAAAAAACAATCAACTGTGACTATCCTTGAGGAACCTGTACCTACACCTGGGCGTTTCACTTTCTGTGGCTCTTTGAGATCACACCCATGCTTTCATGTGTGTCAAGAGCACACCCATGCTCTCAAGTGTGTCTTCTGAGCACCTTTCTCCTAACCTTCATGCTTAAGCCTATATTCAAATATCTTCACTTAAATCTCAGTTCTGTCTCATACTAGCAAGTTCTGAGTTCTCTTTTGTACTGAAGCCACAAACCCTGATTTGACTTGAATAGAGGTCTTTAGAAGTCTAGGGAAAGCTCTGCCACCCCCAAATGCTGACATTTGTGTTTCTGGTGGCTTTATTTATTTATTTTGTTACCTTGGCACAAAGATACACAAATCTTAGAAGAGAGAACCTCAATTGAGAAGATGCGCCCATAGATTGGCCCGTAAGCAAGCTTGTGGGGGGGGGCATTTTCTTAATCAGTGATTGACCATGGGAGGGCCCAACCCATTGTGGGTCATGTCACCCCTGACCAAGTGGTCTTTGGCTGTACAAGAAAACAGGCTGAGCAAGCCATGAAGAGCAAGGCAGTAAGCAGCACCCCTCCAAGGCCTCTGCATCAGCTCCTGCCTCCAGGATCCTGCCCTGGGTGGTGGACTGCAATGTGTGCAGTAGAATAAACATTTTTTTTTCCCCAAGTCGCTTTTACCCACAGTGTTTTGTCACAAGAATAGGAACCCTGACTAAGACAGAAGGCCCAGGGAGGAGGGCACTGGCTCCCCTGCTGTTTGGTGGAGTAATATCAATATCAAAGGCTTTTTGCAGAGCCCTTTTTCATGACTGGTGGAGCTTGCCTGAAGCTACCACTGCCTGAAGCCTGAGTGGCTGCTGGCTCAGGCCTGAACATGGGTGAGAACTGAGAAAGGGAAATAATGGCCATCCCAGGCACTTGAAGTCAGCCTTACCACCAACAGGCCATTTTCGGGACCCAGCTGTGAGCTGTTCAGATAGATGGAGCTCTGTTCATCTTTAGCCTCTGAAAGGCAGAAGCACTGGGGTGAGGTGGATGACCCCACCGCCCACAGCTGATGGCAGCTGCCTTCCTGTTTCCTGTTTTTCCCACACACTCGCAGTGCCCTGAGACTCGGCACAAACACTCCTCACAAGGGCGGATCCCACCTCAATGAACAGTGTGGCTTCCGTTTCTAGAGGTCTGGGAGAGGCTAGGAGGTGAGACAGCAGACCGCACCGTGGCCCCTCTGTACCAGGAGGCTGCTCTCGGCAAGCCTGTGGGCCAGAGGCTTTCTGAGTCCATCCCTGTGCACGATGGGCGTTTCCTAAAGGGCGAGGTGTCAGGGTGGAGGCTGGGAGGTGCCTCTTGTGCTGTGAGCAGGTGGTACACAACAACACGTCAGTGCCACACCCGTGCTTCGGCCCCTCTGTTCCCAGGCCCCACAACTGGGTCCAGTTAGTTTCTACACCACAGGCCCGGGTGCCTTCCTTCTCTTTAAGAGCTACTGAAGAACAGGCAGGTACTGAAGAACGGGCAGGTGAGCTTGAATTCTCTGCTCTGTGAGAGATGCCCTTCCATGATGCAGAAGGAAGTGCTGGAAGTCTCCTCCCTCCAGTCTGACTTCAGATGAATGTCAAGCACGTTCACCAAAGGAGGCGGTGACAGGGAGGGACAGGCTAGGCTGCAGGGTTCCACTGTACGAGTTCCTGAGAGGAGCCAATCGGAGTTCCTAGACCTTGTCACACAGCAGGGAACACCCTGTTGAGCTCACTGGGGACAAGGGAAGTACCTTTAGGGCCATTCATCAGATATGCAGGGGAAAACCACAGAGTTCACTGTCAGAACTCATGAGAACAAACTGGAAACCAGTCATGAAAAGGAACACTCCAAATGCATAGAGATGACAACTTCTAAATACCACAGGGGTAAAAAAGTCTGGAGAGGAATCTAAAAACATTTTTAAATAAATGAAACTGAAGTATAGCCTATCAGAATTTGCAGGAGCCACGGAAGCACTATGTTAGAGGGACATTCTGAGTGCTAGCTGCATGCTCTGGAAAGGAAAAAGACCCAGAGGCAGTAACCTTCCAAGAACAGAATTAACGCCCCCCACCAAAGCAGAAATAACCAAACACCCAATTAGAAGTAAAAACACAAAAACAAAAACAAAACCAGAAAGCAGGAAGTCAAAGCCCTGTTTAGATTCTCTGAAGAGATGGTTGGAGTGATAGGTCTGTATTCAGGCTACCAAGACCAAAAGAGAAAGACAGATTCCCTAGACCACAATGAGGGCGTGACCAACCTGAGCATGCCGCGTAAGGAAGGTTGCCTGTGCAGCAAGCTGCCTGGGGCCCACTTACCACTGGGGTGTGATTGTGAACTGTGTACTTTGGGAAACAATGACTAGCAACACTGGTCACCTGGGGCTCCAGGAAGATGTGTACAACTCCATCTCTGCCTAGTTTCCCTATAAACGTAAAAACTCTAACACAATTTCAAACAAAATAAAATACTGGTGGTCCCTTGATTTCTTCTCGGATGATCCCACCCCCTTCCCCCACCCCACACACACACTAATAGGTGCCTCAGGAAATAGAGAACACTCCTGGCCAGTCTCCCATGAGAAGGTGGCTCGTGATAGTGGACATTCCGTGCTGAACTGTCCCTAGCATCCTGAGCGGCCACTAGGCCAAGGCAGGGAGAAATGTGGAGCTGGCTCTAGGTGAGATTTGTGTAGCAAAGACAGCAGGGCAAGTGAAGGAAAAAAAAAAAAAAAAAAAGCAAGCTCGGGCCATGGAAGGAAGGAAGTCAATACTTCTTCTCCCAGCCTCCAGGCTCTCAAACCCTCAGAGACAAAAGTGGCCCTTGACCATGGACAACCACTGGCAACCTTTTAGATTATCTGACACACCAGAGACAAATACCCAAACACTTTGGGAGAGGTGGAATGCCCACCCCCTTCTCTGGCCTTCAGAGTCAACTACTATCCCCAAGATGGTATTGGCCTTGGGCCAGTCATGAGCTACAGATCTACAGTGAACATACCATGTGTCCTGACTACATCACTGTCCATAAGCCCTTCAGAAACACAGATCTGGGGGCGGGCACAGTAGGGGAGGAGCCAGGAGAGAAGGACCAGTACCATCCCTCCCCTCGACATTCAGAACTGGAGGACTTTGGACATTGCAGGGTGCCCAGCCAGCTGGAGCCCCCATCCTCTGACGTGTCCCTGGGAAGGGAGTGGCAGGGGTGACTGATTCTATATAACAAAGTGACGTATAAAGGTTTTTGAAAAGCATCAGTTGAAAAAGGAAGCAAGATATTCAGCCGCCTTTTTCTCCACTTCTGTGACACATGGTCTCTCATGTGGGCCCAGTTCCCGCTGTCATAATGCATGATTCTTTCCTGTGAATTACAAAACAGGTGGATCCAAGAACCCAAATGCCACTTTCTGCCCTTCTAGAAACTGTAAATGTGACATTTCAAAACAAGCCGCAGCTGTGGCGTAAAGATGGCAATTACAACTTAAAGGTCAGGCTGAGGGGAGGAGCCGTCTCCCTGTCTCAGCCTCTCTGAGAGCGAAAGTCAAGCATTTCACACACTAGAGAGGTCTGCTTATTTATTCCTCAGCCCAGCCGCAGCAGCTTAGTCTTTTTTTTTCTCATTTTTTTTCTTTGAGAATTATTTATTTATATTTTATTTTTTGTGTGGGTGTTTTGCCTGCATATAAGTATGTGCACCATGTATGTGCAGTGCCTGCAGAACCCAGAAGAGGGCGTTGGATCTCCTGCAACTGGAGTTACAAATGGCCGTGAGCTGCCAAGTGGGTGCTGGATCCTCTGGAAGAACAGTCAACGCATTTAATTGTGGATCCATCTCTCCAGCCCTTTCATTTGTGAAAATGTTCCAAGGCCCCAAGAGACTAGAGGGCTGGAGTCAAGACCTGTCTCCACTGACGTAAGAGCCAGGCTACAGAGGGAGAAATCCTGCCCCATGGTACTATAGCCATTTTCTGGCACCGAGTAGGAAATTCCCCTCCAGACATGAGATTGGCACATGAATCTATGTTTATAGTTTTGTGGCTCTGAATCTAGATTGTAGTAGCTGTTATACAAATGTGTACACAGTATAAAGCTGCAAAGAAATCTAATAACCCAGTGTCAGCTCCCATGCTGTCCCTATGTTAACAGATATGTAAAATGTGGTCCAGCCACCCAGCCTTAGGAAGGCAGGGAATCCTGACATACAACACTCATGGACCCGGGAGTTAACACTCAGTGAAATGAGATAGTCATAGAAAGAGACAGTCTTCAAGGTTTTACTCACATGAGCTCTAAGCAAACTCGATGCCCCAACCCCCTGCCTACTCCTGGCCCAGCAGAGTAGTGGAACCTGTGTTTCATGGTTTGAACAGAGTTCTGGAGATGGATAGAGGCATAAATGCAAATGCCCCCGATGATACTGAACTATACTTAGAAATGGATGAAGTGGCAAGTCTTATGAGACCTGTATTTCACCACACTAAAAAACAGAACGTGTGTGTGTGTGTGTGTGTGTGTGTGTGTGTGTGTGTGTGTGTGTAAGTGTATATAAAGTGTATATACTGGTGAGATCACACAAGATAAGTGCACAGTCATGTCACCTGTACCAGCCACACCAGGAGAAGCAGCCATGGGGTCCTCACAAACGGTACCCATCTTTAGATAGAGAAAAGACAACACATGTACTGGCTGGCCATATTCCCTTGTGGACTCCTTTGTAAAAAGATAACACACAAACTTTCCGGCCATGTTCCCTGTGGACTCCTGTCTGCAACTTCCTATGAATCTGCAGCCATTTAAAAATTAAATACCTAATGAAAAAAACAAGAACTAGGAAATGCCACACTTGTCAATGAAGTCTAACTTGAGGGAAACCGTGCCCAGAAAGGGATTTCTGCAGCTCTATGAAGGTGCTGAGCTGGCCTTGGCCTTGGGAATCTCTTGGGAACAGGCCCGAAACTTCCAGCAATGCAGAGTGCCCTCTGGAGAAGCTTTCTCAGCCAGGGAGGGAAGCAGGGGCTGCTGCCTTCAGAAAGCCTTGGCTTTCCCACTAGAGCACCGCTGTGGCTTCGACCAGTGATTCTGCACTGTTTAGCTCACACAGTACAAGTGGGCTCCCGGGAGGCTGGGTCAAAGAATAGGGAAATCAGATGTGTCATTCCATGGGTGGGACTTCCACAGGCCCATCTGAAGCTTGGCCGTGGGATTTTCCTATTCAGTGCCTCGATTTCTCTCTCGTGCTGGTCTCACGGCCAACTCTGTGCTTAACCTTTGACCTTGGCAAGGAAGCCTTGCCTTGTACATAGAGAAGCCAGGCTGAGGAGGAGAACCCTTGAGGATGCAGGGCACGCAGGCTAGCCTGGCCTGTAGTTCTAGGACACAAGGGACACAGGACTCAGAGCTTCCCCAGTTAACTGTTGGTAAATTCTTTCTGCCGATTGGCAGCCCAGGTCTTTACAATGTCTGCTTCATGGATTTCCCCCCAACAGTATAAAAACAGCGATTATCGCCATATCCCAGTGCACCCAGTATTGCAAGACAACATGCAAGTCGCCTTAGCCTACAAAAACCCCATTTTACAGATGAGGAACTGAGGCTTGCAGAGACTGGCCATCGGGTCATGTTACTCCAGAACATGGGAGCTAAGTTCTGACTGACCCAAGACTGACCCAGCTCCCAGTCATGCCACGGCCACAGCAGGGCACCTGCAAATTGGAGGATCATCGTAGTTGTCCTTATCTAGGACCAGGGCTTAGGACAGCCCCACAGTCATGTACAGGTTTGTGCCCTGGGTAAGTGACCCTGCTGCATCCCCCTTACGGGCCAGTCCAAGAGTGGCGTGCTAAGGAGGATCAAGCTACCAAGTTTTCTGCTGCTCATCAAGAGTCAGGCATGCCAGGCCTCCTTACTAAGTGCCCATGATCTCTCTGTCCTTGGAAGCTGGGTGCTCAATCCCAGAGGGCAAACTATGCAAGCAGGCCATGGGGAGGCCTCTGAACCTGGACGGTAGCTAGTTCCTGTGGCTCAGCTGCTCTCACCCAGAATAGCAGCCCTACCCAAGCTCACTACATGCACTTTGCCTCCTCAGCGCTGCCTCCCTTCCCACCTTCTGTATTTTTAAAGCTGCTTCCATCTGCCTGACAAAACGTGCCAATAACCCGAGCAACAAACACAACCCACAAGCCTACAGAGCTTGATCAGGGGTGAAAACACGGTGTGCGGCCCCTCCTCCCTTGTCAGGCCCGAAGCCTGCAGCCTTATCTCACCACAGGCCACATGGGCAAGCCTCACCTGCACCTCTGAGTCAGCATCCACATGCTGAAGCTGGAACCACGTGTCCCTGTTGTGGTAGCTCTGCAAGTCTTCCTTCTGGATGGCCACCTTGCCTGAAGCACAAAAAAGACAGTAAAGGCTGTGGAGGGGAAGCCGTGGAAACACAGAAGGGTTCCGGGAGGCTGGGTCCCGACTCCTTAACAAGGTTAAGATCTGGCTAGTCCACACTTCAGAATGACTTCGGTCAAGGCTGCAGGTCTGTCTGTTCATGTTAACAGCCCCTCCTACAAGCTAAATGACACGAGAGCCAGATTTTACAAATACTCTCCCAGCTTGCCTGCTATCTAAGCCACTGCAGGGGGCAGGCTTATAAGAGAAAGGGGTCAGCCTGTTGTTCCCTAGTGGCCACCAACAGCAGATCAGACTGTTCCAGCACCTTCCTGCTGCCATCCTTCCCATCACATGCAGTAAGGAATAAAACACCCTTTACAGGTTTGTGATACATTAGCAGGAGTGTGTGCCCACTAAGAGAAGCCGCAGAACGGGACACAAATGTGCATCTTTAATTTATATGTTCTGTGGCATATGTGTGTGAGTGTGGCATGTGGTCCTGCACGTGTGTCCAAAGAATAGTGGGTTGCCACAAGGGCACAACCTGTCCATAGGTCCTTCCTCCCTTCATGCCACCTGCTGGGCATTCCTTTGACTTTTTTCCACAGTGGGGTCCTGAGGCCTCTGACCACCAAAGGCAGTAACTGTGTGGCTTTTGCAAAACAGACCTTTGCCCACAGTCGGAACTCATTTTTTTTTTCTTTCTTTCTTTTAGTTTCTTGTGAGTAAGAACATATGAAACAAAAAATTTCATGAGGTTGAGCTCAAGTCTGTGAAGAAGGGTAATGAAATCCCTGGGCTCTGTGCTCAGCTCTCTGGACAGAGGGCGACCCTCTGAAGTTTTCAACTCGTAACAGCTACGTCCTCACGACTCTGCTTTCACTGGCTGGCACCAGCCTGAGGAGCACTGGTTCATGCGTGTGGGAAGGTGACGCAGGCCTCGTGCTTGGCCCATCCACACGGCGTCATCTCCTTCTCGTCTGCTCTTCTGTGCTGTGACGCAGTCAAGGACTTGCCCAGGAGTATTACATGTGCTTCCTGAACTCTCCCAGACACAGAACCATCTCTCCTCGAGCCCCCTCCCTCTCCAAGGTGCAGCAACTCGTGTGTTCCGGTGTGTTTTCTCTCACTGTGGACTTCTCCAATGGGACTATTTTGTGAGACACACACTTAGGCTGTTATATGAGGCAAACATTTATGGAACTGTGGCAACACAGCCAGGCTTTCAAGGGTAATATTTCATATTTTCTGGTGTGCCTGGCCCGTGCTTCTGTGAGGTAGTTGGGGATTGTTTCCTCACACTTGGTCTGGTACTCTCTTCTCTAGGAGATTCTACTGAAATTGATCTCACTTTGTGCTTCTAGAGCACACACAACCAGGTCCTTCAGGCCCCTCTTGATAAGAGAAACCTGTAACCTGGAGGCCACCATTCCTCATGGCCTGAAAGCAAGAGGCCATCAGGTCAGCCGCTAGGGGTGGCGAGAGCCAACAGAAGGCCACCAAGTGTCTGAGGTCCTGACAACACCTCTAATACCTCAGCGTACCCAAGAGCCTAAGCCAGCGACACTAGATCCTGAAGAGGAAAGACCTCAGAGAGAAACCAAAAACAAACACCACATCCTAAAAGGCCCTCAGTGCCTGAGAAAGCACCCCCAAACCTGAGAGAACATCAGATCCTGGGAAGACCCTCAGCATCTCTGAGAGATCCCTAAACATTCAAGAGGAACCCCCCCCCCCCCCCAGTGAAGGGACTGGAGCCTGGCAGTGGCCAGCCAAGACCTGCTGACGAGAACTGGCTTCTAGGATGTTAGCATTCTACACTCAGGAGGGCAAGCTCCCCTATTGTCTGGACTGAGGGCCCAGAGCCCTGCGCCAGGTGGAAGCCACAAGGAAGGAAGGAATCGGTCTAAATGGGAGGATAGCAGTCACCACACAATCAAGGTATAGTTTTCCCAGGAAACAAACACAGATTACAAACTACAAGCAAACTTCCAGCAGGCTCAGGCCCAATACTCTCAGGAGTCTATAGCAAAGATCATGGTCCTGAGAATGGTAAACTCCGTAGCTAAGGACTGGCGTACTTGGAACAGCAGATGGCTCCACCGTGAGGGGCCTGATGGGGAGTTTGCACACACAACGCCTGCCCACCCACAGGAAAACCACCTGCCCTACTTTCTCCCTTGCGAAACACCTGAATTAACAAATTTCCCTCATTCTTCGAAGTCATGACCCAATTTTTCCTTGGCATGTCTGGGATGCACATGGCTTGTTTGGAGCTGAGGAACATTCATGGTCTTGCCTCTCTCCAGGAGAGAGACTGCTGGCTGTGGCAGAGTTGGGGGTCTCCTGCCCTTGGCTAATGGAAGCCACAGCTAGCTCTGATATATGAAACAGGCAAAGAAAAGTAGCCCGCCTGCTACCCATTGGTCCTATCAACAAGTAGAATAGTTGGGGATATTGCACAGTTGGGAGAACAATTGCCCAACACACACGAGGCCTTAGATTCCATCTCCAGCATCACACAAACCATGAAGATGCACAGCAATGCATATTCATCTCGGTGCTCGGGGGGCGGGTGTGGAAGGACTGGAAATTCAAGCTCATCGGCTACATAGCGAGTTTGAAGTTATGGTAGATGAGACCTTGGTTAGGGAAGAGGAGGAGGAAGATGAGGAAGAGGAAGAGGAGGAGGAGGAGGAGGAAGAGGAGGAGGAGAGCTCAGGGTTCCTAGGGGTCATGGTTGAACTTGCCTGTGCAGGAGAGGAAAGTACACGGGAAGCCTACAGCAGAGACCAGGAAACACTCACTACATTGACACACAGAGTTTGTGTAGGAGGAGGGAGGAGGGAGGAGGGAGGAGGGAGGAGGGATGAAGAGCATAGTCCTCATGAGGGGTGTCTAGGAAGGGGAGGTGGAGCCTGGACACCCACAGAGCTTGCAACAGCAAGGTCAAAGCAGTCTGAAAACTGGGACCCTGTAATGTGTCCCCAACAGTTCACATCTATTTTCTATTTCTAATAGTGCAATGCAAGGCACAATGAAAACACCAAGATTCTCCAGCTGATTTTGAAAGTGAAAATTTGGTCCCACAGTCACTTCAGGTCCCCATCCCCACAACAGCTTAGGCAGTCCTGGGCACTCCTAACAGTGGCTTGTACCCAGGAGCCCATTTACAGTGGCCACCAGGCAGGCACACAAAGCTTTGTGAATCACAGCCCCTTCAGAGAGAGACTTATCGGGACCCAAAGTCAGGCTCTCTCACACGGACTTCTGTCAAAGCTTGAGACATAAGGTGAGTACAGACAGGAGCTATTCCAGATCCTAGTACATGCAACCAACTTCAATCATTTTCTTTACCCCATGCCACATCCATGATTATTGTTAGCTAGGGATAAATAAAAAAAATCAGGTGTCCAAGCTGTGTCACGCTAACATGCACCAGCAGCCAGTCACTGACAGGGACCAGCTGGAAAGTAGGGTACTGAGTTCTGGGGTGGCTCTCAGTTGGTGCCATCCAACCGTTACAGGGACCGTCTAATTGTCCCGAAGAATTTACAGATCAACGAGCTTCCCCTGGCCCTGAAAGCAGATACAGGAGGCCACACACACCAAGAGGACACTGAGACGTTCCACTCAACAAAAATTAAGAGACGCTTGACGGGAAGCGAAAGGTGTATGCAGGAATCACAACTGCGCAAATTAATCCTCGCGCCTAAGAAAAGGCCTGGAAGGAAAGACTCCTTGAGGGCTAGCCTAGGACCCTGAGCACCAAAGTCACCAACCCGGTTGTTAATGAGCTCCCAACAGACCTGTGCAACGTGACTAAATAAACTAATGGACAACACAAGTGTACGAAACAGCCAAGGTGTGCCATGTTAGAAAAGCACTATTGGTACGATTGGTCTCTCGGCTTTCCACTTTCCTTACATGATTAAGACAAGGAAGTGTCCACATGTGCACATCTGCATTCATGTTCATGCGCTCCTTCGGCACCCTGGCCATATGCCAAGCATGCACCTAAGGCATGAATACGATAAACAAATCCCTGTCTCCAGACATCTTATGGACAATGGGATGCAGACAAACACACAGGCGGGAAACCCTGACGGCAGATGTGGAGGGGCTGAGACAGTGGGGTGGGCAGGGCCGGGACTAGAGGTGAGTCACCAGAGAAGCAGTATGAACAGTAAATGAGAGGGAGAGAGAGTGGGGTAGGTGTGAGGAGTGAGCATGAGCTGCCTGTGAGCAGCGTGAGGTCGGGCACAAGAGCAAGCTGAGGGCTGGTGTGAAGGAGCTGAGGGCTGGTGTGAAGGAGCTGAGGGCTGGTGTGAAGGAGCTGAGGGCTGGTGTGAAGGAGCTGAGGGCTGGTGTGGTGTGAGGGAGCTGAGGGCTGGTGTGAGGGACAAAGTGAGGGAGGCGGAGGAAGCGAGTATCAAGCGGGTGTGAGGGGGTAAGGGGTCAGGTGTGAGGGAAGTGATGAAATACAGATAAGAAACACACATGGAGTTGGATGTGAAAGGCAAGGTGAGATGTGGTGTGAGGTGTCAGGTGAGATGTAGTATGAGGCATGAGGTCAGACATGGTGTGAGGAGTGAGGTGAGACATGGTATGAGGCGTGAGGTGAGGTGAGGTGAGGTGAGGTGAGGTGAGGTGAGGTGTGAGGTGAGGTGTGAGGTGAGGTGTGAGGTGAGGTGAGGTGAGGTGTGAGGTGAGGTGAGGTGAGGTGTGAGGTGAGGTGAGGTGAGGTGAGGTGTGAGGTGAGGTGAGGTGAGGTGAGGTGTGAGGTGAGGTGAGGTGTGAGGTGAGGTGAGGTGTGAGGTGAGGTGAGGTGTGAGGTGAGGTGAGGTGAGGTGAGGTGAGGTGAGGTGTGAAGTGAGGTGAGGTGTGAGGTGAGGTGAGGTGAGGTGTGAGGTGAGGTGAGGTGAGGTGTGAGGTGAGGTGAGGTGTGAGGTGAGGTGAGGTGAGGTGTGAGGTGAGGTGAGGTGAGGTGTGAGGTGAGGTGAGGTGAGGTGTGAGGTGAGGTGTGAGGTGAGGTGAGGTGAGGTGTGAGGTGAGGTGTGAGGTGAGGTGAGGTGAGGTGTGAGGTGAGGTGAGGTGAGGTGAGGTGAGGTGTGAGGTGAGGTGTGAGGTGAGGTGAGGTGAGGTGAGGTGAGGTGAGGTGAGGTGAGGTGAGGTGAGGTGTGAGGTGAGGTGTGAGGTGAGGTGAGGTGAGGTGAGGTGAGGTGAGGTGTGAGGTGAGGTGTGAGGTGAGGTGAGGTGAGGTGTGAGGTGAGGTGAGGTGTGAGGTGAGGTGTGAGGTGAGGTGTGAGGTGAGGTGAGGTGTGAGGTGAGGTGTGAGGTGAGGTGTGAGGTGAGGTGTGAGGTGAGGTGAGGTGAGGTGAGGTGAGGTGTGAGGTGAGGTGAGGTGAGGTGGGGTACAGAGAGTGAGGTGGGGTGAGGTGGGGTACAGAGATGCAGGCAAGCCTGTGTGCGGACTGAATGAAGAGAGGTCTTCCGTAGGGGAGGTGCAGGGCGATGGGAAGGGTAAGATAAGAGCAAAGTGGGATGAGCTGTGGAGGAACGTGAGGGAGGTGAGGAACAGGAGGTGACATGGTAGGTGTGAAAACAAGTGTGAGGCCCGAGGACGTAACCGGTTGAGTGTGAGGCGTGTGTGAGGTCAGGTCCAGGCAGCGGGGTGAGACGGGCGTGGAAGGCAGGGAGGGACGTGGGGTACAGGAGACGGGGTGAGGCCTGCGTGAGGGGTGGTGTCTGGTGTGAAGAGAAAGCAGCAAGGACAAGGTAGGCGGGGTGTGAGGGTCACGTGAGGGTCACGTGAGGGGCGAGAGACGTGAGTGAAAGGGTGTGTGGGGGTTTGAATGAGATAGCCCCAATAGGTGACTTCCTCATCTCAACGAACGGGGGACCTCAGACACCAGAGAGGGCCTCTTCCTACCTTGAACAGTGCAGTTCAGGCGGGCGTGGCATCCTCTGTCGTGGCAAACTCCGGTACTACCCTTTCACCGTTCTCTTACTTCGGGTACTCTTGGATTCAAGGGAGTACCAAAACAGTAACCACCCTTGGGCCCGCCCCCTCACCTGGGCTCATCACATGACTAGCGTCTGGGAGACTACCAGGAACGCTGCCTTCCTGAGGCCACCGGGAAACTGGGGCTCAGAGACACAGGGGTTAACGTGGACTTCATACGTGTCTGACTGGCCCCGAACCCTCTCCCTGGCCTTTTCATATCCCTACCACTACGCTGGGGTTAGGGATGAGAGGAGCCTGGAGACAGTGAAGAAGAAAGGTTCAGAGCCATACTTCCCTAGGATAGCTGGGAAGCAGTCTGTCTAGGGACTTTTGGGGACATGCTACATGCTAGCCTTAAGAAGGCCCTGATCGGTGTGTTCCAGATAGGAGTCTCCAGCGGCAAGCTCTTCTGCACATTGTCAGGACAATGCAAGAGGCCAGGCCACACAGGCAAGGCTCCACGCCACTCCCATCAGGAGTGACTCAGTGCCCTACGGTCCTGTTCAGGAAGGCTTCAGATTAAATGCTGCTCTCTTCCCAGTCAGAAGGGCAGCAGGTGCTTAGGAGAGATCTGCCATTTCGACCAGGAAGACAACACCCATTTCAGTACCTACCATTTCAGTACCTACCTATGATGGAATCCCTTCGGAAAACGTCTCTATCAAAAATGTAAAAGGACAGGTGACGGAAACTCCGAGGGATTTCACAGTAAAAGTCTTCTCCATAAAAGGGGCTAGACAAACAGACAAAATGCACATGGTTAGAATATAAGTGGATGAGTCCTCGCAGAGACTGACATGTGCAGGGAATGGGCCCGAAAAAGTCAGACAGCTCACTGGGAGCGGGGGTGGGGGTGGTCAGGAATAAAGCCATCTCCAGTATGTTTATCTACACATAACGGTAACCTCCAGGCTGTTATAAAGAGATCGGACGGGAACTGAGAGCAGGGGCAGCCTTCTTGGATGCATGGGAAGGGAAACACTCTCAAGTTTCGGATCCGCTCCTTTCCTGCAGAGACCCGTCTGCCCTTGCTTCTTGTGAGGAGAGGACCCAGCCCTCCAGGCTGACTCCTGCTGTTCCCGTGGCTCATTGGCCCCCTTGTGAGTCATCCCACAGCTGCAGCAGCCCTACAAATGGAAAGTTAAAATAAACCGAAGTTCTAATTAAAGGGGCAGAAAGCCAGAGGACTCTGTCACTAAACAAACTTCCCATTGTTCTGGGCTAGGAAAAACTGGCTCATGACACCGTGAAGACGCCACCGGACCTGGCGAGCTGCGAAGGAAACCCGATGACTTGAGGGCAGACATGGGGCTGGGCTTAAAATGAGATGTGATTCCAATTCCATGCATGGTCATGGCTGAGGTCCAAGCCAGGAAGGGTGACTGTGGAAGGGGGGACCAAGGCAGGGTGTCACCATCGGGGAAAGCGGCAGGACAGCACAGGAGGGAAGGGCCATTGGCATCCACGTGCAAGGACCTGCTCACCACCACAGACAAAATGAACTCACATCACACACGAACCTAACGGCTAAACCTACAAACTTTCCAGGAGTTCATGGGAGCAAAGCTGTGACCTGGAGTTAGGTTAGATGTGATATCATAAGTATGACTGCTTAAAAAAATAGTTAAGTTGGACTAACAGAACGTAAAACATTAAGATTTATGCTGGGGACTGGAAGGACGGCTCAGTGTTTAAAAGCACTTGCTATTTTTTCCAGAGGATCTGAGTTCAGCCTTAATATCCACATTGGGCAGCTTACAACAGCCTATAATTCCAGCTCCGGAGTAGATAACACCCCTTTCTAGAGTCTCTGGGTATCTACACACCAGACACATGTCTTACACACCCCTCCCACCCACACACAAATGAAAAATAAAAATAAGTCTTTATGCTTTAAAATATGTCATTAAGAGCATAGACAGGAGGAACTAGGGAAGAAAATATCTATAACTCAGTTATCTGACAAAGGTTCTGTGTCCACAATAAGAACATTTACACCACACTTAAGCCAAATGGCCAAGGAGCATGAAAAACGCCAACTATCATTATTAGCTGTTGTGATTTGAATGTGCAACGTCTCCCCCAAAGGTCCTATGTTCGAACACTTGATTCCCACTGTGGGAGGTTATGGGGCCCTTCGGGGCTATTGCCTCGCTAGCACAAGGGGGTCCCTGAAGGCAGGCCTCTGCTTCCTGATCTGCCAGATGTCAAATGGCAGCTGCTTCCAGCAGGTGTATTGCCATAGTAACCAGACATTGATCACAGGGAAATACAAATTAAAGCAGGAGACGCAGGTGAGCCTTCCACCCTGGCCTCTGGGTGGGACAGCAATACTTAGTGTCCCCCCGCCCCTCTGGGTCAGAGAAGGAGCCCACACACCTTCCTTCTCACGCCAGGGCTGTAGACCGACAGCTCCATCCGTATATAGCAGCGTTTAGTATAATTTGTCAGAAGTGGGGTGGAGTTTAGTTAAGAAACTACCTCTTTGCAATGGAAGCAAAATCCTTGAAGAGAAAACGAAGATGCTTAAGTTGTTTCGAGCATTTTAGGTACAGAGTAGTAGTAACTTAAAGACAACAGGGAATATCACTCTATCTTTCATAGAAGCGGGATGCCCAAGGACTTCCACCCAGAGTCCCTTAGGTTAATGATGCTTTTTAAGGGAACTGCACTTAGCCTCTGTGTTCATGTGAGCCTTTGATTCTCCTGTATGTGTGCCAGACACAACAACAGAGCAAGGCCTCGTGTAGACCTCCATCCCCAGCCTCCTTGCACTGGGCACTGATCTCTTAGGTCTATTATCCTCTCTGGAACTGAGAACCTTAAAAACACTGCGTTTTCTACATGAACATTCCTGAAGCCCTGGGAGACAGAACCTCCCGGTCAGAAGTCTATATATGTGTATGGGTGCAGAAGTGTAAATAATCCTGTCTGTGTACCTCTGGGTGTGGTATGTGTACACATGCCCATAGATGCAGGTGTGAGTGTGCGTGTTTGTGGACACAGATGTGTGCAGATGTGTATGGGTACCTGTGAATACGTCTGCATGTATACCTTCATGTAGGTATCTATGTACTTGTACCCTGAGTGCAGCTGTGTGCCCCATATGCATATGTCAGCCCATAAAGTGCATGTGTGAGCCACAGGCATGTGTCAAAGCACAGACCATGCATGTCTCTCCATAATACACTGCCTTTGTAGTGTGGGGTAAAACCTATCCACCTCCACATGAAGCCACAGATGCTGGAAAATGATGAGATTTTTACAAACAAGACACCTCTTGATTACTATCTATGAATGTTCCAAGAAGATGTGTCATGGTGGAAACAGCCCATGCTCCACAGGCTTTGGTCCAAGAACAAGAAAAACTATCGTCAACCCTAAAATTCAAAGAAGGGAACACAGAACAAGCCCAGACAGGTACTTTGTCATCCACCAGAAACCTCAACAGCCACAAAAACTGCTGAACGGTTCCATTTAAGTCAATAGTAAAACATTTGGTTGTTTTTTTTTTTTAAGTATGAAAGAGTTCCTCAGCATATACCTGTGTCAACACTCAGAAGGATTGATGCTGAAGGGGCTATTTGGGTTAAGACACTTGGATATCCCACCTTAAAATCTAGCCTGGGCTACATAGTGAGCCCTAGGACAACCTGGGCTATATGGTGAGACACTGTCCCAAAACAAATAAATAAATAACAAACAAACAAAATCCCACACAAAATAAAACAAAATGGCATGAAATCAGAGCAGAAATAAGGTGATTGAAACTACTAGAAAAAATTATGAAAAGATGAGACAAAAGGTCACTTGTCTGCTCCACTGGGCCTGCTGGGATGCCCTTAGCTCATTGGAGGCATGCTCAGTGTGAACAGTAAGATCTCAGCCCCTTTCTTTTTCCCCTTTGCTTCCCTGACAGACAGTAAATTTCTGTTCCATCACGTGTTCCTGCCATGATGTCTTTCACACAGCCCCAGGACAACCGGCCAAACAGTCATGGACTAAGTGTTAGGATTACAGGTGGATGTTACCATGTTTGCCATTCTCTAATTCCATGTAACTCTTAAATTTAAATTTTACTAGTAAACTTGTGAGTCACCTCAAAACTCTGGAAATTCAGGTGGGACGCTGGCAGACGAGGGGATGGTTTTACTAAGTGAGGAGCTAGTGTGTGCAGGCTAAATTCCTACGAACTGGCTGAGCTGGTAAAGGGGGGAAAGTGAGCAACAAAGGTAACCCCTTTCCTGAGGAGCACGGTGCCCTTAGAGAATGAAGAACTCATTTTGCTGAGCCTGCAGAGAGGGCTGCTTCCCAAGCAGACAATCCCCAGAGCTTTGAGGTCTGACCACTGCTGAGGAGAAGAGGCCATGGAGGCTGGCCTGGCCGAGCTGGTGTTAGTTTCCATGGGAGGCAAGGGTTCCATAGAGAGGCAGATCCCACATCCCTGACTACAGTTTACTCAGCTTTCTTTTTTTAAAGACAGCGTGGGTGGGTTGTTTATTTAACATTTACTTATTGCATGTGTATGTGTGTACATGTCCCATGGTAAGCATGTGGAGATCAGTGGGCATCTTGGGGTCAGTATTCTTCTACTATGTAGGGTCCAGGACTCAAACTTAGGTCGGCAGGGTTGGTGGTCAGCACCTTTACCCCCTCCCCAACCCATAATTCATTCAGTTTTTTTAGACCCCTGGTTTCTTTGTGGAAAATAATAGGGGAACCAAAACCCACAAAACTTCCTACTCTCTGGCACCACGGCTGGCAGTTGTGGTCTCAGCCCAATGAGAATGAGGACTAGCATCCTCCAGCACGGAGGCTTGCAGGGCATTGGGGACCCTGATCTGCGGCCACACGAGCACCTTCAAACCACAAGCAAACGCTGTAGACACATGGGTTCCTCAAGCCCAAATGAAGGCAGGAAGTGGGGTCAGCTAGGTAAGTTGTACTGGGCCATTCCCTGGGGTGTGCATGGCCCAGCGAAGCTACCTGACCTAGAGCAGAGTCCACGGAGTCCCAACTCATGCCCAGCCACAGGGTGATGAGGTAGATGAGACTCCAGGGCAGGTGGGTCAGTGGAAACAAAGTGTCCACAACGATATCTAGCCACAGAGCTGCTGTGAGCGTGACTAAGATGACCCAGGCTCTTGCCCAAGTCTAATCCTGAGCATCGTTACGAACCAGCCTTGCAATTCCCATGCCTGCTGGGAAATTAAATGAGAGGATGCAGCTAATTGCCCACCTCACTTACACTCCTGCCCGGCAGTCTAGTCACAAACGGGACCCCCAGCCACTATCCTGGGCAACAAGCAGCTTAAGCTTCGCCAAAAACTCTGGGTTGAATGTCCCTGGAACTCCACATACTGGAGTCTTGTTCCTACGACGAGGTATTAAGAGGGTGGGAATGTAATCTAACTACAGTGTTTAGGAGTGGGGCCCTTTGCAAGTGATCGGGAGTAGATAAAGTGAGCTGGGCACATTGATGTCTTCCTGTAATTCCTGCTGCTTGGGAGACCAAAGGATTATCAGTGCCAGACCAGCCTGGGCTACACAACAAGGCACTGTCAAAGGCTGGAAGGCAGGGAGGAAGGAACACAGATAAGGCCATGATTGAGCCTTGGCTCAAGCAACAGGACCACACACATGCACTCACACATACACCATGTACCTGCCTGCCCCATCATGATGCTGCTGCTGCCTGGACACCCTACCATCCAGACAGCTGCCACCCAGATTGAACCAACCAAACTACCCTCTTCGCTTTACAGTCCGCCCCGGGTGTTTCAGAGAGTCTGTAACAACTCACACGATGCTGCCCCTTAAGTCTAAAGAGATTTCAATTGTTACATTTAGAATTAAGTTCCTGCTCACTCAACAGCTGCATGTATGTAATCTAGGGCCACCAGACCCAGCGGAGCCGGAGCACGGAGAAGCAGTGGGCACACAGAGAGGAGCCCACTGACTTGCCCCTTTGGGCCAGCGGCTAAGAAAACCTCAGGCTGATGTGTGGGGTGGGAAATGGGGGCTCACTTGGGCTATTAGTGGGATGAACTTTGCTCTAGACATGGGTGCCACACCACAGCCCTGTCTCTGCTCCAGAGACAGAGAAGGCAGACGGGGTGAATACCCACTTGTCAGCTATAAATCCTCCAGCAAACCGCTTTGTCGCGGAGAGTGGCCTCAGATTCTCTGGTGTTTGCTGAAGGTGGGTGTGAGATTGGCATCAGCGCTCTCCTTAGCCAGCGTGGGATGTCACTGAGAGAAACAGAAGCCTCTGCATGTAGCACTCCACAGTCACCAGGCACAGCAGAGATGGCCCAGCTGTCCCAGCTCTGGCTGAGAGGCAGGTCACAGCCGGGGTAGCAGGGACCCCAGGCTGAATGATAAGAGAGGCTGAAGCAAGACCGGACCAGGTGTCAGCCTCATGTCTCACAGCTCAGCAAACCTTCTCTTCAAAGTCAGAAAATATCCAGGAAAGTGCTATTTTTTTGGGACAAATTAATTCACAACTCAGTTCATGTGCAAATTTGGAGAACTGCCCATGTGTCCCTCTGTTATATTCCCCAATTTGTGGGCTTTTGGAAACAGGAGACATCCACGACAAAGAATGTTTCCTTGCATTTTAACTAACATTAAGATATTAAGTAATATCTTTTTTGGAAATGAGAAATAAAATTAAATTACAGATAAAATAAAAAAGAATAAAAATCTATTATGGCTACATCCTTTAAAACATTTACTTTTATGGCCTGGTTTATCGTGACAGTTCGTGCCTTTAATCCGACCACTCAGGAGGCAGAGGCAGATGAACCTCTATGAGTTTGAGGCCAGTCTGTTCTATATAGAGAATTCCAGATCAGTCAGGGCAACACAGTGAGACCCTGCCTCAAAAACAAACAAACAAAAACCAGCATACTAAGACAGCCGAGGTGGCACACGCCTTTAATCCCAGCACTCGGCAGGCAGAGGCAGGTGGATCTCTGAGTTCGAGGCCAGCCTGGTCTACAGAGCGAGATCCAGGACATCCAGGACTACACAGTCTCAAACCCTGTCTCAAAAAACAAAACCAACAAAAGCAAAAACAAACAACAACAACAAAAACACACTAAGACGGCTATGACCACACACTACATTCAAGGTGAGGCCCTGGGGACAGAAAGGCTAGCACCAGCTCTGGCGGGGAGATGGTCATGTGCACGGTATCAGGAGAAAGACAATTCTTCATTGTCACCTACAGCTGCCAGGTGACCCATAGCTCCACTCCTAGGTATACACACACCTGAGAGAAATGAAATCTCAGCAAATGAGAACTTACACACAAATGTTCCGAACACATCAGAAAAAAAAAAAAAAATTGGGAAAACCAGGCATCATGGTGCACACCTTTGATCCTGGCACTCAGGAGGCAGAAGCAGGCGGATCTGAGTTTGAGGCCAACCTGGTCTACAGCCAGGGCTGCACAGAGAAACCCCGTCTGAAAAGAACATCGAGGAAGGAACAGCTCCATCAGCAGATGGTGTGGAACTCAGCCCTATGTGTGCGACAACACAGATGAATCCTGAGACACTGGGTGAAGATGAGCCCCACACAGAGCTCCACCGCGCTATGAGACGCCTCGGGCGCCAGGCATGGGGACAGGGTGACAGTCACAGGAACCACACTTCTTCTGGAAAAGTGAGATTGTCTTCCGAAAGCGACGGTAGTGATGGTTACACGGGCGTGTAAAGTTACCAAAAGCCACGGAGCTGAGATTTTAAATGGCTGAATTATATGATCCGGAAATTATATTTCAATAAAACTATTTTTAAAACAAAAATATAGCCAGATGTCAGGAAACTAGAAACTAGAATTAACATTCTGGGATAAGACCCTCCTAGAATATTTTGCCTTAAATATATACAGATAGAGAAATGGAAACAGATTTTCAAGGAAAAAGGGGATTGCCATACATGTTCTGACACAGCTTTTCCTCAGCATCATCCTGACGGCCACTTTCAGGATAAGCAAACCTAACACCCCGGGCCAAATGTCCCCATGGCCACCAACAAAACCACCAGCCTCACTTTCCATTGGCTTTCCCTAACCTTCACAGCGAGAAGCAGCGTGACAGCCCACACCCAGACAGTGGGGTCTGCATGGCTCCTGCCGGCTCCCACAGAACCACTCTGACCCAGGATTGTTGGTAGAGAATGCTCTAAACTTCTGGAGGCATCATGCCACAGACCCTTCCTGAAAGCGTGAACTGGCTCACGTCTCAGCATGCCAGGTCACATCAATATAGTTAAAGTTTGCTTGTACAGGAGTGTGGTATACCCATCTCCAAGCTCCAAAAAATAAAGTTGACTCAGTTGATAGCAAGGGGGGTAAAAGGAATCAAGAAATTACTTAATTCGAAGTGTTTAAATTACAGATGAGTTTGAGATTCTTCCATATATTTATGAGCTTTTAAATGTCACTCTTCTTAAAGACTTCGGCCTGTTTTCCATTAGTATCTCCCCCCCACCCTCCCTCTAAGGATATTGATCCATTAGGAATGTTTGAATCTATGTTCCAATAATTCTGAGCATAGGAGGAACCCTTTTAAAGGAAACACACCCCACATCTGCAGACAACTTTCTTACTAGTGGGTCACTTAAGACCCTCTACCTCCTACCCTCAAGCTTCACTAGCAGAACTTAGGCCTCTCACCTACTGGGCCATGGCTGCCCCAACCTTACATAGTGTGCCTTCAATGAAGACCTGTGGGAGTGCCCACAGCAAGCTCCTCCGGCTCAGGCAGAGACACCCAGGCCGTGGTGAGCTGCACGCCAGGTTTCCTCCCGTGTCGGATGCTAAGTATCAGGCTAGAAGCAGGAGGAACCAGGCACACAGCATCAGGACCTCAACACCCTGCGCTCTGGGTTCTCTCATCCTTGGGAGTCCACTGTGTCCCTTCCTGGGCATCAGAGTTTAAAGCATATTTTCAAAAGAAAAAGGAAACAGGCTGAACATGAGGGAGGACATTCCTCTGCACCCTCCCCCCAGAGCTTCCCCGTGGACAAAGTCTCCTTTCTGGGGCCCTCAAAGGGGCACACAGGGAGGGTGCTTCCCTTCCCAGGCACGGCTTAGCCACAGTTGTGTCCACACAGACTGCCTTTGTCCAGGCCACAGCCAGTGGCAGGAGAGGCATGATACTGCTAGCCAGGCAGCCCCCATTTCAGCTCAAGGGCTCCAGAAACCTCTTTCCCAATAAAGAAAAGACCCACAGGGAAGGGCTGGAGTCCTCACTCCTCCTTGCTGTTTGACAAGAGGAAATTAATCTAGCCAGAAGCTTCTGCCTTGAGGCCACCAGAATGACAGACATGCTGTCTTTCACTTCATCAAAAAGGAAGAAGCCGGGGCTCAGCGGAGGTTCACAGAATCAAGGGACTTTCATCCAGAAAAGCTGACAATGGGCCATTATCCCCTAGTGGGGCCTCTGGCAGGAGCCCTCTGAATCCCTTCTCTCATGGTCCTCCAACTTCTCTCCCCCTCCCGCTGCCCATCGGACTGGGCACAGGGCTCACAGAAGCCTCACTTGGGACCTGCAGAGAAACCACCAAGTCTTCCTTGAGTCATTTCCCGACATCTACCGCTGCCCCACCCCATCCCAGCTGCATGCGCCTCGTGACAAGTGACATTGGTCATGAGAAAATGATAGAGCCGGGTCCCCAGTGTCCTCCCTGGAGCAAGTTCCTGGGCCTATTTCCCAACATCGTGAGCGAGCTAGCGGGCGGGCAGGATGGGGACTTAAGGGGAGGGGTGGGGCGGGGCCGTGTGGAGAAGGAGCATGGAATCAGGGTGGGTCTCTGGGAGCCTGGTCTTTGTGCCCCAGTGTCTGAGGAGGTGCAGACAAGGCCAGTGGCCAGGAGGACTTAGGGCAGAAGCCACGTGACTCTTGGGCTCTTGGTCCCATGGGCTGGAAGCGGCTCTTTACCAAGATTCCAGCCTGTTTGTTTCTCAATGGCCGAACATCCAGCTATGAAACAGGCACTGGGTTCGTCACTAATTAAAAGCCAGATTAAACTTTCACTAAAGCCCACAGTATATCAAATGTCCCCAGGAGATAGGCTGGGGGTAGACGGAAGCTTCAGGGCATGGAAGAGCCCTGGGAGGGCAGTCTGTTCCAGAAGGACCTCAGCGAACAGAGGGACTCTGTTTCCCTCTGAGTTGAGGGAAGCCTCCCTGCTTTGCACAACTCTGCCTTAGGTCCCCTGGATTAAGATTCTTAAAGCATCACAGGCATCCAGGAAGGCAGGGCAGTTCAGACTTAACCACTGGTGCCCTTGGGAAATTGCTACCAGAATCGCCCACAGAGAATCCACAGAATGTGGCAGCGGAGGAGGAAAAGACACCCATCATCCAGTAAGAAACTGAAAGCCATCATTGGTGGCTCTCAGACCACTTACACATCTACAGAGGAGACTGGGAACAGTGTGACCCTGAGGTCAGGTCATGGTGCTTCCATACCAGGCTAACTTTCCTGCCTGGTGCCCTGTTAGACCATTGCCTAACACCCCAGGGCTCTGGCAGGAAGCCTGCAGTTCTCTGGCTGCAGGGTACCAAAGTGTAGTTAAGGCGTGGGGTAGGGTTGTTTATCTTGACACCCTGGAACATAGATCTGCACAGATTTTGAGAGCGGGAGCCCCGAGATGCCTTCAGACAGCACGCCATGCTGCTTTCTCAGCCAGCCAGACCAGGGTCACAGAGCGAGCACTTCAGTGAACGGGATGGCCGAGTGGGCGGCCCTCCCAGAAGAGGTCAAAGTGACAGCTTTACGAGGTGGGGAGCGAGGGGAGGTTTGTGTGGTGGCTGGATAAGACAGTCCCCACAGTAGTTGAATGCTTAGTCACCAGGGAGTGGGGCTGTTTGAGAAGGGTTAGGAGGTGTGGCCTTGCTAGAGGAGGTGTGTCACTCACTGAGCTTGGAGGTTTCAAAAGCCCATGCCAGATACCGTGTCTGTCTGTCTGTCTCTCTCTCCCTCTGTCTTTCTCCCTCCACGCCCCTGTCTGTCTGTCTGTCTCTCTCCCTTTGTCTTTCTCCCTCCCCGCCCCTGTCTGTCTGTCTCTCTCTCCCCGTCTTTCTCTTTCTCTTCCCCCATTTCTCTCCCTGCTCCCTGTGGAGCAGCATGTAACACTCTCAGGTAATACTCAGCACCATGCCTGTCTGCTTCCTGCCAGGATGATAATGGATTGAACCTCTGAAACTGTAAGCCAGCCCCCCAATTAAATGCATTCTTTTCTAAGGGTTGCCTTGGTCGTGGGGACTCTTCACAGCAATAGTACAGTTGACTGAGACAGTTCGCTCTCAACATCACGAGCATCTCTTTCAGGTGGGACGTAGCCTTCCACAATACGACTTTCACTGGGAAGAGGTGGGGCCAGCGAGCTGGGCTTGCTCTCCCTAGTGTGTGCCTCCAAGAGCTAACAGTAGCGGAAAGGGATATATCAGACAGTATTCTCCCAGAGACACTGGCTCAGGAGGGAGGGCAGACGCTGAAGCCCCATCTACACATAGGAAAGACACAGAGCGGACTCCAAGAGAGTGTCCATAAAGTGAAAAGGGGGCAGAGAAACTCAGCTCCCTCTCACCTTGCACATATACTGTGTGACTCTGCATTGAGTCCAGGCACACAGAAGGACTCACAGTGAGTGCATTTTGTGAGCACCCTCCCAGGGAGGGTACCACGAGCAGTTCCTGCTGGGCTCACCAGCTCTGCCAGGCTGCATGCGCGTGCAGTCAGAACACCCTTGCACACTTTCCAGTTCAGACTTGTGGTTCTGCTGAGTCTTCGGTTCCTGCGGCAACGCCGCCAAATCAATATCTCATCTAAAGGGTGATGCTGATGCTGGAGGGCACTGTTGCCATGGAGATTTCTGCTTCTGGAGGTTGATACCAGGAACGTGTTTGACGGGCATAGCTGCCCTCTGTGCAGCGGCAGTCACACGATGGGAATGGTGGTGTCTGGCTATAGGCTCTCAGTCTGGACCGGGGGGGGGGGGGGGGCTGTGTGTCTCACTGGCTCTGTCCCACTACTCATCATTATCACAGTGGCCATTGGGTCAGCCCCTCCCATCAACAGCTGCTGCTGGGTCCAGCCCCCGGCCCCAAGGCCACACCAGAACCTAAGCAGGACCCGGGCCTTTCAGGCCTGGCTACTCTGTGCCCTTCCCCAATCCTGAATGCCCACCTAGTGAGCTATGCCGCTGTTACCGCACTGGCCTCCACTTCTCTAGACTTCCTGCATTTCCAGTTTCTACTTCAAACTGGCCTTCGGCTTCCTCTTCAGCTCTGTCTAGGAGCAGTTTAATTCCTTCACCAGGTTTTCCGTTGAAGCTGTTGCACTGTCCATTCATATACGGGCTACTTTAAAAGAATGTTCCTGATGGCCTTCCGTCCCCCTGCCGTGTGTCCATCTGTGGCCTCCCCAGTGGCTTGTCACCCAGCCATTCCTTCACTGACACACTCACAAACACGCTTTCTTTGTACACATGCTGCTCCTATGGGACATTCTATGGAACTTTTTACACGAAAACTCTTTGAGATTTGGACTGAAATGGATGATTGGATTTGCTTTGATGAACACTTCATGGCCTGAGCGGACGCTGACCCAGTGTGGACCTAGAACACATGGATTGAGGCTTTTGGGCCACAGATGTGGACTTGGCACCTACCAGAGTCACTTCTTCCACAAGTCACTGGCACGTGTAGCCCAATGCAGGGTGCCAGCCTGAAGGTCTACAATGTGAGGAGGGCTGCTCAGCTACACATGAAGCGGCCACACAGACCCACACTTGAAGCTCTTGCCGTAGTGCCTGTGTTCACTAGTGGTTACCAGTTTGTACTCGTAACAGGACCCAGTTTTCAGCTGGCATATTTCATCTGTAGCCTGAGGCATGCTGGGAAGATGGGGACAAGGAAGGGAAGAGCCCCTCACCTCTCACCCCAGAGTCTGGCTCAAGTCTCTCACCAGATGAGAATCAAAAGTTCCAGGACAATTAAAACTTTTTCTCAGCTGGGCGGTGGTGGCGAACGCCTTTAATCCCAGCACTCGGGAGGCAGAGGCAGGCGGATCTCTGTGAGTTCGAGGCCAGCCTGGGCTACAGAGTGAGTTCCAGGAAAGGCACAAAGCTACCCAGAGAAACCCTGTCTTGGGGAAAACAAAGCAAAACAAAACAAAAAAACCTTTTTCTGTGAAGGCTGCAAACCCAGAGACTTTCTTTTACGTAGAGTTATTTCAAGTAAGAATATTTAAATAGCAACAAACTTTGAGCAGAAAGGACACCACCCTACAAATTTATCGGTGAGTTGGGACTGTGGGGGCATATTAAGGTTTTGTCAGGAAGACAGGACACAAGAACTTACTGGATAAGGCAGACCCTGGAAGGATGTAACTCCGCCTCTTGGACCCCAAAGGACTTAACACCAGCACAGCAATTACCCCATAACCAACTGTCTGGTGTGGGAATCAAGGACCAAAAGGCAGAATTTCTAACCTTCCCAGGAACTTTACCTTGGCTTAATCCCCACTGTTGACATGGCATGCTAGAATTGCTGTCTGTCTGTCTACCTGTTCACCTGTCTGGGCCCGTGGCAGTCCACCTGTCCACACGTTCATTCATCTAGACTAGGTCAGTCCCTTCACTCACTCCTGAAACTCAGTTCTGATCTCCCAGCCTGACTCTTGCACAGCCGTGGGGCTTCACCTCAGTTTGTTATTATACCAACAGACTTATTTGCACTTATATTAGCTTCCCTGTTCTCAAGACTTCTGAAACCAGTAAACTCTGCTGCAGCATATATACATGCATGCATACATCTATGTGTATACGCATGCAGATACACACATGCACAAGTACACGTGTGTGATATGTGATGTTTGAGAGTTAATATTAGTAATGAAGCATCATCTTCACCAACCCCACAAGACATTCTTCAACACAGACTTGTATTTTTCTGTCTTCAGTTTCATTTAAAAAAAAAAAATCAAAGCATGCATAAATAACAACACAAGCAGCTGTAACGGGGAGGGGGGGGCTCAGCAGGGTGGCTGCAGGGCAGACAGAATTGAGTACACCATCCACCTCCCTCAGGGGCAGGCAGCATTAGCGCTTTCCCAAAAATTAAGCTCATTAAAGTCATCAGGACACGCTGTTTGCTCCCACTTGAAACAGCAATAGGCAAGGATGTAATTCAGCTGCTAAAAATGCTCTCAAAATCAGAATAGCGTTTTGAAACCACACAACCCGTAATTCTAAACCCAAAAGGTGGAGTCCCTGGCGCAGCGCTGTCGCCTTTGATCTTGAAGAACCGCAAAAGAGGCTCGTGCGCCGGCCTTGATGACAGTCTGGGCTCCTTACCGGCACCCACGGGATGCTAATGGCTTTCTTGCTCTTCCCCTCTTATTCTCCAGTCACTGCTGTGAGTTCTAAGATATCACTTCCTGTCCCCACATGCTCTTAGCCACAGCCCAGACCCTCCACAGACCAGGCGCTTTTGGTAAGGCAAGGTCTGGGTCCCAGAATGCTGGGGCAGACAACCATGCTGAAAATTCATGCTGGAGACCAAAAGCTCTCATCCCGAACCACAAACTAACAAGTTAGAGCTCCGTTACATTCCCGTTCTCCTTGGCTGACCCTTCCTTACTCAAAGTATGCCAATAAACGCTTTCTAGGCCTTTCTCCTCAATCAACAACTCTGTGTACGGACCATGTGTCTCAGAACATTTTTTAAAGAAATATGGTGTTGGAGGAGGAAGCTTTAAAATATTTCCTTTCTTAAAATTCTTACCTTTTCTTTTCTTTTTTTTTAAATGTATGTATATGAATGTTTTGCCTGCATGTATGTATGTGCGCATGTGCATGCCTGGTTCCCAAAGATGTCAGGAAAGGGTACCATCCCCTGGAACTGAAGGTAAGGATGAAGGCTGTACTAGGAACTGAACCCAGGTCCTCTGCAGGGACAGCAAATGCTCTTAACTGCTTAGCCATCTCTCCAGCCTCATTTGCAGACTTTCTCAAGAAGCTCTTTTCATGTCCAGGGGGAAAGAAATGGCCCCAAGAGTTTCCCATGCTTTGAGGCCCTGCAGATCAGGAACACTATCTCTTCCTCTCTCTCTCTCTCTCTCACACACACACACACACACACACACACACACACACACACACACACAAAACAAACAAACAAACAAACAAAAAAACCCTCCATGAGCAGCCTGGCACAGACAGGCAGATGCGGAACCAGAACCAATAAAAGAGCAGTGGACATTACCAGAGTGACTTCTCTACAATTTTGGTCCGGAAAACCTCCTCCTGGTCCAGGTTCACTGTGCAGTAGCAATCCCTCATCTTGTTTGGCCCCGGGTAGGAAGGAAGATTCTTGGCTTCACCTGAAGAGTAAAAATGTGACACACACCAACTTAGCACAGAAGGTGCAACATCCTTCACCATCCTCCACATCGTTCACCTACCCCAGGACGTTCAGCACAGTCACCAGACACACACACACACACACACACACACACACACACACACACACACACACACCTGAACCGTGGCATCATGTCATGGGGAGGTGCGTGCCTTCGCCTTGGACACTCATTCACTCTTCATATGGTTTTCTTACGAGTCAAAAGGTTGCCTAGGATGAGGTTTGTCACACGGGCACCCACCTCTAGAGCAACCTAGGAGCGTGAGGACCCCTAGCTTTGGGACTGGAGATTATTCTGTTTGTTTGCCCACATTCGTCCCTCTAGTCTACAAAAAACTTGGATCAAGGTAAGATGCACACAGCGTGCCTCACCACAGCCATCTCTAAGCATAGTAAGCGGGTACGTGTGGTCACACTGCTGTGCACCAATGCCTCCATCTACCCACGGCTTCCATCTCGCTTTGGACCGCTGCCTCTTCCAGCGGGGCCTCTTCATGCCTCCCTTATACATCCCCTGCACCTTCCCAGCACCCACCGTCCTCCTTTTTACCGCTGGGACACTGATAGCTCTGGGGGCTGCCTTTGTGAAACCATGTGGAGCTTCTGCTTGTCCCCAGGGTGGCACCCCCGGGAGGCAGTGGAGCCTTTGGGAACAGGAGGCTTTGGATAGTTGTTGAGGTTGTGCCGTTGAAGGGGTTGTGAGACCCTGGTCTGTCTGCCCTCTTTTGCTTCCTGGCCACAAGGTGAGCGCTTTGCGCCACCACTGTCCTGACCATCCCACTAGAGGCCCAGTGTCATGGATCCACACTATCTTGGCTTGTAACCTCCAAACTGTAGAGCATATCAGGATTGTCTTCCTTTCAAGGTTTCCTTTCAAAATGTTGCATAGACAACATTTTGTCCCTTCATGTGTCAAGTGGCTTTTTCATATTTAATTTTATTACTATGGTAAGGATAGCAATAACCACAAGGACTCATTTTCTCATTCACAAAATTAAACTCTGAACTCCAACCACGATTTGCCAGTTGGGAAAAAAAGTCCAGAAGAAGCCTGCAATGGCCCCTACTTCCCTTCCACGGGCCGCTCTTCGTCTGAGAAGCCCTACAAAGGTTCTGAGTGTGTCTGGAGATTGTAGGAGACTCTGAGGCAGCCTGTGCCAGCAGGGCCTGCAGAACATTCTTGCCATACTGCAGTAGACTGCCCCTTGGTAGGTCTAGGAGATTTTCTAAGCCCAGCCATTGGCTCCTGGGCCAAAAGCACAGAACAGCTCTGGAAGTTGCCCAGGCTATGGGTGAATGAGGTGAACAATACAAGCAGTGGCTTCCATCCCAGATTTCACTGGTACCCATCTAAGTGCAGCCAGGTGAAGAAGCACCTCTGGAACTCCCTTGCCTTCTAAAAGGCGTCAACTGTCTGAACCATTTTGGTTCTAAAGGCACCTTGCACCAGATACCCATTGGTATAGAGGGAGGCAAGACATCATCCCAAAGGCACCTTGCACCAGATGCCCATTGGTATAGAGAGAGAGAGGCAAGACATCATCCCATCACATTGGCATAAGGGAAGCTGGGAGGTTGGAGACTCAGTTTGCAATGTTCTGATGTTGTGTAGCAAATTTTTATGAGTTGAAAACTTCTATCCTGAAAAAGGGCTCCTTAAGACTCTGGAAGTTCTAAAGGGAAGCTCATGAAAACTCAGGAAGTAAACAACTCACAAGTCTCAGGAAGTCCCTGAAACTTACCAGGTTCACAAGGCCCCTCCCTCCCCAAGATTATGTAAACAGCAAGAATTGCTTAGAAGAGACTCTCCCACTGGGTGGCGGTGGTGCACACCTTTAATCCCAGCACTCAGGTGGCAGAGGCAGGCAGATCTCTGTGAGTTTGAGGCCAGCCTGGTCTACAGAGTAAGATCCAAAATAGGCACTAAAACTACACAGAGAAACCCTGTCTTGGAAAATCAGGAAAAAAAAAAAAAAAGAAGGAGGAGGAGAAGGAGGAGGAGGAGGGGGAGGAAGAGAGACTCTTCCACTTGTTGAGCTGCAAGTCCTGCAAGGCTCTTCAGGGTTCCAGCTTTTTGAGTCATCACTCATGCTTGGGTGGGCTTTTGGTGATCCAGCCGCTATGAGTTATCCCTGCTCCTGTAAGTAACCCAGCACCCATACTCTCTTAATTAACCCCAGTAAACACAAGCTGGATTTTGGTGGTACTGGCACTTTGGTCCATCATCTGCTGACTACTAGGTGAATAGTCATTTGTTCATGTCTTCCCAGGAGTAGTGCCGTACAACAACCAGCGACACAGAAGGTACACACTGGTACCTGTCAATACCACTTTATGTTGGCATTAACAAGCAACACAACCAACCGTGCCATGACAGATGTTCCTCAGAGCTCTGTAGTCAGCTAGTTATGACAGCACCAAACATCCTTAGCCTCCTCAAGTGACAAGCAGGCACATATGCTCAGCTTTTACGAGGAAAACAATTCAGACAGAACAATACCAATTTACAAACTGGTCAGCCAAGAACTCCCCAGAGTTATCTAGCTCACTTTTAAACTTTTCCTTAAGTTTGTTCACCTGAGACACAGAGTGAAGGAGATTAACAGATGTTTTTCAATGGGTGATTTTTTTTTTTTTTTTGTACCACATTTTCTTTCTGATGTCCCAGAGCACTTTGGACACCTATGCCAATATACATCATCTCTCAGAGCTGCCCACAGGTCTTAACTTGCATGACACTGTTTCCCGCAGTGGGGGCAGTCTGTGTGGGGCCTCAGTTCCCTCTACCCTGAGGACTCTGGGCTCTGAGTCTGCCCAGTTCAAAGGCCCTGGTGTTCATGGTGGTGGTGGGGGGGGCGCTTCACTGTACTAGGCAAGTGCTCTACCACTGGCCTTCATTTCTAGCCTTCTTTTTATGTTTTGTTTTGTTTTCTGTTCGTCTTTTTTTGCTTTGTGACAAAGTCTTTTCTTTTCTTTCTTTTTCTTTTTGTTTTTCCATTTTTTTTTCAAGACAAGGTTTCTCTGTGTAGCTTTGGAGCCTGTCCTAAAACTCACTCTATAGACCAGGCTGGCATCAAACTCACAGATATTCTCCTGCCTCTACCTCCTGAGTGCTGGGACTAAAGGCATGCATCACCACTCCCCGGCAGGAGACAGAGTCTTGCTAAGTTGTTCAGGCTGCCCTTGAGTGTGTGATCTACCTGCTGTAGCCCAAGAGGCTGGGATTATAGTTCCGAACCACCAAGCCCAACTAGCCCTGGAGTTCTTCAGGACTCATCAATGAACCATCCATGACCAACAGTGGTTTGGAGAAAAATCACCCAGCATGTTTCTTTCAGTCACTCTCACCCTGGAAACACGGCTCTCCCAGAGCATCCACTTCTTCCTGGGTAGAATCAAGACATGACGAACATGGTTTGAGGCAGTAAAGCTGAGCTCAGTTTCAACATGTCCAAAGATCAACCTCTGTGACCGGCCTCTGCTGGCTTCCTAGGACATGGCGGCCTTACACCACGTACATCATCTATACTGACCAATGATGAATTCACAGGTGAAAACAAGGCTCACAACCTCTGCAGGAGTGAACTCGAAGTTACAGCCACCCTGCTGGTCTCAGAGGGAGCACTGCAGCTCTGGCCGTGGAAAAGGGACTCTCCATCCCCAGCTCTGGCTGGAGACAGAGTTGAAAATCACTGGACTCTACTCCCTTCCAGCAGACACCTTATGACATGAATTAAAGCTTCCCTTTCCTTTGGATTTTAATTGTTCTCTCGTGTTTTTATGTCTGGGTTCGTTTTGGTCTGTGTGAGCACATGTTTTTATAATGAGTGCTGAGTGATTGTTAGCCACAGGTCACCCTGTTTCTTGAAAAAAAAAATGTTCTTTGAAAGGTCCTGTGGGAGATGGTTTTTGGTGGAAGACACAGACCTGATATCCTGTTTACTATCCACAGAAAGTCAAAATAGGAGAACAGCAACTGTGCTTCCCTGGGAGGGTGTCCAGTCAGTCCCCAACAGCTTGTGGGACTCACTCACTGGCACCACACAGTTTGGCCAACACCTAGACAGGGTAGAAACATCCCGGTTGCTATGACAACAGCAACCCCAGCCAACAGATGATTGTTCTGAGTCATCCATTAGCAAGCCACTCTGGCTAGGAAGACAAGAGCATCACACATCTGTCCTGTGTCTTCTCACTGGCTCCCTAGACTCAGAGGCTCTGTCTGCGTCATAAAGAACGGAGAACAGTGAGTTATTCCAAGTACACAGACCCGGCTGAGTGACCAAGTGCCCTCTCCATCCCCTCCCAAACTACATGCGTTCCTTCCCCCTTTTTTTAAAAATTGTCATAGATTTGTTGTACAGTGTTGGTTTTCATAGACAATTGTGTATTTTGACTATATTCACCCCGTAGTGCTTCTCCCCTAGAGTCCCGCCTTCTCCACTTCCTTCTAGTCTTAGTTCATCTCAGTCTTCCCTGCTTTCATGTCAGACACACACACATACTCACACATATACATACACATACACATATACACATACACACATACACATACACACATATACATACACACACACATACATACATACACATACACACATACACATACATACATACACATACACATACATACATACACATACATACATACACACACACATACACACATATACACACATACATTTACACACATACACACACATATACATACACACACACACACATATACATACACATACACACACAAGCATACACAAGCACACACACATACACATATACATACATACACATACACACATAAACACACACACTTTCATATATATACAAAAAATTCTAGCAGAGCCAGGCATAGTGACAAGCCTTTAATCTCAGCACTTGGGAGCCAGAGACAGTGAATCTCTGAGTCCAAGGCCAGCCTGGTCAACATAGCAGGTTCCAGGACAACCAGGGCTACATAGAGAGACTCTGTTTCAGATTAAAAAATAAACTCTAGGACCCACAAGTCGGAAAACATGGTATTTGTGGTAGTTTGAACAAGAATGGCCCTATAGGCTCATAGAGTTGAATGCTTGCTTACTATGGAGTGGTGCTAATTGAGAAGGATTAGGAGGTGTGGCCTTGTTGGAGGAAGTGTGTCACAGGGGTGGGCTTTGAGGTTTCAAAAACCCAAGCCAGGCCCAGGGTCACTCTCTTCCTTCTGCCTGTGGACTCGGATGTAGAACTCTCAGCTACCCCTCCAGCACCATGTCTGCCTGCGTACCACCATGCTCCCCACTATGTTGATAAGAAACTGAACCTCTGAACCTGTAAGCCATCCCCAATGAAATGTTCTCTTTTATATAAGTGTTGCTGTGGCCACGGTGTCTCCTCACAGCAATGAACACTGACTAAGAATGTGTTCATCTTTCTGGCTGGCTTACTTCACTTAACATGATGGTCTCCAGTTGCTTCCATTTCCCAGTGACTGACATAATGTCACTCTTCATGGCTGAATGAAATTCCATTTGCACACATATAATTTCTTCATCTTGCTTGACAAGATTCCATGGCTTGACAATTAAGAAGAGCCCTGTAGTAAACTTGGGTGTGAGCGGGTGTCTCTGTGGTGTGCCCCCTTAGTCCTTTAGTGAAATGCCTAGGAGTGGTGTAGCCAGGCAATAGTTCTCATTCTAGTTCAGGACCCTCCATGTCCATTTCCACGGATGCCGGACAAATTCACACTCCCGCCTACAGTGTACAAGGGTTCCTTTTTCTCCACACGCCTATTAGTGAAATTATTAAGGCCACTCCACGTAGTTAAAAGGCAGGTTTATTTTGTGGGGTAACTTACAAATGAAGGGATAGGTTGTAGGGTCTGGGAAAGGTATGGTGCAGTCCGGCGGTGTTCTCTGGAGAACTCTGCTCATTCTACCTCCAGCGTCCAGGGTCCTGGAACCAAGAGAGACCTCTCCTCTCCATCCTGGGTCTTCAGCTTCCTCCCTCAGCCCCGCCTTGTGGGCGTGACCATTACTGAAGCCTCAAGGGGGAATGGAACTTCCAGGCCAAGGCTGGGATGGCTACCTACTACACACACAGGCCAGAATCAGTTGCTTGTTTGAATGACAGGCATTCTGAAGATGAAAAATGAAATTTCAATGAGGTTTTAGTTTGCGTTTCCCTGATGGTTGAGGGGCATCTTTTCATGTGTTTACAGGTCACTTGTACTGGACTGAGAGCTGCTTGCTGGTTTTATTGGCCCATATGTCGACTGGATTGTTTGGTTTTCTGGTGTTCATTTTTAAATTCTTTCTACATCCTAGGTATTAACCTTTGGCCAGATGACAGCCTGCAAAGACCTTCTCCTCTTCGGAACCAGGCTCTCTTCGCTTGGCGACTGTTTTCTTCACTGGGCAGAAGCTCTTAAATTTCACACGGCCCATTTATCGATTCTTGGCGTGACTTACCAAGCCAGCAGAGTCCAGGATGTCTTTGGCTATGCCTGTGTCTTAAAGTGCTTTCCTATAACAGCTGCAGATTCTGAGTTCTTATACTGCCATCTTTGACCCATTTGAAGTTGATTTTCATACAGGATGAAGAGCCTACCTTCATTTTCCTACATATAGATTTCCAGTTTTCCCAGCACCATAGGTTAAGAGCTGTCTTTTTTCTAATGTATGTCTTTGGCACCTTTACCAAAAAGCAGGTAGCTGGAGCTATGTTGGTTTGTCTGTGAACGTGAGGAGGGTTTTTTCTTGTTCTGATTAAGATTGTCATTGGAAATTTTAAATGATGTGTTTTAATCATTTGTGTGTGTGTGTGTGAACACATGTGTCTCTCCCTGTATGTGTAGAGCTGTGTGTAGCTGAATGCACCTGGGTAGAGGCCAGAAGAAGGTGTTATATTTCATTAGAGCTGGAGTTACAGGTATTTAAGGGACACCCATCTGGATACATGGGTGCTGGGATCTGAGCTCTGGTCGTCATGATTTCACAAGTCTCCTGACTGCTGAGTCAGCTTTCTGGCTCCTCACTGACATTTTACTGGGGATTGAACTGGATCTATAGACTACTTTTGGCAATACAGCCATTTTTTCCACAATATTAACTCTGCTAATCCATGAGCACAGAAGGCATTTCCATCTTGTCGTGTCTACTGCCACATCTTTCTTCAGGGTCTTCAAGTTTTTATCGTCACAGTCTTTGACCCCTTTGTCAAGTTCATCCCTAGGCATTTTTAAATGCTGTGGGGAATAGGACTGTGTTCTCGATTTCTTTCTCAGCATGTTCATTACTGTGATGTAGAAAAGCTACTGGCTTTTGCATGTTAATTCTGTGTCTACCAGTTCCCAGAGCTTTGTGCGGCCTTCTGTGTCTCTTCTGCACAGAATCACATTGTTTGCAAATAGAGATTAATTTCATTGTCCATTGGGATCCTTCTGACTCCTTTCTCTTGTCTTATGACACTAGCTGAGACCTCAGAGATGACACGGACTAAGGTGGAGGAAGGGAACGCCCCGCTGGTCCCTGGTTTTGGTGGAACTTCTCTGAGACCCCATTTAGTTAAATGTTTATATGGGGTTATCATTAAAAAAACCTTTTTGTTACGCTAGGGTCTTTCTATTCCTAGCTCAAGCTTTTTAATTAAGAAGGGACGCTGAACTTTTTATCAAGGGCCTTTTCTGCATCTATTGAGACAATTAATATGATTATATTATATTTATTGATTTGCTCCATCCTTGCATTCTTGAAATGAAGCCCGTTTGATCATGGTGAATGATACTTTAGACATATAGTCAAATTCAGTTTGCAAGTATTTTATTGGTTATCTTTGCATCTATGTTCACCAGGGAGACTGGCCTATCACTTCGTTTGCTGTTGTGCCCTTGTCCAGTTTTTTAATCAGTATAAAGAGTCCCTTCCCTAGTTTATGGAATAGTTTGAGGAGCATTGTTATTAGCTCTTCTTTAGAGATGGTGGAATTCAGTTGTGAATCTATCCAGGCCTAGGGTTTTATTAGTTCAAAGTCTTTAAATTTTTTTTATTATTAATTTTTATGTGTATGCGTGTTCTGCCTGTCTGTATGTCTATATATCACATGTGTACACACACTGCTGGGGCCTGAAGTGGGTGTTGGATTCCCCTGGAACTGAGCTGCAGATGGTTGTGAGCGACCACGTGGGCACTGGGAACTAAACTCAGGCCCTCTAAAAGACCAAGAAGCCAGTGCTCCCTTCCAGAAGCAGCTCTCTAGCTGCAGATGCCTTTTTAATGCTGATTCAACTTTACTGTATATCTACTTAAGTTGTTTGTGTCTTCTTGCTTTACATTTGGAAGGTGAGATGTCCCTAAAATGCATCTATTTCAGTTAGGTTTCTCAGTGTATTAGAGTGTAGGCTTGTAAAATATGCCATGATAATCCTCTGAATTCATTGATTGATTTTTTTTTTTGCAATGTCTCCTTTTTTTAACCTCTAACCTTATTAACTTGAGATCTCTCTCTCACTCCCACTTTGTCTCTCTCTCTCTTTCTCTCTCTCTCTCTCACTCATTCTGGCTCTCTTTCTCTCTCAGTTTGAGTAAGAGTTTGCAACTCTTACCTTTTTGAGAAGCCAACTCTTCATTACATTGATTCTTTGTATTCTTTTTTGGGTTTCTATTGCCTGATCTTTGTTACTTCTTTCCATTTACTGGTTTCGGGTTTAGATTATTGATTTTCTAAGACCTGGGGTGCCTCACCTAACTGCTGTCACCAGACACATTCCATCCAGTAGGTGGTGTTTCCATTCAATGCTGGAAATGTCAACCCCCCTCCCCCGAGTTCTTCAATGACCCGTTCATCATTCAACAGTGTGCTTTTCAAGAGCTATGAGCTTGTGTATTCTCTGCAAGTTCTCTGCTGTTGATTTCTAGTTTTACTACATTGTGGCCAGATAGAATACAAGAAACTATTTCGGCTTTCTTGTATTTGTTAATACTTGTTTTATGTGGTCTATTTTACAGAAAATTCCACAGGCTACCAAGAAGAATGTGTATTATGTAATGTTTGACAAGACATCTATTAGGTCTATTCTTTTTTCCTTCTCTCTCTTATTTATTTATTTATTTATTTATTTATTTGTTTGTTTTAATTTGAGACACAGCCACACTACATAGCTCTGGCTGTCCTGGAACTTGCTCTGTAGACAGGCTGGCCTTTAACTCCACCTGCCTCTGCCTCCCAAATGCTGGGATTAAAGACATGTGCCTGGCCCCTATTTTATCTTACAATGTCATTAAACTCTAAGGTCTCTTTGTTGAGTGTGTGTGTGTGTGTGTGTGTGTGTGTGTGTGTGTGTGTGTGTGTATACACTGTCTATTAGTAAGAGTAGGCCTTTCAAGTTAACTACTGTGATTGTCAGGTCAATGTGGACCTGAAGATGGTATAAGACAACCACTCATGGACTGCTACAATCTCTGGAGAATAAACCAGACACCGTTGGAGTGCAGCTATCCTAATCGGTAGGTGATAGTGACAAAATACAGGTTTCATTCTTAGAGCCATGTAAGTGACCACACTCACCACTGCAGCTCCATCAACCACATCTCCAACCCTTGCTCCCTGCCAAGGGGTTTCCCAGACTCTGAAACACACCAACAGAAGTCAACGGCAGCACTTGAAAGCTAACAAAGTAATCCAGAAGCCATCATGACCGAAGTCTAGGTTTGGGGAACTGGGAAGGATTTGGCTGCTGGCTGAAAGCTGGCTCCCTCCCAGACTCAATCAGGAACAGCTCTGAACTGAGGAGGGTAGGAAGGGCCACTGGGGTCCAGGATTCTCTGCAGTGCAGAAACCAACATCTTTAACTCTGAATCAATAATTGCGCCTTGGAGTTCACATCTGTCAAGACCATGTATTGTAACAACACTGAAGAGTTTTTCCAAAAACGACATTGAAATATTCTATTCTTGGGACGCATTTTTACTGCATTATTATTTTAGTGAGTCTGGACTTCTAAATCACATCACACAGACTGTGAGCATGTTGAGTTACGGAACTCAGAAGCCACGGGCTTCCAATACCGAGTGGGCCCCTGGGAAGAGCCTGCCCCGTGGCCCCTGCCACATCTCAGAGTCCTTCAGTTTCCACAAAGGACAGGAAGCACTTTCCAGAAAGGACGAGCATAAAATAAGATTGTTGTGTGGAAAGAAGGAGACTGGGAATGGCAAAAATAAGGAAAATTACATCTACCCATTCCTAGCTCGTGGGAACAGCACTCCTCTGAGCTTCTGGGAGCTGGTATAACATAATTTTATTATCTTACTTTATTAAAATGAAATGCATCAACTCTCCAGGAGGGATTTACCAGACATCTTATGCAAGTGATATTAAATAATGAATCAGACATAATAATGAGTCTTCTGTGAAGACTTATAAAAGGTGCAGAAATGAGGCCATATTTTCTAGCCCCATTAAGCAGCAACAGCATGGATGAACTACAAATTCCCAGAAAAGATTTCTCAGCAGAAGAAATGACTATGAACCTGGGGACATTAACTTCCATTTGTTCTATCCAGCTCAAGTCTCGACCCATGCTTAGAAGGATCCTGATGAGCATGTCCACTGAGCCACTCACAGCCGGCCCCTGAGAGCATTAGCAGTTTACAGGTCACCAGTCAGCTGAGCACTGAAGAGGAACAGGCCCCTCCCACCACCACAGCAAGCATCTTTCCCTTCAGGCTCAGGCCCTGGAGGCTCTGCCCACCTACCTGCCTCTTCCACTTCCTAGACTCTCCCCTGAATCTGGTGGAAAGCCAGGGCCTCAGCTGGTCTTTGCATTTTGACTCCTGAGAAGCATGTGGGAACCTAGTTTGGAAATTCTCAAGCCTTTGAGATTGAAACCGGAAGCCCTGTGGGAGTACATCAGGGAACTAAGGTGGCTGCTTCTAACTTGTTTAAATATAAAATAAATGTGAGTGGCACTCTGACAAGCCAAGGATAATAAACCAAAATAATGGAGACAGGCAGTCACAAAAGGAGAGATCGTCTCCATAGACACATCTCCGGGAGACTTGGGTACACCCACAAACGTCTGGCTGGCAACGATGCTGCAAGCCACGGCACTGGGAAATATGGAAAAGGGAGAAGACCTGGGGCTCCACCCAGATTCACAGACAGGCAAGGAAGCGACTGCACAGATGTAGATTCTATTTACACACAGCACAGGTCCACAGGCTCTATGCACCTGAAGGTTAATCCTGTGCCGGGTGTCTGCCACACATAAACAAAATCGATGGTGACATGTTCAGGTCAGGGCCCAAGATTCCATCCCATGTGTTCATGCTTCATGCCAACAACAGAGATGGTTCCAGACTTCCCTTACAGTACAATCTCTGGAGGCCCTTCGGAAGACCGGTACCCACAGTATACCCAGAGTCCAAATCCTATTGGCGGTGTGGGTTAAGGGTTTCAGGAACCAGGCATGAATGCTCCTGGGTGGCTCTGGGGTACAGCCCACGCTGGAGACACTGTTTCTGTCAAGAGCTGCTCCTCATAAACCAGCTCACAGACGCAGCAGGAAACCAGCAACTCTTGGTCCAAGATAAAGAGATTTTGCATTAACTTCAAACGCTGCTGCAAATGTTAGTACTCCCAACCCAGGACACGGGTGCTGCTTGCACACACACTCCAAAGAGCTGGAGCTTAGGCAACATGAATCATAGGCTGGCAGGGGAGGTGGGACATGTTTTCACTGCAGTGGGTAGAGACACGCCTCCCCTCGTTCAGAGGCGATGGACAAAGGGGGTGGGTGGGCAAAGAGAACAGAATCTCTGCCTACAAGACATGGAGAGAATTGTCTCTACAGAATCAAGCTTGGGGAGGCAGACAGAGGCGTAGGAGGAATAATTCCAACCTGCATGATGCCTGACTCCAGCCAAAAGGGACCATGCTGAGCTGGGGTGCTGGGAAGTACTGGCAACCAGCTCTCCAGAGAAAACACACATGCGCGTGTTTACACAGGTTTGTCATAGATTACTTAAGCATCAAATGGAGCACGCAGCATACCAGAAGCACTAAAATGCAGAACACCTTTTATTTAAAAGCAGGTAATTCTATAGGCTGACAGGTTCTTCCGGTGGCTTCACTCTTGTCCTGTCGTCATCATGAAGCCTGGACTTGCCTATTGAGCACATAAAATGGCTTTTCCATATGGGTGTCACGCAGCCTGTTTCTTGGACGTAAACTCTTCAAGTTGTGCCAACCAGGCCTCCTCCAGCCTCACCTCAGAAATGCTGACACGTCCCTCATCTGCTAATGTCCCAAGTGACTTGGTTGATCAAAAGATTAAATCCTGGAAAGTTTGTATGTTTTGTTTGAATGTTTTGTTTTGGGGTTCGTTTGGTTAGTTGGTTGGTTTTGGTTTTTTGAAACAGGGTTTCCCTGTGTAGCCTTGGCTGGCCTGAACCTCACAGAGATCTGCCTCTGCCTCCAGAGTGCTGGGATTAAAGGCGTGAGCCACCACCGCCCGGCTTATGTTTTATTTTTTTATATTGTGCTGGACATGGTGTATGTGACAGCTTCAGCTACCAGATCTTATTTACAGCCTCATTTCCTCCATTGTTTTCTAAACCCAGACCATCGAAAAACAACCTGCATCCAAAGAGCCTAACGTACCCACTCTCGAGCTGCTACGGGAACCAACTCAGGAGGGCATGAGATGTCCGACGGACGGTGTCAGAAGGGGAACCATCCAGGGAACTACAGCTGGGTATTTACCACCCTCACTCTTGGTACAACATATTCCAACCATACCGCAGACCTTACACAGGACTGTGCATGTCAGCAGATCCAACTCTTCCTTTAGCTTCTGACTGGCAGGTTCAACAGGCTGCCTCTGTGCACGCCTCGACGTGTGCTAGGACCTGCCTGGGAACTGAAGTGGGTGATGGACGACCAAGACTAGTGGGGTAAGAGCTACACAGCCCCCCACCCCACATGGAAGTAGACACAGGCACCCACAGAAGGCAGACACGCTGGTCCACCTGCCTCCTGAATGAGTTATGTTGGAGGACCACAGGGCAGGCCCACCATCAAAGCTACTCTACCGAATGGAAGCCTGTTTCCGAGGTGCCATTTAGTGAAGGATAGACTACTCCTGAAGGGCCAATCAAATTCCCAGAGGGAGAAGCCAGCGACGTCAAATGAGAATACTGTTCTCTTCCAGGAAACCTCACTCCATCAGCTACCTGCCTGCAGGCCTTCCAAATACATGGGGATATCACTGGGGTCCACAGCTGTCCCAAACTATAGTGCCAGGTAAAGATGTCTGGAGAGGGCTCTATCCAGCTACCTGCACATGTCACCCCACTAGAAGTGTATTTATCACATCTCATCTGGCTTTTGGGACCTATCTACACTGCACAAGCCACAGAAGGGATCTGCTCATCAACAGTTCTACAAGTTCAAACCTGAATGATGTGGGAGGCCTGTCCTGACCCTGGACCCACGACAAAGTTGTCAGGACTACTCTGCTCTGCCCTGATTCCTAAATTTGCTGAATTAAAAAAGGGGGAACACAAATCTTTCATTGGCTTCTGGTCTCTTTATGCCTCTGCCCACCCAACCAGGCAGGGTACCCAGCAGTGTCATGGTGTCACTGGCTTCCATCTACAGTAGTCTTTGATGATGCTCATTGGGTAGAACTGTGGACCAGCTTCCTGTGTGCTGGGCACCTGCATTATATACTAGTGAAGGACAAGCCATCTGAGCTCCTGGGAGCTGACCCAGGGGGAGTGTTAATTGCCAGTCCTAAAGTTAGCTGGGTGAAGCCTCCCAAACAGATGCAGGTACATTTTAAATAGTATTTAAAATTAGATGTCATGATCATCATACTACCCTTAGGAAGCTTCACACCGCTCTCTACACACATGACATCCCCAGGACAGGGCTGCAAAGCTCCATGCAAAACAATTGCTATTAGTGAGTGACACCTTTTGGAAGCACAAGTAGTTATCCTGCCTTTGAGTAAGAAAGTACTGCGTGATGCTTTGCTTTCCAAAGGTCATGGTGGGTGCCCCATTCTAGGTACAGTGTCCAGCCCATACTGAGCTCTAGAGCTATACCACCACCAACCTCAGGCCTAGCCCAACTAACAGAGGTCCCTCTGGCTGCCTTCCAGCCCAAGTCACTTCTAAGGTGACTCTGTGTCACCCTAAACTGTCTCCTCCCCTCTCAAAACATAACCCTCAAAGGAAGGGAGTCACTATAGCCAGACACTTGGACATCCAGAGTTTGGGAGCCAGGAGGCTGAGTTAGTCTACTTCTGTGGGTTCCCAACTCATCTCTGTCTTTGCTCTTGAACGCTACTCCTTACATCAGTGAATAAAAAGAAAAATAAAGCACGAGAGAGGCCCAGAAACTAGCAGGGACTGTTACTCTCCCAGCCGGGAGTAGTCCATGCCTGGGACCCAGGACTCTCCTGCCTCCTGCAAGGCTATCTATCTTCAAGGATCCTGTTGCAATTCTGCTCTGGTCTTAGTCACTGCACAGCAATTTGAGAGAGCTGTCACTAAGCCCGTGGGGTGGGGAGCTCGGGGTAGCTGCACAGGGAAGAAAATAAAAGGAAACAGAGTGGGCAGGAATATGATGAGACTAACAAGGAACAGCGTTGGGAGGCTCAGGCTAATACAACACAGACACTTTCAAAAGATGGGGTGCCCCCAGGAAACAGGCCGGGGAAGGGGACTTGAACAAAGCCTGCTTTCCTGGGGAAGTCTGGGCCCCTCTCAGAAATGACTAGAGGGCAGGGAGGTGACAGGAGGTACCAAAATGGCACACACCAAGGACAAGTGCCAAGCGAGAGCAAGAACATGCCTGTCTTTCGTGCAGGGAGCCTCGGAGGAACACCTGCTCCTGAGGAAGCAGGATATGGGGATGTCGGCCAACTGTAAAACATACCACCCCAGCAGCCAACTGTTCTCGCTGGTAAGGTGTGGGGGACACGTTCTGTGTATCTCTTGTGTCTTGGGCCTTAGGGTTTTTTTGTTTTTTGTTTTTTGGCTGGTGGTTTTTTTTTTTTTTTTTTTTTTTTTTTTGGAACAGCTCTACCGAGACAGCATTTCAACATCACTCAGCACACAACTGACTAGTTCCCAGGACAGCAGCGGAGTTGTGCAAGCATCACCAAAGCCAATGTGAGGACATTCTTGTCCCATGGAAGAGGCCAGTTCCCACTGGCTGGTACTTCCGTTTCCTGCAGCCCTGAACCCGACACTACGTGTTTCTTCTCAGGGTTCATCTACATTGAGAGTGGCTGATGGCTGTGTGGGGCTTCTCCAGTTCTCATCCTGGGTCATATTCTACAGCATGGATGGACCACACTGATGGATGTGTAGGCTGGGGCCAGCACCATGCTTTCATGGCACCAGAATGTACAGAAGAAAACACGCAACCTGTGACGTCCAAGATTGAACCAAGTGCAGCCACCCTCCTGCTCCCTCTCTCTAGAACAGCCACAGCACCAACTCCTGCCTCCTCAACAGCCAGCCTCCCTGCCATTTCTAAGCATATCTCCTGCAAGCTGTCTGCTGGTTCCTGCTGTCAGGGCGGGCACTCTGTCCAAAATGGAGTTCTCTCTGTGTCTACAACTAACCCTGTTTTCTTTCCAAGTCAACTACTAAATATTCTGACCCCACAAAAATGTCATCTACAACATTACCATCATCCAACTGTCTGCTGAGAACCAAGTGTCATGCATGGCCTGGTCAGGGGTCCCTGGAACCCATGGTAAATCCCAAGCGCACCTGGGCTGGAGAGATGGCTCAATGGTTAAGAGCACTGGCTGCTCTTCCAAAAGACCCAGGTTCGACTCCCAGCACCCACATGGCCTCTTACAACTAACTGTGTTCCACAGGACCTGACACCCTCTCCTGGCCTCTGAGGGCACTGAGAATGCATGTGATGCACACATACACATACAGGCAAAACCTGGACACAAAAAGTATGAAAACTTTTATTTAACCCCGACATCTGTTTGTGATGTGGCCGTAGTCACTGTGCTGTCCAGCCATTGCCATCTCCTCCTCTGTCACCATGCATCCCTTTCTGTCTGGTTTACCCCACCCCACCCCACCCCACCCATCTACCACACGTAGGGCAGAAGACTGGTACCTCCACCGCACACAAGTCCTGGTCTGGAGTTCCCGTTTGCTGGTTTGACAATGTTTGGATCCCAGTTTCAAACTGGCATTCCTTCATCTTCCTGTGGACAACATTCCATGATAGAGAGCTCTTTAAAAACATCATGAAACCCACATCACTGCCAGTATGGGAAGCAGAGAGAGCCTCCTGTGGGTTCTACAGCTTAGCCTTCCCCAATAATGGGCACTTCAGCTATTTTCCATCTCTTGCTATTACCAAGAAAGCAGCATAAACAGACCTCTACAGAGTCCATTTCTGTGTGATAAATTCCTAGACTTAAAATATCTGGCACAAAACTTACTTAAATGACCACATTGCTGGACCGATAAAAATACCCATCTCCCATGCCCTCCCTCTGGTGTGCATTTATGCTGTGTCTGTCTATTACAAGGAGCCTTTTAAAAAGGACTCTAATTCTATTCCATCTATTGAAAAGCCATCCCCTGGGGCTGCAGTCTAGACTACTTATATAGCACATTTCTGTCCAACTCTCTCTTCCTCATCGGGACCAGGGACAGGTACAAACGGAGACCGAGCACAAACTGTCAAATGGGATCCCCAAGACACGGTTTAGGAGAACCAAAACCATCCCTACTATCAAAGTCCTTGTCTTCCCAGCACCACCTGGACCTATTACTTCTGATTTACTAAAGCATCCAGCCATATGTCAGCCCAGTGGCTCAAAGTCAACCCTCCTGAGGCTACAGGGTCCCTGCCACCTCCCTAGAGCCCTCCCTGACAGCCATCTCGGGAGGCACCACAGGTTTTGGACACGCTGCCACATAGGCTTGAAGCAAGGACTCCTCTGGCATGTGCTTCATTAGTTTCGAGTCCAGGAGTTGGAGTTGGGAAACACTGCATTTGGGGAATCAGCCACCAGGGCACTGAGACTGGGACAGATCAGAAGGCTCTAACCCTAGCAGGGTGGTGGTAGGCACACCTTTAATCTCAGCACTCAGGAGGCAGAGCCAGGCAGATCTCTGTGAGTTCGAGGCCAGCCTGGGCTACAGAGCGAGATCCAGGACAGGCACCAAAACTACACAGAGAAACCCTGTCTCAAAAAAAAAACAAACAAACAGAACAGGGGCTCCCTCCTGTGACACACCTGCTCCCCACTAAAGAGAAAAATCTTTTCCTCTGAGATCAAACAGAACTTCACCCCGAGCTCCTCTGCAGTTCTAACCTGGGGATTACTTACTTCTCTTTGCCTTTCCACATTATCTTAGAGAGTCCTGAATCAGACATAAGGAAGAAAAACATTTGGATGTCAAAAAGTTTTAGCAAACCCCCATCCACTTCTAATCAGAACCCCAGAGCCTATCTTCAATTTAGCTGATACCAAAAATAAACAAACAAATAAATAAATAAAAATTTTAAAAAACAGAACAAATTATACATGGATGCATCTATTTCATCATAAGCCTTTGACTGGAAGGTAAACCTACTTAAATATTTCCAGGCAGGTGATAAAATGTCCCAGCTCCACAACCAGACGTCAGCCACACACTATCCAGGCTTGTGGAGCACACACACACACACACACACACACACACACACACACACACACACACACACACACACACACACACACACACACGCACGCACGCACACACGCACACATGCATTGCGTGCACGCACACGCACGTACACACGCACGCACGCGCACACACACGCACGCACGCACGAACACATGCACACACACACATGCACGCACGCACGCATACATGCATACACACACATGCACGCACGCACACCTACCCCACCATGGAAAGCAGTGGCAGGTGAGGAACAGCCAATGACAGCGGTGTCTGGGAACTGTGACTAAATAGGAAGAGCTCCCACAAGATGACAGCAGCAGCTGCCAAGTCACAAGCCTGACAGGAGTCTCGTGTGTGTGTGTGTGTGTGTGTGTGTGTGTGTGTGTGTGTGTGTGTTGCTGTGGACAGAACCCAGGGTCGTGCACGCGCTTGGCACATGCTCTATCACGGCACCACACACCCAGTCCTAAAAAACGGGTGCACCTCACCAAAGAAACCAAACTGAAAGAGAGAGAGAGAGAGAGACCTAGAGAGAAAACAAAACAAAGCTCAAGGACCCAAACAAACACTTCCTCAGAGAAAATACAAAAAGCCAAAGTCATTAGTCATTCCAAAAATCTCAACCCCAAACCACAAGATATCACTTCACACCCACAAAGGGCGGCTACAGTTTAAAAGGGAAAAACAGAAGCAGCAGCAAGCAGGGCAGGGGATGGGGAGAACGGAACCCTGGAGCATCGCTGCCGGGACATCACAAGACAAAATCACAGTCGAGAGTGATCCTACAGGACCCCAGTTACATGAGCACCTCCCTGGACCCACAGACCCCTCTGCTTGTTTAGGAGGAGGAGAGGAAGATGGAGAATGAGAGGGAGAGAGAGGAAGGGAGGAGGGAGGGAGGGAGGGACGGACGGACGGACGGACGGACGGAGGGACGGATGGATGGAAAGAAAATTGTGGATATGCTAAGCCACAATAGTCAGCAAGTGGGTACAGCCCAGGTGTCTACTGATGCAGGAGCTGACAAACCATAGCCAATCATCTGGACAGGCATGGATATTGCTACTTTAAGAGACAGAATATTCTGGAAGTGATTTTAAAAATAACAAAAATAACTAGAGGTCCATGGTGGCACAAGGCGGTAAATGGTTAATGGGAATTGTACACTTTAAAGGGAATGGGCTATTCCTGCAGGTTTCTGAATTTCATGCTCTGTGCCATCTACAAAATTATTTTGTATTTTTATTTTATGTGTGTGTGTAGGTGAGTGCATGTGTGTATACATACACATAGAGGCCAGAGATCCACCTTGAGTGCCGTTCCTCAGGAGACATCCACCTTATTGTTTGAGACAGGGTCTCTCACTCTGTGGAGCTAAGTAAGCTATGCCGGCTGACCAGAGTCCTGGGGATGTGCCTGTCTCCATCTCCACTGGTGTTACAAGTGTATACCACTCCGTCCAGCTTTTTGATGTGGGTTTGAGCCTGGGTCCTAATGCTTGCAAGACAAACACTAATTAAGCTTCCTCCCTACCCCTGAACCAATCTCTTTAAAAGTGGTTACCTCCACCTTGACAGAGGCCCTCACCCCACACACACATGACTTCACACTCCTTACACCAGCTCATATTCTAATCCTCATCTCTGTAAGGAGCCATACGGCGTAGAAAGAAACACATCTTTCGGTGTTTATTTTTAGCTTTATTATTATCACATGCCCAGTGGGATATGACAAACATTCATTAAACTCAGCTCATGGGTTCTCACATCCAGTCCTAGCAGTGAGGATGGACTCTCACTGGGATGCCAGCCATCTCTGACACCCTCCCTCCCAGCCCAGCACCTTTCAGAACTCTAGACCCTCTCTCTGCCTCTTCCTACACACACAGAAATGGAGTACCTCATGTTCACTGATAGGCTAAACTGAAAGGGTAAGACGTCCTCATCTGTTTCTGGAAGCCATTCACGAAGCCACCAAGTAAATTACTATTACTTCGTATTACTTTGTGTCGTGAGTTCTCCAGCGGTGACTTGGTACCCTATGGCACTCAGAAAGTAGCTGTGCTGGCTAGTTCTAAGTCAACTGGACATAAATTAGAGTCATCTGGGGGGAGGGACCCCCAGCTGAGAAAGTGTCTCTATAAGATTAGGCTATAGACAAGCCTGTAAGGCATTTTCTTCATTACTGACTGATGGGCGAGGGTCCAGACCATGGTGGGTGGTGCCATCCCTGGGCTGGTGGTCCTTGGTTCTATAAGAAAGCAGGCTGAACAAGCCATGAGGAACAAGCCAGTGAGCAGCACCCCTCCATGGCCTCTGCTTCAGCTGCCTCCAGAGTCCTACCCTGCTTGAGTTCCTACACTGCCTGCTTTTGACATTGAACTAGGATAAGGAAATGTGAGTGAAATAAACTCTTTTCTCCTCAAGCTGCTTCTGGCTGTGGTGTTTCCTCACAGCAATAGTCACCCAAAACAGTCGTTAATTTGAGAATTTTTTTTTCTGCACTTATGTTTTACTGAGATGTAATTCATATACCATACAATTCTCCCTTGTAAAGTTTGCGCCTTGGAGGCATTGAGTATGTCACAGAGCAGTACAACATCACTGTAAAGGCTGCTCATCACCTAAGCAAGCAACTCACTGCCACCAGAGTTGCCCTCTACCTCAAGATGAAATCCTCACTTCTGTGTTGTTTCTGCGGATTTACCAGTGCCGTGGACATTTCACATCAATGGACAAATACGTGGTGTTTGTACCCAACTTCTAGAATGGTACTGTGTTTCCAGGCTCTGTCATGTCATGGTCTGTCTAGGGCTTCACGCCACTGGCATCAGAGTTACCACAGCCCAAGACCAAGAGTACACTTGGGAGAAAGCACCATGGTCAAAAGTTCTCACAAACCTGGGGAGTACAGCTGTGGCTGTGGCCCAGGAGTAAGGCATTCGCCAACAAATCCAGGGGATGTGGAGTGAGTTGTCTGGCCTCTCAGGGCCATAGTTTTCCCACCTGTAAGTGGTGTGGCTGGTCATCAGCCAACTGAGTGTCTCAGTTATTCTTCTGTTGCTGTGAGAAGACATCATGTCCAACACAACTTTCCGGAGAAAGAGTTTATTGGGGTTTGCAGCCTGGGAGGGCTGGAGTCCATGATCATCATGGCGGGGAGCACAGCAGCAGGCACCAGAGAGACTCAGTCCTGGAACAGCAGCCAAGAGCTCACAGAGTGATCAAGTAGGAAGTGAAGGGAGACATTGGGAATGGTGTGAGTCTTTTGAAACCTCAAAGCCCATCGGCAGTGGCACACCACCTCCAACAAGGCCACACCTCCTAATCCTTCCCAAACAGTTCCACCAACTGGAGACCAAGTGTTCAGATATAGGAGCCTATGGGGCCATTCTCATCCAAACCACCACTCTGAGTTCCTTTCCAACTCTACAGTTCCTGTGGTTTAACGTAGGTAGACCGGCCCCAGTCCTGTACATCTCTCCACGCAGCAAGATATGTTACCGCATCCACTGCACTCCAAGACAGTGAGAAGAGCTATTTACGGTAAAAAACAAAAAGAAAACAAAACCATGATCTAGCCAGGTGCTGTGGCATTTGCCTGTGATCTTAGCTACTTAGAAGGCTAAGACAGGAGGGGATCATAAGGTCAAAGGCCGCCTGGAATACACAGCATGACCCCGTCTCAAATGACAATTTAAAAAAGTTTTTGTTCCTGTGAGCTAGCTAACTCAAGCTACTCTTTCACTCAATATATTTTAAAGTCCTCCACAGAGAAAAGGCTGACAAGTGTGCGCATCAGATATCACAGACACCCAACAAGTGCCAGACTCCTGGACAAACTTCCTGAGCATCCAGACTTCCTGCCTGAGAGTGACCGCTTAATCTCATGTCTGTGCCCCAGTCAATTTTTTTTCTCATGGCACTACAGGATGCCATGATCTGGGCCATCCTCCTGCCTCAGATGACATCTGTGAACGGTTCTTCCCACTCAGTGTCATCTGCTTCTTGCCAGACCCTGGACATGGCTTGATGCCCAATATTCAGCTCCCAGTCAGCACCCCAACTCCCAGACGAGACTTCTATGTAGCCGTCCCCACCCAGAATAACCTGGTCCCTAAACAGGAAGAATTGTTGCACCCAATAAACCCACACCCCAGGTCCTCCGCTCACTCCCATTCTCCTAGCGTGTGTACAGCGCACTGACTTACGGGAGGGCCTGTCACCTTCGAGACGTCTCCTCTCCTTCCTGAAAGGCAGGCAAGGGATCTCTGCTGCCTCCAGTCAAGCTCTATCCCAGCCAACATGGAAGCCCCACCCAGTGCATGCCCACCTGTGCCCAAGCTGATGCAGATTTGTTTTCCCTTGACATCCCTGCACATCCTTCCATCTGCAACCATATACTTCTGTACACACAGTTCCCTCTGGCTGATACCTCCAGCCACCCTGTGGCCCTGTTAGGTAAGCCCTCTCCTCCAGCAGGCTTCACTGGGCATCCAGCAGAACCAGAACCACCTTGGTCTCTGAGTTCCCCTCAGCAAGCTGCCACTGTCACCTTTGACTCAGCCCTCACAGCTCCGGCACAGAGCAGCTGTACCTCTCACATCACTTCCTTAGACCGAGCATTTGTGATCAATCGCCCGCTTGAACATCTCCAGAGCCAAGTGGTAACTGCTGAAGGGTCAAAGTCATGAATGACCTTAGATTGTCCCTTAGCCTGCTGCCACTAGCTGAGCAGGACAATCCTCTGGTTCGGTCAACAGATCAGTCCTTGGTGACCCGCTAGCGGGGCCTCCCCACCCCATGCCTAGTGTCCGGGAAGCAGATCCAAACAGCACAATGTCACTGTGCCACCATGGCCCTACAGCAGCCCACTGCAGCCTCTACGCGCACAGCTCAGCCTCTCCTCCTCCGTGTTCACACACAAGCAAATGTCATTTGGCTAAAAGACTGTTTCGAGTTTCCAAAGTTATTTTTTTAACACTCTTAAGGAAAACTGCCACATTTATGTATGGTTACCTGCATTAGAAGGAAGAAGGACCATGGGCTATTGTGCTTGAGAACAGATTCACAGCCCTAAGCATGATTTCTTTTTAATTTGTTAGCGTAAGGGAGACACCGAGAAGAGTCAGAAGACTTGCACACATCGTAACTCTGGTTTAACCTCCCTGCTCAGACCTCCCCATTCCGTGTGGGGTGTGTGTATATATGCACACACACATGGCATGCCTGTGGAGGCTGAAGGTCAGTCTCAGGTGTTGCTCCTCAGAAGCTATCACTGGGACATGAGGCTCCCCGATCAGGCTAGGGTGGCTGACTGGTGGTCCCTAGGGATCTGCTTGTCTCTGCCTCCCCAAAGCTGGAATTACAAGCACAAGCCACTGTGCTCAACTTTGTATGTGGCTCTGGGGACTGAACCTGGGTCCTCATGCGTATGTGCCAAGAGTTTTATCTCCCCAGCTTCCCATCCTGCTGTTGTTGAGATAGGGTCTCATGTATCCCAGGCTGCTTGCAACCTGGATCGACAGCTGGGGATGACCTTGCTCCTGACACTCCTGCCTCTACTTCCCAGAGCACAGATTACAGGCAGGAGCTACCACACCACACTTGACTACATAATGCTTGGGGTTAACACGGGGCTTCGAACATGCTAGCAATGCCCTAGACCAGCCCCAGACCAGCCCTCTCTAGAGGACTGGAGATCAGTCCAGGGTCAGGCTCCTCCATGGTCCTGCCTCTTCTGTCAAGGAGGGGGCCTCCATGGGAGAATAGTTCATGGCTTCTGTTTCCTCTAATGAGCTGTTTTCTATAATAATCACTTCATTCAAAATCATTCATAACTTTGGTGTATTATTTCTAAAGAGTATTCAGAGCATTAATTCACTTCTACAGGGCCTCTTTAACATGTGTCCTTTAAGGGCTGACAAGAAACTGTGAGCTTGTCACCACAGCCAGTGTAAGGGAGGAAACAAGGAGTGGGCTGGAGCCAGAGCTTGCTTTTCTGCACAGCGCTGCCTTGGCAGACTCTGGTCCCAGTGCCAGCTCTGAGACAGACGAGGAAGTGTTTTCTCACCTTCTCCTCTGATACAGCATGGCCTCTGGGAAACAGGTCAGGGCTAGCACTGCCCAGTATTCATCGTCCCTGAGATGGAGCTGGACCTGCAAGCATGGCTCCCCTTCACGGGGCTTCGCTTCATCCAGAGGCCTGAAAGCCAGGCGCCCGAGAACTCCCCGGGCAAAGGCCTCCTCGCCAACAGCTGTCTCTGTGCTGCTGGGCTGTCTTTTATCACCAACTCATATGACTGACCAAGGGAGCCCAGCGGTGACCGAGGATGACAGGTCCAGGCGTCTTTGCAGCTGGAACCCCCAGGGTTCTCACTGGGACCATTCTCAAATCCCCGGGTCTCAGGAAAGCCTAAAGCAGCCTGTGAGTTCTGGGTGGTGCACAGAGCCATCACCCTGGGGTTCTGGGGCAGGATGAGGACTTACACGCAGCGGAGAGGAAACTTTACGGTCTATCTAGGAAGCTGAAGCCAGAGGGAGCGCTCACGGCCGCTCTTCTGTAAGAGCCACTGGTTTTTTATTCTTCTCTCATACAATGCACCCCAACCACAGCCATCCCTCCCCGCTCCACGCCACCTCACCACCTCCCCTCTCCCCCAGATCCATTGCTCCTCAATTTCTCTTCAGAAAAGAGCAAGCCTCCTGAGAATATCAACTGAACACGGCATAACAAGATGCAGTAAGACTAGGCACAAACCCTCATATCGAGGATGGACAAGGTAACCTATTAGGAGGAAAAAGGGCCCAAGCATGGGCAACAGAGTCAGAGACACCCCCACTCCCACTGTTATGAGTCTCATAGACACCCCGAGCTAAACAACCACAGCATGTATGCAGAGGACCTAGCGCAAACCCACGTGGGCTCTGTGATTGCTGCTCCAGTCAGACGCACTGTTTGGGTGGGGTTTCTGACATTAGGGCACACGGGCTGAGGGCCGTCCAGGCAGAACACACACGTGAAATCCGATCTCTGTTCACCAGCAATCTTGTCCCAGGCAATAAATAAGGAAAGGAAACTGAAGTCTAATTTTACTGTTCCCTGCTACTCTAAAACCATTGCCAAGAATCCAGAAGGGGCGGGGCTGGTTCTCCACAAGGGGCGGAGAACTAAGACAGGACCCACTCTGTAATCACTCTGGGTACACTGCCTGCACCCACTCTGTGCCATGCTGATGGCTGGGTCGAGCAAGGAAACCCATTGCTGCTGGAAACCCAGATGCCATAGGCCTTGGCACAGATGAAGAAAGAATTACATACAGTCCAGTCTCCTGACAGAGAACCCACACTAACGCAGACCCACGGGGCAGGATTCACATTTGTTCCTGCAGCAGCAGCCCAGAGAATGTTGTGTGTGTCCAAAATTAAATCTTATAAAAACCATTTTCCTATATTTTAAAACTTTATGTTTTAATATATATGTTTTAATAAATATGTTATTATATAATATATATTCTATAGATCTGTATACGTATCACATAGGCCTCAGTAGGGAATCTGCTCTTCTCCTTCCACCTAGTCCCACACCTAGATGGCCAAGCAAGTCACATGGTGTGGACCCTTGTGTCCCCTTCTCTCTGAACACACAACCATACAAGAAAGGAATGCATTTAGGAACAGGAGAGGCGCTCTGAACTTTTACTAAAGTTGGTTTTTGTTTGTTTGTTTTGAGACAGGTTCTCACTATGTATCACTGGCTGGCCTGGAACTTGCTATGTAGACCAGGCTAGCCTTGAGTTTAGAGAGATCCGCCTGCCTCTGCCACCCCAGTACATGGATTAAAGGTGTGTGTTACCATACCCAGCCTACTTTTAATGAAGTTTTATCCCACAATACTGAAGTAGCTCCCCACCCTTCTACCATATTGAAGAAGCTACCACTAGGCTTCTACCCTGACTGCTCTGTTCATCTCTCCCGCAGCTCCTGCCTCATATCACAGCTGGAGGCTGCTGTGACCACACACCTACCAGTCCTGTGGAGGGCTATCACTAACCGACCTCCAAAACCCTTACACACACACATCACCATAAGGCTAGGCGCACAGGAGCTCACTCACAGATACAATGGAGCCCTGGGGCAGAGTTCACGTGCTCACTACCTTGAGCCCTCCAACGGTATCGATCTGAGTAGAGAAATCCCATGGTTCTCTGCTGTAACTACAACTCCCTGCTTGTTTCCAAAAGTGTTGGGTGGGCAAGACGACAACATCAAGTTTGCATTTTGTGTGCCTTTGAGCCTTGGTGTCGCTCTGTAGAAGCCACTGTGGGTCAGGGTCTACTTCAATCTGCAGCCATTGCCAGGTGGTGGTGGTGGCGGCGGCGGTGGCGGCTCACGCCGTCAATCCCAGCACTCGGGAGGCAGAGCCAGGAGGATCTCTGTGAGTTCGAGGCCAGCCTGGGCTACAGAGAGTTCTAGGAAAGGTACAAAGCTACACAGAGAAACTCTGTCTCCAAAACAAAACAAAACAAAAACAACAACAACAAACAATCTGCAGCCATGAACATCTTGCCATATAGACATTTAAAAGCTTATATCCAGCACTCTCGGCATCTGTGGGGACCTGTCCCAGTATCCCCCAGAGACGGATGTTCAAGGCCCTTATAGAAAATGGCGCAGTATTTACATGTAGTATCTTCATTTGTATTTTAAATCTCTCTAGGTGACGTGTAATAGCCACATACGTGCTTTGCAAGTGAGTACTGTCTATGGAATAACACAGACTGTGTGCTCAGTAGAGGTATTTTCTTTTCATATTTTTTTTTTATTTTAATTCTCAGCTGGTAGGTTCCTGAGTCACAGTTCTGCTTTCTGGTTTGTTCTCCTGGTCATGAACACTCTGACGACTTACCAACTGTGTTGTTATTTCATTTTTTTCCACAAGTCACCTTTAATCGTATGGAACTTAACATTTCCACGGTGTGAGCCAGAACGCAATTCCTTTTAAGGTGAGTGGGTAATGAAGCCACCCCACTTACCAAACCCACCCCATTCTCTGGGGAAATTAAAATGCCTTCCTAGGCATCACCTTGGCTCTGAACCCTCTTCGATCACCACTTCCTGCATCGCATCCTGCCCATCAGAGAGCCTGACCCCTATGACCAATGAGAAAAACTGACCACATGTGCATCCCAAGATGGTCTGCAGGATGCAAAGTCTACCTAGTTCCTAGGAACCGTGCCACCTCTCATAACTTTTGGTTCCAACTTCCAATCAGAACAGGCGCTAGACCAAAGATCGGGGCTGGCAACAAGATGGCTCAAGGGTTAAGAGTGTCGGCTCTTCCAGAGGACCAGGTTGATTCCCACCATCCAGGATGTAATTCACAACCGTCTGTAACTCCAGTTCCTAGAGAGCTGATACTTTCTTCTGGCCTCCAGGGGCAATGCACTCACACAGTGCACTGACATACATAACATAAAATCTTTCTTCAAAAGCATCCCCATAATTTCTCTTCTTTAAAGTTTAACCAGAGCTAATAACCAAAATTCAAAGCGTCTTCACTTTACTGCAACTCTAAGTAACCGTTTCTACCTAACTACACACAGCCTGATTAGGGACGTGTCTTCAAGAGGTTCCGCACCCCGCGGGCGGCCATTTTTCTCCAGCTCTGCCTCAACAGAACCATTTCACTCTGAACCTTGCTCCCTGGAGTTCCATCTTCAGTTTAAGCCTCTTCTAAATGGTTCTTTTTCCACCGGTTCTATTTTCAGCTCCCAGAACCGAAGTCTCTAGTTGGTGGAGACTGTCGTTGACTATCCTGCCAGCAGCTGACCTCAAGCTTCCATGGATTAAAACCAACCGTACTCGCAGGAAATCCCCAGTACTGACTTCCACTATCTCACAAACATCCTCACTGGGCTCCAGAACCTGACTAGGGACCCCAAATTCCACCAAACCCAGGCAGAAAGAAAGGCAGAAGGCAGAGAAGCCGATGTGTGTGAGAAGACAACGCCCGGATTAAGCCTGGGCTCGCACCACCCTGGAGACAGACACGGTGCTCCATCAACGGCTTCCCTGGTGAAGAAGGGCTTTTCCTGCCTCCTGCCTGATGCAGGAGTTTTGGGGCCTGGTCTTCCTACCCTCCAGCCTGCTGGAGGAGAGTGTGGCACATGCTTGCTCTCTTTTCCCCACATCCAGTGTGAAACTATGGACAGTTTCCTTGACATTTTGTTATGTACTCCTCAGGCAGACTCTGGGCCCTAGTTAAAACAGCACCTGTCTCCTCTCCCATCACCTCCCAAGGTACCCAGTCAGCCCAGAAGGCACAAAGCCTATGACAGAAGAAGTCACAGCCAGCATAAGCCAGTAGCAGTTAGCAGACTTCAGTAGACAAGCTGAATCTCCAGTTGCCACCAGAGAAGGGTGCGCATTACAGTAGTCCTTTCCAACAGGACCACATGGCCCTGGGTCCTCAGAAACAGAGGCCTGTATTCACTGCAGGACATTCATCCCAAGATAGAAGACAGCAGAAGACAGATGGAAGCTGCTTCAAGCCTCAGTTTCCCTACCAGTAAAGTGGATCAATTCTGGTTGCTTGCTTCAGTCTCCAGGGACATACTGCATGTGTGAAATGAACAACCTTGTCCCATCCACTTTCCCACTGGGGCCAGCAGAGTTCTAAAAAAGGAGGTTGCCAGACAGCCACACACTGTGCATCCCTCCTGCCAACAACATCCTAGGACTGGAGCCAAGGGTGACCATCCGCTGGCACACTGCCCTTACCCACCTGCTGACCCAGGATCAGAGAGAGACATCGGCATCAAGAGAGGTCTCAAAACGTAATTTCAGTCAACACTCCGCACACTTATCATCTTAGGCAGAGAATAACACAATAAAGCCAACAAACACGTGGCTGGCTTGGAAACTCCTATTTCGCTTTTTTACGGGTGTGGGGAAGACACGAGGAACTAGGTTGATGATCCAAACAGCTCTTACAACCCACAGCCAGTATGTCACAGCAAAAACCAAATCCCTGAAAACAACGTCTTGCTCATCCTTTGCCCACCCAACAAAACTTGCAGGTCCTCGTCTGGACAGTAATAGGGCCTTCAGACCTCCGCGGGTACCTTCCAACTACGGCCTTTAGGGCTGGCCATGCACACAGTCAACGTGTGGCTAGGCCATAGGGTCAGAGAGCTTTTAGACAAGAGGGTCTCCCCTCAACACAGGCTGAGAATATTGGATGGGGTCAACTTGAAACTGTGCAAGACAGCCAGCCCCAGAGAGCTCACACCACCCAGTGAACACGCTCCAGGTCTCAGATACCCACAGACAAAGCCCAGCCCTCCAGAAGAAAGCGCCGTTTGGGGGTTACTACACACAAGGCACCCCAGTGTGGAGGCACAGATACACACGTTTTAACTTTGCTTTTCTGGATTTCCCCAAACTTTCTATAGTGATCATACAACCTCACTCATCACGGCTCCATACACACATGTAAAAGTCATACAAAGACCTGAAAGACCTGGACTGATGGTTCTCAACCTGTGGTTCATGTCCCCCTCAACAAACCTCTACCTTCAAAAATATTTGCAACACCATTCCCAACGGTAGCAAAATTATAGCTATGAAGTAGCAATGAACATAATATTATGCTTGGGGGTCACCACAACAAGAGGAACGGTACTAAAGGGTCTCAGCATTATGAAGGCTGAGAACCTCGGACCTAGAGCAACAATCGCCAGGAACCCACAAATGACATGAGCAGGATTTGGGGAGAACTCAGGGTAGAGACCTGAGGAAAGAGAAGAGACACCCTCTGCCTCTTCCTCTGCTTCCCCTTCGCGTCTGATCCTACATCAGGCCCCCAGAAGTTCTCAGCCAGTCCCAGCCCAGCTCGGGGACTTGGGGAGTGGACTGTGTATTGGGGCAGTTTGTGGGGGGTCCCCTTACTCGACTGAAGAAGTCCTGTCATGGCTTCCTCACAGGGACACACCCGCATCTGCTGGAAGCCTTCTGAACTGTGAGCATCCACAAAGCAAGGGGAGGAGAGGCCAAGCTGGGAGTATGTGTCTAGCGCTGGCCTGCACAGTGGGGAGTACCAGCTCACTCCCGCACTAAAGAGGAACAGTCCTCTCTGGGAAGGCCTGGGCCTGTTTTGCAATCACTTTAGCTCACAACCACCCATATCCCCCAGGCAGAGCACTGCTATGCACACTGGTCTTGTGGAGAAAAAAAACAAAAACAAAAACTAGTACCATGTGATGCACCCCTAAAAGGTGAAAGCAAAGAAATGGGTGCTGGCTTCACATGTCAGTGGCGTGGCAAGAAGCTCACCCAGGATGGCAGGAGCTCCCAGCATGGTGACAAAGTGCTCCCACCAGGGATGCCCCTCTTCGGCTTCACCTCCTCCCGCCCCCCCGGGGGGTCTTTGTGCTTCTGGCTCACAAATTTCTGCAGCGAGAATTCCAACCCAAACACTTCAGGGAGTTGTTTGGTCCTCAGAAGCAGGCTCTGCCTTTCCCTAATCCCTGATTCTCCAAGTTTTGCTTTCCCTAAGGGCAACCAGCTCCCACAGCTTATAGGACAGGGGCATGGAACTTTCCCTCAAAAAGTTTAGGCTCTGACACAGCCAAGCCCTATGTCAGGACAGGGTACGAACCATAAGCCAGACCCTCTCATGCTCACAAGACACTGAGCAGCCTCACTTAGCTGTGGTCTGAATGTGGACTGGGGAGAAACATTCCTTCTATAAACAGAAAACATAGTGTTTCAAGGAAAAGAAATGGTCAGAATCTAATCAAAAAAAAAAAAAAAAAAAAAAAAAAAAGGAGGGGAGAGGGAACCAGTGGCAGAGAACCTGGAGAATCTGGTGAGTGAGCAGCTTAGAGGCCTGGACCCCTGCTCTGAGGCTGCCGGCTGCCCTGTGTTGAGACACCAACGCTCGGGGTCAGCAAGATGGATTGAAGCCCCAAATCAGTTATTCTGTTTGCCAATGCAAGATAAAAATGGCTTTTTAATATATTTTTTTGGCTTGTGTATGTGTATGGAGGGTACACATTCATGTGGGTATACATATGTATGCAGATGGGTATGCGTAAACATGTATGTGCATGCATGTAGAGAACTGAGGTCAACATTAATGTCTTCCTCTGTTCTCTCTCCTTTATTTTTATTTTTTTATTTATTTGTTTGTTTGTTTATTGGTTTTTTTTCGAGACAGGGTTTCTCTGTGTATCTTTGCATCTTTCCTGGAACTCACTCTGTAGCCCAGGCTGGCCTCAAACTCACAGAGATCCATCTGGTTTAGCCTGTACAGGCCCTGTACATGCTGCCTCTGCCTCCCGAGTGCTGGGATTAAGGGCGTGCACCACCACCACCCGGCTCTCCCTTATTTTTTAAGACAGGGCCTCTCAGTGAACCTGGAGCCCATCAATTCTACCAGACTGAGGAACCAGTGAGCCCCAGAGGTCCTTCCTTCCTACCCGCCCCTTCATCCAGCACTGAGATTATAGCTGTCTCCTACCATGCCCAGGTTTTACTTTATTTTATTTACTTTTTATTGAATATACAATATGTTTTTCATACAATATATTCTGATTATAGTTTCCCTTCCGCAACTCCTCCCAGATCCTCCCCACCTCCCCACCCACCCAAATCCATACCATTTTTTCTCTCTCTCATTAAAATACAAACAGGCATCTAAAGTAATAATAAAATAAAAACAAACCAGAATAAGACAAAACAAAGAAGCAAATATGTAGCATGAATCTCAAAGAGTTCTTATTAATAAGAACAAACCTGAGGCCAGTTATTGGGGTGATTGCTGGAAGATCAGAGAAGCAGAACAAGCCACAGCTATCTTGTTAGTTCCTCAGGTGATCCTGTTTCCTCAGGCTGGAAGCTTCTGAGCCCTCATCCAAAAGGCTCTCAGCTGAACTGTGTTGCTCCAAAGCCTAAACGCTAAACCAACCAAATGCTTAACTAACTGCATGCTTTTTCTCTTCCGGTGCCTGGTTTTCTCGTCTTATATACCTTTCTCTTTCTGCCCCCCCTCCCTGGGATTAAAGGTTGGGTTTCTGGGATTAAAGGCATGGGTCACCATACTTAGCTGTTTCCAAAGTGGCCTTGAACTCAGAGATCCAGCTAGCTCTGCCTCCCAAGTGCTGGGATTAAAGGTGTGTACCACCACCGCCCAACTTCTGCTATGGCTTGCTCTGACACATTTTCTAGCCACCATTTCTGGCTCTGTTCTAGTGGCTGTCTGTTCTCTGACCGCAGATATGTTTATTTCAGGGAACACACAATATTTCAGGGAACACAATACCCACCACACAAATAGAAAAAAAAAAAAAAAAAGAAAGAACCAAAGAAAAATCACAAGAAACATATACAATGAGACACACACATTCTCACACACAGAAAAAAAAAAAAAACTATAAAAACAAAATTGGAAATGATAATAGAAAAGCAAAAGATCTGTAAGGTAAAAAAAGAAAGTGTCCCAGACAAAGCATTGTCAGACACACCACCACCACCACCACCAAAAATATTGAGTTTGTTTTGTGTTGGCCATCTGCTGGACATGAGCCTGCCCTTAAGTGTAGTTTGTGTACCCAGTGAGACTCCACTGGAGAAAACTAATTTTTCCTTTGTGGGTGATTAGCACTTGGAGATGGTTTCTGGGTTAATGGTGAGGGCTTGCATCTACATCACCTCTCAGCACCGGGACCCCATCTGGTTTAGCCTGCACAGGCCCTGTACATGCTGCCACAGTCTCTGTGAGTTCACAGTGGATCGGGCCCGGTGTGTCTGGACGGTCTTGTTTCCTTGATGTCATCTATTCTCACGGCTCTTACAATCCCCCTCCTCTTCCATAGCGCTCCCTGCGCCATGAGGGGAGGGATTTGATAGAGAGATCCCACTGAGGAGTGAGTGTTCCCAGGTCTCTCACTTTCCTGTGCCGAGATTTTACCCAGACGCTAGGGATCTGAACTTGTCTTTATACTTGCATGGCAGGCAATTTTTTGACTGAGCCATCTCTCCAGACATGGCTTTTAGATTTCCAAATAACTTTATCAAGAAGATATCTCAGAGCATAAGACAATTATGTGCAGCCCAAATGTCAGTGTCCATAAATAAGGCTCCATCCACAGACATGCAGTCACACTTACCCCGTGACACACTGTCTGGCTACTTTGAGCTACAGCAGTGAGGCTCCAAGTGTCCCAGTTCTCAGACCACACAGGTGGAGCTCACAGTGGTTCCTCGGCCATGTGAGGGTCTGTACAGGAGCATCACCACTTGAACTCAACACATTCACATTGGCCTTACGCTGGGATTACTCAGAGAGCCCCAATCCACATGGACAGCAGGATGCAATTCTAGCATAGACCTGGACCTGGACATGTAGTTAAACCAACAAGCCAAGAGTATGTATCCACCATGCATACTGTCGCCACCATTGTCAGGGCTGCAGGAACCTGCAGAATAGCAGCTGCCGGTGCCAGCCACAGCTGGACCACAGACTGAATTGTACTGGCTGATGCCTTCACAGAGGAAATGCCACTTCCCACCCATAGGACATCCAGTCTCTCAGAATGCCACACCAATGCTCAGTACTCTCAGCTACAGGCACACTGCCTTCTGTCCCAAATAACCTCTAACTACGCGGCTTCTCCAAATACCTTACTTGTAGCAAATCAGCATCTGGGACAAGCTAGAACTAACAAATATGTTTTTAGAGGGCCACTGAGTCATTTGGGGGTGATTCCAAGTGCAACTCAGAACAGCATGTCCTTTGTAGATATTGCACAGATAGGGTGGATCCTTCCTCTTACTCCAAAGAAATGAGGGATGGAGAGTGCCCAGGGTAAGACAGAAGGACTGGGGGTGGGGAGTGCACAGGGATGCTATGAAGCCTTAAGACCACAGAGTAGCCAGGCTATGGTAATGGCTGACCCAGTACCACAGGAGGGAAGTCTGACAGGGTATAGGGCCCTACTATCTAGTGGGCAGGAATCAGAGTATGAATGATTCCTGACCACTCATCCTGAACCAACACACCTCCATGACCACAGGCAGCTTTCCTGCTTTGTGTTCCCCTGCAAGGCTGCTCACTCTGCTTCCAAGGAGCACGGACACCCATGTGCAGAGACTCAGGCTTGGAGGGCTCCTGCACAGGCACCAGAGACAGAGAGACACACTGGGAGGCAAGCATGCCAGCCATGGCCTCCCTGCAAGCTGCTGCTCATAAAGAAAAGAAAGGTTCATAAACAATGCGGACTACTGCTGAGTTCCTTCCCAGTGACTCCTGAGTGGCTCCTGACAATAAGAGAAGCCTAACAGGACACCCAGACCCAGCTTGTGAAATAGGTGATGTCAGACATTCCCTAGCTCATTAAACAACAAAAACCCCTAACCCGCTTTTCCAGGTTCCCAGTAGATACCGACCCCCAGTTCCCGGAGTGAAGGAGACACCCCTTGTCTTCAGCAAGTTGACTGGTATGGTACTGTTAGAAAGTCAGACTTATCTGTAGGGCTTAAAATGAACTTCCTCTGGCCATGTGCTAACTTTCTATTCTGGATTTCCTGACGTTTCCTTTATTAGACTGGCGTCCAAAACTATCTTGGAAAGAGCTACGGGACATATGGGTCTTACACATTTGAGGGTAAGGAGAGGGGCCAGGACAGTCAGCATTTCCCAGCTCTGACAGCCTGCATGAGCTCCACCCATTAAAAACTAGCCATTTGCTTGCTAAGAATGCAATGAACCCAGACCTTATTTCACGCTGAAAAACAAAGTAGTTGGTTCTTGTGGCCTTTAAAACCACACGGGACTGACCTGCTTCCCACACTCCTCCAGTGCTGACTTCTCAGAGGCTCTACTTCCAAACGCATCAACAGTAAAGTGGCCCAATGTGCCCCAGAAGAGTTATGAGAATGAAGCCAGGGAGATTCCTGGTCTTTCTGGAGTTGAAATGTTACCAGCAAGTCACCCAGCCCTCGTGGGCAGCTACAGGCCTAAGCATGACTAGTTCCAGTGACAGGATGCCTCATGGTGCACAGAGCCAAGGTCTAGCAATCCAGAGTCCCTCCAGATCCCCTGAGGCCCTCACTGTAGGTGAGGAGGGTACGGTGTTCCTGCCTATGAGCTGTGAGGTATCTGTTACCTTTGTGCCACTGTGGAGGAGTGTTCCTGGACATCCTGGTAGAGCCATCCCAGTCAGCTTTGCTGGGTGCGAGCAAATGAACAAAAAAGCAAGCAAGAACCTCAGAGAAAAACACTGGGACCCAAGCGCTGAACCTGACCTTGCCTGTCCATACGTGGGCTATACGGTATGTAGGGTCTGCTCTAAGCTGGGCCCAATGTGGGAGCCCTCCTATATTCTGCAAAATAAACTGAAGAGCTATCCCCTGTGTTCCTCACCTTACAGAGAGGTCGGCTTTCACTCCGCCCTGGAGGCTCCTGCCACGGGAGGTTGCACTCTAGGCGAGGGTTAGCACACCATGGACGGATAGTGTGGAGAAAAGTAAAGCGGCTTACTTCATAACCAAGAGTGGACAAGAAGGGGCTCAGGACCACAGCATCCTCCATGCCCCACTGCCCAAAGATCTTTCCTCCCACAGCATCAACCTGGAGATGAAGCCTCTGATGCACAGGCCTTCAGGGACATTCAACACTCTTACCACAGCACACTGCATCTGCTGTCACGGCGGCCTGTGTCGTGGAGACGGCCACAGGACAGTCCAGGAAATAGCACAGAGCCAAGGACTATGCTGAGTGCCTTCAGGCTACCTGCAACCACACTCAAGCGCTTCATTCAGCTTCGGTATCCTGTAGCAACTCTTTATTGCCAGTGACAGGGAGCCCAGTCACAGCTTCTGGGAAGGCAGCCTTGATGTACAACTCCACACCCTGGTGCTGCTGCTGCCCTGCAGCAGACACGGTATAAAGACTCTACATAGGCACGGGGTCACAACATGGTTAGCATTTCATGGTAGACTGGAGCACACTATGGAAGGAATTTGAACACTGCCAGTTAATGCAGGACACACAGCCTTCCCATCCAGGCAGCATGGGCTCTGGTTTACAGGGGTCCCACAAATTCCTACCCTCCCAGCCCAACTCCACCCGTGATGCCCACTCATCAGGCAAACTCTGTAGTCTTATGAGGCTTTTCTGCTGGTCACACACAGCCCAGCCTTTGGCTCACCAACCCCCACATCGCTCCTGGGTGAGATAAAAAGCCAGATGGGAGCAATGACAACATCAGGCTCGACTTATTCTGTGCCCACACGGAACTGGCGCTTCACACACTATCCAATCCTCCACACTCCTAGGAAGGGGCTGTTATAATTCTCATTGTACATGAAACCAAGGCACAGGAAAGTCAAGTCACGTGTGACGGTCACCCAGCTGGTGAACTGCAAGTACCTCTACCCCCTGGATCCGCACCCAAGACTGTGACGCAGCAGTCACACGGTACACAGCTTTGGAGTCTTTCCTCCAGCAGATGAACAAAGAGACCTTTGCTCCCTGCTCCCGAAATATGACTGACAGTAATGTGATATTCTATTTCCTGAAGAGGGGACCTGAGGCGGACACATTCTCGGTGTCCACAAGTGTTCACAATATCCCCACAGCCACTTTTCCGCCCACCATGCTACTCAAAAATGTCATCGAACAAGGGCTCCACCTCAGCATCCCATGCCCCACGGATGCCCATGGCTTGCATCCACCATGCAACAAACAACCCAGCTATGACCAAATGACCCTTGGTGGGGTGGGGAGAACAAAACCGCCTGATAAAACCTCTGCATCAGAGAGAACTGCCCTCTGCACACGCTTCCTTCCCGACTCTGGGATGGCAGACTCAGGCAGAGGGGCGCAGCATCGATTCTGCTGTGCACTGGGCCGACCTGCTGTCAGTGCGGGAAGAAGGCGTCAGGTGCTGAAGGCCACGCATAAACAGGGCACCACACAGCCTCTCCTCCCGGGTTTCAGTCAGACCTGACAGCAAACCATGTGTAGCCAATCTGGGGGTCACAGGGCCCCTTAGAGCCAGCAAGGGGGAAATGATGGGGTCCTACCTCTACATCAGCTCATGACCAGGGAGGCCAAGGTCCTGGGTAAACCTTCTCCCGGGGCCTATTTGTGTGGGAGCCCGTTTTCAGGTTCCTCGTGGCTTTACCCAGCAGGTCTGCATAGAGGATGATTGGGGTCACAGGCCTGAGTGCAGGTGTCTGAGATGGTCTGCATTTGGCTGTGCTGGGGGAGGAGGTCCTTTGCTCCACCTCTTGGCGTCTCTATAAATACTCTGGGGCAGAGACAGTCAGGGCCCATTGGAATAGGTTCCAGGTCTTCTTGAGGTTATCCTGTATTTTCTGTTTATCTCCACACTATAAATCCTATCTAATATTTCCTGCTGCTCTCGCTCAAAACTCTGGGGAAATGTGGGGGGTAGCCCCCACACACACACACACACTTGGCCTCCCTCTGAGCCCTCTCTTTGATGTCCACTCTGGAAAAAAGGCTGACCTATCACTCTTACCTTGCTCTGATAACAAGGACCAGGGAACTGGGAGGTCATCTTAGGAAGGAGAAGATGAATCCCAAAGCACGGTACCTGTGTGCAGCCCCTGAGTAGCAGCCCCCCGGGGTAACACCTACCCTGTATTCCCCAGGCAGCCAGCCACTCTGAAACACACCAGAATCCAAACACACAGAGTTACACCTCCAATCCTGCCCATCAGATTCCAAACTCGTGCAGCTGATCTGCCTCAAGACCCTGCCCGCACCATCAGCCTCCAGCCCCTCACCCGGCGGCAACACCCTTATGTCCACAACACACGAGGTGCAGTGCAGCTAGAGAGATGGTGTAGCCAGCCAGCCCTGAGGTGGGTGGCCTCCACGGAGTAGGAGCTGAGGCTGGGGGATGAACCACACTATTGGTGCTAAGAATGACCATCACAAGGAGTAAGCAAGTGTGTTTGACTCGGGGTAGAAGACCCCATGGGACCTCTTTGCCTGCCAAACCCTCCTGACCTGGTCCCTCTAGCCCTCTGGAGAAAATTACATCCTGGGGCTCGGCAAGGGAACAGCAAAGGAGACCAAGTTTCCCGGCAGGCGTCATGAAACATACTTCACGAAACAAAATTCGAAATCAAGACACTTGGCAAAAACAGTGAAAACTTTTTTTTTTCTTTCTTTCCATGTGACCTTTGGTTTCCACTCAGGCCATGCATAAACACATTCTTGGGTTCCAATACTCAGAAACGCTCTCTCTAAACACTAAACGCAGTGCCTCCGAAGGCAGGAAATGATGAACAGCAAAAGGAATGTCACAGATTCCAGACGGATGGGACCAGCTGGGGAGCCGGGCAGCCACACTAATGTCTCAGATGTTGCCTCCGGGACTCCTCAAGGGGATTGGAACTGCATCCCAGGAATAGCCGGAAGGCTGTGCAGCCAGCACAGCTCAAAGAGGCTGGGCATCATCCCGACACAGCTTCATTCACCCTCTGGCAAAAGTCCACCTGGCACAGGGCTTTGCACCAACTCTGCCCAAAACAACCTGCAGGTAGAAACTGCCCATGAACCCTCTCCAACAAATCCCTGTCCAAACAGTGATCTGCAGGCATCTATTTCATGCTTCTCATTAACAGTCTATGGCTCGTACCTGCCTGGGGTCCCTGGTCACATCTTACCTACTGAATTCAAGCTCCCAGCACCTGCCCATGGCTTCCTTCCCAAAGATAAGGATTCAGGTTTGCTCGATCCTCACCTGGGAATCATTATGGCTTCCTGAGCACAGGGCTTAGGAGGCTGAGCCTTGGCTCCTGCCTGAAAAAGCCACCTAAGGGAAACGGGTCAGAAACAAAAAGAAGAAATGCCAGAAGAACTCTAAACTGCAGGCCTAAGAACATGAGTGTGTTACGCAAATATAAAATACGTAAAAATCCAAAACAATTGTGGGAAAAGATCTTACGGCGTGGGAATGGAAGGCACCCTAATACCAAAGCCATAGTAGCAGGAGGTAAGTTGTCTGAAGGGTTCCTGGACCCCAGGTGACAAAGCCCCACCCATATGCAGGTGACAGGAGAAGTATAGGACTCTGTGAAAATCTGAACCAATTTAAACTTCACAAATCTCACAATGAGTGACCTGTTCCTGTTGTTACGAATCCTGGAAAATGTAGAACCCCAACCCTCAACACAATTGCTACACTGTGCATGCTGGGGCATGAAGCTCTGCCCTGCAGTGGCCCCAGTGTGCACACGTGTGTGTGCATGTGTAAATGAGCTCCTAACCATATCACAAGAAGTGGACACCTCATAAAAAAGAGAGTGGCCCTTGACTTAACCTGAATGCTGGCCTCATGGGTGCAGGTCAGTTCTCTCTCCCAACCTCACGCCTCAGGAAGCGCCAGTGGTGGCCAGTGTCAGACCCCCAACGGTCCAGACAAGCATAGGGCACAGTTCCAGCCCTTAGAACTCAGCTTTACACGGTGGAGGAAATGCCCTATTGTGTGTTCTTAGGTCAACAACTTTACAGCTCTTGTGGCCACTACTGAGAGATAGCCTTGACACTCAGGAATTATCTTCAGTGCCCCTTCAGGCTTGAGGCCGGCAGCCTGCTTCCTTCTTCCTGTGCCCCGTCTAGGGCCAGGCTCAAGGACTGGGTAGCAGAAATGCATACTCTCTTCAGGGAGATGGCTGAAGCAGCTACAAGATGAAAATCTGGCACAAACTCTGAATCCATCAGCAGAGTCTTGGAGACCAGCCATTGGGACAAGAAGTAGTGTCCTCTCTAGGCTCTGTGGTGGTTGAGCTTTCCCAGAATTCCCTCCTGCAGCAGCCTGCCTACATCAAGGGCCTTAGGCCAGCAAGGCTTCCCAAGAAGGCTAAGTATGCCATCTGTATATCTGTGGGTCTGGAATTCCCCTGCTCAGCCCTCACCCCAAAGGCCATGGGAAACCCAACCCCACCACAACACTCATCCCAGACTCTAGACAGGAGTGCAGGCTGGCCAGGGCCTTTGGGGCTTGCACACAGATGAATTTTCCGGAAGTGCCTCATGTTCCTGGATGCTAAGGGCCCCGTGCCCCAGTCTGACCCCAGCCTTGGAAAATCCCAAGTTAGCCAGAGCCAAAACAAAGCAGATGCCCAGAGGCTCAGGGTCTTAGGACTGAGATACGTCCCCACACTGAAACTGAACCCACTTTCTGCTCGCCAAAGGCATGCTTTCTTCTCCAGGTGGGTTTTCCTGGCACGAGGCAGCAATTCTCCAGGAGGAGAGAGTGAATCTCACCTCTTCTGAGAGGACTAAGTAAGAGGGAGAGGTCAAGTACCCTGGAAGCCAAAGTTGAGAAGAGAGCAGCATCTCTAGGCTGTCATGTTTTGTAATGCTGGTCTGAAGGTTTCACCCGACAAGATGTCGCTGAGCTGGGACAGGGTTTGCAAATAAAAGGTCACCCCTGACACTGACTCCTCAGCTCTCTCTACTCCGTGTTGCCTGGTGACATCAGCACTGGTCAGAGCTGAGCTCCATGGACTAGTTCCACGAAGGCTGCTTTCAAAATGTACTGAGAAGGAAGGGCACTCATTCAGAGGCTGGTCATTCCTATCTGGAGGACAAGTCCACAAGGACCATCGTTGCCAATCATGAAGACTCCTGGGCTCTGAGAAGCAGACACGCCACAGAACAACTTAGTGGGAGGCCACCTTGTCTCTCCGAGCCTTGGATGAAAAGTGAGAAATACCGGTCGGGACCATAACCACCCTCCACAGGTATCAGTGTGTCCTCAGCTCCTCTACCAGTGGCTGGCATTGGTGCTGCTTGGCAGTGCCAAGGTGAGCATGGCCCAGCACAGAAGCAAACCCCAAGAGTTGACTCAGAACCTAGATTTACCCTCTCCGACTGGAGAGTTGCTGCTTCAAGCCAGGAAAACCCACCTGGAGATGAAAGCATGGCTTTGGCAAGGCAATCCACTGATATGAACCACTTTCAGATAAGAAAGTGAATTCTTTTCTTCACAAGAAACCAAAGAGAAGCCTGACTGACCATCTTAGCCCTGAGAGGAGCTTACCTGCTGTGGGGTCATTCCTTGTAGCCTCTTCACAGTCAGGGAAAGCCCAGAGTAGAACCCAAGGAAACAGTCCCGGTCTCATGCAGTGCACAATGGCCCAGAGTCAGTGTCCCTTGTCCCTCTGTGGATGCTCCATGATGCGATCACCCTTTCAACTAGCATTTATTTCACTTTGCTGTTATTGGTTTATTGAACTACAGAGCTGAGCAGAAGGCACTTCTGTACGTGATCACCATCTGCTCAGAGCAGGAACAGTCCAGCTGTGCATCTCTTCTGCATCTGGTTCAGACTTTGACAGGATAGACCAGCATACCTTGACAGGCACCCACAGAAGACCAACTGTGACCCATGAGGTCCCTCCCAGCCCAACACGCAAAACTATACCTCACTCACTGACCTTGTGCCTTCCAGAAGCCAACCAACACCTACAAGTCATATATGTGAGCCTTGACACGACCTACCTACATGTGCTTTCTGCCCCATAGGGAGGCCCATCTATTCACCAAGGTGGAAGCTCCGGGCCAGATCATCTGTGCCCAAAGTTGCATGCTCAACCAGCGATGCCTCACAATATCAGAGGCAGGGAGGGACACCGGGATCCATGGATCCATGGAATCCTCTCTCCAAGGACAGGGCCAAAGCCTTCTCTCCTCACACTTCAACCCCTATCCACTAGTCAAAGTTCATCCCTCTTATTTATGCACAACTTGGGTGAAACTCTAATTTGTACAAGTTGACAGAACCAACAGCTTTAGATTGTGCTGCAAGCCTCTGTCAGCGAAGACCCAGTCCTGGGTGCATCTGCAATCACTGGTTCAATGGAAGCATCACTTTCCACTTAGGTAAATGAGACCAAGGCCAGAGTTCATCTACTAAAACTGCAGAGTTATTAAGAACCAACCGCCACCCTATCTTGAGTTTCTGTTCCAAGAACGGAACATCACCTCCTCTCCTCACTGACTGTCTGGGGCTCTGGTCCTAAAGACCAGCCAACCCACCTTCCAAGGTCATTCAGCCACCTGGACCTTCTAAGGCCATTTGCAAAATCCTTTTTTTTTTGCTAAATCTTTTCACACTTAAAACACACTGTCTCTTGCCCTAGGCCAGCTGCAGTTAGCTCCTCCGTGTGTGTGTGTATGCGTGTATATGACTTACGCATTCAGATACACAATCAGCTTTGGGGAGTCAAATCAAAATACGTCCTGCCTTTCAGGAGCGGCTGCCACACAGCACTTTGGGGCTAATTCATGGAAGTCTAACCTCAGGCTGATCCCTTTGCTCAGACTTATGGCTCCTCTCAGTTTCCAGCCCTGCACCTACTTGTCACTGAGCCTCAGCCTGCTCAGTCAGCAATGAAATCAGCATAGCCCTGCTGTCTACAAGCATGGACCAGTGCCCTGTTGAACCTCCTCAGCATCATCTGCCTGCTCTCTCCAAAGCTCCCCTCTAGCCTGCCAGCCACCACCATCCAAATCTAAGATCATAGAGGAAGTAAAAGCCCTTGTGAACTGACAGGAAATGTCCAGAGGCCACACAGGCTAGCTATGTTTTATATATATGTGTGTGTGTCTGTGTCTGTGTGTGTGTATCACCCTTCATGGACATCATGTGAGAAATTAAAATTAATGATATAGGCTCAGAGGTAAAATGCACTTGCTGCTCTTCCAGAGGACCTGAGTTCAATTTCCAGCACAGTTGAGCATTTCACAACAACTTCCTACAATGCCATCTCTAGGGAATCCAATACCCTCTTCTGGCCTCTGTAGGTATGACATGAATGTGTATACACACACACACACACACACACACACACACACACACACACAAATAAGTAAAATTACTAGTAAAATAAAATCTTTAAAATCAATGAGACAGCCGGGTGGTGGTATCGAATGCCTTTAATCCCTGTGAGTTTGAGGCCAGCCTGGGCTACAGAGTGAGTTCCAGGACAGGCTCCAAAACTACACAGAGAAGCCCTGTCTCGGAAAAAAAAAAAAAAAAAAAAAAAATTAATGAGACAATATGACAATGTGCACAAACCCCTCACTTGAGATCTGCATCTCTCTGCCCACCATAGGCATAGCCAACCTAGCATGCCAGCAGGCAGCACCTGGATCCGCAAGACGAAGCAATCCAACCCTGAGCTTTCCAAGCTTCCACAGGTACAGCCTAGATCTGCACATTAGTCCTGGGCAGCTAAAAATAGCCCAGCCAGCTGAGCTGAGCTTGGTTAATGGAATACCCAAGTTAATTTTAGCATGAGAGAGCTCAAGAGAATCTAAAATCTCCCATGCCAAGGACCACATTTGGCCCACACGGCATCTTCTTAAACTCGGGCCCAGAAGCTACTGTATCACAAAGGCTATTGCCATGACTCACAAAACACCTCTTCTCTCTGAATCCAGCCTTGGCCGGCCCAGGAGAACTGTGTTAACCCATAAAGCGTAACTGCCCCCTGCAGGTCCATGGCCTGCTATATGACCCACAGCAACCCTGGTGTCAACATGCTGTGGCTAGTGGAGATAGCAACTTTGCTCAGTGGGCTGAGCTTCCAGCCCTTAATCTGGGGCTTTGTCAACTGCTGCCGACTCGTGGTTGAGCAGCCAGGCCAGCTCACACCCCTGTTTGACCCCATCTTGCACTCCTGATCATCCTCCTTTCGCTGATTCTGCCTGATGCGGGTGAGATTTCTGTCATCAGCAGAGAGGCAAGGGAGAGAACTGTAAGTGAGAAACCAGCCTTGGTCCACAGCAGCCCAATCCTGCAGGGTGGGAGGAGCTACTGCTGTATGCTCTGCTGGACACTGTGCTTCTCCATTACCACATTCTAACCTAGAGCAAGAGCACAGAGCCTCAGCGAGGATGCAGTGGCTGCTGTGACAGCCAGGCTGAAGGACTGGAGTCACCAAGAGCCCAGTGGGAACACAGGAAGCAGAGCCTGCCTTCCTGGGGACCCGGGGAGCTCAACAGAGACCCCAGCAGAAAGAAAATGAAGAAAAGCTATATCAGCGCAAGAGAACATTTCTGGTCTGGGAATGCAAAGCCAGAATTTTGAATTTTTATTTATTAATCGACGGATGATAATTATGTCTAGAACACTCAACATTTTTATCCAGAGAGCGCCTTTAAAAACAAGTAATAAATACTATGCAAAAGGAAAACATGACTGGGAAGTAAAGCTATATTGCAACCACAGGGAACAGTAGGCCCAAAATAGCTGGGCAGATGAGCTCTGGCCACAGCTATCCACCCAATCACCAGCCAGCATCGGCTCTAGAGAGCTGGGCTACACACTTCCTCAATACAGCCGCCTCAAGGAAGCGTGGGTCAGTCACATGTGATGGCTGAAGATGGCTGTAACAAAGCAGTAATTGTTACTACGGATACTTAAGATTCTAAGTGCACAGAAGAACACATCCAAACAACCAGGCAAATTTTAAATGGAGAAGCAACAGATTCCTCAAGACGGAATTTAAAATATACTCTTTCTTTTATTATTATTAAGATACTTTACTTTTTTGTGGCTTTTTCTTCTACACAAGCAAAGTGTAGACAGAATGAGAAAGAGGAAGAACAGATTCATTTCTGATGAAACCAATACTATCTTATGCTCTAAAACCAAGAAGTAGAGACCAGCTTCACAGCGTTGGCCCCTTCCCTACGTTCTTACAACAGTGGTAATGGTGTTTATCTGTATGATTTTAGGGGAAACTGTCTCTCTTTCCTTCTCTAGGTGGGGGAGGGTGTGGACTAGGACAGATCACAGCTCGTGCACTCCCACCGGATGCAGCCCACACGGGCCCCGGCTTTATTCAGATGGGAAAATGGCTGTGACAAGAAAGAGGTTCCTCTAGGTCACCCTGCAAGGCACCAGCAGGCTTGCTGGAAGCCAAAGTGTCTGGAGACAAGGCTCTGAGGAGTGACGTACGTGTGTGTGTGTGTGTGTGTGTGTGTGTGTGTGTGTGTGTGTGTGTGTGTGAAAGTGAGAGAGACAGAGACAGAGAAACAGGGCAGGCAGGACGGTCAACAGTTCAGCCCTCAAGTCAACTACAATGTCACAGCCAGTGACACTCAGGCAGATGTTAATCACAGAGTGAACTGACCGCAGACCAAGACCTGCAAAAGGAAACCCAGGAACCCGGCACACAGGGAGCCCGGCATACCACCCACCTTGCGAGGAGTCCTATTTAGTCTGATGGGATTTCCCTGGGAACCCCAGTGGTATCAGACAAACAGAGCAGCTACGCAACACCAAACCCAAACCAGTTGCCACAGCTGTTTTCTGGGCTCCAAAGGGCTAACACAACACACCCACCCGTGTGCTCGGACGCAGGAGGCAGGATCTATATGCAGAGCTGTGTTCCCCTGCATACTCCACCCAGAGAGCACACAGGCACCCCTCTTGATGAGCCCTGTGGGTAAGGACCTTTGAGAAAGACAAGCCTCTTGGAGACAGAGCACATTTAGGGAGCAGGTAGTTGGAGCTTGGGTATCTCTACCCAACCTCCTTGCCGCCATCCTGAACATGTGAGTGTTGCCCAGCCCCCTATGTAATCAGAGGCAATGAAGGCTCCAATCACATCCTTATTCGAAATGTATCAACAGAGGAGAGACCTTGTGACTTGTCCCCACCATTGCTCCTCTGGCGAAGACCCTACTCTGGCAGACAGGTTGGGTATCAGAGCCTTTCCTTCCCTCTTGTCTTCCTGTGTCCTTCTGGAAGAGAAACCCTCTTTGTTTGATGAGAACTAGAACCCTTCTCTGTGCACAGTAGCTTCAGCTAGGCACACTGGCCAGAACAGGAAGGTCTTGAACCCTTGTTACCTGCTGACCTGAAGGCCTGGATTCTCCCCTAACAGTATTCCACAACAAGACCACCCTCCTTGCTCTCCTCCAGTAGAGGGGCTCGGCACCCCTGGAGCCCGGTGGACTCACTTGGTGAGATGGTCTTGGTTGAAGGAAACCGAAGCTGGCCACCCTCACACAGGGGCTCTTTGCCGCACAGCGGACAGAAGCAGCCCCATTCCTCAGATTGAAACTGACAGCGAAGCCAGGCACAACAGCAAGAGAAATCCCTCCCATGCCCTCTGGGAGCCCAGGCACCACATGGTATCCGCAGTGCTTCTGAACCAAAGATCAAACTGTCTCGGCGATGATTCAAAATCAAAATAAAGCGGACAGGAAGCAACACGCTGATTGCGCGTAGCGGGCATTCTTCAGACAGCATCGAATGTCATCAACAAATAACACTAGACTGTGACTGTTGCCACCCACTAGGGGCCTTTTCACGTGGGAACAGGCCAGTATGTGGAACGCAGGTCAGAGGGGAAAGACTACAGGAACAGCGCGCTAGGACCCAGAATGCCTTCCAGAAAATTGGCCCTTGCCCAGTGCGTTAATGGTTCGATGTGTAACGGTCACTTCAGTAAACCACTGTTAGGAAGTGGACTCACACATCACTCACAAGATTAAAAAAAAAAAAAAGGCAACTGGGAAAAGCAAATTCTTCAGGTTAAAAAAAAAAAAAAATCAGGAAGTCCTTTCCAGATCACCCCAGATCTACTTCACTCCCTGCCCCCAGCGTTGCTGCCGAAGTCCGGAACAGCCGAGTGCAGCCTGAATGCCAGGCCTGCCGGCCACAGCTCCCACGGCCAGTTCTCAATGAAAGGAGGGGGAGGTGCTGGCAGCCCCATCACCACGCCTGCAGCGCGCAAACACACGGTCGCGCGCGCACGGCCTCGAAACCTGCAGCACCGCACAGCAGAAAGGGTGAAGGGGCGCCCCCTCCTTGGGAAGGAAGTTCCTGCGCACAACTGTGAAGGGGACACCCGGAGACTAACATCAGTAGCCCTGATCCCTGAAGTGGGAGCACCCAGACGGAACCGCGTGTGCTCGTGCATGTAAACTCGGACGCCCGAGACCCGGAGCGGTCCGGGGACTGTCCTGCGCACACGGACACACACAGACAGCCACGCGCGCTCACGCACACAAACAGACGCCCCCTTGATGCAGCTCCCGCCTCCCCCGCAGTGCCACGGAGAACCCTGCCGACTGGGCGGGGAAGCACGAGTAGCTGGTCCAGCCCGGCCGGATACCAGGAGCAGGGGTCTGGGGAGCTGCCCACACCACCGCGGTCCTCACCGATCTTGATCCTCACGCTCTGGAAGACCCGCAGCCCCTCTTCCTCCCCCGCCATGCTGCTTGTCGACCTCGCCAAGGCGCGAGGGCCCGGCAGCGCGGCCGCAGGAGGAGGACAAGACAGGCGGACAAGGCCGGCAGATGGAGCCGAGCGGCGGATGCCCCCGGAGCCCCGCGCGCTGCGGTCCGCGCTCTGCTAGGGTGCACCGCCTCGCGCCCGTCCATTGGCAGAGCTCGGGGGCGGGGCGGTGGGCGCCTTCCTCTGCCAGACCCCCGATCTTCATTGGCTAGGGCTCCGCACGGGGCGGGGTCGTCAGACTCCGCCTACTGCCAAACTCTGCATCCCTTTGGTCGGATCTGTAAGGGGGCGGAGTCCGACTCTGAGGCGGGATCGGAAGGGACACCGGGTTTAGCGGTTTAGGTTCTCCTGATCCCCGCTGATCTGGTCTCCTCCGACCGGGGACAAAGAGAGGATCCTGAGTACTGTTCTGTGTTTTAACAGCCAGCCTCCGCGAGACTGACTTGTGCTTAAAATTTTAAAAGGTTATATTCAAGCCAAAGGGATGGGAGGAAAAGATTTCCTCGGGCCCCAGCTTCAGCACCTAAGAGAAGAGACACCTGCCGATCGCGCTGAGGAAATCGGATGGTGATGCACAGCCAACGTGAGGTCCGTGTGGACCCGGTGCCTAGCAGGCAAACCCTGCTTGCCCCCTGGTGTACTTGGGCAGCCTCTACGTGGGCCTTGAGTTTGGCATCCCGGGACCTTCAAATCTGGTGTTTATTGGCAATTTGATTGGTGTCCATCCAACTTTCGGGTTTTTGGCTCTCTGCAGCAATCAGATCTCTCTGAGGTCCTATCCTGAACCTTCCACTAGGACGAAGTTTTCCCTGCAGCTGGGACAACTCCCAGCTTTCTCGAGGGGCAAGAGCTCCAGGCTCCTCAGCTGCCTTTTAGTAGGCACGGGAAGTGTCTTCCACAGACTTGGCCCAGGTGGGTGCGGAGGGGTGACAGAGGCGACCTCTGCAGTGACCTGGAAGAATGCCCTTCCTTCAGCAGTGAAAGCTGGATGAGAGACCTGTGGGAAGAATACACTGCCTTTAGGAGATCTGAAAATTGAGCCGGCACTGGCTGTGGAGTCAAGGGGGCTAAATCATTGATACACCAACTGAAAGAAAGGTGTGACACAAAAGCCCCTTGGTGCTATGCGGTAGCTCTGTCACCAGCTACCAGAGAACAGACACATGGTGCACAAACCAGGACTATCAGTAAGGCTTTGGGACTCCAGAGCAGCTGAAGGCTGTAACTGGCCAAAAGCTGCTGAGTCACAGTCAGGCTCTGTGAAGGGAGCCCCTCTAGGTTGACACATTACAAATCCTGAATTCCACTGGGCGGTGGTGGCACACGCCTTTAATCCCAGCACTTGGGAGGCAGAGGCAGGTGGATCTCTGTGAGTTCGAGGCCAGCCTGGGCTACCAAGTGAGTTCCAGGAAAGGCGCAAAGCTACACAGAGATATCCTGTCTCAAAAAACAAACAAACAAAGAGTCCTGAATTCCTGGCTTGGGAGTTTAGCTCAGTGGTAGAGAACTTGCCTAGCAAGCTCACGGCTGGGCAGGGATGGAGTGGGGTGGGGGAGACAGCACAGAATTATGCAAAGACTATCTTAGGTTTCTATACTGTGATAAAACACCATGACCAAAACTAACGTGAGACCACAGAACAAATGAACAAAAAGCTGGGCGGTGGTGGTGCACGCCTTTAATCCCATCACTCAGGAGGCAGAGGCAGGCAGATCTCTGAGTTCAAGGCCAGCCTGGTCTACAGAATAAGTTCCAGGACAGCCAGGGCTACACAGAGAAACCCTGTCTCCAAAGAAAGAATGAGAAGAAAGGAAGGAAGGAAGGAAAGGAGGGAAGAAGAAAGGGAGGGAGGGAGGGAGGGAGGAAAAAAGAAAGAAAAGAAATGGTTTATTTTCATCATGGTCCATCATAAAAGAAAGTTAAGTGGGAACCTGGATGCAAGAACCAAAGCAGAAGCCTTTAAGGAACCCCACTTTCTGGCTCGCTTCTATTGGCTTTCTCAGCCTTCTTTCTGACCCAACTCAAGGCCACCTGACCAAGAGTAAGCTGGGCCTTCCCATATCAGTCATGTATGTCCTACAACCAAGAAATTCCTGCAGACTTTTCTACAGGAAAAACGCAATAGAGACATTTTGTCAATTGAGTTTCCTCTTCCCAGATAACTGTAGCTTGTGTCAAATTCACACACACACACACACACACACACACACACACACACACACACAGCCACCAAAGGAGGGAAAAGGCCAAGAAAACCTGAATTCTGGACTCCTCTGAATGTGCTCAGAGGTCTTATTTCTCTCAATGAGGCAGATGGCCTCTCTCTGCCTGGGAACACCTTGAGACCTCTGCAAAATACTACATACCTGCCTCTCTTCCATCTACTGGTCCCTTCCTTTTACTGGATCAGCTGGAGATAGCTGACCAACAGCCCTTTCAAGACACTGAATATGGGCCCCAGGAGCTGAGGCCAGGCAGATCTAGACCTGAAGGACATGGAGCAGAGTGGCTCATTGAAATTTTGTCGACACCTACAGGGGGACTCAGGACCCTAGCAAATACCCCCTGCTCCTCAGACAGCCTTTTGAAGCTGTTAAAAAAGCACGCCCCCACATTTGGTGAAGTAAGGCTGTCAAGTTGTCATGGCAGATGACAGACATGGGTTTCATATCCTCAGAGAAGTGGCTCGCTGGCCTATGAGCCGCTCTATGAGGCTGGGCTGATGATGTTCTATTACTAAGTGATGAGGATGTGCTGGTGAAGGTGCACTTGGGAGATGCTCAGGGACAACGGCCCATGGACGACGGCCCATAAAAGGGTTAGATAAGACAGGCCTGAGCACCTGACAGCAGTGAGGACAGTGGCAGCAGGGAACCAAGGGATGAGAGAGGAAAGCTGGTAACCAGCCAGCAGCAGCAGAGAGTATGCAGTAGCATCATGACCAACAAGACAGGAGAGTCCGGAGATAGCTACTTGAGCAAGACACTCCCAGGAGCTCCAGCTTAATTTATAAAACCAAGTGGAACCAAATATTGATATCAAGAAACTAAAGACAATTTTCCTCCCCCAAAGCCCTTGCCCTATATTTCCAGAGTGAGCAGCTTTCCCACCTACAGACTGCTACCAAAGGTGAGTCTGAATTCTGAGAATGACACATGTGTGTGCGTGCTAACATGCTCCAGAACATCCCAAGGACCTGCAGCCACCTAGCAGGGGCTTTCACTTAGATATTTCCAGGACAGCTGGAGCTTGTGGTCCCAAGGTCATTATGCCGCTGTGCAATGCAGACTTGTGAAGCTAAAAAAAAACCCAACCTAGCCCAGCACAGGACTGGCTCACAGTAGACCAACCGCACACTTAGCTTCATGAAGGTACCATTCCCCCTTGTGCTGAATGTGAAGTTTGTATAGGTAAATTTAGTAGGAGTTGGAACACCCATGCATGCCCTTGGCATGTAGGCTAAGAGCTGTCCCTTTTGGGAAGGGCAGCCAAGGCATCATAATGGGAAGTAAAAGGTAGTAATCCCAGGACAGAGACCAATGCTGCCCCAGGAGATATAAGTAGTCAATATGATTCAGTAGACGTGGTCCTGGGAAGCCATATAGATTTTGAAGGGGAATGACAGATAACCACAGACTCAAGCCACTAGCCTTCTTACTATAGCTCTGGTGCCAGCTCCTGCCCAGGCTTCCAGGAGGTGCCTGCCAAGTGTTCCTCCTTTTCCTGCTATGGAGGGGATTGAAGTAGTTCATCTGCAGCCGCTTGGCGTAGCTTGTCCCCACAGCTTCTCAGCCCTGTTCTGCACCACCTCAGCCTAATCTGTGAGTTGACACTGTGGTGATCAAAACGTTGACAGGTTGTGGGAGAGAACCAGGCTTTGCTAAGACATGCTGGGGGGTGGGTGGGTCCAGAAGCAAGTTAACAGAGTTGTGAAGGCTACTTGCTGAGGCCGCCAGGTGTCCAGAGTTCCCAGGAACACCAGGAAATTCCTCATGAACAAGGGCCATTATGTCATACAGTCCCCACTCTTCTCTGTGAGGAAGGGCCTGAGGCCGCAGATTCATTGTGAATTTGGAGTCACTTCTCTGGCCCATCTCTAGAAGGGTACAAAGGCTGAAAATTTGAGGTGGGCACAGACAGCTGGGGATGTAAGGAAGATAACCATGTTGTCTGACATGTACTTCCCTCAAGACCCAGGAAGAGAACACTGGTGTGGTCTGTGGATGGAAAGTCCATGCTGCACTTTGGTTGGAGGAACAGAGACTGGTCCTCAGGCTCTGAAAGGCACATCCCTAAGAAAGATGCATGATATTCAGCAAGCAGCCTTTGGTCCAGCTCAGCCCTGGTAGACCAGTGTAGCCATAAGACCATCACTCAACCATTTAGAGTTGGGAATCTATGATACCCACTGAGGGTGCCAGGTAGATTCAGCTGCCATCTATCCTAGGATGCAGATGGCCATGAGCAGGGCTGGGGCAGAAGCTACTGGGCCAGCTGGTGACACCAGAACTTGTACCACATTGGACTGGATCTTAGTCTATTCCTACCAGAACCTGAGGCTTCTACCATCCAAGCATCTCAGTTACAGAGCACCTATTCCTGAACACTTCTACAAATTTGTTCTCCTATGTTCATCATCCTTACCACATGACAGAACTGAGGGGGAAGCCTTGTGCCACATTCATATGTCACAAGACTCTCTGGAGAACCCCAGTACAGTCACCAAGAAGAATAGGTGTCGCTCCCAAGGCTGCCCTGCTGACTGTCTGCGGTATTTAACCAAACACACAAGTCTGTCATACACAGGGTAGCCCCCCTTCCCCTTGTGAAGCGCAGGTGCCTGTGTAGCATGTCTTAGGGTCTCCCATCAAAGAACTTTGTGGACCTCCACCTTGTGTGACAATTTCCTTCAAGACTGAAACATTCCATCCATCAGGGTAGCACCTTAAGCAGGAAGGTAAACAACTCGGCTGCAGGAAGTCCCTGAAACTGAGCAGATTTACAGGCCCCATCCTGTGAGAGTAAATAAATGCTCAGTCCCTCTCAGAGGACCAGAGCCAAGCTGCAAAGAAGACTCACAGAAGCCAGCTGAGCTGCCTGGAAGAGGTTTAGCCCAACTGAGACACTTGGAAAGGACACTCTCCAACTTGTGGAGGTGCCTGAAAGCTGTGCAGTGTGTTCCAGGTTCCCAATTTTGTGAGCTGTCACACACACACTGGGGTGAGCTGGAGTGACATAACTGTCTTTGAGTCATTTCTGTTCCTGTAAGTAACTCCAATAAAACTCATGGTTCACCAAGTTGGACTTTGGTGGCATCTGTACTTTGGTCTGTCATGGGCTTCCTATCTAGGGTGAGTAGATGTGTGTGTGTGTGTGTGTGTGTGTGTGTGTGTGTGTGTGTGTGTGTGTGTTGCATCTCCCAGCAGAAACGTTTTGTCATACATCATTGGCCTCCCCAATCCATGTCGTAGACACAAAGCCAGTGGCACATAGGAAAAGATTAAGCTCTAAAGCAGTGATGCTCAACCTTCCTAATACTGTGAACTCCCCAACCATAAACTTATTTTCATTGCTACTATATAACTGTAATTTTGCTACTGTTATGAATCGTAATGAAAATGTCTGATATGCAGGATAGTCTTAGGCAACCCCTGGGAAGGGGGGTCATTCAACCCCCAAAGGGGTCATGACCCACAGGTTGAGAACAACTAGTTTAAAGGAACAAGAGATGGTAATACAAAGCCTATTATTTCTTTTTCGTCTAACTTACTATTACTTTCTGTTCTCTGACATAATCTCCTTATGCCCCCCCTCCAAAATTTTTCTTGTGAAGTGTGAAACTAATAGCAGCTCCTTAGATCACTCATTATTTATGTCCAATCAATCTCCTTTCAAAGGATTTGAGGCAACATAAGATAAATGGCCAATATATGAGAGAGTAATTCTTAAAAGCTCCAAAGAAAGGAATTGTGGTGTCATCGTATGGAAAAAGCTGGTGTAATGGACACAAAGGTCAGCTCTGCACCTGCTGCCGTGGAGAAGGGAAATGTAGAGAGAGCGTCTTACATGGGCTATGTGTCTAATAAGAGCACAGAGGTAAACTCTGCAGGAAGGACAAAATTTTGTTCAAAAAATATTCAAAAGGTTGTTTAACAAGTTAGAGGGATATGCTTCTGATCTTAAATGACACTGGGGAGTCGGGACGCAGTCACGTACTCTGGGCCAAGTCAGTGTCCGAGTTCTTGCACTGTTCCATGAAAAGCTAGAAAGAACATGGAAAAGCTGTTTCTGGTAGTCTTGTGAGTCACAGGGGACATGGTGGGGAAACAGCAGAGTGTGAGCAGGCTGTGGAGGCACAGCTGGCAGCAGCTGGAGTGGGTCTACACCACAGCCCTTCTTGGTGTCCCCTGCTCTCTGTCACTAGTAAAAAGGAGGCACTGTGGGTTGTCACCCCCTAATCTCCTCCTCATAGCCAGGCCAAGGACTCTACCTAGAAGTATAAGTGGAGGTGGTGAGCCCCCTTCCCTACTTTAGGCAGGCAGAGTCCCTGTGCATTCCCCAGTTTTCTCTAGATGGGGCCTCAAACCTCATACTGAAATACAGAGTGCAAACAGAGCAAGCCGGGTCCCTTGTGGCCCTTCCTGTGACTGAATGGCTTTACCTGCTCCAAGAGCAGCTGCAGCTGTGGATGTCTCCACATGTGAGAATGAGTTTCAGTTGTGCAGAGCATTAAAATGCAGATGTCCTCAGCATAGAAGGCCCTGGCTCGCTGAGAGAAACCTTGACCATTTACACAAGCCTGCACCTTTACCCTGAGCTGGTAGGAGCAGAACTGGTGTTTAAGGATAGATACCTTTGTGGGATAGTGTGCTATGTCTCTGTGATGACCATAAAAACATTTCTTTTGGGGTGACCATATGGTTTTCATCTTAATGAAATTAGCTTAATATTTTATCCTCATTAGCCAAATAGCTTTTGAAATTGCTGAAAAGAGCAGCTAACGAGACCTCAAATATCTCACCTCTTTAACAATGGCAGGGAAGTATTTTTATCCCTTTTAAAATCTCTGTGAAATTACCCAAAGGAGTTTAAAATGAATGGTAGCGGTCAGGACAGGAACCTCTGGTCAGAATCCCACACAGGCTTAAGGCAGCAGAAGGACTAGAGCTGTGGGAAGTCCCGCCCCACAGACAGGTGTTTCCTGTCCAAGGTGCTGGAGAGACAATGAATGCAGGGAACATCGGAAACTGTGGCTGAAGCCTGCTGAAATCAAGAAAAAAAGACGTTACCAATGGCTAGTCAAGGGACCCAGCTGAACAGTTAAAAACAAAACAAAACAACAACAACAAAAAAACTCTAAATGGGCAAAAACATATTTGTATGCCCACCACTTCAGCACAAGAGTTTTTATTTTTCCTGGTTCTTTGAGGTTTCTATATGTGTTTAGATGTGGTGGGCTCTGGTTCGAAACTTGTTTACATAACAAATCTCTTCCAAGCACTTGGCTGTGTCTAGGATCTGCCCTCTCATGAAACAACAGAGATACCCAGCCAGGCCCAGCCCAAGGGCTCGCTCCCCTGTGTGGTTCTCTGGGTGCAAGTGAGGGACAGGGGATCTGTAGAGGAGAGATAGACATCCTGGACATAGCCAGAGTGGCCATCCTATGGAAGTATCTGAACCTGTGTTCTTAGAGGAAATAGCTTTGGGGGACTGAGAACACTGGTCACACCCTGACACACTACCTTCCTTCCCTCAAATTGGGCTGCTCTGTCACTTACTAACGAACTGAAGGTAGGCTGGCTGAGGAGGGCACACCCCACAAACATCACTCTCTGGGCCCAAGCAATATAGAGTGTAAAGCTCCCAGTGGAGCAACTGTGTGGTGCACCTGGAGCAGACACGGCATGGGCACTGATCCATTCTGCTTTCCCATCCAGTCAGAGCCCTTGGCTGTGAAACGTGACAGAAAGTCACTGTCTACCCACAGTACACATCATTCCAATCTCCTTGTCTTCCAAGTGGAGATGAGGGTTCCTCTTCCCCCCAAATCTCTGTTCAACAGAGCTCAGGCTCTAAGACCAGCTCTAGGCCAGTGGTTCTCAACCTTCCTAACACTGCGACCCTTTAATACAGCTCCTCATGTCCTGGTGACACCCCCAACCATAAAATTATTTCATTGCTACTTCATCACTGTGATTTTGCTACTGTTAGGAATCATAATATAAATATATGATGTGCAGGATGTCTGATATGTGACCCCAAAGGGTTGCAACCCACAGGTTGAGAACCATGGCTCTAGACCGTGGTGTGAGCACCTGGGCCTGTCTGGCTACTTTGCCTGAGAGTCAGGAGTGGCCTCTCATCCCCTGATGCTGCCATGTGCTGAGCACTGGATGGTTTATAGGCCTTGCACCACACCGTAGGGAGAGGTGTGTGAGGTAGTGCAACGGATTGCATGTCCCCAAAGCACCACTATCCTGTCAGACTAAGCCTCCTTCCACAGACAGCAAAGGCCCCGAGTGATCCCAGCACTCACTGCTCTGTTACCCTATGCTAGAAGGATGGCTGGGACCTCCATCCCTCACACCACAAGGACCTCCGTGATCTGTCACTCCATCTACAGAGAGAAACTGCCTTTTAAAAGATGTTGGGGCCAGGCAGTGGTGGCGCACGCCTTTAATCCCAGCACTTGGGAGGCAGAGCCAGGCAGATCTCTGTGAGTTTGAGGCCAGCCTGGTCTACAGAGTGAGTTCCAGGAAAGGCGCAAAGCTACACAGAGAAACCCTGTCTCGAAAAAACAAAAGCAAAAACAAAAATATTTTGGGCACACAAAATAGGGTTAAATGCAAAGCTGGAAATGACCTTTGACCTCTCCTTCAGTAGGCATGTGCTGAGTAGATAGGGTGAAGGATGTAAGGCATACTGCTGGTCAGGCCAAAGGCTCAAGCTTAGGGCAACTCCAGGACAGTACAGGAAATTCAGCTAGGCATCATCTCCAGGACAGCCACTTACACAACATTCTCCAGTGACAGAGTGACAGAGATGGAGGCCCAGATGGTCTCAGGGCTAGAGAAAGGGGAAGCTGTGGCTGATAAAACATAGGAGAGACCTTTGATGTTGAAGTCTGGAGATGCCCTGCATTTTGACAGGAATCCACATACATGATAGAATTGCATTAGTCTAGATTCACATGTTCACGTGCACATGCTCACATACTCAGCCCACAAAAGCTTACACACACTCCTATTATCACCACACACATGCTTACACACATGTTTGCATAGTCAGCATATATACATTTGCACAGGCTCACACCCACATGGTCATATACTCTGTACATATATGCCCCAAGTTACACGCTCACCTATTCAGTACACACATGCTTATATGCATATACTTAGCACACATATGCTAACATATTCTCACACAGATATTCAATACCTATACATGTATATGTTCATACGCTACACACACACACACACACACACACACACACACACACACACACACACACACTCACACAGGGGAGGGCAACCTCATTCTAATACCAGAAGCAATTCCAATCCTGTGGCTTTGCAAGGTGTTACCACCGGGAGAAAACAGAGACATTCCACAGGACCTCTATCCTATAACGGAATGTGAATCCATGTTTTTCACAGGCTTGAATGCTTAGAGCAAAGGGTGACATGGAGGCAGCTGTCACCTCACTGTCACAGCGTGCCCTGCTCCACCCTGGTCCCATTCTTACTGCAGCTTCAGAAACCAAGCTCTCTCGGTAGGAACCCAAACCTCCTCTGCACAGGAAGGGTGTGACCGTGTTTACTCACCTTGCAGGGCCCAGCCCTCTGTAAAACCAGCCCTTAATGTCATGGGGGGGTGGGGGAAGCTGAGGTCAGGGGAACTCAAGGTCTGTGAACGTCACGCTGCCCTGGTGGTTTGATTGCAGGGAACTCACCACAGGGAGAATCCAGTGATGAGGATGCAGTTAGAGGAATCCAGGGCCGGGGCTCTCATGGCATAGCACAGCCTGGGTCCCCACTGCACACTGCCCCCTCTCCCCTCTCTGTATGTCTGTCAATAATGTGTGTTGTGGGTGTGTCTATGTCTGTGTCTGTCTGTATGTGTGTGTGTGTCTGCCTCTGTCTCTGTCTGTCTTTGTGTCTCTGTCTCTCTCTCTGTCTCTGTCTCCTCCCCCCCTCCCCAGAAATTTTTGATTGCAGGATGTTGTGAAGCCATAGGCTTTAGCACTAAGTGACCAGCCTGCTCTGTGAGACTTGGGCGCACAGAAGTGAGTAACGGTCTCCTAACGGAGCCATGAGAGGGAGGAAAGGAGCTGGTTGTTTCCATTCCAAAATAATTCAAAATGCACCAGGCTCACAAGCAGATGATACAGGGAAGTCACAGCCCAGTACACACTCAGAAGTTGAACTCAGTAGCTCCAACAGTCTCTAAAGTGTTACCTCCTACTCTAGCTTTATTCGGGTAATCTGCTTTATTTAATTTCTAAAATATATTTTATGTTTTAATTTTATGAGTGTTTTACCTCCATGTATGTCTGTGCACCATTTGCTTGCAGTGGTGGAAGAGGCCAGAAGAAGTCATCGGATCCCCTAGAACCAGAGTTACAGATAGTTAAAGCAGCCCTGTGCTGGGAATCAAACCCAGGTCCTCTGGACAAACAGCCAAGTGTTCTTCACTGCTGCACCATCTCACTGGCCCCTGGTTTGTTTAATTTTTAAAAGGTGATTTTAAGACTTGGCCGTGAGTCCCTGGCATGCTGATGGTTCATGCTTGTGAGAGAAAACCATTAACTGTTGGGAATTTGTAGCAGAAATCTTAGAGTCTTATTAACAAAATCAAACCAGAGCCAGGTATTGGGGTGAATGATGGAAGATCAGAGAAGCAAAACAAGCCACACCACCTCACATTGCCAGTTCTTCAGCTGATCCTGTTTCCTCAGATTGGAAGCTTCTGAGTCCTCAACCCGAATGGATCTCAGCTGAACTGTTGCTCAAAAGCCTAAAAGCTTAACCACCAAATGCTTCTAGTTACTGGTCTTCACGCCTTATATACCTTTCTACTTTCTGCCATCACTCCCTGGGATTAAAGGTGTGAGTCACCAGGTCTGGCTGTTTCTAATGTGGCCTTGAACTCACAGAGATCCAGAGGGATTTCTGCCTCTGGAATGCTAAGATTAAAGGCGTGAGTGCCACCATTTTCTAGCCTCAGTATCTAGTGGCTGTCTGTTCTCTGACCCCAGATAAATTTATTAGGGTGCACAATATTTTGGGGAACACAATACCACCACATTAATTCTGTGAGCAGACGGCTAAATGGACCCATCATTTTAAAGTTGATGCTGTCCTCTTGAGAGAATTACGCAGCTTGTGTCCTTGGGGCCACTGCTAACTGTGGCAGAATGCCATGGGTACAACAGCCACATGCTCCCTCCAGTGTGCCCTGCTCCACCCTGGGCTCTGAGCCTGTCCTCATTCACTCAGACTCTAATCCTGCCATGCCTGTGGACAGACAGGAGGACTGAGGGAGCCCTCCAGTGCTGCACAGTGCTGCCCCCAAGGTACAGCCTCTAGCTCTTAGGACCTCTAAGGAGGTGAGGGCCATAGGATGCAGTCTGGGCCTAGAGGGTTAGAGGTGGCCTTTCCCAACCTGTCCTAAGATGAGATGTGTGCAGGTGGGACGTGTGGGCTCCTGTGGGTGGCCACGATGAGGTTCAGGTGTTGTTTTACTGGTTAGACACCTTCCTCCCTGACTGGGAGAGGAAGGCAGGGCAAGTCTTACTCTGGGGCCTGGTCTTCTGCAGTGTCTTCATGCTTAAGCCTCAAGTCCCTTTTGTTTGTCCCTTTCATATGCATCAAAGCAATTTCTGGGAGGAGAGAGCACCAGGAGTGAGGAGGAGGGAGAGAATGAGGGAAGAGGTCCTTCTTAGAAGTTTGCTCCAGTCACCTCCTCATGGGAAGCATGCCTGCTGGCTGGAGTCCTCTAGGCTCTTGCAAAATGTGTTTCACTCTGCCTGAAAGAGTTGCATTCATCTCCTGCTCTGCTTTGGTGAATGAGCAGCAAGAGTCCCTCCAGAGCGAGGCTTCCTGAGTTTGACGCTTGCTGTCCCTTTTCACTTGAGAAAATTTTACACAACCCCAGGTGTGCAGGCATATAACACAGATACACACATCAAACACACTGACAACAAATCATAAAGAAATTTATCCTGAAACAGTTATTTGGTATACATGCCGTGTTACCAAGAAAGAGAAAAAGCAAATGTGCATGCTAATGAGATGCATATGCATCTTTTATTTTTGCATCAAGAATTAAACCTTGATACAGCAGGATGTAAAGCACCTTTAGCTTCTTGAAAAATATTTTATCTTAGAATCATCAGTGTTGGGAGTTACTTTGCATAAATATATAATGCAAAATGGCAGGAATGTGTTTAGAACCATTTCAAAAATTGTTAATTTCCCAGACCAATATTCATTGCATACTTTTTTTAAATGAATTTCAGGTCAGCAATTCAAATGAGATGTTTTTTTTTAAGATTTACTTTTAACTATATGGGTATGCACCTGTGGGTGAGTAAGTATGTGCAGGTTTAGGGTTGGTGCCCACAGAGCTCACGGTAGTTAGAGCTACAGATGGTTGGGGCTGCCCTATTTGGGTGCTGTAGGAGCTTAACTAGGATCAGTTCTTCTGAAAGAGCAACACACTCTCAACCTCTGACCCATCTATCCAGCCTGCCAGATCTTTCTGCTGTTTGAGACAAGGTTTTACTATGTAATCTGGGTTGACCTGGAACTTGATATGTAGACCAGGCTGATCTCAAACTCATGGAGATCCACCTGCCTCTGCCTTCATGAAGCTAGGATTAAAGGCACAGTGGTCTTAAATAGTGATTTTCTTCTTATTTGTCTCATGTATATGTGTGCAAGCATGTGTGCTTGTGTGCCTATATGTATATATGTGCACCATATGCATGCAGTGCCCAAGAAGGCCAGGAGAGGATGTTAGGTCCCCTGGAACTGGAGTTACAGTTGTGAGCCACTATATGGGTGCTAAGAATTGAATCTGGATCCTCTGGAATAACAGCAACTGCTCCTAACCACTGAGTTATCTCTCCAGCCCCAGCAAAAAGCAATTTTTAAAATCAAACATTCTAATAGAACTCAATACAAAAAAAGTGTACTAATTTGGTATGTGCTGAGGAATGGCAGGAGGGAACCATTGAGCCTGTTCTCCATAACTAGACTGTTAGTTTCCTAGAAGAGCAAGAAACATTGTGTGCACAGTGAGATGCCGCAATAGTTTAGATTCTGAGCTGCTGTGTTTCAAGCTGTATTCACTGCTGTTGCATGGTATGATGGGATGCTCAGGGCACAGTGCTGTGCGCTCAGAACCAAGGCTACAGTTAAGTCGCACACTTTGACACCAGCAAGTGCCAACAGAAAACACCCTTGGATCTGTTCCATATTTGATTTTGAATTAGTTTTTTGTTGCTATCTGTTTAGAAACCTTTGACCGTTACCACAACTCTACATTCAGTTACAGGGAATGATCCACTGTTTGGAAAGCTGAGCCCCAGACCACCCAACAAAGGCACTGAGAGGCGTCAGAGGCCTGGGACCCAATGGTCTAGGGCTGCTTAGGTCCTTCTCACATTTTACAGGGTGGAGGTAAGTGGAGCCCCATTGACTCCATCTTAGAGTTCTCCACGAATCTGCCTGGGCTGAATAAGGGCTGGCCAGCAATGGTGCCTTCCTGTTGGAAAAAGAACACTTGTGGCTGCTGCTCTGAGGTGCTCTCAGCCTAGTCACTGGGCATCCCCGTGTCTCTCTTGCCCCATTGTCTACAGATCCATTGATTAGAACTTTGTCATTGTGGAGAGGTGGAAGGTTGCTGATCTAGAGCCAGAATTACTTGGGGGCCATCGTTAGTTCCCTTGTAGCTATTTGGTTCTCCTCTCTGTCTGATAGCCTTTCAACTATCAAGTCAAAGCATTGGAACGATCAATTTAGGGGAGCTCTGGCTTCCACTAGCCAGAAGGCTGAGTGTTGCCAGAGAGCATCTGAGGTCTCTAGCAGAAATATCCCTACCTGGTGTCCCCACTAACGTGTCTGTCAAAAGCCTTGATTTACGACTGTGTTATTCTACAACCACAAAAACTTAGCATAGCCACTTCTCTTGGAGTGGAACATTTCACTTGGAGTGACCCTAATCGATTTTCCTGTACCAGGATTACTCATATTTGGTAAAGAATACACTGTTCTTACTGCCTTTGGAGCAAGAGCTGTGTTTTATGTCCACGAGATGAGCAACTTGGTCCAGCCAGGACAGAAAGACAGAAAGACAGCCAGAGAGGAGGACCTGAGGAAAGGATGGGTCTTGAACAGAATGCCATGTTTAAGTGTCGATGGTGACAGAAAGCTTCAAGGATCGGCTGGGACTCCATAACTTTTGCTAAGTTCAGACTCACATATGGGACACAGAATACAATATCGCACAGGCGTCGCGAATCCTCTGCAAAGACCTTTGAGCATCCCCCAAGCATAGAAATAGATGCCGTGCAAACACGTGCTGCTCTTCCAGACTCTTCTTGCTGTTCCAGGACCCTTGGCTCTTTGGTATGCTTTCAGCAGAGTGCATTCTTTCCATTGCAAGGATGTCGTCATCCCCGGTAACTCCCTTTTCCACTGGGACTTGGCTGCCATGATCCCTGTAGAGAGGTTTTATTGCCTACTGACACCACCCTGCCCACATTCTTCCTTTACCCTCCAATGCATTTCACTGACTGACCTATTTTGCATTAACTTGGTGACTCTGTGTCTCTCCAAGCTTGGTGAAGATAATTATTTTCTAGTCACAGGATACTCGGTCATAGAGAACACTTATCTCATTCAGACTATCGATACTTCAGTTGTTGGTTTTGTTTGTTTGTTTGTTTGTTTTTTGGGTTTTTTTCTCAAATAAGTGGGAGTCTGCATGGAGCTGACAGTAAGAATGACAGAGCTGGTAGGGCTGCAGACCAACACCGAATAGTTGCCATGCAGGCGACCCAGACATTTTATGCTCTGCCCATTCTCTTGGTGTAGATGTGACTGTTCTTTGGTGTCAGAAGGGACCTCCTACCTCCACACAGAACATCGGACATCAAACCTTTCATTTGCTTGTTTCTTAACTTCAAACACTATGGTGTTTCAACCATGAAGAACTCACTTCCAAAGACAGGATGGGCTGCAATGTAGGAACGTTAGTCCTGGCCTGCAGAGGGACCAGAGCCGAGAGGACTGCCCAGCATGCACTGCCCCTGCACCCCAAGTTCTTATGAGGCTCTGCAGAGGCAGCTTCACAAGACGCCCCAGCAGGCTGTCCACATGTGTTTGTGGCTTGTTCTCTCTTCAGAGCTTATCATGCTACCACTCCTTAGAAGAAGGGAAAAGTTAGAACTTGACTTGGTGGATCGCCTGGTACCTGGCAGGTTGATGGAAGGGGGGACCTGCTACATGTTTGAGGCATTCCAGGATGCATGAGGTGCAAGCATACCTGGACTACAGAATAGAACCCTGTTTCGAGAAAAAGAGATAGAGACATACAGAAAGAGTGTGTTGCTGGACACACACACACACACACACACACACACCCCAGCCAGGAGGAAGCGTGTCAGAAAGCTTCATGTGGCCAGTGCTGTACCACTTCTACACAGTGCAGAGCATCTGTAGCAATGCCTAGTTTAAGGATATCATCCACCTCTGCCCACCTCCACTTCAACCCCCTCCCAAAGCCAAATACTTAGTCCCAGCGCTGCTGGCCAGAGCCTGCTGTTCATTTTAATTACACACTGCTGCGCTCCAGTGAGTTGGAGCTGATTGCTGCTGACAGGCCATCTGGCCTCCTGTCCTTGTGGAGGATCACACCTTGGTAGCTGTGTCCACTCCGACTCCATTCTGGTGTCTTAACAGCAGACAGCATGTGTTACCTACTGGGAAAGAGGACAAGGCCCTTCGGGTCATACTCTGAGCAGGAGCTTCCCAGGCCCCATCTCCACTGATAAGGATTCTTGCCTCAGCCTGGCTGAGGAGCAGGAAGCTGAAGGTTTGAGAGTATAGGGGAGACACTGGGTTGGTCAGAGGTTGGACATGGGATACCGTGGTAATACCAGCCCTCTCAGGTGGGCCTGGCTCCGAGAAGCAGCTCCTTAGCCCTTGTCTGAGTCCTGCTGCATTACCACCACACAGTCACACAGATAACTGGGTCACAAGGACTGCTCCACAGGTGCATCAAGTTATGAGTGTGCTCAGTGCTCAAGTTCCAGGAGGTGCTTTGCGGTTGGTTCTAGGGTGGACTGACCAGAAGCAGACACTGAGGGAGTTAGTGAAATGTGAGACTTTTAGTTCTGAGACAGGAGCAGTTCTAGGTAAGGGAGAAGTCACCTGGAACCATGTGTGTAGCCCGAAGTCCTTGACCCCAGAGTGGAGTTGAACTTGCAGCATCTGTTGAGCAGAAGTCCTGTGTCTGTTAGCTTCTTTGGCTGTTGCTCCTTCTTCCTTGTTTTTTATTAGATTTTTTTTTCATTCAATATATTTTGACCACATTCTTGCCCCTCCTCCAGCTCCTTCGGATCCTCCTCACATCCCTACCTGTCCAGATTTGTGTTCCTTCTCCTTGCTTCAAAAAATAAACAAAACACAAAGTGAAAATAAAAACAATAAGACAAAAACAAAACACACACACATACATACCACATACATACCCATACATACATAACACACACACACACACACACACACACACACACACACACTCACTCACTCACACACAAAACAAAAACAAAAACAAAAACAAAAAAACAAAAAACAGGGAGTCCATTTTGTGTTAGCCAACTAACTACTCCTGGAGTAGGTGGAAATACCCAGTGGCTCTCCATTGAAGAAAACTGATTTCCCTTTCCCAGCAGGCGCCAATTGCAAACAGCTTCCTGGTTAGGGGTGGGGCTTTGTGTCCACTTCCCCTTCTCAGAGCTGAGATTTTGTCAGGTTTGAATCTGTGCAGGTCCTGTGCACGCTGTCACAGTCACTGAGTTTATATATGCATCAATCCAGGTGTCTCTGGAAGATGCTGTTTCCTCGGACTTCTGGCTCTTATAGTATCGTCTCCTTTCTGAATAGACCCCTGAGCCTTAAGAGGTAACGCATTCTGTGATAAATACACCCCATCTAGGCTGAGTGCTCCAAAGTCTCTCTCGCCCACAGCACACTGACTGGTGCTGGGTCTCTGTGTTAATTCCCATCTCCTGCAAGAAGAGGCTTCTCTGATGAGGGCTGAGCAGTACATTGATCTGCAGGTGTAGCATTATGTCACTTGTAGTCACTGGATTGCTATGTTCTTCCTTTAGCAAAATCATAGGTTTTTCCCAAGGTCCCATGACCTGTCTAGTCTCAGGTTCTTGGTCACTTTAGCAGTGTCAGGCATGGGTTCCATCTCCTGGAGCGGGCCTTAAATCCAAGCAGAAAGTGGTAGGTGACTCCCCTAACGTGTGTACCACTCTTGCACCAGTAGATCTTGCAGGAAGGTCACTGTTGCAGATCACACAGAAGTCCTGTTTTGAGAAGAGTGGAACCAAGGGACATTCACAAAATAAGTCCTGTCATTTGAGTTAATTTTTAGGAGAATATTTTTTTCTCCATTCAAGATGTTTTTTTTTTAAACAGTCTCTCTCTGTAGCACAAGCTGGACTCAAACTTTTCATCCTCCTGCCTTGTGGCCTCTCAAGTGCTGGGATTACAGACTCACACCATCATGCCTAGCTTACATAAGAATGTTTAAGGAGGCAGCCACTTAAATAGATTAAAAAAAAAAAAAAAAAGGATAAAATCTTGAAACCATTGTACTTCCAAATTCTATTCTATACTTCTTTAGATCGAGGCTTAAAACTTGATAACAGATCATGTTTTTTTGGTTTTTTTTTACCAGCACACAGCCATGTCTGCTTCACGATTTTATTCCCTGAACAATTTGTACTTTATTCATGCACTTTTGAAACAAAATGCCTCAGTTATGTAACAATACAACAACCACCTATGGATGTGGTGTGTCCTCGGCATTTTCTGAGGCCCTGATTCTGGGCAGCCTGTAGGAAACCTCTCAGAACAGGAAACAGGGCCCTGCCATCACCTTCCTCAGATAAACCAAGATGCTTTTTCACTGGTGGCTGGCGGTCCTGCAGCAAAGGCAAAGGCCAACAGTCAAGCACCTAAAACAGAGCCCCTGGCTTATTCCAGAATAAGAAGGAAAGGGGTAGCCCAAAACTAAGGATTTAGGCAATTGGCTGGGTAGCTGAGCAAATCGAAAAAGAAAATGCATGCAGGATGAATCTTAGGAAACAAAAATTGTGTGCACATGTGAGGCCCTGGGTTCCAACACAGCGTGTACACACACACACACACACACACACACACACACACACACACACACACACACTTTTTCTCCTGTCTTGGCTTTCCTGGATGATGAACTGTAACCCATAAACTGAAATTAATCCTTTCCAATCCAAGTTGGTTTGGGTCAGTATTTTACCAACAGCAACAAAATTCAAACTAGAACATTTGGCCTCAAACCTGTTCATCTGGTCACCTGCACCATCCTCACTGTTAGTTCTAATAGACACTGCTGTGGCTGTTCTGATCCAGTCTTATCCAGTTCAATCAATCAATCAAGGACCGGTTGACATTTCCCCATGATTACTTGCTCATGTCACTTGGTCTGCGTTCTACCAGAACCAGATCACCGGCAGGTATTTCCCTTGCTTCAAGACTAAGTGTGTCTGCGTCAACAAAGATGAAGCTCAAAAGCATCGTAGCAAGCGAAGGAAGCCAGACATGGCAAACTCCATGCTTCGTGATTCTATCTTATGGCGGTCTCTCAGAGGCAGGATTACAGGGAATGCAAATAAATCCATGGCTGCGTGAGGATGGGGTTAGAGGAAGATATCAGATGTAAGAGAAAGCAGGGGCTATTGTGGGCGATGGAAGTTTTCTATATTGTGAATATTTGGGTAAATATATATATATATAAAAGAACTAAATGTGTTGATTCACTTCAGTGGGGAGTTGAGGTCATCAGCAGCACATATGACAGGAAGGCCGAGCTTGCTCTGGGCTTTGCCTTCATAGCTTGCATCACATTCTCTGGTTATGTTTGCTTTTCTTCAAAGGATTTCACAGTGTGCCTGTGTGCCCTTGTTGGCTGTGCCCCATGTGGAGGCAATATCTTTGTTTCAAGGGTGTGTGGCTGGCTTTCTCCACCTTCCTGGGTCTCTCTGTCTTTGCACCCGCTATTTTTTGTTTTTCTCCTTTCGTTTTAATTTTTTTAACTTATTTCTTGAGATTATAATATAATTGCATAATTTTCCTCTTCCCTTTTCTCCATCCAAACCCTCCACAGACCCCTGCTTGCTCTAAGTTCACTACCTCTTTTTAAATTGACACACACACACACACACACACACACACACATTCTGTCTATAACGTTACTTGTACATATGTTTCCAGGGCTGACTCTTTGGTGTTGGATAACCAGTTGGTGTGCTCTTCCCTAGGGAAGACTATTTCTCCAGCTTCCAGCTTCCAGCTTTCCTTGATTGCCTGTAGTTCTCTGTGTAGGGTTGAGACCTCCTGGGCTTGCCCTGTCAATGTTAGCACACTTACTGTTGTCATTGTTCAGCTTCTGTTTAAACAGTCGTGTTGGTGAGACATTATGGGTTCCGTTTCTGACATTACTAGGAGACGCCGTCTCACAGCAAACTCCCTGATCCTCTGGCTCTCACAATCTTCCTGCTACTTCTTGTGCAATGATCCCAGAGCCATAGAGACAGAAGTTGTATTGTAGATTTAGCCGTTGGGGCTGGGCTCCATAGCTCTGCATTTTGATTGGTTGTGGTTTTCTGTAGTAGTCTGTATGTCTCAAAGAATGTTGTTTCCTTGATGATGGATGAGGACTACACTTACCTGTGGGTGTTAGGACAAGCATTAAGAGTGTAGTTAGGGATTAGGCTGACTTAGTCAAGTAGTGGTTGTGGGTTCTTCTCCAAGATCCAGGACTTCACTAGCCCTGGGTAATTGGCTAGGTTTCCAGGACAAGGCATGATTTTACTCTTGTTGAGTAGGTCTTAAGCCTAATCAGAGAGTGTTGGTTACAGACAAGATACTCATGCCATTACTGCGTCTACGGTTATTGTGCCTTGCTGGTGGTTGTTATGGTTCACAGGTATCATAGCTGGGAGGATTGAAGCTTGCATGGACCCTTCCCTGTATCATTTGTCCTGTTCTTATGTAGATTGCATGCCGGTTCTTTCTAACTATGACTCAGCCTGAGTGAGGAAAGCCCTTCTTGGATTAGCTGTTTATGGAGGTTATGGGAGATAGCAGGGCACACCTGGCTGGCAGGAGTCCCTGTGACAAAGGCTGATTGTGGATGGTGACAGAGTCCTGAACAGGCTGGTCTGGACTGTTCAGGGTGGTGTGTGGCCCTCCTCTGTGCATCTCTCCAATGTATCTTCTTGCTAGGGAGTCTCCTCTGGTGACTGCAGCTTTGCTTTGCTTTGCCTCTCTCTCTCTCTCTCTCTCTCTCTCTCTCTCTCTCTCTCAATTCTTCTATTTTCTTCTTTCCTTTCCTTTCTCTCTTCTCAATTTTCTTCCTGTGGAACTAGAAGTTAAATTAGGTCTCATACATGCTAGGCAAGTGCTCTGCCACTGTGCCGTGTCCCAGCCTAGCTGTGCTGCTTTAGGAAGCAAAGAGATCCAAGGAAACTCCTGGTGTTGATCCACATCCTGCTTCCCCCACCCACCCACCCACCCAGAACGAGATATTCTCTGGGGCCATTTGGCTCCTCTGATGTGTGCTACCCAGTTTGCTGTAGGTCAGATCAACTGTCACCAGGTTTCTCAGGAATGTCTTTCTCTTTTCCCAGGAGAAAGGGGCTTAAATGTCATCTCTATACAGCCAGTTCACCAGATCTAGGCCCTCTAACCAGATCACCAGGGCCCAAGGCCAAGCCCTTGGTCTTTACAGGTGTTCTCTTCCCAGGGGATCATGGGGTTCACCGTCTCATGCTGCTCTGTGGGTTTCAATCTCATGAGTCACATCTCTCTGCCCTGGGAAAACTTCCCATGTTGTTTTAAGTAATCCCTGACTCTTCTGCCTCCTCTCTCCCCTGCCTTTGGCCCCAGCTCTTCCTTCTCCCATGCCTCTCCAGCTGTTTCTTGAGGTGGGTCCTGTGAGTCACTGGACTCCAGACCCCATTTTTTTTCTTGTGGAATCCGAAGTTTAGCAATCCCATCTCAAGTGTGTGTCCTCCTCTCTGCCTGTTCTTACCTAGGACCTGTCCTTGCATGATGGGTATACAAAGAAAAACAATTTTTAGGAGGATAATATTTACTTTGAATTTCATGTCTCAGCTTTGCAGGTTTCTCCATGGTAGGTCCTTGTTTTATGCTGATGGTTGTCTTTGCCGCCCTGGCTTCCTGGCTGTGCAGTTGGGTTAAGAATCAGTTTGAGGGACTTTCTATACTCTTCTAAGTGTGGGGGAAAAAAAAAAACCTGTGGAAGAAACCTCTGCTCACAGATGCACCTCATTGGCTGTGCTTTGTTGAGGATGGATCGTATGTTGGGCCCTAGGCAGGAAATCCCTCTCCCCTCTTCCCTATACCCGACAAGCCTGGATTCAAATCAGAATACAGATTCTCCTCTGGGTCCAGACCCACGCTAGAAACTGTGGCCACACCTGATAGGGACCTATGGGAAGTAGCCCCTTTCTGCCTGCTTGCTGGAGCCTGCTTGGTGAGGGGACAGAGAGGCTTCAACCTCCATCAGTGTGCTTTCTGGCAACTGGAATTATGTGTTCACTCTTCTCTGGGCCTACCCTTGGCTTGACACTCTGAATCCCTTTGGCCAGGCATGTCTCCATGACCGGCCTCTGCAGCCCCTGGCTCTCTGATGGTTGCTCTAGCCACAACCGTTTCTTCCCCTTTCCACTTCAGAGGCCAAGGGCCACCCTTACCTCCCACAGCTCAACTCCCTCTGCCCGCCCCAGATATGCTTTCTCTGTGTGCCTGTTCTCCATGCCTAGGGGACAGGGACACATGTGCACTCAGATTCCAGGGCCCTTCACCCCTGGAGCTGGAGCTGGGCACCAGGGGACCTGGACAAAGTATTCCCAACACCCTTAAAATATGGAGACAAAACTAAACTGATAACTGCGAAGACTTGAGTATTCTGAATGTCGGGGGTAATTACCATGTTTGGTCACAGCCTTCGCGTGGGGCTCCGCCAAGAATGTCAGCAGTTCCTTTTTGGCCACAGCCGCTTGTTTCTCAGTATGTCACTGAGTTTGGCTCTCACCCATCTTCCTGGGCTTCCCAACTTTACACAAAGGCTTGGGCACTTGGAGTCTTCTTGTGTTTGAATGAATCTGCTTTCTGGAGAAAAGTTTACCCCTCAGCTATGCCAAGCAGGCCCTGTAAAGGGCCCACCCAGCCCGTTTTTGAAATTTCTCTGGTGGGCTGCTGGAAGATGTGGACCTCTATGTGATTCTCTCCTTCTGCCTTGCAGATTGTTGTTTTTTCTGGCACCGCCGGCCTCCACTCACTCTGCTTCCCATTCCTGTGGGGCCGCTTCATCCCAGGCAGAACGCTCCATGGTGAAAGCAAAACCCTGACCCCTTCACTAATATGAGAGGCTGCGGCTGGCGCGCCAAATGAAGAAACAGCATCTTTCTCACTGTGTAGTCTGTTTCCTGCTGATTTCAAGGTTTTTTGGTTTTTTTTTTTTTCCTGGTTGACAATTCACTCTCTAATTCTCTGGTAGCTTTCAAAGGCAGAGCTCACAACCAAATTATTACCCACGTTTATGGGCAAAACATCACGTAACCAAGCATGTTATTAGCTCCAGTGTTTAGGATACAGCTGTGGACAATTTGAAGCTGTGGATTTTCAGAGGGCTTTTTTTTTTTTTTTTTTTTTTTAAAGCTCTGAGACATTTTCTTCAAATAAAACTAAGTGCAGTACCAACATACTAAATAGGATCAGGAAAAGCCGCCCTGATGCAGTACAGCTGGGCACTCCCTCCTATGGTGGCTTTGTGCCAGCCTCAAGAACACCATAGCATAGAAAGTACCCATCTCGGGGGTGCGAAGCTCTGGACCTAAGCTTCTTCAGCTTCTTGCGAAGTCAGGGTCTATCCCACAGAGAGGCTGTGTGCCAGGAACAAGGAGAGAGCCCAACAGAGCAGAGGCCAACCGGGAGTGGGGGAGGATGAGAGTCTGCGAGTTGGCAATGACCAGAAAGCGTTTGGCAATCTTTGTCCTTTCTTTTCCTGAAGACATAAGCGCACTATGTAGACTTGGCTGGCCTGCAACTCAGACATCTGCCTGCCTCTGCCTCCTAAGCACCAGAGCGAGAGGCATGCCCTGCCACACTTTTATGTTTGGCAGTCTTAGCCAAGGTGGTCTCCATAGAGACAAGAGGTCAGGAACATGGCTGGAAAGAACTTAGTGAGTTCCAGTTGTCAGGATGCTCCTGTCACTCCCAATAGCTGCAAACAAGAGGAAGGAGTTCCCAGGCCCAAGCATCAGTGGGGCACAGGGGTGAAGCCTGTCCTTCTACCTCCTGCCTTAAAGAGGAGCAACGACTTGGTTTCAGCTGAGAGAGGGACAACCCTCTTTTAACTGTCATGTCCCGACATCTAGATGAACTAAAAGGTCACCTTTGACAAGTGACATGTGTATTCATCACAACCACAGAGCCTGAGCAGACAGAACATGACTGGATCAAGAATCAGAACTGACTGGGCAGTGGCATATGCCCTTCATCCCAGCACTCGGGAGACAAAGGCAAGAGGACCTCTGCATTTAAAGGGCAGCATGGTCTACAGAGTGAGTTCTAGATCAGCCAAGCCTACACAGAGAAACCCTGTCTTAAAAAACAGCTGGGCAGTGGTGGTGCACACCTTTAATCCCAGCACTCAGGAGGCAGAGGCAGGTGGATCTCTGTGAGTTCGAGGCCAGCCTGGTCTACAGAGTGAGTTCCAGGACAGGCACCAAAACTACACAGAGAAACTCTGTCTCAAAAAACAAAAACAAACAAACAAAAAGTCAGAAATGTAGTGCACCTGCTGGTGACAATAAGCACTACCAGTCACTGTGCCTGGGTACCATTTTGATGAGACTTTCGCCTGTAACAACTAAAGTGGCCTTAATAACATCTCTGGCCCAAGGACAGTCACAGAGTTTTCTCCTGAATGCAAACTTCAATCTGCCCTGAGTAAGGAGCTTCAAGAACTCGTCATTCACAAAGTGGCCAGCAGTGGGGAAGGGTGGGGAAATTCCCATGAGAGACAACAGCCCTGTTTGTAAATTCAGGGCAACTGTGTAGACTGACCAGCTGCAGCTGCAAGCCAAACATAACTGGTTCTTATCTGAGGTTACAGTGACTTCCACTCTACCCATGCTGCATCACTATCAAGGTTCACAGAGACTCGTCCTAGGAAGTTCTGGGCCCTTTGGAATTCTTCAACCAGGAAGTAAGCTTAAATATCTTACAAACCATGCCCTGCTTCTCTGGGATATTTGAAAACTCATCACTAGAAATCTGAATTTTTCCATTAGGAAGTATGGTAACTATTTGAGGGGGAGGGAGAAGCACATGCCATCTACGTTTGACTCCAGATGGAAATGGACTGGGACATCGCCTTCTTCCATGAGTAGAGAGGGCTTCCCAGCCTGTCTCGGTCTACCCAAGGCTGCTCAAGACAGAACTTAATGATTCTGTAGTTTGTGTTATATTCAAGGGCCTGGGGCTTCTTCCATATCTGAAGGAAATACTGAGAGAGCCATTTGGAGCTCCTGAGTCCACCTCTTACCCTCAGTTCTCCGAAGGCCATTCCCAGCTGCTACGCACAGTTAAGCACAGTGCCCCCGATCCTCAGTGTGTGGGTATCTCAGGGCCGAGTGTATGTGAATCGAAGTTACTAATTCAAATGCCAATTATGGTTCCAGAGAGATAGTTCTGGTTTATTCCAGATCATTCTGTGGATTCAACTGCCTTCAGCCCAGGGTGAGGGCAGGGCGGGGTCCTAAGTAGGAACACGGCAGATCTAGGGCACTAGGGGCTCTGCGCATTGGGCAAATGCACTGAAAGGGTACAGAGCAGACAAGTATGCTGCAGAGCAGGGGAGAGAAACACCACAGATAGAGAGGCCTGGCTCCCACTAAACCTGGAAGCCAGAACTTTGATGTTCTCCGCCCCCGGGACATTTTCCTCATGAAAAGGAGGCAAGGCTGGGCTGGGTGTCTATTTGACTTCTCAGTCACATCCCCCTCGGTCCATACTGCTCACAGGACTGACTACATCCACCGACAAACGTTCTCATTGTGTGTAGCCTCCCCTGGTCTCCATCCAAGGACTAGGCCAGTGGTTCTCAACCTTCCCGTGCTGCGGCCCTTTAATATGACTTCCCATGTTGTGGTGACCGCCAACCATAAAGTTATTTCACTGCTACTTTATAACTGTAATTTTACTACTGTTAAAACCGTAATGTAAATATCTGATATGCAGGATATCCGATCTATGGTCCCTGTGGGGAGGGATTGTGACCCACAGGTTGAGAACCACTGGGCTAAGCTGTCTCTCTCTTTTAACTGGTCCTTGTGTAGTGAATGGAGTATGTTTTGAAGTAGATTCTTGAGCTAGAGTAGAGGCGGGAGACAACGCACACCAGGATTTGTTGGGGGGGGGGGTGTCCAATGGGCACTGGCCTCCAAAGAGGAGCTTCTGTGTCCTAGGAGGCCACTCTGGGTGACGTTTTCAGTTCCCTCCCACCTCACCCTACACAATGGGAACGTTTGTCGGTGGATGTAGTCAGTCCTGTGAGCAGTATGGACCGAGGGGGATGTGACTGAGAAGTCAAATAGACACCCAGCCCAGCCTTGCCTCCTTTTCATAAGGAAAATGTCCCGGGGGCGGAGAACATCAAAGTTCTGGCTTCCAGGTTTAGTGGGAGCCAGGCCTCTCTATCTGTGGTGTTTCTCGCCCTGCTCTGTGGCTTTGATCTTATTCAGTTCTCCTAACACTTCTAAGAGGGCCCCCCCTCTATTTTGTTGTAAAGAACACCAGGCCCCAAAGGTGAACGGTTTCCCCAAGGGCATCAGGTCAGCGTAGAAGAGGGTAAGATATGGATCTGGGCTTCTTTGCTGCACACTCTGCCACGATACGTTCTTGCCTGTCAGTCAAAACTGAGCTGAGCACCTGGTCCCCAGCATTCTGCTGATAAAGGGTTTTGAGCCTCAGGAAGAAGAAATTATGTAGTTCTCACCAGTTTGAGTAAAATTGGCCCAGACTTACAAAGCACAATTTATATGCATTCTGAGCCTCACGGTGGTTCCTGAGAATCCCCAATGCCGTTGCTATGTCTCCTGCCCTCCACTGCAGGCACACGGAATCACCACAAGGAAACCTACTTGCGGCCTGGTGTTAGCTAGTCACCCCAGACAGGCTCGTCACCACTAGACTGGGAGACCACTGCGTCCCTCTCCCAGACAATTTGGCTTCACACTCACAGAGAGGGATTATACCTACATAGGCTGGTGGGCTCGAGAGGCAACACCACACATCCTACACATTTCAGGGCACTCCACACACAAGCATCACTTGGCCCCAAGATGTTGAAAATGTTGAGGTTAAGAAACCCAGGATTGGGACTGGAAAGATAGTTTAGCTGTTAAGAGCATTTCTGCCCAGGCATGATGAAATGCATCTTTAATCCCAGCACTTGGGAGGCAGAGGCAGGAGGGTCTCTGTGAGTTTAAGGCTAGCATGGTTTACATATGAAGTTCCAGACCAGCCAGAACTACATAGTGAGATCCTATCTCAAAAACAAAAATAAGAACCTCAGTAACTCCTGTTCCAGGGGATCCTGTGAGTTCTGCCCTCCGCAGGTACCATGTGTGCACCCGGTATGTATACATACATGCAGGCAAACATTCATACACATAACAAAGAAAAGAAAGAGAAATCCAGCATTAGAGATTTTTCTGGTTGCCTTGGTTGGAATAATGCCAATTAGTCAGTAAGTATCCTCAGGGCTGGAGAGATGGCTTAGAGGTTAAGAGTACCGATTGCTCTTCCAGAGGTCCTGAGTTCAATTCCCAGCACCCACATGGTGGCTCACAACCATCTGTAATGATGGCACCCTCTTCTGTATACATAATAAATAAATAAATCTAAAATAAATAAATAAATAAATAAGTATCCTCATGAGAAAGGACCAGTGCAGGGCCAGAGCAGAGAATGTCACTCAGCTCATCTCCTAACTGGAGCACATTGTAGCTCTCACCTCTCATTTAATGGAATTCTAAAGGTGCAGTTCCAGGAGGAGGAAGAGGAGATGAGTGGAGGAAGGCTTGGTGTAGCCTGATGTATTTTAAGACAGGCCCAACCGAGGAATTAGGATGCTGAAACTGAGCAGAAGGTTCCCCATGTCACCAGCCTCGGACGCACAGCTTCCTCCCGGCTTCCGAAAAGGTGCGACAGAAGTCGCTTTACAGTGGCAGTTCCTTCTAGGACATGAAGTGATTACAGTGACAGTCACCACCAGAGACAGAGCCGTCCTGTGATGATTGCCACCTGAGAGAGAACACTGCCTCTGTGCCCCTGGGAAAACCCTCCCCTGTTCCTGGGCCATCTCTACCTGGGAAGCACAGCTGCTACTTCTCTGCCCGCACGCCACTCCTCTAGAAGGCTGACGTACTTTCTCATCCATCAGATCTCTCTTTCTGCGTTTTGGTTCCCCTGTCAGTTGGAAGAAGGGGGTTACTCCATCTTCTGCCGGGTTTTCTCTCGAGGGAAAGGACATGCTGCCAAAAATACTTAGGAACTACTTCCTTGTGTTGACCGTGGAAAAAAGGTTTATTTATTTTACAATTGCATCCACATTTAAATGGCAGCCAGGGACAGTAGTGCTAAGAGGCTGGGGCCTTGTGCCCTCCCTGGGGTGCTGAAGAGCTTTCTGGAAGGGTTCCCAGACTCAGCCCTGGCCTCAGAAGCACACACATCCTGTTAGCCTGCGGCCCCCTGCACAGCCTCCCCTGCCAGGGCCCTCACCCAGCAGCTCACTGCTCCTGGGCTTCCAGAGTCTGAGCAGTAACAATAGTCTCACTTCTCCTCGAGGAACTGGCTGCTCTGTGAAGATACCCTGTTCAGCCTACACTCCCCATCCAGGAGACACCCTCCCCTGCCGATGAGGTCCCGTGGCTAACGGGCGAGTGTGTGTGCTGTGGCGGGGGCGGCTTTAAAAACACCAGAAAGGCTGCTGTTGTTCAGTGCTACACGTCTTCCATATTCTATAGCCAGATAATAAAAGGAATTGGGGTGAAGACCCCACGGCAGGGAGATGTTGCAAACAGCATGGATGCAGAGCGTAACCTGGAGCCCTGGCTTCTTCACACCATGGCCTGTGAGCTCTTGACAAAACAGCTCAAGTTCTCAGGTATGTACTGCTTTTCAGCAAAAGTGAACTTGGTTCACATCTACTCTCCTACTTGGCCTGGTTTGGATGATGAAGGAGGAGGGAATCCTCACTAACAGATACCTTTCCCAGATCCTTCATGGCCTAAACACAGTCTGATGCTTTCTCTATATGGGTTCTACTCTGTAGATGTTCTGGGATTTTCAGAGCCAAGAGAGCCGGGGATGCTCCACAGAGGTGGCTATGACCAGAAACTGGGAACAAGGTTGGCAGAGCAGATGCTGAAGAAGTCTGCTTTGTGAGAAAGTCTACCCTATGACAGGGTACAGGGACAGCTTGTATGTCACTTGAATGACCTAAGCTCAGGGACAGAGAGGTGTCTGGAAGCAGGGCTGATTGTAAGTGGTGTTCATCAAATAGTTTTTAAGAATTACCCACATACATGTGGTTAAGACACAAAAATCACAGTTTCCCTGTGTAGTGGAGCAAATTTTTAATTCCAGCACTTGGAAGGCAGAGGCAGGGGCATCTCTCTGAGTTCCAGACTAGCCTGATCTGTCTATGAGTTCCAGGTTAGGCACGGCTCGTAGTGAGATCTCATCTCAAACAACCACCACTTCCCTCCCATCTGCTCAAGTCAGCTTTCCCACAATGACTCTGGGCTGGTTCAGGGTTGGACCTGAGACAGGATGGTTTCACACTGGCGCTGATGGCAGCTGGACACCTTTCCCAGCGGGCCCAGGTCGCACACCTTTCCCAGTGGGCCCAGGTCGCACACCTTCCCCAGCGGGCCCCGGTCGCTCGCCTCCTGCCACATTGCACTCCAGATCCCTCTGGCAGCAAGATAACCATCCAAATCACATGTGCACATCATGTGCCTCCCTTCTAGGTTAGCTCCTTAAGAACATGCTCAGAGAAGGATGGAACATATTCAGGAGAGTTTTCTTGAGGAGGATTGTGTAATGAGATGCAACAGAGCTGCCAGGAGCAGGACCCTGGTGCTCAAGGGGCCCAGGCCTTCCAGAGACCCAGCAAATAGGTGTTAGTGACCTGGAAATATCCTCCTGCCAAAGGCCACAGAAGTGCCCCCACCTTTTCCTGAACTGCACTTTTCATGACAAGGACCTGTGAGTGTGCGGCCAGTTGTCCACAGCATATCAGGAGGCGACCATGCTTTGGCTTCATTCACACCTCATATCCTAAGTCTGCCTCAAGCTCGGCTAATATTTGTGCAGACTGACAGCCCCTGAATCGTGTTACTGTGTACCCATTCTAGCCTTCATTTAACCGGAATTGGCATCTACCAATTCTGTGCTCCAAGTTCCGGGTATCAAACGTTACAAAGGCCAGAATTCTGAAATAAAAACAACATTGCCATCCTTTTTGACACTTCTTTGGATTGTTGAGGAAAACTAGTCCAGGACAGATAAAAAATAATGACTTCAGGCCTGCAAGACGGCTCAACAGGTAAAGGTACTTGTTGCCAAGCCTGGTGCCGGGGTCTGATCCCTGAACCCCACGTGGTAGAAGGAAAGAACCAAATACCACCAGTTATCCTCCAAACTCTGCATGAACGCCACGGCACACATATGCCCCTGTTGATATTAACTATGTGTAATAAAAAATGAACTTAAAAAAAAACCAATAGCTTAAAATGACCAAGACTTTGTGTAACCTAGCCTCAAGTCAACTGAAGAACAAAAAGATGAGACTGGGCACATTTGGAGTGGTATGGCCGTAGACAGAATAAAAAACGAAAAAGAAAAAGAAAATCTGCTACCTAAGCTGGAGTTATCCAAATTGTTATAAATGACTAAAAGACAGGATCAAAAGTGTTACTCTCACAAAGAAACACACAGATTAAGAAAGGGAAGAAATGGAGAGACCGACAGACAGCAGATGAGTAAGAGTCGGAACAGCAGTGTGAAAGAGGGGCTGGTCCATTCTGGTCAGTTCCGGCGAAGTGGATGACCTTAGGCCTCTTGCTTCCCATTTTCTTCTGGAGCTGGGGGCTGACTTGCTCTGCTCAAAACAGAAGCAGTGAGCTCATCAAGATCCAAGACAACCACTGGAGTGGAAGGAGAGTCCATTCTTCTCTCAGCTCTCATCCATTGTTCCAAAGCCTCCACAGGCACAACAGGGCTCTCCCCAGGCCTGGGCGCCATGGCAACAGTCACATGACCCCACAAACAGCTCTGCTGGGGCTGTACTGCTCAGCCTGCTTCTCTCTGAAGGGAGCCTGGAGATTGTGATCTGAGATGCTGCTTAGAGTCCCCCAGCTGACCACCCCTTGGGCTAACAGGGACCTGCAGAAAGCCTGGGAGAAAACCTACCAGAACCACTGGAAAAAGGTAGGAAGACAAGGGCTAGCCTCCTGCTGGGCTTTGGGGTGCCCAGAAGTATAGCAGGGGTTTAGACGGTCATTTTCTTTTTTTTTTTTTAATTAAAAAAATATTTTATGTGTATGAATGCTTGCTTTCATGTATGTCTGTGCACCATGTGTGTGCCTGGTGCCCATGGAGGCCAGAAGAAGGTACTAATCCCCTGGAATTGAAGTTACAGACAGTTGTGTGTGCTGGGATTCAAACCCAGATTCTCTGGAAGAGCAGCCCATGCGCTTAACCTTGCTAAGCATCTCTCCAGCCCCTGGAATGACAGTTGTTAACAGGGCTCATCATGTGTCACCAGTGAACAAGAACTCCACAAACTCAGATTCAAGACCACCCCATCCCCAAGCACAGGGTGTGTTCCTGAACGTACTCAGTTTCCCTAAAAATACTTGCAGTCACCTTAGGAGAAGACCTGTGTGTCCACTCCTGGTCGGCATTCCATGTGCCAGAGGAAACTAAACCTACCTGTACCTGGAAAGGCAAGAGACAAGTATTATTTCTACTCCTCGGGTAAGGATGTGGATGTTGCTTAAGAATGTCATGAAGCAGGGATGGAGAGATGGCTCAGCAGTTAAGAGCACTGGCTGCTCTTCCAGAGGTCCTGGGTTCAATTCCCAGCATCCACATGGTGGCTCACAGCCATCTGTCATGAGGGATCTGGACCTCTCTTCTCTCTGATGCTCTCTTTAGTCGTGAAGGTATACATGCAAATTACATAAAGTACATGAATAAATATTTTTTAAAAAGGGATGTCATAAAGGAGCCCTGCCTTCTTATTGGGCTCATCTGCTAATGACATTCCATTAGTTATACCAGAAACCCCTGAGGGAGAGTGTCCTTGGATCTGGAAACTAGGAATGGGGTGATCCCCTTCACTAATTTTCAATGATTGCCCCAGGTACCAAATCGACAGTCAACGCTTTTTCCCCCTGAAGCTTCAGGTGACACCCTAAGAGGTCAACTCATTGCCAGGCTCACTTGGTGCCCCACTGACCTCAGGAGACTCCATGTAGAGTAGCACTCCTCCCAGCTCTTTCAAAGGCCTGAGTTAGTTTCCTTACATCCCATCCCTCCCTAGAGAACTTCCTCTCTCCTATAAGAAGCATAGCATGACCTTCTGGTTTCTTGTTCAGGCCACCAAGCTGGATGTACAGGCTCATCACATGGCACCTGAGTCACCTGCTCTGATCATCACTGTTCACTATGATCTTATCAACCTATAGCAACCATTTAGTAATGACCTTTCACTAAGAAACCAGAGTCGGTGACTATTGTGTCTCTGAGTGATCTTTCAGACCAGCCCTCTGGGCATTTGGGTCTTTTTTATCCCAGGAACTGGCCCAAACCCCATGAGATAGACAGTCACCTGCGCTTATGCGAGTGACCAGACTCTGCACCCTAAACACCATCAAACAAAGCTGTTTTCAAATGTTCCCTGCAGCAGGAGAGGGCTGACTAAGCAAATGAGACTTAGTGAGGTAGACAGCGGGCTGGGGCCCTGCAGTGTTTGGGAGCATTGGCTTATGGCACAAATACACAAAGCTTTGAAATGTCCCAGAAGCCTATGATTGGAGTTTTTGGAGAACCTGATATGGTTATGGCCACCAGCAGAACCAGTAGACTGGGGATCCACAAGCCTGGCATGAAGGTGAAGGTACTAACATGTGACCGAGCACACCGTGAGTCTCACTGAGAAGGAGAGAAGTGATGGGAAGGGAAGTCAGTCAAGGCCCGGGAGCCAGTCTTGGGCATAGCTGATGGAGCAGCTGAAGAAAAGGGGGGCTTGGATGAAGCGTGCAATGACTGGGGGAAGAACCTCTGAAGAGAAGCCATGCCGGCTGAGGGTGTGGTCAGAACCTGCTGTGGATATTGCTCTGTATAAATAAAATGCTGATTGGCCAGTAGCCAGGCAGGAAGCATAGGCAGGACAAAGAGAGAAGAGAATTCTGGGAAGTAGAAGGCTGAGGCAGAGAGACGCTACCAGCTGCCGCCATGAAAAGATGTTAAGATACCAGTAAGCCACCAGCCACGTGGCAACTTATAGACTAATAGATATGGGTTGATTTAAGATATAAGACTAGTTAACAAGAAGCCTGCCACAGCCATAGAGTTTGTAAACAATATAAATCTCTGTGTGTTTATTTGGTTGGGTCTGAGCAGCTGCAGGACTAGCAGGTGAGAGAGATTTGTCCTGACCCTGGGCCAGGCAGGACTGGAGAACACTCAAGCTACAAGAACCTAAGGAGGTCAGGCAATGGAGCCTAGGAGCCAGTGGGATGTCCCCATAGGCACAAGACAAGGGAAGAGAGACTGTCACTGATTTCTACTGCTGCAATAAGACACTGTGACCAAAGCAACTTGGAGAAGAAAGGGTTTATTTGGCTTACATCCACATCATAGTCCATCATCAAAGGAAGTCAGGACAGGGACTCAAGGCAGGAACTTAAGAAGAGACCACAGAGGAAAACTGCTGACTGGCTTGCTCCCCATGACTCGCTCAGCCGGATTTTTATACAACTCAAGACCACCTGCCCAAGGATGGCACCGCCCACAGCGGACAGGCTCTCCCACATTAATCATTAATCAAGCAAATGTTCTACAGACCTGCCTACAGGCAATCTGATGAAGATATTTCTTCAGTTGAGGTTCCTCTTCCTGGGTATATCTAGGTTTATGTCAAGTTGACAAACAGCACAGGAAAAGTGACTGTGGCCCAGATACCAAGGTCCCTGTTGGAGAGTGACAGATATGAGCAGGTGGAAGAAGAATGATGGGATGTGGCAAAGAACAGAGAACCCTCTCTTCCACCCCAAGCACAACTAGTCTGAATAAAAGCCAACCCATGTTCCATGTGAAGAGTAGCGAGCTCAGCTTTCCAAGTAGTCAGAGCAAGCATGGGAATCTCTGTTAATGCAGAGACTTTGATAAAACAGAGAAAAGAGAACACTGTGCCTCCAGCCACCAGTGACACCTCTAGAGCCTCAGGGGGTACTTTAGGACCTGAGTGCCCACCCCAACCTGCTTCCACTCTTCAGCAAGCACCACGACAGTGCACTTGTCCTTCTGGTCACTGCTTCTTTTGGAGATGCGCCCTTCCCCCTCCTGGTCTACCTGGCATCCTCCCTCTGATGGGCTTACACTGCTGTTGGAAGAAGCTGCAAACTGGAGGATACAATGAGAAAACCTTCTTTTGTGCTATAACAAGACACCCCAGACTAGACAATTTATGAACAGCAGGCATTTATTTCTCACAGTTCAAGAGGCTACACATCCAACATCAAGGCTCTGGATGACTTAGTGTTTGCAATGAGTGCCTTCTGAGATGACAGCCTTAATGGGATAAGAGAAGGGGCAGATTTCTGATGACTGTTTTATAAGGGCTTTCATTTCATTCACGAGAAAAGAAACATCATGACTTAATCACTTCCCCAAAGACTCCATTTCTTAATACCAGCACGGGGAGGATTAAGCTTGAGCATGAATCATGGAAGAATACAGATGCAAACCATAGCAACTTTGAAAACTGAAATCAAAGAGAACAAAAGCCTAACAAAAAATAAAAACAAACCTGAATGTCCAAACACAGTGGTAGAGTACAGAGGTGCAGTGTGCCAGTAGTGAGAATACCAAAAAGGAGAAGAAAGAAAAGATCTAGAAGAAGGAATAAGGGACAATGTCCCTCACTTCCAGACACCACAGCAGAGATCCAAGGAGCCCAGAATACGCCATAAAGCATAAATGTCTCCAACTACACATAGGCATGCATATCGTATTTGAACCTCAGAAAAACAAAAAATAAACAATCTAAGGGCTTAGACAGATGTCCCAGCAGATAAAGCACATTCTGTCATGATGGCCTGAATTTGATCCTTGGGACTTACATGATGGAAGGAGAGAACCAACGCTCATGTGTCCTCTGACAGGCTGTGGAATGTATTGATACACACATACACACACACACACACACACACACAAATAGATGTAATAAGAAATAAATAAATATAGATAGTCACAATGGCTTGGACTGTGAAGGTGTCTGTACTTCAATTATACAGGAACAGTGGGGAAGTAATGAGATTTAGTTGTTGCAAGGTACTACACTCCCCATGACTCAAGGAAATGTTATTTGAAAACGAACTTGGAATAGTTGTAAATGTATGTTGCAAACTCCATGCACAACAGTTTTTAAAAAAAAAAAAAGTATTTAAACTGTTTAACTGGTGTGTCTAGAGAGACGGGTCAGTGGTAAAGAGCGTTGGCTGCTCTTGCAGAGAGGACTTGGGTTGGCCTCCCAGCACCCACATGGAGGCTCACAACCTCCTGTAACTCCAGTTCTAGAGGGTCTGGTGCCCTCTTCTGGCCTCCTCAAGCAACAGCTACACATGCAGTACACATACACACAGACAAAATACTTGTACACATAAGATAAAATTAATTTAAAATCTCAAATAAAATGAGAAAATCCAGAAAACTAGTGGAAAACAAAAAAAAGGAGCAAAGGACAAGGTTGATGGATAGAAAATAGTAGCAAATACAGTAGATATGAATCCTATTGGGTCAACAAACACTTTGGGGTTTTTTGGTGGTGGTGGTGGTGGTGGTGGTTTGGTTTGGTTTGGTTTTTTTGAGACAGAGTTTCTCTGTGTAGCTTTGGAGCCTGTCCTGGAACTCACTCTGTAGACAGGTTGGCCTCAAACTCATGGAGATCCACCTGGCTCTGCCTTCTGAGTGCTGGGATTAAAGGCGTGCGCCACCACCCAGCAACAAACACTTGGTATGTCTGTAGTATGTCTACGTGCACCAATGAAGTGACAGAGACTGGGACCTGTGAGAGCCTCCTCAGATAAAGGTTCTTGCCGCCAAGCCCAATGACCTAAGTTTGATCTCCTGAAACTCACATGATAAGGAAAGAACCAGCTTCTGCAAGTTGTCCTCTGGCCTTCACATATATGTTACAACATGTACACCCACACATGTGTTATAGCATGTACACCCCCAACACACAATAAAGGATGTTCTTAAAAAGGCAAATTATCAAAGTGGATCAAAAGTATATTTAACAATAGATATGCTGATCATAAGAAGTCCACTTTAGTCTAAAGATACATAGATTGAAAATAAACGGAGCTGGGCAGTTGTGGTGAACGCCTTTGATCCCAGCACTCGGGAGGCAGAGACAGGCAGATCTCTGTGAGTTCGAGGCCAGCCTGGGCTACAGAGTGAGTTCCAGGAAAGGCGCCAAAGCTACACAGAGAAACCTTGTCTCAAAAAACTTAAAAAAAAAATAAAAAAATAAAAAATAAATGGAAAAGAATATACCATGTTAACACTCATTGAAAGGAAGGAAGACTAACTTTTTTTTTTCTGAAACAAGGTTTCTCTTTGTAGCTTTGGAGCCTGTCCTGGATCTCGCTCTATAGACCAGGCTGGCTTCAGACTCACAGAGATCCACCAGCCTCTGCCTCCAAGAGTTGGGATTAAAGGCATGCACCACCACTGCCTGGCACAAAAATTACTATTTTTAATCTTAGGCAGAGCAGACTTCAAAACAAGGAATGTTATTAGGGATGAGAAAATCATCGCATGATTACAATGGGGGTTCACCCTTCAAAAGGACAACAATTCTTAACATGTATGCAGCTAACAATAGCCTGTCAAGCTATGTGGGACAAAGAGAACTGGAACTGCAAGAAAAAATTATGAATTGAGAGGGAAGATAACCAAAGGATATCGGAGGGTGAGTATGATCAAATTATGCTATACGGATATATGAAAACAATTACAATTAAATGTACGATGATTTTTAAAAGAGAAAAAAAGAAATACATGACTCTACTGTCACAGTGGGAGATTTAATACCTTCAGCCAGAAATAGGTCACCAGGCAGAGTATCAGTAGGGAAATGTTGGAACTCACTCACTAATCCATTGGCTTGAAATCTACAGATTACTTCACCCAATAGCAACATAATATACATTTTTTTCTCAAGATTATGTAAAATATTTATCAAGATAGACCATATCCCAGGCCATAAAACACACCTCAGTAAGCCTAACAGATTAGGAGTCATACAACATGTGTTCTTGGATCAAATTGAGCTAGAAATGAATCATAGAAAGGTAACTAGAAATTTTCCAAACATTAGAAATTAAACACTATACTTATGAACACATGGATTAAGGAAGATATCTCAAGAGGAATATGCACACATACATTCCATTTATCCATTTTATGTGTGTGTGCATGTTTGTGTACACACATGTGGGTACATGCAGTACTTGGTCCTCTATCTCCATCATGGGTCCTAGAAATTGAACTCACGTCATCTGTTTTTGTGACAAGTGCCTTTATCCACTGAGCCATTTTGCCAGCCCTCCTGAAAAATGTTTTAAATGATTTGATCTAAGTGGGATTAAAATGTAACTTCTCAAAATTTGTGGGATGCCATAAAACCAGTGTGGAAAGGGAAACTTACAGCACTGGATACATATATTTCTACAAAAGAAGAACAGGCTGGGTGTGGTGGTATGCACCTTTAAATCTTAGCACTCAGGTGGCAGAGACAGGAGGATTTCTGTGAGTTCAAGGCCAGCCTGTTCAACATAGGAAGTTCCAGGCCAGCAACAGTTACATAGTGAGACATTGTCTCAAAGAACAAGGTGTGGGGAGTGGAAGGTTAAACACAAAGTCACCTGAAGTAGGAAAATAATAATTGTAGGAATAAAAAACAATAAGATTCACATCAGGAAATTAGTAAAGAAAATAAATGAAACCTGGTTCTTTGAAAGTTGATTCTCTGAAAAGATCAGTAAAATGTATGATCTCTGTGCAGGCCAACTTAAAAAAAAAAAACAAAAGGACACAAATTATTAGCATCAGAAACAAAACAGAGAGCTTCAGTTCAGACACCATGAACACAGGGTGGGATGTAGCTCAGTGGTAGAGCACTTGTCTGGCATGTGCAAGGTGCTGGGTTTGATTCCCAACACAGCAGGAACCAGAGATCCTGAAACAGGCCTATATCTATTAAAATATCAAATCAACGATTAATTGCCTTCCAAAATGGAAATCTCTGGGGCCAGATGGATTTGCTAATGAATTTTGTCAGATATTTAAGGAAGAGATTGTACTCATTCTCTACAGTCTCTTTCCAAGGATAGAAACAGAAGTATAGGTGCAAAAATCTCTAACAAAGATTTAAGAAACAGAATCCAACGTTATATTAAAAAAATTATATACCACAAATAACTGGGATTCATCCCAGGGGTGCAAAAGTGAGTTATTATTCAAATATCAACTAATAAATCAATTATTCAACAACAGGGGAGAGAAGATAGAGAGAGAGGAAGAAGGAAGGAAGGAGGGAGGTAGGGAGGGAGGAAGGAAGGAGGGAGGGACAGAGGGAGGGAGGGAGGGAGGGAGGGAGGAAGGAAGGAAGGAAGGAAGGAAGGAAGGAAGGAAGGAAGGAAGGAAGGCAACTAAATCAGAATCAAGTTGGAGGACTAAAGCTACCTGTCTTCAAGACATACTCTAAAACTACAGTCATCAGGATGGGATAGTGCTAGTCAAAGAACAGTTAACTAGGTCAACGGACTAAAATAAAGACATAGCACACAAATAATTGTAATTGGGTAATATTTAACCAAGGATCAAAGGCAATACAATGGAGAAAAATAAATAGTATTGAATGTCGATTGAACATCTATGTGCAAAATAATAATAATAATACAGACTCAACTTGGAACTTTCACAAATATTAAGTAAAAAATTATCATAAGTATAAATGCAAAATGTAAAACCATGAAACTTCTAGGTGGAAATCCAATGGCCTTGGGGATAGAAATTGTGTTTTGGTTTGGTTTGTTTTTTTTTTTTTGAGACAGGGTTTCTCTGTGTAGCCCTGGCTGTCCTGGAATTCACTCTGTAGATCAGGCTGGCCTAAGGCTCAGAGATCTTCCTGCCTCTGCCTCCTGAGTGCTGGGACTGAATAACTTTTTTTGTGTACAAAACCAAAGAAAGGCACAGTTCATGAAAGAAATAATAGACAAACTGGGTCTCATCAATATTAAAAATGCTTCTACACTGTGGAAAACAATGTTGGGAGAGACAAGAGACAAGCCACAGCCTAGAGAAAGGATGGTAAAGCATGTATGTGATAAGCAATGTTTTCCAAACTGTGCAAAGAACCCCTAAAACTCAACAGTAGGAAAACAATCCAATGTAAAGATTGGGCTTAAGACTGAATGTACATTCCCAGATGATATATACAAATGACAAATCAGCCTGGGAATGATGCTCCACATCTTATCATATGGGAAAGGCAGATGAAAACAGTAATCAGAGCTATACTCCTATTAGAATCTCCATCCCCCAGGGACCTCGACATAGGCTGTCCCTTGGGTTATTAATGATGCTTCCTTACACAGGCATGGGTGATCAGATTGCTTAGCCCTAGGGACTAGCTTAACCTTCATCCTTGCTCTCCTCAGAGAGATCGAAGACTGGGAACAAAATTTCTAGTCCTCTAATGACATAATCAGGGCCCTGGTGACTGGCTGCCATTTGAAGCCAGGCAGGAGTCTCGTCACCAGCTGGCTCACTGGCTGCCACCAAAAATACACCTGTGGCTTTAGGGAGTTCCAGGACTCCAGTTCTATAATGACAGGAGAGGGGAAGAGAAGACTACACATCTTCTCACGCCTGCGTAGAGAGCAACAGAATGTTCTGGAAGATCACAGTAGATGACCTGAACAAACAGAAAGAGGTACAACATTCTTGAAAATAAATACTGATACAAATAGAGAATGTTCCCTTGAGTTGCTTTGTATCCTTAGGAAAATCCAGTTCTATTTTTCTCCTGGGATTAAACATATTCATCATCAAGTTTACCTGGTAGCCATGCATGAATACTCAGGAAATACTGGAGAGAAAGTGTGATTGGAGGAGGCTCAGCTATGATATCAAATGCTAAAGCCAACACAAGGCCTCTGGGCCTAAGCATGTGCCGGTGCTGAGCACTGAGAGGAGGCAGACCAAAGGTGAATGCACTAAAGTGTATTCAGCCTCAATTGCACCAGAAAATCAGAAGACAGTAGAAGAGGGATCCCTGCAGACTGTCTGCAGACAGCAGTAGTCTTCTCGTTGTCCCAGACACAATCAAGGTGCCATGTCTGTGTGTGTGTGTGTGTGTGTGTGTGTGTGTAGATCTTACTGCAGTGTGCTCTGGTGGCAGAGCAGAGGACCAAGAATTGTGCCCTTCCATGGGGAGTGAAGAAGAGGTACTCATCGATACAAGCTCCTTCTACAGCAGCGCAACTCCATCTCTGAGGCAACACCTGCCCGCAGGGCTGCATCCTTGTTCTGCACTGAGGATTAAGTTTCCAACCCATGAACTTGAGGACACATTAAGACCACAACAGTCTCCTGGTCTGTTTGCGCTGCCTATAACAACAGAGATTTATTGTTTATAGCTCTGGAGGTTCTGAGTTAAAATGCTGCAGCTGCAGTGCCAGGTCAGGGCCATTTTTATAGATGGTGCCTTCCCACTGTGCCCCTCTCACTAGGATCTTTGAGGCCCCTTATCCCATTAGGGAGGCCCTACCCCAGAGTCTCATCACCCCCCAAACACCCTACCTCCTCATCTTAGGGGTTAAGGTTTCAAGATACAAATTTGGAGGACACGAGTGTTCAGGGCCCAGCTAGAGTGTTATCGAACAATACAAACACAGTACTGAGTGGGAGGGTGCTTACACACAAAGGATAAACCTGGGGCTATTCTTGCCTTAGCCTGAGCTGCCATGGGAAATACTAGACTAGACTGTTTTAATAGCAGAGATTTATTTCTCACAGTTCTGTGGGCTGGGAGCCTAGGGTCAAAGTTCTTGGCAGGGCTCAGTTCTCAGTAAGGGTGGCTTCATGCATTGCAAACAGTACATCTTCTCTCAGCTCACATGACAGAGAGGAAGGACCAAGGCTCTCCAAGGCTCTCCCTCTGTCTTGTGACAGGCTCTGACCCCTCATGCTTTGTTTGGTCTCACCTTCCTCCAGAGGACCCATCTCTACACTCAGTTCCTGGGATTGGAGCCTCAATTGGGATTCTCAGGGATTGGAGTCTTTGGCCCACATACTCTAAACTAAGAGAAACTACAAAAGGATTGTAGATTTAAATATAAGTCAGGAGAGTGTGATGACACTTGCCTGCAAATCCAGCAGCACTCTGGAGGCTGAGGGGAAGATCAAGAGTTCAAGGCCAGCCTAGGCTACATAGTAAGACCCTGTCTCAAAAAACATAGCCAGGCTTGGTGGTGCACACCTCTAATCCCAGCACTGGGGAGGCAGAGGCAGGAGGCTCTCTGAGTTCAGGGCTAGCCTGGTCTATATAGTGAGTTTCAGTACAGTCAGAACTACATAGTGAGATCCTGCCTTTAAATAGCAAATAAAAAGATTAAGTATAAAAGCAATTAAAATTAATTTCACAAGTACTAGAAGATGGAAATTTTATTCTATAAAATCAGGGTAGAAAAATTATTAACCATAATTCAAACCCCTTAAAAAAGAAGGAAAATTGATAAACTCGACTAATAACATATAGCATGGCCCAAGAAATAAGCATTGGAAAAGCAAGTGTAAGTAGGAAAAGGTAAGTGCAATTTACATCACAAAAGTAAGTCAACTCTAGAACTAAGAAAAATGAAAACAGATGAGCAGTAGAAAAAAGGTTTTCCAAGTTCAAATAGCTTTTAGCCTATAAAAAGATCGTCAGCTCCACTAGAATAGATAAATGCAAATTAAGCTTGCCCTCTAATACTGTTTCTCAACTCTGAGGTTGGTGAGGAGCCCAAATGTCATTGGCAATGCTCTGGGGACAGGGCCACCACCATGTTGTGCTAGTGTGTGTGTGAAAGGCAGAGCCCCGTGGGGAAACTGAGCAATACCTCATAAAATTGCGCACATGTTTATCCTTTACCCTAGCAATCCCAATTCCAGATATACTGGCAAATACACAAAGACAAATTGCAAAAGATATTAACTGCAGCTTTTTGTAATAGCAAAATTGGAACCAATTCAAATATTCTTCAATGGGCAGCTGGGTAAATAGGGTTCTTTATACATAAGGACTATTATACAATTGTATAAAGAGTAAGAAACTTCTCCACAGGCTACTGTACAGTTATTTCTGGAATGTAGCATGTTGTGGTTTGATGTGGTTTAATGTTTCCTAAAGCTTTATTGCTGAAATTTAAGCCCTATTATGAGGGGCATACATCATGAGGGCAGAAACTTGATGCCAATGCCATTAGGATGGAGCCCCAGGACTGAATCCTGGTGGCTAGATAAAAACAGAGGGATGGCTGGGGCTTTGTCTACAAGACAGAGCTCTTGCCTAGCATGAATGAATACTTAATTTCATCTCTATATGTAGATGGATGATGATAAACAGATGATAGATAAATGATAGATGGATGAATGAGAGGCCAGAAAACCATGTCAATGTGCACACATACACATGTGTCTACATGTATTTCATCTCTCCCTGTATGATACTCTGCATCTTCTGGAGTTTGGTAGGAACACTAGCATCAAAACTTGCCATGTAGACCAGGATGGTCTAGAACCTGCCTCTGCCCCTGAGTACTAGAGTAATGGTGTGTACCACCATGCCTGGCTTTCCATAAATTCTGAAACACCAAATAAAATAGTGAGCTGACTAAAGTTCATTCATAGTGAGCAGAAATAGATACTAGAACAGAAGGTACATATGTACGCAGGGAGAAGAGTGGGACGGGGGAGGACAAAGATAACCTTTTTGTTTTAAAATACCATCAAGTTTAGAGACTGCCTTAGAAATAATACAAAAACGCCCTCATAAATCTCCATTTCTGTCCCTGTCTCTAACGTCTATATGGTTAATCTTGATTGCCAACTTGATGAGGTTTAGAGTTACCATGGAAACAAATATCCAGACAGATCTGTGAGAGAGTTTCTAGATTCCATCAGCTGAGGTGGGGGACCTACCCTGAATGTGGGCAGCACCATTCACTCTATGGGCAGGGGTCCTGCACTTTACAGCCGTGAGTGAAATGTGGCCAGCTTCTTCAAGTTCCTGTCACTGGCCCTTCTCTATCATGATGACTGGACCCTCCACTGTAGGTCAAAAGAAACCCTTCCTTCCTTCCTTAAGTGGGATTTTCTCAGGCATTTTGTTCTAGAAACATGTAAAATAACTAATAGACTCTCTCTCTCTCTCTCTCTCTCTCTCTCTCTCTCTCTCTCTCTCACACACACACACACACACACACACACACACACACACACACACACACACACACAGAAGCAATTTAAGAGAGTACAGTACACATTTTATCCCTCAGTATCTCACTGTGTAGTTTCCAAGAACAAAAACATTCTCTTTCCTAACAGTATGGTTTTTCAAATACATGGATGCTGGTATTTCACGGTCCATTTCCTAAATTGTCCCAAGAATGTAGCTGTTCTTCCTCCCAACACAAAATCATCACCTTTAGCCTTCATACTACTTGGAGTAATTTAATTTCCTAATTTCATGTCTGCCAAGATATGAACTCTTTAAAGACATGTTGTACTTGTTTCATAGAATCCTTAGTTTGGGTTTTTCTAGTGTTTCTTTGTAAGTTAATGCAAACTCCACAGCCCTGAGTGAAGAAAACAGAATACCATGCCCATCTCATTATGGAGATGGAGACATACTGTAGACACCTGTATGCCACTAGCAATGACGATAGTGACCCATGGTCAAGGATGTACCCAGTTTCCCAGAGCCTAGACCTAGAGACAATCTTTGAAGACCTCTTCTGTATTGCCTGCTAGACTGTAGACCTGCTGTGGGACTCTTGTACCAGCTTTCCAAATCCAGTGCTGTGTTTCACATTTGGGAATCTGTGTTTCATGTCCTTAACATACAAAGGAGGCACCATATCATATAGTGTGTCAGGTACCTCAGTCAACACAGGCTGTATCATAAGCTAGAGCGGTGTTCCAAGAAACAGTACAGAATACATCTTCACCTGGATCCCAAACAAACGTCCAAGGAAGGTCTGCTCAGTCAGCTCAGATTAAACATGGCTAACACAGTCTGCAGATTACTCTCCAACCTTGGTCACCACCTTGGTATTGATGTCACCAGGTATCAAATCATGGTGTGTGGGGCCTCCCTGCTCCCTCCCTCCCTTCCTCCATTTCCAATAGCCTTGACTCGGGCCCATTCCTGGGATTCCATGTCTGTGGCCCTGAAGCACCACAGTTCCCTAGCATCTCCTCCTGCCCCCATCTTTGCCTTTCTTACACAAAAGACAGCACCATTCTCTGACTTCTGTCTCTGGTTACTTCTAGTTCCTGAGTAGGACTGTGAGATGCCTCGCCTTCTAGCAATCTGTTGAACAGTCCTCAGCCCCTCACAACACTGCAGCCACAGGGTGGACTTCCAGATTGCCCGATACATATGCTGTCATTTGGGGGAGGGCAAGGCAGGGGCCATTGAGACAGGGTTTCTCTGTGTAGTCCTGGCTGTCTTGGAACTCACTCTGTAGACCAGGCTGGCCTCAAATTTACAAAGATCTGTTGTTGTTTGTTTTTTACTCTTTGGGGGGGCCTGCCACCCAACTCCCAAATAAATCACACATGAAGGTTTATTCTTCATTATGAATGCCTGGCCTTAGCTTGGCTTGCTTCTCGTCAGCTTTTCTTAACCTTTTATCCTGTCTACCTTTTGCCTCTGGGCTTTTTCTTTTGCTTACTCCTATACCATACTTTCACTCTTAGTCTGTGGCTGGTTGCATAGCTGGGTGGCCGGCCCCTGATGTCCTCATTCTCTGGCTACTTCAATTTTTCTCTTCCACATTTCTCCTCCTATATCTTCTCTCTGCCTGCCAGCCCTGCCCATCCTTTCTCCTGCCTCACTGTTGGCCACTCAGTTCTGTATTAGACCATCAGGTGTTTTAGACCGGCACAGTAACCCAGCTTCACAGAATTAAACAAATGCACCATAAACAAAAGTAACACACGTTAAAATAATACTCCACAACAGATATCTGCCTACCTCTGCTTCCTGAGTGCTGAGATTAAAGGCATGTGCCACTACCACCTGGCTCTGCTGTCATTTTATTTACTTCATTGGTTTATTTTTCTGTTTGTTTTGCTTTGTTATTATCATTGGTGGTACCTGCCAGGCCAAGAGCTCTAACACTGAGTCCCACCCTCGCCTTGCTGTGAATGGCCATTTTAGACATGTTTTGAGTGTGTCCCTTGGTTGGTAGGGTTCCCAACTCTGTCATCTTCAGATTGTCAGCTGATAGGTCCTAGAGTCAGTGATGTCACCGGGGATCTAGAACGTAAGGGATTCCTTTTACTGCAAACAAAAATACATGTAGCTCTCGTGAGTATAATCTGTCACCATTTAAAAGATACACTTTCCCTATGTCATGTGTTACTTTGTGGTCAGTCCTGGTATTTGGTACTTCCTGAGCACATTGCTGGGACTCACACAGCCCTACAAGTTAGACACATGGCCTGGCCTGCAGGAGAATGCTTGCATAGTGTTGGGCCGATGACTGGCTGTTACCATGTCAACAAACCTCGTTCTGCATCCATGCGATCCTCTACCCCACCACAGAACACGAGCTCACTTCTGAGGGTCAGCTGGTCCCTCCCAGTCAAACCATGAACCTCAAGGGAGAGCTTCCTGCTGGGGCCTATTTGGAATCTTTGGTACAAGGTCCTCATGGGGATATCACAGAACCTGCTCAAACTGCCCCAGGAGTCTCACTGCCCGCTCTGTGCTGCAGGTCCAGAATGCCCAGCCACTAGTGGATACCCATCCACCACAGACTTACAGCCACCTCTACCTAAAGTTCAAGAAGCTGAAGGTACGTGCCGCCTCCTCTGCTAACCACTTTCCCAGCTTACAAGGGGATATCAGCTCAGAGCCCCTAGACTGTGACTAGACAAGCTCTTTGGCCTTGTCAAAAAGCAAGGTGTCACCTAAGAGGCCAAATGAACTGATCCTACCCCAGTGGAGCTGGCTGGTGGTACAGAACCTTCTCTGATATTTCCCCATAATGGCACAGATGCAGACAGATAACTTTAGGGCGATTTGTACAGTGAAGCTCCAGATTAATAATTAGCATCGTTCCTTTTCATTTTTTGGCCACTTCCAGATTTGTATTTCTGGAAGCATAGGCCATGGGTGAGAGTGAGCCATACACAGTCATGCATGCAGTGATCCCCCGAGGCAAACTGAAAGTGACTAACATTGTGAGTCAGCTGAAGAGCAGCTGAGCAAACCAGCGCGTCACTCAGTCTAAAAGCAGAGTAGTCCACCACTCTTACAGCAAGATGGGAGGAAAGACAGAAGAATCCCTGGAGGCCTGTGGGCCAAGGGATTCAGCAAACAAGAAACGCCATCTCAAACGAAATAAACACAAAGGTGGACAGCTAAGGATGTCCTCTGACCTCTACAGGCATGCTGAGGCATGTGAACACACACACACACACACACACACACACACACACACACACAATGCAGAAGGCTATAGGTATAATCTTTTCCTCCCTCTGGAATTAAGTATACACTTCTTCTGAGCAGCATAAATATCTCCTGAGATAATTTCCTTTCTAGTATGGCCACTGCATGTCAGTTTAACAGGAGACTTAAACGCACAAGATACTATATAGCTTCTTGCTGCAGCAGCCCCATCCCAGTGTATTTTCACCCACAGATGTAGTAGTCACCCTGTTTCTGTCCCGGTGCCCAGGATTATAGTGCACCTTGCTAGCTGCTGCTGACACCTTGGGGGACCTATGGCATGTGGCTTTGAAAAGTATGTCTGGAGGAACCTTATGCTACTGAAGGGTCCCTGTGTCCACAGATGGAGGAAGAAAGACTCTCCGTCATTGACAGAGCCAACTGTCTGCTTCTGCAGAGGGTGGCCTCTGCCATGAGAACCAGGGGACAGACTGACAGCAGAAATAACTTCATACACAGAAGGTAACAGAAGGCCTCTTGACATTGGCCTTGGCCAGCCCCAGGCTAAGCCTCGGCTCAAGGGCAGGGGACAGGGGCATGGTGATACAGAGGCAAGGCATGCTTTCTTATCACAAGAGCCAAATTCAAAGAGCCCACACACTCCCTGACTCCAAACTCTCCTTGAGGCTTTGAGGCATATCAAGGCACAAGAATGGACCCAGGGTGACAGCTGCCCAGCCACATGCCTGCTGTGTGCCAGGCACTGTCTGTAGAACCTGTGCAACCACCATCCTAACAAGGACCAGGCAAAGCAGAGGCTGAAGAGCTTCTCATTTCATGGTGGGGAAACTGAGGCACAATGAAGCTGCACAACTTGGCCAAAATTGCCATCACTGTGGAGGGTGGAGGGTGTGTCCAGTTTGTAGAGCACCCGACAGCCTTGCAAAGTGTCAGATCCTTGTCAGGGAGAGAGCAAAGGGCTCAGACATGATGCCTGGGTGAGATCTTGGCTGTCCCCTTTTATGCTAGCTCTGTTCTCTGAAACCTGTGATTTCTTCCAGCTTGGAATTCTGCATCCCAAGAGGATAAAGGGCAGCAGGTCTCCATGTTCCATGAAACCACCCTCTGAACTCTCTCATGAGTCCTTTCTCCTCATTCATGCAAGAGCAGTGCTCTGTCCCTGGTAGTCATATGCCCTAGGAGACCTCTGCAGTCTCCCCGTTTGGATGCAGACAGAGTCATGCTGAGGACTGTACAGGGCCACAGCGATGCTGTTGCTCCTGGACTTAATCTTTAACCCTGCAGAGCAGTTTCCAGGTTCATAATAAACTAAACCACAGGCAAGCACCAGGCACCCAAGCCGTCAGCTCAGGGAAGAGACAAAGGTGCTGTGAATGGGCCGCTCATCTAGGGAATCCTCTGTTTCAAGGACACAGAAAACTACTTGATTTAGATAGTTTAAATACAGCAGGCTAGCTTTGTATATTCACACATGTACACACACACACACACACACACACACACACACACACACACACACCGCCAACCTCCCCGTGATCTGTCTAAAATATGTTCCTCTGGTTTGCAGCATTTAGCACTTTCAAAACAGACTAGACTCTTCATACCTCTGTCTGTCATGCTTCTCCACATGGCTGCTGGCCCTTCCTCCCCTTCTTGCCATCAATCCTTCTCTCCTTTGAAGACTCTATCCAGCATTGCCTCCGGGCTGCCGCCACTCTTCTCTAGCAGTATGACATCTTTACCTTGTGAGCTCAGTGCCCACTCCCCGCAGTGGACAGAAAGCATCCTGGTACATGGATGGGGAGCAAGGGTTTGTTGAATGTTTCTCAATGGGAAGAAAACGAGAGCCCAGCAGGCCTGATGATCCACGGGCACCTTTTGTGAATGGAGAGGGAGCTTTCTGTTCCATAACTCTTGGCTGATGAGAGAATGTGTGTATTCCTTCCTGGAGTCTAAACAGGAAGACCAGCGAGCAGGCTCACATGAAAGCACAGAAACAAAACAAAGTCGTCCTGGAAAGACTTCCAAGCTCAGAGCCCTGGTATGGAGCACAGAGACCGTGGGAGGGCAGGGCTGCCCCCGCCAGACGTCCCTGCAAAAGCAGACGCACCTGGAGAAAAGGTACCTGCGGTTCTTGTTGTAAGTATACAGCTATCTAAAATTCACTTCATCAGATTCATCACACACGGATGCACTGGGTCTTCGCTGCCCGGTGCCTTGTCAGTGAATAGATGGCTCAGGTCACAAAAGGGCAAACTGAAGCCTGGGCACTTCTCCTCCAGGGAATTCACCCATCTCTCTTCCCAGACTTACAAGGAGATAAAAATGAGTTCAGTTGATTGGTTACAGGTTCAGGAGCTGGGGAGAGTTTGAAGATATAACTCGGCCAGAAAGTATGCTTCCAAACTCCTTTTGTAAATACCTGAATTAGCTGTTCTACACAGGATCCAGGACAAGGTGGAAAAAAAAAAAAAACCTACAACCTGGAAGAGTTTGCTAGAAAATCATAACTTTTCCTCTTCACCTAGCCCAAATCTCTGGCAAGCTCATAATTCTAAATGAAGGACAATCTAATTCCAATGCCATTATTTTTACAAATATCTCAATGAATCAAAGTAGTTAGGGGTTTTAAATCTTCACTCACTGTCCTTATCCATGATGCTGTTTCCAAAATCAAGTCTATTCTAGGGAAATGTGCAGATACCAAACTAATAGTAAGAATTCCAGGACATAGAGCCTGCCCTAATCAAGCCCCAGTCCAAAGATTCCACCCCACAGCCCCCTCCCCATGACACCTGGTCTTTTAGTCCTCACTGTGCCTGTAGGGACTGAATTTGGCTCATATTATTTCTGGTCATATGACCTTCCTATTAATTGCCTCGACATTTCTTCTAAATTCCTGAGGCATTAGGACAAGTATTGCAAAGATGTACAATAAGAAGCAATTACTAAGTAGCAAAACACTAGGGGAATTTAGTTTGCTTTCTAATTGACACAGAGAACCTGAATGTTTGGGTTCAAACCTTGAGTTTAATTCCAGAGCACTGGCATTTGCTATTGCAGAGAATAAGGCACTGGCAGTATGGGATGGTTGATTATGAAGCAGGGCCCTTTCTCAGATGTTGTAGACATGATCTCTGGAGCCGTTTGTGCATACTTCTATTTATTATGTGGGTCTATTGGTTCACACAAGCATGCTTTCTGTAAACTGCCCATTTCATTCAGTCACATGTCATTCAGAAATCGTTCAATGCCAGGACATAAAGGTCTTTTCTATGTGCCTTTTTAGCGGTTAGTATTTTTGTACATATATACCTTAATTTATTTATACAGACCCCAAGTTATAAAAAATAATCTGATTATTTTCATTATTCTAAGTGAAACTTTGATAATCACCACAGTGCATGTATATCTGTAACTTTCATTTCTAGATGTAAAATTGCTCAATTGAAAGACGGGCCCAGTAGATACCACTAACTTACTTTCTAGAACATTCTAGGTACTGCCCTCCATTCTGGGTACAGAGCATTGTTTTCTCATACTCTAGCCCACATTGTGGACTATGAATTTCTGTTCATGTCCTTTTACCTAATTCCCCTGGATAGTTCTTTAAGTTATTTTCAATATTTCAGTATTTACATTTTTTCTATTGTTATTGTCACAAGTATTCTTTCTCCCACACTGAGCGTTTCCCCTGGGGTTATATTTTAGTGTAAAATCTGCCAAGTTTTCCTCTATGGCCTCTCTTTATTACTCTAAGAGAGTGACAGTGTTTCCCCATATTTTTTCTTGAGTCTGTAATAAACATGGAATTTTTATACATTGTGTAAATTTGTTATCAAAGGATTTTAATTTTTCTTTGAGACAGAATTTCACTATGTAGTTCAGGCTGGTCCTGAACTCAGATCCTTCTGCCTCAGCCTCCCAATTGCTAAGATCACAGGCATGCATACCTTGCCTGGCTTTAAAAAAAAACAAACAAAAAACAAAAAAACAATGCTGAGCATAGTGGTGCATGCCTTTGCAGGGGGAGCTCTGTGAGTTCGAGGCCAGCCTGGTCTATAGAGCTAGTCCAGGACAGCCAGGGAAGTTACACAGAGAAACCTTGCCTTGAAAAGTAAAAAATAAATTAATTCATTAATATTTAAGAATTAATATAAAAAAAATTAGATTGCTACCTCTGCTCACCTTCATTCACGTCTTATTGTTAACATTTCTGTATTGGTTTTATTTAAGGTAGCCTTTACGGACAAAGATGAATTTTGCTTTTTAGCTGAGTTTGGAGCTTTTACTTGCTAAATACTGTTTGCTCTCATTTCTGATTCTTCTATTTGTTTATACTTTGCTATTCCCCCGTTCTTTTCCTATTGTTGATTTTGAGGGATTAGTTTTTTGTTTTCCAAGGAAAATGTTTAGAAAATACTTGGAAGTAACACTCCATTCAGCCCTTCCTTTGTTTGCACGGACCATCTTGTTCTCCCCATAAAAGGAATTGAAAAAGCTGATGGCAAAGGGAGATGCTGAGAGAGACAGAAGGAAGGCTATTCTGCTTGGAACCGGTCCCCTGCAGCTACCACCCACAGTCCACACTCCATGTAGGATGTGGCCAGCTTGGCTCACGGGCAAGCAGAGCCTTGCAGGGGCTCCTGGGGCCGCTTCAAGGGCAACCCCCACCTCCTCTCCAACATTCAGCTCTGGGCCTATGGGTGCACTTTGTCAGTGGCTCTGGACCTTTCCTCTTCGTGAAAGACAGGAAACAGCTGCCACTGCCTTAGTCTGTGGTCGGGAGGCAGCTTCCTGCCAGGAGCCTTTCAAACCATCATATGCATTTCCAGGACCTTCACTCTGTGTGTCCGTGGGAGAGAGTGAGGGACCTAGGGCTCCTGCTGCAGACGCCTCAACCCTGAGCCTCTTCCCAGTTTGGGGATGCCTTGCTTTTAGGTGACTTTGCTCTTTGTTCTTGTTGCTTTGGTTTTGGTTTGATTTGTTTGAATAAATATGCTATAGTCCTGACTGGCTTGGAACTTTATAGACCAGGCTAGCTTTGAACTCACAGAGATCTGCCTGCCTCTGTTTCTCAAGTGCTAGAATTAAAGGCATGTGCCACTGTAGCACAAATTGTGAGAAGGTCTTGTTAATAAAAACAAACCTGGAGGGGCTGGAGAGATGGCTCAGAGGTTAAGAGCACCGACTGCTCTTCCAGAGGTCCTGAGTTCAATTCCCAGTCAACCACATGGTGGCTCACATCCATCTGTAATGAGATCTAGTGCCCTCTTCTGTATACATAATAAATAAATAAATCTTAAAAAAAAAAAAAAAACAACTCGAGCCGGGTATTGGGGTGAACGCTGAAAGATCAGAGAGACAGAACAAGCCACAGCTACCTCACCTCGCCAGTTCCTAGCTGATCCTGTTTCCTCAGACTGGAAGCCTCTGTGTCCTCATCTGAATGGGTCTCAGCTGAACTGCTACTTAAAGGCCTAAAAGCTTAACCAGCCTCATTCCTGATTTTCATGCCTTATATACCTTTCTGCTTTCTGCCCTCACTTCCTGGGATTAAAGGCTTGAGTCTCTGGCTGTTTCCAGTGTGGCCTTGAACTCACAGAGATCTGAATGGATCTCTGCCTCTGGAATGCTAGGATTAAAGGCGTGTGTGCCACTATTTTCTGGCCTCTATATCTAGTGGCTATTCTGTTCTCTGACCGCAGATAAGTTTACTAGGGTACACAATATTTTGGGGAACACAAAACCACCACATGCCACCATGTTTGATTGGTGCCCCAGCCTTTCATAGAAATAAAATTAAGTAATATGTAAGTAAAATTATGTTATTGGAAAATGGCAGGTATAAAAATAGAAAGGACTCCATTTTCTAGGATTGGAAAGCCCAGAAGGCACTTTTCTGGCTGGCCAGCTTAGTCTGGAACTTCTATTGGCCTTCTAAAACTGGACTTATCTTGAGCCTCTCACAGGCATGCCAGAGAAGAGCACCCTCTCCCAGCCACTGCAGGAGCTCTTGCTTCCGGACTCTGACAAGAGCAAATGGCGTGCTGTTAGGAGGAAGATAGCTAGAAGATCGTCCAGGAAACACCATTGGCCATCCTAGTGCCGGGGTCTACCTAAATGGAAGCACAGGGCCTCTACAATGCACACACAGACACCAGAAAACACACACACACACACACACACACACACACACACACACACACTCACAATGAGAAAACTAAACAGACGAACTACCCGTCAGTGGTGGAACAGTACACATGCTCCAAGTTCTTCAAGACAGCTCCACGGTTTCAGACGAATGCCCAGTTCCTAGCACACACAGTGAAGACAAATGGGCCTCAGCTCCTGCACCCATGTCAGGGTTAAGTGAGCAGCAAAGAGGCTATAAGGCTCCTGACCCTAGAAACAGCATGCTTTAGCTTCTGTCCTTCTTCACCACATACTTCTATCATCTGAGTCAAAACTAGAAACCAACTGTCAGTTTGCCAGTTCGGTGTAAGAAAAGACTCTACAGCAAAATTGAAGTCGCAGAAATTCTCATCTGACTACACGTACATCCAAGGGAGAAATGCAGTGACCAGTGTGCACATGAGAAGATAGCCAGTGTTCCTGGGGAAGTGGGAATCAATTCCACAGTGAGATACCCTTCACATTCATTTCCCCGCTGGCTGGAATGGCTGAGGACAGCATGTGCTGGCGAGGTGTTTGGAGAAACTGGGCAGCATAGTGGTGGTCCACTTACTTGGAAAAAACTGCTGGTTCCTCTAAAAATTAGACAGCAATTCCACACCTAAGGAGAGAAGAGCATTGGAACTGCAATCAACAGGAAACTATACACACACCTGTGTCTGGAACAGCATTAATAACAATAACCAAATGTTCATAAACTGATGAGTGAGTAAACAAAATGAGCTATATCTGCACAATGGAATATTATTCTGCCACACACACAAAAAATGAGGTCTTGCATTGTTGCATCATGGCTGGAGCTTAAGGACATCAGTGAAAGAACAAGGTAGAGAGTGGCCCATATATGAAATGCCCAAAGAGGCAAATCCTAGTGGCAAGAGGACCAGTGGTTAGTGGGAACTGGAAGAGACAATTGGGGGAAAATTGTTATAGAATATGGTTTGGGGGGAGCTAGTGATTAAAATGTTCCCAAATTATACTGTAATTATAGCTGTACATATATTAATACCTCCAAACCTCTAAAGTATTCACTTTAAAAGGTAGGTTTTAGACATAGAATTACTGTATTTCAGTCAAGTCATTATGAAAAAAAAAAAAAAAAAGGTGTGAGCCAGCATGGTGGCACAACCTGGGAGGTAGAGGGCAGTCGGATCTGGATTTCAAGGTTAACCTTGACTACGTAGAAGTTCAAGGGCAGCCTGGGCTACATGAGACCTTGCCTCAACAAACAAACAAAAAGCCAGACACAACAATGAAAGATCATCTAGTACATTCTAAATAAAAGACTGTCCATTGAAGTGCTCTGTCCACTGTGCATGCTAAAGAATTGGCATGTTTTTCTGTCCCCGCCTAAGGAAGATGACTGTGGCGGCATTTTTGGTCCCACAGGAGCTGGAACTGATGCCCAGCAAGGACACCGCTTCACCTGGATGCCCAACCTGGAGTGGAAAGGATGACGGTTCAGAATACAAACACCCTAAGAAGCCCAGGGCCCAGGAGCTCTGAGGAGGCCTTCCCGTGCTCTCCCTGGGGTCAAGCTGGCTTCCGTGTGCCTCCGGGGACAGCCATAAGGGCTGTGACACAGCACTCATGATGTTCGCCAGATGACACAGCACAGCTATTTATTGCATTTCTTGGACTGATAACCAAAACCAAAACATGCGGAGTAACGCTCAAAGTGACTGGATTTGGAATTAGACGGTCTTTTCTAGCTATTAATACTTTTTCTGAGTTACCAAGAGTTTGGGTGGGTGGGTGTAATTCCCTTAAAAACTCTGTGACTGTCACTTTACCAAATATGTAAATAAATCAAATTTGAGAACTTTCACCCAGATCCAGAATACATGACCCAAAAACTAAGGACCCAGAGAGTCTTTCAGAGCAATTAAGGAGTGTCTAAGACTCCGCAACCTGCGTGTTTTCCATTTTCAAGCTAGATCACATTGAAACTTTTTCCATTTTCAAGCTAGATCACATTGAAACTATTCTATGACTAGGAGCTGCTAGCTTTTCTGCCTCAAGAAGTAACTTTAAAAAATGGTGCACACTTTCACCTATTCTTCCAGCAAAGTCCTGTGGGGGTGGGGCCTCAGAAGTAAGGAGGAAGCATGCTCCATGTAAGCTCTTTCTGAGGAGACATGTCTAATATCTAATTATTCTGTGTGTGTGTGTGTGTGTGTGTGTGTGTGTGCGTGCGCTCCAGCTCATTTCTTTTCTTTATTGCAAAACCCTTTAACATATACTTAGATGTCAGTAGCAAGTCTAATGCTGGCTCCCCAGACAAGAAAAAACCTTCAACACAGAACCTCAGGGCCTTCAGTACACCACACAAACACCATCCTTAAATCACAGAGCTTGGGGGCAGGCAGGATGTGGCCTTTACCTCTTTGGCTGTGTTGCTGGACATTGTAAACTGCTCACCTGAGCCGCAAGTACTGCAGGAGTCTGCCTCAGTCTGCCTCAGGCGACATACTCGTGGCCTGTACACACTGTAGCGATGACCCAAGCTCCTTCTTAACCGTCCAGATCGCTGTCAGGTCTGACAGAAAGGTGACCTCTTAGTACCATATGTGCCCTCAGCTTACAAGCATCCCCTTTGCACCTGCTCCCGAAGGTGGCGCCTGCCTGTGTCCCTGCTGCCTCTGCACCCTGGGGAACAGAAGGTTCCCAGGAGCACTTGGTGGCATTGCTCAGTGCAGTCTGTCACCAAACTAGAAGAGTTGCCATTTGATCACATGAAGATTATTCCTGTTCTCCTCCTGCCACTCTAGAGAGCGAGTGGTGGATAAGAACCGCCAAATCATTCCATAGCGTCAAGGCTGAGGCGAAGCCTTCCCATTACAGGAGGACTTCTGCTTTTTTCCCCTCTGAACTTTTTTATATAATGAAGGATTTTTTTTCCTTGCTCACCACTTTGAACCCTGCCTTATCAGCCACCATTCCTCAAAGAATTATATGAAGTTGACCTCTGTCTACAGCAGGACAAGGTCACCATGAAAATAATTTTCTCACTTTAGGTTATGCAGTACACCTAGCCCCTTTGGCTGCCAATCAGGGTCCTAAACGTGAGAAGACATTCTGGGGGGGTTCCATCGGCTCAGCTGAGGGAAGACCCCAAGTCTCCCAGTGCTAAGGCTGTGTGCCTTCTTCCCCTTTCAGACACGGCTGGCATGCCCAGAGGTCGGACTCACTCAGAAGAGAAGCAGACACCTATGAACTGCAGTCCTGCCATGCTGAGGGGATACTGCAAAACAATAAAGCCTGGGAAGTACATGGAACAGCTGGGCAGAGCCTAATGCTCAAGATGGCCATCACATCTGTCCTGCCTCACACAGGCTCAGCAGCTCAGAAGGCCTCTTTCTGCCAAGTGATGCTGTCTCTTAGTTCCTAGGGAGCAAGATTCCTCTTATAACGGTTTGTCTATTTTCTGCAGGGTATCTAGAAAAAACATGGCAGACACATGAAAAACACTTCCGTAAGAGCCAGATTAATTTTCAGGGGCCTACAAGTAGGAACCCACAGCCGACACTAACCCTTGGAAGACAGCCAGCAGCACTTTGGCAAGACCGTACAGAATACACCATTACAGTTCAACTTGATGTTCAGATCTGTGATCTAGACTTCGAAACAACTTTCTCTTGTCTGTGGCCTAACCCAGTTTCTAAGGATAAAATAATGGTAGTAAACCAGTGGCAACATGCGACAAAGATCTGGAGCCCTCAGAGACCTTCCAGACACTACTGTTCTTGGCTGCCCATCAGAACTTGGTGGTAACACCCTATTGCTGAAGACACCATGTGTGTTGGTCCCATGACATGTAGAAATCTAGCTAGAACTGAGGTGGGCGCTTCCTCCCCACTGGCTAGCTTTCATGGAGCTAGGAGGTGCTATGCAGGTTGTTTTCTTTTGTGGAGTGGCTCCAGTGAGTAACTTCCCGTGTGTGCTCACACAAGTAGCTCGAACTCAACAAAGTGATTCACACGCCAAGACGGGACACGAAAGGCGGCTGGAGGGATGGCTCGTGGTTAAGAGCACGGTCTGTTTTCCCAGAGGACCCAGGTCCTAATCCCTGCACACACGTGGGAGCTCACAACCCTCTATTTCTCCAGTTCCAGGGGATCAAACACCCTCTTCTGGCTTCCATGGGCATTCTGCATGTGGTTCAAGATATGCATGCAGCAAAACACTAACCTACACAAAACAAAAATAATAAATCTTTAAAAAAGAGGAAAGTTGGGGCTGGAGAGATGGCTCAGCGGTTAAGAACACTGACTGTCCTTCCAGAGGTCCTGAGTTCAATTTCCAGCAACCACATGGTGGCTCACAACCCTCTGTAATGAGATATGGCGCCCTCTTCTGGCATGTAGGCAGAACACTGTATACATAATAAATAAATCTTTTTTTTTTTTTAAAGAGGAAAGTAGAAAGACTTATTAGGAAAAAGGGTTTCAGTAGGACAGAAAAAGGGATGAGAGAGGATAACGGGGGGAATAAGAAACCCCCAAATGTGTGTGTGTGTGTGTGTGTGTGTGTGTGTGTGTGTGTGTATGAAAATGTCAAAGAATAAAAAATGTTTAAAAATTTAAAGAATATATCCAGTCACCAAGTGCATCATTTGCTGAGTCAGAGTCCTTGGCAGCATTAGATATGAGCTATTGTGAGAGTCTTCAAACTATGAAATAACTTGAGATAACCTTAGATTTCCCATGGATCACGGTCAGGAAGCAATACGGGAAGATCATCACCCAATCTTCATGCGAAGTCCTATCTTCATACCACAGCTCAAACCTGATAGAGTGCAATGGGATGCAAGCCAAAGCCATGCTGTTCGCTTTGCTTTGGGTTTCTGCCTGTGTGGTAACTCACACCATTGGCACAATGTATAGTCAAGAACAGAACTCCCCCGTCACACAGGCTGCCTACAGTCCTGGTAACGGTCATTGGTGCTTATCTCCAGGACCCTGCGGCCTTTGACTATACTGATTCCATCTTTGCTCAGAGGTCTAGTAGCCTCACTTTCCAGCAGAGTGGACTAGCCCAACTATTTTACCTTCTGTACTGTCACGCTACAGTCTACAGAGAAGAGGGCTCCCTCCAGTGCAGACGCCATCCACAACCTGCCAGGAAGAGGGAGCAAGCACATGCCAAACCTTGCTCAGGAGAGCCCTTCAAACATTCAGTATGTCTCTGTTCTCACCGGCCTCTCCATGTGTCTGCGGCTCCTCTCTCTTTTTTCCATTTGACAAAGACTCCCTCCTGATGATGCTCTGGGTAGTTCTGCTTCTGCCCCCAGCTTACATCTCAAACTTAACACAATCAAAGGCTAATACTAAACCGGTCCCTCACCCTAATTAGCAGCTCAGCCACCGTGCTTCCTAAACAGGACACCTTGTAGCTCCTCCACCACAATGGAGTTGCTAATAAAGTATTTGCTGACAAAATATAACAAATATCTGAGGTGGCAATAGTGGGAATTGGGTGAGAGTCCATTGCCAATAAATCAGTTTTTATCCATACTACAGCTCAATCATTTGGTGTATACCAAATTTTCCAGGCTTTGACTCCTAATACAGGTGTTTATGGCATGTATTGGGTGTGTTTGTATGTGTGATTTAGGTATGGTGTATTGGTGAAATTATTAAGGCCACTCCACGTAGTAAAAAGGGAGGTTTATTTTGTTGGTTAACTTTCAAATGAAGGGGTAGGTTGCAGGGTCTGGCAAAGGTATAGCGCAGTCTGGCGGTGTTCTCTGGAGAACTCTGCTCGGTCTACCTCCAGCGTTCAGGGTCCCAGAACCAAGAGAGAGACCTCTTCCCGATCCTTGGTCTTCTGCTTCCTCCTCCACCCTGCCTTGTGGGCGTGACCATTACTGAAGCCTCAATGGGGGTTGGAACTTCCAGGCCAATGCTGGGATGGCTATCCACTACAATGGTGTATGTCATGCATGTGTTCTGTGGGGCATTTATGTGTTGTGTGTATTGTACACGTGTGGTATATGTGTTGTGTGGTTTATGTACTGTGCGGTATGTATAGTGTGGCATGTACAGTACAGAAATGTGTGGTGTATGTGTCAATGTGACAGGTGTGTGTCTGGTGTGATATGTATGCTTAGTGAGTATGTAGTATGTAATGTATGTGGTGTGGGGACATGGTGTGTGTCGGTAGATGCTGTGTGTCTGTAGTATGTTGTGGTATACATGTGGTATAGGATATGGTATATGTGATAGGAAAAATATGTTGTGTATGGTATATGTGTCAGTGTATATGGAATGTATTTGTGGTGAGGTGCAGTGTGGTGTATGTGGAGGTGCACATAATATAGGTAAGGATAGTGTATATGGAGTATGGTGTGGGGAGGCATGGTGTGTGTGGTATGTGCAGTGAGTGTGTGCAGCATGAAGTCTGTCATGTGTGGCATATGTGATGTGAAAATTTTTTAAGGTGATCCATATGTTATATGTGGAGTGTGTGAGGTGTGGTTTTGTGGCACGTGTAGTGTGAAGAGTATGATGTCTTTGTATGTGGCATGCATGGATTTAAGGGTACAGTTTATGTCTGAGTACACCTCAGTGATTTTAAGTGTTTTCTTATAGAACCCAGGACCGCCAGCCCATCGACGGCACCACCCACCATGGGCTGGGCCCTCCCTCATCCATCACTAATTAAGAAAATGCCCTGCAGGCTTGTGCACAGCCCCATCTAATGGAGGCAGTTTCTTAACTGAGGTCCCTCCTCTCAGATGACTCTATCTTGTGTCAAGTTCACAAAAAACCAGCCAGCACAATTGACCCTTTGTCAGCTTGACAAATGCAAACACATCACTGTGAAGCCACAGCCTTTCTTTCCCTTTTCATTCATCCCCAAAATCTCACACTAAAAACACAAATACTGTGGAAGTCCCACAGTCTCCCCAAATTCAGACACATTCGAAGTTCAGTCTCACCGGGCCATCTCGTCCAACCTTGCTGTGATAGGGTGTGCCTGGTCTTGTTGTGACATGTTGTATTGTGTTCATTTGACGTCCTGGGAGATCTGCTCTTTTCTGAGGGTAAGCAGAGGGGGTGTGGATCTGAGGAAGAGGGGAGGTGTGGGCGAAGTGCTGGCGGGAGGGGAGGAAGGGGAACTGGAGTTGAGATGTAATATAGGAGAGAATTTTTTTTTTTAAAGTTCAGTCCCTTTAAAATATCCTACCTCTTTTAAAATCCAAAATCTCTTTTAAAAGTTCAAAGTCTTTTGACTATGAACTCCTATAAAAATCAAAATTAAGTTAAATACTTTCTTACTTTAAGAGGGAAGAACCAGGGCACAGTCACAATCAGATCAAAGCAAAACCAAACTCCTGACAGTGTGACTAATGCAATGCACAATGTCTGGGATCCACTCATGATTCCTCCTGTGGGCTTGGGTCACTTCTCTGGCTCCACCCTCTGCAGCACACACAGCTTTTCTTCTAGGCTCCACTCCATGGCTGCTGATGTTCTCAGTGGTCATCCCATGGTGCTGGCATCTCCCAAATGCTGTGGTCCTCTGCTGCAACTGGACTGCACTTTCACCAGTAGCCTCTCCTGGGCTCTCTTCAGGGACACCAATCCTGTCACACAGTGCCATGCCTCAGCTGCTCTCCATGACCCCTTCGTCACTTCAAACCCAGCACCACCTGGGTGACTCTTACACTACCAAGTTCAGCTACCAGTACAGGGAACAACCTTGGCCGTGTCTGGAACATGGTTTCTGTGTGCTTGACTCTCAGGAAACATTCCAGAAGATTTCACCTCAGTGGTGCTGGTCTCTTCTTAGTCACTGCTAATTCCTCAGCTCCAGCCGGCCAGCATCCAGTGTCCCAGCAAAGCAAAGGTTTCACTGTAGTAGTTCTGGTGTCTTGTTAACCACAGCTGATTCTTCAGCCCCAGCTGACCAGAACCACAGGATCTTAATTCAAAATAACAAATGGCCCCATTAAGTGTCTTTAAACTTCCCTCTGAAACTTCACAAGCCAGGCCCCCACTGTCTGCATTGCCCTCAACATTCTCATCTTCCAAGGTCCTACAGAACAGCTCACTGAGATCTCTACACTCATGGTTTTCCTAGTCAAAAGTTCCAAAGTCTTTCCACAATCCTCCCCGGAACACATGGTCAGGTCTCTCACAGCAATAACCTACTCTCCTAGTACCAGTTTGTCTTAGGTTACTACTGCTGTCATGACCAAAGAACTGGGGGAAGAAAGGGATTATTCAGTTTACACTTCCACATCACTGTTCATCATCAAAGGAAGTCAGGACAGGAACTCAAACAGGGCAGGAACCTGGAGGCAGGAGCTGATGCAGAGACCATGGAGAGGTACTGCTTACTGGCTTGCTCAGCCTGCTTTCTTATAAAACCCAGGACCACCAGCCCAGGGATGACCTCACAATGGTCTAGGTCCTTCCCCATCAATCGCTAATTGAGAAAATACTCTACAGGCTCACTCAACCCAGTGTTATGGAGGCATTTTCTTAATTGAGGTTCCTTCCTTTCCAGTGACTCTAGCTTGTGTCAAGTTGACATAGAATTATTCAGCAGGATTTGGATGTGTATAATCACTTTGTGTAATATAATTCCTGTGAGGATGTCTCTTTGGGGTGTGGGGTGCATGATCAGTGTGTGTAGTACAGTATTTGGGGCTATCTCTGTGTTGTATATGATCAATGTGTATGGTATCTAGAGGGGATTTCATTGATCTGTGTGTGTGTGTGTGTGTGTGTGTGTGTGTGTGTGTGTGTGTGTGTGATCAGTGTGTAGTATAGTATCTGGGGGTGTCTATATGACATATGGATTTGTATGATCAGTGTGTGTAGTATGGTATCTGGGGGTGTCTATATAGCATATGGATTTGTATGATCAGTGTATGAAGTATGATATCTGGGGGTGTCTACAAGGCATTTGGATTTGTATGATCAGTATGTGTAGTATGGTATCTAGGGAATGTCTATGCAGTATGTATGATCAGTGAGCAGTACTACATCTGTGTGTAAGTGGTTTGCCTCTGTGGTATATGGTATGTATGACCAGTATATGTAGTGTGGTATTTGTGTTCAAATGTCTATTTGGTTTTGCATATGTGCAGGGAACCTCTCAGTGTGGTCCTAAGAACCTGGCCTTCAGGCTCTATGTTCCAGCCAGGTCTGGTTTCTTTCTGCCCCCAGAATGCACTGGGTTTTCATCACTCCCTCCTTGGATGGACACAAATAACCCTTCCATTTTCCATTCTGTTATTCCTCTCTCACTACCACACACCCCACTGTTTCATGTCTGTGCCCTGTGGCCCATGAGCCAGCTCCCTGAAAAGCTTCCATTTTTTTCTATTCTGCAGAGCTGTAGATTTTGTGGGTCACCACTCCTGGAGAGGAGTGGCACTCACAGCGGAAAATTCTGTAAGAGTGGATGGATAACGACACCTTATATTACCAAGTGCTTTCCTGAATTGGCCGTCAAAACCAGGACTAGTGATGACTGACTGATAACAAAGCTTACTTAGGCTGTGGTGTCACTCAGCTAATTTGATTTGTTCAGACAGGTAACCAGCTTTTTAAAAATGCTTTTCTGAACTGGCTTTTGCGCTGACACAGCCTCAGGGGTGACCAGACTGGTGGTCTTTGCCAATCTGCTGTGACAGCGTGTACACAGCACCCATCATCATCATCATCATCATCATCATCATCACCATCATCACCATCATCATCATCATCATCACCATCATCATCATCATCATCATCATCATCATCATCATCATCATCATCACCATCATCATCATCATCATCATCATCATCACCATCATCACCATCATCATCATCATCATCACCATCATCACCATCATCATCATCATCATCACCATCACCATCATCATCATCATCATCACCATCATCATCATCATCATCACCATCATCATCACCATCACCATCATCATCATCATCATCATCATCATCACCATCATCATCATCATCATCATCATCACCATCATCACCATCACCATCATCATCATCATCATCATCATCATCACCATCATCACCATCATCACCATCATCATCATCACCATCATCATCATCATCATCATGGCTTACTAGCATAAAAGGAACCCTTTGTTGTTTGGTTTTGCTCTTTTTGGGGGGCCTGACACCCAGCTCTCAAATAAATCACACAGGGAGACTAATTCTTACTTATGAATGCCCAGCTTTAGATTGGCTTAGTTTTTCTAAGATTGCCAGCTTTTCTTAACTTAAATTATCCTGTCTACCTTTTGCCTCTGGGCTTTTCCATTCTCTTACTTCTGTAAATCTTACTTTTACTCCATCACTGGCTGTGTGTCTGGGTGGCTGACCCCTGGACTCTTCTCCCTTCCTCTCTTGCTCCTAGATCTCTCCTCTCCCAGATTTCTCCTTCTATATATTCTCTCTTCCTGCTAACTCCATCTTTTCCTCTCTCCTGCCTTGCTGTTGGCCGTTCAGCTCTATTGAACCACCAGGTGTTTTACACAGGCACAGTAACACAGCTTCACAGAGTTCAACAAGTGTGACATAAACAAAAGTAACATACCTTAAAAACATATTCTCCAACAGCCCTTTGCTTCAAGGAAGGCACGGTGCCTGGTAGATGCTATGTCTAGATGGTGTGGCCTGCTCGGGCATTACTGCAGTTCCGTTTGCATGCAGTTTTCAGGACAGCAGGGGAATGAAGAGATTGATGCACTCTGCAGGATCCCCACAGCCCAACAGAACTTCACCTGTACAGACAGCTACCATCACCCCACTAGGACCTCATCCCCAAGAAGCGTGGAGAGGAGAAGCTGCCGGCTTATCCACAAGGTCCAGGCTGACATTCCTGAACATTGTTAGCTACAATGTCCTCTCGGCCCTGTGTTAAGCCCAGGTTAAGCCCAGGAAGCTTTAACCCAGGGCTCACATCACAGAAAGGACAGAATATTCTGGGACCTGTTGGTAGAGGTTTTAGTATAGTCAAGAGCACTCTGTGTGCTGTCAGGGGTGACTCAGAAGCACATGAAGTCCAGATCCAGTCAGCCCCCTCATGAGAAGGCTTGCACACAAGGCCAGTGCCCCCACAAGGTGGCAAGAGCACCCAACAGAATGGTCCATGGAAATGAACTGAGATGCTTTCCTTGTAGGGACACTGGTCTCTTTGAAGCATCTTAAGATTTTGGAATAAGGTGTGATGAAGACACCTTTCATCCAGATGGATCTGGAATTCTGGATCTCTGTGAGTCTGAGGCCAGCCTCGTCTCCATAATGAGTTCTAAGATAGCCAAGGTAAGGTAGAGGTTTTGTAATGAAACATTCAGAGATTCCGTTGTATCCAATCCACTCAAATGTTACATGGTCTCAATGAAATCATGGGAAGGACTCTGCTTGCCACTATCAGAATCAAGAAGGGGAAGAAGAACTAGGTAATCAATGTGCTCTCAAGATATGTTTTCCCTTTGACTGATGTTTGCAACAAAGTTAATAAATGAAGACAAATTCGTTCTAAATGTATGAACTTCAAGCATGTCTAGGAAATGTCAGCATGATTCGGCTACTAAGGAATTATACTCCGAGCTAAATTCGCCATTTAATCTTGTCCTTTCAAAAGTGAGTTGGGGACTGGAGCCATGGCTCAGCAGTTAATAGCACTGAGTTCTTTTAGAGAACAGGGTTTCCATCCCAGCACCCACAGGGTGGCTCACAACCATCTTCAACTCCAGTTCCAGGAGATCCAGTGCCCTCTTCTGGACTCTGTAGGCACTGCATGCACATGTTGAATGGACATACATGGAAGCAAAACACTCATACACATAAAAATAAAATACAAATACAAATACGAGTCTGACCGAAACATTAGATTATATTTGTAATCTTATTCATGACTTACATCAAACAAGAGGCATCTGGGACATGGGGTTAATTTTAAATTGCGTAGTGAGGGTCTGGAGAGATGGCTCAGCAGTTAAGATTACTTGTTGCTTTCACAAAGGAGGAAAGGACCTGAATTAAATTCCCAGTACCCACTGGGTGGCTTACAGCCATTTGTAACTCCAGTTCCAGAGGATCCATGACAGTTCTGGCCTCTGAAGGCAACTTCACTCCTGTGCACGCAGTACACACACACACACACACACACACACACACACACACACACTTAAAATTCTAATAATAAATGTTTTTTAAAAGAGTAATTTATCATAGCAACAAGAAAAGAAAATAAGACAAGACTTTTCTCGATTTTCAGCTGTAAATCTGAAATGTTCTAGGAACCTCACCAGAAATTCTGTTTACAGTATAAAAGTGCTAACCTCCTTTGGAAAATTGTAAACCCATCTACCACACCTCTGGAGTCACTCTATAATCTTACTCATCACAAAGAGGAAAGAGGGGGCTGGAGAGATGGCTCAGCTACCCTTCCAGAAGGTCCTGAGTTCAATTGCCAGCAACCACATGATGACTCACAACCATCTATAATGAGATCTGACGCCCTCTTTCGGCACGCAGGCAGAATACTGTATACATAATACATAAATAAATCTTTTTTAAAAAAAAAAAAGAAGGAAAGACTACCTGGGAAAGTTTCTTAGCAACCCTTCGAGATGTAAATTGAGAACCACTAACAAGGTATTATATGATGAGCACTAAGAGGCACTTAATGTAACTCTGAGAAACCCACACTAGTGTTTCCAGGTCATTATTCTTTCTCTGCATGCCTTTCTTTCCATTTTGAATAAATTTGGACTCTGACTCTTAATAGCTCGTCCTAAAATTGTTTTCTGGATTGGAGTCAAAGAACCAGTTTTTATCTGGTTAAAAGAACTGAGGTGGCACTGGGCAGTAGTGGCGCATGCCTTTAATCCCAGCACTCAGGAGGCAGGGCCAGGTGGATGTCTGTAAGTTCGAGGCCAGTCTAGTCTACAGAGTGAGATCCAGGACAGGCACCAAAACTACACAGAAAAACCTTGTCTTGAAAAAACAAAAACAAACAACAAACAAACAAAGAACTGAGGCTGCTGTGGGCAACATCATGAAACTGTGCCTTCATCCCTGCCACCGCCAATAACCTGGTCAACTCCTGCCTGACTGAAGTTCTTGTCAGTCTGGTGGCTGTCATTCATTCCAGGGAGAGACAAGCACAGTCAGCACAGAGACGTGAATGGAAGTGAGTGGGTGGATTGTCAGGAGTCCAGCTTTTCTCTTGGACTTGTTTGTAAGAACAATTGCTTTCCATATGAATAGCATTACTGATTACAGCATGTTATTGTTTGTTTTTACTCTTTTGGGGGACCCACCACCCAGCTCCTAAATAAATCACACATGGAGGCTTAGTCTCAATTATAAATGCCTGGCCTCAGCTTGGCTTTTTTCTTGCCAGCTTACCTTAACTTTAAATTATCCCGTCTACCTTTTGCCTTGGGGTTTTTCCCATTCTCTTACTTCTGTAAACCTTACTCTTACTCCATGGCTTGCTCTGTAGCTGGGTAACTGGGCCTTGGAGTCCTCCTCCTCCTCTGGCTACTTGTCTTTTCCTCCCTGATTTCTCCTATATCTTCTCTCTGCCTGCCAGCCCCGCCTATCCTTTCTCCTGCCTTGCTATTGGCCATTCAGTTCTTTATTAGACCATCAGGTGTTTTAGACAGGCGCAGTAACACAGCTTCACAGAGTTAAACAAATGCAACATAAACAAAAGTAACACACTTTAAAATAATATTCTACAACATTTCCCCCTTTTTGTCTAAATAAAAATAAAGGTTTTTAACTTTAACATAGTAAAACTACATATAACAAAACAATTATCAAGTAGGAACTACATTTACAATATTCTGTCCATTTGTAGTTAGCATATTCAGAGAAAATAATGTATTATCTATCCTATCTTAGTGAATACAGTTTTATAGCTAATTTACTTTCTATCTAAGGAACACTGCAACTATAAGTATCTGGTCTTTAACTCTATCAGAGGCCCCAGAAGGATATAATACTACTTGAGTAAACAAAACGTTCACTGCAAACAACTTCCAAAACTCTAGAAATGACAGAGACATCGGACTGCCTGGACAGTCACCCCGAGTTCCTCAGCAACATTGGGGCATCCATCTTCAGCCTACAGGCCCATACTATCTGGCAGACTTTTCAGTGAAGCAGGAATTTTGAAAGACTGTCCCACCTATATTGGCAAAGATTGTCAGTCACTTTCCTCTGTGTCCTGCAGAATGTCTGGCAGTTTCTTCTGTGAAGCAGGAACCCTGAAGAACTATCCTGCCTTGTTTTGGCTAAGTTCAACAGTCCCTTTCCTGTGGGGCCTGCGTGTCCAGTTTATACAACATACTGTCAATTAGTCCATGCAAGAGCAGCTTCTTGCCTAAATAGCTAGCCTTGGCACATTGAAAGCAGACTCCACAAGGAGTTTCTTTGATGCCCATCATCTCTGAAGTGAATTGTTGCTGCCAGGAACAGACGTGTCTCACTGTCATGAAAATCCTTAGGTTAACAAACATTTTAAATGTAGGTCTTTGAAATGTTTGAAAACCATTTATCTATCTAAAATATATCTCTATATGATCTTGTAAACATACCTAACATGTCTACAAATTTGATTGTTATAGATGACTAATTATTAACCTACATTTCTTGATTATCTTGAATAGTTTATAGTAATAGCTTTCAAAAACTAGAACTTTTCCTTATATTTTTTGATGAACTGCATAGCTACAATGCCTTAAACAAGAGCAGAAACATATATACAGTTTAAAAAATATCTAACTCCAGGTCTCATCACTACTACTGAAAGGAAAAGAGAAGTTACAATGCCAACTAGGGGAGCTCAAATTTTTTCCCCTGGAGGAAATGGTCACTGTATGAATTTAGTTTGTCCAGAGAAACAAGAGGAAGGAGGTGGGGAAGAAGAGAGACTTATTAGAAGAAATTGGTTCACACACTTATGGATGTTGGAAAGTCCTGGATCTATAGTCAGCCAGCTGGAGACCCAGGAGAACTATGATGGCTAATCTTGATTGTCAACTGGTCTGAATTTAGAGTTGCCACGGCAACAAATCTCTGGTTGCATCTGTGAAAATATTTCCAGAGAGACTTAACTGAGGAGGGAAAACTCATCCTGAATGTGGGTGGAACCATCCTATAGATTGTGGTCTTGGACTGAACAAGAAAAGAAACAAGTATGGGGCTGGAGAGATGGCTCCACACAGTTAAGAGTACTGGCTGCTCTTCCAGAGGATCCGGGTTCAATTCCCAGCACCCACATGGCAGCTCACAATTGTCTGTAACTCTAGTTTCAGAGGATTTGGCACCCTCACAGCAGACATACACACAGGCAAAACACCAATGCACATATAAATAAACAAATCTTTAAGGAAAAAAGAAAGTAGAACTGAACACCTGCATTCATTTAGCTCTCTGCTTTCTGGCTGCAGGTATGTGACTAGCTCCCTCACACCCTTGCCACCACACCTTCCCTACCAAGACAGAGTATGTCCTCTGAAAGTGTAAGATAAAATATACCATTTCCCCCTTAAGCTGCTTCTTATCAAGTATGTGGTCACAGTAAGAAGAAAAGTAATTAACACAAGAGCTGCTGATATAAGTTCCAGCCCGAGCAAAAGCTGAGTCCAAAGCAAGGAGACACTGACATTCCATCTAAACCAGCCAGGCAGAGATTGAAGTGAACTTACTCTGCCTTTTCATTCTATTTAGCCTTTTAATGGTTTGGATGTGGAGGCCCACCCACATTGGAAAGGAATTCTGCTTTCCTCAGTTCACTGGTTCAAAGTTAGTCACATCCAGAAACATCCACCCAAATAGACTTAGAGCCGTGTTTTCCAAATATCTGGGCACCCAGTGGTCCAGTCCTTGAGCATCACAGCCCCTCAGGCAAGAGATAAAGGATTCATTTGGACTGCACCCTAGCTTAACCTAATCTGACGGATGTAACAAGAAACACTCAGGTGTTGTTGACACTGGGGCACAATGATGTCATCTACAAAGTTCACCCTTGAGAAGTGCATGATCGAGTTACAAACAAAACAAACCGCATACAAATTTCATAATGTTTTAAGGAAGTTTATAATCATCTGTTGGGACACATTCATAGCTCCCCTCTGTCACATGGAACCCATGGACCATAGGCTGGAGAACTCTCTAAGACATAAAAAAGAACAAGGTGGGTTATGATGAGGAAAGAGACGTTCCACTTTTTTGTAGGAAAGGAGATATATTTGTAAGTATGCATACATATAAAGTACAGGGGGAAAGCAGAGAATGTGCTAGGTGGATATGTGCAGTCATTGTATCTAGAAGACAAAGAAGAGGGACTCCATAGTATTGAGAGATCACTCATGAGAAACTCATACAATTCAGGAAAATACACCACAGATAGAAGCGGCGGATGGGGCACCTTATTATTCTACAAGTGTAGGTTTGTACTTTGTACGGTAGAAAGGCATCTACAACACATATTGCAAATAGCTTAGTACATACACACTGCTAATGGTTTGTTTGTTCCATGTTAACCCTAGCCCAAGTGTCTCTGCTGGAAAAATGAAGGTTCCACCAGCCTTGGGACTATGCAAACCCAGCCACACAGTGAGGTGATAATGAAGGAAAAATTCAGGACACATGAGGAGATACACACCAACATAACCTCTGGGGTAACGCTGACCGTTTGACCAGAGAGGCAATACTAAGCTTTGGTATAATTGCCTTTGTTTCCACTCCTTAATAAGGCTTCTTGGCTGAAGATGAGCTGTAAAACAGGGTGTTAGAATGTTAATCCACTGCCTTCTCCGACCACTGGCTCTCTGAATAACATATAATTTAAAGATTCAATTCCCATCTCTGCTCTTTAGCATTGTGTTGACAGCACAAATTTTCTTTATAAAATTATTCTTTTTATAAAATGGATAGAAGAACTGTAAGTGTGGTAAACTCTACCTTGCCACATACCCACCTCAAGTTAACGAGCACAGTTAGATCACTACCTAAGAATGGAGAAGACAGAAAGGAAAATGTGTGTGTGGGGGGGTGGTGGTAGGGGGATAGATCCCCCTTAAATATTATATAGTCACACATATATGTATACATTCACAGAAAAGGATGCAGCCAACTGCTCATAGTGGTGAGAGCAGAACCTTTGAGTAGTGACATTCTCTACAGTTCCGTTCAAAAGGCAACACGTGTGCACGCAATGAAATGTTAAAAACACAAAATGCCCGGCGTGGCGGTGCACATCTGTAATCCCAGCACCCAGGAGGCAGTGGGTGAAGGGGACTAATATTCAGAGGCCAGTCTCGTACACAGGGCAGGATCTGGACCACCCAGGACTGCAGAGAGAGAGAAAAATGCGGTCTCCAAAACATCCCGGGCGGTTGGGGAGGGGTGTGTAGCTATAGCAGCATCTCTCCCACTCCCTGAAAGCATGGAATCCCGCTAGATTCTCTGCGCAGCCTCCCCAACAGAGGCGAATGAGGTGGGCACAGGCGGCTAGCACCCGGGAAAACCACGGAACCAATAGAGTGGGCACACCCTAGAGGGGCCGCTTTCACAGGGGACTTCCGGGGGAGGGCCTGTGACGAGCGGAAGTGCCGTGTGGCGCTCGGGGTCTGGTCCGGGCGGTGGTCGGCAGGCTTCGGTCCATCGGCACCAGGGTGCGCGCGGACGGTCGAGTGGGTGTCAGGCGCCTGTGCTGGCCTCGCAGCCATGAACCTGGAGCCGCTGCGGAAGCGCGTCCGGCAATATCTGGACCAGGTGCGCGGCGGGTGGCCGGACGCTGGGTTTCGGGGCGGCGGGGCCTGGCGGGGCCTGGCCGGGGATTGCGCAGCTGCTAGCTCAGATCGTGCGTGGACTACAGAAGCTTGGCTTGGGGGTGGGGATGGGGGTAGAGGGTGGGGTTGCATTGTGGCTTTGGAATCTGGCCGGACGACAGGATGTTTCTGAGCGGATTAGTTGTGGTTCGTATTTGGCTTGAATGTGTGTGAATCGTGATACAAGCAAGCTGTCTTTCAGTTAGGACTTGAAACAATACCTAATACTACATCTGCAGCCCCTGCACCTCCCTCGAGTGGACGACAGGGAGTGTTTAAGAAAAGGTGTGTCTCTGGAGTCCACGTCATTGTGATGTCATTTGGGTTTTTGCTAAAATGCTTGCTCTCCCGATAAATGGGAAACGGAATTGATGCTAAGTGGTTTGCCAGTTGTTTGTGCTTTGCTGGAAGGCTGCGTGTTAACCAGCAGTCAGTTTTGTGATTATATTCTTTGGCACTGAGATGTAGAGAGGATAATGTGGGCCGGGTTTCCACTCTGGGGGCATCTGTTCTGGGCATAGTCTCAGCTCTATAAGGCTTCCTCCTGTCCACCTGTTTGGCAACCCTGTTCTGATTGTATCCTGGGGAACCGAGGCAAAGGCAGTAAGCCCGTGATTAACACTAGCCACGACAAATTCATGAGTGTCTTTCCGCTGTCATATTATTCTGTTAGAGTTGGCTGTAGGGGATGACTTTGCCCATGGTCATTTGAAATATTTGGGAATCTAGTGCGCTATTACATTCTACTTTGGGGTTCATTTTAGCTTATTGAAAGTATTATTACATAAATGTCAGTACCCTAGAGAGTAGATGATCGCACAGTAATCGCTTAAGTTATTTACTGTTTTGGATATTCGCTGATACGTTTTTTTGGTAGTGTATGCAATAAACTGCTATCTCGAATTGTATTTATAAAGGTCTTACAGTGATGGGCTAAAAGTCATACTAGCTGAGCTGTAACATGCTAATAATTGATGGGCCTCTTGCTCCATTTAAGAGCTTACTGTAGTGAGTTGTTGGTTTTGTTTTACGGGTTTAGACTAGTAGGTATGTGTTCAGAACTGTAGGAGCAATGGCAATCACCCTGTGTTTGCTTTTTGTATGCAGCAACAGTATCAGAGTGCTCTGTTTTGGGCAGACAAGGTAGCTTCACTCTCTCATGGTGAGTGACATGCTATTTTTTCCCCCTAACTAATCTTTAGAAATCTCTCCATGAACCTCTGACCACTTGTGTAATTTTGCCCCTTAGAGGAACCCCAGGATGTTTATTGGTTGGCTCAGTGTCTTTACCTCACAGCACAGTATCACAGAGCAGCCCACGCACTCCGCTCGCGAAAACTGGACAAAGTGAGTACTGAAACTGTGGACCTCAGAGTGCCCCAACTGTACAAAAAGTCGTTAGGTTCTTTTTATTATTGTTGTTAAATTTTTTCATTTATTTTACATAACGGAGCACAGTCCTCCCCCCATCTGTGTGTCATTGTGTGTCTCCCCTCCCCCCCATCCACTCCTCTGTCTGTCCCCAGTCAGAAAGGGGCAGGCCTCCCATGGGAGTCAGTAAAGCATGTCATATCAAGTTAAGGCAAGATCAAGCTCCTCCCCCTGCATTGAGGCTGGGTGAGGCATCCCAGCATGTGGAATAGATTCCCAAAAGCCAGCTCAAGAGCCAGGGACAGGTCCTGATCCCATTGCTAGGAGCCCCACCAACAGGCCCAACTGCACAACTGTCACCCGCATGCAGAGGGCCTCGGTTGGTCCCATGCAGGCTCCCTGTCAGTTCACAAGCTCAGGTCATCTGCTGTTTTGTTTTGTTTTGTTTTGTTTTGTTTTTTATTAATTTTTTGCATTTATTTTTATATACTTGTTAGGTTCCTATATTTGGTATGCGCTCTGCTTTTGAGTTAACATTCAAAAGAAATCGAGTTTGCTTGTTTTTACGTGAAGAGATGGTTTTTAAATATTTTTTTGTTTTTATTTGTGTGAATGGGGAGGAGGTGAGTGTGTGTGGGTGCCCTGCGAGTGTGAGTGAGTGTGTGTGTGTGTGTGTGTGTGTGTGTGTGTGTGAGCCCTGTGAGTATGGATGCCTCCAGAAACTAGAAGAGGACATTGGATTCCTTGGAACTGAAGTGCCAGCTGGTTGTGAGCTGCCCATTGTGGGTGCTGAGAACCAAACTCGGGCCCTTTGGAAGAGCAGCAAACACTCTTAACTGCTGAGCCACCTCTCTAGCCCAAGAGAGAGTTTCTCACTCTAAATCTCAATCATTTATTTTCCCTCACTTGCCCACTAATCTAATCTCTAAGTTCTCAATATTGTGTTTTTGTTAGTTTGGTTTAAAATTTTGCTTTTAAATATTGTTTATATAGTGTGTGTGTGTGTGTGTGTGTGTGTGTGTGTGTGTGTGCGCAAGCACACACAGACAGGCACCTGAACCACCTGTGGGACTTTGTCCTCCTTCCATGTGGGTCCCAGGGGATCAGACTCTGGTCCTTGGTCCTAAGGCAAGCACCTTTACCTCCTTAGGAGTCCTGACAGCCCTATTTGCTTGTTGTAAGATCAGGTCTCACTGTTTTGTTTAGTCTGGTTTCCAATTCCTGGGCTCAGGGCAGCTCTGCCTCAGCCTCCTGCATAGTTGGGATCACAGGTGCACACTCCTTGGATCCCCTGCACCTTAACATCTTTTTGATGAATATGGGCTAAAATATCTAAGGTTTTAAGTATGGGTGTGTGTTATTTTACATATTACATGCACATGTTTTACATGTGAAGTGTTTGATTACTTTTTTGCCTTAATTTCTTTTCTAGTTGTATGAAGCATGCCGATACCTTGCAGCTAGATGCCACGTAAGTGTGCTCAGTTCATTTATTTGGTGAAAATTTGACTTATATGAACAGTATGCATCCTTCATGGATATGTGGCAGTTTGTGTTCTGAGGCTGAAGCTTGGTGACTGGGTGTAACAGCTCATAAAGAATGTCCTTTTCTTCAGTAGTATTGTCTATAAAATACTGATTTTTAATTCATACAAAGCTGATATGCATGGAGAAAGTTGTAGTGTAGGCATTTAAGTTTAAATAATGGATACAGTGTTTATTGCCCTTTTAAGTCTAGAAGACATAAGTGACGAATGGCACTTCCGTTCTCTTCATAGTATGCTGCAAAAGAGCACCAGCAGGCTCTGGACATTCTTGATATGGAGGAACCGATTAACAGAAGGCTCTTTGAAAAGTACCTGAAGGATGAAAGTGGTTCCAAAGACCCCTCCAGTGACTGGGAGATGTCACAGTCCTCGGTGAGCAATACAGCTAGCATGTTTCAGCAGCAGCAGTGGGAAATGCCCACATCACATGACAGAAATTCTTCTACATGTATATGGTGCATACAAAAGTTACAGTTACCTGCTTGTGCCAACTCACGGGAAGACTGAGACATTTCTGCTAGTTTGAAGCTGTGATCTCACAGATGCCTGGAACTGCATACAGTGGGTGGAAACCTCCTCCTCTCCTTTCTGTGTTTTGTACATATGCAGGGGAATCTTAATTAGCTTTGATTGTTTACAGAAAAAAATTTGTTATTTACTTGATAGCACTTAATAGTGTTGTTTGCTATGTTTGAGTTTGTAATATTCATAATTCCACAAAATTGAAACAGACTTATACTGTAATCACATACTTAGATTAACTTGGCTTGTTACTCTTTTTAGCAGTTTATTAGGATACAGTTACACCCACTGAAAGTGTACAGCCTGTGGCTTTTCATGTGGCAAGCCTATGCCAGCCTTACCTCCAGCCACGTTAGGGCACTTTTATCATTCTGAGAGAGCTATACTGCTTTGTTGTTGCTCCCGATCTACCTCTCTCCCTCAGAGCATAGTTACAAGGGAGCTGGGATTGGTTACTGTGCTTTTCACTAGGACAATGCAAGAATATTACACATCTGGGTATCTCTCTCCCCTTTCTTTCCTTCCTCTTCCTTTATTAATATAATGTACTTAGAAGTGTGTTAATTTTCTGCTAGGAAATGCATGTATTTCGTATCTTGGGATTATTACTTTTGGGTCTTGTCTATTAACTGTTAGGAATGCATGACATACTTTCTAATGCATTATTTGTTTTATGAAGTTACATTTTAAAAACACCTGAGAGAAAACTGCCCGTGTCTAAGAGTCTCTTCCGAAGGCCGTTATGTTTAAATATTGATTTGTGAATTTTTACCACTTGTGGTTTTAGTCGTCTATCGTGAGTCATCAGTGACTCAGTTAGCATGATTTTTAAGGTTGAAGGCCGTGATATGAATCAGACTCCACATTCTCTTGGTAGTAAGAAGCAAGATGACCAACAGTATGGAGGTATCCACATATCCAGTCCTTACAGAGTTCCATAAATGAGTAAAGGAAACTGGCCAAGACAATGATCAGCACACAGAAGCACATACAACTGTCAGGGCCCATTTGAACTAACTCGGGTCTCTGGGCTCTTCCAGGCCACTGCTGACCTTCACCAGGAGCTCTCTTGCTGTCTGGGTCTGCTGTTCTCTGGGGCCTTCTCATTTGTTTATGCATCAGACTCTGTCTTTCATCTTGATTTTGTACATTCCCTTCTCACTCTGAACACACAGAGGGATGTGCCTAGAAGCCGTATTTCCGAAATTACCAAGGCTTCACTGGATAGAGTCATCTGTGCTCAGTGTCCAGAGAAGACACACCAAAGAGGCTTTAGTCTAGCCTCAGACTTACTGTGTAGCCCAGGTGGACTTGAACTTGCAATCCTCCTTCCTCAGTTTCCCAAGTGCTGGGATTCTAGCCTGGTGAGACCAACGCTTTGCTGATGTGTGTCTGTTGGTTTGTGCTGCACTTTGGCAGTTGGGATGACACCTTGGACATAGTAAAAACTCTCAGTCTTCTAGTAGTACATATCTCTTAGTCAAAAGTTAGTTTACTTAGTGTGTAACTGCTTGTGTTTTCCCAACAGATAAAGAGTTCGATTTGTCTTCTCCGCGGGAAAATCTATGATGCTCTAGATAACCGCACCCTGGCCACCTACAGTTACAAAGAGGCTTTGAAGCTGGATGTCTACTGCTTTGAAGCATTTGATCTTTTAACATCACACCACATGTTGACAGCACAAGAAGGTTTGGGAACTCCTGTGTTTGTTGTTGTTGTTTGGAATAGTTAATGTTGTTTAGTTTGCCTTATTTTCTGAAATCTATGTAATTGAGAGCAGGGTACATGATAGGCTGAAATAGACCTGCGAACTTCCCTAATGCCTTCAGGGATAAAGCACATCACAGACACAGTGTAGTGCAGTATCTGTTGCTGAGAGTCTTGGGGTTGTGGTGTCGTGAAGTCTTTTGAGGAGTGAGATGAGGGGGACTTGTAAACCAGATTCTGTTATTTTCATCCTGGCCACACTTTAAATCCCTTGTTTCCAAGTCCCAATGTCAGAGCATTACACCAACAATCTCTAAAATTAGGGCTCTGCGCGCATTCGATTTAAAGCTGCCAGGTGACTAACTTCCCTCAGGACTAAGAGCCACTGATGATATGTGAAGTAGGTAATCAAGGGAACAGGAAAAACAGAGTTGGTATGGTAATGGCATTCATACCAGACATGGCCAAAATAGTGAGTGCTTCTTAAACCATTGGCCTATTGGCAGTTCTGAAGACCTGGGGACAGGGTCGAGTTAGGAAAATGGCTGCTGGCATCTAGTAAAGGCCAAGGACCCCAACGACCCCCTGCTGTGTTCGGGTGCCTGGCAGAGAGAGCAGCCATGTGTCAGTATTGTCCTCCCTAAGGCCTGTGTTTTCACCTGGCTGATGAAGAGGACCAGCTGGAGGTCACCTGGCCCGGCTCTTCCGGTGTCCGAATTCTCTACTTTGATTTCGTTTTCTCCTGATTTGATCTACATGGATAGTGAACTATAAAAGTATTTTCAGTTTGCTGTTTTCCTGTGAATGTTTTGAAGACTCTTTTTTTCCTTACCATTTTTAAGAAAAAGAACTTCTTGACTCACTGCCTCTCAGCAAGCTCAGTGCTGAAGAACAAGAATTGCTACGATTTGTGTTTGAGAACAAATTAAAAAAGGTAAAAACCTGAGCTGACATTTCCCTTATGTAAATAACTTCCGTAACATTGGCCTTTTTCTTTTATTAATTTTGTGTATGTGCACATATGTGCATGTGTCTATATATGTGCTCTTGCCCACACACATGCAATGGGTGTATGCAGACCTCAACTGATGTTGTGGTATTTTCCACAGATTCTCTCATTGAACCTACCTGCTTGGCTAGAGTAGCTGGCATTAAGCCTGCAGCATTCACCTGTTGCTTAGTGCTGGGATTACAGGCCTGTGACCATGCACAGCTTTTATATGGGTGCTGGGAAGTGCTGAGATTACAGGCCTGTGAGCATGCTCAGTGCTTACACGGGTGCTGGGGAGTGCTGGGAAGTACTGGGATTACTGGCCTGTGAGCATGCACAGCCTTTACACACGTGCTGGGGAGAGCTGGGGAATGCTGGGATTGCAGGCCTCATGATTGCACAGCAAGTGTGTTGTGCCCAGCCTGATCCAGTTAAAAGAAATTGTTTATTGATGTAGCATTTGCCAAAATAGATTATTTAAACATATGAAATTGCAGAGGGAAACTTTCAGAGAGGAGAGCTACTAGAACCCAAAGTTAACCGTGTTTTCAGCGCCTTGTGTGTGTCTGGTGCAATGTCTTCACGTCTAATAAAACATGGATTCATTCTGCCTTTCGCTTTGTTATTGTTCATTTTATGTATAAATTTCTCTGTTTCAGTATAATAAGCCCAGTGAAACTGTCATTCCTGAGTCAGTAGATGGCTTGCAAGAGAATCTGGATGTTGTAGTGTCTTTAGCTGAAAGACATTATTATAACTGTGATTTTAAGATGTGCTACAAGCTCACATCTGCGTAAGTATACTTGCTGTTTTTTGTGTACGAATGTGTGGTTCAGGCCCTAGCTGTCTAATTCAGATGTGGTCTCTGACAGTCTTACATTAGTTGTTGATGGCTGAAGTTACTGTTACCATTTCTAGAGTACTGAACAAGTTGCTGTATTAAAAGAACAGGTTACAGACAAACAGTTATTGATATGTGTAGGCTTGCTATAGTTACTTGGGAAGAATATACATGTCTGTCTTCCCAAGCCATCTACTGACTCGGGAATGACAATTTCCCTGGGCTTACTCTACTGAAACATAGAAATTTATACATCAAATAAACAATAACAAAGCAAAAGGTAGAATCAATCCATGCTACCCAAGAGGTGATAGTTTGAAGATAACATTTGTCCCATGTTTTTGTAAAACTCCCATGTATTACCATTGGCTCTAACAATCCTCTGTCTTACATATTCCTTGCTAAACCATCTCCTCCACATACTAGTTTTCCATTGTACCTCTTCAGACATCTTAGCTAAATTACATTTTAGAGATTTTTGTGGTGCTTTGGTTTTGTTTTAGTTCTTGAATTTTGAAATCACAAAAATATTAGTCAATAAATACTTGCGATCTATTTAAAAATGTATACTATATATTCTTTTTAACTAGGTAGACTATATATTAAAATTCTGTTGATTTTAGTGTAAATGGAAAGGCTAAAGTTTATTTTTATTCTTTCCAACTGAAATAGTTGATAATTTTTATTTTATTTTGTGATAGTGGAGATTGAACCTAGGACTTGTTCACTTTTGGCAAGTGTTCTGCCCCTGAGCCCCAGCCCTTTATATTGATAACAGGGTCTTACTGAGTTGCCCAGGCTGGCTTTGAACTTGTGGTTCTTGTGCCTCAGCCTCTTGAGTAGCTGGTAATGTAGGAATGAACTGTGAGGCCTGGCATCCCTTTCCTTTATAACCTAAGCGTTGCTCTAACCAAAGTGAAGGGTTACAGGTTACAGCATCATATGTGGCATAACAACTGAGCCTGGTGGGTGACAGGATGCCTTCCTCCTGCCCAGACTCCAGGTAGTAATGTGCTGCTTCCACTTTCAGAGTGATGGAGAAAGATCCTTTCCACGCAAACTGTTTGCCTGTGCACATAGGAACTCTTGTGGAGCTGAACAAAGCAAATGGTGAGGACTTACATCCCCAGTCCCATGATCTCACCAGCTGAGAGTGACCTCAGCCTCCTGACCCTCTGTATCCACCTCCCAAATGCTGGGATTATAGACTTGTGCCACCAGGCCAGGCTTCAGTGAAGGAAAAAAAGAGCATTCTAAACATTGAAATTTTGTATTACAAATCCTGGCTACTTAAGATACAGCATAGCAGAGCCCCACAGCAGAAGTAATACCATGATCAGAATGACTGATGATCTGTTTCCTGGCAGAACAAAGTATTTCCCATCTCCCTGCTTCCTGTTTCCTTTTCTCAAATGTAATTTGTGGTTCGGAGTATATTAGCTTTATTAAGTGTCAATTTTGACTGTTTTCTTTCCTGTCTCGTGTGTGTGTGTGGGGGGGGAGATTTGGAACAGGGTTTCTCTGTGTGGTGTCCTGAAACTCACTATGTAGACCAGGCTGGCCTCAACCCCAGAAATCCGCTTGCCCCTGCCTCCCAAGTACTGGGGTTAAAGGCTCTGCACTGCCTGGCTCCTATCTTTTTTTGTTTTCTTTCAGTATAAAATTACCATAGAAAAACAGATAAATCAATATTTAGAAATTGGAAGGGAATAGATATTTTGCCTGTATTTCCCATGATGTTTTTTTGTTTTTGAGAAACATTTAGTATGTTGGGCAGTATACTTGCCCTTAAGTCTTGTGAAACTGAATAGTGAGTTTTGTCAAGGGGGGAAAAATCCCCAGAAAAGCTTCAACTCTAAACTCGTTGAGCTCTGCCCTGGGGGTCTGTAAGACCGTGTCTCCTGGAAGCAAAGATGTAGACTTCTACCCCCGGAACACTAAGTCCAGAATGCATATATGCCATCATGAGATGCTAAGGCATACACACTTCCCAAGAGGAAACTCTCTCACTTCTGTGATAAACATGGAAGTTTGGATAACAGTTTGATTGTAGCTGACTGATACGCCATCCCAGCCTGTGGCGTGAGATGCATGAGTTCTCAGATGGGCCTCTGCCACACTCTAAGTGCTCAGGTGGGGCGTCTGCTCATGTGACCCACCATGCACCCTTAGTCCACTTAGTCTCTCAGCTAGCGCTCAGTGCCTGGATTGGGACTGGGGCAGGGTGTACCAGGTGGATCTGTACTGGCGGGAAGAAGGTTTGAGACGGTTGTGTGAGAATGGTTTTATGGTAGAAGGCCAGGTCTGAAATTGGAATTGTTCATATCAAATTACATTCTTTCCCTTTTTCCTAAAACAGAACTTTTCTACCTCTCTCACAAACTGGTGGACTTATACCCAGGTAACCCCGTAAGTAATCCAGTGTTTTCTCCCCTAAACTTTAAGAAAACATTTTGCTAATATAGAGATAGCAGCTTATATTTTTAAGTTCTAGCAAGTAATGTTTATGTTAAAGCATTGAGACAGAATCTTCTTGTGCTGGAGATAATAGCAGACGGCTTTAATGTCTAGCCCAGGAAGTCATTTTTACTTACGTTAAAGCAATAATTTAGAGTAAAAACTTTTCCTCTGGTTATAGAAGTATACATAGTCCTTTAACATGCTGTAAAGATACACAAAAGTGTGAGTTCACTACATGCTTCCCTCTCCTAAGGATATAACTGCTCACAGCCTTCTGTGTGCATGTGTGACTCACCACTGAGCTCATGTTGACTGCTCCAACACCTCCAGTGTCAGAATAGAGAGCTAAAGAGTGGAAAGTAGAGGCAGGCAGGAAATGTGTCCTTGTAGACAAAAGTGGTGATCAGAGACTGAGCCTCAGACAAGAACGTCTCTAGCTCAGCTGAAACCAGTGTAGGGGAATCCAACCAACTGAAAATCAGAACACAGCTAGAAAGCAAGGGAGAGCCAGGGTCAAGCCAGAACTCATAGACAGGTGCACTTAGGAGCTTGTCCTCAATAGAAGCCACCTTGAGAAACCTGGAGTATCTGTTCTTATACAGGCCCTCAGTAATGGATGTGTGATCTCAGAGAATCCCTAATTCAGATGAAAATATGTGATCTGGGAGCATCTACCCCACCCTCTGTCTAGCCTACCTTATTAGATTCCAGTTCAAGGTTAAGCGTCTTTGGTTATAGTAAATATTGAACTTTTTAGGTATCTTGGTTTGCAGTGGGATGTTACTATCTCATGGTTGGTCATAAAAATGAGCATGCCAGAAGATATCTCAGGTATGAATTTTTTTCTTTTTTATGTAGTGACCCTCTGAGAAGGGAATTCTTGCTCATAAGCTTTCATGCATAAATGTAGGTGTGTCCAAAGTAGTGAGGATGAGTAAATACTTCCTTGGGCCAGTTCTTTCACGTGCATTGTTTATTTGTATGACTGTCCTTTAGGATGCTGTGTGGGGAGATAAAGCAGTGATCCAGGCCTTGCACACCAAGAGCTTCGATGTATTGTTTTACTTGTAAATGAGAACAGGAAACAGAATGATGTAGTTTGAAAGGGCTGTCGTCCTTTACACTGTCAGCCTTAGCTTTTGCTAATAGTGCAAACACATTCACTCTGAATGAGTTAGGGTAACTCAGTGTGACCGTTGAGTAAGAGGGTTCTGGGAAGGATCTGCTGTGGTTTCAGCTTATCTTGCCCCAGGGTGCCAGCATGGCACCTGGCTCAGAGCAGGCCCACATCACGTGGCCATTTGTGCCACCAGTGTCTCCCCGGTCACAGAGTGGGCTACTGCGCGAGTAGTATTTGTAAGTTGCACACAGTATGCTAATGGGTTCAGCTACATTCTCTGAAAAAGCGCAGGACGCCTACAGTTTCTTACTGTGTATGTTGTCTTAGTTTAGCTGCATTAACAATTGTCCATGTTTGTTGGTTTATTCACTTGATGTCATTAATGTTTTGACACCATCTACTTAGAAAGCTTAAGTTGGAGAACAAATATTGAATATTGATTTTGTTTCAGCAAAGCTACCACACTGGAGAAGACCTATGGGCCTGCTTGGATCGCCTATGGGCACTCCTTTGCTGTGGAGAGCGAGCATGACCAAGCCATGGCGGCTTATTTCACAGCCGCGCAGCTGATGAAAGGGTATGCACTGCACAGCACCTTGACTGAATGCCAGGGAAGGGTTCTGCTTGTGAAGGGAGGCGAAATTTCCCGTAGGAATATTAGTGCCATTTGTTCCTGAATTCAACAAAACTGTCAACACTTGTCTCTTAGGTAACAGTTTGTATTTATAAAATAACGGTGGCTATGAGGGACAGGATTTTCTTCAGTCGGTGCAAGAAAACTAGGAAATGAGACCAAGGACAGAGGTGAACTCAGGAGCACCCCACACACACCTTTATTTACATGCTCATGAAGAAAATATTTATTCATAGTAAAATCACGATGTCTGATCTATTACCGAGTTATTTGGTGTGTCTTGGTTGTGCTACAAAACTGCATTTGCTGGTAGGTATTCGAGGTGTCAGGATTATATATGCAGGATCCAGTGATGTTGACTCCCTCCCTCCAATTTCTGACCGTTTTTGCTCTGTGTTCAGAATTGCTGCTGGTTTTTAGGTGTAGTGTAATTACTGCGTCTTCTCGATCCACTGAGTTATTTATCGCTACAGAATGTCCCTCCTTGTCTCCGGTAGCGTTGTCTGAGGGTCCATTTTATCTGGTACTGTGGTCACACCAGCTCTCTGATTTCCTACTTTCCCATCCTTTCAGGTTCCCTTGTAGTCCTGTGAAACTGACTGGTAGTTAGGGAGCTGTGTCCCTTATAGACAACGCACAGCTAAGTCATTTTGAACCGTCTGTCTATCTGTTTGCTGTAGTGTGTATTCCATTTGCCTGTGATGTAATCACTGGGAAGCTGGAACTTACTTTTTGCCTGTCGCGTCTTTGTTCCTGCTCCATATTCCTGCTTTCTTTTGTTAGATACTTCACTGTGTGCTTTAGTTCTTTAGAGTCATGTCCTCAGTGACTCTCATGTGGGTGAGTGACATGTGAAAGCAGTTCAGCATTCATTCATAGTTCCTTTAGACTGTTCCTGCCCACCTCCTGTGTACTGTTGCTATCATTCAAGTTAATGTCTCAGATATAATCCATTACCACAGCTTGGAGTTGTTCTCAGTTGTCTTTCAGTCATATTGAAGAGTTGCAAGTACATTTACACTGCCTTCTATTTGCCACTGGAGTTACCTCTACCAGACTCATTCATTTTTGATTAAATATAAGCTACCTGCAGTGTCCTTCTATAACACATATGGAACTTGCTCTAGTTTCTCCAGTAGATCTACTAGTGACGAGTTCTCTGTTATACCTTGTTCTCATGGGTCCTTCTACCTATCTAAATGTGTTTATAAACCCTTTTAGCAAAGGTTTTTTATTTCGTTTGTTGTGCTTTTCGATTCCAAAATTACTGTTTGGCTCTCTGTTACAGTTTCCATTTTGGGGACCCTGAAGAGCTGGCTCAGCTAAGAGCACTTAATTTCTCTTGCAGAGACCCAGATTCAGTGTCCAGTGCCTACATAGCAGCTCACAGTTTAGGGGAATCTGATGTCTGCCTTTGGCCTTCACGGCTCCTGCACACATACATACACTCAGTCACAGACATATACAAAATTAATTATTTTTATTGCTATTTTCTGATGGGGCATTGTTCTATATTTTTCATTAATTTTGCAACATAATTTTATAAACATAATTCTTTGAATATTAAGCTAGCTTATTTAAAATATTGTCTTTTGTTTTGTTTTGTTTTTCAAGACAGGGTTTCTCTGTGTAGTTTTGGTGCCTGTGCTGGAGCTTGCTCTGTAGCCCAGGCTGGCCTCGAACTCACAGAGATCTGCTTGCTTCTGCCTCCCGAGTGCTGGGGTTAAAGGCGTGTGCCACCACTACCCAGCCTTAAAGTATTGTCTGTTAAATACAACATCTCATCTTCTCTTAGGATGGTTTCTGTTGACTGCCTTCTTTTTCTGTTTGGACTGTACTTTACAATTAGAAAGAAGTAAATGATAGGATGTAAAGCTGACAAATTTCCATTGCATCACAAAGTTTTGGGTATTGAATATGTGAAACTTTCAAATATTTTCAGGTGTCACTTGCCAATGCTGTATATTGGACTAGAATATGGTTTGACCAATAACTCTAAACTGGCTGAACGATTCTTTGGCCAGGCTCTGAGCATTGCCCCCGAGGACCCCTTTGTCATCCATGAGGTTGGAGTGGTTGCCTTTCAGAACGGAGAGTAAGTACCAGAGGCTTCAGCCCTTGAGTTGGCTCTTTGTAAGTGGGGCCTGGTCCCTAAAACTTCACTGACCAGACTTGCTCACAGTGGATTTTTATTTTTAGATGTATTATTTTAAGAGGCAGGGAGGAATTCAAAAGTAGAAATTCTCTTCTTGGAGTCTCTTAAAACACTAAACTATGTTCTGATTCTCCTTTAATATGAGCTGCCACAGATTCCAATCCCATGTGTGGCCTGTAGGCCCACAGAATCTTTAGCCGTCTTGGTCAACTAGATGTTAGATTCACACATTTGAGAAAGTTTTTCACATTATCTTGTGATTAATTATTGTTAGGACAAAAAAATTAAACCACTTAGAGTAATCCAGTCTAGTTTACTCATAGTAGTTTGAATATCTGTAGAATAAGCAATTTGGAGTCATACTCAAAGAGAAAACTATACGCTGCATTATATATTATACATTAATGTAAGCACAGATCTTCATTGTTGTGTTCTAAAATTTAGGTTATGGGGATTATGAGAGGTGGCTCAGCAGATAAGAACACTTGCTGCCTTTGCAGAGGACCAGGGTTCTGTTCTGAGCACCCATATGGTGGCTTATAACCACTTGTAACTCCAGTTCCAGAGGATCCAGTGCCCTCTTCTGACTCTGCAGGCACCAAGCATACACATGGTGCACTTACACGAATTGAGGCAAAACACTTAGATGCATAAATAAATAAATCTTTAAAAAGTTTTCAGATGGGTTATGTAGGTTTTATAAAGAGGGTTTATGACTTTAAAAAATAAGGATTATTACTTTCTGTATATGAGTGTTTTGCCTGCATGTTTGCATATCACGTGCCTGGTGTCTACAGAGGCCAGAGGTGCAAGATGGTTGTGAGCCATCTTGTGGGTCCTGGGAATTGAACCTGGATCCTCTACAATAGAAACAAGTGCTCTTAACTGCTGCACCAATTCTCCAGCCCCATGGAACTTTGAAAATAAATAATATCTAATGTGTTTCCTCCTCAAATTTTGCAAGCACTTTTTCTGTGAATTGGCCTACAAAAATCCCTTGTTTCCCAAACCAATACTCAAAGTGATTTTAACCTTTACACGTGGGATGTGAAAAGCCCAAGTCCCCTGAAACTTTGTTCCAGGCTGATCTCACACAGATTGTACTCAGTGTTTTCTTTTTGTTTTTCTGTAGTCTGTTTAGCGCTGTGGTTTTCAGTGTTTTTGTCGCTAACTTTACTATCTAAAATAATTTCCAAACTTACTGCTGCCTTTGGTGAGACCTAAGCAGCCATCATGTGCCTCCAAAGGAATGTGCACTAGCTCAATGGTAGGTGAGTGGTTGTGCTTTTGGCTGAGGTTCAGTGTTAGTGAACGGACAGTGTATGTTAAAGAAGGTCAGCCGTTGTTTACAGTCTAAATACCACTGATCACGAGAATGGACTATCTCTCCTAAAACCTGAACCTCTGTGATATTAATGTCATAAGATTAGCTATTTGTCTGGCTCAGTTTTTTTCTTTCTTGTTTCTTTTGCATTAAATTTTTTTGTGTTACTGTAAAGTGGTGAGTTTCATTATGGTATTGTGTGTATGTGTGTCATTGTACTTATTTTTATTCATGGATAATTTTTAGCATTGAATATCTACTAGAGATATTCAAATTTTCCTGTGTTTATCCTTGCAATTTTAAATAACTGTTATTACCCCCCCCCCTCTATTTTAGATGGAAAACAGCAGAAAAGTGGTTTCTCGATGCTTTGGAAAAAATTAAAGCAATTGGAAATGAGGTATTGTATGTAATATCTATATAGACACGCAGAGACACTCCTGAGCACAGTTACTGTTAGACAAGGGAAATGCGGGCAGGCTTCTGGAAGAGAGCAGCCTAATATTTGACCTAACAAGTAACTGACAATGTTATGCTTATCAGCTGACGTTTAGGCCACAGAAAACGTAAGCTCAGATCTGATTGGGTGTGACAGGGCAGCAATCAAAACACATAAGGTGGGTTTGTTTCTCTAATGATTTCTGATGGTTGGTGGAAATGCTAGTCGTGTTCGACTATTGCTTCTTAGAGCTTCAGAGAGCCTCCTCTGGTTCAGTAAGGAATGCAGTTTAGCAGGAGACCCACCTCTGTAGAATTAGGTGTCATTCAAATCCAGGCCTTCTCTTGTCTTCTTGAATGAATGCCAATGAATTAACCTTCCAAATGGTAAGGCTGTATCCACACTGGTATTATTCATAAGTGGTTATTTTAAATGTAAGCGTGTATAGCTAAGAGATGGGCATGTGGCTGCTCTTCTGAGTTCTAGTTTCTTTAACTGGTTTTTCTAGTCTTACTGAGTTCCACACCCTGGTTTTAATTTGTACATTTGTGCTCATGGGCTCTCTTCTGTTTGTCTCTCTGTCTCTGACAGACACAATGTCATTGGGCTCCACCAGGGTAGATTGAGCTCTGCTTGCATTGGTCTTTATTGTCTATCATTTGAATCACAAACATATTTCTGTGTGCTCCACATGTATGTCTGTAAACCATGTTTTTTCCTCAACTGAGTCATGGATAGTTCTGAATAATACTAGTGTTTTGGTTAGAGTAGGTTTGCCGCTCACCACATCCCATCTTTGAGACAATTCAACATCTTGCCGTCCACTGGCCCAGCAGCAGTAGCATCACCTGGAGCTGGTTACAAATACAGTCCTAAGATCTGTTAATACAAGTTACAGTTTTAGCAACACTCTGAGTAGAGTTTCATGGATAGGAAAATTTGAGAAGCACATTCCTGAGCCACTCCTAAAAATGTTTTTTCTTTCATAGGCAGTTTGCAATCTTATAGAAACTTAAGTATGAGAGCATATTACAGTTGAAGTACCAGCATGCCAATTAAAAGCTACAGGAAAGGAAAATTCTGTTTTGCTTTAATAAGAAACTACATCAGATGTCAAGCTAGCTAGAGAAACAACTCAGCCTAAGAATCTCAGAAGGATTTTTTTGTTTGCATGGGCTGAACTCCTAAATCTAGTCCTCAAAGCATTGGAAAAGGTGGCCCAAGTTCCTTTGTTTATTTGCTTAACATGTATTTACTAAGTACCAGCCAGGAGCATGGAACTGAGCATCAAATACAATAAGAACTATTTCCCTATTTCCTGCCCTCAGATCCACTGGAAAATGCAAGTAGGTAATTTGCAGCAGTAAAGCAGTATGATCGAGGATTATGAAGATCCCACATGCAAGGGTTGTTACCCAGATATGACAGTGGCCAGGAAGGGTTTGGGGTGTTTCACACCCCATCCTTAGTAAGCAGACATTAACTAGACAGAAAGCAATGTATTTCTGAGGCAGAAATGGCATGTGCAAAAATCTGATTCATTTTGTTTTGGATCTGACATTTCAGAAGATATCAAGAAATGGGGCAGGAAGGTTAAATGGGTGTTTAAAGGCCTTGAAAATGGTGTTGGAGAGTTGGCAAATTATCCTGGGAAAAGGATAATGTGAAGCTTCAGAAGAAGAATCCATAGCTAAGTTCGTAGGATAGGCGCTCAGGCTAGCCTTCTGACACTGGGAAGCCAAGGTTTACACAGTTGGAATTGTGACTGCCAAGTAAACTGAACAAGCTCTGGGGTGTCTTAGAAAGGCTGGGATGTCCTGTTCCATTGAGTGGCTGGTTGGACATTTGGGATGATCTTGAATGACCAGGGAAAGATAAATTGTTAAGGCACACTAAATTGGAAGTGCTGTAACATTTCTAGGTGGAAATATTGAGGAGGCAGATGGCTATAAAGATCCAGTATTTCAAACTGAGCTCTAGGCGGCAAGTACACAATTAAAATGTCTTTGGCATGGGTGGACTTGGGACAGAATTGTGCTCGTTACAGTAAAGTGTTAGGAAGTCTCAGCTATAGTGAAGAGAACTGGATGAAGCAGTAGTGCTGCCTCTTCAGTGGAGGAGGCGCTTGCCAGAAAAGAGCCCAGCTCGCAACCTGTGGGATGTGAAATGATTCCGTACGAACAAATTAGGCTGCAGTGACGTGGAGCTTGACGTTGTTCTGTTTTAGGTAACAGTGGACAAATGGGAGCCTTTGTTGAACAACTTGGGGCATGTCTGTAGAAAACTGAAGTAAGTGAAGTAGAGAATTTCCCGTTACATTCTTTGTGACTGAAAGTATGCTTATTTTGAATGGCCTTTCTGTGCTTTTATTCCATGCTGTCCTCCATGTACTTGGCTGCTCAAATGCAACAAGCACCATCATCCCCTTTTCCTGCCTCAGTTGTACACTCTTATTTTAGAGACATTCAGAAGTATAGCCATGCCTTTATTTTTCTTCCCTTACATTAAAAAACTTCAGTGTTCAAAATTAATTGGAAGCATCTGAATGATGAAGTCTAATTAAAACCATACCCACATTCTGGCTTTGTTTCTCCATAAGTTTCATGATATAATAAACAGATGACAGTTAAATGGGTTCTTTGCCTGGAAATGCACTTCAGTTGATAGAGTGTTTGCCAAACATTCAAGAAGCCCTGGTTTGCTTCCCAGCCTTGCATAAAACCAGACATGGTGACGGGTGTCTGTAATCCAGTCCTAAGTAGGCAGAGGCAGGCAGATCCAGAGTTCAAGGTCATCAAGGCTACATTGTGAGTTGGGGGCTAGCCTACAATACATGAGGGGGGCTGTTTTGTTTGAAGAAAGTCTTGGGAGCTCTAGATTGTTCAGAAGCTAGCAAGTTTGCTAGATATGCCAACACATATCTAACACAGGTAATCTCCTGGACTTGGGGTGTGAGCCAGGAAGATTGCTGCAAGGTTAAGGTTAAACTGTCTCAAAAAACCCAAACACGTGAAAATGGCTTTACAAAAGGCTTGAGTAGGGAATACCCCTAAATATCCTTATGTAATACAAAATAGTCTTACCGCTTAAAAATATCTGAAATACAAAGGGGGTGGAGGCAGGAGGGAGTTCTGTTGGAGAATTTCTTTGAGTATTGACTATTCATTGAAGCACTAACATTTCCCAGACTTTAACTAAGTATGAAACCTTTTCACAAAAGATTTTTACAGAGCAGATATTCCAAGAACTTTGGAAAATGCTATTCCAAGTAATTTATATGTTAAAGTGTGGTAGTTTGAATCTAATTGCCCCCATAAACTCATAGGGAGTGACACTACTAGGCGGTGTGGCTTTGTTTGAGTAGATATGGCCTTGTTGGAGGAAGTGTGTCACTGTGGAGGTGGACTTTGAAGTTTCATATGCTCAAGCCATGCCCAGTATCTCAGACCACTTCCTGTTGCTTCTGAGTCAAGATATAAGAACTCTCAGCTCCTTCTCTAGCATCGCGTCTGCCTGCATGCTGTCATGCTCCCCACCATGACGATAATGGACTGAACCTCTGAAGCTGTAATCCAGCCTCAATTAATTGTTTTCCTGTATAAGAGTTGCCATGGTCAGGTGTCTCTTCACAGCAATAGAAACCCTAACTAGGACATAAAGCAAAACTCTTTTGGTTGTTTTTGATTGTCTGGGTATAAAAGGGTTATATATCAGGAAATGCTGGTGTGTGGAGAAGCTCAGTCTGAGAGTCAAGGACTTTCTGACTGATGTCCCCTCAGATGGCTCAGAGGATAGCTGCTTTATGCTGGAATTTCTCATCCAGCTAAGGGACATGCCAAGAAGTGAATGAATGAATGACATGCCAGAAAATGAATGAATAAACAGACAAGCATCCTGATTTGTTTTTTGAAACACTAAGTAGCCTTGGCTATCCTGGAACTCACTATGTAGACCAGGCTGGCCTCAAAAGATCTGCCTGCTTCTGCTGCTTGAGTCCTAGGTTTAAAGGTGTGTTGCACCATACTCCACAGGAAAATGTATTTTAAGATGTTGAAATCCATAAAAGTAAATATGGATTAGTTAACATTCTAGACTATATCTCTGAGGAAAGTCTATGGATTTACAAAGGCAAATAGGAATTTTTTTCTTTCTTTTTCTTTTTTAAAGATTTACTTATTTATTATGTATACAATGTTCTGCCTGCATGTATGCCTGCAGGCCAGAAGAGGGCACCAGATTTCATTATAGATGGTTATGAGCTCCCATGCAGTTGCTGGGAATTGAACTCAGGGCCTCTGGAAGAACAGCCAATGCTCTTACCTCTGAGCCATCTCTCCAGTCTGACAAATAGGAATTTTTTAATTAGCTCTTTTATTTTACCCAGTAATTGTTGTCTTCCCTCCTTCTCTTCCCTGTGTCCTCTTTCAACAGAAAATATGCTGAGGCATTGGATTACCACAGGCAGGCACTGGTGCTGATCCCTCAGAACGCATCTACATATTCTGCTATAGGATACATCCACAGTCTGATGGGCAACTTCGAAAATGCTGTGGACTATTTCCACACAGTATGTCTTTGACTTATTTACATCTTACTCTGAATATGGTTAATATGTGCTCCTTGTTTTCAAAAGCTCTTTCCCAGGCAACATTGTACTTACTTACAGGTTTAAACTTCTTTAGTAACCCTGTCCTTATTCTTTTCTCTGCAAAGAAAGTATGCATGTTCTATAGTATTCAGCAAATTAGAAGTAAATGTGAGGCTGGTCCTGCACTGAGGTATTTGTCATTCCGTCCCATCTGGATTTTGTCTAAGAAAGAAGAGCAGAAATTCCCATTTATTTACATAAAAGCCTTTGAGAGCTCCCTGTCTTCCTTCTTAGAACTTGTACCATTAACTCCGTGTTCCCTTTGGAGATGAACAAAAACAGTCCACACATTTATCACAACAAAGAGTCTTGTCTTAGTTCACATACCTTACTTCATGAAGATCTGGAGCTTGAGGTAGGTTGGTCTTTTTGAAGATCCATAAAAGAGAGGAGGAATGATAAACTGAGCTTTAATAATAATAAACACATTGACCACAGAGGAAAAAAAATTTATCATAATCATCTCCTATCATTTTTGTACTCTTCTGTGCCTAGTCGTTAAGTTTTTACAGGCACTCTGGTATATGCATTACACACACACACACAACTGAAATAAGTGGTTTCCCTCTTCAGCCTAGGCAGTCGGTGTCATCTCTCCCTTACATGGTGTCCTGGTGACAGCATACCTAGCTCTTCTTGAGTCTGGGCTACACGAGCTGCACATACTGCTTTGCAACTCATAAAATGCTCTCAGATTGCTGACTTGTCAAGAAACACAACCACACAGTTTAGACAACCACACAGTTCCTAGGTTACCCTTACATAGTCTTCACGTGGTCTTCTCCCTCCTGACCACAAGCTACACCCTTCCTAGCCCAGGCACCCATATTACAGCTGTGCCTGGTCATAGCAGCAGCAGGTACTACAGCTGTAAGACACCATGGTTTAGAAACATTAGAATTTGAGACCATGTGGGCCCTAGGCTCAGTTCACTAATGATGTTTGGAGAAACAATAATGTGTGAAGCAATGCAATATTTCTTTTCTTCTTTCAGTTTTTCGAGACAGGGTTTCTCTGTGTAGCCCTGGCTGTCCTGGAACTCACTCTGTAGATCAGGCTGGCCTTGAACTCATAGAGATCCACCGTCCTCTGCATCCTGAGTGCTGACATTAAGGGTGTGCACGGCTACAGTATTTCAAAGATAGATTCATTGGTGTAATAGGTTCATAACTGGTCTTCAAGGATCAAGTAGCAATTTTCAGGCTACATGAAGTCCTAAAGTTAGTCCTGTGGCTATGGGACTGAGCTGGTCAGCTTACCCTCAGAAAGTTTTATGATCTACATGATCTTTCAAATGTATACATTTGAATATTAATGTAAGTAGCCTATCTTTAATTCAGTTAATGCACAAGGTTCACAGAACTCCGAAGAGACAAGAGTGGGAAGGTGTGATGAACTTCCCTGACCCTCACCTGCTGTTAGCAGTTACCAGCTCATGCCTAGTCTTGTAACGAGGTACTTACCAGTACCCGTCTGCCCTATCCTGGACCCCACAGAATGCTTCGTGAAAGTATTTGCTAACAAAAGTGAAGGGATAACATTTTAGTAACCATGCTTGGTCTCTTTGGCAGGCTCTTGGTCTTAGGAGAGATGACACGTTTTCTGTTACGATGCTGGGTCATTGCATTGAGATGTACATTGGTGATTCTGAAGCTTATATTGGTAAGATTAAATCCTTCTCCTGGCAGTGTGTTATACGCTTCCTGTTTGGTCTCTTGAAATCTCACCCAGTGTTTGGAATTTAAGAAACTTATTTGTCAGAATCGTGCAATACGAGTTAGTGGCTCATTTCAAGTTGAATACTTGCTATACATAGAACATTTGTGAAACATGGTGTACCAAAGAGTCAGTCTTACTACATGGTAGAAGAGGAAATCACAGAGATGTTACTCTACAGCAAGTGAATGCCTTTGTCCCTCTTGTTTTATAATACTTAACACAACATAATGATCTACATGTTAATGGAACATTAAGATGCCTTTCATTTACTAAATAGTGATTTATGATTCTTTGAAATACTTTTATAGTGATAAACAATAAGACAATTTTAAATACAATTGCTATACTTGGCACTTCTTTAGGAATAAGTATTGTGAGGTCAGGAGAATACATTGAGGTTAAATGTTAGGATCTAGACCTTGAGGTAGGTAAAGATTTCTTTAAAGAGGGAAACGTGGAGAGGGGGAAATGATAAATTCGGCTTTAAATAAAATGCAGAACTAACACCATTACAAGAGAGAAAGGCATGCCAGTAACTGGAGGAAATGACTCAAGCACAGTGTATCAGAAAGTTCATGTGTAGGCCCAAGGTGATGCCCCAGCGTGCAGAGAACCTTGGTGACTGTCCGGGCAGCCAGCTGTTTCTACCATAACTCACATTTTTTGGAAGTCACTTGTTTGCACTTCCTGCTTTACTAGGTAATATTATTTCCTCTCGGGCCTCTGAGGGAATTGAAGATTAGATAGTTATATTTTTCCTTGTTAAGAAATTTCAGAAAAGAAACTCACTAAGAGGTGTAAAGTGTATAAATTTGAAAGACATCATAAGATAGTTTTTGTTGGTAATACAAGCTAGGATAGAAAGTGAATTAGGTACATTTTGGACTCACCAAAAATAGGATCGATAATGGAGTATTTTCGCTGAGTTTGTCAAATGCAAGTGGACTAGACATTGTTGGTGTATTTATTGTTTGTATATATGGTATATAGTTATTGTAACTTTATTATTAGACCAAAAAAGGGAAATGTGGTGATATTTTATTTGTGCAACCCAATAAAGTTTATCTGAGGATCAGAGGAGAAAGCCAGCCACTATATTAAACATAGAAGTCAGACAATGGTAGCACATGCCTTTAGTCCTATCATTCGGGAGGCAGGGATCTGCCTGGATCTCTGAGTTCAAGGCCATACTGGGAACAGAGCCTTAAATTCCAAAACTAGTTAACCATAAAGGTTTGGAGGTCTGTACAGACAGACAGGAAGTGACAGAGCTGGGCAGGAAGAAGTGATGTAGCTAGACAGAGAGAGCAAATGAGATAGTAGAACAGAAAGGCATATAGGCGTGAGTATAAAGGAAGTAGGGCTGCTTTGGAAGCTGAGGGTTGGTAAGGTGAGGTTGGCTTATGGCTTTTCCTGTTCCTCTGATCTCAGGTTTTAACCCTGATATCTGGCTCTGGGTTTTTTATTTAATACGACCGTTTAGAAATTCGTCTACATTTGTGTCTAGAATAAAACAAAAATCCTGCAAGAAAAAAAGCATTAAAAATGGGCAGATATGCTGGAAGGTGTAGTAGTCCATGTCTGTAACCTTACCACTTAGATTGTGGGACAGGAAGATAATATGATGCAGGTCAGCTTGAGCTATATATACAATCTCAAATTCCAGTGTGTGTGTGTGTGTGTGTGTGTGTGTGTGTGTGTGTGTGTGTGTGCGCGCGCGCGCGCGTGCGTGCGTGCGTGCGCGCGCACGCCCTGCCCATGAAAAGGAGCAAACACCAGAAGAGTGGCATGTCATTAGGAAGCACATTGAAGGTATTCAGCAACACCTTACCTGGGAATGGAGCTGCTGTTGGTATAAGAGGCCACCATGCATCTTCCAAGCAGCTAGTGCTCTTAACCACCGAGCCATCTCGACAGTGTTGGTGAGGATATGGAACAACTGACATTTCTGTGGTTTTGATTATGGTAGAGACAGGAATAAGTTAAATCTGGAAAACTATCCAGTGTGTTGCCAAAGTTAAAAGTTAAATATTCCTGAGTAATAGGCTACCCACATTCAGTGGTTTAATCAACAGTAATGGATGGTTGAGTTCTGTGGGTCACTTGAGTGACCTTCTCCTGGGTTTTCTGATTCATTATTCATGTGGCTGTGGTCAGCAGATGTATGACTGATTCTGTGATGGACTCACCAGTGGGTGGAGGACCTCAGCTGGGATGGCCAAGTCCTGAGATTTTTATCCAAGGCTACTAAATAGTGTAGGTGCTCTTCGAGATTTGACAAGGAATTAAATTTCAAGACCTTGAAAGTTGCACATCATATTCATCATACTCTGTTCATCAAAACAAGTCACATAATTAAACTCAGTCACTGTTGGAGGACGTCTTGTTATAGGTCAAGGATGCTGAACTATATACATTTGCGCGCGCGCACACACACACACACACACACACACACACACACACACACACACACACACGACCCAAGGTAAAAAGCTTACCTTCAATAGTAGGCATCTGCTATGACTTTGGGGGCATCTGAGCTCCAGCTTCTATGTTAGACTTTTTGTTACTGTGTCAAAATTACTTGATAGGAACAATTCAGAAAAGTTTTATTGTAACCCGGTTTCAGGAGCTCCAGCCTAAGGCATGAGGAAGCCGAGCAGATTACTTCATGACAGCCAGGAAGCCGAGGGAGAAAATGCTATGTTTGCTGCCTTTTTCCTTCTCTCCCTTCAATCCCAACTGGGCCCCTAGCTTAGGTGTATTACTGCCCACATTCAGAGCAAGTCCTCTGCTCTTAACTATTCCTCCTAAACCTGCCTTTACAGATACACCTCAAGTGTACTTTACAAATCGCTGAGGTATTTCTCAACACATTCAAGTTCCAAGTTATAATTTATACTTACTGTTTTTTAGGATGTTTATGTCATCCTCTGCCAAAGTACCTAGTCTTGAAAGTTATTAGTATGAAATGCATAATGTTTTCAGTTATGTCAGAAATTACTGAACCTAATCTATCTGATTAGATTGGCTCAAATATATATTAACCTTAATTTTTTTTGGGGGGGGGTGGGTTTCGAGACAGGGTTTCTCTGTGTAGCTTTGCACCTTTCCTGGAACTCACTCTGTAGCCCAGGCTGCCCTCGTACTCACAGAGATCTGCCTGGCCCTGCCTCCCGAGTGCTGGGATTAAAGGCACGTGCCACCACCACCCGGTTTAATCTTAATGTTTTTATAGACTTTGATATAGCTTGACACTATGCATCAGTTTCTATGAGTGACTGCCCAACATGGTTTAAGGAATAGAATTACTCAGGCTTTGGGAATCGTTAGCTGTGGAGCCAGGAAGGAGCCGTGACTGACTGCAAGTGCTTTGAAAACTGCTCTCAGCATCTCCTTTGAGAGGGGTGGAAGTGAAGAAGTAAAGGAAAGAAGAATGGCATCCCCTTCTGACCTGTGTCCACGTTCTTTCAAGTACAGTCGGGCTTCAGTGGCAGCAGCGTAACTGTTCATGATGGAATTTCACGTTTTCTAATTATGGTGTTTCTTTTTAGGAGCAGACATTAAAGACAAATTAAAATGTTATGACTTTGATGTGCATACAATGAAGACACTAAAAAACATCATTTCACCTCCGTGGGATTTCAGGGACTTTGAAGTAGAAAAACCTACCACAGAGGAAGCAGGGCTTGCACCTCTGGAAAACGCCAGTAAAACTCCAGATTCCAGGCCTTCCTTGGAAGAAACCTTTGAAATTGAAATGAATGAAAGCGACATGATGTTAGAGACATCTATGTCAGACCACAGCACATAACTCGAGACATTGGTCCAGGACCTATCCCCCCATCACCCCACACCCCACCGCGTGCTATATAGGTCAGTATTCCCTTGTATCCTTGCTAGTCTTAAGAGTTCCCGCTTCCTAATGTGAATCCAAACTACATCTCTATGTTGAGGACCAGTGGCCTGAATTAAGAGATGGGATAGCACACCTTGGCAGCAGATGTTTGCTGATCTTGTGAACCTACAAAGTAGTCATCCATTATAGAATAAAGATAGCCAACTGTTCGTTGTGTCTCTTTCAATAAATTCATACTTTGAAATAATTTTTGAGAAGTTTCTAAGAGTCGAATGTCTGAGTTTCCTTTCGGTTGCTGTGGTGCAATTCTGTGACCAGGACAACTTACTGGAGAAAGCTTATTTCTTACAGTTCTAGAGGGCTGAGTTTGCTTGAGACAGGGTTTCTCTGTAGCCTTTGGAGCCTGTCCCGGAGCTCGCTCTGTAGCCCAGGCTGGCCTCAAACTCAGAGATCCACGAGCCTCTGCCTCCCTGATGCTGGGATTAAAGGCCTGCGCCACCATCATCGCTTCTCTGTTAGTCTTTATGACCCTGTGACTCTTCGTGAATGCCTCCAACACCTGCATTTCTCTCATTGGTGTCTTTCATGTCCCCACAACAACCCATTAGGCTCTGAGCACTCAGAGCCTCAAGCACCAAATACTTGCACAATCCTCCAAATGTTGGTCAGGCCTGTCAGCAATAGCCCACTGTCTAGTGCCAGTTTCTATCCTAGTTTTCTGTTGCTGGGATAAAATACTAATAGCAACTTGTGGCAGATAGGTGTATTTGCTCTTACGGCTCTTAAGGCCCAGTCCTTCACTGAGGAAGTCAGGGCAGAAATTCTAGTAGGAACCTGGAGACAAGGACCGAGATAGAGACCTCAGAAGAAGGCTGCTTATTGGCTTATTTATTACAACCAACTACCTGCTCTGGGTGGACCTGCCCACAGTGGGTGGACCCTCCCACATCAGTCATTAGTCAAGAAACTGTCTGCAGAGGCCAACCTTAGGAAAGCAGTACCTCTGTTCAACTGAGTGATTGTGTCAAGTTAATATAATCAAACTAACCGCAGTTTACAAGACAGTTAAGAGCGTGTTAGGTCAGACACACAGATGGCAATCAATGGCTTTGTCAAAGGGGCTAAAGCTAGCCTGATAAATTTGGCTCTGAGTTTATAATCCAACTTTGTTTACTGTGAAGTTACTACCATCTGCTTCGTACAATCTAACATCTAGGTGTGGGGGTTTTGTTTTGTTTTTTTCCTGACAACTCATCTCCACATTTTTATCAGCCTCTCAAACACACATTTCCCTCCTCATAAGGTTAACAGGCCAGCAGAGCTTTTGGTCAGCATAACTGGCTATTCCAAACTGAGCAGGTTCCAACAGTGGGCTCCGAATCCCAGGCTTCCTTGGAACCATGAAATACTGGAGACGGCTCCTGCTCATGGGTTTTATAGAAGGCTGATGTCTGCGGCCTTGTACACTTGAGTCTCTGGCCTATTTAAGACGTCACATTTCAAGAGTGTCAATATCAATACAGGCTTCACAATACACTCTGTAAATACATTTCTGAAATTTTCTCAGCAGACAGGTGCTGTTAACTAAAACTACAGCCAACGGTACGTAAAATTTGAGAACATAGGAAAACTGTTGCTTGGACATCTGTAAAGAAAAATGATTTTTAGTTTCGGTGCTGTCCCGGGGCCTCTGAGTGGGCCAGAATGGCTCTGGGTGCCCGGGGCCTCCCAGTCCCCAGACTATCGTGGATGCCATGCAGATCCCAGGTCAGCAGCCCACGGGATATCCGGAGCGTGCCTTTGTTTTCCGTGCCCAGTGTGACCGTATCGATTTCCTGTCGTCGCTGTCGGAGGATGCTGAGGATGGTGTTTTGGAAACGTGTAACCTTGGGGCACCGCCAGCACTCAGGGCCGGCCTGGCTGCCCACCCGCGGCGCAGGGCAGCGCTGGCACCGCCCCTTCCCCCCGGCAGGCCCGGGGAGGGGACGCTGGACACCGAATGCCAAGGGAGGGGCTGCCTAGTCCTCGCGAGGCTTCGTTCTCGCGGAGGCGGCGGTGGGAGGGCGGGCGGCCGGTGGGGATGCGCTCGGAAGAGGGGGCCGGAGGCCTGGGTGAGGCCCTTCCTGCGCGGGCTCCCGGCTGGAGGGAGAAACTGTCGGGCCCGGAGGCCCCGTTCCGCCGCGAGTCGCCGCGGAGGGAGTCGGCGGTGGCGCCGGCCCCGGCCTACAGTGAGAGCGGGGCGGGCAAGCCTCGCGAGGAGAAGAGGACGGCCCTGAGCAAGGTGGGGGCGGAGCCTCGGAACCTCCCGCGGGGAGATTGGTCCAGAGCACGCCGGGGGGTGGGGCCAGCCGTTCTCGCGAGAGGACGGCTTTGAGTCCGAGGGGGGCGGGGCTTGAGGAGAGTGGGGCGGTGTGCTAGTCTTAGGGGCGGGGCCTTGGCCGCGGCGTTCCCATGGTGATGCGAGCCGCCGCCTCCCTGGCCGGCTAGGGTCGCCGAGCAGCGGTGGTCCGGCTCGGTGGGCCCGCGGCCTGGGTGGACCCAGCGGGCGGGCGGGCGAGCGGGACGGGCGGGCGGCAGCATCTAAATGACGAGCGTGGTCATCCCAGGTGGTTCTCCGGCGTCTGCCCCCCGGCCTCACCAAAGAGCAGCTGGAAGAGCAACTGCGCCCCCTGCCTGCACACGATTACTTCGAGGTGGTGGCTGCGGACCTCAGGTGAGGGCTGCCGCGGGACACTGGTGATGGACTGAGGACCTGGCGGCGGCGCTCGTGATTGCCGGCTGTCCCCTTCCAGCTGTCAGTGCACGCCCGTTATGGATGGCCATGACACTGCCCCTCCATACAGGACCGTGGTGCGCCGGTGACACCGCACGTTGTGTCCTTTGTGTTTCCAGGCCTTCCTCCACATAGCTTTTAATAAATTGTATGATGATGAGAAAAACCAGAATGCATCCCTTATACACGTGAGGCTGGAGTGTTTTCGCTAGTGAAGGACCAGGAATTGAGCCCGGAGAAGTGGAATTGCCACCGTGTTCCTGTGGGCAGCACCACCCAGTCAGACAGGTTCGCTGTCTGCCGTGATTGGAGCAACACGGAGCTGGCCTAACCAGCAGATGTCAGTGCCATTGAGATTCGTGATTTTTCACGATATTTTTATATCCTTTTATGTTTTCGTTTATGCCATATAGAAATTCCTTTGGGGAGCTGGAGAGATGGCTCAGAGGTTAAGAGCACTGGCCGCTCTTCCAGAGGTCGTGAGTTCAATTCCCAGCTACCACATGGTGACTCACAACCATCTAGAATGAGATCTGGTGCCCTCTTCTGGCCAGCAGGCATAATGGGGGAAGAACACTGTATATGTAATAAATAAATAAATCTTAAAAAAAGAAAAAGAGAGAAACTGAAAGAAAAAAAAAGATTAAAAAATTCCTTTGGGATACCTGTTTTTGAAAAAAGAAAAATCGTCTTCAAATAAAAATACAAGTAATTGTTAAACGGGTATCATTTGAAAACCGCAGGTGGTTTTGGATGGCTGAAGTTTAGAAAAACAGTTAAAACAACAGGGAATGACTCAGGGTTCAATCCCAACCCCTCCTTGTAACTTGCACCGTCCTTACGAACAGACTTCTCTGACCTTGAATAGTCTCTGTGAAATGGAATTGAAGAGTTCCTGCCTATGAAAACATGTGGCTGAGAGGGAGAAGTGTTTCTTTTTCCTATACCTGAACTGGCCTACCCATTGGGAAAAACCTTAGTACAGCATCCTCATCTATGAAGGAGCCAAGATTGGTCTTCTTGTTCTTGATGTACTAGGAATGACTAAAAATGTCCAAATGTCTGTGGCCTTTGGGTAACTTCTGAAGTCTAGTATTTGTCTTTCGAGACAGGGTTTCTGTGTAGCCCTGGCTATTCTGGATCTCACTCTTGTAGACCAGGCTGGCCTTGAACTCACAGAGATCTGCCTGTGTCTGCCTCCCGAGTGCTGGGACTAATCACCACCACCTCCTGGCTGAAGTCTAGTATTTTAAGCTTAGTTATGTACAGTAGAGATGCTCCTGAGTAATCAAGACTTCAGTGAATTTTTGAGTTTTTTGTTTTGTTTTGTCTTTTTACTAAAGAATATCCAGATTGGAGCCAGGTGGTGGTGGCACACATCTTTGGTCCCAGCGCTCAGGAGGCAGAGGCAGGTGGATCTCTGAGTTCTAGGCCAGCCTGGGCTATAGAGTGAGTTCCGGGACAGCCAGGGCTACACAGAGAAACCCTGTCTCAAAAAAAAAAAAAAAAAAAAAAAGACAAAGACAAAAAGACTATCCAGATTGTTATGATTATTTGGCATAAAAAGAATTTGCTGTATTAATAAAAGATAAATAAGGGAGCCTGCAATTTTATTAACACCTTTATTGTTATCTCATATTCCAGTCTCTACCCTCATCTCTACTCAAGAGCATACATTAATTTTCGGAACCCTGATGACATTCTTCTGTTCAGAGATCGTTTTGATGGATATATCTTCATTGGCAATAAAGGTTAGGGCCTCTGTATGTATATACTTTTGTGTGTGTACACTTGTGTCTCCGTGTGTGTGTGTGTGTGTGTGTGTGTGTGTGTGTGTGTGTGTATACACTTGTTATCTCTGTGTATGTACACTCCAGTGTGTATACACCTGTGTGTATATACACTTGTTGTGTGTGTGTGTACACTCCTCTGTGTCTATGTACATTTCTGTGTCATGTTGTATTGTGGAGATCAGAAGGCAGCTTATCAGAGTCAGTTCTCTCCTTTCCGTATGGGTCCCAGGGATCTACCTTAGGTCATCGGGCTTGGTAACAAGTACTGTTACCCACTAAGCCATCTTGCCAGCCCCAGCCCCTTCTTGTCCCGTGTTCATTCTGCACAGGTGAGGTTAGCACACAACGTATTCCAAGTAAGTTCGACCTTTAACATCAGAGGAGTGCATGACTCATAAGCTTTAAAATGATAGTGCTCAGTGGGTTTAATTCTCAGGCCGAGGGTTCCATGAGTTGCTTAAAGTCCATTAACAGAGAACATTTCTTCACATGTTCATCTCCCTTCCCACATAACAATAAAATCAGTTCTTGCTGCTTGCTTTTTCACCTTTTCGTTTGAAACAGACCTTACATAGATCACACATGTCCTTGAAGTCTCCAAACCCTAAAGCCCTGTATCTTTTTTAAACAGTAATTTTCTTGAGCATATATAACAGTTCAGTAGTTGAATTGACATCTTAACATTAATTCTTTTTTAAATTTTATTTTTATGTGTATGTATGTGTCCATGCCTGAGTGTATGTACATATACCATGTGTGTGCAGGTATCCTCAGAAGCCAGAAGAGGGCATCAGACTCCCTGGAAGTGGAGTTAAAGGTGTTTGTGAGCCACCTAATGTGAGGTGCTTAGAACCAAACCCAGGTCCTGTGCAAGAACAGCAAATGCCCTAACCACTGAGCTCTCTCTAGCCCATACATCTTAAAATTAAAATAGTTGATTATAACAACAACAAAAACCCAAAACAACAACAGCAACCATGACTGAGTGGTGATACTTCCCTCATAAATTATTTGGAAGTCATGTGGCGTAGCTGGTCTCCTCCCATTTCAAGGGAGCGGTTTGAGGTTGTGAGTGAGTCCTCAAGAGTCCCATCATGTCAAAGTGTTGCTTCTTTGCCTCCTGATCTTCCCGAGGCAGTCACCTTGACGACATCACCCTTTGACTCCATGTAAGTTAGATCATTGGTTCCCAAATGAATATAGCAGTTTCCCAGTCATCTTTGGACTCTGTCTCCATAAAAGGCCTGGAGTACCCTGCCGTGGTGGAGTTTGCTCCCTTCCAGAAGATTGCCAAGAAGAAGCTGAAGAAGAGAGACACCAAGACTGGAAGCATTGAAGATGGTGAGTCCTTTTCGGAAGCTGAGTGTAAACCCACAGATGAAATGTGCTCGTCAGACATTGCCTGTAGTTGGAGAGGGGGTGTATTCATTCATTCATTCTGTTTTAACTTTTCAGATCCTGAATATAAACAGTTTCTGGAAACATACAGTTTGGAGGAAGAGAAAACCAGTGCTAGTCCTGAGACACTTCTGGGGGAGATCGAAGTGAAGACAAGAGAGCTCCTTGGTCTGTTTTGCTCATTTCTTTATTGAGATGCTTATTAATTCTCCTTTCTTCAAGATGAGGGTGAAATTTCTTTCTGTTATAGGCTTGATAGAAACAGTATTTTCTACTTTCGACAAAAGAGTGATAGGGCGGGGAACTATTTTTGAGCCTTTGTTGAGAAACGCGATGTGCTTAGGGGTCATCATTTAAAATGATAATGCTTCCAAAGACAAATGTGTGTCTTGGCTGAGTCAGAGAGGAAATTTTGTCACAGTGTTGACTGTCAGCAGCTGTGAGAGGACCTCGGGAGCCTCTGGAGACAAGACTTTTGCTCAGATATGAACCTGCTTTGCTGCTTCGGCAGAGTAGCAAGCCTTCCAAGGAAGCTAAGCAGTCAGTGAGTGCATCAGCCCAGCCAACATCCAGGGTCTGCTTGAACTCCATTCACGCTTCCTCCTAGAGTGGAGTGGTTAGAAACGTAGTCGGCCCCAGAAAATGCACATGTGGACATAGAGCACCTTTATTTTTCACCAGGCACACCCTGTTTAGTCTCAGACACACCTGAATGTTCCATTTCCGACTGGTCTCAGCATCAAAAACCTCTTCTCAAGGGGCTGGAGGGATGGCTCGGAGGTTAAGAGCATCAGTTGCTCTTCCAGAGGACCCGGGTTCAATTCCCAGCCCCCAGACGGTGCCTTATACCCATTTATAACTGCAGTACCAGGGGATCCAGTGCCTTCTTCTGGCCTCTGTGGGCACTGCACACACATGGTACACAGACATGCATGCAGACAGAACACCCATACACGTTAAAAAAAGATTTAAAAAACAAAACAAAACCCTTTTCTTGAGGCCCGGCACCCCTTATGTGTTCTGCTCACCTGTCGAGACTTGTCTAACATCTCGGCTATAATTGGTTTGTTAGTCTCCACATGAATTCCTGCTCAGTTTCCTCCCCCGATTCCATGGTTGAAATGCATTGTCATCTTTGTAGTTGCAGGAAAGAGACAGTAGAAATTGAGTATCTAGAGAATGAACAGACCACAGAGTCCGGAGCTACAGGAGCAGAGTGTAAGCTCGTGTAATCGAGACATGGGAGGGGCCCTGGTCCTGAGACTGAGACCCGGATTCCTGTCAGGGAGGGTCATTGCTCTGTCCACAGCGGGTGGGGAATGCCAGAAAGAAGCAGGGGACTGTGATGGCTCTTGCTCCCCAGGGAAGGCTGTTATGTGTTTTAGAGGTCAAATATTGGGGGGAGAGAGGATTATGCAGATTAGTGAGGGGCTAAGGGGTAGAGAGAACTAAAGACCAGAGATCTAAGATGAGCAGAGGGCTAGTTGTATCTATTTGCATATGTAATATGTACATATATAATCTATACATAGAGAAGGTGGAGAAAGATACTTTGGGGGCAAAAATCAAGATCTGATTTCAGAACTTGTTCTACTTACAAAGTTAGACAAAGCAAATGAGGTATTTTTAAAACTCACCTTCCAGCCCCCTCCTCATCTTTCTTGGTCTGGTTAAGTGTTCCTTGTTACAGGGTCTGTTGCTACAGGCCACTTTTGAGACATGTTTTTGTGGGTCAGATCTAGTTCTGTTCCCACAGAGGGCCTCTGTCCTTGTCATCTCGGTGCCTGTTATATGCCCAGTAGTGCTTACATATACTGACATAAGTGCCAGGCTGACTCTTAGCCCTCAGGAGAGCTGACTCACCCCAGACATGGACTGTGCAGGCTGCTGGAGTTGCTGCTTCTGCTTTTGAGTGTGACTCTTCACTACGTAATTGATAGGAGTTGCCAATGTTTTCTTAGCCTTTAACCTTCCGCGGAGTCTCGTGAACAAGCCTAACAAATAAGGTTTGAATAAGATTATAATAAACTCTCGTTGGCAGGAGGTCTTTGGAATGGACAGACGGACCTAGGATTAGCTCTGAGACTTGGTACTTCATAACCTCAGCAAACCTCACCACCTCCTTGAGCCTTGTAAAATTTTGTGATACAGTAAATAGGGAAGGAGGGGGGAAGTGTATCCATGTTACTAAACTTCATCTTGGGATCCATTGTTTTGTTAGTCTGATAGCCAAAGTATCTCTTGGAAATGAATTCATTCCTGCCAGATGGATTGCATCCAATGCCACAGCACCTGCTATGAAGTGTGGGCCTCTGACCATGTCCACTCTTGAGGCTGTCAAGAGTAGGTACCATTTGATCTGTCAAGTCAGGGTATCAGAAGTCCTTGGTTTGAATTAGGGGCCCACGTCTAGGGGCTTTCTCACAAAGTTCTACTAGTTCCTGGACCTCACAATTCTGGAAATGTCATGCCAACTCTCAGGTGTATCCAAGGATTCTTCACAGTCCCATTCAATCTGAGATCTTGAAGATCTGCAGAGCAGACCCAGATGATTCCCACTTTCTCACCTTACATGTGGAGGCCATGGAACTCCTCCCTTTTGGAGCTGGTCCCTCTGGTGACAGACACCTGTGGACCTGTAGTGTGCTGGGGCACCTGACATACCAATCAGATGTGAGGGATGAGGAGCAGGAGAGGTGATGTTAAGGTAGAAGCTGTGGGTATGTTCTTGAGACAAGAGGAATGGGTGCTTTTGTTGGTCAGCAGTGCTGTAAGGAATCATTTTCTAAGCTTTAGTATTTGGAGTTAATGTCACATTATTTTGATTTTACTGAGTATAAAAAGATTGAATATCTGAAATGATAAGGACCAGAAATGTTCTGTTTGGGACTTGGGAATGTTTGTATATATGTAATAAAATATTGTGGAGATGGGACGCAAGTGTAAAGATAAAATTGTGTTTTCTGTGTATTTTAAGCACATAGTCCAAAGGCAGTTTCATACATTTGTAGTGCATCTCTGACTGACATATCTCACCACATGTAGACTTTTCCACTGTGTCAGTATGGTAGTGCTCAAAACTTTGGTTGAAGGCATTTCAGATTTTGGATTTTTGAATTAGATTGGCATGTATTAAAGAGTCTGTGTTGTTGGGGCTGGAGAGATGGCTGGGTGGTTAAGAGCACTTGCTGCTTCTGCAGAGGACCTAGCAGTTCCCAGCACCCACATGGCAGCTCACTACCACTACTAACCAGTTCCAGGGAATCTGACATCCTGTTCTGACCGCCACAGGCACCAGGCATAAACATGGTACATAGACATACATGTAGACAAACACTCGTACAGACAGAATAAAACTAAGTAAACATTAAAAAAAAAACAAAACAAAACACTAAAAACTGGAAAAGCAAAAAATGACAATTTGGTTTTTTTGTTTGTCTGTTTGTTTGCTTTGGGTTTTTTTGTTTTTGTTTTTGTTTTTGTTTTTGTTTTTGTTTTTTTTTTTGGTTTTTCGAGACGGGTTTCTCTGTGTAGCTTTGCGCCTTTCCTGGAATTCACTTGGTAGCCCAGGCTGTCCTTGAACACACAGAGATCCGCCTGGCTCTGCCTCCCGAGTGCTGGGATTAAAGGCATGCGCCACCACTGCCCGGCAGAACTGACAATTTGTATGGCATCCAAATAAATATGTAAATGTTGTTTATGATTCTTCAGACGTATAAAAAGATATTAGTAACATTTGAGAAGCTTAAGATTATCACACTTTTTTTTTTTTTGCCAACTATGTGAACAATATTAATGACTACTTGAAGAAAAAGAATCTTGTGTCTTTTTCTTCATGGATGCCTGTGCCCCCGTAAATAACCACTTGCCTATAGTCCTATACACAGGCCTAGTTAAACTCACTGGGTCACCACACCACAAAATGGAAGGTAGACCATGGAAGTGGGAGGGTTAGCTGGGAAGAGGAAGGGTCTGCAGGAGTGGGAGAGGTCAAGGGCTGGTCATGGAGTGGAAATGTGACCGAAATATATTGTATACATGTATGAAAATGTCAACATGACCTATTATTGTCTATAATTGATACATGCTAATAAAAAGCTTAAAAGAATGGCATGCCTGCTATGTGCAGAATTATCAGTACCTCCAAATCACTTGAATTTGTGCTAATAGAATGAGAACGTCCCTGGGTACAGTGCGTACCCGTGTAAATTCTAGAAATAGTATTCTTCCCCTAAGTATTTTAATATTAAATTGGAAATAAGTATTTCAAATAAATCTCAATTTAGAAGTGATATGTGATGTATTACAATTTTCGTTCTTTAGCCAGAAGAACCACACCTCTTTTGGAATATATTAAAAATAGAAAACTAGAAAAGCAGGTAGGTGATGTCCTACCCGGTGACTATCTGTCCTGTGATCGCTGGTTCCATCCACAAAATCTACATACGTGTTTGTCTATACCTTCAGAGAATTCGAGAAGAAAAGCGTGAAGAGCGGAGGAGGAGGGAGCTGGAGAAGAAGCGTTTACGGGAAGAGGAGAAAAGGAAAAGGAGAGAGGAGGAGAGATGTAAAAGGAAAGAGGCGGATAAGCAGAAGAGAACCGAGAAGGAAGTGAAGATTAAGGTAGTATTGGGGAAACATTTCTTCTTTCCCACAGTGTGGTTCTCTTAGAGCGATGAGGCCATCTAAGTGTTTTAACTCTTTAAAATATCATAAAACATTTTCAATCAATCCAGCCCTTTATCAGTTCTTTACACCCATTCTACAATAGTGGCCTCAGACGTTGCCCCTAAGCTCAGGCGTCCTTACACAGCCTATGTGTGCTGAGCGGTGGAAGGCATGAGGCTCTGGCCTCCCAGTGTGGAATGTGTCACAGCACCCAAAGGGTCCCTGCCTCAGATTTTCCTGAGAACTCCCTGCAAGGCTTCTCCGTGTCCTGCCTCAGCACCTCAGAACTCATACTGATGCCCAAGACTCAGCACTTAGTTAGCACCCATCACTTGCACCCTCATGTACAGTTTTCCCCATGACTGATGCATTCATTCACATGGATTAAAGAGATTTTTCTCCTCCATATTGGTCAGAATTGAAATCAACCATTCTTAGGACTTCTTTAAACTGAGATTTCAGCCTGGCATGTTTTCACCATACTCCACAGAAGATTTAAGGTACCTTATTAGGGTTCTGAAGAACTGTACAATATAAAGAAAGCATCAACTATCATTAACTGTTACTTTTAATACATAAGGAACATGTCTATGGTTAGCAAAGTCTGTGTGTATGTACCACATAGTGCCTGGTAACTGCAGAGGCCAGAAGAGAACATTAGATGTCTTGGAGCTGGAGTTAATGATGGTTGTAAGCCACCATGTGGGTGTTAGAACCTAGTCCAGGTCCTCTTCAAAAGCAACAAGTGTTCTTAACCACTGAGCCAGTTCTCCAGCCCCATGATCTCTGTTGTTTTTAAAATTGCAGGTACCATAGTAGCAGCGAAGTCAGGGAGCCTGACCAAAGCTGTAAGAGCAGAAGACTAATGGACAGGGATAGTCTTCAAAAAGCTACTCACGAGGGTGGAGATGTAACTCAGTCAGTCGGTAGAGTGCTTGCCTAGAATAGGTTAAGCTGTGCTTTTAAATCCCAGTACCACATAAGCCAGGTGTTTTAGCATAAGCCTGTGTTGCTAGCATTGAGAGCCGGAGTCAGGGAGCTCAACAGTTCAAGGCTGGGCTGAGTTAGATAGCAGGAACTTGTCTCAAAAAACAAAAGGGCAGTGATGGAGAGAGACCCAGCAGTTAGTTAGGAGCACGAGAGCATGTGGGCTCCGTGGTGGAGCCTTTCACTGCCACCTAAACAGGAGCTAGAGGACGAAGAAGGAAGACACAGGACATGACTGAGCTTCCAAGGGCTTGTTTCAAATGACCTAGTTCCAAAATAATACCTCTAGCTGGAGACCAAGGGTTTGACAGATGAATTTTGGGGAGATTTAATACTCAGACTGTAACAGTGACTATGAGATTAACTTGTATAGTGACTTCATGTAAGGACACTTTAATGTTGGCACAAGGACAAAACCACCTAGTAAAGTGTTGCTCAGAATTGGGCCCCATTAGCTGGGTATGTGTGTACTAACATGTAAATCAAAATTGGATCCCTGTGGAGACCCACAAAGGTTTCCTAGTGAGATCTGAGCTTGCTTTACCCAGCAGGGCTGTATTATGGGATGATTGGACCACAGGCCTGGTTACCAGGTGTTTGGAAGGGTCTGCACTTGGCTGTGCGGTATGCTTTGATCTAGCAAGGGGGAGATCTTTTGCCCTGCTCCTTGGCATTGTTATAAAAAGCCCTTTTGAAGGGCTGGTGGATTTTGATCCAGGTCCTCCCAAAGTGATGCTGTGTTTCTGTCTGTCTCCTCTCTGCTATCTTTCTAAAAGTTTCTTATTTCTCTGTTCTTCCCATAGGAGCCCTTTAAAAGGTGGGGGCTGGCCTCCCACAGATCAGTAGTACACGTTTTGTTTTATAGTGTTCTTTTGTTAAGTTGGATGCTATTATTTTAATAGTCCTACATCATTTTTCATAATTGTAAAGATTTTATTGATAATGTCATATGTATTAAACCCAAAACAGCTGGGTGGCAGTTGTTCTTGATATTTGAGCCAGCAACAATTCCTTTGCTCTTTAAACAATTGAGCTCAATATTGGTATATATTTTTAATTATTTAACAGTTTCTTTTATGATATAGCATTGAGTAATATTTTATTAATGTTACAATTTCTCAGCTTCTTAAAAAGCTGGAAACAGGAGAAGAAGCAACCACAGAGAAACCCAAAGAAAGAGGTGACTCAGTTGGTCCTGGAGATGAGAAGCAGGAAGCCCGGCCAGTGGAAGGCCTGCCGGAGACGCCTGGGGAGAGGTGAGCATGCTCTGGTTCCCGTGACTACCTCCTGCCCGCAGTGTGGAGTCACAGCATCAGTACAAGTTGTGTGCTCTTCACATTGCCCCAGGAATATGCTAGCGTGTTTGTTTCTGTGGACATGCCAGGAGCTAGTAAACATCGAGTCGGCTCTTCAGAGGAGGAGCGAGCGGTTCCTGGGGCTTCCTTCACCTCACTTCTTGAGCGGCTTCCTTGGCCTCCATAAGACTTCCTTCCTGGACGTGTGTCTCTAGGGTCTGCCTTTGAGTCTTTCTTGCTGTGTGCTTTGTACCTAGGCATTGCTTCCCTCTGTGTTTGGAGGTTTCCCACACATTTTGATTCCAGCTCCCCTACAGTTAGTCTGTGATTAAATCTCAGCTACCTACAAGTACAAATTTCAGAGTCCCATCTTTTCGGGCTGGCCAGTTTGGGGTTTTTTTGTTTGTTTTTTTTGTGGGGGAGCAGTAGGCCTTCAATAGTGTAATCCCCTCCTTAGGTCTGTCTTTTGTTGGTCTTGTCTTTATCTTTACCTGCTCATGACACAGTTTCGTGGGAAAAGCTCAGCCGTGAAGCTGGCAGGCGTGTCCCCTTGCCCTGACTGTCACACCTGCCACACACACCCAGGCTTGCCCGACCTAGGGTTTCTGCCACAGTTGGAGTATCAACTTTGTAATCTCTACACTTTGATTCGGGTTGGCGTATTCTATGTCATTGTTTATGATACAGCAGTACCTGTTTCTGTTGTCATAAGTCCTCAGTTGTTCCCATGCCTCCCATGTGGATAAGCCTCAGAGGGGACATGGTGGTGGCTTGTACCCATGATCCAAGGAGGCAAAGACTTCAAGAACCCCAAAACCAAGTAGCCATGTGTTTACTCACTATTCACTTAGCCTTTAGATGTGCCTAAGTTAGTCACCTGACCTTATTAAACCTAAGTTCAGTTGCCTCTGCTTAGAGCAGACTAAAACTACTGGGGCTGTGTCATATACACGTCTGGGAACCTAGACTCACTCGTTTAGTTAAGCTGTAAAGTGGGGATGGTATTTACTTTGGGAGAGTTAGGACAGTGTGTCTACGTACCTCAGCATTATGTCATTGCGTACCTGTCATTCAGATATAGTGGCAGATATTATTTGTCCATCTTTTCCATGTCCTTTGTTAGATGCTTATTGTGAGCCCACTGCTGCTAAACTCAGCCTGTAGTGATGGGCTCAGCTCCTGCACACCCCTGTAGTGATGGGCTCAGCTCCTGCACACCCCTGTAGTGATAGGCTCAGGTCCTGCACACCCCTGTAGTGATGGGCTCAGGTCCTGCACACCCCTGTAGTGATGGGCTCAGCTCCTGCACACCCCTATAGTGATGGGTTCAGGTCCTGCACACCCCTGTAGTGATTGGCTCGGCTCCTGCACATCCCTGTAGTGATGGGCTCAGGTCCTGCACACCCCTATAGGGATGGGCTCAGCTCCTGCACACCCCTGTAGGGATGGACGCAGCTCCTGCACACCCCATTCAGAGTCTAGAAGGGAGACAGATAATCAGCCCTCTACCCACAGTTAGTTACTGACGTTTGTATTGACTCACAGGTTACAGGATGGCAGTGACAAAGAGCAAAGGGACAAAAGATCTCGAGAGAGAGAACCTGAAACTCCAAGATGTCACCCAGATGGTTGCAGAAAGCACAACAGTCACTCTGAGTTTGCCAGGTCTTCCAGGAGGAATGAAGACGAACCCAAGTGGGGGAAAGCCGTCACCCAGGATAGAGGGAAGAAAGGGAGCCAGGATGGGGGTGTCCCTGTGGACAAGGCAGAGAGAACGAGCAAGGGACAGGAGTGTGACAGCCTGGGCCTGAAAAAGGAGCGCCCGGGGAGCAAGGTTCTGTAGTCCCCTGGGCCCGTCCTCCTTGTCGATACGTGCCAGGAGTACGCAGTGTGCCTCTGGAGTCTCATAATGACTTTCCCCAAATAAAGGAGACAAGAAAAATCTGCCTAGGTGTGTAGAGGTCCAGGGCTGCACTCGTCTGTCAGCTCGCATGCCCACGTGGGCTGACTTTGAAAGTCCATTTCGTCTAGAGTATTCTTGCTCTCCTGGGGTACACCGAACTTAAATTCAGAATAAAACATACTATCATCTTTTTAAAGAATCAAGTTTCTATTTACCAGGAAAAATTGTTTGGTATAAATCATTTACTTGAGATTTAATAGTGTAAAATGTAGCCTTAAGATAATAAGGGAAACAGCATCTTGTGGAGCTTTCTTGGATGTCGTTGACTAATAAATAGTCTCAGAGCTGGTGAGGCGGTTCTGCCCGAGTGTGAAGACAGCTGTGAGGTTCCTTGAGTCCAGTGAAGAGATTTTTTTTTTTTTCAGAAGTGTGACAGTCACTTCTCTTTGGTCACGTGCTCCCAGAGACCCACTGAGGGTGTTCCTGCCCCTGAGTCCATATTTAGGTTGCTTGTCACTGGAAAGCCAATGTTTGGGAGCCAAGAGCTGAGGGGAAAGAGTCAGATTAACAGAGGACTGCCACGCTGGAAGACCAGGGGCAACACCCCCAAAGCCCGTCTTAGGGAACTCGGGGACAGGGGTCTTTTATGGCAAGGGGAGGGAAGGATGGTGAGGTGGTGGACAGAAGGCTGCTAAGTGAGGTCTTTGCCAAGCAACGTGTGTCTTGATGTTTTGTCTTGTGGCCAGAACATCTGAAACTCAGTGTCCTGGAGCTAGTACCTACAGTCTCCTCAGACAGGCGCAGACTTACTTCACTGTAAGTTAAACTCTACACCAGTTTACATGCTTTGTGTAAGCTGACACACAGAATTGAAGACTAACAGTGAGTCTTCCTTACATGTTCTGAAGTTCTCCGGAGGTAGCCAGTGTCCTGGTTCTCGAGATAGTTCTAAAGGAAGAGTATCTAGCAGGTAACATCTTCATCTTTGGCTGTAGCTTCCTTTTAGGATGCTAGCAAAGGGAAGGCTTTCCAAGGGTAACTTCCTGGAACAAGTATTGAGTGGCACTTCGCTTCCAGGGCCAGCCACATGCACATGCTCACTGGGACTGGTAGCTAAATTGCCTCTGACTTGAGCATTTTAACAATGTGAACAAATGGGTACATACAAGTGTGACCTTGGAGGCTGGCTGTCTTCACTTACTGATGGTCTTTGGATCCATTGAAGGTGCTGTGCCCTGCTGATGGCCTTTTAAAAGAACGTATATATTAATTTATTGTCTGTGTCCTATGGTGACATCCATTTTTAATGCTTTCGGGACCAGCCAAAAGAAATGACTCTTTAGTGCGCAGAGATTCCTGGGGTCATTGTAACCTAGGGAACCCTGAGCATAACCATGGTCTATTGGAGAGAGACATTCACCTGACCTTTCAACTGCTTCTGTTTGAGCAGTGGGGTATTGGAGGCACTTGGGAACTGTAGATGGGGCTCCCCAGCTGTGTGCTCTTTGATCCCGATGTGCTATTGGGGTTGCTTTGGACACAGTTCTTCATTCCTATGAGGCCTGGCAGTGTGAGGTTTAGAAGGATCAGACTGCAATCTCCATGTGTATATGTGTCTGAGAGTGAGGCTACCATGTCGGCTCCAAGAGCCCCCATCCACCTCAGGGATTCAGACCAGTGTCTACTTCCACCTCAGGCCTTTTCCATTCTTACAGGCCAAAGAGTCTTAAGCTGAACTCTTGGCAGGATGTGCCAATAAAGTTATCCTCATGAAGAGGACATTGGACAAGGACCCTACCCATACATGACAACAAAATCATCTTCGTGAAGAGGACACTGGGAAGGGTCCCTGCCTGAAGATATCAGCTACCAGGGAACAGGGTCCCTCTGTCACTCTTCAATGCTAGCCGACCTCAGGGACTGCTGTATTGACTCGGGTGTCTTTGTGACCTGAAGCAGTTGCTTATCAGGTCTGTCCAGGAGAATTATAGATGTGTATGGGGAAACATTCCAAGTTTTCATTTGAATTCATAAACCTATGAGGAGATGGTCTCCTGTTTAGATTTTTAGTAATTCCTTAACAAAGTATTTTTCTAAAGTTTCTGTTATTTCTTGTTTTCAGTCCTGGCCTTTTGACTCCTGATGGTATCAATAATTTTATTCTAAACATAAACATCACAAAGGAGATGGTTAAAAAAAAAAAGATTCTGATAATCATATTTTCATCATCTAAAAAAAAAAAAGAGAGAGAGACGGTTTGCGATCAGTGTCAATTGCTTCTTAGCCTGGCAGTAAGTGGCATCTGGCAGTGGATCACAGGGGTTTTCACATCTGTTGTGAAATTTCACATTTATTGTCTTTGAACATATTATGCTAACATGTTGCATAGAAAGAGGCAAGATGGGAGGGCATAGCTTTCTCCACACCACGCTGATGAAAAGGCTTTAGTGTCTTCATCTCTTATCACTGAATTCTTGTGTTAGTGTGTTAGCATGTTTGCCTTCCAGGAGAGGGTGGGATTCCTACAGAAGCACTTGGCTTTCTGTTTCTTATCTTTGGAGCTAAAGCCATGTTAGAGCTAAAGGTTGAGAATCGATCAACCATTTGATCTGTGTTAATAGATTATTAAGACTACAAAAGGGCAGGTGGTGGTGGTGGCGCATGCCTTTAGTCCCAGCACTGATAATAAACTTGCCTTTTGTATGTTTGTTTTGTGTTGTTTTCAAGACAAGGCTTCTCTGTGTAGCCCTGGCTGTCCTGGAACTCACTCTGTAGACCAGGCTGGCCTCGAACTCACAGAGATCTGCCTGCCTACGCCTCCTGAGTGCTGGAATTAAAGGTGTGTGCCACCACCACAAGGTGAAAATAATCTCATGGTCGGGGGTCACCACAACGTGAGGACCTGTATTAAAAGGTCACAACATTAGGAAGGTTGGGAACCACTGCTCTAATGGTAGTGACTGTTACATATAAATTCAATTTCAATCCTTTTTGTCTTGTCAATTTAGTTAAATTCTGAAAAATGCTATCTACTGTCTCTTGGTGAGTTTTTGCTAGACTGTATATTTTGGTATAAATCTAGCCACTACTTGCAAGTTGTCACCCTTATTTTAGTATCAGAACATTTGTAAGGTTCTGAATTTCTCCCAGAATACTTCACTGTTACACACCTAAGAACAAAGACAGCCATGTAAGTAATGTTACATCATAAAAGGACAAGTCTGAGATGATTTAAACTCAGTTGTCCACTTGTTAAAGGGACAGCATCATCAATGATAATGGCAATGTCATTTTTCAGTAGTCGTGTGGGACAGTCAGCATGAGTGAGGAGCGGTCTGCCATGAATTACTCTCTGGAAGAGTCACAATGGCCAAGGCCCTACATGATAAGGTCCAGGTTTTACAGGACTACCACCATGGACAACAGTCTTGATAGAGGATCCTTGTGTCACTTTGGGCGTCTGGGGACTGGAGGCATTTCCAGCTAACTGCTGGCAGTTTAGGGCTCCTAGGCAGATGACAGAAGCCATGCTATTTTTAAGTCAGGCCTTTCTTGAATTGTCTTCACCCTAGGTTCATAAGTGGAGGTCCTTATCCAATATGGCTGCACTGGAGTAAGGAAGTAATTCAGGTCACATACACTTAGGACAGTGAGCCCTGGTTTGACTGATTCATGACAGCGTAAGTAGAGATCAGAACAGGCCCTCTGCTGGTGAGAACACAGTGAGGAAGCCGCCTCTGGCCACCGGGAGAGATTTCAGCGGAAGTCACATTGGCGGAGCAGGAGTCCTGTGCAAGTAGGGGGTCTTGGAGTCATCCCCCACCTCTAGCCTCCTGGATTAGTCATATGTTGCTGTGACATCGTAAGGGGTTATTCTGGTTCACCATTCCAGGATACAGACTGTCATAGAGGGGAAGGCATGGGGGCAGGATCATGAGGCAGCTGATCACCTTGTGTCCACAGTCAGGAAGCACAGAGAGATGAGGGCTAATGCTCAGCTAGCATCCTTTGGATACAGTCCGAGACTCAAGTCCTGGGAGTGGTGTTGACCCGTCCCACCTGTTATCTAACCAAGATAATCCCTCACGGGCGTCACCAGGGACTCCTCTCGAGTGATTGTTCCGTCAAGTAGATAGTTAATATTAGCCACTGCACCTCCTCTCAACATGGGGACCTGCAGCTTCACTTGAGCCAGCATTAGGAGACCCCAGAGCCTTTCCATTCACCCACAGTCTCCTCTGTCCCTTGTTCATGGAGTATCCTTCCATAACAGCTTGTTTATTTTCTGTGGGGCACTGTTTATCAGTTTAGCCTGTCCATGAAATTAGTAAACTCCAGGAAGTTGGGGATGAGTTTTTCCGTGGCTGAGTGTGCCCTATATCTAGCACCCCAAAAATGGTATTAGCTGCTGGGAGGTGCAGGCATGAGCAGAAAGGCAGTGTCTTCCAGGCACACATCAGAAAACCTGCACAAATATTTGTCTTACAAATACTATTGGTTTCGTCTAGAATTTCTCATCAGCTGGATGTTTTTAGTTAAACCACTTAAATCTCAGTGAATTTTTTTGTGAGTGGGGATAGTAGGTAGAGACAGGGTCTCATGTATTCCTGGCTAGCTTCAAGCTGGCTGTATGGCCAAAGAGGTCATTGAACTGATCTGCCTTCTTTTCCAAGTGCTGGATTTACAGATGTGTGCACCACCATGAGTGACTTTTTTAATTTTTATTTTATAAATAAATGTGTAGCCTATATGTCTGTGTACCATGTGCACATCTGTTGCTTACAGAGGACAGAAGATCTAAATGGATCCACAGCCTGATCACACTGACTCTACACAAGTGTCTGAAATAACCAGTCCAGTCAGGAATTTGAGACCTTATTCTTTACCCACAGTTCTCTACTAGTCAGCAGATAGCCCAGAGAAAGACACGGGAAAGTCTACAGTTAAAACTTTGTACAGTTTCTTTTCTCTCCCTTCCTCTCCTTCCAGCTTACACTGGGTTCAGAATGGTAGATTTTTTGTGTCTGTAATTGCTTTTGTTTCAAACAAACCCTCTTTCAGTTTATGCTTTACACATTACATGGGGATATTTTATTTTTTAGACAAGCTCCCGTTGTACATTCCTGGCTGGCCTTGAACTCACCCCCTGATATTAAAAGCATAGGTCACCATGCCCAGCCCAGCCCCTTTTTTAACCTTTAGTGCAAACTACGACATGGTGTTCCTGTCTGCTTATGACAGTAGTTCTTCTCAGGACAGCCAGTTCCTTTGGTCGTCGGTAACAGCAACAAAAATACTGACATCGTATGAAGTTATAATCTGTTGGCCTATTTGTTTGTTTTGGCTTTGGGGACAGGGTCTTCCGTGTAGTCCTGGCTATCTTGGAACTCACTATGTAGACCAGACCAGGCTGGCCTTGAATTCCCAGAGAGCTGCCTGCCTCTACATTCTTAGGGCTGGTATTAAAGGCATGCACCAACATGCCTGGCTTTTTGATGCTGGCTATTGAACCTACAGTCATTGTACATATTAAAAATGATATGTGGCCACTGAGCTGCAATCTCTGCCTGGAAGTGAAGGGTTGCTTGTTTGGGTTTTTTGTTTGTTTGTTTGTTTGTTTTTTAATGCCATTCCCTTCCTCCTTAAATATTTATTCTGTATGATAATTGAGCAAGGAAAAGAAATACTTTAAGGCGTTTACCTTTTGGAATTTCTTGCAGGTTTTGACAGCTGCTGAACATCATCAGAATTAAGAAGAGAGACTATCCATGTGATGATGTGGCCAACCAGGCATTTGAACCAACTAATCGTTTTCCCTGCCACAGGTTCAAAGAATAATCCAAAACTCTTTCTAATCAAATGCTTTGTGTATTTTCCCTAAAGATCAGAGACAAACAGACACTAGATTGTGACAAGCCAACACTTTCCCCACCTGCTTCTTAAAAAATGGTAACAACAACCCAAACTCTGGATTTAAAGCTGTACCCCTGTGTGCATTCACAGGGCTATTCTTATCCTTAAGATAAAGCTGCATTCTCTTGGAGACAACTCTGGTCCCCGAAACATCCTTCACTGTGTAAATAGGTGATGGTGTCTTTAGGTCATGAAGTTCTACTGTCCCCAATAGTGGGTCTTTGAAAACACTGCTGTTCCCTTCACATGTGATCTCACTGGGTGCCTCTTAGGCACTGAGCACATGGTCTCTTACGTCACAGGGCCACACGTATAAATAAAAAGGACAGGAGGGCTGAAGAGGTGACTCTGGGTAATCAGTGGGTGTTCTGATTCCTAGCATCCATGTAAAAACGCTAGCTAGGCATGTGGCCTGAGCTATATGACCAGTGGCAGAGGTGGGGTGGGGTGAGGGGATTGGAGATAAGGACTCTACAGAGCAAGCTGACCAGTAAGATTTGCTCTGGGTTCAATTGAAAGACCTCACCTCAGTCTATTAGTAATTAAGGAAGATACCCAACATCAACCTTGGGCCTACACACATGTGCGAGCGTGCACCCATGCACATGCCTATGCCTTAACCCAAAAGCCACATTGCAGGTAGGAATACTCTAATGACTATCCAGTATTCCTCACCGTGTTGTAAGGGATGGGGAGATAGCTCGGCTGGTAGAGTTCTTTCCACGCAAGCACAAGGACTTGAGTTCAACCCCTGTAGCACGAATCCTAATTGGTCTTATTAATAAAAACCCAGAGTCAGATATCAGGGTGGAAGCTGAACGATCAGAGAAGCAGAGCAGCCAGCCACTAGTTCTTACTTCTATGAAATCCTCAGCCTGAAAGGGATCTGAGCTCCTGTCTCCTCCTACCTTATATTCCTCTCTCTCTCTCTACTCAGCCACACCACTTCCTGTCTCCACCTCCCAAGTGCGGGGATTAAAGCCATAAGATCCCAAGTACTGGGATTAAAGGTGTGTGTCATCACTGCCTGGCTTTGTTTCTCTTTTAGACCGGCTCAACCTTGTGTAGCCCAGGGTGGCCTTGAACTCACAGAGATCTGTTTGCATCTGCCTCCCAAGTGCTGGAATTAAAGGTGTGTGCCACCACTGCCTGGCCTCTATGGCTAACTAGTAGCTTAGCTCCAAACTCTGATCTTCAAGGTAAGCTTTATTTGTTAGATCATAAATAAAATATCACCACAAACCCCTAGGACCCATGTTTTTTTTAAAAAAAATAGCTGGCATGGTTGTACACACTTGAATCTCAATACTGGGGAGGGAGGGTCAGGAAGAACCCTGGGGCTTGAGCTAGCCTTGCCTACTGGCAAGTACCGGATCCTGGTGAGAGGTCCTGTCTCAAAAAACAAGGTAGATGGTGCCTGTAAAATGGTACCCATGGTTAATGTCTATCACATGCATATACACAAAAGCATGCCATACACTTTTCTATAAAGTGCTCCCTCTTACCTTTCATCAGATCCTTAGAGGAATAATCCAAAAAATTATAATGATTCCACATTAGATTATCCATCAATAATTCTCTCACAAAATCAATGGGACTGTGTTGTAGGAAAAAACAAACAAACAAAAAACGTATTAGCTAAAATAGGCACCAGGGACCTGTGAGACGGCCTATCAGGTAAAGGCCCTTGCCACGCAAGCCTGGCAGCCTCCTGCTGGAAGGAGAGAAGACTCCTGAAAGTTGTCCTCAGTCCTCCACATGTGAAAGTGATGGCCTTCAGGACACCTAGCTCTGTCTTTCTACTATCACTCACTTCTGTAGTGATGGGACTGGATAGGGAGTCCAGATCAATTAGGGTGTTGAGTACAAACTACTTGGTGCTCATTTGGCCTGGTGGCCATCTCTGCCCCCAGGGTGCAGGGTGAAGTACCTCTGTCAGTCTAGGGGGCATTCCTAAGTGTGATCAAGGAAGGGTGACATCTCTTGAATGGAGATGTCAGAATGGGTAGAGCCTGGGTCCCCAGTAGGGCATAAGGTTTTTTTGTTATTGGTTGGTTTTATCTGTATGAGTATTTACCTGCATGCATGTCTCTGCATGCCTGATGCCCAAGGAGGCCAGAAGAGATGTCAGATCCTCTGGAACTGGATTTTCAGGTGCTAGGGGGGAATGGGCCCTGGTCAACAGAAAGCTGAATCAATGTTGGCAAAGAACACAGGATGTCTTAGACACAGCTAGCTGCCTTAAGACCACAGGCTGGAGGGGGGAAGTTGAATTCCCAGAAACTGAAACTTTTAACTCCTTTGAGGTCCTGGCTCCAGCCCCAGACCGGACCTTACCAAATTTGCCGCTGGACAAGGACTCAGAATAGGTTCTGTTGGTCCTTTCATCAGGGCCTCTGAGACAGCCTTGGAGTGGTCTGGCTCCCAACAGTCTAGGTGCTGGGAATCAAACCCAGGTTCTCTGGAAGAGCAGCCAGTGTTCTTAACTACTGAGCCATTTCTAGAACCCTTCATTGTTTTAATGTACCGCAGAACCTCGGCTCAAGCAAAACCACTGTCCACTGCAGTGTAATCCTCACAGTGGGCTTCTCCAGCAGCAGCTTAGGTGCCTTCTGGGAGCTTGTTATCCTCCGACCTGCCTCAGGACTCAGATGTTGTCCGTGGGGCTTAAGGAAATTTCCTACTTGCTGAAGCACTTTTTTTTTTTTTTTAAGCATTTAATTAAAGGCTTGGTTACAGTTTTAGAGGATGAGTCTATGATCATCATGGCAGAAAGCAGACAGGCATGGTGCTGGAGCAGTAGCTGAGAGCTTTGTACCCCAATCTGAAGACAGCAGGCAGAGAGAGACTGGACCTGGCATGGGTCAAAGCTCACCCCCAGTGAACACCTACTCCAACAAGGCCACACCTCCTAATCCTTCTCAAACAGTTCCACTCTCCAGTGACTAAGCATTCAAACATATGAGCCAATGGGGGCCATTCTCTCCCATCACTCATTCAAACCATCACAGGCCATAACAGGGGCACTCAGGGAAACATTCTATTTACCAATTTATCCTAAGAAAGCCAGATGAAGGGGTAAGAGGTACATGGCATGAAGTATGGAAGCATACATTCTTCAGGCCCTCCATTAACATGTGTCTGGTGCCTATTGTCAAGGTCAATACTAGATTCCCCTGACCTGAAGCCACACCCTAGCTCACATGCTCCCTTCCTCCCATTTAATCCTATGTGCAACTAACTAGAGTATAAAAGGTGTATTTTTTTTTTAATAAATGCTTTTGGAAGCCATCCAGATTTAGATCACCCTCAGATCGTGCCCACCCACCTACCACCAACTCCATACATCCTCTTTGGGACCTGAACCGCCACCAAAGCAGGACTTCAGCAAACAAGGGTTAGATTTTAAGTGCCTCAAAAAATGAAAACAAAGTGAAATTTAAAAATACAGATTAACTATAGACCCAAAGACAAATAGGTTGGAAATGACTAAAATATTAACCAAAAGAGGTTAATCCCAATGGCAATTAAAAAAACAAAAACAAACAAAAACCACTACCACAATTTGAAGCAAACTTGATTTTTCATTGGGATGCACCCAAGAGCTGGCCAGCAGCTGCCTCCTAAATCAGGTTAAAGAGAGCAGCCCCAAATTTATCTCTTGGGCCCCTTTAAAGAGTAAACTCACAGGTAGTTTTACAGAAGGGAGACAATGGAGCATAAGGAAATTAAAAAAAAAAAACTATATAAAAAATGTGATCACCATGTGATTAGGGAGGGGTCAGAGAGGGTCTAGGAGGATGAGAGTATTCTCAAAAACAAACCAAGGTCATGGGTTGGGGAAGGTCACATTCCAGGAAACAGAGCAACTCAACTCTCACAGTAAATAGAAAGTTATTTTTAAAAATACAGCATAATGGCTCCTGTCTAAAAACGGAGTAAGGCAGGTTCCTCAGAGGAAGGTCATAAGTAACTAAGACAGACAGTAAAATAGTGTGTAACAATTATAAACAATTACACACCCAGTACATATGAAGCAAAGTAATGATAGAACCCAAGAGAGAATTCTGTGTTAACAATTGGACTATCAATACCTCTTTACCTAAGAATGGGTAAAAATAGCAGACATACATAGAAACAGGGGACATGAACACAGTGAATGAAGAGATCTAAAAAACATGGACTAGCCAAAGGAGCAAACATTATTTTAAAATGCATATGACACTTTTTCCAGGGCAAAACATGTTAGATGGCAAATCAAGTACCAGTAGATTTTAAAAGAAAATATTATACATCATCTCAGACCACAACAGGGTAAGAAGTAATTTGAAGTAAAACTAAAAAATTTACACACATGTGGAAATTAAACAGTACAAGCAATTAAATTAGGAAATGCTTAGAAATGAAGGAAAAGAAAACACAACCCAAAATTTAAGGGCTGCTGCAAAAGCCATATCAAAGGAGAAACACGTAGCCATAAACACATGAAACAGAAATCTGAATCTACAATATAACTTTACAACTTTAGGTATTTGAAAGAAAAAAGAACAATGGATCTCTTTGAGTTCCAGGACAGCCTGGTCAACAAGCTGAGTTCCAGGTCAGCCAAGGCTGTTAAACACAGAAACCCTGTCTCAAATTAAAAAAAAAGTGGAGCTGGAGAGATGGCTCAGAGGTTAAGAGCACTGAGGGCTCTACCACATGGTGGCTCACAACCATCTATAATGAGATCTGGTGTCCTCTTCTGGCCTGCAGGGACACATGCAGGCAGAATCCTGTATACATAATAAATAAATCTTTAAAAAAAAAAAAAAAAAGAGGAAGAGGAAACAATGAAACTACAAGCTAGTCATAAAGAATAAAGTTGAGAAAAATGAGCTAGAAAAACAAAACGCAATAAAGCAAGACTTATTCTTTGAAAATATCACCATTTTACCCATTTTCAAAGACTAAATGAATTTTAAAAAGTTCTGTGAACAACTGTATGCCAACAAATAGGAGAACATTGAGAGGGATACAGAATCTGCCAAGACTACATCACAAAGAAACAACACCAGAATAGACCTAGATATAATAAGCAGGTTGAAATCAGTATTTAAGAAGCCACCAAACACATAACAACTGTGGTCATACATATTTTATTGGTGATTCTACCAAATATTTATAGCAAAATTGAAGAAAATTGTGTTGTTTACAATTTAAACATACAAATAAGCTGAAGAGGAGAAAACATGTCCTACCTAATTCTATGAGGTTAGCCTTATTCTGACACAAAATTGAGACAATCACATTATTAAAAAACAAAACAAAAACAAACTACAGATCAATGCCTAATATTACTAGGAGAGGAATGTAGAATTTCTCAATGAAATACTAGCATATCTAATTCAGCAGCACATTAGATGACTTTGTACCACAACTAAGTGGGACTTATTTCTGGAAAGCAAAGATGGTTCAATATATACAAATCAATCACTACACTGGGGTGGTGGTGATGTATTCTTTTAATCCCAACACTCAGGAGGCAGAGGCAGGTAGATCTTTGTGAGTTTGAATGAGTTCCAGGACAGGCTCCAAAGCTACACAAAGAAACCTTGCCTTGAAAAAAAATTACTAAAGCCACTTGATTGATCTAGAAGACAATTTACTAAGATTCAGTTTTCATAATGAATACATTAGAAATGACAAAAAACCAAAACGAAAACAAAAAAACCTAGGAATAGAATCAAACTATTTCAGTCCGAAAATCCACTTGTGAAAAGTCCATCACACTCAATGGTGAAAAACCTGAAAGCTTCTAATGTAAGTGCAAAAAGTCTTGCTCTTACAATTTCTATTTAACATAAAAAATTCTAGCTTGGACTTAGGCAAGTGTGATGGTTAGTCTTGGTTTTCAACTTGACATAACTGGAAAGAGAGAGCCTCAATTGTGGAATTTTCTACATCTGATGTTTTATGGACATGTTTGTGAAGCATTTTATTGACGGCTAACTGCTGTGGGGAGAGCCCCTCCCACTGCGGGCTGTTCCATACCTGGACAGGTGGCCTGAGTTGTAAGGAAGGTAGCCAAGCAATCCGGGGGAAACAAGCTAGGAATTTCCCCCATGGTCTCTGCATACTCAAGGTTCTTGACTCCAGGTTCCTGCCTTAAGTTCCTCCCTTGACTTTCCTCAGTATCTTACAAACCCTTCCTTCCCCAACTTGTTTGGTTAGTATTTTATCGCAGCAACCAAGAAACAAGACAGGACATCAAGGAACATTAAATTCAAATTTAAAAAGCCTCTGCTTTCAGGTTATACAATTTTATATGTCCCTGAAGATTCCAGACATGCACACACAACACTCTCAGGACCTAATTAAATTAGCAAAGTAGCAGGATATAGGGTCACAAATAAAACCAGTTGAATTTTTATATCCTAACAAGGAACCATATCCAGTACTACCAGGTAGGCCCTGCTCCTTTTCACCTCATAGGTCCCCCAAATCTCAGTTCTCTGCTTCTGTTAGACCCTGCTCTGCCCCATCCCATAGACTTCCTGGGTTCTCCAGAATCTCACTTCCCTGAGTTGCCAGGTAGCCCTGCTTCTTCTCTATCCCATAGGCTTTCTGACTTTACCTCTAGCTTCCCCAGGATCTCCCAACCCCAGTGATCGACAAGCGTTGATTCCAAATATGGAGAGAGCCACACCAGAAAGTGGTGGTGAAGAGGACCACCAAGAAGTGAGCTGGCCCTTGAATAATGACTCAGTGAAGACAGTAGTGGATTCTCAAAAGTAGCAAGTGCTTTTGACCCCAGCACCGGGGAGGCGGTGACAAGTGAATCTCAGGCTACTTAAGGAGAGACCCTTTCTTTAAATAAGTAAACCAACCGACCAAAAATCATGAATTTTATTACTATTATTATTTATTATTACTATTATTGTATCCGACAACATGGGCTGCTTAAATGAGGAAGCCCTGGGTTAATTTCTATCATCATCCAAAACCAGAACATAAGAAACCAAAATAAAAAAAAAGCAAAAACCTAAGAAATTACATAGGTGTACTAAGTAATGTAAGCCAGGTCACTTCACAATCTTTAGGACAAACATTAAGACGAAAGGCGAATGCATTACAATCGCATTGAAGGCGATTTCTGGAGTTTTTAGTTTGGAGTTAGGAAACCTGTTCACTGCCTTCTAAAAGCTTTGTATTTGTCTTGTATTTCTATTATGGACAGTATGCCAACGAATGCGTCCTTCATCAGAAGGAACAAAACAAAAGACAAAAGAGAAAAGGGAATGGAAAGAAGACGTGGAGACGGTGCCTGCCCTTGCCCGGGGTTGCACCGCCTGCGTCCCCCAGCCCAGCCCAGCTGGGGAACCTTCGGGGCGGGGGGAGGGGGAGACCCGGAGGCACGAGAAGGCACTTCCGGCGCGGGCGGGCGAGACTTCCCGGCTGGTCTTGAGTCCGGCCGCCATTGCCGAGGCCGTGTGGCCGAGCAGGCGTTTCCTGTGGGCGTTCCTCCTCTTCACTCCAGGACACCTCGCCGGAGGCCGAGGAGCTGGCGGGCGCCTCGGTACGGGCTGCAGGGTGCGGCGGGCGGGCGGGCGAGCGGGAGCCTTGGTGAGGGCGGGCGCCTTGGCGCGGCCTGGAGGCCGGGCGTACCGTGGGCTTTTCCTGCCCTCCGCCTCGGTGGCCGGTTTGTTCTTTCCCCTTCTCTTGTCGCTCGCGGTCTGGAACGGGTCTGTCCGGTCTCGAATTTGCTATAGGGCTACTGTGCGAAGTCCCCCTGGCTCGGTGACCCACAGCAGAAGCCACACCCCCGACGTGGACCACGCACAGGGTTAGCCTTGTCCAGGGGAGCCTTTCGGATGGTAGCAACCGAGCTCGGTGTTTCCAAGTAAGGGCCAACGCTTTGGCCCTTGGCTGTGGAGTGTCAGCTGGTACCACTCAAGCGTGCCCTCACATTTAAACTGAAGGGCGCTCAGTGCCCAACAGCTCTACCCCCAGGTGAAAAGATCGTGCTTGTCTAGAATGTGAGGAACTCTGAGAGCAGTTGAAGTTAATTATTCTGAGGACCCTAATGGTGCGCAGGTGATATGCAACTCTGCAGCATCAAGAGCGGCCTCTTCTGTAGACTGTGGACGTCCTAAGTTAGGCTGGGGTTGCGGCTCAGCGGTGAGCCCTTGCTTAGCAAGAGTGAGGCCTTGGGTTGCATCCCAGCCCTAAGGAACAAAAAGTATCAGTCGTTACAAAATTACCCCACTAATTAACGCAAATTGTTAATAGAATCGGAAAGTATGTAGAAACGTGGGAGTTCTTCGTGGTTTCTGTTCAGTTTTTCTTTAAACACAAAAACCAGTCAAAAGTTTGTAACCTTAAAAAAATGAAATAGAGCCTGTCTGTGGTGGCCCACGCCTTTGATCCCAGCACTGTGGAGGCAAAGGCAGGCAGATCTCTGTAAGTTCAAGGCCAGCCTGGTCTGCAGAGTGAGATCCAGGACAGGTTCCAAAGCTACAGAGAAGCCCTGTCTCAAAAAACCAAACCAAAAGCTCATAAAGAAAAATGGTATGTAGTATGTATGTAGACTAGTAGAACCAATGTCCTGGTTTGCTTTCTGTTGCTGTGTTCAAAAAGTAATTTGAGGAAAGGGTTCATTTCATCTTACAGATTATAGGCCATTGCAGAGGGAATTGAGGGCAGGAACGCAACAGAACACGGAGTAGAGCTGCCTACTGGCTTGCTCCCAGACTCACAGTTCAGCTCCCTTTGTTGTTGTTTGTTTTGTTTTTTGAGACAGTTTCTCTGTGTAGTTTTGGTGCCTGCCCTGGATCTCACTCTGTAGAGCAGGCTGGCCTCGAACTCACAGAGATCTGCTTGGCTCTGCCTCCGGAATGTTATGATTAAAAGCGTGTGCCACTGCAGCCCAGCCCAGCTCCCTTTTCTTATACAGCAAAGGCTTACATGTCTAGGGATAGTACCTCCTGTATCAATTAGAAATCAAGAAAATGACCCACAGACACCCACAACCCATCAGAGACAGTTCTTCAGTTGAGGCTCCTTTCCCAGTTAGCTTACATGTGTTCCGGGTTCATTTTTGGGGGGTGGGGGTGGGGGTTTCAAGACTGGGTTTCTCAGTGTAGCTTTGGAGCTTGTCCTGGAACTCACTCTGTAGGCCAGGCTACCCTCAAACTCACAGAGATCTGCCTGCCTCTTGAGTGCTGGGATTAAAGGTGTGTGCCCGGCTCTGTGTTGAATTTTTAATATCAAAATATATTTTAAAAAGACTATCAATAAGGCTGGGCGGGGTGGCGCTCACCTATAATGCCAGCACTCAGGAAGCAGGTTCAGGTGGATCTCTTTGAATTTGAGGCCATCCTGGTCTACATAGTGAGTTCCAGGACAGCCAGAGCTATGTAGAGAGATCTTGTCTTTAAAAAAAAAAAAAAAGTATTAGGTCTTAGGAAGAAAGTGTATGGGAGTAGATGTGTGATAGATATCTTACAGTACCACTGCATTGAAGAATACTGTGTAGTCAGCTGACCAACAGCACCAGTGGTTAGAGCTCATACTGTAGTGAGTTATTTTTACAGTTAGTCTTAGGAGTGCTGAATCTAGACTGAAGCCTGGACACATTGTTAGCAAAGGTTTCAGGAATCAGACCTTTAAGAGTTCATTTTCCTCAAGAAAGTATATGGAGTTGGGTTGGTGGGGAGGATCTGGGAGGAGTTGAGGGAAAGCAAATTGTGATCAGAATGTATTATATGAAAATTATTTTTTTCCAGTTAAAAAGTCTGTAAGAATGTTAACAAAATTTAAAAAGATGGAGTTACTCTCAGTGTTTTCCTCCGTTGTACAATGAAGAGATTGGGCCCATGTCCTCTATGCCATTTTGGTCCTGTATTGATTGCTAATTTCTCATTGTGGTACTACTTGATAAAACACTGAATTGCAATTCATGATAAAGCGTTTTATAAAACTTTTCTGGGGCTGGAGAGCTGGCTCAGTTGTGGTTGATTTATTGTGTACCCCAATAAACTTATCTGGGGGTCAGAACAGAACAACCACTATATTAGACATAAAGATTAGGCAGTGGTTGCACATGCCTTTAATCCTAACATTTGGAGGCAGAGATCCATCCAGATCTGTGAGTTCAGGGCCATACTGGAAACAGCCAGGCATGGTAGCACATGCCTTTAATCCCAGGAAGTAATGTCAGGAAGCAGAAAGGTATATAAGGCATGAGGACCAGGAACTAGAAACTTTTTAAGCTTCTAGGCTGTTGAGTAACAGTTCAGCTGAGATCTGTTCCTATGAGGACTCAGAGACTTCCAGTTTGAGGAAACAAGATCAGCTGAGAAGTTGGCAAGGTGAGGTTGGATGTGGCTTGTTCTGTTTCTTTGATCTTTCAGCATTCACCCCAATACCTGGCTCCAAGATTTTTTATTAATAAGACCGTCTAGCGATTTGTGTTACACTCAGTGGTTAGGAAAACTTGTTCTTGCAGAGAACCTGGATTCGATTCTCATTACCCACATTGTAGCTCACAACTGTCTGTACTTGTAGGGGGCTCCATGGGCTCTTCTGACATCTGTGGGTACCAGGCACACATGTGCACAGACATAAATGTGACCAAAGTACTCAAATACATAAATTTTTTAAAAAGTAAAACTTTTCTGTATTATCCATAAATTTTCCTTAGTGACATTACATGTCTGTTCATAAGTGATTAGTTTTTAATATTGCTTGCTAACATGTTTGCATATTTGCTAGGCTCCCCTCCCCGCTTTATTCTTTTGCATTGCTAATGATTGAATCAAGCCTATGGCCTTACACATGCTAGGCAAGTGCCGTTCCCCCATTAGAGACTCTTAAAAATATTCTTGACCGCTATGAGGTGGTGGTGCACGCCTTTAATTTTAGGAGGCAGAGGACAGCGTGCTCTATAGAGTGAGTTCCAGGACAGCCAGGGCTACACAAAGAAATCCTGTCTTTGTCGGGAGGGAGGAGTGTGTGCTTATCTTATCTAGAGCTGGAGACTGGAGGAGTGCCCTTGGTTTGTGCAGTTGATAGCTGGATTACAAAGCTTGAGTGCACTGGCGTTTCTGTACTAGATTGATCTGGCTATCCTAGGACATCTTCTTTTGTCAGGTTCTGGTAATGCCTGCTGTTGAATAGGGCATTTAATGTTAGTGCTAAGTTTCCTCAGCTGTGTTTTGGAGTTGTTGATTTTTTTTTTTTTTTTTATTTTTGAGACAGGGTCTGTGTATGTCCGGCCTGGAACACAATATGTAGCTGAGGGGGACTATGTCTGATCCTCCTTCCTTCCAGCTCTTGATTCTTGAAACACGGGTCTTCCCTAGTTTTAAAGTCTGAGTTTTAAGATTGGGAAGTTTCTAGTCTCCACAGGACAGCATTATGACTGATGAAATACTTTCTGAGCACAAGCTGCCAGGGAAATGAAAGGGTAGGGGAAGTGAACAAATGGATGATGGCTTGTCCTGGCTCTGCAAGAGCTGTGGCCTGGTGTGGAGTCAAGCTGAGATGACAGGTGTGACGGGTATGTGGGAAATATGCATCTGACTGGGATCGAAGGGCCATGGGAGAAGGTGGGGAATGTGTTGTCTGAAGAGTCGGGAATTCCATGTGATTCGCACTTGAGAATAGAGAGGACTTAGCCAAAGGAAGGTCGTGTGCGTGCCATGTTCAGATTTGTACCGAACGTGTCTAGGAGGCTGAAGGAATTGGGAGCAAGCAGGGCACATTGACTGGTCTTTTGAGTCTGGGAGGTGACTTAGAGATGTGTTGCAGGTGGGTGAGAAGAAGGGGGGGTGGGTTGCAGAATGGAGGTGGTGTTGGGGGAAGGGCTGGTGGATGTGCTGTAGCTCACCAGGTGTGTGCATTGGCAGTGGCTGGCTGTGTGGCCAGATAGTGCTTTCCTTTTCACCTTGGGAGAAGGGGCTAGAACAGTCACTGCCAAGAGCATTTTCTGTTCTTGGTCCTCTTGATGGTAGTGCTCAAGGCTGGATGCCATTGATGGCTGAGATGAACAGAATATCTTTTTTTTCCCCATCACTCCAGCAACCTGAATGCTTGTCAGAAATGTGGGTTAATATTTCCTGAAATTACATAAGCTGAATTTAGAGGGTGAAGTTAAGAAGAGCCTAATTCTGCAGATGTTAATAGTTCAAGATCGCTGTATGAAATTAGCTGATAGTATCCCAGTTGGTATCTTCCACAGGCTTGGGATCTGGTTCTGTAAAACAAGTGTCCAGTTGTGCTGGATTTGATCCGATATTGTTGGAGGAGTTCTCACTATGAAAGACAGGCGCAGTTCAACTTCTCTGTTTATCTTAGTATAGTATAGGCTGTTTTCTGTGACATAGTCAAAAAGCATGTAGCTTTTTAGCTGGAAAAGCTGCAGTTGTGTTTTCTTTTTAGCTCTGAAAGCATTTGTTGAGGATTTAAAGATATTATTCTGGTAGAATTTATTTACATATGCAATTTGTCTGTTATATCTCTCAATTTTTCAGCCAGGCAGGGTGTCATATGCTTGTAAGCCTACCACTCAGAAGGATGAGGCACAAGGATTGCTGTGAGTTTGATCCTCAAAGACCAAACAAACAAACAAAAAAACCAATTTTGTTTTGTTTTTCAAGACAAGCAGGTCAAGTGTCTTTGGTATAGTTTCCACACCCAACTCTATGGTACTGTACACATCTGCAGTAGAATTGAGAATTCTATCACATGCTCTAAAGAACTTCTAAAAGTAGGAAGTTATTGGAGTATAATGGAATCTGTGGGGCGGGCAGGTATGGTAGTCAGTCTTTGCCCTTGGCCAGGAGAGTTGCTGGAAAAGAAGCCTCCTTCCTGGCTGTTGACTATTGCCACTTGAAGCCACATGAGATTATTAAGACAGCTTTTGTTTTTTCCTGTGACGTCATCTAATTTTATTGAACATTAGGCACTGTAGTTAATGGGTTTTTTTCCTACATGTTTTCTTTGGTTTGTAAGTTAAGGATCATTTTAGAGATTTTTCTCTAGTACTAAATTATTTGTTCTGTTACAATCTTTTTAGTCCTAAAAGCATTTTCTAAAAGACAATGTTAACTGCTTGCTGGCCACCCAGTCAGGAATTAATGCTTTGTTAAAGAAAAGCATCTGTCCCAGTTGTCACCTTTTTTAAAGCTTTTGATCAAAAAGCAAATGAGGGTACCACTGATGCAAGTATCAGAAAACAGTCATGGCCCCTCAAGGCCTGACATGTTCCTTTCTTTAGTTCCAGCACTTAACTTGGAAGCCAGGAGGAGGAAGATTCCTGTGAGGCCAAGGCCATCCTGGTCTACATAGAGAGTTCAGGGCAGTCAGGGATTTAGTGAGACACTGTCTGAAAAAAACCAAACCAACAATACCAATAATAATATCTTAAAAATAGGACTTATCAGATTAAAGATGTTATTAAATTGTTGTGTGCACTGTTGCTGACATGAGGGCTATCCTGTTAGTTTTAAATGTTTCAATCTGTGCTCCTCACTGAGGACATGGAAGGAACATGGTTGCCCCCATCACCTCTGTTACACATGCTCAGGGGTGACTGACTGGTACCTTTGGTAAATGGTGGAATCTCGTTTAGAGACCCGGTCTCAGAGTGTTCCCTAGGCTAGCCTCAGAACTCACTCTTAGGTTCAAGTGATCTCTTGTGTTCCTTAGACTAGCCTCAGAACTCACTCTTAGGTTCAAGTTATCTCTTGCCCTTAGCCTCCTGAATAGCCAGGACTGCAGGCAAATACCACTACACTTGACAGTGAGAAAAGATTTTTCAGTGTGACTGAGCTTACTGTGTGTAATAGTCACAAAATCTGTTTTACCAGTTGCTGGTAACATGCCCAAGTGGGTAATGAAGTATGGTGAGAAATAATAGTGAAGAAAATCCTGAAAAACTGGAGTTCAGAATAGACATAAAATTCAGTAAATACTAGATGGAACATCATGCATTAAGTGAAGAAGGGGCTTGTATAGTCAGAGTGGAAACAGCTGACTTAGGGGTTCCTCTGTCCTTCTGCCAGGTAGATTAAAGATGCAGATTTAATGTGGGTAAAGGTGGAGCTCAGAGTTGAGCATTTACCAGCATGTGCAAGGCCCTGTGTTCAACTTGCAACAACCCCTCAAACTAAGCCAAAATGTGGATTGGGGAAATCTCACACAGCCCTACCCTAGATGAAGAGTTCCAGGCAGTTTTCCCCAGGGATGAACCCCCTAATTGGTTATCCAATATGAAGTGACTGTCCCTAAAAATATGCATACAAGATACACTAAATGGACTTAGCAGGTTGCACTTACACATTTATTTGTGTGGAGGAGGTAATAATTAAAGAAAAAGCCACGAGTTTGATACGGGGTGGGACAACACCGGGGGAGTGGAAATATAGTGCATATCTATGAAATTAAAAAAAATTTTAATGTAAAACAGCAAACCAAAGGACACAAGTGTTTAAAAAGAATAAAACAATCAAAATTAGAAAAAAACATTCTTAATGGTTAAAAAATAATGGAGTAAGAAAGCATAACTTAAGCCAAGTGTGTTGATTTGTGTTTGTAATTCTAGCATGTGGGAGGTCTAGGCAGGCAGGTCAAGATCCTGAGGCCTGGTGGTACCCACCTTTAATCCCAGCACTTGGAAGGCAGAGGCAGGCAGATCTCTTGAGTTGAAGGCCAGCCTGGTCTACACAGAGAAACCTTGTCTCGAAAAACCAAAAAGAAAAGAAAGAAAACAGGCTGGAGAGATGACTCAAAGGTTAAGAGCACTGGCTGCTCTTCCAGAGGTCCCAAGTTCAATTCCCAGCAACCATGTGGTGGCTCACAACCATCTGTAATGAGATCTGGTGCCCTCTTCTGGCCTGAAGGGATACATGCAGGCAGAACACTATACATAAAAAATAAATAAATCTTTTTAAAAAAGAAAACAGAAAAGCACAATAAAGCCGGTGTGGTGGTTTATTCCTGTTATTCCAGTACTCATGAGGTTGAGGTGGGAGGATTGTCCCGAGTTTTCAGGTGGCTAGCCAGTGCTACCTAGCAACACCCTGCTTTTAAAAAAAAAGGGGGGGGGGGGAAGTAAACAAACTCAAAGAAGAAAGGAAAACATTAAGTATCAGTAGTGAGATACTAGTTACCACCTATGTATAGCGAGGAGTTTTAATTTTACTCAGTTTTGAGGAGTTGGGGAATTCTTTCTCATCTATACTCTTGGCATATTTTTTAATTTAACCAAGTACTTTGAATCAAGTAATCTACTGGAAATATTCTCTACAGAAACACTTTAAAAAAAAAAAAAGATTTATTTATTATGTGTACAGTGTTCTGTCTGCATGCGTCCCTGCAGGTCAGAAGAGGGCACCAGATCTCATTATAGATGGTTGTGAGCCACCACGTGGTTGCTGGGAATTGAACTTGGGACCTCTGGAAGAACAGCCAGTGCTCTTAACCTCTGAGCCATCTCTCCAGTCCCTGGTAACACTCTTATATACAAAGACTAGAAGGGAATTCTCTACTTACTCTCTATGTAAAACTGTCCTAGATGGGTTCTTAAAGCAGTTAGACACAAATAGGTTTAGTATGAGCCATGTGTGTAAAACACTGTGTACTTGTATATGTCTGGAACATTGCCTCAGTAACACTAACTACAGGGGGAAAAAACAGCTTAAAATTGTAACCTCCATAATGTCTCCTGTCTTATCACTGCTGGGACTCTCTGAAGAGCAAGTGCTGTAGGATCTTACTCAGAAGCCTTTCTGACAGCTTCTCTGTTTTTATTCTTAGGATGGATAAAATATTACAAAAAGTGGTAGAAAGTCAAGCCAGGTAAAACAACCTTTCCATAGCTAGACTTAATAAGTTCCTAGAAAGGATCTAAAGTTTCTTCCTAGGTTTAAGATACCTGTCATCATCACCTTTGTGTGTTCACAGCTTGTAGATTCAGGATTTTAGGGTCTAAGTACAAAGCTACAGAAAGTTCATTCTTGAGAAACTTAGAGTCCTAAACCTGGGCTAGAGGAAGTCAGTCAGTCAGTTGGTTTCTCTGAAAATGCAGTTTCTTCACCTAGAGATGAAATGGTCCTAACACCATCACCACTCAAGTATTAAGTGAGATGATCTACAGAAAAGAAAGCTGAGTGCTGTGACTCAGGTCAGAACCAGTCTTCCTTGGCACGCCTTGTTTACTGCCGTAGCGGCTGCTGCCTGGACTTGACACTGCAGTGAGGGTCACCCAGCAGTGTCTGCTGCAGTAACCCCTCTCTCTCTCTCTGTTGCAGCAGGGCGGAAAGCCTTTAAAGCACAGCCATTTGCCTTGACAGAAGATGGAAGTGTTTCAGGAGCTGCACAAACCATCAGTAAGCCTGGAGTGTGACCACTGTGGTTTCAGAGGCGCTGATTATGAGACTGTGCAGATCCACATGGGTTCCATTCATCCTGAGTTCTGTGATGATATGGATGCTGGAGGACTAGGCAAGATGATATTCTATCAGAAGAGTGCAAAGCTCTTTCACTGCCATAAGTGCTTTTTTACTAGCAAGATGTACTCCAATGTGTACTATCACATCACAGCCAAACACGCAGCCTCAGAGACATGGCTTGACAAGCCAAAGGACCAGGTGAGCAAGGAGACGGAGTCTGTGAAAAGCCCTTCCCTTCCTGAACATCAGAGCACAGCCCCTGACTCAGCACAAGTGAGGCCCACTCCGACCCTCCCCACAGAAACACAGAAAACTGGTCCGAGTTTGTCTCCAGAATCACAGAAATCTGGTCCTCCTGCTCTGGAGCCTCAGGACTCTGGCCCTGTTGTTTCTCCTGAACTACAGGCCCCTTGTCTTCCTGCTGAGGCCTCAAAAACTGCTCCTGTTTCTTCCCCTGAATGTCTAGACCCAGCCAGCGTGGTTTCTGAGGTACAGAAACCTGCCCCTGCTTCCCCTGAGTCTGTCAAGTCTGCTCTTGTTAGCTCCAAACCCCAGAAGCACTCTCCCTTTGCAGACACAGGGGCTCCCCCTTCTGCCTTGTCTCCAGAGTCACCAGTTCTGGCCACATCCCCTGAGCCTTGGGGACCATCCCTAACTGCATCTCCAGAGTCTCGGAAGCCAGCACGGACTGCCTCCCCTGAGCCAAGGAAGCCATCCCCATCAGAGTCTCCTGAACTTTGGAAACCATTCCCTGCCCTCACTTCAGAGCCACGGAGACCAACCCCAGCAGTATCACCAGGTTCCTGGAAACCAGGGCCACCTGGTTCTCCTCGGCCTTGGAAATCCAGTCCTTCAGCAACATCAGGACCTTGGAAATCATCTAAACCTGCTCCATCTATGTCGCCTGGACCTTGGAAGCCAATACCATCTGTATCACCTGGGCCGTGGAAGCCAGCTCCTTCTGTGTCCACTGCATCTTGGAAGTCTTCAGTCTCATCCGGTTCCTGGAAAACGCCCCCCACATCTCCAGAGTCATGGAAGTCTGGTCCCCCTGAGCTCCGGAAGACAGCCCTGGCTTTGTCACCTGAACACTGGAAGGCTGTGCCCCCGGTGTCTCCTGAGCTGCGCAGACCAGGCCCACCACTCTCCCCTGAGATCCGAAGTCCAGCAGGATCTCCGGAGCTCAGGAAGCCTTCAGGGTCACCAGACCTTTGGAAGCTTTCTCCTGACCAGCGGAAAAGTTCTCCTGCTTCACTTGATTTCTCTGAGTCCCAGAAAAGTTCTCGTGCTTCTCCTGACCTCTGGAAGTCCTCCTTCATTACAGAGTCTCAGAAGCCTAGCATCTTCCCTGAGACACGGAAACATGCTTCTTCTGGCTCGGCTGAGCCCCCAAAGGTGGCCTCAGATATATGGAAGCCTGTCCTCTCTATTGATGCTGAGCCTAGGAAGTCCACACTGTTTCCCGAGCCCACCAAAACAGTCCTTCCTGCTTCTCCTGAGCCACGGAAACGTGCACTTTTCCCGGAGTCCCGGAAGCATGTACTTTTCCCTGAGCTTCCCAAATCTGCTGTGTTCTCCGATGCTCAGAAGGCCACTGAGCTTAGTGATGAGCTACAGCTGGAAGCTGTAGATGATGCAAAATGTGATAGTCTGGTTCAGGAAGGGCTTCTGTCTACGCCTAAGAAACTGTTAGAGGATGCTTTATTTCCTCCTTCCAAGAAGCTCAAGAGAGACAGCCAAGAGAACTCAGATGCTGAGCTCAGTAGCAGTGAGTACATGAGAACAGATTTAGACAACATAGACATCAAGGGCCAGGAGTCGAGCAGCGACCAAGAACAGGTGGATGTAGAATCTATTGATTTTGGCAAAGAGAACAAAATGGAGATGAGTAGTCCAGAGCAGTCCAAAAATGTGCTTCAGTTCACTGAAGAGAAGGAGGCATTCATTTCTGAGGAGGAGATCGCAAAATACATGAAGCGTGGAAAAGGGAAATACTATTGCAAAATCTGTTGCTGTCGTGCCATGAAGAAGGGTGCTGTCTTGCACCACTTAGTTAATAAGCACAATGTCCATAGCCCGTACAAGTGCACAATTTGTGGGAAAGCATTTCTTTTGGAGTCGCTCCTTAAAAATCATGTAGCAGCCCATGGACAAAGTTTACTTAAATGTCCACGCTGTAATTTTGAATCAAATTTCCCAAGAGGCTTTAAGAAACATTTAACTCATTGTCAAAGCCGGCACAATGAAGAGGCAAATAAGAAGCTGATGGAAGCTCTTGAGTCGCCATTGGAAGAGCCACAGATGTGATTTCAGACAATACTTGCTCTGCAGTGTTTGCCAAACTTGTAGCGTGATGAGTAGCCTAGGGGACTGTGTATGTGTGGTGTGTCCTGGTGGTCTGAGTAGTGTTGCAAAGAATAAGCACTTGGTTATTGCTTTTTTCTATAGGATCTCGTTTATGTGGCTGGCTGTTTTATAAGTCAATACATTTCTGTTACATATTCCAGATGGATATAACTCATTATCCTTAAGCTTATTTTAGTCATAAGGAGTGGGGGAAGATAGGTAGGTTCATTTAGTAAACAAGCAAGTTTAAACCTAATTAAAACCTTCCTCCCCCTTTCTGTGTGTGTGTGTGTGTAATTGATCTTAGATCATAACAGTTTAGGTAGAGGGCTCTGCTAGAGCACTTGCCTAGCATGTTTTCCATACTGGCTGTCCCAGGGCTCAATCCCAGTATCTTTTAAAAAAAAAAAAAAAAAAAAAAAAAAAAAAGGATTGTTTGAAAATTGAGCATGAAAAGGAAATCTGAGAAAAATTTTGTTAACCTTAAATGTCCTTTTAAGTCATGTTTTATATTCTTTTTCATGTAAAATGAGTTTAAGAACCTTTAATACTTTTCTCGATGTTCATTAACTTTTATGTTGTAGGGAGCTGGAGTCTTAGGGGTCGCTGGTTTTCTGCTGACAGGACATTTGAGTAGGTATTTAAAGCAGTTTTGATATTTTCTGCAAAGACCGAGAGGGCCATGTGATTCAGGTCTCACTTGCTTATCTGTAGTTATTTCCAATGGAGTCTTCCCCTCACTTCCCTGCCAGCTCACATTAACAGATGATCCTTAATTGCCAAACTGTGATAGAGTTTGTACCGCCTACCCTGGGCCTCCCATGCTCCCTGCTGGGACTCAAGACCAGGGTAACAGTAGGAGCCGAAAGTCTTCCAGATTCCCAGTTAAAAATGAATGAATGGAGCTAGTGAGGCAGTACACACTGGCCTGTTACCTGAGAGGCTGGGTAGAGGGTCGCTTGAGCCCAGCCTGCAGTGTAGTGAAGCGTCTCAAAAAGCATTCCTGTAGAAACATTGTGATTTTGTTTCACAGTTTTGTCATTGTAAATACCTTGTTTCTCTTCATGAATCATTATTCTAACACATTTTGTTAAATGTGTATCAACCAAATTAAAAAGGCTTTCATGTTAATATCTTCATATGTGCTTCCCTTTAATAATTGCGGTATAGTCAGACTTGTGATTGTCACAGATATCTGAGGAAGATAGTTTAGGAAAGGCTTATTTTGCCTCATAGGTTGGGAGGTTTCAATGGCTTATAGGCCCAGGGCGAGGAGGAAGGGTGTGGCAGAGGAATACTGCTCACCTCACAGCATCCAGGAGAAAAAGAGGAATGAGGGGTTGGGGATTTAGCTCAGTGGTAGGCGAAAAGCCCTGGGTTCGGTCCTCAGCTTGGGGGGGGGGGTGCTATAAAAGGGGCTGGAGAGATGGCTCAGAGGTTAAGAGCACTGACTGTTCTTCCAGAGGTCCTGAGTTCAATTTCCAGCACCCACATGGTGGCTCACAACCATCTGTAATGAGATCTGCCTCCCTCTTCTGTGTACATAATAAATAAATTGTTTAAAAAAAAAAAGAAAGAAAGAAAGAAAAGAGGAATGGGGGAGGGCCTGGGCCTAGGTACATCCCCAGTGATGTGCCTTCCTCCAAGTGTGCCACCACTTCCCAATAGTATATTCAGTTTTTAATCTGCTAGTGGTTGAAACCATTGGCCAGAGTGGAGCCTCCATGACCCACTCCTGAAAATGCCCTCTCAAGTACACCAGGTGTGCCATGAGACTGATGGCCAAAAAAGGCTGTGGTGCCAGACCCTCTTAACCAGGGCAGGGTGCCTAGGACCTACATGGACGGGACAGCCTCGTGCTGCTGGAGTCACTGCATTATTTGTGAAAACACGGCTTACTGGGGAGATTCTGGTGAGTTCACACAGGTAATCATGGCCATGTTCCGGGGTTGATGGGCATATTCAAGAACTAGGGAAGAAGTGCTGTTTGTTTTTTGAGACAGGGTTTCTTTGTGTAGCTTTGGAGCCTGTTCTGGAACTTGATCTGTAGACCAGGCTGGCCTCGAACTCACAGAGATCTGCCTGGCTCTGTGCTGGGATTAAAGGCATGTGTCATCACTGCCCGGCAACTCTTGGGTTATTGTGTACTGCAAATGGAGTCATGGAGCAGTGGTGGCCTTCAGTCCCAGCACTCAGGTGGCAGAGGCAGGCAGATTTCTGTGAGTTCGAGGCTAGCCTTGTCTACAGAGCGAGATCCAGGACAGGCACCAAAACTACACAGAGAAACACAGAGAGGTGCAGAGAGACCGGGGAACATAGCACCCCTTATAAAGGCCAGGACACACCTGCGCACACAGGCTCATGCGCAGCAATCACATGGTCATGTCTGCGTGACTACATGACCGTGACCACGCAACCATATGCAGGACGTATGACCTGGAAATGACTAGGCGGAGGTGACTGTGCATGTGGGACTAAGGGGCGTGGTTGGAATTCCTATCAGAAACCCTGTCTCAAAAAACCAAAATAAGTAAATAAATAAATAAAGGACTAGTCATGAGGGCATGTGATGCTTTCTGTGGAGGGCCCAAAACAGCTTGACCACACAGTTGCCATGACAGGATTAGGGGCCTAGACACAGCTGCCAGGTTGTCAGGCACCACCCATAAGCTGACAGCACCTAGGGATGGGCCAGCTTCTAAGGGGAAAATACCTGACATCCCAAACATTCCAACTGTTAGATAAGATCCTCAGATGTCCCTGAGCCCAGCATGCACCTTTTCCCACTTTCACCAAGATACCCCTAGACAGATGTCAGCCAGTCGGGATCCTAAATCCTGGAAACCCCTCACCCCCAACCTCCACTATGATCAAAACAAAACAAAAAACAAAACGAAAACCTCTACCCCTCTTGGGCTGGGCACTCTACTCTCACCACCACATGGGATAGACCAAGCTCAAGCTTGAAATAAAGGCTCTTTGCTTTTACATACAGGATTCAGTCTCTGTGGTGGTCTTTTGGGGGCTCCAAGATCTGGGCATAACACTTTCATTTTGAGAGACATATAGATTAGATTAGGGACCTTGGTAGGAGGAAATACTTCACCCAAAAAACAACTTTGTGTAACAATCAATAAATACGCCTTTGTGCAGCTGTTCGAGGTTCAATTCCTTAGAGGTTGGACCTTCCTGCTGCCACATAGGCCTTAAAATTTCTTAGAGTGACCTTTCTTCATTCAACCCACGCAACACAGAACACTCCAACGACCAAAGCAACTCCTATAAAGAAAACATTTAATTGGTCACTTGCTTACAGTTTCAGAGGGTGAGTCCATTGTTTAAAATATTCTAGATTCTTTAATTTTTTGAAGAGCAGTTCATTTAATATTTGAATTATTGTGGTAGTTTTAATGTAATTGCCCCCATAAGCTCGCAGAGAGTGGCACTATTAGGAGGCATGGCCTTGTTGAAGTAGCTATGGTCTTGTTGGAGGAAGTGTGTCACTGTGGAGGTAGGCTTGAGGTCTCAAGATACCGCTCGGTGTCTGAGTTGACTTCCTGTTGCCTGTAAGATGTAGGACTCTCAGCTACTATTCCAGCACCATGTCTACCTGCACACTGCCATGCTCTCCACCATGATGATAATGGACTGAACCTCAGAAACTGTAAATGAGCCACCCAAATTAAATGTTCCCCTTATAAAAGTTGCTGTGGTCATGGTGTCTCTTCACAGCAATAGAAACTCTAAGACAGAAGTTGGTACCAGGGACTGGGGTATAGCTGTGATAAGCCTGACCATGTTTTTGTTTGAAGAAATGTGGACCTTGGGACTGTGGATTAGAAAAGCCGTTGAATACACAGTGGTGCTGAGAGATTTGAACTGTAGGGGGCTGGAGAGGTTTCAGAGAAGAATTTTAGTATGTGGCCTAGAGATTGTTCTTGTGATATGTTGGTGAATAATGCGGCTGATTTTTGTCCTTGTCCAAAGAGTTTAGCTGAGGCTAAAGTGAGAGTTTGGGATTAATTCTGTTGACAGAGGAAATCTCAAAACAGCCTAGTATAGACTTTGTTATGTGGTTATTAGTGGTAACTCTAATGAAGATTTATAATGAAAAGCAAGCTGAGCAAATAAACATACAAAATGTAAAGACTGAGAAAAGGGGCACCAAGAAGTGGAACAGAGCTAAACCCTGTGTTCAAGGAGGTAAACAGATTAAGAAATGGAATAAAGGAAGTGGTGATCTCAGGGCAAGATCCCACTCAGCTAAGTTTCCAACTTGTGAAAAGGAACTAAAGAAAAGCTTAGAGCTGGGTATGGTGGTGCACACCTTCAATCCCGCACTGGGAAGACAGAGGCTTGCAGATGAACTCAAAAGCCAGATGCCTAGATTCTCACCTTTCATGGATCACAGCTGGACAGACTTTTGTACCTGCTACTCTTGCTTCATGGTCCTTAACTCTACTTCCTCCCGTGGCCCCAGTATGTGTGATCTTCCCTACATGGCAGTTGTAGCTGCCTCAGAATGCACGGAGAAAACGGCTTCTCTGCCCCCACCACAAGCCCCATTCTCGGCTCTCACGTTTAGAGACACATTGTGGTCTCCACCATGGCCTCAGGTGGAAGAGGAAAGAGGGTGATAATGGGCCACGACGGCCCCTTCATCAGAGACAGGGGAAGATATCTTTTCTCTCCCCAGGAAAACCTTGACCATGTGGCTGCCGCATTCCTTCCCATGATTATCCTTGTCCACACATCTGTGGGGGGCTCTGAAATGTAGTTAAAATAGTTAAGGCAATTGAGTGCTGTGATACTTATATTTCAATAGGAACTTTTTTCTTTATCTTCAGTGATCAATGAGGGGGTAAGAAGCAAGCCCTGTCTGTCAGAGTCAAAGTTGACTGACTTTGGCTAATCACTCCCTATCCTCCCCCGCTCCCAGATGCCCTGTCCCCTACCACACTCACACACACTGAGCCAATGAAGAGAACAGAGAATAAAAACAAATCTATGCAAATTAAGGATTATGGATTGCTGGCTTCACATGCCATTTGGTTTCCGTCTCACTTCCTTGTAAACCGAATGTTTAGCCTTTCCTTCAGGGGACAGACATAAGCCACAGTCACCAGTGACTCCGGGCTCCAATCCCTGCCAAAATGTGCCAGATATACAGATGCAAAGCTAAGATGCTTTTCCTCTCAGAGAGTAGTTTGGGTCTCTAAATACTTCCATCCTTGAAATGTAATTCGAAGACTTCCAGTGAAGGACAAGCCTTGGTCAGAAGCACACCATCATAAGGAAATGTAGACAAAGTAGACTGAGTTATTTTTTTCCCTTCCTTTATTTATAAAGAACACAACTCTGACAGACAAAGAGTCCACTAACAACAACAACAATAAACGGGGCAGCAGCAGGACCCAGTTAGCCCGTCTGTGGCCCATACTGAGGGACCACTGGGAACATTGCCTGGGATAGGACATCTCACTGAAAACACACAAAACAACCCTTGATCTGGAAAACACAAGAGCTCTCACAAGGCGAGCAGAAAGTGACACTTTTAGTCTTCAGCATCATCAAACTGTCCTGTTTCAAAGACCATCTTAGAATAATGTGGTATCAGTGGAGGTGGATGGTGCCAACTGGGGTCATACATCATGTCTCCTTGTGGGGCACAGCACACCCAGGGTTTAATCTCTTGAGAAAAGCTCCCCTGGATGTCATCGGCATCTGCAGACAGTTTCAAAAGACAGATTAGAGAAGGGTGGTGGTGGTGGTGAAACTGGACTGCATAAGAAAAGACAGGGAAGACTTGCAATTATCTTAATAACAGACAGACACACCTTTCCTGAGGCAATGCAAACAAGGCATTCTGACAGCACATTTATCCTCAAAGTTCTCTGAAGTAAAAAGGAAGAAGACAATGGATAGCAGAGTACTGTTGTCTGCACAGCTCAGCTCAGAGTCTTTAGGAGAGAATTTTCTTGTTAAAACAAATCGATGCATCGTGGAATCAGTGGCATTTTTTTAATGTAAAAAAGCAGAAATTCCAGACCTGGATCAAAGATGAGGCTGAGCTCATGTATGTGATCCTACTCCCAAACCTTTATCTGCCTTAGGGGCAGTGTGAAGGAGTCTGGGCAGCTGTGGCTCAGCCCCACACTCCCTACCTACCGTAAGGATTCCCTTGGTCTGCTTTCAGCTCTAAATCCCAGTCTTCGCTGAAGAGATCAGTAGCCTGTCCCACGGGTGGGCCTTCTGGAAGCTCCCAGGCATCCGGTTCCCCGTCAGCTTCCTTTTCTTCCACAGCAAAGCCTTCCTCTTCCAAACTTGGGCCCTCAACATGGGTAGGAATGTCACTAGAGATGCTCTGGGCTCCACTGGCTACAAAATCAACAAAAGAAATATTCTAAAATTGAAAAAAACTGGAGGAGGTCTGCTCATATGGTTAGAAATTTTCTGGTAGCCGCCTTCTTCTTCTTGGAGTGAAAATCTAGACACAGCTCTTTAGTTACTTGAGCACTTACACTCCCAGTATTTAGTTTACATTTAGAAATGGGGCTGACCACTTTATTTTTCAAGATGTTGGTCTTAAACAAGGCCACTGAGTACGGGGACTTCGCACAGGCGATATTTTCAGGTCATTTACAGGTCAACGTACCCCAAGGAGTTGCACTTTCTTTAAAGCTCATGAGAGGTGGGTGCTTGTACAAAGGGAAACAGAACAGGTCCATCCAGTCTCCACGATCTTTCTCCTCAACTTGGGGGAAGCCCCACAGCACTGAGACAAACGGACCTCCAAGGCCCAGAGTCCTGTGGCCATCCCAGGGCTGAGGTAAGGAGTAACCGGCCTGAAAAGAGCTGGGGTGCTAAGGTTGTCGTGGCGACAGTCTTATAAAACACACGTGACATCACAGAATCGGAGACGGGTTATCTTAGCTCAGATCTGCTCTGCCAAATACTAAATGTGCCACTTCAATCAACTGATTCCTCAATAACTTAAACATGAAATTACCACATGCCTCAGCAATTCCACTTGTAACAGTACACCCAAGAGAATGAAGAACATCCCAGACCAGAAAAAACCAAACAAACAAACAAAAAAACCCCAAAAAAACCAAAAAGTTCCCCTGCAGCACCATTCCCAGTTGCCAAATGTCATAGGGATCAACAAAATGCAGTCTACCCAGTGGTGGTACTGTTCAGCCAGATGAGTGGTGGCTGCTGCCACGTGAATGGACCTGGAAATGTGCTGAGTTGGAAGAAGCCAGACACAAGAGACCATGGAGTGTGTAATTTCATTTACTGTATATTCACATGTGCTTGTTCAGAACAGGTAATCATTAGGAGGACAAAAGCTGATGAGTAGTTAGAGGCTCAGGAACTAGATGGTGGAGGGTGTTTTCTCACAGGTACAGGATTTCCTTCCGGGGTTAGGAAAATATTCTACAACTAGTGGTGACAACTGTGTAACCCTGTCACTGGGCTGAACACCCCCAGACTGTACACCTCAGTGCAGCTGAATGGTCAATTTACAGTGCTTTAAGACTTTATTATGTGCCTTAAGTTTCTCATCAGTCAAATAGTAACCAGGTTGTTGTGCGTTTATTTAGGGAAAAAAGAAAGCACTGGGAACTGTGCCTGACATAGAGCAAGTGCTTAGCACCTGCCAGCTGCTACGATTACACCCATTGCATGCTTCATCTATAGACCAGCACTACCCATCAGAACTCTCTTCCAGGTTACAACAGTATGTCACATGTGCTCACTAAGCATGGTAAAGAGGGACTGAACTTCTTATTTAACTATAATTACACAGTGGCGAATGTATTACACAGCTTCTCCCTCAACATTAGGAAGTATTATCACGCCATTTAAAAAATACAGAGGGCCTGGAGAGATGGCTCAGCGGTTAAGAGCATTGGCTGTTTTTCCAGAGGACCTGGGTTCAAGTCCCAGCACCCATATGGCAGCTCACAACTATAACTCCATTTCCTGGGGATCTGACATCTTTACATCAACGCACATAAAATAAATTTTAAAAAAATACAGAAATGTTAAGTGACTTATCTAAGGATGAAAAATGCAAGTCCAAGGACTAAAACTGGATCAGGAACTGAAATAAGCTCCTCTGGCTACATGCTCTGTGTGTTTCTCACTGACTCAAGTTGTTCCTCCCAGTGAAATAGGTGGTTTGGATCCATACCAAGTCCAGTACTTCCTTGAAGCTTCCAAATGAAGGGTCCCTTTGAAACAGTGGGCAAAGGAGGTAACTCACTGGCAAAGAGGACTGGCTAGCAAGAAAAGGCACGTAAGACAAAGAGACTACGCTGTCTTCTCTCCGTCTCTTCCAGCGTCCACCCCAGTCTGTGCCGTCTACTTGCCTAGTCGGTCCACGGCCATCTCAGTCTCCGTCTCCTGACCAGAGAGGTCAGCTGCGGCAAAGCCAGCCTGTGGAAGGAGAAATCATTACCAGGAACTTGGGTATCTGGGACATGTCATTACCTTGAAGCTCTAAGCCCACCCTCCCACAGTGCCCCTCACACTGTAGCAGGGCTAGAGAGAGCAGGGCCTGTGGCCATCACCCCAGCAACCCCCCCCCCCCCAGAATGCTTTCTTGCACTGGCAACTGACAGCTGCCAGTTCTGCTCTCATCCTCCGACGCTCTTCAGAAGTCTGGGTACCAGGACTTCTCCAGGCTCGGAGACCCTAGAGACACTCTGGACAGCTCCTAGGTCTCAGGGTTTGTAATTTGAGGTCTGTGTGTCAAGCTTGTCCTCTACCGTTATTGCCACTCTATCTCATCCCTTTCTCTTGGCCAGCATTGGAAGCTGTTTCCTGCACCTGCTACTTCTCTGCAAACCTTCCCCTTTTCAGTGACTTAACCTCATATCTAACAGCTCCTTCTAAGTGTCTCCCCGATGGGATGTGGGGAACCAGAGTTTTAGTTCCTAAACACTGGAACCACTCCAACCAGGTAATTTTATGCCCCATTACTTCAATGTTCCCCCAAACTTAATTGCCCCCAAGATCTCTCTCCAGTGGAACCAGTTAATGTCCACAGCTTGGATGGCGAGGCCAGACTTCAATCTTGGCCCTGCCATGTGCTCAGGGCATGACCCATGGAAACTGGGGGTCGCTGTTCTGACCTTGCAGGGGTCCTATGTTGACAGAACATTTGTGAAGACACCTAATACAGGCTGGGATGTAGCTCAGTTGGTAGAGTGTTTGCTTAGGGTGCTCAATGTCCCAGGTTGATTTTCCAGTACTACATAAAACCAGGCCTGGTGGCGCATGCCCGTAATCTCAGCATTTGGGAAGTGGGGGTGAGGTGGGAGACCAGAAGTTTAAGGTCATTCTTGGTCACAGAGTGAGCTCCTAGGCTACATGAGACCCTGTCTCAAAAACTATAATTAAAGGTAACAACAATAACAAACCACCTGGTAGACTGCAGAAAAGTAACATTTGACTTAAATTCACTTTGTTTTTTTAAAGATTGATTTATTTATTTTGTATACAGCATGTATGACTACAGGTTAGAAGAGGGTACCAGATCTCATTACAGATGGTTGTGAGCTACCATGTGGTTGTTGGGAATTGAACTCAGGACCTCTGGAAGAGCAGTCAGTGCTCTTAACCTCTGAGCCGTCTCTCCAGCCCCACTTTATTTTTTTTTTATTTATATACTTATTTACGTATATTTGCGTGTGTGAGTGTACCAGGAGGTGTTGGATTCCCTGGAGAGGGAGCTGTAGATGGCTGTGAGCCACCTACTGTGCTGGGAACCAAACCAAACTGTAAGACCACCACCGTGCTAGCTCTCCTGTCTTACATGGACATTTCATCCTACACCAGTCATGCCTGGACTTTTAATTCAGTTCCGCCTCCTGTGGTCAGTGATAACCCAGAACAACAGCTCACTGCCGCCCCCCACCCCAAGGTGTCAGACCTCTTTCCTGAACTCCACTCCTGCTCAGTCTTAAAAACGGCAGTCACTACTCTACCCCAAACCTTCGTGGGCTCGCCACAGCCATCCACATCCCAGCAACGCCATTCATTTTGCCTCTCACGTTCACCGGCTTGCTGAACCTAGATCAAAGGCCTGCCCTAGGACCCAAGCTCCAAGGCCATTTGCCTGGCAATTTCTGACCTACAGACCCCTTACTGGCCACTACCCTCTAAGAACATCCTTTCCCGCTCCACCCTGACAAAGTTAGTGCCCTCCTATTCTGCAGAACTAATTTTCTTTGCGAATTTATTGCTACTGTTGCTGCAAGTACCATCTTTGATGCGCAAGTAAGCATTCCTTCCATTCACACACCCAATTAGCATATACGTTGGGTCAGGCACAAGGCGTGGCTTCTGGTGAATAGGATGCCTGCAGTCAAGCTCACTGTAGTGGTGGACGCCGAATAAGGCTGGGTGGGTCATAGGAAAAGGCTTATTGTGGCCACTTGCAAAGAAGTTTCTGGAATCCCCGAGTCACAAGGGGCCTTTCCGTTTCATCAAATGGGAAAAAGCACGGGTGGCATCTGGCGTCCAAGGTCAGTTGCACATCCCCGCCAGTGGCCAGAGGTCCTCAAGGTACAAAAAAAAAAAAAAAAACCCAAAACAAACAAAAACCACCTGCGTCTCCTCACCTCTCCCACCTGGCCCCGGCCCCCAGCTCCACCTTCCTTCCATTCACTCCCGCCGTTACCGGCCAGGCTCGGCGCGTGCTCGCGGGGGCCCCCGAGCGCTGCCCGGGTGAGCGGCCCCTCCGCAGCGGGCGAGCCCCGCGGCTGCCTGCCTGCCTGCCGGCCCGGGCGATCGCAGGTGCCCGCGTTCCCCCGACCCCGCGGCGCTCACCTCCGCCCTGGGGACCTCCCGCGCCCTTCGCTCGCCGGACCCCTGCCCGCTGGCCGCCCGAGGGTCCATGCCCCGCCGCACACAGCCAGGCGCCAGGGACGCTCCGGCACGTGACGGCCGACGGGCGGCGGAGCGGGCCAATCGGCGTGGCGCTGCCACCGAGGGGGCGGGGCGGCGCAGGGGCAGTGGCGCCGGACGACACGCCCACCTGCGTCGATCCCCGACCGCAGGCTCCCAGGCTCTGTCTGACGTCCAGCGATGGTTGGGAGCCATAGGCGGGACTGGGCTTTCTTCCCCCCACCGTGGCAGTATTAAATGACCGGTGTCTACCCGGGGTCACTGCTCCATCCCTTTTCGCTCCACCCCATCACAGGGTTTTCCAGATTTCAGGCTGCGGCTGGACTACATACAGCATCCAATAATGAGTGAAAGAACTCAGCAGCCTGGAGACTTGCCACCTTGGCTTAATGATCGCTTTTGAAGTCAATCCATTGGGAGGCAGGATAAATGGTCAAAACAAGGTACAGCCCAGAGACATTCTGCGGTTGTGTCATCGAAGTCAAAACCTGTGCTCCAAGTCAGCAATGTGACTACGTTGGATAAGTCTCCATTTCCTTCTTTCCACGATGAGTTTGGCTATTTTTATTGGCTTATTGAGTATGGGTAGCTGGACCTGACTCGAGGCACAGGTAGTGGCCCTGGAGTTCAATAACCATTGGGCAGTAGAAGTTGACCAAACCTCCATTTTTCAATGGGATAAGTCTCCAATCTGGTTATTTCCCTATTTCTTCAGAGACATAAGTCAGCAGCTTGCTGCGGATAGAGTGTATGTGCGCGTTTGTGTGGATGGAAGGATCTGGATAATACAGCTGTAAAGACAGCCTTTTCTGCCTCCCCAGCACAGCCTAGATTCTAACAAACTAGTTCAAGGGCATGGTTACCAGGAAAGCTGGGATTCCTTGTTCATCAAGTCACCTTATGACATTGTTTGGAACACAAGCCTCTTCATCTCCCTTAAATAGTATGTTGTTTGCAAACAACGTAAGACATTCAACATCTTTTTTTTTTTTTCAGGTAAAGTTGATTCATAATATTTCATTCTTTTTTCTTTCACAGTCGTTCTTACAGAGGAAGGAATATGGCCAGTCAATGTGTGTTCTGTTTGGTTGTCCTGTCTTCAAATCTAACAGACTCTCTAGGTCAGCACTGCCCAAAGAATCTTTTGCATGATAGAAATAAAGGTTCTTTACCTGTGCTGTCTGCTATGGTGACCACGTGTTTACTGAGCATTTACAGTGCGGTCAATGTGAAAAGAAACTCGATTATTTAATTTCAGATATAAATCGTTAAACATGGGCTGGAGAGATGGCTCAGAGGCTAAGAGCACTGGCTGTTCTTCCAGAGGTCCTGAGTTCAATTCCCAGCAACCACATGGTGGCTCACCACCATCTATAATGAGATCTGGTGCCCTCTTCTGGCCTGCAGGCTGAACACTCACTGTATACATGATAAATAAATAAAATCTTTAAAAAATAATTGTTAAATGTGGCCATCGCAACTAACTGCAACTCTAGGAACTAGTTATGCATTTTCATAACATGCAATAAGGAGAACTGTATACAGCAATACAAAACCCCAGGGGCCACCTCAGGGTCTACAGTAGCCTGCCACCGTCGTCTTCTCGCTGTGCATAGTAGAGGGGAAAAGTGTCTTTTCTAATAGAAATGCCATGTAACTTAGTTAAACTTGCCAGGACTCGAGAGGGAGCAGAGGGAAACTTTTTACTTTAAGACAATGACAAGCAAACAACATTTTAGAGCGCAAAAACCTAAATAGGCAGCAAGCCACGAGTCAGCAGAAAGACAACAGCATAAGAAAGTCAGTTGGGAAAAACCTGCTGTGCTGGGAAATGATGCATGGTTGGGTGAAAGAAAAAAAGCCTGCACTGTGCTCAACAAGAGAAAGGGTGTTCAAAGCATTTTAACAATAGAAATCACACATAGAGAACATCTCTATTTTCTAAAAAGCAAAAGAAAGGGGCCTGAAATAAACAAAAGTTAATGTTCTTAATACATTAACAATATCTCAAAAGTTAGCGTCAACAACAAAAGCAATCTAAGTAGTTTAGGAACGTGAAGATGGACTGGAGAGACAGACCAGTAGGTCCTCTAAAGGACCTGGGTTCAGTTCCCACCACCTACATGGCAGCTCACAACCATCTGTGACTCCAGTTCCATGGGACCTGTTGCCCTCTTCTGGCCTCTGAAGGCACTAAGCATGTCCATAGTACATAGACAGGCATGTAGGCAAAACACTCATACACAAAATACGTCAAATGTTTTTAAAAGGATATGAAGACAAGAAAAACATGAAGAAAATATTAAAACAACGCCATCTATTCTTCTCCAGTGTCTGGTCTGATAAGTGGATGAAGTAAATAGTCACATTGAGTGAGGTAACCACACCCGGAAAGAAAAAGGTCACGTGTTCTCATCTCAGGCTCCTGGTTCCACATTTCAGATATGAGTGTATAGCCTGGAATAACTGCAGAAACCAGTAAAGTAAAAGGAGAGCTTTTGGGGGTGGGGTGGGGAGCAGTCAAGGGACTAGCAGGGTGTGAGAAAGGGGAAGAACAGGAGGGCTCTAATTAGGGAGAAGGAGGGAGGGGGCTAGTACAGAGGAGGGGGGAAGGGTGAAATAACCGGTGAGGATGTCTGAGAAGTCCTAAGGAATCAAACTATTACCTGCCTAAAAGGACCTATTACACATGAAATGAAAATTCCCCATCTGGTCTGACCATGCTTTCTCTAAGAGCCAAGACCATCTAACAAAAACTCCTGCACCAGGCAGGGGATGCCCCCTTTCAAGGTGTCTGTCTTAGTTACAGTTTTATTGCTGTAAAGAGACACCATGACCAAGGCTACCTATTATAAAGGAAAGCATTTCATTGGGGGCTTGCCTCCAGTTACAGGGGTTCAGTCCATCACCATCATGGCAGCAGGCATGGCAGCCAAGGTGCTGAAGAAGTAGCTGAGAGCAGCATCCTGATCTGCAAGCAGAAAGAAACAGACACTGGGCCTGGCAGGAGCTTTTGAAAATCAAAGCCCACCTGCAGGGACACACCTCCTCCAACAAGGCCACACCTCCTAATCTTTCCTTAGTGACTAAGCATTCAAATCCATGATCCCATGAGGACCACCACAGGATCTTTATGGCTCTACACCTTAGATGTGACAGCATCTCTCACTGATCCTGGAGTTCATTGATTAGGCAAGACTAACTGTCTAGCAAACCTCAGGGACCCTCCTGCCTCAGTCTCTCCAATACTCTGTTACAGGTGTGCCGGGCTCTTCATACGGCTGCTGGCGATCCAAACTCAGGTCATCATTCTTGAATGGTAAGCATTTACTTGCTGAGCCATCTCCCTAGTCCCTAAGATTCTTCAGTGATATAGAGAAACAACATACTGGGTTTTTAAATTTCAGTTTTTATTTTATGTGCATTGCTGTTTTGCCTTCATGTGTGTCTGTGTGAGGCTGTCAGATCTTGGAGTTACAGACAGTTGTGAGCTGCCATGTGGGTGCTGGGAATTGAACCTGGGTCCTCTGGAAGAGTGCTCTTAACTGCTGAGCCATCTCTTTGCCTGAGAAACAACATATTGTTAGGTGAAACTTTTTAAAAAAAAAAGATTTATAGTGTTCTGCCTGCATGTACGCCTACATGCCAGAAGAGGGCACCAGATCTCATTGTAGATGGTTGTGAGCCAGGGTGTGGTTGCCGGGATATGAACTCAGGACCTCTGGAAGCCAGGAGCCAGGGCTCTTAACCTCTGAACTACCCCACCAGCCCCAGTAAGTGAAACTTCATGCTAAATAAAACTGCATTGAATGTTGCTCCAGTGACAGCACAATGTTAAGTTAAAGGGTGGAATTCAAATGGATGAATGCCCTCCATGCTGTCAGAATACCCTTCTCTGCGGGCAGCTGTGTCCTTCTTTACTGCTGTGTCCTTCTTTACTGCTCCAGTTCACTCCTCTCGAGTGCTCGTCTTTTATTGCCAAGCCTTTAAATGTAAACAGCCTTTTGCAGATCAGTCCTGGGGATAAATAAAATACACTTTACACTGTCTCGGCCTTCTTCAAGGATGCTCCCCCAGCACCTCCATTTCTGTTGTTTGAACCAGCTCTCTTGAGATATTTAATTGTCTTACTAGATCCCAATTCCCACCCCTTAAAGTTTTCCTTCTTTTCTATACGCGATGAACACTGAGCTATTTCTTGAATGACTGAATGAGCTAAAAGAACCAATCCAAATCTGAATAAGAAAATCAAACAGGCCAGGCGGCGGTGGCAGCGCATGCCTTTAATCCCAGCACTCGGGAGGCAGAGCCAGGCGGATCTCTGTGAGTTTGAGGCCAGCCTGGTCCACGGAGTGAAATCCAGGATAGGCACCAAAACTACTCAGAGAAACCCTGTCTCAAAAACAAACAAACAAACAAACAAAAAAGAAACAAGAAAGAAAGAAAATCAGCCCTAGGTAGAAAACGGCTCTCAGTGTTCTTCTCTGCACTGTCTTATTTCCTCTGTATTTGAATGTATGTCGTCTATGTCTATAACAGGGAAAGATCAGAGACAAGTATACTGTCTCATCCATTTGAACTGGCTCCACCACACCATGTCTGCGTTAGAGATATGTGATGTGTATATACATACACACACACACATATGCACAATGTGTGTCAGTAAGTGAAAATCAGTTGTATGACTTCCATGTGTTTTGAGAAACATTTAGGAACTATGATAGGACTAGGTATGCTGGTACTTGCCCAAAATACCAACACCTGGAAGGCTGAGGCAGGAGGATTGGGACCAGGCATTCAAGACTAGCCAGGCTTCTTAAGAGTTTGTCTCAAAAACCAAACCAACAATGACAGAAGCCAACCTAAAGCTGTAGTCTGGCTCAACAGCATGTTCTCTTTCCTGGAACTACCCACTAACTCTCAAACTCCATCGGCCATCTTTCCTGCTGTCTCTGAACAACTCACCTAGAGGGCCTACTAAGCGACTGTGTTCAACGCCGCTTGTAATCTTGATGCACACAGCATGCTTGGCTACCAATTGCTTGGCTTGAGTTGCTCTGACAACACGTTCATGGCTCATGGGTAGATCTATTAGCAGTTGTGAGGTCTGCCTGGGGAGGGGTTCAGTTCCTTCCAGTAATGGTGCAAGGCTCTGTAAAAGAAACCTAAAGTTTACTGTAAACAAAATTAGATCTCTGAAAGCCTTATTAAGCAAACAATTATTTAATATTAATTTAAGAGTCCTAAGATATGTCTTTGTTGTTTTCTTCCTAGTACCCTGTGTGAAACAGCGCCTGTCTTGGCTGCTTTACACTAAACTCTAGGAAAATAAGGTGTTTTTTTGTTTGTTTGTTTTTTATTGTTGTTGTTTGTTTTTCAAGACAGGGTTTCTCTATGAAACAGTCCTGGCTGTCCTGGAACTTGCTTTGTAGACCAGGCTGGCCTCAAATTCAGAGAGATCTGCCTGCCTCTGCCTCCCGAGTGCTGGGATTAAAGGAATGTGCCACCAGTGCCTGGCTTGTTTTGTTTTTAATTCTGTACTTTTGTGTGGCTATGTGTCCATGGCCTAGAAGGCCAGAGGCTGGCTCCACCTGGAGCTGGAGTTACAGGTGGCATGCTTTGAACCCCTGAGCCATCACCTTGCCATCCTCTTAAACAGGCTTTTAACTAATACATAAAAATTGTACAGTGGGGTTGGGGATTTAGCTCAGTGGTAGAGTGCTTGCCTAGCAAGCGCAAGGCCCTGGGTTCGGTCCTCAGCTCTGGGAAGAAAAAAAAAAAAAGACAAAAATTGTACAGCTTTCAGCAGAGACGGCTCCCAGTCGGGAGCACTTGTTGCAGAGGACCTGGGTTCAATTCCCTGCATTGACATGGTTGCTCACAACAGTCCATTGTGCTAGGTCTGGGGACCTAATGCCCTCTTCTGACCTCCTAGTCACCAGACATGCATGTGGTGCACAGACACAGATGTGAGCCAAACACTCAAGCACTTAAAAGAAATAACTCTGAAAGGATTAAAAATGAAAGTTACACACGTTAGTGAGGCAAATATAGTATTTTGATACAGGCAAAGATACAGGCATACATTGTATCGAATTTGAATCAAGTTAAGCATGTTTATCTACTCAATATTTACTTATATAAAAAATTTCACAGTCCTTTCTTCCAGCTGTTTTGAAATGCGCACTACATTTATCTCGAGCCATCCTGCTGTGCAATAACACACTAGAACTTCTTAATACAATTTAACTGTAACCTAGTATCCAGGGACTCCATTTCCTCCATTTCTTCTCCTCCCTTACAGTGATCTACCATGACTAATGACTGACATTGTTCACCTTTTCCTTATAACTATTTCTTGTAAAGAGACCCAAGCCAAGCAAATCTTCCATACAGAGTTGTTTTTTTTTTTTAAGGTTTATTTATTTATTATGTATGCAGAGGGCTCCAGGTCTCATTACAGATGGTTGTGAGCCATCATGTGGTTGCTGGGAATTGAACTCAGGACCTCTGGGAGAGCAGTCGGCGCTCTTAACCTCTGAGCCATCTCTCTAGGACCCATACAGAGTTTTTAAGAGAAGAACCTGTGTACATGGGCTTGTGGACTTAGCATTATAAGTAGAATTATGTCGGCATACATAGGCACAGAACAAGGGAGGAGCCGGCGTGATGGCTCAGCAAGAAGACATATTTGCCCTGGTAACCGTGGCGACCCAAGTTCAATCACCCTAGTGAGGTGGGAACAGGGACCAGGGTCTGCTTGGGCTACACCAGACCTTATTTTTGTTGTTTTGGTAAACATTAGAATTTTTATTGCTCCTCGGCATCACTGGGTTTCTTATGACTCATCTTCTCTCGGTTACAGTTATCCCGCCTTTATTATAAACCAGTGGAAGCTGAGAGCACTCACTAATATAACAGCTGAATGAACTTGCTTGGCACAAGGCACGGAAATACCCAGAGTGAACATTTTGAGATGAAATTTCCTGTGAAAATGGAAATTGTCAGTGGACTGAAGTGCATCCCAAACCAGGGTCTCAGCTCTGGCCCCTGCTGATCCTGGAGCATCATTGCTCGCCCATTTACAAGTGGGAAACCCTGTCTTAACAAAACAGAAGTATACCAGTAAAATAAAATCCCCCCTCTCAAATAAATCTTAAAAGAAGCAAGCCAACATTAAAAACAAACAACCACAACTGCGTGTTACAAATTCATCTCAACCCTCCGGTTAGTCACTATCTGTTAGGTGTTGAAGGGGAAGGAGATCCAGAGTGAAGTGTCAACCATGAACGCACTTGGCTCGATGGCATGGAGAACATTCCTTCAGTTGAGAACAGGAGCTGCTTCATGGGAAACAATATTTGAAAGTCTGAAGGATGAGGGGATCTAAACAAACAAATGGAAAAAGTTCCACATTAGCAAGCTCTTTAAATGCATTGTGACCTAAATTTTAATACCTCCTCACCTGGAGAACAAGGATAAAAAATACCTCAGTGTTATAGAATATGAAGATGTGTTACATTTGTTTATGCTGTGGAACACTTGTTTAATGATGCAAAGATGTGTTGCATTCTTTTTTTATGTTGCATTTGTTTAACAATGTGAAGCTGTGTTACTGTGCCTGTCTAAAACTCCTGATGGTTTAATAAAGAGCTGAATGGTCAACAGCAAGGCAGGAGAAAGGATAGGTGGGGCTGGCAGGCGGAAAGAATAAATAGAAGGAGAAATCTGGGGAGAAAAAGATCAAGGTCAAGGAGCAAGAAAAGAAGGGGCCAGCCACCCAGCAACACAGCCAGACACAGAGTAAGAAGTAAAGAAAAGATACACAGAAACAGATAAAGGTAAAAGTCCAGAGGCAAAAGGTAGATGGGATAATTTAAGAAAAGCTGGCTAGAAACAAGCCAAGCTAAGGCCGGGCATTCATAAGTAAGAATAAACCTCTGTACATTTATTTGGGAGCTGTGTGGTAGAATCCCCCGCCCCCCGCCAAAGACAAAAGAGCAAAGAGTTAAAAACAAAACAAAATAAAACAACTACACCCCGGCACAATTACAAGGTAATTTTTGTTGTTTTTAGTCAGAGTCTCACTGTGCTGCCCTGGCTGGCTTGAACTACTATGAAGACCAGGCTGGCCTCGAACTCACAGTGATTCGTTGTCTCTGCCTCCCAGGTGCTGGGATTAAAGGTGTACATCACCACGTCTGGCTCGACTACAGTTATTAAAGTATGAATTCACCTGGTAGAACAGTTGTCATTAATTTTTAGACATCAGCAATTTTGTGCTTTTCGAAATATGTTCCCTTTACTTCTTCAAAGTAGATTAGCATTATTCAGTTTAAAACTCTTTTAACTTTGTTTGTTTGTTTGTTTATTCTTTGTGTCTTTCATATCATGCCTCCTGATCCCACCCATCCCCCCCCCCCCCAAATAAAACAAAATAAAATTTAAGAGGAAAAATGGGGGAGGAAAATCTTGCCGTGGAAGCAGCAGTGGGACACAGTGAGTCATGCAGTAACCCTTCATCTATATATTTTTACATGCAGGCGTTAATCACAAAGAATCATTGGTCTGGTTCAGGACCCCTGGTCTCTGCTGGGCCCTCACTGGGACTCTTCCTGGACATCCCTTTGCTGCCCTGTATTGTGAAGATCCTGTAGCTCTGGGTCCAGAGGACACCCCCTAACCCCTAACTTACTCCAGCAGACCACAGATGGGGTGGATATTGGGGTGGGCCAACACATAACCCTGCGTCTGGATCTAGGTATTGGAGGGTTGGTGAGCCCACCAGCTGTCCCTTGTCTTCACCACCAGGGTGAGCTCCCCAGCATTGCCCTGGCCAGTTCACCCCTAGTAGCGATGAGCAAGGGACAGGGCCAGTTCTCCCACTTTCACATCCTCGGGCCGGCTCTCCCACACCTACACCTTAGGGCCAGCTGTACTGTGTTGCCCAGGCGAGGAGGTATAGGGGCCACTCTCCGGAGTGCCAGCTGATGAGGGCCAGGGCCAGCTCTCCTGTTCCTATGACCTCAGGGCCAGCTCTTCCACCTGCCTCAGGTGTTGATGGGGGTGGAGGGTGGGGAGAAGCGCTCCCATTCTCACCAACATTGGGCCCGGCACACCCACACCTCCGCCAACAAGGTCAGTAAAAGCAATTTAAGAGGAAAAGGATTCACTCTAGTTCACCGGTCAGGGGTGTAGTCCGTGGCTTCTCAACCTGTGAGTCATGACTCCCCCCCCCGGGGGGGGGCAGTCTAATGATGTTCACATTACAGTTCACAACAGTAGTAAAATTATGAAAGTAGCAACGAAATAGTTTTGTGGTTGGGGGGTCGCCACAACACGAGAAACTGTATTAAAGGGTTGCAGCATCCGGAAGGGTGAAAACCACTGCTCCAGTCCATCCTCGTGGGGCAGGCAGGGCGGTGGGAGCTGGAAGCAGCTGGTGACCTTGCACCCACATCCACGGAGCGTGAAGCAGTGGAAGCTTGAGCTTGGGTCACTGTCTGCTTTTGTATAGTCCAGGTGCCCCAGCCCGGGACACAACTGCACACTCCTGAGCTGGTCTTCCCACCTTAGCTAAGCTAACAAAGACAACTCCCCACAGATGTGACCAGAGGTTTGCCTCTCAGGTCATTTCAGACTCTGTCAAATGGATAATTAACATAGACCATTCATTGTGTACATGCAAATTGTTTAAAGTTGAAAAAGGTATTTCTGCCTGGTGGTGGTAACACACGCCTTTAATCCCAGCACTGCACAGGCAGAGACTGGCAGATCTCTGTGAGTTCGAAGCCAGCCTGGTCTACAGAGCAAGATCCAGGAGAGCCAGGGCTACACAGAGAAACCCTGTCTTGAAAAACAAACAAAGTTTTTTTTGTTTTGTTGTGTTTTGTTTTGTTTTTTGGTTTTTCGAGACAGGGTTTCTCTGTAGCTTTGGAGCCTGTCCTGGAACTTGCTTTGTAGACCAGGCTGGCCTCGAACTCACAGAAATCCACCTGCCTCTACCTCCCGAGTGCTGGGATTACAGGCGTGCCGGCCCGGCTTTACTTTTTTTTTCTTTTCTTTTTTTTTTTTTTTGAAACATATTCTTGCTGGAGTACTGAGTACATCGGCAAGTAACAAGAGAATCCTGCCTCAAATAAGGTGGAAAGTGAAGATCAACACCCAAGATTATCTTCTAATTTCTACATGTGGGCCATGGCACAGACATGCTCAAACTCATATACAAGAAAGCATCATATACAAATGTACATGTATGCATGCGGACACACACACACAAAGTAACCCACATATGGACGCCAAAGTTAGGGGCTCGGGAGGTAGCTCAGTTAGTTGGTAGAATGTTTGCCTAACATGCATGAAGCTCTGGGTTAGATCCCTAGTGCCACGTAAACTGGGAGTGGTGGTACACACCTGTAATCCCAGCATTTAGGAGGGAAGGGAGGTAGGAGATCAGAGTTCCTGGTCATCCTTGACTACCTAGCAAGTTCCAGGTCAGCCTCAGCTACCTGAGACCCTATCTCAAGACAAAACAGAAATATAACAATATAAAACCATAGACACCCATGTAAATAGAATTACAGAATGGCTGAGGAATGTGATGGATTGCGAACACATTCGCTTTTTTTCAGACATCCTAACACTTCCATGCCTCCTGTTACCACCTCCCAAATGCTGGGGTCATGGATGTATACCACCAGACCAGATTTTATTCAGTCACAGAAATCAAAGCCACCCTTTCGGGGTGTTGGTCAGTCATTTACACTGGAGCTGCAACCTCGACCCCTGCATTTGGATTTTTTGTGCATTAGTATCTATCTAATTAGTCATCCCAATCCATCTCCCCATGGATTCCATTTATAAAAACAGAAACGGGCTGGGACGATGACGCAGTGGTTAAGAGCACTGGCTGCTCTTCCAGAGGATCATGGTTCAATCCCCAGCAACCCCATGATGGCTCACAACCATCTGTAACTCCAGTTCCAGGGGATTCTGGCTTCTGAAGGCAACACTACGTTGTAGCCAGACCATAAATAAATCTTACAACAAAGACAAAAACTAAACACAAACAGTAACTGAGTGCCTGTTTGCTTCCTCCAGCAGATGAGACAAGACCAGCACTGTGAAGGGGCGGCAGCATTGGTACTTTACCCAGCCTGGCAAGGAAGGCCTGTGACAGGAGACACTGAGTCACGTGTTCCCCAGGGAGAGCCTTGCGCCCCACTGCGTGATTACCAGTCCTAAAACTGCTCTACAGGGAGAGGGTTGAACTAAGGTATCAGAAATAGTCACTTAACTTTTGTTTTACTTTAAGACAGGAGTCTGGCTCTATAGCCCAAATTCAGTTAGAAATCTGGATCTTCCTGTCTGACTTGGTTTTCCAAGTGCAGGGATTCCAAGTGTGAGCCACCACACTCTGCTTGAAGCAGAAATCTGCACTGAATTATAACAAGGTTTAAAAATAAGCGCTGCTGTAACATAGAAACTCCGAATCCATTTTCCCGGACAAGAAATGCCTAGATCACTTACTTGCTTCTTTTTGAACAACATGATTTTCCTGAAAAAGAAAAAAAGACTAAAGATAGAAGGTTTTCCTGTAAATTAAAGGATGAAATGTTTTCTTCTACAAGGACAGAAAGCCGTGTGCAGCTCATATATATATATATATATATATATATATATATATATATATATATATATATATATATATATATATATACACACACACACACACACACACACACACCCAGGCCACTCTGTAGCAGACAGTCTCATGAGGACCCAGCTGCAAATTAGTCAAGGAATGGGGTTGGCAGTTGGCCATTCCCCTGCCTCACTCAGTGCTTAGTGACCCTAGCCACGCTTGAAACACTCCGCTCTATTCACTTCTCTCCCTCTTCTCTTCTCGCTCATGTTTAGAATCTTTTGTTTTGGTTTGGTTGTTTTGAGACAGGGTTTCCCTGTGTAGTCCTGGCTGCCCTGGAACTCATGCTGTAGACCAGGCTGGCCTCAAACTCAGAGATCCTCCTGCCTCTGCGTTGGGATTAAAAGCATGCGCCACCACCACCTGGCTCATGTTTAGAATCTCAATCCAATTATATTTCAGGGCATTTTGGGAGACCAATAATTCCATTTCTAAGAATATATTCTAAGGAACCAGTTTCCAATATGGACAAAGAATATTTATACTTCCTGTGTACAAAGAAGTTATGGCACATTCACAGCCTGTTATAGCACACAGTTGTGTTTGTTGCTGTTCTTTGAGACAGGATCTCCCAATACCAGGCAGGCTTTCTCAAACTCCTGGATTCAAACGATCCTGCTGCCGTCTACCAAGTAGCTGTGTGTCACTATGTGACTCCATATGACTATGTTTAATGAGTAATTCTTAGTTTATTTTTGTTGTAGTAGCTCACTCTGTAGCTCAGGCTGGCCTTGAACTCACAAGAATCCTTCTGCGTAAGCCTCTCTGATGCTGGAGTTACAGGTGTGAGACAATATGGCAGCCATAAATGTTCATCAGAATTCTTACGGCAAGGGGAAAAGGACAGGCAAATGTCCATTCACAAACATAGTGTACACAATTGTGATTATGGTGTAATCTCAACCATATAAGACGTATCTCAGGATGATATAAATAGTGCTTTCCTCCTTGATAAGATGACAGTGATCAATAACAATAAATTCTTAGTTATCTCCTCTGACAACAATGGAAATGAATGACTTTTACTGCTTATAAAAAGAAAAAATCAAGGAAACACAATCTTTGTTTTTTAAAGAGCCCGAGGGCACTTCCTTACATACTACCTATGATCCATATAACCTGGTATTGAAGGGCTGAGTGCAGGCAGAAAGACTAGATGTGGTCTCAAGTGTGAGGACTTCTTCAACCCACCTCTGGCCTGTATTACAGCCATCAATTTGAGAAATAAAATTCAAGTATTTATCCATCAGAGTTACTATGTTGAAAACCTTGAGGACTAATATAGCCATCCACAACCTAAAAGAAAAAAAAAGAGAGCCAGGTGGCGGTGGCACATGCCTTCAGTCCCAGCACTCTGGAGGCAGAGCCAGGTGGATCTCTGTGAGTTCAAGGCCAGCTTGGTCTACAGAGCGAGCTCCAGGACAGGCACCAAAACTACACAGAGAAACCTTGTCTTGAAAAACCAAAAGAGAGAGAGAGAGAGAGAGAGAAAGAGAGAGAGAGAGAGAGAGAGAGAGGGAATTTGTTAAGAAACTCACAGACCAAAGCCCTCTCCTCCACGTCACTTGGTAGTGCTTTGGGGACTCCTGACAATGATGTACACAGCTTCTGTTCTACGAGGTGCTCAACCAGGAGCCAATACTTCACACAATGCTTTCACGTCTTGTTGGGCCTTTGGCACCTTTGCCCCACTCTGCCCAAGAAATCTCGAGGGCGGAAGAACCTGCTCAAAATATAAAATGTCAGAAAGTAACCGCCTAGCATCATGCTCTGAAGACGTATCACTGTAAAGCAATATCCTCCCGAGACAATCAAACATGGCTCTACTTCTAGTCTGTGCTGATTAGGAGAGGATTCTCATTGCCCTGCAGGAAGGGCATGTCAGCCTTCTGGCCAAGTCTCACTGAGTGACACCGGCCTGATGCTATTCTTAGATCCATCCTGGTTGCAGTTCTCTTTTTTGTTTGGTTTTGGTTTGGGTTCTTTTTCTGAGACAGGATTTCACTGGGGAGCCTTGGCTGTCCTGGAACTCACTCTGTAGACCAGGCTGGCCTCAAACTCACAGAGATCCTTCACCTGCCAGTTCTCTTGAGGAGGCCCTGCTGTCACTGAGACCCACAGCTACCCAGCTGTGTCTGCTGTCTGGGATCTATAACACAAGTAACACAAGCAGCCTGGCTAATTGTCACACGTGTGTCAGAGGCAAACATAGACGAGCAGTAAATGTTTCCTCACTTTACTTTCTGGAATACTTTCCTCCTCAATGTTTAGAACACCAGTTCTCAACCTGTGGGTCGCAGCCCCAGGAAGCCTCTATCTCCCAAAAAATATTTACATTATGATTCGCAACCATAGAAAATGACAGTTATGAGGTAGCAACGAAGTAATTTTATGGTTGGGGTCACCACAACATGAGGAACTGTATTAATGGGTCGCAGCCTTAGGAAGGTTGAGAACCACTGGTTTAGAAATGTTTTTTAGTCCTCAGCTCCGGCAAAAAATATAAAATAAAATAAAATAAAATAAAATAAAATAAAATAAAATAAAATAAAAAAGAAGTATATTTTAGGGGTTGGGGATTTAGCTCAGTGGTAGAGTGCTTGCCTAGTAAGCGCAAGGCCCTGGGTTCGATCCTCAGCTCCGAAAAAAAAAAGTATTTTTAAAATTAAAATTAAAGTTCGGGTTTGTGATCATCTGTGGGTGTGAGTGAAAATAATATTATATTAGTAAATGTAAACTATCTACGTAGACCAGGAAGTTTGACATGATGTAGTCAATTATTAGAAACAGGCTACGAAATGGAAGTACATTCAGATCTCGAGTCCTGAAACCATCATCACTTAATGTTCTTCCTTTCTTTTCTTTACTTCTTCTTTTTTCTTTTTTTTTTTTTGTTTTTTGAGACAGGGTTTCTCTGTGTAGCTTTGTGCCTTTCCTGTATCTCGCTCTGTAGCCCAGGCTGGCCTTGAACTCACAGAGATCCGCCTAGCTCTGCCTCCCAAGTGCTGGGATTAAAGGCGTGCATCACCACCGCCCGGCTTTCTTTTTTAAAAAATATTTTTTATTTTATTTTATTTTACTTTTATTTTATTTTTATTTTATTTTATTATGTACAATTTGCCATGGGTGTCAGGGTCCCCTGAAACTGGAGTTACATACAGTTGTAGCTGCCATGTGGGTGCTGGGAATTGAACTCGGGTCCTCTGGAAGAAGAGTCAGCACTCTTACTTAACCCCTAGCCATTTCTCCAGCCCCAATATTATTTTTCAAGTCCTCGTGAAACATCCCACTGAGTTCTCAACATTCCCTGGCTCTTCCAGCCCAAAGTTTCAAAGTCCTTCAACAATTCTCCCAAACATGGTCAAGTCTGTCACAGCAATATCCCATGCTGGTTAGGGTTTCTGTTGCGGCAATGAAACATCGTGACCAAGAAGCATGTTGGGGAGGGAGGGTTTATTTGACTGACACTTCCACATTGTAGTCCTTCACTGAAGGAAGTCAGGACAGGAACTCAAACAGGGCAGGAACCTGGGGGCAGGAACTGATGCAGAGACCATGGAGGAGTAATGATTACTGACTTACATGGCTTGCTCAGCCTACTTTCTTATAGAACCTAGGATCACCAGCCCACGGATGGCACCACACACAATGGGCTGGGCCTTTCTCCATTGACCACTAAATGAGAAAATGCCTTACAGCTGAGTAGTGGTATTTGCTCCTCCTATGACAATGGGCTACAGGGCCCAAAGGCAGCAGTGCTTCTTGCCATTGTACATGACTTCTTAAAGGAAAGGGAGAGGGGTCACAAGCCCCTTTTCCCTGCTACCTGCTTCCTGGTCTGATCGAACTGCCAGGTGAATTGACTCCTGGTCAGATCAGAGGACGATTTCAGCTGTCTACTCCGTATTCATGAGTATATTTCCTCAATTTACATCTTTTTGTTTGTTTGTTTGTTTTGGACAGGGTTTCTCTGTATAGTTTTGGTGCCTGTCCTGGCATTTCCTCTGTAGACCAGGCTGTCCTTGAACTCACAGAGATCTACCTGCCTCTGCCTCCCAAGTGCTGGGATTAGAGGCATTGCCACCATCGACAGGCTCTCAATTTATATCTTAATAAATCCCTATTACCCATTAAATAGACTCATATAGATTGATCTTAACACAGCTGGATCATGTAGAGGCATTCCCCCAGTGGAGGTTCCTGCCTCTGATGACTCTAGCTTGGGGACGTTGACATAAAAAACAGCCAAGTATAGTGGATTAACATGTATAGATTTAAAACACGAACCCGAACCTTACCCTCTAGACCCACGTCAAATCATAATGCAGAACCCTAGCATAAACCTTAATCCCTTACTCTAATCCAAAACATAATGTAACACAAATCATTAATCCTAACTCTAAGCCTGAACCTAATCTTGATCCTAACTCTAACTCTGTCTAAACCTAACTCTAGAATTAGCCCTATACTAACTCTAACCCACTGGAACCCTAACCCCAACCTTTAACCCTAAATCACTGTAACCCTAACCCCTAGCCCAGCCCTAACTCTAACACTAACCCACTGGAACCCTAACCTCTAACCCTAACTCTCTAATTCTAACCCGCCCCCTGCTAGAATACAAGTTTCCAGAATTAGATGCGTTTTCGGTTTTCTGTCTTTCCTTTGCTTGCTGTGTTCTTTTCACTGCTGTGATAAATAATGTGTCACCTCATCGGGGTGGACCGGAGTTTACCCATTCTTAACCACTAGAGGTCTTCATTGCTTCTGAATTCAGCCGTTCTGATTAATGCTCCCATAATCAACCTAAAGCTTTCTGTGCAGATATTAGTTTGCAACTTGTTTACATTACTAACAAGGACATGATTGCTGGATCTTATGGTGAGAGTTTGGCAAAAAAAAAAAAAAAAAGAAAGAAAGAAAAAAAAAGAAAAATAGGGTCAGAATTGAAACATCGTTAGTTTATAAAATAATCCAGTTTTTAAAAAATAATTTACTTAACTTTATTTTATGTGCATTGGTGTGAAGGTGTCAGGTCCCCTGGAACTAGAGTTACAGACAGTTGTGAGCTGCCATGTGGATGCTGGGAATTGAACCCGGGACCTCTGGAAGAGCAGCCAGTGCTCTTAACTGCTGAGCCATCTCTTCAGCCCCAAATAATGCAGTTTTTAGAGCAAGACTGGACACCCTTAGTTTTACCTGGCTTCATCTATCAAACAGCTAGTGGGTGGGGGATGGCATAGGAGCCCATGAATGGAACAGGAGAGGGGGCTATGAAGTGTGTTTGAGAGGATCCACACCACGTGGGTCTGTGCTCCAGGAACTCGTGCACAGCTCACTAGCCAACTTCCGTTCCTGGGAGTGCTTTTCCTCCCTCCCTCCCTCCCTCCCTCCCTCCCTCCCTCCCTCCCTTCCTCTCTCCCTTCCTTCCTTCCTTCCTTCCTTCCTTCCTTCCTTCCTTCCTTTCTTTTCTTTTCTTTCTTTCTTTCTTTTTTTTTTTTTTTTTTGAGACAGGGTTTCTCTGTAGCTTTGGAGCCCATCATGGACTAGCTCTGTAGCCCAGGCTGGCCTCGAACTCACAGAGATCCATATGTCTCTGCCTCCCGAGTGCTGGGATTACAGGCGTGCGCCACCACCGCCTGGCTTTTAGTAGTGTGTTGTATGCGTTTGTCCTTCAGCATTGAGATCTCTTCTAACTGGAGACATTTCAGACCTCGGGCACCTCTGACAACAGATTCATGTTAGGCTCCTCCACAACAGAGCACAGATGTGCCAAATTTTACTCCAGGAACGTCTCTAGTCTTCCAGTCCCAGAACTGCAAGATAATAGATATGTTGCTTTAAGCCATACAGCTCACTGGGGGTTATTACTGCGGCCACCGGAAACCAACAACACATCGCTCAACGGTCTTCTTTTCCTTGACTTATTATCATTATTACATTATCATACTGATTTGTACATGAGACAATAGGTTCAAGTATGAAACGACATCTAGTATCTGCTGATCCTCAAGACAGTCAAATCCAAGCATGTTTCTGAGTGTGCCCAACACCAAACCATTCAACTTAAAAACTGTGAATTATAAAAACAAATTATTGTTTTTCTCCAAGACTTTAGACAAAGTGTAAGAACTGCAATCCTATTTTACATCCAAACCACAGAAAACATGCTCAGAATTTGCTTCTTCTCAGTCTCAGGGAGGAAGCAGGTGCCACAGTCCTGTGAGGACAGCAGAGAGAAGCCTCCCTCCGCCAGCGTGGCTTGCTGGTCTGCTTACACTGGGTTCTGTCATCTAAGAATGGACCTTATGGTCATCTTTGTCCTATAGCCTCTCTAAGAAATAAAATTGTTTCTGAAAACACATTTCCCGAAGATTTAAAGACGAATGCTGTGAGCTGTTTGAGAAGAGCCGTGGCCCTAAGCCCAGTCATCAGTAGCTAATGTTGGCAACTACAGGGCAATGAAGAGCTGTGGCTGCCCCTCCGACCTCCTGCTGCTCTAAGAAGGTCTGTGGACATGGCTGCCCCTCCGACCTCCTACTGCTCTAAGAAGGTCTGTGGACATGGCTGCCCCTCTGACCTCCTACTGCTCTAAGAAGGTCTGTGGACAGAGGGTGAAGCGCTCTGGCCTCGTCACCTAGCGTGGCTCATCCCTGTTGCTTTGTTTCCTCGGGATTCAATCACTATAGTAACAGGCTGGATGGAAAGATGGCTCTGGCATCAATGTTGGTCAGACACGCACCACCGTTCAAATGTCAGCCCACTGCTTCTCCTTTGGTGGGACAGTGCTGTTCACCAGAAAGGCAGCTAAGTTTTTCCTGTTCCCTAGCCTAGCTAAGGAAAGAGCTCACCTACACGTGCATCTGCCTACATAAAGCTACAACGTGCTGAGATGTGCTGATGGCGAGTAAAATAAAAACATTAAAACATTACTGAACCAATTATATAGTTTTGTAGAGGGGTCCCATTCCACACTCTCTGATTTTCTTCCTTCTGACCCTTGAAGTTTTTGTGGTAAATAGAAGGAAAGTGCTGTCACGTTCCATGAAGGGGGAGGACCCCTCCCCCAACAACGGCACCAGACTTGGATCTTAACTGAAGTTGCTTTCCACAGAAGTTGTTCAACCTCGCTGCAGCGCCTCACAGCGCCTCGCAGAGCCTCACAGCCTGCTTTGGACAAGTCTAAAGCACGTAAGGGCAGAACACCCACCCCTGGTGCATTTCCTCTTTCTGCCCCAACTGGAAGCAGGATCGGAGCAGCACATGGAAAGCCATTATCTGGGATACCTGGAAGGTAATCACAAGGGCTCTTTCTGACTGTGTGGGAGGGCAGGCGCCACCCTGACACTCACCATAATAAAAATGCCACTCTCCTAATCCCAGGGCAGCTACCTTCCTTATATGGAGCATGTGTGGAGGGGTCAGAGATCTCTCCTCTGACCTGAGATTAAATTGCTCGTTACACATTCTCCACATTGCCCAGGTGAAAGCCCTAAATAAGAACCAAAGTTCACACTTGGCATGCAAAGAAACATAAGCGAATTCCCTCTTCTCAGTGTCCATAGGGAAGTGATGTCACCTGTGCTCAGCAGTATCCTTGGCATGTGATGTGTTTCTGCTTGAGTTCTTTTACAAGGACTAGCCCCTGACTGTTCCATTTCTGCCCTACGTTTGTACTTTCCTCCTTTAAAAGGCTTTTTATGCATCACCCTAACCTGAATGTCTGTTGGTTTCCTGCTAAGAGGGCTACTCCTAAAAAGGCAGAGTTCAACGTGTGACCCAGATCTCTTTGTATTCCATTTAAGGAGCTGTCTGGTTGGTCACACATCCATTGGTACCATGTCATGACCTCATTGGCACAAGCATGTGCAGTTTCACTGAACTGTGTCCACCTCCTCTTGCGGACGGCAGAAGGCTGTTTACATTGTTTCGACATCACTCTGTCCTAGAGCTATCCCCTCTTTCTCAATAAAATCCCTACCTAAAGCACACGACCACTTTCCTGTTTCTACAGTGCAAGACCTTTTGGAAGGTGGTTGTGGGTCTGCACACAGGGACAGGCAATGTTTAGCTGCTTCAGAGAGGGGTAGGGTGTTACGTGTAGCATCTGCTGGAACTACACTTCTTTGCTCTGGAAACTAATGTAGACAGAGGTCGAGCAAATGTGTTCTACCCGAGGTGTGCACAGAGTCTAACTGTAATGGTTAATCTGCATCCTGGATAACTCCCTCTTCCTTAAGCTGCTTTGGTAGAGGTCTCGTCGAAGCACCGAGAAAGTTATCAGTGTCCAGAGTGTTGTCATTTTGTCCGTGATGTGTCCTGATACCATCCTGGCCAGGCTCTGGAACTGGGTGACTCTTAGAGTGAACCTTATTCACTCCAAATGCTTGTGGCTTAGCGACCCTCCCAGCTTCTATGGGTTTTGTGTGGAGGGTAAAGACTGAGGTGGAGCACAGACTCCAGGAAGGCAGTAGCTCAGCCCTAGCTGTGGGTTAAGGTACGTTGCTCTCATCAACTGTTAACAGCCTCAGAAAAGAGCTTCACCTGTGATGTGAGGGTGAGGTAGGGACAGGAATCAAATCTTTCCTGGATGGGTGGGCAGTGGCGGATCTCAGCACTTGAGAGGCAGAGGCAGGTGGATCTCTGAGTTGGGGATCTCACATAGCAACATAGACCGGCCTGCTCTACAAAGTGAGTTCCAGGAGGGCCAGAGCTGTTACACAGAGAAACCCTGTCTGGAAAAACAATGGAAACAAACCAACCTTTCCTAGATAAGCTATCATCCAAACCCTAGTTTCCTTTCTTATATTTTTATTTATGTTTTTATAATCTATTATTTTAATTTTATATGCACTGGTGTTTTGACTGCATGTGTGTCTGTGTGAGGGTGTCAGATCTTGGAGTTATAGACCGGTGTGAGCTGTCATGTGGTTGCTAGGAATTGAACCTGGGTCCTCTGGAAGAGCAATCGGTGCTCTTAATCGCTGAGCCATCTCTCCAGCCCCAGACTTTTATTTCTAATTGTGTGTGTGTGTGTGTGTGTGTGTGTGTGTGTGAGAGAGAGAGAGAGAGAGAGAGAGAGAGAGAGCTCGTATGAGTGCTGCAGAGGACTCCTGGAGCTGTAGTTACAGGAAACTAATTGTTCACTGTCTGAAGCGGGTGCTGGGAACTGAACTTGGATTCTGTGCTACAGTAATGTGCACTCTTAACCAATGTGCTATCTCTCCAGCCCCTTTTCGATTACTTGGTTTTTGTTGGTTTGTTTTTGTTTTTATATGTCAGTTGAAAACTCAGACATTGGATCAGAGTTTACGGACTTAAAAAGAGGTAAGTATGAGCCAGACATGACGGTGCACACTCCGGAGACTAAGGCAGGAGGGATTGAGTTCAGACAGTTAGGGAGACTCTGTCTTAACTTCAACAACAAAATTAAGAAGATGAAACCGAGACAAGAAAGGACGGCTCTCACACCGGCTTCCACTGGAGGCAGAGCTTTCTCCCCTGGGGTCTGTCAGCCTGCCGCTCAGTTTCCCTCCACGACAGGCTGATAGGCAGCAACACAGGAAGACCTGTCACGTGTAATAGTAGGCACCGCAACGAGCTGGGATTCCTTCTTAGAAACACCCTTTCAAAGCAGGCTGGCTTTAACAGCTCGACTGCCCTTCAGTCAAAGGAGGAACATCTATACAAAGTATGTTATTTACTTTCTCTAGATTGAAATATAGTTGTGCTGTTTCCTCTGTGGACCTCCAAGGCATAATAGCATCTGAGTATTCTCTGTGCACTTTTTTTTTCCCCCGCAAGGGGAGATCGTATCTGAATACTCATCTTCCCTTTTGCTTTGTGCCTCTGCTTCCTATCACATGAGGTGGCTCTCACTATGGACAGAGCAGCCACACTCCACGAGAAGAAGTGGACTCATGAGAAAAATGAAAAGCCATGGGAAAGGGGTGATGTCTCGTCCCTTAGGCTTCCAGCCAGGAACAGGTCAACAGGAGGAAGCAAGCCAGCACCCAGGGACTGGGCAGGCCAGCCTTTGTCCATACACGGGCACTGCCAGGGCCACTTCCTTATTGCACCCCGCTTCTTCTCTTCAGTCCTGAACTTTGGCATTTCCATTAAGTCCCCTCCCAGTAACTGAGGCTTAGGGCCTCCCTGTCCTCAGGTGGAACTGGGACATTCAGAAGCCAGTCCTGATACTAAGAGACGCTTATCTGGAGTTCAGCTGGAGAAAATCCAACTTTCTTTCTCTTCACATTTCTTTGTCTGTTAACATCATCCGGATACTCACAGATAATCCTCACATTCAGGTGGAACCATCATATTGTAGAAGTCTGCCCATTTCAAGGTGACCTTTAGGAGACCCTGAGTTATGTCCTCACTGCTCTGCCTTTTCCTCTTCCATGGTCAGGGAACAAAGTATATTGTGATGTCAGTGCCCTGAGCAGATCCAGTCATATACATTTTTCTCTCCTTAAACACGAGTAAATATGGTTTAATTTGTTAAAATCGTGTGGGAGTAAAAACCAAGAAACGGAAGACATCTCATAGATAAATCTCGGCAGATAAAGCTATTTCCTCAAGGCTGGAGGGAACTGCCACCCCAGTCAGTAGCTAATCAGATATGCAAATTGATTTAGAAGCATTAAATACAAAAATTAGGCAGCCAACAATGGAAGCTGTCATTTCATGCTCCTAGCGTGAGTGTGTATGTCAGAAACGAAGATCCTTCATCCTTCAACAATGTTAGAGTCTACCCGGGTTCTTTAATTCAGATCTCATTACAGATGGCTGTGAACCACCGTGTGGGTGCTGGGGATTGAACTCAGAACCTCTGGAAGAGCAGTCGGTGCTTATAACCTCTGAGCCATCTCTCCAGCTCTCTAGTCCTCATGTTAACTCTCATATCACATACCACACAGCAAATGTATCTGTACATATATGTGAAGTGGGCTAGGGGTGGTTTGTACAATGTGTGCAAAAAGTGAAGAAGTTTCCTGTAAATTCCAGGAGATTTCAGATTAGGCTGACTAGTCAGTTTTGATAAGAATATAATCCACACCAGCTGTGGTGACGAAGCCACTCCTGTGGAGTTAGGCTGCTCCTGAAGCACGGCTGTGCAGTTTACTTTGGCTGCAGAGATCAAAGTGAAGGACCTGTACCAAATGAATGTACAGAGAGAAGGATGGATGGATGGATGGATGGATGGATGGATGGATGGATGGATGGACGGACAGATGGATGAACAGATGGGTGGACAGATGGGTGGATGGATGGACGGATGGATGGATGAACAGATAGATGGATGGATGAATGAATGGATGGATGGAGGTCCAGATAGGAAAATAGAAAGACAGGCAGATAGTAGTTGAATAGGCCACATCAGTATCAGGGTCCAAGAACAGCTGACTTTCCAGAGATAGCCATGAGTTGCCCTTGATGGTCAGATGACAGGTGGGGGCCATCACTATCATAGTATTGGGTATCCCCCTCTTTATGAGGTCCAGGTGAGGCAGTCACACCATTTCTTCATCTGATGTGTCCCACAAGTTCCTGGGCCTAATTTCCCAGATACAACATTAATATGCCCATGTAGTCTTACAGCCTCAAATCACCCTGATAAATTCATAGAGTAGAACCTACTCGACTCTTAAAAAAAAGTCATTGTATCAGTTTCTGCTGCCCCGGTGGTCCCAGACAGATGCTGTTGTTTACCTGTTTGCTCAGGTACATACTTAGTCTCCATCCTTAAAACTGCATCTCTCAGGGCAGGGCGTGTCTGAAAAGAGTTTTTTAATAAGCTGGAGCAGGGTAGAGCCTGTGCTCTCAACAGCATCAAAGCTGAAGTTGGTCCAAGTAGCTTCCTGGCCTAGGGGCAAGGCTCAGTTCCCTGGGTTCTCCAAATTGGCTTGCCTTAAAGTTTTTCTGTGATAGCTATGAAACATGCAGATGGGCCGGACAGTGGTGGCGCATGCCTGTAATCCCAGCACTCGGGAGGCAGAGGCAAGTGGATCTCTGTGAGTTTGAGGCCAGCCTGGGCTACAGAGCTAATCCAGGACAGACTCCAAAGCTACAGAGAGAAACCCTGTCTCAAAAACAAAAACAAAAAAAACCAACCAACCAACCAACCAAACAAACAAAAAAAACAAAAACAAAAAACAAAAACAAAAACAAAAAAAAAAGAAAAAGAAAGAAAAAGAAACATGCAGATGTATTTGGATCCCTGGCCTAGTGTTGCTTTAGTTTAGGAGAGTGGAAAAGTTCTAGAATCTTCTAGCTGAGAACTCACAAAGCCACACTTGGTATTTGTCTTTCTCCAGCCCTACTTACTAGACCTTCAGTTAGTAATGTCTTCACTGCTGGACTGTATCGCTTATATGCACTGGGTTTTACATTTGGGGCATAAATAAAGAGACAAAATGGTTGACTTCTTGCTGTTCTTTGTTTTACTTGTGCACCAGAGGTGGATCAAAATACTTAGACAGTGGGCTCTGTGTACTGGAGCTGGAGGGTCGGTTACCAGGCTGGAAGTGCCTCCCTCCGAGCCATTAGCCATACTGTGCACTGAAGGAAGTTCTGGCCTCATCAAAACAAACAAAACAAAACAAAACCAGCAATAACTTTAGCCACAAAGCCCAAACCAGGGTGCCAAGTAACTATGTAACAGGAGCAGGCTCTCGTATTCTAGGATCAGTGGCCACAGGGAAGGAAAGAAAGTCACATCTGAAGTCCAGACTCCAGCTCTGAGCAGCCTGCTGTCCCTGAACTCATGTACTCCACTAAACCAGGAGCTTTATTTGCCACAGGCTGTGCCAATGGTCCCCTTCAGTTCAAAGGAGCCTGCTCCTTAGTTTATTGCTTGTATCTCAAGGCAACACAGCAACAAAGTACATCACCATGGAAACAATAGTAAATACACAAGTGAACACTGATACCAGGTGTGATGTGACCTTGAAATCCAGACGAGTTCCTGGCATGTCAGGAACAGGTATGTTGCTTAGATGGGGTTTCAAGTTGGTGTCATTGGCCAAACATCCCTCAAGAATCCCAGTATGGGGCACGTGGTATGTGGGTCCCTGTCCCATGTCAAGGTGTCAGGGTCGTGTGGGTGGCTTATTTCTTGCCACAGCATTAATGTAATATGGAAAGATGTAACCTTTGCATGTTGAGTAAAGACTCCACTGACTATGCAATGCTCTGAGTTCCAGAGAGGAAACACAAAACAAGGATTATTCCCTGAGTCCCGAGGGTACAACCCCACGGGCAAGGATGTGCCCCTGCCTGTGTGCAAGAAAAAAAAGGCCAAGAAAGGCTATGCAAAGTTACCCTCAGGACACACAGGTCCTTAGCTTACCACCACGCTATGCCCCAGGAGGCATGAACACCAAGGTACCTGTGCCCAGCAAGACCCACCTTATCACCATGACCCCGACACCTGAGTGTTAGGTGCCCCTTTTCCTGGAGGGAAGATTTCAATTGAGAGGAAATAGCTAGCTACAGAATATATTCAACATACTTTTAAAAAACAGCTTTTTAATTTCTCTCTCTCTCTCTCTCTCTCTCTCTCTCTCTCTCTCTCTGTGTGTGTGTGTGTGTGTGTGTGAGAGAGAGAGAGAGAGAGAGAGAGAGAGAGAGAGAATGAATATGGGCATGTGCAAGCCAAGGTGTACAAAGAACAACTTTTGGGAGCCCATGCTCTCTCCCCGCATCAATCCCAGGATTCCAGAATTGAATGCAGGTCATCAGGCTTGCAGAGCAAGCTCTGTTACCAGCTGAGCCATCTCACTGACTCTAAACTAAGTTTTAAACAGATCTCATTAGATAATGTTGCTTGGTCATAGGTTTATATATGATCTGAGACTGTTTATGATAGGCTAGGTGTGATGTAACCTATACTGCTGTTGGGTGTATTCCAAATGCATTTTTTGTTTTTGTTTTGTGAGACAGGGTTTCTCTGTGTAGCTTTGCCCCTTTTTCCTGGAACTCACTTGGTAGCCCAGGCTGTCCTCGAACTCACAGAGATATGCCTGATTCTGGCTCCCGAGTGCTGGGATTAAAGGCGTGTGCCACCACCGCCCAGCAGTCCAAATGCATTTTTGACTTAGTATTTTCACCTTGCATGGCTTATCAGGATAAACCCCATTGGAAGTTGAGCAGCTATATTTTATTGTCTCTGTTCTGGTAGTATCTTGGCTTTTGACATCAACAAAAACTCCATACAATCTGAATCATGGTTATCCTTTCCTTGCCAAGTTCAATAAACAAAAACACAGCCATTGGGCACAGTTTAGAAGTGAGAGCCAGGTGCCTAAATTAGGTGTATAGAGGGAATAATGCCAACTTCCACCCGTTTGTGGGGTTGGTGGGGTGTTTACCCACCAACCCCACAGCTCCCCAGAGTTTTCTTGACTGTGAGCAGCAGGAAATATTAGATAGAAGGATTTATATTGCGGAGATAAACAGATACAAAATAAAGGATAGCCTCAAGAGGTCCTGGAACCTATTCCAACAGGCCCTGACTGTTTCTGCCCCAGGGTATTATTTATAGAGACGGAGGTGGAGCAAAAGACCTCCTCCCTCAGCACAGCCAAGGGCAGACCATCTCAGACACCTGCACTCAGGCCAGGGGCCCTAATCATCCTCTATGCGGACCTGCTGGGTAAAGCCAAGAGGAACCTGAAAACGAGCTCCCACACCCGTTAATTGGTCTATGATTTTTTTTTTTTCTTTTTTGGTTTTTCGAGACAGGGTTTCTCTGTGTAGCTTTGTGCCTTTCCTGGAACTCACTTGGCAGACCAGGCTGTCCTCGAACTCACAGAGATCCGCCTGGCTCTGCCTCCCAAGTGCTGGGATTAAAGGCGTGCACCACCACCGCTCGGCCTGGTCTACGATTTTTAAAAGTGTGTAATGTAAAAACACTATGAGAATAAGCACATCAGAAGTGATTTCCATAAATATTTTCCAAATATGAATACCTACCTCATTCGAAAGTGTAAAAGACTAAACTGAACCAGACACATCGAAGTATTTTGCCCTTGTTGACTCGAGTAAGAAACATTCCTAGTTTGCTTTGCTACTCAAGGGGCACATGGGTGGCTGAGACCTTCCCAGCAACACTCCTGGGCAAGCAAGCCCTGGCTGAGGAGCGCTAGCTTGCAGCTCCTCCACTGTGCAGCGGTCCAATCTGCCCTCTTCTTCCTACAGACCCTACAGACCCCACACTACCTACTTGGAAGACATTCCGCCCGTTGGTTGGCACTGCTTTTCTAGGGGTTTCTTCAGCTTTCTAGGAATTGAAAGCTATTCTAGGCGGCCGGTCAGCAAGACCCTCTTTGAGCCCCAGGGCTACCTGCGGGCAGACACTGGCGTGTACTGGGGCAGCCCAAACCAGGCCTTTGCATTCACAGCTGCCCAGCCAGCAAGGCTGGAAAATGGGACAGCGAGGCGAGGGGTGTGAGTGTATACCAGCGGGTGTCCTTGCCAGCAGCAGCCCGGCGCCCGGGCGGTCTGTAGATCCGGAGCGGCCGTCTTGAGACTGTGGCTAACCAAACGGTTTCCGCCAGACGACCGGGACAACGCCAGCAAGGCGAGTCAAAGAGTACCACAATGGGCCCGCAGGCGCCTCGGGTGGCTGGGTGGGTGGGTGGGGCTTGCGCTCACTGCGCACGCGCGCACCGAGGCCTCCAAACTCGGGTAGCAACACAACCGTCACGTGGCTCCGCACCGGCCAATCAACGGGACCCCGGGGCGGGGCGTCCAGCGGTGCACCTCGGCGGGAGGCGGACGACTTCCGGCAATAATTGGACGCTGCAGCTCGGTGCGGTTCGTAGCGGTCCGGTCGGAAAGGGAGCAGCAGGTGAGGAGGGACGCGGGATGGGGAGGGGCTGTCAGGCAGGGCGTCCCCGGGCCTCCCTTCGCTGGCCGCCGTGCTGCCCGCCGGCCCCGAGCGGGCTGTGGGCTCGCCCACCTGCCGGGGGTCCGGGCGTCCGCCCCCACCCCCGCCGGCCTGCCTTCTGCCGGTCCACGCCTCCTCCCGAGCACACCTGTCAGGGCACCATCCTTGAGGCCTGCGTGTGCGTTCGCCGCTGGACACGGGACGGTTTGCATCTGTCTCCTCACAGCTGATTTCTGCCTCTGTTCCAGTGGAGTTCCATCTCCATTCTTGGGCCTGTTCAAACTCCCTGAACTCAAGCATCAGGACCACTGTCCCTATGAAGGGCCTTTTTTTCCCCCTGCATTCGGCGCCAAGACTTAATTTCCGACTATTATCAGAAAAGGTCCCCCATTCTTATTCCATTTTCCTTTGCTCGGGGGCATGCTGTCTTTCTTACTTCGACGCATCTGTGACTCCTTGGAGTCCACCCCATTTCTGACATTCATTCTGAAATACGCAGTTTGCGTTTTCAGGGTCTTTTACAATCACATTTACCCACAGTCACAGACTTCACATTTGATCCAAGTTGTTTGAATTTAACTGACTTAGAAATTTTGTAAGAAAACTTGATCAGCGGCAAAGTCAAATGCTTATTAGGTGAAGACTATTCATCATTTTCTAAAAAAGGGTTTTATTACTGTTAATTTTGTGTGAGGCATGCGCACTAGTGCCCAAGAAGAAAGAGGGCGGCAGATACTGTTGAACTGGAGTTACAGACAGTTATGAGCTGCCCGATTTGAGTGCTGGAAACCAAACTTGGGGTCCTCTGCAAAGGCAGTCAGGGTGTGCTCCTAGCCAGCGATCCGTCTCTCTATTCCCAGACCATCCATTCATTCTTACCCCAGAACAATGGAAGTTATCTTTCTCAAAATGTAAAATGAAAACTAAGAGTGAAGCTTTTTCCTCCAGAATTCAGCTTGCCTCTCTGGTTTTGTTGCTACCTTTATTGTAATGCGCTTGCCATACACTCGAAGCTTTTATTGTTTTGTTTCTTTGTTTGTTTTTGTTTTTGTTTTGTTTTTGAGACAGGGTTTCTCTGTGTAGCTTTGAGCCTTTCCTGGAATTCGCTCTGTAGACCAGGCTGGCCTCGAACTCACAGAGATCCGCCTGCCTCTGCCTCCCAAGTGCTGGGATTACAGGTGTGCGCCACCACCTCCCGGCCGGCCGCTTTTATTGTTTTGAAGATAAACATAACTGATGTGTGTTCTAATTCTTTTTTCATGTAATTTACAAACAGAGCACCACACATAGATGTAGAAAAAGACAACAAACACCCAAACCTGTAATTCCTGGAATTTCTTATCATAGGCTGTTAGGATTACTCTAAATATAGTGGCTAAAAGCATGGATTGTGGAATCAAGGCCCATAATTTTGAATCCCCTCCTACTGAATTCTTTGCTTCTGTAGTCTCATGTATAAAGTGGAATGTTTTTGTTGGGATATGGTGGATGAACACAGGACCTCAGGTATGCTAAGCAAGTAAGTGCTTCAGCACTGAGCCTTGAAATAGAGAATTAAATTTGTAAAATGAGGGTAGTTCCTATTTTACAGGTTAGTGTGAGGGACTAAACTGGGTGTAATTCACGCGAATCGTTCACAGTGCCTGGCCTGTTCTGCTGCTATTGTTGTTACTGTTTTTATCCAGTAGGAGAAAATGTGCTTGTTGAAGGAGAAGGGAAAAGCTTATTTTTCCTTAGTTCAGGCTTTGGCTTTAGGAGTTTCTACTAGGAAATGAATTTGACGAATTCATCTTGCTCTCCTGCCGTACCCCACCTTCGTGTCTTGCTGTGTGAAATAGAAACCCAGAAAAGACTTAAAGGTGGTTAATCCCAATTGCGTTCTGGTAACATTAGTTAGCAATTACTGTGCTTAAATTTTCGTGCAGATAGGGGCTGGCTGGCTGGCTGAGCAGTCTAGAGCGCTTGCTGCCTCTGTGGAGGACTAGGTTACGTTCCCAGCACCCACATGCTGGCACCCAACTGTATCTAACTCCAGGTACAAGAGGCTATGATGCCTTTGGGCACTGCATGAACATGGTGCACCTACAACCCTGCAAACAAAACACTCATATCCACATAAAATAAAATTAAATATATTAAAAAATAAATGCAGATTATACAAGCTGTGACTCAGCTGAGCGGACTTGGAGATTGTGCATACACATATTAATTTTTCAGAAATAGTTTATGGTTTTTACTTTACATGATAGCTAGTTTGGGTTGTCAGCCCGACACACCTGAGAAGAGGGAGCCTCAGTTGAGAATTAATTCCATGAGGTTGGTCTCTGGGGCATGTCTGTTGGCTCTGTTCTGGATCGCTAATTGTGGAATGGCCCAGTGTACTGTGGGTTATACAGCCTCAGGCAGGTGGGACTGGGCTGTATGAAAAAGCTGTCTTAGCGAGGCACCCGTTGCAAAGCCAGTAAGTGGTGTTCTTGTGTGGTTTCTGCTTGAATTCCTACCCTGATGTCCCAGGAGGGTAGCCTATAACCTGTGAAATGAAATAAGCCCTTTCCTTTGTCAACCTTTTAGTCAGATTATTTTACCACAGCAACAGAAAAGAAAGTAGACGGTCTTAGCATTTGCAAATTCTAAAATAAAGCTAATTTTAATTTTAAATATATTAATGAAAGTCTAGCAATTCATGTCTTTTAGCCAAGCAGATAAATTCCCTTAAAAAGGGGGTTGTTGTCATTTAAAATCTTTCAGTAACATTATTTTCTGATACACAAACAGGTGCTTCACATTGTATTAAAGACAAACTGGCCACCCTTTAAAGCGCAGCTTGCCTTCTGCTCTATGAGACAGGGTCCCACTCTGGACAGGGTGGTCTTGAATTCCTGCCTCAGATACTTCAGTGCTAGGGTTACAGGTAGACAGGTATTTGCCACCCTACCTAACCCCAGTGGGTTTTTTTTTTTTTTTTTTTTTTTAATGTGGTGCTTAGGATTGAACCCAGGGCCTTATGAACACTAGGCAAGTGCTGTACTACTGATAGCCCTATATCCTAGTGGCCTTTGTTACTGTTTATTAATAAATTTGCTTTTAGAATCTGTGCCTTAGTTTATGAACTGTATAGCTTATGCTATGAAATAGTGAACTAATACCACGGTCCCAAGATTGTGTCATGACAAGTCTATGAAATAAATCTTTAAACAAACAAATATTTTCCTCTAGGTTGAAAAATCTGGGACATAAGGGTTTGGTTTCTGTGGTTTACTAGCTACCAGGCCTTAAAAAAAAAAAAAAATCCATTTAGCTGTTGAAAGGGTTATACCAAACTATTTCTCACCAAATTGTCCAGTCAAATTACAATATGTATTGAGTTGACAACAAAATATAATTGGAAATATCACAATGGCTCTTTTTATAATCGATATGTAAGAGAAAAAGATGTGTTCTGAGTATAAACTAGTTTAGAAAGGTTTTCCGACCCTCTTGGTATAAAAAACAAAAGTTATTTTAGCGTGCATTTCACACACTGGGCCAGGAGTCTACATGTTTTCCTTTTTGTTTGTCTCTTAGAAGATGGTATAAATGCCCGTTTGCTACCCTGGCCTTGGTTGGTTATTTTAAATAGAGTTTGAGGTCTCCCAAGTACTCAAAGCCATGGAACTTGCACGTCATGAAACACAGCAAGCCTGCCTTGCTTCACTTGGTTTTTTCAGTGCTGGACATGTTATTAAACCCAGGGCCTCCTGTATACCAGGTAAAGGCCCAGCCCCAAGCTACACCTTCCCAGTCTGCTTTGAATGGGAAAAGAGCATTCCTTTCTGATGTAAATGCTCTGCTGAAGTTCTGTGCAAAGGTCAGCTTCCTTCCTTTATATAATCAATACCTACCTTTCAACTCCTGTGTTTTATGGCTCTTAATATTTCCCCTATGTTTCTTTCTTAAAATGCATTTTTTTATTCACTTCCCGCCTGTCACTCCATGCTTTCACTCTTTCTCTGGGTTCTTTCCATGTCCTGTCTTCATCCACTTGCCCATTTCCTGTCAGTGTTCTTTAGAGTTCTTCCTTTGGCCATCGTGATATGATATTATGTCCGTATCTTTTCCTGCTCTGAATGCTCATACTTTTTCTCTCCAGTGTAGCTCTTTTCTGAGATATGGGTCTATATAGTCATCCATTCGGTCAATAGATGTCTGTTGAGCTCTGGCTGTATGCCTGACATGGCTCTGGGTAATGAGGATGTGACATTGAGCAAGTCATTGTGTCATCTTGGAGGAGAACAAATGGTGAGTCCATAAATAATTTCAGATAATGGACAGTGGCAGAGGTGGTTGATGGTACACTGATGAATGGGGTAGAGATGTCAGAAGGGAGCTGTTTGCAGGAAGCCGTTGTAGGGAGGTGACATCTTGAATATGTAAACATGACTATCTGGAGCAGTTCTTAACATTTGCTGTGTCTGAGAATCACCTTTGGACTTTCCAGCATTCCTTCCTCTGCCTCTCCCAAGCCTGCTCTTGTGCTGTGCGCCTCTAGCGTTCAGTGGGAAGAGTACTTGCTGCTCTCCAGAAGACCCGCATTTGGTTCCTGGCACCGTCTACACGGCAGCACTTGGCCTTACTGCCTCGGTGTGTCTGTGGCTGCACCTCCAGTCCTCTGAAGGTCCATTGCCTTTATGCCCTGTAAAGCAGAAGTCTGAGCAAATCATTTGCCTCCTGTTTTTTTTGGCCCCTGGTCATTCTCAGGATGAAGCCCAGCTCCTTCCTTTCCCCGTCTTTCCTGACCGGATCCCATTTGTATTTCCTTCCCTTCACCCACAGTGATCTCTCTGGAGTGAGGTGTGACTGTGGTTCAGTTACGTTGTCTCATCCTCCTGCACAGGGTGGAAGGTGGGGGAGCTATTAGAGTGGTATTCCTCAGCTCACTTACTTCTTCAGATTCAGACTCCGGTGTCCTGGGGTAAGCCTTTCGCCACACATTATTGCATAGTAAGGCCTGCCTATGTTTGACCTAGTTATCTGAGTACTGTTTGGTTACCACAGCTAGCCAGTGTTAAGTGATACACGCTTATATGTTAAGTAAGACTTTGGTTCCATATGAGAAGAAAATTGGTTTTTATTTAATTTTTTTGTTTTGTTTTTTGAGACAGAGTTTCTCTGTGTAGCCCTGGCTGTCCTAGAACTCACTCTGTAGACCAGGCTGACCTTGAACTCACAGAGATCTGCCTAGAGCTGGGATTAAAGGCATGCATCACCACTGAGATTATCACTAGTGAGAAGAAATTGGTGTCTATATACTTTTAATATAAACTAATTTTTTTTTTTTTTTTTTTTTTTTTTTTTTACAGGAGAACTATGCCATTTCTGGGTCAGGACTGGAGATCCCCTGGGTGGAGCTGGATTAAAACTGAGGATGGATGGAAAAGGTGTGACTCCTGTAGCCAGGAGCTCAGGAGTGAGAATAGCCAGTGCACCATCAACCACAGCATGTGAGTCTTGGGTCACTCTTGAGCTCCGTCATTTGCAGTTTTGCTCGTGATTTTGGCTAGGTCTGCTGTCCAGACAGCTCCTGTGATGTGCCTGTCTCCACCCAACAGTCATGATTACAGGGGCATTCAGTCATACCCGGCTTCCACATGGGTGCTGAGGATTTGAACTCAGATCTTCACACTTGCACAGCACAAGTTCTTAGCCACTGAGCCGTCACTCCAGCATCAAGTTTGCCTTGGAAACATACCTAAGTGCCTTGTCCCTAGTAAATGTTAACTCTGTCCTTTCCCTCAGGCTCTGATACCACTCTTAATGTTTTCTCTGTTTGTCCTTTTGTGACTAGGTTGTGTTTATGACAATGTCCTCAGATCCAGGTGTGTTTAGCATGTACTGGTAAAGTTCCTTTGTTTTGTAAGACTGGGTATTTGTTGTGTGATTTTAGTGAAAGCTTTTTCAGATTCAAAAGTATCTCTGTTTAGCGTCTGAGTCAATGATAACAGACCAAGATAAGAGAATGTGAGATTGTCAGAGTCAAGGACCCCTGTGTTTCCAGAGGGTCATTCCATGTCTGTGACAATGCAGTTGTGAGATTTAGATGCTCTCTGGCTGCCTGGACAATTTGCTGCCATTGTCTGTGCTGTTTAGTTGTGACTGTCATGAGCAGACGATGTGGTAAACTCAGTTGTTTTATTAGAAGTGCATACTGCTGGTGGATGAAAGGCGGCTTTTGTACAATTCTCATCAGAGAACAGTGATGGGGGGCTGGAGAGATGGCTCAGCAGCTAAGAGTACTGACTGCTCTTGCAGAGAACCCAGGTTCAATTTCCAGTACCCATATGGCAACTCACAACTGTAACTCCAGTTCCAGGGAACCTGACAGCCTCACACAGACATACATGCAGACAAAACGCCAATGCACACAAAATAAAAATAAATTCAAAAAATTTAAAACCCCTTAAACAAAGGAAAATACCAGTGAGGGGGAAATAAGCAATTTTAGATCCCCAGTTTTAAGGATTGTCACCACATGGCTCCGTCCATCCAGCTTGTCTCCACAGTACTTATTCTTCTTTGCTTTCAGGCTGAAAACTAGCTTTAAAGTGTGTTTAAAAAAAAAATGCGTTTTTAGGCCATTAAAGGCTAGGCTCACAACCAAAAAATGCATTTTTAGTGTTTATAATGTGGATTGCTTTTTATACTTTGTCTTTCCTTTCTTTCTTCTTCTTTTTTTTTTCTTTTTTTTTTTTTTTGGTTTTTGGGGCCAGGGTTTCTCTGTGTAGCTTTGGTGCCTGTCCTGGATCTCACTCTGTAGCCCAGGCTGGCCTCGAACTTGAACTCACAAAGATCCGCCTGGCTCTGCCTCCCGAGTGCTGGGATTAAAGGCTTGTGCCACCACTGTCCCGATCTTTCTGTTTTTGTTTGTTTGTTTTTTTGAGACAAAGTTTCTCTGTATAGTCCTGGCTATCCTGGAACTCCCTCTGTAGACCAGGCTGGTATAGTTTTTTTATAAAGAGGGAAAAAATGTAAAGAAAAGCTGTTTGAGTTGTTACTGCTTGATTTGAATTTCTGTTTCCTAAAATTGAAAAAAAAAACTGAAATATTTTAAATGTGTTTAAATATTATAAATATAACTTTCATCTGCTGGTCCCTTGGCATGTTTGATAGAAGCTTCTTAAGAAAATGCACAGTGGGGCTGGAGAGATGGCTCAGCCAGATATTTGAAACATGTAGTTGGTAAACGGGAACGTTGATGTTTACTCAACTTTGATTAGGGACATAGCAAGTTTAGTCCCATAGTCATGATGCTACTTGGGTTCTTCTCAGAGCATTTATGGTTTTGTTTAGAATGCTCAGGTTTTAAAGAATTTGGTGTTTGGGAGAATCTAAGCATGTCTGGCGCTTTCTGGAGTAACTTTTTTTTTTTTTTTTAAATAAGAATAAATCTTAGTTCCTTCCAAATGAAAAGAGAATGTAGCTATTACTCTTTGAGTCTCAAGCTCATGACTTTCTGAAATTTAGCTAGTACTTGCCAGGATTTAACAGAGTCTTCATTTTGATCCCCCAGATTACTAAGCAAATACTCATTTTCTTACAAAAGAAAAGCTAAGTGAAGTTCTCTGTGAAAAACTTACTTTAATGAAGTATCTTTATTTCAGTATCTTGAATAATGGCGAAGAAGAAATATTCAGTAATGAGTGTGAATATGCAGCCAAAAAGAGGAAGAAGGAGCACTCTGGAATGGACACAGCCACTCACAGTAAGAGTGCTTCACACGCTGATAACCTGACAGTTTCTTATTTGTGGAATACATATGTTGCCACGATGAAGTGCCTGGCAGTGCTCTCTCATGAAGGTACAGGGTGATGGAGGTGTGCAAGCAAGCTCAGTGCCACCCGTCTGTCCAGTACTGACAGCTTGTCAGTCAGCTCTTGGTAGGTGAGGTCTGTACAGTCAAAGACGGCAAGCCTGAAGCACGTCTCTGAGTAGCCAGATGCAGTCCTGAACTGAGCTCCTTCCTAAACAGAAAGGCCCCTCGGAGGGATGATCTGGATGTGGGGCCCCTGGGGAGCAAGGACAGGAGCCAGAAGCGAGCTGAGCTAGGACAAGGGCAGCGATGTCCTGTAGAAGGACTCGAGGGGATTGTGGGTTCTGTCACAGCCTGCCCACCTTGGCACATGCTGTGCATACCTGTTAAGTGTGAAGAAGGTAGAGAGCACAGGATCTTAGTTACATGTACCAGGTGTGGCCATAGCAGGTCAAAAAAGACCAGAGCCTTCTGCTATGTGTATAATGGTATAGAGATAATATTACAGACTTTTGATAAGCATTTACATTTGATGTAACTAACAGTTTTTCTTAGTTAATAAGATATGGTACTGTGAAAAAATGTTTTTCCTGTAGAGGTGTGTGAGAATGTAGGTGATCTTAGGGAACAAAGTGTACTGTTTACACTTACCCAAGCAGACGCTTCTCTGACTGCATCAGGAAGATCATCTTGTTAGTCTGTCCTACCTCACAGCTTCCTTAAAACCTGGAGATCGAAATGGTTTGCCAGATTTTAAAGACCTTTCATTTTTGTTCTAGGTTTTTATCGTGAAAAATGGATCTATGTCCATAAAGAAAGCACAAAAGAAGTAAGTATGTCATTAGAAGGGTGTATACTGTATGTTTCTGCTGTATTTGTAAGCTAACTTATTTCTTTAGTAATACAAGGTCTATCACATTCTAACCGGTGATTATGTGTGTGTGTATGAATGGCAGCTTTTTGCTGCAATGACTATCATTATGTACATGTATACATTGATACATGTATGGCTGTGCACTGGGCATGTGTGGTATAGGCGTATGTGGTGTCAGATGTATTTGTGGTGTAATGCAGGTAGTATGTTTGTGTTATGAACTATGTGGTATGTGTTTGTGCAGTATGATGGATGTGTATGATAGGTGCATATGTATGGTGTGTGGCATATATATACCATATGCTGTGTACTTGTGAGTACTATGTTGTATATTTGTATATATAGTATATATGGAATGTGTTTGGTATATAATGTATATGTGATACATGCATGTGTGTGGTATATGGCATGTTTATGTAACATGTATGGCACACATGCATATAGTATGCACTACATATTTGTGATATGTTTGTTTATGGACTATGTGTGCCATATACACATGTGTGATTGTGGTATTTGTAGTGTGTGTGGTCCATGAATTTGGATGTGTGTGTTTCTTTTAACCAAGCATACGTTCCTGTGTGTTTGATCCGTGGTCTGGCAGTGTGAGCTGCAGCTGCTGCTGCTGTTTTTCCTTTACCTCGTGTACTTGGGAACTGAGATGCCCATGATCCCTGCTTCCCTAATGCAAAGTAGCTCATAGGAACGACATTGGTTGGCTCTGCAGGACACTGTGGACGTTTTCTCTGCTTTTGATTGCCGAGCTGACTAAAGCTCTCTTAGGAGTCATCACACAAACCAATTGGCTTCACTGTGTTTCTTGTTTCTCTACTTAGTTTTAAGTAAATCTAGATCCTTTTATAGACCTTGAACATCTGCATTATTTTACATCTGTGGGGAGAAAGAAACCAAGGGTGCAATTTCATATTACATGATCATGTGGTTAGGATTAGTTAAGTGTTCCAGAAATGTTAATAGTAGTCTTATAGTTTTTAATTAATCACATTTATTCAGAGTGCGTGCATGCGTGCGCATACTAGGCCAGGGGAAGGGAGGTCAAAGGACAGCCTGTAGGAGACACCTCTCTCCTGCCATGTGGGTGCTGGGGATTGAACTCGTTTTCAGACTTGGTGGCAGGCATCTTACCCAATTACATCTTTAAACTATCTCAGCTTCCTTGAAGATACTTGATTGTGAGAAAGAAAGCTGACTTGGTGATGGTTAGTGTCATTAAGTGGGCATAGCATGAGTCTAGTCCTTGATAAACACGCCATTGAAAGACTGACGGAGCTAACATAATTTGTACAAAGCCACGCTGATTAAATGTCTCACCTACCTTGTTAGTCATGTGGATTCTAGCTAGGCAAAGTGGGAAGAGGACTATGTTAGGAGAATGCCAGGATATCCTGTGGCTTCTTGGGATGGGGTCTGGCAGGCTCACAAAGAACCCAGGGCTAGCTGTCGGATCTGTATCTGGTCCTGTGCCATCCTCTTTACCTCTGGTTCTGACCCAAGGCAACCTTTGAGGACAGTTACCCTTGAGTGTGCACCCCAGCCTGTTCCACGTGCGACAGTAGTTACCCCAAAGAGGCGTCATCACCACCGTCAGAATTTCGCCCCTTAAAGTGAGGCGCATTTCAGGTTGTACTTGGTACTCTGTGCTCTGCTTCCCCACAGCTCCACAGCAGTGTATGTTTCGTGTGAGTGTGTAACTGGGTTGTACACATTAGGACTGTTGAAGGCCAGCAGACACCATGTTGTCTCTGCTGCTCTTCACAGCCACTAACCTGTTTCAAACCCAAACTCATTTGTCACAAAGGAACCTTGTGGCTCCTTACTGTCCTCTAGTTTGTCTGCCCCGTGACTCTGAACTGAGAATCTCTTTGTAGATGTAGGTATTTTAGATGCAGAAGGTAGGATTTTAAGAGCCTTCCTGACCTGAGGTGAAATCTGACAGACTGATGCAGAAGACCAAAGACCTCTCAGACAGAACAGCCAACTTTATGACACTGGGGAGAAATTACATTTCATTTCAATTCCCAGACCTGTGCATCTCATTATAGCAGTTGACTTTCCGGCTGCTCAGCACCCGTGATCCCAGCCTGGAAACCGGCCCTTGTCAGGCTTGGGCCATAGACCCTCAGCTGCACTCAGAGCTGGTTTTTCAGAGCTGCCCTCGCAGGCTTACTCCTTGGTGGTCCAGCACATGTCCACTATGGCAGTCAGAGCTCCCTGCAGAGACACACAGCTGTGTGTGTACAACATCAGCATCCTGAGGCCTCATGGTCACCTCACCTTGTCCCCAGCAACAGAAAGCAGAATGGTGTTTCATGAATCCTTGCTTCTCTTTATCATTATACCAGCAGTGTGAACAAATTGTCAGTACCTCATGTCTCAGTTACACACAGTTGGTTTAAATTTAGCGTTGCTATATTGTACTCTATTCTCATTTATATGTGACATAAAGTTTTAGAATGAATACATTGCTTTTTATGTTCCCTAACCGACATTACCTGTTAGCTCATTTTACTTGGCTGGTTGAGCTCACTGTTGGTCTAATATTTTCTAGAGGCATGGCTACTGTACCCTGGGAGAAGCCTTCAACCGACTAGACTTCTTAAGTGCAATTCAGGATATTAGAAGGTTCACGTACGTGGTCAAAGTAAGTGTCATTTCAGAAACAGCTTTGATGACTCGAGTTACTTTTCTTTCTTTGTTTCTGTTTTTCCAGACAGGGTTTCTCTATGTAGCTTTGCGCCTTTCCTGGATCTTGCTCTGTAGACCAGGCTGGCCTCAAACTCACAGAGATCCACCTGCCTCTGCCTCCCGAGTGCTGGGATTAAAGGTGTGCGCCACCGCTGCCCAGCTTGAGTTACTTTTCTTTTCTTTTGAGCTGAGGATCGAACCCAGGGCCTTGTGCTTGCTAGGCAAGCACTCTACCACTGAGCTAAATCCCCAACCCACACTTTTCAAGGTTACAAATGTGAGATATTCAAGGTGCCTTTGAGAGCTGCATAAGGTTCAGCTGTTGACAGAAAAGGGAAGGAACATGCTCGGGAGAAGAGGAGCTTGCCACATAGAGGGCACAGGTGCTAGTCTCAAGCTTGATGAGACCTTCCAATCAGAGGCCGTGGGAACTAAGGTGTGCCAAGGCCTCTTTCTTGGAAACACTTCAGACAGTTGAGCTCAGGAGGGTCTCTGATGACTCCATCTGCATTTTTTTACTTCATGTATTCACTTAGAATGAGCCTTGTTATAACCAAAGGACCAACTGGCTAGTTGTCAAGAGGAATTTTATGCAGGCTAGAACTCCAGAAAAGTCTCGCTGCATTGTCGGTAGCTTTTTAGAAGGTTCTCTTTGGGGCCGCGTTCAAAGGGGACAGATCTTTGCCGTGGGGTTTGCTTTGGTGGCATGTTCACTCCGCCGCATCATACGTGAAGTCCAAGCAGGGTTTCACACTGCCAGCCTTGCTTCCAGTGGCGCTCAGACTCCTGCTGCCTTCTAGGCATTTCCAAGTGTCAGTGCAAGGACAGGGGTGGATTGCTCAAGCTCAGCTAGTGTGATTGGGAGTTGGTGGGCTCACATTCAGCAGGAGGTGTGAGGGGAAGAGCATCCAGTTAACTGTCATCCTGGAGAGCTGAGGCACCTGTTTCTTGAGGAAGCAGAAAAGGTAAGTTTCTAGGAAAAGTAGTTCATTAACAGTTGCCCTAGTTGTACTGAAAAGATGAATGCACAGGGCAGAAGAGCAGATGGGTCTTTCATTGGGACATCTTGGAAAGCCGGCGCTTACGTGTGTCCTCAAGTTTACCCCTTTCCTTCTTCATTTGTTATCATAAAAGTGTTGGTTTTGAGCGAATGCTTTTTACATGCTCACTGAGATTATTATGTGTGTGGGAGGACCTGCTCCCACTTTTACCCCAGGGTACTCGAGGAGTGAGGGGTAAGAGATTTAGATAGAAAGATAGAAGGAAGAGAGAGAGAGAGAGAGAGAGAGAGAGAGAGAGAGAGAGAGAGAGAGAGAGAGAGAGAAAGAGAAACACAGGATAGCTCAGGAGGGCCTGGATCTTTATCCACCGGCCCCTTCTGTCTCTACTAAAGGGCTTTTTATAGGAATGCCAAGGGCTGGAGCAAAAGACCTCCCCTAGCACAACCAAGTGCAGACCATCCAGTCACCTGGTAACCACAGTCGTGGTCAGTCCATCCCCTTATGCAGCCCTGCTAAGTAAACAAGCTCAGATCTCACTCAGGGAACTTCTGTGGACTCCCACAATTATGCTGGGTTTTTTTTTCCCCCTTCACTGTTGATGTGTATAGGCTTATTGGTTTGCCTGTGTAAAACTGTTCTTGAAATGAACCTCATGTGGTGGTGAATGATCTTGATGTTCTGTTGGTTTCTGTTTCCTGAATTGGGCAGGTGATTTTAGCATCGATTTTGTTTGTTTTTGATTTTGAAATCAGGGATTTTGTCCTGTAGTGTTGTGTTGCTGTATCCTGATTTGCTTTCGGTATCAATACTGCTAGCCTCATGGTACACATGTAGAAGAATTCCCCTTCTTGGAACAATTTGAGAAGAAATTGGTTCTGTAAGTGTTTGGTGGACATCAGAGCAAAGCCATTTGGTCCTGGGCTCTTCAGTGATGAGGGCCTTCGTCACTGCTTGTTACCCATTACAAGTCTATTGAGGTTCTGTTCTTCATGATGCAGCCCTGGTCTAAGATGATAGCAAACTGGACCAGGGTAGCCAAGCAGAATGTGCTGCATGTCCTCGACCCTGGGATAAAGGAGTGGTGTAGCCAGCTGTAGCAGGGAGGGAGAGGAGAGACAAAAGCTGACTGCTTTACCTGTGATTACAAGTGTGATTCCCTACGCTGGAGCTGTGGGAAGGAGGAGGGAGGAGAAGGTGGTAGGTTTATTATGACTGAGAACAGGCAGTTGACAGCTGGACGACCCTGAGGCCTGAGGGTGAGTGTCATGTAACTACATTACAAAAGTATCATCAGGACAGAAGAATGTAAGCCCCCCTAAGTTTTGAAAGAACTACAGGAAAAGAATACGAGTGTTGTTGTTGTTTTTTTAGTTATAAGACCATGTCAGAATTAAGACCAAACCTTTATTGTATCAGTCAGTAAGTGTTTCTATGTTGGGTCAAAAAGCACAGTCCAACTCCAGGTTATACGCTCAGTCCCCAGAATGTAGAGATCTGAAATGGGAATAGAAGGATGGGAAAGATACAGGGGAAATATGAACAAACTGGAGCGGAACAAGAAGCATGGAAGGAGACAGCCTGGTGCAGCGCCAACAGGGGTCAGTTTGTAGTAGAGGGTCGTAGGGCCAAGGGAGGCACAGGCATTGGGATGAGCCTCCATCTCTTTATCAGCAAGATTGGCACCACTTAGTTTCCATTACAGTGACCTTTCTTGGTTCCTAGGTCTTCTGTGATGTGTTTGAAGTGGTGTTTTAAATTTCAGCGTGGAAGGAAGGGCCTGTTGATCTCTTGATTGTTTTAGAAAGTGGATCAGAGCATGAAGGAGCACGATGAAAGTCTGCTAGTGACCAGGACACTCTGCAGCTCCCTGCGGAGTGAGGTATAAGGCTAGAAGGCTGAGCATTTATTTATCTCCCTGGCCTGCTGCGGGCCTGTTGAGTGAGTGTCCCTGACTGGCTCCTGCAGGACAGGAAAACAGACTTGCTGTTGCTTCAGCAGCTGGGGTAAGGCCCTCAGTTCTTCCGCAGCCCCCTTGCTGCAGCACGCCAGTCCTTTCCCACTGTGCTCCAGTGTGTGCTCATGCTACGTCCATTGTTCACGGACCCACAGCTCAGCCTTTCCTTTCTCACCTTTAGCTACTGCAGCTAATCGCAAAGTCCCAGTTAACCTCCCTGAGCGGAGTGGCGCAGAAGAACTACTTCAACATTCTGGATAAAATCGTTCAGAAGGGTAAGGTTATATTTTTTAATAAGATATTTATTGATAAATAAGGCATAGTATGCCACTTGACTATTGGCACCGTTCAGTAGTTCTCAGTGCAGTGTATTCATAGGATTGGGCAGCCATGCTGCTTTTAATTTCATAACTTTTTTTTTTTTTTTTTTTGGTTTTTCGAGACAGGGTTTCTCCATGTAGCTTTGTGCCTTTTCTGGAACTCACTCTGTAGCCCGGGCTGGCCTCGAACTCACAGAGATCCGCCTGGGTGTGCCTCCTGAGTGCTGGGATTTATAACGTTTTTGACAGTTCGATGCTGTATTGGGTTGTATTTGCTCCTGTTGCCCTCTCTCATCCCTGCCGTGCTGGAGCTTTATGCCAGTTTTAAATAAGCCAAAGTCACCCGAGAGGAGGGAATCTCAGTTGAGAAAACGCCTCCATAGGAAGTGCAGGGCAATTTTTAAATTGGCGATTGATGGGGGAAGGACCAGTTCATTGTGGGTGGTGCCATCCTTGGGCTGGTGGTCCTGAGTTCTATAAGCAAGCAGGTTGAACAAGCTGTGAGGAACAAGCCAGTAAGCAGCACCCCTCCATGGCCTCTGCATCAGTTCCTGCCTCCAGGTTCCTGCCCTCAGGTTCTGCCCTGACTTCCTTCAGTGATGGCTGTAACCTTAGAGTTGTAATAGGAAATAAACCCTTTCCTCCCAAGTTGCTTTGGGTCACGGTGTTTCATTAGAGCAATAATAACCCTAAGACACGGACTGACGCCTTCTTCCCAACTAGTCCCCCTCCTGCTAGGCAGTGATGGTATCTGCTGTGGGTTTGTGATGTGTGTTTACAGCAGTGGCTGTGGCTTATCCAGAAGGCAGCACTTGAGGGCGCTCTTTCCCATCCCCTGGGCTCTCACAGGCTTCTCTTTCAGGTGCGAGCACTTCATAGTCCATAGTCTTTTTACCTTGACCAGTGAAGAGTCTCTGCAGTAACTACTACCCACTGTGAAATCAACCTCCTCTGACCAAGGCTGAGAGCAGCACTCGGCAGTGGTGGGCATAATCATAAATATTCAGAAACAGTGTCCATTGAGCAGAGCAGCAGTAGCAGGTCCCCACCTAGGGCTTAGGACCTCCCTAGCCGCAGTACCAGGCATGTCCACCTTGCCAGTTAGAAAGGAGTTGGTTGTCCCCCAAAAGATAGACATGCCACTATTACACCAGCATCACCAGAAATTCTAAGTCTAGATGTTAATTGGAAATTTCGTACAAGGAGAGGGGCTTTTTTCTGTTATCTTTCCACAGTATGTATGCATTCAAAAATAATAATGTGAGTACTGTGACACCAGGCCAGAAGATGGATCCCACCAGCTGCTAAAAGTGCAGATGTGTGCAAGGAAAGAGCAACCCAGTCCTACAAAGACTTTGTTCTCTCATGGGTAGCCAGTTCATTCAACTGTTGGGTTCTAGAATCAGTAAGATTACGGCTTTTTGACTTAGATACCATACGAGTCATAATTTTCCTTTTAATTTAATAAGCTTACCTTTACCAATTAGTGGCTGTTAGTAAAAGGAACTTTTTATTTTATACCATCAGCTTATACACATCTAGTAATTTGTGACCATGTATATGAGCCATTTTAAATATTCTCCTTATCATAAGCACAAAAGGAAATGTATACTGACTGCTTTAAAATTGTAGACCCAACCAAAAGTTTAGCCAGAAAGCATTTTAAAACTTTAAAAACTCCTATTAATAGTTCTGATATCTAAAATTATGCCACTTTTAAATTGTCATGAAATTAGATCCTTGGTTTTTAATGTGACAAAAATACATATGACATAAAATGTATCATTTTTGTCAATTCTTTCACGTTCAAAGCATTGCATGCTGGTACACTGTGCAATCTTTGCTGCTGTCTTCAGAGCTGCTCTGTCCTAACATTCTGCACATGACACCCAGCTTCCCACAGCCAGTGCCGTGCCCCTGCTCCGTCACTGCATCTCTGTATGTGGCTCTGGGTCATGCTCTGTTTGTCCTTCTGTGACTGGCTCCCTCCCATGTCCTCCATCTTCAAGCTTCCTCCCCATGGAGCAGGTCAGAATCTCCTTCACTTTAGGTTGTGGTATCCCAGCTTATGATGGGATCACATTTTGCTCTCCTCCTTCAGTTGATGGACACTTGGGTTATAAAACTAGAAGACTGTTAGAAGTGGTATTTGCTGTGTCAGTCTGTGGCTTGTTGTATTTCTTTCAGTTCTTGACGACCATCAGAATCCTCGCCTTATCAAAGACCTTCTCCAAGACTTAAGCTCTACCCTTTGTATCCTTGTGAGAGGGGTGGGGAAGTCAGTATTGGTGGGAAACATCAACATTTGGATTTGCCGCTTAGAAACTGTTCTCAACTGGCAACAGCAGCTGCAGAATCTTCAGATGACTAAGGTATCTGTCTCTTTGTTTCCCTGGTTTGAAAAGACAAGATCTTACTGTGTAGCTCTATCTGGCTTTGTAGACCAGGCTGGCCTTGAACTCACAGAGATCAGTCTGCCTCTACCTGTGCAGTGTTGGGATTAAAGGTGAGTGCCACCACATCTGGCTTGTTTATTTTTAATTGACACAGTAATTGTATGTACTTAAGAGGAGCTGTGTGATACTTTACATATCTGTGGTGTGTAATGACTGTGTCAGGGTAGTCGGTGACTGTTACCTCATACATTTACCAGTTCTGAGATTTTCAATGAATTGTTGCCAACCATAGTTATATACCACTGTGCTGATGAGCAATAGAAGTTCTTCCTACTATCTAGCTGTGTTCCTGGACCCATTCGCCATCTACTCTCTACCCTCTTTACTTTATCTTTCCCCGGACTATGGTAACCACTGTCTACTTCTTTGCTTTGAGGCCTGCCTTTTCATTTCCACATGTAACTTAGAACATGTTTTGTCTCACTATTCTTGACTTCTTTCGCTTAACAGGATTACCTATGGTTCCATCCATATTTCTGAAGATGACAGCATTTCATTATTTTTGTTGCTGAATCATATATAACACATTTCTTTATTAAGTCCTGTGTCAGTGGACACTAGGGTGATGCCATATCTTGATACTGTGACTCCCGATACATAAATGGGGGATTTCAGTTTTTTTGGATGCATACACATTAGCAGCATTGGGTGCTGTGGTAATTCTGGTTCTGTTTTTTTCAGGAACCCCAGGCTGCTCTTCTCTTTGCTAATTTGCATTTATATCAATAGTCTGTGAGAGTTCCCTGTCTCTCCATTACTAGAGAGTTCCCTGTCTCTCCATCACTAGAGAGTCCCCTGTCTCTCCATCACTAGAGAGTTCCCTGTCTCTATCACTAGAGAGTCCCCTGTCTCCATCACTAGAGAGTCCCCTGTCTCCATCACTAGAGAGTCCCCTGTCTCTCCATCACTAGAGAGTTCCCTGTCTCTCCATCACTAGAGAGTCCCCTGTGTCTCCATCACTAGAGAGTCCCCTGTGTCTCCATCACTAGAGAGTCCCCTGTCTCCATCACTAGAGAGTCCCCTGTCTCTATCACTAGAGAGTCCCCTGTCTCTCCATCACTAGAGAGTTCCCTGTCTCCATCACTAGAGAGTCCCCTGTCTCTCCATCACTAGAGAGTCCCCTGTCTCTCCATCACTAGAGAGTCCCCTGTCTCCATCACTAGAGAGTTCCCTGTCTCCATCACTAGAGAGTTCCCTGTCTCTATCACTAGAGAGTCCCCTGTCTCTCCATCACTAGAGAGTCCCCTGTCTCTCCATCACTAGAGAGTTCCCTGTCTCTCCATCACTAGAGAGTTCCCTGTCTCTCCATCACTAGAGAGTCCCCTGTGTCTCCATCACTAGAGAGTCCCCTGTCTCCATCACTAGAGAGTTCCCTGTCTCTCCATCACTAGAGAGTTCCCTGTCTCTCCATCACTAGAGAGTCCCCTGTCTCCATCACTAGAGAGTCCCCTGTCTCCATCACTAGCATTTACTGTTTTGCTACTTTAATAACTGCCATTCTAGCTGGTGTGGGAGGGTGCCTCACTGTGATTTAGATTTGCATTTCTCTGGTGATTAGTGATATTGAATGTTTGTATATACTTGTTGACTATTTGCATATCCTTGAAATGTCCAATTAATTCACCCACTTTTAAATAGGATTTTTGGGGGTCCTTCATCATCGAGTTCTATGATTCCCTAGCATTTGTAAATTAACCCCTGTCAGAGGAATAGCTTGTAGGCATTCTCTTCCATGTTGGGTATCCTTTCAATCTCCACTTTCTTTTTTATATAGAAGCTTATTTTATGTTAATCAGACACTACATTCATTATGTATCATAAATATGTGTTAAACTGTCAATGAAGAGAAAATTCAGATTTAAAGACAGATGCAGATAAAGCTGGGGAGACCTTATAGACACCCGGCTGTCGCTGGAAGAGTCATGGTCTGGACCACCTCGTGACCCTTACATCCATTGCTGTCTTCAACAGTTCCACATTTCAGATCCACCATTTTCTGGGTAGTTTTCTAGTTAGGATAGAGCTGGGGCATGTCAAACGGTTCAGCTTCCTGAGCACAGGAAATTGCCACGTGCCAGTCCTGCTGAGACCACCAAGCACAGTAGTGAGGAAAGATTGAAGTGGCTATTAAAAGACAGACTTCTCTCCTGTGGTCACACAGAAGTTGTCTGTCTAGCGTGGCTGTTATTCTTTGTGGGAGTAAGCCACTGTGTTTTCTCCATCTGACACTGCCGTGTCTCCTTTCAGCAGGTCAACTCTGGCCTCACACTCAGTGACCTGCCCCTGCACATGCTGAACAACATCCTGTACCGTTTCTCAGATGGCTGGGACATTGTCACACTGGGCCAGGTGACACCAACCCTGTATATGCTCAGTGAAGACAGGCGGCTGTGGAAGAAACTCTGTCAGTACCACTTTGCGGAGAAGCAGGTAAGTGTGTGGTGCAGAACCCGTGAGTCAGGTCAGCTGGGCCCTATCCAGGGTCCCTTGTGCTTAAATGAACTTGGGGAGGATATGGACTCCATATCCAGAGACTTGATAGTACGAGAGTATACTGAAGTTGCTTCTGAATTCTCTTCTGTCAATTACAAGGTTCATTTTTCATATTGAGAAGGAGTCATGGTTCTAAAACTGGCCTAGTACCAAATAGCTTAACTAGCTGAGCTGTGTCATCCTTACTGGTCAAAGGTCATGGTGTTCTGTTGTTTGTTTTTCACTTTTTTAGGGGGGGCGCCACTCATTTTCCAAATAAATCACACACAGAGGCCTATTCTCACTTACAATGCTCAGTCTTAGCTTGGCTTGTTTCTTGCCCGCTTTCCTTAACTTACCCATCTACCTTTTGCCTCTGGGCTTTTCCCATTCTCTTACTTCTGTAAATCTTACTCTTACTCCTTGACTTGCTGTGTAGTTGGGTGGCTGGCCCCCCAAAAGAGTAACAAGCCAAAAAAACCACCAACAACTGTGTCTTTTACCTAGAAAGTCAGGTTCTAGCTCTGTCTCCTGTCAGTCTGTTGTCCCGGAAGATCAGTGGATCCTTGTAGCTCCTGTGCTTCCCACTTGGTGGCACTGTCTCCAGGTCCTCAGTGTCTTGCTAGTTGACTCTCTTCTACATAATGACATCCCTGCTCTGTTCCTGCAGAGTCTAAGTGTCCCTGAGCTATTGCACAGAACAGCTCCCATTCCATACACAGATTAGAAGGGGCAGGTATGTATGTCTTGTAGATACAGACCTGACTGAGATACAGGAGAATTGTGAAGTTGGGGGTAAAACTGCCCGTTTCATGGCAAGCATAGACAGTGTAGCAAAAGCAGGTCCCATTTGAAGGAAGAATCAAGAGTCTTAGATACACTCAAGAGTCCATCCAGCTGGCTTAGAGAATCCAGTGAATTGTGTGGAACACGTGGCACTTTTTAAATGACCCTCTGGATCTTGCTTGAGAGAAACACTGTGTGGGCACGAGGAGGCCCATTAAAAGACTGTCCCAGAGAGGCTAAGGCAGTGGTCAGAGGTATGTCTCGGTCCAGCCAGGACCCTAGGTGAGGCCGCTGGTTCTCCCCAGGGAAGGTCTGAGCAGGACAGGCCAAGCAGAGGCCTGAGGAAATGCCTATAGGGACCTAGAGCAGGTCTGTGAGAGTTCAGGAAGATCTGGATCCTAGACGTAGATGGGTGAGGATGACAAATAGTACATTGCAATGGGGTTTGAGAGGCTGGGCCTAAGAACTGCTGGTGGGCTGTTCATCTGAGCAGGAGGGAATGCCCACTGCACCCCTGGGTCGCTAGCCATCCTGTCTTACCCCTTTCCTCAGCTGGCATCCATGATTCTGCTCTCTCCTTTTGGTGATTGGATTTGGGTTGGCATCAGAAATGCAGGAGAGGTTGAATAATCCTTTGGAGGGAAGATTTAGAAGCAGGGACAAAATGATGGATGAAAGTATGTCTGGGATGGGGCTTATGCATCACACAGTTGCTCTGGCACCTACCTCCAAGGATACCCATAGTGAGAGGGGCCAGGACTTCCAACAGCCTGCATCTTCTGTTCAGGCTGGGCTACCAGAGTGCCTGGCAGGTGTTTAGAGAGCCAGATTTCAAACACACCTTTAGGATATCTGCTGACAATTTGTGAGCCCCAAGTTCCTTGATGAAACACTTTAAAGAGGTTAAAGGTCTGTTAAAGGTCTGTTTGCACCAGTATCATGTCCCATAAGAAGTTAGGTTAGAATCTGTGGTTAGCACCTACGTGTACATCTTTTGGTGCATCTTTTCTTGGTTGAATTACAAAACTGAATCTGTAAGGTGTTATTATTAGTTCTTCGTGAGTGACTAACAGTAGGACCCTGATTTCTCAGGATTAGCGGTAGATTAGGGTTCAGTCAGACCAACAGTATAGGTTAGGAAGCACCTCAGTGGGAGCTGAAGGCTGTGTAGGCCTTGGACTAACAGTTCATAGTGACATCAGAAGGAACCATTGGCAAGATGTGTTTGCCGTGAGCACTTTTGTGGACAGGGGTCTTGAGGAACAAAAAAGCCATAGGACCTTACGTAGAAGAGAAGCCTCCAGGAATGTAGGTGTTCCTCCTGTGAACGTTGGTGAGGCCAGCAACAGTGAGGAAGGAGGAGAAGACAAGGCAGAGGCCGTCTTATCTCTAGAAACTGATGTCTCCATGGTGCCTCAAGGATACGGAAGTGGCTACAGCCAGGCTTCTAATTGGTCCCCTTTGCTTTTCAAACTGTCTTTTCAAATTGTAGTAGAAGTAAGACCTCCTCATGGCTTCCATTATCATTTCCAAACAGAGCCCCTAGAAGGTGTGGCTGATGACATGTTGTGTAAGTGGTTGTTTTCAGGTATACAAAGTCAGACACTCCTAAGAAAGAGCAGAAGCAAACAGATCAGGGCATCTGTTCATAAACAAGGACAGGCCTATCAAGTCACAGTTCTCTATGTGCATACCACACACACAGAACCACAGTTCTCTATGTGCATACCACACACACAGAACCACAGTTCTCTATGTGCATACCACACACACAGAACTGTTCTGTCCATCTGCTTTATTTTCTCGTGACCATTATATTGCTCAAACATTTTTTGGTAACGCCTTCATCAAGACGCTACCCATCTTATGCTGCCATCATTGTGGTCCGTTTTCTGACACGTTGTTGCCTCAGAAGGAGCCTGGTGCCCTTCGGCTGTCAGTCCCACTCCTGCTGTGAGCAACTGCTCTCTGACTGGACTTCCTGTGGATGTGTGATGTGAGCAGACTATGCCCCGTAAGGCTTTGTAATGACCTCCTTCCTCTCAGCACAGCACCCTTCAGGTTGCATCGGTATTGGGAATCAAAACCTCGTTCCTTTGGGGACTAAAGATTCCATGTTTTGGACACACCATGTTTTGTGTACCCATTCATCTGGCTGTGGACCCTGGGTTCCTTCCACCTTGTGGCTCTTAGGATGGTTGCTGTGGACATCCATTGCTGAGTTTGTGTGTGGACATGTTTTTTCATTTCTCTAAAGTAATTTCCGAGTAGTGGAATTACAGTTCAGTTGCTGTGTTGAATCCTTGGAGAAGTTGCACTGCTCCCACAGTGGCCACACCATTTTGCATTCCCACCAGCAGTGTTTGCCTGTGCCCTCCCCAGAACTTGCTGTCTCCCGACTCTCTGATTGTCACTGTCCCAGCTGGTACGGGGTGGCGTAGCTTTCCACCTCAGGTGCTTGGCATCTTGTCATAAGGACATTAACCATTTGTGTGTCTTGGCAGTGTAAATGCTTTTATTGTTCTCAAGTAGGAGGTGTTCTTTATTTATCCTGCATACAAGGCTCTTAGCAAATACATGCCATCTCCGACTATCACAGACCTCATTCCATAGCTGTTGACTGTCTCACAGCTGCTTGTGCGGCTGTGTGGGAACACCATGATTTGCTCGACTTGTTCCTCATTGATTTAATCCAAGTGAGTTTAATTTCAGATCACAAAACGTTTCATGTTCTGCTTTGTCTTAAAAAAATATGTACCTAGTGCCTGTTTTATTTTTATTTTTATTTTTTACTTTATTTTATTTTATTTTATTTTATTTTTTCGAGACAGGGTTTCTCTGTAGCTTTGGAGGTTGTCCTGGAACTCACTTTGTAGACCAGGCTGGCCTCGAACTCACAGAGATCCACCTGCCTCTGCCTCCCGAGTGCTGGGATTACAGGCGTGCGCCACCACCACCCGGCTCTAGTGCCTGTTTTAAAAATCATCTAATAATTCTGAACAGAATTTTTTTTTTTTTTTTTTTTTTTTAGTTTTGTAGACACTTGATCCTTTCAGAAAAAGGTCATATCGAATGGAAGTTGATGTATTTTACACTTCAGAAATATTACCCGACTAAAGAACAGTATGGAGACACTTTACATTTCTGTCGGCACTGCAGCATCCTCTTCTGGAAGGTAATGATTTAAAATGTACTCTTGGAATGTGAGGATTGGAATGCAGTGAAACTATTCATTTATACCTTAAATAGAAAGGTAAGAAAAGAATTGGAAATAACATTTGTGATGGGAAGATTACTGAAATACACTCCACTAGATCCTGGGGAGGGGAGGTGGGGGCATCTGTAGAAGCCTACACTTGTGTTGTGGTAATCACTGTTGGAAACTGGAGTGCTGCCCTTCAGAGTGGGGGCATGCTTGTCCTTGCTGCTGATGGAGGTCTAGAAGGTTGGTGGGACAGAGAAGGCTCCTGAGCATCTGCTCCTGACTGGGGCTCTGGGCGCCTCACACTCAGCCTGAAGAACCTGCCCTGTCTGCCTGTGCCCTCTGAGACACCTGGAAGGCAGGCCCGCTCTTTGCAGGGGGTCAGGGCCGGCCTTCAGCCTCTTCCCTCAAACCAAGTTCTTAGGTTAGGTAGTGTGGCCACAGCAAGCACAGACCTCAAAGCAAATGCGCAAACGGAACAAGACTATAATTTTTTATGCACAAACTGATCTTTTAGTGAAAAACTTAATGTCCCTATCAGCGAATTTTCATATCCAAATAGTGAATCAGGAGTCCTCCATTCCTGTTGCGTTGCCTGTTTTGAAATCTCATCCCCATATTATCTCTGGTGACAGTAACTTATTTCCCATAGCCAGCGGAGAGCCCGTGTGTCACTTCCTTCCCCTGCTGCTGCTCTAATGTTTACTTTTGCTTTACACCCATCTAAATTTGTTAGCAAATGGAATACAAGGCAAGCTCTGAATCGTTGGCAAAGGACCACTTTAAAATTTTTCATTTCAAACTCCATTTCTAGTTCATATCCTTTTGTTATGATGGTCCAGAGCTGAGCAGAGGAGTAGATGCTGAAGTTGCTGGGGTATTTCGACAGGTGTTGAGCAGTTCTTGCTGATGTTTTCAGCAAGAATACCTGAGGAGGCTTGTCCTCTCTGACCTGGTCTCTTCTTTCTCAGAATTAAAAATGCCAATGTGTGACATGTCTCTGCAGCAGCAGTCTGTTCTCCAGGGCACTTCTCTAGAACAGGGTTAGCTGATGTTCAGTTTGTCCTCAGTTCCTTGATGAGTTTATGCATACACAAAAGACAGCCCTCTGGTGTTCCCTTTTCTGTGTCCCAGTCAGAGCAGGGGACACTTCACTGGTGCCCCGAGAAGATGAGGACCTGTCTGTGACCCAGTCAGAGCAGGTGAGACTGTAATGTTCAGTGGGAGTTAATACATCTCCTAATACACTATCTTTTTGTTGTCTCCCAAGATTATTTTATACTATAGAGACATTAAAGATAGGGATGCTTGTATGAGGGAGGATACTAATCATGGGATTGAAGGCTCTTAGTTTTGTATGTGATAGTGTTTTTCTTGGACAAGTATCTAAGAATATGTGGCATTTTCTTATCTGCTAAAGAAAACAGCATAAGGAAACATGTTTCTCATCTCTGTACCAACTCTGTTGTTGGGCAGTGTAAGAATGTGCTCCTCAGCTTTCCTGAAATATATAAGTTCTGGTTATTTTTAGCAGAAAGATGACTTATTTTTCCAAAGAACTGGCCTCTCCTGCCATAGTGATCACATTATGAAAAGTCAGAACAGGTCATTACAGGGCAGACCGCTGCTGGTCTTTGCCATTCTGCGAGACAAAGGGATGGAGAGTGGCATCACCCAGGAGGATGTCTGAGGCTTGGGGAGCCGTATTAGCAGTTTCTCCACCTGTCATCCTTCCAGAGACCCTGCTCCTTTGAGGATCCATTTCCAAACAGAAGTGTGCAGATGTACGGAAGCCACCTTTCTTAATCCCTGCAGCTGGCAGGTAGTCCTCTGCCATGGTATACCACTGTCCAGAAGCAGCGTTCTCCTTGGGAGAACGTGTGTGCAGTCAGGGAGGCCCAGGTGACCAGTGTGCTGCAGGTGTGGCAACATGCCTCCTGACCGATGGAAACTTGTTGTGGCTTTGAACATGGTGCCTGCTGTTATGTTTGCCTCAGCTTCCGGAGTAGTACTCTGGACTGAGACACTGAGGGAGCCTCAAGCCTACCAGGGATGCAGAAGAGGGATGGCTAGTCCTCACCGGATATGGTCAAGAGCCACACGATGGCTGAGCTCCTTCTTGTCTTATGCCTGGCATGTTCCACAGGGACCTCCTGTGCTTGTGGGGACCCTGTGCCTCCTCCCAAGCTGGTTTTTCATCTGTTCTAGTTCCACGGTACTGGAGTGATTCTTGTTCATTTTTACAACTGCTGCTCAAGACCCTGTCATTGTTCCCACCCAGGTGACCAGCACACCGAGAAGGCCAGTCAGTGTGCGCATGTATCTCTCCATCCCTACTCAAGTCTCCTGACGATGTAGACCCTGTCAGAAGTGTGGACTCAGAGAGAGAGCTAGGGAAGCCAGAATGGGGACTTGGCCTTTCTGCGGTCCGTTCTTGTCTCAGTAGTTCAGCAGCCAGGAGAGGGCAGTGACCCTGAGGTCTCTGGAGGCAGTAGAAGCGAAGCAAGACAGGCCCAAACCAGTGGTGAGGAGGGCAGAGCTCGCGGACTCTCTCTGCTGACCGTCTTTGTGAACTGCCCCAGTGAGCAGAGCTGAAATGCCATCCCACTCCCGAGCAGGGCAGAGACAGCCCTCCAGTTAGAGAGCTCAGGGCTGCGGACCACACGGAAGCAACAGCAGGTGGTAGTGGGCTGCAGGAAATGAGGTGTGAGATAGGTGGAGGGCCTCAAGGAGTATGTAGTTTGCAGTTGGCTACATAGTTAGTCACAGAGCAGACCCTAGGACAGCGAAAAAGACGAGGGGCTTCCCCCACCCCTAGAATTTGTTTTCGTGGAAATATGAGGACTGCTTTGTGCACTTTTAACTAAGACTTGAGTGTTGCGGCCTTCCAGATTGTCAGTTTGGGAAACTGAAGTGGAAATGGGACTGTTTCTCTTGCCTGGGCTTCCTCCTTTCTTTCCTTTTCTTTATTTTTGAAATATCTTGCCCTCTGTGACCCTGGCTGGCCTGAGACTCTTTATGTAGACCTCTAATCCATAAGAGATCGACCTGTCTTTTCCTCCCAAGTACTGGGGTGAAAGGCCCTGCCTACCAAGCCTGGCCTTGTCCTAGGCTGTCTTTAACTATACGAACGTCAGGTATCCAGCGACGCTGTCTTTTCATGGCATTTTATATTGCTCGATGGCTCAGTTAATTTCACAATGTGTGCTGCAGGCCTGAAGGCCTGGTTCCTCCTTCTCCGTCTAACCCTGACTCTCTTTCCTCCCTGTGCTGCTCCCTCGCTGCCTCTTCACGGTGTCCAGGACTACCATCTTGCTTGGTTGTTGAAGGTACTTCCTGTGCGATGTGCTGGTCCATCTCATGGACTGTCCTTGTTCTGTCGGGGGCATCTTTGATAAGGTTCAGCTCTGGCCGGCAACAGTAGACTTATCCCTGTTGAGCTGACTGACAGACCGTCCATGCACCTCAGGGTGGTCTGCTGGAGGCCAGCAAAGCAGCTCCAGCCACACTGAGCCTCTCCAGATGGGGCCAGTCTTCTGCACATCTTAAATTTCTCTTGTTACTTCTGCTAAACTAAGTGCAGCTCCTTGGTAGTGGCACTACCAACTCTACACACCTAGCCTTGGGACATGCTTGTGGCGTCCCATCCTCTCTGTGTGGGAGGAGACTACTTACCCATCCCAGAAGTCTACAAAGGAAGAAGGGGGCAGGATGAGGAGGGGTGGGCAGGAGGAGGTAGAGATTGGCGGTGTCCATGTCTTCTGGGGTGACTAGAGCTGAAGAATTGTCACTGTTAGATCCCTGGGGCCACCCAAGTACCCATCCCAGCTAAGTCATCTGTCTGGCATGAAAGGGACTGGGATCCACTTAAAGTGCAGATGCTGTTTCTGTAAAAGTGTCATGGTGTGTCCTGATCCACCTCCTCCTTCCTCTCCTCAGGACTCGGGACACCCCTGCACCGCGGCTGACCCTGACAGCTGCTTTACCCCTGTGTCTCCTCAGCACTTTATCGACCTCTTCAAGTTCTGATGGTGCCCTCAGCTCTGTGCCCTTGTCCACACCTGTCCCTTGTGCGTTCTGTGTGTCCTGTAGTTGGTGTAAGTATTCTTTGACACAAAGTGATGACAGGGTCAGGGACGTCTGGCTGTACCTGTGCAGCCCTTGCTTCTGGGAGAACCTGAGAGCACATGGGAGGCGCTCCGGCAGCTGTGCAGCGTCATGAAAGAGTGGAGACCATGAAGCCATTTGTACTTCTTTCTGGAAACTCTTCTAAGCATATACAATTTGCAGTTTTGTATATTTTTAAATATGGTTCAGAAAAAGTTTTGGATATTCAGCCCCACATCCTGTGCTGAACCACCATGAACAACAAGACTATGGTTCTTAGTTGTCAGTGGTAGTTTTCCATCTTAGAGTAATTGGAATGAAGAACCAAACAGTTGACCCTTGTAAATACATTATGCAGAATATTTATTTTTCTTAAAATGTATTTTCACAACCTCTGTGGCTGTGCCCAAATGAGTCCTCATTGAATACAAGATAACCTGAGGCACATGCTTGGCGGGCTCTATCTCACTACAGTGGGTAGGGCTGTGAACAGTGTGTACTGCCCGTGGCTAGCAGCACCCCTGCCATGAGGCCATCATATATCCGTACATGGAGTATGGGCTCCAAACCAGAACAGAGCCTCTGCCGAGGAGCTGGAAACAGCCTAGGGAGGCCTGAACTTGACATGTAGAAATTACTTTCACAAGTAAAGTAATAAACAGTGTTTACCTACTGATTCAGCTTCATCAAATTTACATCTAACTGAATGGTGTTGTCTTTAAAATATTGCTGTTTTATTTTAAAAATAATGCATGTGCACTTTAGAAACTTTTGAAAATAAAGGTATATGAAAGAAAGTTATATAGTTCTTCCCCCAAAGATAACTGTGCTTGCTAAAAGGCCGTGAGTCTTGCCCTCAGCAGTGGTGGCCCCCGTGGACTGCTGTGACCTTCATCTTCAGTTGAGTCAGGAGCCCCAAGCACTTTCTCAGGACATTATAATTTATAGCTGCATATTTGCAGACACAGATCAAAAATGTCGCTTTCCAGCCTCATACTCTGTCCTCAACTGACAGCAGCCAAGAAGAACATCTGTAATTGCCAACTTAGTGTCTTTGACACAGTGCAGACGCCTGGCCTCCTCATGCACACTACTGTCAGCATTTTAAAAAACCATAGACATCTTGCTTGCCATTCATAACCAGAGAATTCAGTACTGTCTGTGTAGTAGGAATCTTATAAGGTCTTATTAATAAGAACAAACGTGGAGCCAGGTATTGGGGTGAACACTGGAAAATCAGAGAAACAGAACAAGCCACAGCCACCTCACCTTACCAATTCCTCAGCTGATCCTGTTTCCTCAGACTGGAAGCCTCTGAGTCCTCATCTGAATGGCTCTCAGCCGAACTGCTGCTAAAAGCCAAAAGCTTGAAAAGGCTCTAGTTCCTGGTTTCTATGCCTTATATACCTTTCTACTTTCTGACATCACTTACTGGGATTAAAGGCGTGAGTCACCATGCCTGTCTGTTTCCAGTATGACTTTGAATTCACAGAGATCTGGATGGATCTCTGCCTTCGGAATGCTAAGACTAAAGGCATGTGTGCCACCATTTTCTGGCTTCTGTATCTAGTGGCTGTTCTGTTCTCTGGCCCTGGATAAGTTTATTAGGCTGCACAATATTTTGGGGAACACAATATCACCACATGTCTGGGAACTCCGAGAACCTGTTCCCATTGACCTCACAGGACCACATGATGGAGCAGCGTTTGCACAGCAGGTGGGGTGCGTCCGATGTTCTCTTTTTTTTTTTTTCTTTTTTAAAAAATTTATTATATTTGTGTTTTAATTTTACACATCAGCCATGGGTTCCCCTGCCCTTCCCCCTCCCACCCCCACCTTCCCCCCAGCACCTCCCCTCCATTCCCACTTAAGTGACACCAACTGAATGCACTGTCTGTGTATTTCTTGGCTGTGTTCCTGTGGCCCTTTAGAGACTTGTTCTTTTTTTTTAATGTTATTTTTTTTTTCTTTTGGTCTTTGGAGAAAGAGTTATTTCTGTCTGTGTAACAGCTCTGCTTGTCCTAGAACTCACTGTGTAGACCAGGCTGGCCTTGAACTCACAGAAATCTACCCGCCTCGGCCTTCCAAGATGCTGGGATTAAAGGCGTGCACCACCACTGCCTGGCTTTATATTAATTTCTTGAAGAGGTTTATTAGTTACTTTTCTTACTACTGTGACTAAGAACTTGTCAAGCAAATAAGGGAAGGTAGGTTTATTTTGTTCCGCTGAGGCCCAGGGGACTGCCGACACATCAGGAAACAGAAATGTTCATGTTCTGCTTGCTTTCTCCTTAAAAAAAAAGTAAGCTCTTCAAACTTTTCACTCATGTGGTTTAATCCTGTTCACCCTACTCCTCCAGATCTACCCCAGCTCCCCACAGCACCCCAACTTTGTGTCCTCTTTTTCTTTTTTAAATAGCCCATCTACTCTTCATCTGTGCTGCGCGTACTCCCAGGTGTGGGCTGTCCACTGGAGCTTGGTCAAGTCCTGTCCGTAGTTCCTCAGTTAGGGGTAGAGGCTCATGACCCTTCCCACGGCATGCTGGGATGTCGAAGTCCTTGAAACCACAGCTGCTGAGTTTACGAGGACAGCGTTTCTCTTCTGTCCTGTTCAGAAGCCTGTTTGCATCTGTCCTCCCCAGCCTCTGGCCCTGGCAGTCTTCCCGCCTCTTCTGGGCTGGGCCCTGGGACCCGTCGTGACATGGCTCTTCCATTGGCGGTTGAGCTCTGCACTGACACCTGCCCTACAATTAGACCAGTTGTGCGTTTCTGTCTTCCACCTCTTTTATTAAATATTATGCCAGCATTAAGAAAGTACATTGATACTGGGTTTACCTATTTAAAACCAAAGAAGCATGTATTCCATTAGCATAGTTTCCTTGCTCATTAGTACTAAATTTTAGCTGTTGAACACACAGGCCACACACAAGGATTTGGATTGTAACAAAACTTTTATTCAGTATCATCATAAATATCTACAAAACTGGTTTTAGATTAAATTGCCTTTGCAGATAACCACATAGATTCTCAGATATGGAGGTAACATGCATCTGCCCTGTATTTAAACATTTTATAATCTCTCCCCTTTGGGAACCTTCAGTATAATTTATGCAAAAGATTGAAAAAAAACCCATATTTTTCAATCATTGTGATACACAACTTCTAGTGAGAAAATACAGGTCTCTGTAGGTTTGAATGAGGATGCCCCTCATAGGCTCAAAGAATGTTTGTCCCCAGTTTGTAGAACTGTTTGGGAAGGACTGGGAGGTTGTGGCCTTGTTGGAGGAGATGTGTCACTGGGGATAGGTGTAGCTGGAGTGTTCTCCAGTCCTGCCTGGCCCACGATCAGGACAAATCTCTCACCCGCCAGTCCTGCAGCCTCTTAGACCCAACCAAGTAAACACACAGAGACTTATATAGCTTACAAACTGTATGGCCGCAGCAGGCTTCTTACCTAGTTTTTATATCTTAAATTCACCCATATCTATTAGTCTATAAGTTCCATGTGGCTTGTGGCTTACCAGTACCTTACATCTCACAGCGTCTCTCTGCCTCAGCCTTCCTGTTCCCAGAATTCTCTTCTCTGCTTGTCCCACCTATACTTCCTGCCTGGCTACTGGCCAATCAGCATTTTATTTATACAGAGTGATATCCACAGCTGGTAGGCTTTGGGGTTTCAAAAGCCCATCCCAGGCCCAGTCTCGTTCTCTCTCTGCCTGTAACTTGTGGATCAGATGAGAGCTCTCAGCTACTGCTCCAGTGCCATGCCTGCCTGCCTGCTACCATGCTCCTACCAGGGTAATGATGGGCCAACCCTCTGAAACGATGAGCAAGCCCCCAGTTAAATGCTTCCTTTTATAAGTTGTCTTGTTCATGGTATCTCCTCACAGCAATAGAGTAAGACAAGGTTTATCATAATACATCATGTTTGGGGCAAAATAAATATAAACATCTTTTATATTCTTTAATGAGAGTTTTGAGTTTCATATATGTTTTGATCATATTCACTCCCCAGCTCTTCTCACCCACCCTCCCTGTCCCTGTTTAGCTATTGAAGTCCAAGGTGACACTTTGTTAATCAGCTAGGACAACATTCGCACAGTAGGACTAGCCAGCAGCTGTGGTTAATAGTCGATACGCAGGGAATACAGAGGTTTCACCAGGCACCCTGAGTTCCTACACGGAGGAGCCATTTTTGAACTGTGCACTTCAACTGTATCTCATCCAAGTGCCACTTGAATTTTGTGAGTAGTTCAACTGAAAGAATGTAGCTGATTAAACAATAAGATAAACGTGAAATCCCTGATATGTAAATCTAAATCCAGTGTGGTAATGTAAGAAGCATGAAAACCAAGCCAGTGTAACTCCTCCAGAAATTACTAATCCTATAATGATGGCATCCAGTAAAAGTGGGTTAGATGATCATCCAGATAGAACTTGGGAAAATGGCTGTAATCATGTTTAAAGAAGAGGAGCTTTTTTTTTTTTTCTTTTGAGACAGGGTCTCACTTGTAGCTCTAGTTGACCTGGAAGTCACAATGTGGACCAGGCTGACCTCAAATTTACAGAGATCTGCCTGTCTGCCTCCCAAATGTTGGTATTAAAGATGTACACATGGTGCTGGGCGACAGTGGCACACGCCTTTGATCCCAGCACTCGGGAGGCAGAGCCAGGTGAATCTCTGTGAGTTCAAGGCCAGCCTAGATCTAGAGAGCAAGATCCAGGACAGGCACCAAAACTACACAGAGAAACCCTGTCTCAAAAAAACAAAACAAACATCGCCATACCTGGCAAAGATAAGCTAGTTGAGAACACAGACGGCCGAATGAAGTAAGGAGGATGGTACAAGATAGGAAAACAGAATTCAATAGAAAGGATTGCTGAAGGAAAACCCTCTGAAATGCCGGGGAGAGAATGAATCAACCCCATGGAAAGTCTTAACAAGAGAGTTGATCAAAGATGGGACAGAATAATTGATCTTGAAGACAGTAGAGGAACTGAAATAATGCACCAGGAACAAAGGGGAGGTACAAGTGGGATGTCAAAACATACACAGTGCTGTAAAAAGTCACACCTGTGGCTTCTGAACGCATCGAAATGAGCTCACTTGGTGTAGAAAGCATTTTCAAAAGAACTATAGCCAAGTTTCCCAGAGTTAGGGAGAAATATATCAATCCAGAGACAAGAGGCATTTTAGATCACCAAACAGAAGAGATCACCAAGAGAACCTCTCTCCGTATTAAACTTAAAACACTAAATATACAAAGAAAAGAAAGTGTGTTGGGGATGACACAAGAATCAAGTCACTATAAAGACACGTCTGTCAGAAGAAAATCAAGATACTCGCGCCTGAGTCTTCCCAGGAGGGCCTGGGAAGAAGCATTCCCGGTTCTGAAAGGTAACTGCTAACCCAGACCGCTACAGCCAGCAAAGCTATTTGTCATAATTAAAGGAGGAACAAACACTTCCCCTGATAAACGTAGGCTAAAGGACTATCACCCTGATTTTCATCTGCCCTGCATTCCATGTTCTAAAACTGTGCTAGTGCTTAGATTACTTCACTGGTATTTTATTGTTACATATATGTTCATAAGAGGTTTTATATGGACAGTTTACAAAAATCCCTAGTGTTTTATAGGTTTTGGTTCGGTTCGGTTTGGTTTTTTTGAGGCAGGGTTTCTCTGTGTAAGCCACACAGAACTAGCTCTAGCCCAGGCTGGCCTCAACTCACAGAAGTCCACCTGCCTCTGCCCGCTGAGTGCTGGGATTAAAGGCGTGCGCCACCACCTGGCTTGTAGTACTTTTCTATTTGTGATGTCTTTGTCTGGTTTTGTTATCAGGTTAAAAACAGCCTGAAAAGAATGAACTTAGAAATTATCACCGCCCCGCACCCCCTCGTGTGGTGTGTGTGTGTGTGTGTGTGTGTGTGTGTGTGTGTGTGTGTGTTGGCTTGGTCTGTGTTTGGGAGTTTGTGATAATTCTTGTTAATTTATCTTTAAATGGGCTTGTTGAAATTAGCCAAAGAGCTGATGTTTCACTCATCTGTTTAGTCCTATCTTCCTCTTTGGCACTTACTTTTTTATTTTATTTTATTTGGCACTTACTTTTGCCCTGCTCCCCTTTATGAGGGCAAACATGCTACTCCAGGGGTATTTCAAGCTTTCCTTTCGGGATGAAGGCCTACCTGTGAAACCTAATTATCAAAGTCAGGGCTGTTGCTTTCTGGGATTTCAAAGGTCGACCTGTTCCTGCCTCCTCTGTACCACTACGAGTCCCACTGGCACATTCATGCCTAACCACACTTATCTCACCAAGTCTACACCAGATCCAGTGTCTAGGACTTGCGTGGGAAGACAGCAAAAGATGGACGCACAGCCCGATTGTGGTGGTACTGTGTTCCCCAAAATATTGTGCACTCTATTAAACTTATCTGGGGTCAGAGAACAGAACAGCCACTAGATACAGAGGCTAGAAAATGGTGGCACACACGCCTTTAATCCTAGCATTCCAGAGGCAGAAATTCCTCTGGATCTCTGTGAGTTCAAGGCCACAATGGAAACAGCCAGACGTGGTGACACATGCCTTTAATCCCAAGAAGTGAGCCTTTAATCCCAGGGAATGATGGCAGAAAGCAAAAAGGTATATAAATCGCGAAGACCGGAAACTAGAAGCTTTTGGCCTGGTTAAGCATTCAGGCTTTCAAGAAGCAGTTCAGCTGAGATCCATTTGGATAAGGACTCAGAGGCTTCCAGTCTGAGGAAACAAGATCAGCTGAGGAATTGGCCAGGTGAGGTGGTGTGGCTTGTTCTGCTTCTCTGATCTTCTAGCATTCACCCCAATACCTGGCCTCAGGTTTGATTTTATTAATAGGAACTTTTAAGATTCCTGCTACACTTGATACTTACCAGCCAGGATGAAGGACATCCAAAGGCCGCAGAGTACTGGGATCCATATGGCTTCTACTTTACCTATGTCTGCCTATGTCTTTACTCAACAAACCCACTCTGTGACCCATGTGCTATTTTTGTACTAAGGAAATAGGAAGCCAGCTATGAAAATCAGCACCCCACAGTAACACGTGCCAAACATGAGTGCAGTTTTGATTAAACTGGACTGGACTAGAATGAAGTCACCTAGTGGGGTGACTCAGGGGTAAGTCACTGTGGAGTCACTTACCTGCCCTTCCACATGGTAACCCACCAAACACTTGCATTCACGTGTGTGTGTGTGTGTGTGTGTGTGTGTGTGTGTGTGTGTGTGTGTATGTGTGTGTGTGTGTGTGTGTGTTCATGCCATCGCAGGAGGAAGTTCGAGAACAACATTTGGAGCTGACTCCTCTTCTTCCACCATTGACCTCAGGAACTGGATTCAGGTAATGAGGCTTGTACAATCCGTGCTTCTCCCGACTCAGCCATCTCACCTCTGTGGCCTTATTCTTAAGTCTTTGATCTAGGGGTAGAGAGTTGGCTCCGTGGTTAGGAGTGCATATTGCTCTTCCAGAGGACATGGGTTCATCCATTATGGGGTGGCTGGATCACAACTGGGAACCAAACAACCTGCTCTGGCCTCGAGTGTACATACCTACATATGCGTGTGTGTATGTGCACACACACACATACCATAATTTTTTTAAAAAAGCTTTTGATGGGTTTTGAACTCTTTTGCATATGATATAAAGAAATGGTCCAGCTTCATCTGTTGCACGTGGGTTGCCAGTTTTCCAAGCACAACTGTCCTGCCTCACAGTTTGGACACCTTGCTTGATCATCTCTTGGCCATCCATGTTCGATTGATTTGCAGGGTCTTTATTCAGCCGGCTAGTCGGTCGTCTTCCTGCCAGTACCACAGTTTGATGACTTTAGCATTTTAGTTTGTTCTGAAGTGAAGTAAGAGACCTATACTTTATGTTCAATATTGTTTTGTTTTGGTTATTTGGGGCTCTGAGACTTCATAAGTTTTCAGAACAGATTTTTCCATTTCAGCAAAACATGCCCCTGAACTTTCGATTCAGATTGTATTAAATTTGTAGATGGCTTTGGGTAGAATGGACATCTTGGCAAAGACTTCTAATTTATTTCCCAAGTATTTGATTTTTAATTTTGTAAATGAATTTTACTTTTAAGTGAAATTAAGTTTTCAGGATTTTTGTATCCTGCAACTTTACTTGTTGTAAAACATTATTTTAGGGTGTGTTACTTTTGTTTATGTTGCATTTGTTTAACTCTGTGAAGCTGTGTTACTGTGCCTGTCTAAAACACCTGATGGTCTAATAAAGAGCTGAACGGTCAATAGCGAGGCAGGAGAAAAGGATAGGCGGGGCTGGCAGGCAGGGAGGAGAGATAGAAGGAGAAATCTGGGAGGAAAGAAGAGAGGAGCCAGAGAAGGAGGAGGACTCCAGGGGCCAGCCACCCAGCCACCCAGCCACCCAGCCACCCAGCAAGCCACAGAGTAAGATTTACAGAAGTAAGAGAACGGAAAAAGCCCAGAGGCAAAAGACAGCCGGTTAAGGAAAGCTAGCAAGAAACAAATCAAGCTAAAGGCCAGGCATTTATAATTAAGTATAAGCCTCCGAGTGTGATTTTTTTGGGAGCTGGGTGGCAGCCCCCCCCCCCCCCCCGCAAAAGAGTAAAATACCAATAACAGCATGTATCCACTCATTTAATTGTTGGCTTTGTGTGTGAAATCAGGGTCCTTAACTATTAAATCACGTTCTTTGCAAATATAGTGTGAGGGTCAGTCCACTGTTACTGGACTGATATTAAGTGCACCTGTTTCTGGGGAGTGTCCCCTGAGAGATTAGAAGAGAAAGACCCATCCTCAGTGTGAGCTGTGAATTCCACTGAGTGGCCCGGAAGAGGATGTGAATAAAGGTCAGTGTAGTATGCCTGTGCCGTTTCTTCCTTTCTTCCTCCTCTTCCTTTTCTTCCCTTTCTCCTCCTCCTCCTCCTCCTCCTCCTCCTCCTCCTCCTCCTCCTCTCTCTCTGTCTGTCTGTCTGTCTGTCTCTTTCTCTCTCTCGTTTTGTTTGTGAGACAAGGTTTCTCTCTGTACAGCCCTGGTTGTCTACCTCTCTTCCTTCCCCAGTGCTAGGATTAAAGGCGGGTGCCACTGCCGCCCTCTTGTGACTTTTCTGAGTGGGTGTGCCTGTCACTGCTGCTGGGAACCTCTGCTGCCTCCAGCTTCTTTGGCCTTTCAAATGTTGATTCAACAGCAGCAAATCCAAACTTTCAGGGTCATACTGGGACTGCTGAAGCATCCAGCCTCTTGTAGTGGGCAGCTATGGGCATTCTCTGCCTCTCCAGTGTGTAGACGGCCATCCTTGGACAACTCAGCTCCTATTATATAAGCCATCAATACAGTCACTTGTAACACACACACACACACACACACACACACACACACACACACACAATTCATTGGTTCTGTTCCTCTACAGAACTCTGCCTGATACGTATGTTGATGTCAAGAAGTGGGACTATTTACTGAGATAAACTTGACCTTGTGGTTTGTGGGTCTTTGGGACTCGTTTGCAAGATTGTGGCAGAGTGGTGCTTTAGGCTCCAGGATCCCAGAGAGCTATAAACAGATCATACTGAGTCGTTCTGGTAGCTGTACAGAAGATATGCACGCTGACAGAGACAGAGAGTAAAGGCCAGCTCATGTGAAGTCGGAGGAAAAGGAGCACTCTGCCAGAAGTTAGACATGGGCCATTCCCGTTGTGGCCTGACACAAGAATCCCCGTTCTGTTCAGATCCTGAAATTTTAAAATGAGACCAAATTCAAAAATTTCCTAGGAAATTTTTAGCATAGCACAACATCTAAGGGTGTCACTGCTGCTAGGTAGATTCACAGTGAGAGACAGGAGAAAGCTGGAAAATGTGCAGTGACGGAAGTCATGATGGAATGAAGGTTGTGAGCAGCGCCAGACTGACAAACCGCTGATGGTAGAGACTGATAGATACAGTCGAAGAGAAACCCACCAGTGCACAGGACAGTAGGAAAGGTGCCGTGAAGGCAAAGCCCTGCCCATTGAGCTCCAGGATATTAGAACACAAACTCATTTGCAGAGGACCTGGGTTCACTTCCCGGCACTCACGTGGATGCTCACAATTGCCTGTGGCTCCAAGGGATCTGGCGCCCTCTTCTGGTCCCTACAGGTCTCTTCTGGTCTCTACCAAGCACATAACAGTGCACAGACATACATGCTGGCAAAATACCCGTACACATAAAAATAAAATAATTGTAAAAGTGGGGCGAAAAGGGAAGAGTGACTGGACAGAGAGGGCTTCCAAGGGCACCTGCTTTAGCGGGGCCACTGGAGAGGTACTTTCCCAGGACTGGCCTGGGAAGACACATAACAGTCACTGCCGCTGAGGCGGCATCTTCGAGCAGTGCCAATCCTCCAGACAACAAAATGCAAGGGTTATGGCATCATGGAGGCTTTCACCACGGTTTCAGAAAGCTGCTGAGGCCAAGGAAGGCGCAGCAGGGCCAGATTCCCTGCACTGTTGTGTGAAACCTGAGAAGTAGTAGGGTGCTAGTGTGGAGGGGATGGTAGTTGGAGAAGGCCGTAGTGACCAGATGACGCCCAAGAGAGAGGTCACAGTCGCTGCAGGCACATTGACCCCTAGCCCTTCGGAACCCAGATGATACCATCATGAGTTCCAGATGCCAGACGTGAAGCCTTAGGGGTCACCGTTTACCCAACTGGGTTTCAGTTTTGTTTTGGTCTAAACCTCCCCCGCTATGTGCCTCCCTTTTAGAACAGGAATGTTTGGTCTGTGCCACGACATACTGTAAGTGTGTAACTTGTGTTTGGTTCGGTTTGGACTCTGCAGGGACTCACAGTTAAGAGACTGTCTTGAATCACAGAGGAGTGCTTCCGTCCTGAGCTAAGAACCGGTGGCTCTCCAAGAACCTCCCAGATTTTCGGTGCCAAATTGGGACTGCCAAGGCACCTAGCTTTGTGGACTGAGCAACTATGGGGTCGCCCCACTGAGAGACAGCTACTGTGGGAATTTATTCCTACTGCTGAGGCACCATGCTGTGAGGACTGAGCAACAGCCTCCAGGTGTGATTCAGCTGTTACTATTTTAACATAAGCTGATTTAACAAATTATTTTATGTTTTTCCCCCATCACATTGGTCCTGTTCCTATAGAGAACCCTGACTAATACAATTTTAGTTCCCTTGAAAATAGTTGAGTTATCTAAATTCTTTAATTTTTAAAATAACAAAAGCATTTCTCTAAAACTTCAATACTAATTTTGACTTTGTAAGAAAATTATCTGTTAAATAGAAATTCAAAAGGACAAATGCAACCAGTTGTTTCGAAAGCTAAAATTCTACCCAGTTTTTATGACTAAGAATACCTCATTTGCAACTGAAATCATGCTAAGACATTAATTTCTAAATACATAAGCCCACCCCTCCAGATTGAAGGCTCACAACCATGAAATGGGCAAGGCAAAACCAAGCCAGATCTGCAGAGACTCTAGATACCCAAAGGGAAACCAACATAGAGGTCTCTCCAGCAAGCAGAACCCAGGGAGTGGCCAGTGAGTTTCGGAGCTCTCTGACTCAAAGGAAGACAGTAGCCCCAGACTCCGTAGTGAAACATACCATCACCTACCTGATGGTATGAGAAGCCTGGGGCCGCAAGCTCATAGACCCCACTGTAAACATTTAACATTCACCAGTGCCCTGTTGGTAGGCCACATTTGCTACACTCTGCCCATCCAATGATGCCATACAGACTACAGAGGACCAACCTCTGGGAAGCTGGCAGTGGGCGCCATATTCTTGTTCCCATACTAGATACTTCCTTTAAAAAAAAAAAAAAGTCATTTTATGAAATGCTGGCTTTTTTTATTTGGTTTTTGTTTTTGTTTGTGTATTCCAGTTAGGTTTCCTGCAGCACAGGCTGGCCTTGAATTCATAATCCTGTCTCAGCCTCTCAAGTCCAGCCAGTCACTTAGATTTGCTCAGATAGGAAGCTCCTTGGTGTTGCTGCACCCACAAAAAGTTAGGGCTGGCTATGATGTCTGTTTGCTGCTGATTTCCTGCTGGACAACTGGTTTATGTCACAGTCACTGTTTCTGTTCACGGCTGGCATCACCACACATGGCCACAAGGAGAACGCAGACCTCAGAGGTTAACCTGCTGATTTGACTTGAACCCAAGCGAGGTCATAACAGTTATGTCTTTCACCAATGGCCTCATGCTGCCTCTCACTGTGAAGACACACTGGGCTTGGTGGCTTGCCACAATGCCATGTGTGAATGCACTTCTCTTTTGAACCCAGGAGTAGTTGGAGGAAGGTGATGTCAGACATGGTAGCTAGTGGAGCCTTGAACATGGGGACCAGGTGCTTCACCCTTCAAGGTCTCCTTCCCTGGATGTGGTGAGATTTTCCAACTTCCAGAATCATTTTTACGTGTACTCACCATAAAAACCAGGATGTCTAAGGAGAAATAAACGGTCTCACTGCACTGGGTCAGCCCAGAGGGTACGGTCAGAACCCTGCCTGGTGCAGGGTAATGCCTGGTCTGGAGGGACTCTCATACATACGATGTAGGACTCAGTAGAGGCAAATGGGACTGCTGGAGAGTCTATAACACCACACCTTCAGCACACAGCCACAGGGAACACACAGAAGAGGTGCATGCACTACAGAGGCAGCCCAGCCTCACCCAGCTCTGTGCAAAGCCTTCTGGGTTATGGTGATGAGGAGACTGTGGAGCCATGTCTCAAGAAGTGCTGGGAACCTGTAACCTCTTCATTCATTCGCTTAATTGTTTAAGTGACTAATGTCACACTTAAATAAACACCCCAAGTTATAAACATTGCACTTAGTATTTTCTGTATTCTTTTCTAGGATACATTTAGTATATTGGGTGGGGGAAAGCAGGAAAAAGTCACCCCATTATCCCTACACCTCCGTGTGTCACTTGCCATGTGTCCAGTGTTGTTTTCCATTCGCTGTGGGTCTGATACAAGTAGGGGGCTCTCAGTTCCAACTGTGATGTGTCCACATCGGAGCACAATGTAAGAACGCAGAAGCAACAGATATGCTAGCTGCAATGGGAGCAGCTTGTTTTTTGGTTTTTTGCTTTTTTTAAATTTATTTAACTTTATTTTATGTGCATTGGTGTTTTGCCATGGGTGTCTGGTCCTCTGAAACTGGAGTTACAGACAGTTGTGAGCCGTCATGTGGGTGCTGAGAATCGAAACCAGGTCCTCTGGAAGAGCAGCTGGTGCTCTTAACCACTGAGCCATCTTCTCCGGCCCCAGCAGCTTGTGTTTTAAAGACAAGCTGCAGTCATATCAGTAAAGTAACTCCTCACAAGCATTTTTTCTTCTGGTCTCAGGACTCTGTGTCGCAGAGAAGTAAAAGGATAGGTTGGTACACCAGCAGATGGACCCTGTCATCCTTAGGCCCCTGCGGCTCTATTCCTTCTTTTGTGGATGACCCACCTGCTGAGGCCATAGTGTCAGCCTTATCCCTCAAGGCAGGACCAGCCCTTGGTGGATGTCGGCTATGGGGAGGAACTTCTGATAAGCCTTGGGATGCTCAAGATGTAGTCTACACAGACGAGGGGGATGTGCTCTCAGGGTTACACTGACTGATGCAGGCTTCCCGTAAATGTGATGCCTGGTGGTAATTCACACCGTTTACGTCTCCTTTCCCAATAGAACTGGAAAGATCATAAGCCAGGGTAGTAGACAAAGCTCCTCCCTGTGATTAAACTGAAAGGGATCCCTGTGATGCCAGGGGAAGGCTCAGCACCAGACACCTTCAGTTAGGAAGAAACCTTCCTTGCACACGTGGGTACCAAACCATGACCTTGCAATGGCCGATCTTCCCTGGCAAGCGTTTTCCCAGCATCCACATTTCTGGGCATCTCTTTAGAAGCCGGAGGAGAGAGTACCTATAGGTTTGTCCCTTCTGTCCCCAGTGGGAGGCAGGAAGGATGGGAAGGTCATGAAGACGGGCTGCCCATGGACTGAACAAATGCTCTGCTGTGACATCTACCAGGGATCCTCCACACCCTTACCATAGCACAGTGTCAGAGAAAACATCCAAGGCAAAAAGCCAAACAAAACTAAACCAGTGAGTTCTTAGTTATTACACAGAGGCTGGCAGATATGGGCTGTATCCTCCCAGACCACAAGGTCCCAGTTAATAGTTAGTGGACAAAGCCAGTGGTTATCATCAACACTAATTTATGATGAAAGCCAGGGAACATTCACAGCTTTGACAGCCTTAGGTCCAGCTTCCTCCAGGCAGGCCTGTATATACTTCCTCTCCCCAGCTCTGGGACCTCAGGCCAGGGCTGGAGGAAGGGTCTCTGAGCCCCACTGGATGCTCGTTCCTTCCACTGCACTTTCTAACACAGCTACCGGCTGGTAGATTATATTGTGTTTCCCTATTAGATAACAATGTCAGCATCTTCTCCCTTCTCAGCGTGCTCAATAACAGAGTAGAATGCTCCATTTGAATGATGCATTTTCCTGGCTCTGAGTGAGCCTCCCTAACAGTTACTGTATCTTAAGACCCATGCCAGAGGGAGGAAGGGGCTCATCCTCCTCCTGGGCACTCCAAGAAATCCCAGACACAAGAGGCAGCAGCTTCATCATTGAAATAAGGAGGACACTCGCTGGACCACCCTACAGGAGCCATTTACCTGAAATGAATGAAGCATGCTTCCCCTGACCAGCACTTCTGGGGTTGTACATGGGAACCCTGGAACTGACCCTTGAGCTGAGTCTGAAATAGCCTGGGTAGGAATGAGTTCAAGTAGGTGGACTGGTGGGTTGGGGCCAGGAAAGGGGAAGCCATCTTTCCTGTCAACATTGTCTCCTGGTGATTTGGGCAATGGAATCCCAGTTGTTGAATGGCCAAGACAGCCAGCCAGCCGGGAGTCTCCTGGGACCGCTGAGGCCACTCTCTGGGTGCAAGCCTCGCAGAGGGGCTGCAATGAGTCTCTCTAGGACCAGGTAAATGGTGAACGGCAGAGGTGTTGGCCTGAGAGAAACAGGGGAGTTCAATACCTCACTTCTTCCCCAAAGCGTCCCCAAGAAAGGGGCATAGGTTTGCAGGAGCTCCCATGGGGTCCTGTCCTTAGGGGCATTAATTTTTTTTTTCTTTAGACAGGTTTCTCTATGTAGCCATGGCTGTCTTGAAACTTAGTGTGTAGCCCAGGCTGGCCTGGAACTCAGAGATCTGCCAGCCTCTGCCTCCTGAGTGCTGAGATTAAAGGCATGTGCTACCACCACCTGGTTCTTGTTCATGTATTAAACAGAGAGTAGGTAAGTGAAAAAAAAAAAAGGGGTAAACTATCTCTGGTATGTTCATGTTTCTCAGATGAAGGCCAAGGTTTCAAATTGCTTAGGGGTTTACTTAACTCATTAACCAAGAGCAGCAGCCCAGAAGCAGCCCAGGGCACCCAGTGCCCATCACCCTCCAGGAAACAGCCTAATAGTGTTAGCTCAAACATGAAAAGATCCACGTGCATAATTTCAGCAAAACTGTTGGTTTACTTATGAAATGGTGACTTGCCAAATCTTTGAAGATTACAAAGTCCGGGGAGCATCTGTCAGCTCTGATGATCAAGGAGACGGACACATCTTTTTGTTTTTCCTTTAATCCATAGCTTTAAGGAAGACTCTGCCCCTCCCTGAAGCCAAACACATCCCTGTTAAAAAGACCAGAACAAAATACTAGGTAGAGACTTTGGAAACCATGTATTCCCTCTCCCGGCCCCAGAATCACAGTTACACCACAAACTGCATCTGAAAAGAACACATTTCCTTGAAGTCTTTTAAGAGATTTCCTCCGGAAAGCATACCAATAAATACTTACATGAAAGAATCTCAAACACAAGATATTTTAATTCGATACAACAGAAGAAAAATTCACTTTCAGTTAATCTTTCTATATTAAAAAAAACACAGTCTGGTGTACAGTGCATCCTCACCTTCTGAGAGGCGACAGTGCTAAGGTCCTGTGCCACCATGCATCACTGTGTTCAGGCACAGGGAGCCACAGGCACTTAGCACTCAACACAGGCCCGGTCAAGGCAGAGGCTGTGCGTCCAAGAGCTCATTCCCTGCATTCTCAAGGCTTTGTATTTCTGTGCCACAGGCAGTGAGCCAGACAAACCAGTGGTTCCCGCTGTGGACCTCAGCATGAGCCTGCTCTTTTGTCCTACCCTGCGGTTACCCACCTCTTTTGAAGACAAGAGAGTCAGAGCTCATGCACTCAACTGTTTACCTGAGAATACTTAAAGATTTCCTAACTCACATGTTACAGTAAAAATTGTACACTTTGCATTATGAATCAAAAATCTCCATAATTTCACAATTTCCACGTGTTAAGAATTTTTTATTTGAACACCGTGTAAAGCCCTCTCAAAACCCAGTAAGTAAACTTACTCTATTTTGAAAAGATAAACAGCTCGGCTGATGGGTGGCTAGACTGATGGGTGGACAGGTGGATGAAGACACCTGGCTGGCTGGCTGGCTAGGTGGTGGACAGACATGTAGCTCTAGACAGATCTCGTAAACTTGTTCCATTGAAGACATCGACACTCTGACACTACATATGCATCAGGCCATTCCACTGTGCCATAGGACATTAAGGGGGACATCCAGTTACGTGAATCGGCAAACAACCGACCACACTGAGAAACCAACTCAGGGACAGCGCGACAGGAGGCTATCAATTTTTAACCCAAACAAAGAGAAATACACCTCCTCTGTCAAAGCACTGTAACTGAAGAGCAAAAACACGTGCACCACCTGTTTTGGACTGTCCCCTACAGAGATTCCAATCCTGCCAATACACAGGACCACGAGGACAGTCAATGGTCTGAGACAGGCAGAGCTAGCGAGGAGACAACATTTCTTATACATCTAATGTCAACCATAAAGGATCTCATTTTGTAAAACTAAACATCTGAGAATACTAGAAAAGAGGCACTTCAGTATTTTATATACAGTTTCAACTCTACAGTGAGCAGGTTGATGTTTTCTGAGCAAGGCTAAGATTATTGGGTGACTAACATTCACTCATAGTATTTCTTTAATCTTTAAGTTGAAAACCAACATTTTTTTTTTTGACAAAAAGAAAGATCCATATTTAAAAGTCCAAAAGTAAAAATAAAATACGTAAGAGAACCAGTTGCCACCCAAGTTCACACTGGAGGCCACTCACTCCTCCTCAGCAGCAGATGGGCCACTCAAAATGCCCTGACATTCTGCTTCAAACCACCTCAATCGCTTCCAGCATCTAGATTTTTTTGTTTTGTTTTGCTCTTAATAAGGGGGAAATGAACGTGTTGTTCAACTGAATTACTGTGACTTTGGAAGGTGCTTCTCATATTCTGACAAAGGGAGAAGGTACCACGGAGGCCATGTTCACGCTCAGGTCACATGCACGGACAAGATGTGGAGGTTCTTAAAAGAGAAGTGACTGAGGCTGCCATGAAATTTAGAGGAGCTTGTAAGTCATTATCCGACCTCACGGGACATTGTCTGCAATGCACATGTCCTTTTGGCGTACGTGCACCCAGTGGGTGGGTGTTTCTGCAATAAGGCAACCAGACGTCACTGGGAAGCCATGGCGCATGTGGGCCACTGAGCACGAAACACAGGCAACTCAGTGGATCCCATTCCTTGACTATGAGAGGGCTCAACAGATTAATGGTATACTAGTAGAAGGCCACCAGGCTTGGCCAACCCTAAAAGCAATGTGACATCACAGTGAAGCTCCTCCAGTTCATTCCACCTCCTCACAGGTATCTGTTAGGTGGCCCTTGCTCTGTCGCCTGATGCTGACGAGCTTCCCTGCTGACCGGAGGCTCCAGCGGGAGCTGCTCGCTGAGTTGGCCAGGCTGGTGTACTTGGTGGAACCCTTGGTATCATCTTCCCAGCCAGACCAGGGCGGGCAGCCACTTATACCATCCTCGACATCGGCTGCCACATCTTCAGCAGTAAGTTTGGGAGGCTCCCAACCTTCAATCTGGTCTGGTTTTTTAGGTTGGATATTCTGTTTCAAAACCAAAGTGTCCCAGAATCCTGATTTCTTCTCCGCCTTCAATTCTTCTTTTAGTCGTAGATTACTCCTGTAGGTAAAAAGTTTAGTTTGGGTCACATGGATCTCATAAATCTGTCACTTTGATAAATAAAGCCCTTTTCTAAAAACCTTAAAGTGCTTAGACGGCTAATAGAAACCTGTGCATGAATTTGAGATAAACATTAAAAATAACAGGAGGGGGGGCGGCGGTAGCGCACGCCTTTAATCCCAGCACTTGGGAGGCAGAGCCAGACAGATCTCTGTGAGTTTGAAGCCAGCCTGGTCTACAGAGTGAGATCCAGGAAAGGCGCAAAGCTACACAGAGAAACCCTGTCTCGAAGGAAAAACAAAAACAAAAAACAAAAGCACAACACACAAAACAAATCAAAACAAAACAAAACAAAACAGGGGGAAGTTAGCAGTGTGTTAAGCTTATAGAAGCCACACTTTGGCTTTCTATGAAGCATGAACAAAGGGCCAGTTCCGAGACAGGAGACTGAAGCCACTATCACAAGGAGCCAGCTCTCAAAGGCCACAGGAGGGAGTACCCAGACAATCCAGACACGAAAAACCAAGGACTAGTTTAGGTTACAAATAAAGGGGAAATTCTACCCAGGAAGTGGGTTTTCGGTAGGGATGCTCATAGAGAAAGCTAATCTCCACCATACAAAGATGTCATTAGTGTTCTGACCGACTACATGTCAGCGCCACTCAGGACACTGTTGCAGACACTGGGACACAGCTGTCCTAGATCCACCAGCACCTAACCTAATGATCAAGGGGTCATTTTGTGACGCCACTGCCCCCACCCCCAACACACACACACACATAGGAGCCCTTCATCTGCCTCAGTGAGGAAGAGCTGACATCCTCGGCCATAGGTGGTCCTCAACCAGAAGGAAACACAGGTACATGTTTCCAAGGTCACCATCTTACTATCAACAGGAAGTCTTGCTACACTTTTTTAAGTTACATTTTTACCTCTAAATGCACTTTTAACATTCTGATGAATTTATAATATGGCAGTAACAACATATCAGTTTTTGCTTGCTTAACTTTCTGGAATCTTTTAAGGTTTCCAATCAACGCTTGTGGTTTTGCTTAGTTTTGATGGTGCTGGGATGGAACCAGGCCTGTGTGCATGCCCAGTGAGTGCTCTACCACCACAGTACACCTCAGACCCAACCCTGTATATATCAACAGAGCTTCCCTTTACTTTCTGAAAAATCCTAAGCATGGCTGCAGGCTAGCTATGGCTAGTGAGTTCAACTTACAAGTTTTAGTTTTTTCCTTTGCTTTAGCATTTCAAAATGTTTCATTGGTTACATAACCCCAACCCAAAGTACATTTCACTTGTCCCCGGGGCATTCACCAAGTGCACTCCATTTCTTTGTGTTCACAGAGTAGAGAACTCTAGCATTCACATCTCACAGCTGGCCTGGACCTGCAGCCTAGGACAGCAGAGGCCTCTCTGAGGTGATGGTGGGCCCCTCTCGTTACCACAGCAATCTCTTTGCCTTGCTGGCAATGTCACCCTCTCAGGATGGCTGCTTATGACTCACCCTTTGGACTTGGGAGATTTGGACACCTGGATCAGATGCTGTTCGTCATCTTTATTAAACAGAGAAGTTACTTCTTTCCAACCTCTGAGACTTGCTCCCTGAAGAGGTGAAAGGTAAGGAGACATGTCAGACCTGATGCCGAGAATCCACAGATCTCAGTTTCCTACCCCAACAAGTCAATGTGCTGCTTACTGATGGCAATACAGCTTGAAAGATCCAGCACCAGGTGGCTTTATCACCATGTTAGTGTCATAGAGTGGCCCTGTCACACCTAAATGGTATAGCCTATGACACACTTAGGCCACATGGTGGATGGATATATCTCTATATCTCTATATCTATCTATCTATCTATCTATCTATCTATCTATCGCCTAAGTTTGTGAATGAACCCACTAAAATACAAGGGCTGAGCACAGTAAACAGATAACAGGCGACACTCATGTGTCAGGTTTCAAACATGACTACCTGCGTTCTGTACTCTGCAACAGTGGGCTGGACCATGTGGTTGCCCACACCATCACCACCAGCATGGAAGGAATGTGTTCTGCTGGTGACCACGGCTAAGGGCATTTCCAGCTCCATTATAATCTCATGGACGTGTTGACAGGAATGTCCAAGGCCAAGCACACCCTGACCCTTCCACATCTACACACAATACCTGCTCACCCATGTTCCAGGAAACCACATCCTGTAACGGGCTAGTCACTAATTATGTTCCACTTGTGGAAGGTTGTGTTAAAGAAGCTTAGTTATGGCCTGAGGAAGATTCCAACACAGGAAGGAATCACGTCTCTGGTGCCAGGTAGCCTGGCACTGAAGGGATCTAATGCTATTTTCAGGGGTCTCCGGCCCCAGCAGCTCTGGCTAGCTCTAGGCTCCAGCGATGGCGATGCTTACTTCAACCTCCACAAAGACAAGCTTTGGAGAAGAAACGATGTGTTTCATTGATTCTGGAAAAATCATTTTATACGATTTCATTTATGAAATCAGGATTGTACAACCATTATCGCTGTAGGTCTATTAAGTAACTCCCTTGGCAGAAAGGAATATGCAGAGACCTAGGTTCCCCAGAAGTCTAACTTTATGAGACCCCCACATCCTCCTCCTTGCTGGCTTGAGTAAAGGGAACTGTCATAGGGCAAGGGGACTTTGAAGTGTTAAAATACAAGAGAGGGCTGGAGAGATGGCTCAGCGGTTAAGAGCACCGTCTACTCTTCCAAAGGTCCCGAGTTCAATTCCCAGCAACCACGTGGTGGCTCACAACCACATGAAATGAGATCTGGTGCCCTCTTCTGGTCAGCAGGGACACATGCAAACAGAATACTGTATACATAATAAATAAATAAATCTTTAAAAGAATACAAAAAGAGAGTCATAAAAACGGAACCGAGAGGCTGTGGAGACCTCTGATGTGAGACAAGAGAATATACATTTTCAGTGAACCCATCAAGACAGCACAAGTAGAAAGCCATCAAGACATACCCAGGAGCCACGACTTCATTCTGCCCTGGTCGGTCTAGACTTTAGGAATCCCCTCTAGGCAGAGGTCTGTCTCCAACTGTCATGCCCTCCACCAAACCCATTGTGTTAGAATCCTAAGTGGTGTAGCCATGCCAAAGGGGTCACTACAGCAGAAACAAAAACAAAAACTCAGGCATGAGACGCTGGTTTACCGTCCCAGGCGCCTGATGCAGGCACCTCCGGAGCCACAGAAGCCACAGCACTGCTGAGGAAGGCTTGTGTCTGTCCTGTGGTCCTCAGCTCAGGGGGAGAGGGCCACATCAGTCTACACGAATCAGGCACAGAGCCCGGGTCTGATCCACCTGTGCCTAGCACCAACTGTCTCCAAAGCATCTCTCTGGAATCCAGTCAGAGACCCCCAAAACAAACACCGTGACTCCCCTCCCCACGAGGACGCAAACTGTGAGGCCTCAAGTCACTTGACTGAAGCAGTATCTACAAAACACAGGAAGCCCCAACCAAGTGTTTGGGGGGTATTATGTCCAGCAAGCCCAGACCCTCCAGGGCAGACACCACAAAGCACAGACCTCCACCAAGCCAGGCCAGCTGACTCACTGGCTTGCCCTTCCCTAGCTGGGGCTGCACATTCCACGGATCCCTGACCGTGGTTGCCAGGGAGCCAGCCGCTCTGCATTGTAAGACAAGCCAGCAAGAGAGGGAACTCGGGGAGCTTTGCTTGCTGCCCAATGCTTGTTTCCATTGGTGTTATTAGGATGGAGCCTGCAGCCAATGGGTTTGAAGCAAGTAGCCTTGATGAGGGAAACGGAGCAAATGCAGGGAAAAGACACCCAGAGAGGAAAGCTTCCTAGAAACAAAGTGAATGGTAAAGCGCTTCTCGGGAAGGATGAGTGGAGGTTCCTCCCTCAGAGCCCGACCCAGAGTCAGAGCCCTGGAGCTGTGATAGGACGTCACAGCTGTAGTTAATTCAGACAGGTTAAGAGGGCCAGTGGCCAGCTGTGGACAGCTGGAGCCTGCAGCGCTTCCTGTCCACCTGCCTATTCAACAGCTAAAGTTCTCTAAAGGTGGGCCTTCCCAGAGCCCTCTGGGGTGACTTCAAGTACGCACCATGCCAAGGGTAGCAGAGTTGACATGCAGAACAGGGTGGCTGAGGCCACACCGGGTAGGTTTCAAGGCTAGATGTCTCCTCCCTTCTTCTGGCCTGTTAGCATTCATCATTATCAATTCCACAAACATTAGAAATATCTCAGTTTTCCCATCTCTCATACAAAATGCCCAGGCTTAGGGGTTTGGACTTGGACATTCTCTGGGTCCTTTCTCAGCAAGGGGCGCCTTCACCTGGCAGCGTAACACTCTTTTCAGGATTGCTAGCTGCTACATCCTGTGTGGTTTCAAGTCTGCCCAGGCTGAAGGGGTTATTCATGTTTGTTAAGTTTATACCCCTTCCTGGATTAGGGCTCAATGCTGGTGTTTTCCCCTTGGGTTAGTTCTAATTTTTGGAGACCCCACAGCAGCTTTGCCACATCTACATCATGAGCAAGCCCTTACCTAAACACCAAGTGTTAAATACTAGGCATTTAAAGCATTTTGGGGAAGGAGTTGACCCTGAGGCTAAAGCCACATAAATGCCCTGGACACCTGAGGATACTGGGCAAGAGTCTCCCAGGAGTCAGGAACAGAGTACATCCCAACAAGAAGCCTGCAACTGTATCATACCTACCCTGCTCCATGAGAAGATCTGTTAACATGTTATTAACATATGAATGTGTTAATTCGTAGAATCTGACCAAACATACCAGATAAGAACTTACGCAAAGCTAACAAGGCTCCAGTGCTCCCTGGTCCCCATGCAGGGCACATCCCTCAAGGAGCAAAGTCTGGATTCCGCCATCAGTCCAATGGCTAAGTACGTTATACCGTGGGACAGCAATAAAACACCATCGAGGCTTTTGAACCACAGTACTCGCCCACACACTTGCTGTGTGGCTCTAACCACACATCAGTGCCCAGCACTTTGCCGCACTTTGCTGGGCAGGGAGGTGCTTCTGACTCCCTGGCCCTGAGCTCCAGAACAGCCTCTCCAGAGGGTGGAGATATAGAGAAGATCAGTTCTTTCTTCTTTCTGGGCGCCCCCACTACTGTGGTGCACAAGTTTTGGGATCCCTCATAGGTCATGAGCTCTAAAATACCACACTCCATTCTCCACCTGGCACAGAAGACTTCCATTTATAACATCATTCTCACCTGCTATGGGAGCAGGATAGCCCTCATGTTCAGGGGCTCCAGGCAACTCCATCCCTTGGACGCTGTGTTCTGTGGATCTATGAATCCCCTCTCCCAGCTTACGTGACCATCAGTGGCCCTGTACCCACTGCCCCGCTGCAGCAACTGTGTGTTCTGAGTCAGCCCCCTTTGAGGCTTCAGAAACTGTCATGCCTACAAGGCAGAGCTGAGAGAGGACCCCTGATGACCTGAGATCCAGATGGGGGAGCTCTCTTGGTTCCAGGACCCTGGACGCTGGAGGTAGACGGAGCAGAGTTCTCCAGAGAACACCGCTGGACTGTGCCACACTTTTCCCAGACCCTGTTACCTATCCCTTCACTTGTAAGTTACCCCACAAAATAAACCTCCCTTTTAGCTACGTGGAGTTGCCTTAATAACTTCACCAATAAGGTTACTCAAAGCTCAAAACAGAACAGCATGTCTTTCTATTCTCCCTTAAATATGAAACTCTAACTTTAGGAGTTAACTATTTCAGTGAAGTGTACATGAAGGTGGATCTCAGTGATGCCCTTTCCTGAGACTTTACGGTGGCTAGTAGTCCGTACCACAGAGCATAGCAGGTCCATGTGGTGCTTATCACAGAGTACCAGGTATATGCTAACACAGCAAACTACATCAAGACTGCAATACAGCGCTTCAACACAGTGGATAAAGTGTTCTCTCTGAGCAGAAGTCCAGGTGGGACACAAACATGATGCTCTAGTCATCCTGTGAGTACCAAGCAACTCATTAATGCCTAGCAATGTCATCAACAAAAGTAACTTCATGTTTATATTTTGGTGTGTATGCACTTTGAATCTGGGCCTTTGATGGTAGGTAAACGCTCTTTGATGAGTTATAGCCCTAGCCATTTTTTACTTTTTTATTTTATGAAAGGCTCCTGCTAAGTCGGTCAGGCTGACCTAAAACTTGTAATTCTCCTGCCTCAGCCTCTGAGAGACTCAGAATACAGGTACACACCAATGGTCCCAACTTAAGTATGCTTTTTAAGATATTTTAAGTTCAGAGGTCAGCTGGGAAGTCCTCAAGACACATGGTCTCAACTGTTACTATGAACATGGTCCTCATATCACAGCCAGGACATCAGACACAGATGGCTCACAGCAATCTTCTCTCATCAGAAGTTCTGATTTCCACAGGTTCCTTGTGGTCTACAGACAGCAAATGGAGAAATCCAGAAATAAACAGTCATCGTTCTAAATTATGCTCGGCTGAGTCTCAAGCTCCAATCCATCTCACAGGGGACAGGAACAGCCCTTCCTCCAGCATGTTCATGCCGTATGTACGGACCACCCACCATCCCCAGGACCAGCCCTTTGTCCAGTATTATATACGTCTATGCTGTAAGGATTACCCACCAACCCCGGGATAAGACCAGCCCCTCCTCCAGCATGTCCCTGCTGTATGGATTACCCACCAGCCCTGAGACCAACTCCTCCTCCAGCATGTCTATGCTGTATAGATTATCCACAAATTAGGCTCTCAGTTATCAGGCTGACTCAGTGCATGATGTTATTTATTCAAGCAATCTTTGTTCTACTTTACTAACCCCAAAGGATATCAATAGTTGAGCTTCCAACTTATTACATAAATTGATACTAATCTCTTACTGTGCCCAATGTGTAGGTTGTTGTTGGACTTTCTTTGGGACCACCAGCCCCCAAATAATGACACGGAGACTTCTTATTCATTATGAAAGCTTGGCCTTAGCTTAGGCTTGTTCCCAACTAGCTCTCATAACTTAATCTGTTTCTATTAATGCACGTTCTGCCACGTGGCTTGTTACCTATCCTTAGCACTGTAGTCTGACTTCCTCAGTGTCTCACTAGTGCATCTCCTGCATGCCTAGATTCATCCCAAGTTCCTCTCTTTGCCTAGAAGTCCCACCTAACCTCTCCTGTTTCTTAAACAGTCACAGTGACATGTCTTCACACAGGGTAAACAAATATCCCGATAAGGAAGGCTAAACCTTACCACAGGCATCTGCTGGAGGTCTTGGGAATCTCCAAGGACAGGTGTGTGAAGGGATCACTGTTCGTATACCTGTAGAGAACGCCCTGGCCCCACAGTCACGAGATGTTACTACACTTCCTTGCGCAGATGGCCAAGAGGTAAGTACAGACACACGGAGCTAAAGTTGCCCGAGACTCCACGGTGCTAGGGCTCCTCTCAACTCCAGAACTTTTCTATACAAGGCCCTCTCCTCTGTCTGCAAGGAGAGGACAGAAATGTATCTCGCAGCTTGTTCTGGGCGCCAAGACCAGTTGTCTGGGGATGTTGTGGAACATTATCCCCCAAGCATAACAGCCATGGTTTTTATCCAAGACACCCTCAAGACCCAGCCTGCTGAGGGTTGACACTTTCTCACAGAAGGAGGGGGTGGCAGAGTCATGGGACAGACTCTCACTTGAGAGTTGGGCCTCACCCGCCTGCATCTCCCAGTCAGCTAGCTGTATGTGATTTTGCCCAAAGTGGACCCGGCCTCATGGTCTCAGAAAGTGCTGAAATACACACAGTGTTTAAAGTTGACTGGGGAGGGCTCCATCGAGGCAGCTACTTCCGCTGAGTCGTCATTCATGCTGGGGTGGGACTTTTTGGCTGCTTCTCTGGAGTCACCCCTGCCTGTAAGTGAGCCCAATAAACTTACTGGCTCCCCAAGACAGACTTCAATGGAACTGGACCTTGGTTTGTTGGTGGTTCACTATCAGAAGGAGGTAGATGTTTATATATCCCCAGGGAAAGGGTCCCCCTGCCAGGGAGTGACCTTGTGGGAGCAGAAGCATGCCTTCCTGGAGACTTCCCTGGGTGTCCTCAAGAGCTACCTCCATCCCCAATCTTCTCTAGGATCAATGTGGACATGACTGTTATGTGGGAGCAATGTTTAGACCACAGGCAGGCTGTACCACCTACACAGGCAGGCTGTGTTTGATCATGATGTAAGAGAGATGTAGAGAGACAGCCCGAGTTCTGAATGTGGAGCTCAGATTATCTTACGATAAAACACACAAGTCAGTGAGAAACGGGTATTCTGGAGAAATTTAGGATTCTAGGTCAACAGTGAAATCAAACCCAAGGCTCTTTTATCAGAACCAGAGTATCAGGCTACAGGCGAGTTTTCACGAGACTTTGGCCAGCTCGGAACATCTCAGAAGAAAGGGCTGCCGAATGGGGTGGTCCCACAGCTAACCTCATGAAGTTACGGTCAAAACAAGAGGTGGTGCTGGACCGACCCCAGACAGAGAAGGCTGTTTCCAGGCTCCTGTGTACTGAGATAAACCATGAGAGACACCTGTATCCGGGTTCACGCACACACAGCCAATAAGATCAGCTCAAACAGGGAAAGAGCTGAGCCTCCTGATCTGAGGCTTATAGTTAAGATGCTCAACAGAGTGGGCACCCAAGAGTCTGCTGTCTCCTGCTCTCATGGTTATGGCTGTGTGTGTGTTTAACACACATTGACGAGAAAGAGATAGACAGAGAGACAGATACACACACACACACAAGAGAGAGAAAGATAGGGAGAGAGAAAGAGATGGAGAGAGAGGAGGAAAGGGGAAGAGGGAGAGAGGAGGGGGAGAGAGACAGAGGGATGGGAATGGGGAGAGGGAGGGAGAGAGGGATGGGAATGGGGAGAGGGAGAGAGAGGGAGAGAGGGAGAGAGAGAGAGAGAGGGAGAGAGGGAGAGAGAGAGGGAGGAAGGGAGAGAGGGAGGGAGGGAGGGACAGAGAGAGAGAGAGAGAGAGAGAGAGAGAGAGAGAGAGAGAGGGGGGGGGGGGGGGAGGGAATTCTACAGCCAGCCAAAGCTCGGGTGCACAGCGTCTCTGGGAGATGAACAGAAGGATGGCTAGCCACAGACAATTGGAGGCCTGGAAAATAGAGGAGAGACACAATCTGATACCCTTGCAGGAATGTATCAGCTCTCTGTCCACTGCGTGGAAACAAAGTAATTACAGCACTTCTTAGCAAAGCCCTCCCGGCCAACAACAAAAAGATGTGAGTGCACTCGTTCTCTAGGGGAACACTCTCTGACAGGCTAAGTCATGGTTTCTGTTGCTGCGACAAAACACCATGACCACAAGGCAAGTTGGGGAGGAAAGGGTTTATTTGGCTCACACTTCCACATTGCTGTCCATCACTGAAGGAAGTCAGGGCAGGAACTCAAACAAGGCAGGAACCTGGAGGCAGGAGCTGATGCAGAGGCCATGGAGGGGGGCTGCTTACTGGTTTACTTCCCATGACTTGCTCAGCCTGCTTTCTTACAGATCCCAGGACCAGCAGCCCAGGGATGGAAGCACCTACCAGGGGCTGGGCCCGCCCCCACTGATCACTAAATGAGAAAATGCCTTACAGCTGGACCTCAAGGAGCTATTTCCTCAGCTGAGGCTCCTTCCTCCGATGATGTTAGCTTGTGTCAAGTTGACACACAAAACCAGCCAGTCCCCGGGCACCTGCTGAAATAACGTCCATGTCTACACTTGAGCTGCAGGCACGGGGGTGTTTACTCACAGACTCCTAGACTTCAGCCTTCATGGTACCCTGTCAACCTTGGACACACAGGAGCAGCTGCAGCAGTAGAGAGAAGCAGCAGCTCCCAGGAGCAAAGGCCACAGTGAAATGAAGTTAGCGCTCAGCACCCAGATAAACAGGTCAGGAAAGGACCAGACACACAGATGCACTGATAATAACCCACAAAGACTGGGGCAGACCTCAGCTAAGTCCTGTTCCGTAAGAAGTATTGGGACGACGCATGGTTGAGGGTGGATGTGGGTAGCCCCCAAGTCACAACAAGCGTCTCCAGATTCCACAGTACAGGGTGCCGGTGAGACCGTAATGGTGAGAGTGAAGGCACGTGTATCGGGAGAGCTATGAGGCGTCAGATAATACTCCCTTGGTGAGAGGCCAGAGTCGGTCTATGGAATAAAATTCTATACCACAGGTAACAAGGGAAAGAGAGAAACAACAAGAAATGGCAGCCATGTTCGTAACCCACAGAGTACAAGTAGCTAAGGAAGTAGACAAGCGCCAGGCTGTGGAGGGTGGCGGCACACGCCTTTAATCCCAGCACTCGGGAGGCAGAGGCAGGTGGATCTCTGTGAGTTCAAGGCCAGCCTGGTCTGCAGAGCTAGTTCCAGTTCAGCCGGGGCTACGCAGAGAAACCCTGTCTGGGGGGGGGGTGGGGTGGGAGTAGTTAGAAAGTAGATAAGCGCCATAACCCACAGAAAGCGTTTACTCAATCCTCCAGAGCAGAGAAAGCAGTCCACTAAAGATACTGCTTTCTACTGAGTTATTAAAGAAAGTTAACAGGGGGACTGGGATTTGCCGCAGCCCTGTCCTGAGCTAAGAGACTAAACAGAAACAGGATGTGAACAGAGAATCAGCATTTCGCAGACACTTAGGCTGGATACAACCAAAGGGCTCTTCTCAAAGCCCAGGCTTCCATGTTGCTTAGAGAAATCCTATACTGGGAGTAAACACCCTCAGATCAATAACCCAGGCTGCTCCAGGGTATCCCCACGGTTGCCTGGAGCAGGAGCAGCACCCACAGGCAGAAACCCACCATCACACTCAGAGTCAGAGGGATGTCCTTAGGACCTCATGTCCCTAAGCCACAGGCCTTCGGCTCCTAGCAGACAGCTCCTGGGTGTTCAGGGAACTCCGGGCTTCCTCCTGCCCATCCCCCAACTTCCAGTAGGAACACTCACAAGTCCTTTCTGTTCTATGAGGCAGATAGAGAAGATTCAAACTTGCTACTTTTTCAAGAAATGGATGTTCTAGAATTTTCTTTCTTTTGTGAGAGGAAATGGAAATTGCTCAGTAACACAGTGACCAAGTAAGATGAAAGAGGGATGCACATGAGTGCCAAGGACAGACAGACCGACAGATTCGGGTAGAAGAGGACAGCATCTCTCTCCCTTTTCCGGGCATCTTTCTCCTTACTCAGAACATGGAAATAACTAGGAGGAAACTAAGCCCACAGTTCTCATCCAGCCTCACAGCTGCCAAGGCTTCAGGAGTTTGCACGCCCTCTCGAGCAAGCCAGTGTGCAATTCCAAACCCAGCCCTGGCTCCCCTGAGGCTAGACCAGCCTGGCAAGCCAGTCGGAATGAGCCAGGACCACCACAGACCTAGAAGGCCCACTGGGGCTGTGCCCCAGGCAAGAACTAAACCTTCATTGTGTTTGATCTTTCAACTGTGGATCGTCTGCTTTTCGCTACATTAACTATCATGTGAGACACACACAAGGAAAGGCAGCCACATTTGGTAGTGTGCAGCAAGTGTAAAACAGGCAAAGATCTGAAGGTTGCAAGGCTCCGCAATCAAAGGAAGACCTGCCAGTCTTGGAAGTGGAGTCAGGCATCTGGAGGAAGAGGGTAAACAGTGGTGGACTGGGGAAGGAGCAACCCTGAGTATGGAAGGGAAACCACCAGATGCCCATCACAGCCCCTCATTGCCTGGGGCCAAGGCAAGGCCAGCACTGAAGGCTCAGGAGCTTCCAGTGGCCATAAATATCACTCTCTAAACAAAGCATTATGTAAATAGGTCTGGCTGATTTCACTAGAAGATAAAATGAGAGAGGAAAAGGATCCAGATTTCCTGGGCTGGAAACAGCAAATTGAAACTGCTGGAGGAGGGGGCCAGATGAATGGAAAGGGTTCTGCATGCCAGGTAAGGTAGAAGCAGAAACAAAACAAAACAAAACAAAACAGGAGCATGGAAACCCAATGGGAGAGCAGCTCTGGGGCCCAGAAGGGCCTGGCAAGTAGAGATTATCAGGTAACAATATCAACAATGGGAAGGAAGGGAGGGAGGAAGGGAGGAAGGAAGGAAGGAAGGACCATAAACTTGCATCAATGGCTCCAACCTCACAAAACCCTTTGGTAAGGATGAGCCCACACCTTCAGCCTTGATGATGACCAGAGCTCCCTACAGACTGAAGCTCCAGGTCCTCTGGGCCGACCTCCTGCCACTTTGATGGGGAGACATACAGTGAGCTACACATGGCAGGGCTGACCTGCCAACGGGGCTGGCCTCATTTGCAGCTCTTCTTCCTATGTCCTATGTTCCCGGCTGTCTTGCACCCTTGCCTGAAGTTGCATGGATGGTATAACTTAGTTTGAGCTTTCTAAATTAACTTGCTTTCTTTACTTGACATGTCTGCGCAGGGGCGACAGGCCACTTACTTTGCCTTGGCAGGAGCCTTCCTCCTACTGTAAACCACCACCGCATTCTTGGCCCAGACCCCAGTGTCCTGAGCCATCCACACGGTCTTCCTGCCCTAGGCAAAGCCAAGTTCCATCCCACTCTCAGGGTACCTAGGCAGGAACCGGAAAGGGACAGAGTTTAGAGTGACAGACAGGAGGAGAAAGGAGCTCACCAGACTCGCCATCCACAGCAAACGGCAGAGACAAAACACACGCTGTTCTTCTCTGAAGCAAGCCAGTTCAGACCACAAATCAACTGTACTCTCACCAAAACAAAACAAAACAAAACAAAAACGAAGTTCTGTTCTCAGTTCCCACTGTGAGAGTTGAAACTAGTTTTCATTTACACTCACATTTTAAGTATTTGCAGCCACAAGTATTATAAAGAGTTAGAACATAAACCTAATTGTACTGTTAAGTCAAAGAATTCAGTAGGAAAAAAAAATGCCAAAATAAGTCACATCTAAAACACAGACCAAAGGTAGCTTATGTTTACAAATCACAGCAATTATCTATTATTACAAAATGAACTTGAAAAGGTAAGATGCGCACACTTCTGAGACAAAAGAGGAATAAGGATAATCACACATCTTCAGACAATCCTCCATGCCCTTCGAAAACCACAGAATACAGGCACAGCAACCATGGCAACCCCATCTCCAGTTCTTCAGCAGACTACTGAAGAACGGTTGGTGACTGAGGCCCATCAGTCCTGGATCAGAGCTGTGCCAGAGACATCTCTCCATAAACAGACAGACGCAAACACTGATGGAAATGGAAGAACTCAGACCAGTAACTTCAGTTCTACTTTAAGATCTGGAAGAGAAAATGAAACCAAAAGCAGGCAGAATGGAAGAGACAGAGATGAGGACAGACATGGATGGATAGAGGATAATACAGGAGAAATCAGCAAAACCAACATTTTTTAAATAAAAAAAAAAACTGTGTGTGAATCTGGTGGCATGCTCCTGTGCTCCCAGCTACTTGGGAGGCTAAGGAAGGAAGATCATTTGAGCCCATAAATTCAAGATCAACCTGGCTAAAAATGGATAATCTGACTCAAAAATGTACCAACAAAACGGACAGCTTTAATTAAACTAGGAAAACAAAGGTTCACATTGCTCAGACGAAGAATGAGAAATCAAACATTACTCCAAAACACAGTAAGTAACTGAGCACTAGCAGAGAACTCAGACAACGTGGGTAAGTGTCTGCAAACACACAAAGGACTAAACATGACTCAAGAAGAAACAGAAAAGCTGAACAGATCTAAAACAAGCAAGGAGAGCTACAAAAACAAAACAACAACAAAAACTGCCCCCAAAGAAAACACTAGGCCAGACTTGTTCAATATTGGTCTACCAACTATCTAAAGAATTAACAGCAATTCTTCAAAAGGTCTCTGAAAACAGAAAAGGAACATTTCCTAACTCACTTTGTGAAGCTAGTATTACCTTGATACCCAAAGCAAAGACACTACAGGAAAAGACAACTATAGATCATATGCCATAAATGTAGACACACACACACACACACACACCACCCACACCACACAAATCCTTAACAAAATGCTAGTGAAGTACCAAGTGGGGTTGCACACGCACTTAATCCCAGCACTCGGGAGGGAGAGGCAGGTGGACCTCTGTGCGTTTGAGGCCAGCCTGGTCTATATACAGAGTTCAGGGCCAGCTAGGAGTACACAGTGAGAACCTGTCTCAAAAACAAAACCAAACAAAAAACTAGTAAACTGAACCTAACGATTCTTAAAAGCACCATGCATTTGGTCAAGTGGCTAATCAGGATTGTAAAGTTGAACAAACATCTGGAACTCAATTATATACGGGAGCAAGAAAAGAAGAAACAGAATACACATGATCAGACACAGAAAAACCATAACAAAATCTACCATCTTTTCATGACAGAAACATTCAGCTCTAAGCTTGCAATGGACTTTTAAGAAAGCCCACAGCTTCCCGCTCAGGGGTGAAATGCTGTAGGATCGGGAATGAGCAAAGAAGGCTAGCTCTTGACACTCCTGTTTAGCAGAATGCTGACGGGCCCCAGAGGGCAATCAGTCAAGAATAGAAACTAGGCATGTAGCCTGCAAAAGAAGTAGAACTGTCCCCTCGTGTAGAAGCGTTATCTTTTATAACTAATAAAAGAGATAAGACCATCAGGTAGACAAGCAAGATATAAAAATATATTGCTCTTATACACCAGCAATGAACAATGTAAAAATCAAATTAAAGCAATTCTATTTATGATTGCATTAAAATAATATATCTAGAAATAAAGATGGCATGATTTCATATTTAGTTTATGAAAATAATATTTTAAAGTTTTGTGAGGGCTAAACAAATGAAAAATCATCTCAAAATTATTTTCTGAATCAGAGGACTGAAAACCCTGCTTACCTAGCAATGTTCCTGAAACTGGTCTACAGACTCAACACGGTCCCTATGGGACATCGGCTGCTTTCTCTGCAACAGTGACACACTGCCTCTAAAATGCACACAGAATAACAAAGAATCCCAAACAGCAAAAACAGCCTAGAAAAAGAAGAACACGGGCTGGGGATTTAGCTCACTGGTAGAGAGCTTGCCTAGCAAGCACAAGGCCCTGGGATCCGTCAGCTCAAAAAAGAAAAGAAGAAGAAGAAGAAGAAGAAGAAGAAGAAGAAGAAGAAGAAGAAGAAGAAGAAGAAGAAGAAGAAGAAGAAGAAGAAGAAGAAAAAGGACAACAACAACAACAACAACAACAAGACGACGTAAGAGCTAAGGTTTTCAGTTCAAGATCTGCTATACCATGAGCAGTGATCAAGACTGAGGAACCAGCAAGTGTGCCTTCAAGGTCCAGAAGAGATGGCACGCACATGGTCAACTGACTTTTCAGAAAGGCACCATGACAATTCATTAAAAAAGGAGACATCTTTTCAACAAATGTGACAAGTAACCTACCTGCCAATGACTTCGGTTAGACCCTTACTTCATTCCACTAACAAAAACAAAAGAACAAAGGTGTTATGGGAATCCTGTCACCAGGCGGCTAATCAACTGAAGAGAGCATCTGGTCCAAGAGGCGGAGTTTTCATTGGGAAGGGATGCGGCCCAATGCTAAGGCGGGGGCCCAGGGATGCATGGGACCTTTTGGAATGAGGAACAGGCAGTCAGATTCTCCATTCCGTCTTGTGATAAGTATGCATGGAGTTTGCTTGTTAATAAACGGTAAGGTGATCCTTTGGCTTCCGGTATCACAAAGGCCTTGGTGAAGGGGCTCAAGGTTTGAAACCTGGAAAGCAATTAGGGTAACTACCACCCTGCATTTGGAAAGTGATTCTCAGAAGAGATATTCAAACCAGTGACAATAACAACAAAAAGACTTCATGCTTCAAATGATATTAAGGGAATCAAGAGACAACCTACCGTGAAAGAAGTAACTGCAAACCTGATAGAGGCGGGGCAAGAGACTTTCATCTGTACCGTACAGGGATGTTATCATTCAACAACAACAACATGAGCCACTTAATCTTTTCAGTGAGTAAAGACCAAAGAGAAAATCTCCAGGAAACAGAAAGTGAGACAGAAAACGACTTTACACACATTGGATAGTTAGAATGAAAGGTCAGTGAAGAACCGGGGTTGGTAAGAACACAAGGCGCTCGGAATCCTCACACCCTGTGGGCGGGGATGGAAACTGGTTTCAGCCTTTGGGAAAGAGGATGGCAGTTCCTCAACGATCACATACGCAATCACCACAGGGCCTGTGCTGGCTGGTCTTCTGTCAGCTCAACACACAAACTAGAGTGAGCTGACAGGAGGGAACCTCAGCTGAGAAAATGCTTCCACAGGACCCAGCTGTGAGGCATTCTCTTAATGAGTGATTGATGGGGGACGGCCCAGCCCATTGTGGGTGGTGCCATCCCTGGACGGGTGGTCCTGGGTTCTATAAGAAAACACACTGAACAGGCCAGAGGGAGTAAGCAGCACCCCTCCACGGCCTCTGTGTCGGCTCCTGCCTCCAGGTTCCTGTTTGAGTTGCTGTCCTGACTTCCTTAACCCATTCCTCCCTAACTTGCTTTTTGGTCATGGTACTTCATTGAAGCAGCGGAAGCCCTGACTCAGACAGGGCCGTTTTCATGCTTAGGAGCATGGCTACAAAAATGAGAACAGGTCAAGACCAAATCTTGTCCACAGTGGTTATACCAACAGTATTTGTAATCGACAACTAGGAAGAAACAATGCAAACACCCACCAGGACATAAAGGATAGACAAAGCTCATAGTACATCAGCACAATGGAGTATTCAGTTACAAGCAGAATGGAGTGCTGACTACGTGATAGAACACACTAAGTACAGGAGGCCAGTCACAGACCCCACAGAACCGCATGATTCCAGGTTGACGAAATTCCCGAAAAGTTACAGCGGCAGAACTGTGGGGAGAGATGGACAGGCGAGCCTCAGGGTGACAGCTATGGAGTACAGCATTCCTCCAGGTTCTAAACTGACTGCACCAGTGAATACATCCCAAGCCACCGCACTGCCACATGGTAAGGCAGGATGCTCTAAGAACGATATCTCAGCAGTGCTTTCACAGAAAATGCAGGCAGGCAAACGGAATGCTGAGGGGCCCAGGCCCCCAAAGGACCGTGCTCTTATTGATCCAGAAGTCACAGGAACTCTAGAAAGGAGACTGCCACACAGACTCTCGGTGCGGCAGTGCAAGCGGTCATCCCAGCAATGAGGAAGCGAAGGGGATGCAGAGGGCAGGAGTTCCAGTCCGCCCTGCATTACATGTACGGCTTAGGCCAGTCTGGCCACCTCGATGGCTCCTTGTCTTCACTGCCACAAAACTGTAAAGGGAGCGATTTTAAAAACCAACTCAGTATGCTCAACAATCCTGAGAAGAGACCTAATAAATAGATATCGGCACAATTATTTAACAATATTAAGTTAAATGAGAAAAGCGGGGTATAGGAGGACTAAGATAATTATGCCTTGCTAACTTTGTTTGTTTGTTTTTCGAGACAGGGTTTCTCTGTAGCTTTGGAGCCTGTCCTGGAACTCACAGAGATCCACCTGCCTCTGCCTCCCAAGTGCTGGGATTACAGGCGTGTGCTACCACCGCCCCGCAAATTCTTTTTTTTTTTGAGCTGGGGATCGAACCCAGGGCCTTGCGCTTGCTAGGCAAGCACTCTACCACTGAGCTAAATCCCCAACCCCTTGCTAACTTTTTTTTTTTTTTTTTTTTGGTTTTTCGAGACAGGGTTTCTCTGTGTAGCTTTGCGCCTTTCCTGGAACTCACTTGATAGCCCAGGCTGGCCTCGAACTCACAGAGATCCACCTGGCTCTGCCTCCCGAGTGCTGGGAATAAAGGCGTGCGCCACCACTGCCCGGCTTCACACTTATTTAGAACACAGCGTTATACTACACTGAGTGTCCCACACTTCACACTTACTCAGAACAGAGCATTGTTCTCCTTTTTCCTCAACACACACAGACACAGACAGACAGACAGACAGACACACACACACACACACACACACACATCAGAAGCAGACCATAGTTGTTTGGCATGCTTTTCAAGAAGTGCACAGGACAAATGCGGATGTAAACTGAGCACTTTCTAGATCAGAATGTTGCTCTTCATCTGCATGCTCCAACAATGAACTAACTTTCTCTAGAGGGGGAAGAAGGGTCAAAGGACTAAAAGAGAAACATCAGAAAACAGATTTTAAACATGAGAGGAAACGCCAGTCCTATCCACATATTAATTCCTATTTTTCTCCACTTTAAACATTCTGTAGGAAGCACTTTTATGATGGATTTGTCATGGATTTTAATATTTCATTCTAAAAGAAGTTAGCTTTGGCTCACATCAGTGCTCCTAAGTTCCAAATCTGTCTCAGAACATCGGTTGTCTCCAGCTTGTTGTATAACCTCGGATGGTCTTGAACTTGTGACCCTCCTGCCTCCGTCCCTGGAGTGCCAGGATTACAGGCCAGCACCACCCATCTCAGCTACCTATTTTTCCACAGCATCATCTTTTCAACACATTATACTATATGCATCCTTAATAACGTAACAAACAAATCACAGCTCAGAACTGGACGATAACAGGAACTAACCTAGATCAATGCTGGGCGTAGCGATGGCTTGCGGCACAAAGGAAGTAATTGATAAGCTGGATATAACAATGGCATGATACCCATGAAGGAAATAATCAGTAAGTTGGATTTCACTGAAAAACTTCTACTTTGCAAAAGACACTGTGGAAAGAATTAGAATATAAGCTGTGGAGGAGGGAAAAATTCTTGACAAAACACATATGATAAGGGATCATTATCCAGAAAATGTCTTAAGACAACTAATCACCAGATTTGAAAATAGGACACAGAGCTGACAAATAAACATGAGACGCACCACATCTTGGTGGGGGTTAAGATTAAAAACCACAGTGAGGCTGGGCGGTGGTGGCGCTCTCGGGAGGCAGAGCCAGGCGGATCTCTGTGAATTCAAGGCCAGCCTGGGCTACAGAGTGAGTTCCAGGAAAGGCTCAAAGCTACACAGAGAAACTCTGTCTCGAAAAACCAAAAAAAAAAAAAAAAAAAAATCACAGTGAGATACCACTATATACCTACTAATTGTCTGAAATCCAGGATCACCGACATACCAAATGCAGGTAAAGACAGAGCAACAGTGGCTCCTCATTTGCTGATGGTGGTGGTGGGGGATCTGGGGTGGGGGGGGGGGGGAGAGGCGTAGCAGGTCAAAGTGTCTGCTGAGCAAGTGTGATGACCAGAGGTCAATTTCACACGCAGAGCTGTGCATCTGCACCTCCATCACTCAGATAGGAGATGGGGGATGGGAGATCAGGCCGGCTAGACTGGAGTAAGCTGTGACGTGGTAAAAACGTGAAGAGAGACCCAGCTCCAGCAGGTGGAAAGCAAGAACTGACCTCCGACCTCTGCACGCACACTTGTCCATACTCACACATGTATCAGACACACATGTACACACACACACATACACAGACTAGAACAAAATGCACTCTGACCACACAACACAAATCTCATTCTTGTTAACTAAGCTCAAATGGTACGTCTACAGAAAGCCCACCCTGCTCCAGTACCAACTGTCTAAGATTGGAAGCAACAAAGATGTCCTTCTGCAGGTAAATGGGGAATTGGTCTACAGAGACAATGGGATATAATCCAGCACCAAAAATACATGTAATATTGAACCAAAGACACACCAAGCAATCTTAAACACATATTACTGGCTAGAAGAAAATAAAAAAAATCCAAAGACCACAAACAAATGTTCATTATTGCATTTAAGAGTTGCCGTTTAGCTATAAAATTTTGAAGGCTAAGAAATACAAAGTGAGTAAGCACTAGGAATACCAAAAGGTAACTTCTCAAATGTAAATTCCGATAGAAACCATACTTAAAGGCTTACAGTCGTCAACTCGGATGTCTGCGAGTTGGCAATGTTATCAAATTCCCAAGAAATGTTTTAAATGAAACTTCATTCCTAACAAATGTTCTTTTGCTCCAACTAGGGAAGAAGCAGTTTCGGGACTATTTCCAAGTTCTCGAAAGATTTATATCATCCACAGTTTTCACAATGTATTTCAAAAAACATAACAAAATAGTTCTATGCTTTAAAATTGGCTTCTTTTGTGACCTAAATTTCATAGTACATGAAAGGGAATGAAAAAGTATGTGGGGAAGGTTCCTACAGATCCACCTGGAATCACGTTAATTAAAAAATTCTAGACATTCCAAGCATATCTCTACACTTGTCGGGCCAAAGCCTTTTCTGTATAAAGGACTCTGATCTTTTCTTCCGGAGGGGAGCGTGGGGGGTGGGCGGGGATAGAAGAGAATCAAAGGCATAAAAAAAAAAAAAAAAAAAAAGGAAATACGTATTATGCAAATAAATATCTAGCACACTTTGCGTGTGCTATGGTCACCAAAAGCTTTTCAGTGTGAGCGAACCGCCGTCCCGGGGAACCATGATTCAGGACTTCTGTTTCTCCCACCCCGGAATAGAAACACCTGGCCTGGAAGCGGTCACCCCGCGTCCCTGGAGCCCCAGGCGAACCCTAGAGCCCTTGGCAGCTGAGCGAAGGGCAGCGTCGCCAGCCAGTGCGGAAAGTGCCCCGGGTGCGCGCCCCGCGGTAACCCACGCAGGCTGGCTCCGGGGCCCGCGATCTGCAGGATCGGGCCACTAATCCGAGGGGTCCTCCAGGACCAAGTCACCTCATAGCACCCGGGAAGCGTCGGGTACTCGGCCCCATCCACCTGCACCTCATCCCCGGAGCACCCCGCGCGCGGCCCGCACCTGCGCCCCCATGCGTGCCCTCACCGGCGCCGGGGCGGCCGCTGCAGCCGCCTGTGCCCCGCGCAGCCCGTCCTCCTCCTCGGGGGGCTCGTCCAGAAGTACCCGGCTCCGGCTCAGCTTCCACATCTCGGGGGATCGACCGCTCGGCGCAGCGTCGCTCCCGGACTGGGGGAGGACGCTCGGCCCGCGGCTCTGGGACGGTGCGGAGGACTGGGCGGGGAGGGGCGGTCAGCTGCGGGCGGCCGTCCCCTCCCCCCCCCCAGGCCCGCCCCCAGACCCTCCTCCAGCTCTTCTGCCCGCTCGAGTCCCTCAAGTCCCCTGTCCCCTAGCCCTCCTCCACCCCGACACTCAGCCCGCGTCCCCTCAGACTCTGACCTCCCCTACCTCCCCAGGACCGCCCCAGCCTCCTTAAGGAGGTCCCCTCGGGTAATCCAGCCAGCCGAGTCCTGTACCCAGGGACCAGGAACCCGGGGGCACCAAAAGCATACGACATGTCACACCCGTGGCCCCGGGACCCCCGACCCTCCGCTCACTCAGCCCAATGGGCGTGGTCCATCCCCGATCACCAAGGCAACGCTGAGGTGGGGCCGCGCAATACGCATGCTCGCCCCGTTTCTGCTCCGGGGGCCGAGGGCGGGGTTTCGCAGACTGTTGGCTGAGGGGCGCGGGTCTAAGCTGATCCTAAAAGTCTATGAAATATTAATGGATGTGGGCCACCGGAGGAGGGGAGGCACCTGGGGAGGGGGAAGGGGTACTAGGGAAAGAGAACGGTTCCTGGACCGGCAACGGCCACTTTCCACTGCTATGAGGCCTGCCCTGGGCCTACACTGATGGGGTGATGGACAGATGTTGACCAAAGGAGAAAAGAGTCAACCAGAGTTCAGGGAAGAGTCCAGGGGCCCAGAAGAGATGAGGTAGGAGAGTTGGCAGTGCCAGCTGCACCTGGTCCTCACCTTTGGTTTCCCGGGGTCCTCTTGCAGACCGTCGTCTTTCAGGGGGCCACTCAGGCAACTTCAGCCTGAGTTCAGATCCCCAGCAGAAAAAACTAAAATAAAATAAAAATAAAAATTCTGGGCATGGTGCCACAACGGGGCAGTCAGAAGACAGGCAAATGCCCAGAGTTTGATGTACAGTCAGTGTAGCCAATCAGTGTGTTCTGGGCCAAGAGATCTTATCTTTAAAAGATAAAGTGGGAGTAAGGGAGGTGGAGTTACGAGCCTTCAATCCCAGCACTTTGGAAACGGAGGCAGGTGGATTTCTGTGAGTTCAAGGCCAGCCTGGTTTACAGATCCAGTTCCAGGACAGCAGGGCTACAAAGAGAAACTCTGTCTCGACCCCTCCCCCACTAAAAAAAAGTGGAAAGTGATGAAAACACTAATTTGACTCCGGCCTCACAAACACTCGCACATGTGGTTGTACTTACACTCAGTCGAACGCCATACACACATAACAAACTATCCACAAGTGTATGCTTTTGTGAAAAGACAAGCACTATAGGTAAACTGAGAAATTCCTTCATCATGTTCTCCAAGTGTTCAAGGAGTCAAGAACTTTTTCAAGTCAGCTCAGACCTGGCTTGTCCAGGACAGTTCAGGGTCTGGCAGCAACAAAAAGCAAGTAGTCACAAGGTACTTTCAAATAAATACAGCAAACAAGGAAAACACAATGCCACAGTCCACACAGCCAGTTTACAGAAGCAGCACGGGCTCCCCCTGAGGCTACATCTGTTAGGATCAGTAAGTTAAAGTACACTGAAATTCCCAGACAACTGAAGGTCAGACTTGGTACCCAAAATGCTAAAATCTAAACACTTTAAACAGCACTAAACTCAGTGGTTAAGAGTACTGGCTGTTTTTCCAAAGGTCCCAAGTTCAACACCGAGCAACCACATGGTGGCTCACAACCATCTGTAATGAGATCTGGTGCCCTCTTCTGGCCGGCAGCCATATATACAAGCAGAACACTGTATACATAATAAATAAATAAATAAAATCACTAAACTCCTTTTGTGGAAGAGTACCATGGGTTAGGAACGGAGAGATGGGGGAGACACGGGAGTAGAGATGATTAGCTCTGTGAAGGACTTCTCTGAGGTTCCACAAACTTGATGTGGGTCATTCATTCTCTCATCTCTGAGCCATCCTGTTGTCAAAGTTCGTAAGAGGATAATTATACATCATCATGAAAACAATCTTTACACATGCAAATTCATTTTGGGATTCAGAATGATCTTGGCTAACCAATCTTTTCCTGAACATTCAGTTGGAGGAAGCTTTTTGTTGTGAATTTTTGACTGAATTGCCTTTATTGAATAAAATAGAACTCACTGGGGTCAAAATTCTTCTTACTTAACTAAATATCAGCTGTGTTGCCTCACTCTGAATTCAAAATGTACAAGGCTCCACTTACTGAGATATTAATGAATTGGTACAACACAGTCCTTGCTCCAAAGAGAGAAAGAATTTCTGCTGAGGCGGATGAATGGACATGGCTCAGAATACAGATTCATGTTTCCTTGACTGATATGCCCCACCGTGGAAGAAATGATACAAACTTTTATAGTCACAAAGCAAAAGAAATCATAGGTCGTTCTGTTTTTTTAAACGATATTGGTGGAGCATGAGGTAAGGTCCCACATGCCCGGGATGAGTTTTCTAAAAGTCTGAGGTGTTGACATCGTTAGCTTAAGGTGGAAGGAGGCTACAGGTCTGCTAAGCTTAATGATACATCTGAGAATATTACTAATCCCAGATGTGTTAGGTCAGCTACAAAAGGTAAATGATTAGTAAAAAGACGACAATAACCCAAGATAAAGTTGGTTCTCAACCTGCCACGCTCCATGACACTCTATAAAGTCAAGATCAGCAGTTGTAGGATCTGTAATCTGGAGACAGTGTCTTCGGAGAACTAGTGTTCACAGATAGGAGGATTCAGCCATCACAAACAGGACATGAGCAGTTATTGGGAAGCACAGAGGTCTTTTCGCTCCCAGGGCAACCTGAGCGTGATTCCTCTGCTACCTATAGAATCTCCCACAGACCAGGATGAACTCAGGAGTGCAGTCACCGGGCGTTAGCCAGCCTGCTCTTTCAGCAAGCTCCGAGGGTTGCCAGCCCCGCTTTATTCTTCACAGCACTGACTCCCAGCAGCGTGGAAGAGTCCCCCACATCCTTTGAAGGCCTCCTCCCCCAGCAAGCCAGGGCCAGTGGCTTCCTCCTTGAACTCAGACTCCCTTCATGTTCCCAGACCAGCCAAAGGCCAAGGCCTTTTCATTATTTCCCATTTCCTCCTCAGGAAATTATATGATTATAATAAAATACCAAGAAGAATAGTAGCTACATTTGCCCTTCCTTAGCAGATGCTATTTTTAAAGCACTTTTGTGCCTGGTGTCTTATATGAATCATTTCTCAAATCTTCACTATCTAGGGTAATATTTATTCCTTTAAAAAATCATAATCATTTTAAAGGTGTAAAAAAATTACTCATGGTACTTGTTAAAACAGTGAGGTGGCTGTATTCGGGGGGGGGGGGTGTCTTACAGAGGGAAAGTGTGTCCAACCCAATACAGTGAGAACAAACAGGGATTTAGATACAGAGCGCCTGCATGTGCTCACGTGTGCATGCATACATGTAGAAGTCACTAAGAGGAGATGTGGGGGTGGGAGTGGCTGGGAGGACTTTCTAGCTAAACTGACCTTATAGGATTCTTGCTGAAGGTGGGAAGGGGAGAAGACACTGCCTGGAGGTTGTAAAGAATGAGCATAGATCAGGTGTCCGGGATGAGGCTTCTGGATAAACACAATTGACAGGATTCTTGGCTTCAGTGCTGAAGCTGAAACCCAGCACCTGCATATAATAAACGCAGACTCTTATCTCTGAGCTGCATCCCAAACTACACTCCCCACCCCTAACATACAAGTTCTGAAACAGGATTCTTGCTAATATGGGACGCTAAAAGGCTGGAGGGTGAAGCTCAGGGCCTGACCTGTTGAAGCAAAGGGCTCAGAGATGCTGGCTGGAGTTTGGCCAAGTGGAATCCATGATCCAAGGTCCCTTCTGAACACATTTCCCATCAGGCCACTTTTGTTTATTAAGGACCAGCTAAACATTCCTTGGGATTGGTGTCTGGGACATTATCTGGGATTTGCCAGTGACCAGGCATTTAATGAAGGGCATTTCCAGGAAGGTAAAAGAAAAAAAAAATCCCAGCTAATGGTTGCCAAGCATTATCTGAGTCCATAGGGCATCTGAGACTGGGTTTGCACAGCCCGGAGGTGGACACGAGGGTAGTCTAAAGGGAGCTTACTATGCTTCCCTGTTGTGCTTATATCCAGGCCCCACTTCTGCTTATGACTCTGGGGAAATGGCAGCTTTCACATAGTCACCAAGTTAGAAGGGAGCAAAGTAGAAGGTCTGGGGTGCTACAGTGGATGTAGGAAGAAATGGGGGAAACTGAGGCTCCACGCTGCGGAGCGCCACAGTTGTCCACTGAAACAAAATCTTTCCGTACAGTCTCCTTGTTGGTCAAATATAAACTAAGCCACTGCACTTTGGGACTTGTACCACTGTCCTTGCACAGCCTCAGTTACTCCCCCTCACAAAATAAATCCATCCTCCTTAGATTTCTACTAATCATTTATACAGTACAGTCAGTACCTTGGGCTGTGTAGGCTGCTATAACAAAACGTCTTCGGCTGAGTGGCCTAATGGAGTACTTTTTTTTTTCTTTCTCACAGTTCTGGAGACTAGCAGATTCCCTGGTCATAGAAAATCTGCTGCCTCCTCTCTGTGCTCTTAGTGGGGAAGGGCAGGCGGCTCTCTGGTGCTCCCATCTCAGGGCACCAATGCCATTATGAAGCTCTGGCCCATGACTGCATGCACATCCCTCACACCAATTCCTCGAAGATTAGAACTTCAACTTATACATTTCAGGAGAACACAAACATGCAGACCATAGCAAGAGAAATCATTTATCAGAAAGTTGCTTAAAATTTGCTTGTTGGAACCCCATTTCCCATCCCTATCTATCGAGGGAATCTCAGATTTGTTTTTTAAAAAGCTACCTGGGACTACAAAAATGAAGAATTCAGCACCAGACTTTGCCTTTAGCACAGGTAACTTGGATGGATTCCTGTCTTATCACCAGGTCCCAAGGACTCTGAAGTTTCCTCAACCAGCCAGGAAGGGAGAGCTATAGGCAAGGCTGAGAGCCTACCACTTAGACAGGAGAAGCATTCGCTCTATAATGTCAGTTGAGCTGCAAAAGTGACAGTCTAGTCACACTGGCCATGTTCCTACAGCCAATCCAGTCAAAGCCTTGAGAATACAACCAGTGTTTCTAATTAGGTCCTTTTTCAAGAGATTCCCACGGCATTCAAGCAAGCCGCTGTATTCATGGGAGAAGAATGCTCGGGAATTGCTCAGTTTTGGAGGGACCAGGAAGAGAGAAAAGACCGACGTTTTGTTTCTTTTTACAATAGTGTAGCAGCTTAACAGGAATCATCAAAGAGCTATCAGCTTTGCAGACAAAACCTTAACCTTCCTGTTGCTGTTAATCCCTTCCAGGGGCACAGACTCCGGCCACCAGCTTTGAGAGCCACTAACTTCCCTGCTGGTGTCCACACCTGTCAGCTCAGCCCGGTGTGGTCTTATAAAGGTTCACTTTGGGTGTCCACTTGACTGAGTGGGGAACTCCAGAGGCCTGGAATGTATTCCCTCGGGGTTTGTCCATGTGTTTCTGTGGATGTTTTAGAGTGAGTCAGGATACTAAGGGAGACTAGAGCCAACATGTGTTGCTTTTAGTCAAGTATTGTAGCAAGGAGACAATTGCTAGCGAATGGTGGTGCTCCAGGAAGATTCCAATGCATGGCTCAAGGCAGGGCCCCTCCTGGCCTGCCTCTCCTCTGCTCAGTCCATCTTTCAGGAAGAAACCTGGGAGGGGTAGTAGATACTGAAGCCTACTCTAGGGAGAAGTGGAATGTCCCCGGATGCCTCAAGGTATAAGATAACACAGAAGTTCTAGAATGCAGTTGAAAGATCCTTTGTCCGGACAAAAACCAGCTGAAGATACTTTGGTGACTTCACTGAAGTCAGTTAATACCATAAGAAATACTTCAAAGCCAGAAGACGAGGGGAGAGAAGAGAAGGAGGAAAAGATGGAGAAGGAAGGAGGAAGAGGAAGGAGGAAGAGGAAGGAGCAGGGGCTCTTTCTTTTGTTTCTACTCCTTATGATGTATATAGTCACACAGTGTCAAGAAACCTTCCCACCCCCATGGTGGAGTTGCCCTATCTGAGCTTAGCCAGGCAGATGGCTGTGCAGTGTCTTCTCTTTGGACCCAGAGTAGAACGTGAATGCTGCAGACTAGGGTACTGTCCAGGGCTGCCTTCAATAGGACCAAGCAGAGGATGGGGTTTTGTTCCTGTGATGCCTCCTGCAACCGGAAGTCACCTGAGGCATGCTTGTCGTGTCTGTCTAGGATTTGGGTTCAGAATCATTGCAAGTATAGATATATTTGTTACTTTTCTGTTGTGACACCCCCACCCCCCCAACAGCTTCGGGAGCATTTATAGCTCTGGTTACATAGCTTGTGCTTACAAAGGACTAAGAGAAAATCATGGCAGTAAGGCCGATCAGCAAGCAGCAGGGACAGTGGCCGGAGCAGGAAGGGGAGAGAGAGCAGAGAGAACTGGAGGTAGCATGGGCTGTGTAGTCTCAAAGCCTGCTTCTAGTGACGGACTTCCTCCAGCAAGGTCCTACCTCCTAAACTACCACAAACGGCACCACAACTGTGTGTTCAAATGACTGAGCCTCTGGGGGACATTCATCATTCAAACTCGCACAATGGATTATCTGATATCCATGTTTTAGTTGGTTAATTACAACAAATAGTTCCTTAACATAAAACTCCTGGGACAGGGATTTGGATCACATCCCATCACATGGCTGGGATGGCTTCAGGCTTGTTATCAATTTGGCTGGGCCTGCCTTGGTCCACATATTAGGACCTCAAGGGGCAATAGTCTGTCTGAAGAAGCTCCTGGTGGCTCTGAGACTCAGGTTAAAAGAAAACAAAAAGCATTGCTGTACTTTGTCATCCACCTTCTGCAACACCAAGACCTAAACAAGTTGCTAGCATCCAGGAAGTCTGATGACCAGGCTATTGTGAGGCCCAGACCATGCAACCAAGGACTCAAGGACAACAGGAACAGAAGCAGCTGTGGATGTTGACTCGGATCTCCAGCTTGCTCTGGGAAGCCCCATTTTTCTCTCTTTCCAAGCCCAGCCTCAGAGAATCTCCAATAAAGAAAAGCCGCCAAAGACCAGTTCTGCACTCTTAGCGGTAGCTCCTCTCCTTGCCAGTGGCCCAAGTCCTTGCCCAAGTGTACCATACTTGGGCACAAACCAGCTTGTGGCAGACACATCGTCACCCCCTCTACACACACACACACACACACACACACACACACACACACACACACACGACTACAGGGTATTTAAGCTCCCTTCTTTAGATCTGCCATGTGATTTCTTCCCTGCCCCTCCCCTGCCTGGATCTCTGGGAGCTGGAGGAGTCACCCGGGAGTCGCTTTGCTCAAACAAACCTGTTCTTTTGCTTTTTCAATTCAGCTTGATCTGGCTTACTGCGTCAGTGGAGAAACCTATTGTGGGGTATTAGTTGGTGAGCGCTGCCGAGTGTACATCCAGAGGAGAAACCATTACTCACAGTTTGGCAATAGAAGAGGCCACATTTATTATGAGATGAATGGTCTTTGCAAAAAGAGATCAGCAGCAGATCGTGAGCACCCTATGAGTTCATCATATGGATGGCTGTTACTTCCCAGAGGGGCTGCCATGTAACTGAAGTGGTGTGTGGGAACAGAGCTATAATAACTGGGAGCACTTAGGATTTCCCACAGGTAAGCAGCTCACAGTGGCATAGGGCTGAACACTCTCTGGCTTAGGTAGAGATTGAGCTTCCTTGTAACTATCTGAAAGGAAGCTGCATTTCCTTTAGGTCTCGTTTCTGGGACTCAGACCAAGTTGTGTGTGTGTGTGTGTGTGTGTGTGTGTGTGTGTGTGTGTGTGTGTGTGTTTAATTCTGACTAAAATGGCTTAAACCAGGAGTGTTTAACCAATACCTAAGTTTACACACCTATTTATGTTAGAGGAATTTTAAAAAGTAGAGTAATTCTTAAGAAAGTTTCCAAATTCATGGAATTTCATAGTAAGCTGTGGTTCATTATCACAATAATAGTACCTTTAGATGCTTTGTAAGCATCCATGAAAACTTGTAAGTTGGTGTCTTTCATGGGAAACAGCTTGAAATGCCCTCAAACTGACAAAATTAGAAATGAATGGAAAAAAATAAAATAAAAAAGGAGGACCTGTCTGCTCCTAGATATGGCAGAGGAGAAAGTTTAAACAAGGGAGAGCTTAGTCAGAGGGAGGGACATTTGGGAGAGTCAAGAGTGAATGTGACTCTGACACGGAGCCATGTGAAGAGTGGGGAGGGAGAGCCAGGAGACCAGGAGACAAGGGGCCAGGAGGGTAAAGGGTAGACAGAAAGTCCGGGCAACCAAAATGGCTGGGCTATAGGGAAGGGCAGCCCAGCCCCAAGCTGGAGAAGTTCAGGGTAGTGGGGGCAGGGTATGCTAGCCATACCCTGTAACTGGTAGGGACTGAGAGATGCTAGGAGACCCTGGCAGACAGATCCACGTTGTTATGTTCAACCAGCACCTCAGCCATTTGTCCCAGGTTTGAGGACTAACCAGAGGCTAGCTTTAAAATAATTATAAAAATATTTTGTATAATTGTGAAAAATATAAAAATAGACATTTAGATTTTTTTTTATTCCCTTAAATAAAGGAATTAAAAAAAAAAAAAGAGGTAAGAGGTAAAAAGCAGAAATCCACAGCCGCACTAAGGTCTCACCAGTGACACGGATCTGGTGATAGCAGACACTGGCTTGGCAGGTACAAACAGCCAAGGTCGTCTGAGGCAAGACAGCTTTGATTTTTCTAAAGCAAAGCCACAGAGGCCTGCTCCGAGGGCCTCCTCCTTCAGTCAGCTGCCTGTGTGTTGTCTAGGGAAGGTAGGGCAGTCGGTCCACAACGTTGAACGAAATGCAGTTATTCCTAAGACCTTTGATCCCCTGGCTCTCCAGAGAGGTCCAGAAAGGGAAGGGGGAAGGCTGACTGGGAGGGAAGAAGGCAGAGGGGAAAGCGGACAGGGGAGGGACTAAGGGTCTTTATGAGTGATCCACAACTTTGACAAGGGCAAAGCAACATTCACAAGTCGGTATCTGAGGAACTGCAGGGTGGGGGCCCCCTGCAACCTGCTGTTTTCGCATCTAAGCGGACTGCAAGCTTTTGGGGTGGGGGTTCCTGTTTGGTCGCAGGCTTTGATGTGGTCAGATGGCCTGTAAAGAGTCGCTGGGCTGTATAAACACAGGTTCTGGAAGGAGTGGGAATCAGCTGTCAGAAGGGGAGTCAAAGCTGAGTGTGTCCAGACCAAGAGGCTCACCCCGGGCCGGTGCCCCGACGTCTGCGTCTTTGATTTTTCGATAGGAGCTTCCGTGACGACTTCGTTTCTCTTGTATCAATAGATAGATTTTACGACTGAGGGTGTAGCTCGGTGGTGAAGTGCTTCCCTGGCATGCGCTAGGCGTCCGGGGCCCAGGACAAAAGCAAAGCAAAGCAAAACGAACAACCCCTTTCTTTCTCGGTCCTGAGCCAAGGACCTGCCTCGGAGGGGAACCCCTGCTCTGCTGGGAGGGAAACCCCTGCTCACAGTTTACTGTGATGCTCATTGCTGAGCGGCCCTTTCCACCGCAGTGGCTGAGGGTGGGAGATTCTGGACTGCTCTCACTCAGCCCCTTCAGGACTGTGCTGCATGCTTCTGTGTCAACTTAAGCTAAAGTCATCTGAGGGGAGGGAAACAATGTGTAAGATCAGGCTGTAGGCAGGCCTGTATGGCATTTTCTTAATTAGTGAATGATGGAGGAGGGCCCAGCCCATGGTGGGTGAGCCATCCCCGGCCTGGTGGTCCTAGGTGCTATAAGCAAGCAGGCTGAGCAAGTTGTGAGGAGCAAGCCAGTAAGCAGCACCCCTCCATGGTCCCTTCATCAACTTCTGCCTCTAGGTTCCCGCCTGTTTGAGTTCCTGTCCTGACTTCCTTCAATGATGAACAGTGATGTGGACATATTGCTTTGATCACGGTGGGTCGCAGCCATCGTCACCCTAACCAAGGCAAGGGGGTGAGCTTCCCCCAATTTCTTTCCGTTCTGAATTCCTACTGATAACTGTGTAAAGTACAGAAATCAGAGGGTAGTGGGTGGGGGACAGAGGGGGGAGGGAGGGAGGGAGGGAGGGGAGGAGACAGAACGAATATGGGAAGTTATATCTGCAGATTGGAATGTTTTGAAATTATACACCTATAATATCAACCTACAAAAGGGCTCTGTATCCCTGTCGAAGTCATTCCTAATGACAGGCCCATTTTCTTCCAGGATACTAACAATACTCCTGATGGTTAAAATCTAGGCAACACCTCTCAAGAAAGTTCTTTGTAAAACGGAGCTCTTTGGCTGCAGCAATATCTCAGTGGTGGTCAGAGACAACTCCATGCTCCCAAATTAAAGGGAATAGTCGTCGGACATGCTAACTACAAATACACTAGGGTCCTATTGTATTGGTGATAATGGCTTGGGAGAAATGAATATCGGAGTAAAAGCAACTTCAGTGTGACCTAGGGGGCTGCAGGGCCACCATGGAAAGGCCACTATTTGTAGTTAGGTTCCTATGTATTGTCTTTATCTTACCTGCCCAGGCTTCACTAAGATTTCCTACGGAGTTTAGTTCCAGAGTATGAACATGAACAGACCCCAGGGGGAGAGGTTAATATCATGCTTGGTACTGGGCAGACTCTTGTAGCCAGCTGGGGTGGGGGGAGCCACAGAGGGTGAGGTTCCAGTGGCCTCCTGGAGTCTGTAACCTGAACTAAAGGCTTGCAGTAGCTAGAGCTCCATTGTCCTGGTGGGTGCTATGCCCTGGGCTGGGACCTCACTGGAAAGGCCTCAGTGTGGATGGAAGAAACAGTTTTCCTTTCTCTGATTCATCATTTTGCAAACAGGGCAAAAGTCAGTGCTAGATCAAGCTCTGGCCACTGAGGCTGAGTATCCCAGGTGCTAGGTATCCATGTGGTCTCTGGTCTGTGGTTGAGGAGCACGTGACTCCCACAGGGAAGACAAGGAGTTAGTTCGGGATGCAGCTAGCTCAAGCCAGTCAGAAACAGACAGAGAGATCTGGACTTCCCTACTTCCCCTGCATAGTTCTCTGTGACACAGCCTTTTTGTTCAAACATAGTGCCACAGATAGGATCTGCACACATGGCCTTGCTCCATCTCAAGCTGCTACTGCTGCTAGATTAGAATTATCTGTCCCCAAGAGGACTGTTTATTCTCCCTCAGACTGAAGCATTAAGGCACACAGATGTCCTCATTTGCTCCCAAGAACACGCGGTTGCCTTTGTTTTCCTATAGAATCTGCCTTTGGCACAGAGGTCTCAGCCATGAATGCAGCAATGCCTGGTGGCTTCTTTCCCTAGAGTTCTAGGTTTGTGTTATTTTCACAATAAATAATTTTCGAGAACTGCAGGGGCATATGAAGTGTACTGAATAATCAGAACCAACATTAAAGTACAGGTTTTTTTTTTTTAATTCAAAAGAAACCAAAACCACTTTTCTAGTTTGAAAATCATACTCCATGGTTTCCAGGTCTTTTATCTCTGTGCCAACAGCACCATTCCCCCCCCCATGGGTTTCCTCTGTCTTATGATAGTTACTCCCCCGCCCCCCCTTTTTTTTTACCCAGCAAGTGTCCCCAGAGCAAGGTCAACGTCAGTGGAGCATTTAGGTGAGCAGTGTGGTGATGTCACAATTTCCTGTACATTGACTCATGGCTGTGATAGTGTCATCTGCTTGGACCAAAGATATTTGCAGAAGTAGTCTCTCTCTCTCTCTCTCTCTCTCTCTCTCTCTCTCTCTCTCTGTCTCTCTCTCTCTCTGTCTCTCTCTGTCTGTCTGTCTCTCTGTCTGTCTGTCTGTCTCTCTCTCTCTCTGTCTGTCTGTCTGTCTGTCTGTCTGTCTTTCTGTCTGTCTCTGTCTGTCTGTCTTTCTGTCTGTCTGTCTCTCTGTCTCTCTCTCTCTCTTTGTCTCTCTCTCGTTGTCTCTCTTTGTCTCTGTGTGTGGGATGATTGGGCTCCAGACATACCACACCCAAACATGACTGCAGAAACCCAGAATGTGTATCCCCCAATTGCATGCTGTTTTTACTGGAACAAGTCACATCACTTGTTATTTAGGAAGGTTTCTCTTGGACGTGGGAAGTCAACATTGGCTCCAGGGGTCTTATGTGTCGCTCTTAAGCATCTTAGTGACATAGAAATGCTGGATTTGTTTCTATGGCTTTTCTTGCTGTACTGCTTGGGAAGTTGTGCGTGTTGCTTCCAGCAGGGCAGTGTGACCTACAGAGAGCACCAACCCATGTCACTGTTGTTCAGCTGGCCTTCAAGACTCATACAGGGAACTACATGGGCCCCCCTGGCTGTTTGAAGCCTTCACAAGAGGCCTGCTGCCCACTTGGACTATTAACTTTGCCATTTTACATTCCCAAACCTGCAGTTCCAGATAGCAATGCACTCTCCTCTGAGTGTGCGATGGACAAGAAGGTGCTCTCAAGGACACTTTGGCCTGGAGGGTGCCTAAAAGGCTTCTTGTCCTGTTTATCTATTTATGCTTTACAAGAACATGTTAAGATGCAGAAGGTCCTTCAGGATGTAAGTGCCCCAGATTCACTATTTCCATAGACTCTTATCTTGGCAATGTACTCTGGGGCAGCAGGACTTTCTCTCAATTCAGTGACCACAGTTGAATGCAATATTTCATGACCTTATAGCATCCCAGGGAAACCAGAGGCTGAGTGCTCAGACTCCAACAAGGGACCCGGGTGAGACACGAGACAACAGAGGCACTCAGACACTTGACACAACACCCACTAGTGCTTTTGACATCCAGGAAACCCCAGAACAGCGTCACACAATGGGGTGGGGGTGGGGAGTTCTTTTTCACATGGCTTATTCCTTCTGTGTCTTTGTAGTGCAGGGGATTGACCCTAGGGCTTCATCCATGCTAGGTAAGTGCACTACCTCTGAGTCAAATCCATCAGATCTTGGCGTGGTTCTTTCATGGAGCCTACAATACTTTCCATGGTGAATTCAAGATCTGTCTCCCTGCAAAGCAGCTAAAGTTACAGCCTGCAGGGCAAGGAATGGCAGACCCTAGCATTCAAGGTCATTATTTAAACTCAAGCAGAAAAAGCATCTCTCAACCTGCCCCTCATGTAATGAATGCTTCTGTTTGTCCAAGTCTTACAATACCATGAACACAGCCTCTTTCAAATAACTCAGCCCTTTTCCATTGCACAGGAACCTTAGGTAATCTGTCCTGGCCACATGGACCTGTGTCTTAACTAGAAATGAACACTGGGCCACTGTGGATGTCCTGCTTGTATCTTATTGTTGCTCTTCAGGAGGTTGCCATGTACTTTCAGCAGCCCCTGGTCTGGTAGGCTATATATGGTGGAGTTCAGCAGTTAACAGACGTAGGATCACCAAAGACATCAACAGTAACACACCCCAAGATGAAATCACAAGTGACCTTGTCCTCTGCGAGTAGCAATGCTGTGTATAGCCCAGCGGCTCCTCTCGTGGTGCCTTTACCCTACGAGTCTGCCAAGTGCCTGCCTTGAAGCCCTGTAGCAGATCACAGGGCTCACAGACTCCAGGATCCTCGTCACTGTGGTCTTTTTCAGTGGCTGCCCTCACCATGGAATGGATCTTCCCCATGCTTTAGCTCAGGATCCACAGAGGTGGTAACAGTACCACTGTGGTCTGGTGTTTGCGTCTTTCCCAGTTTCCTTTGTGGTATGTGTATTGGATAGCACATTGAGACAGGGCTTCGGGAGGTTCCCAGAGGCCGGATGAAAGCATCATGGTTGGACCTTCACAGTGGAGTATCTCTATGTGAACAGAAAGAGACTAGAGCTTTCCTTGGCAGCAAGAAGGCACCGTCTACAAATTCCTTTCTTTGCAGGTGACCTCATCTTTGACTTAAACTTCTCAAGAGTTTTATAAATGCCTGAGAAGTCAGGTCCACTCCACAGTGATCTATCAGAATAGCTGAGCAGGCCTTGATGCTTGGCTTTTCCCTACCTTGGCCAGATCATGCTTCAAGACTAGTCATGCCTATCATAAAGTGTCTTAATTAGAGTTGCTATTGCTGCATCAAAAACCATGACTAAAAAGCAAGTTGGGGAGGAAAGGGTTTGTTTGGTTTACACTTCAGCATTGCTGTTCATCACTGAAGGAAGTCAGGACAGGAACTCAAACAGGGCAGGAACCTGGAGGCAGGAGCTGATGCAGAGGCCATGGAGGGGTGCTGCTTACTGGCTTGCTCCCCGTGGCTTGCTCAGCCTGCTTTCTTATAGAACCCAGGACCAGCAGCCCAGGGATGGCTCCACCCACCATGGGCTGGGCCCTCCCCCATCAATCACTAATTAAAAAAATGCCTTACAGCTGGATCTCAGGGAGGCATTTCTTCAGCTGAGGCTCTGATGGCTGTAGCCTGTGTCAAGCTGACACACAAAACTAGCCAGTACATAAAGGGACCTAGAAGTACTGGAGAAGACAGCTGAGATTTTCTTGGAAAAAAAGTGGGGCTGCCTCTTCTAGGGTCTGCAGAGTCCCTGCCATGGGAGGAACTGGGCTAGGAGATGAGGGGGAAGGGATGGCCATTTGATTCCAAATGGAATATCTCCATGATAGAACTCACATTAAACAGGACAATACGTATTAAGTGAGAAGAAATGCAAAGATGAATATCTTTTCTGCTCAGTGGGAGTTGAAGCACACTGTAAAGGAGTCTGGATCCAAAGGCACCAAGGTCACCAAGGACCCAGGAAACAGCATGTGGACCCCGGAAATCTGGTTCCAGGGGATCGTAGTCACTGGCAGGTATTTTTCTCACTTCTGCTCTGACTACCACTACACACCACGTCTACACTCTGGCTGCTGTTGCCGCCTGTTGCCTGGCCTGGTCAAGTCACTGCCAGCATCCATGGCTATGCCATCTGACGAGATGGTTACCTGGTTCCTGAGTTCAGTCTGGACAACTCAGGTGGCTGCATCCTCCCAGGTGGACAGTTGCTTCCCCGTATTAGCGAGCAAAATGCATACGCACAAGTTCATAAACACATTTAAAAATGCTGGAAACTCCCGGAACAGCACATTAATTTCAGGGACATCCTACACGGAACCACAGAGGATGCTGCACAGCTTGAAATGGACAGCTGAGTGGCTACCATCTTACAGATGGTCCAGATCTGTCTCCCCACAGCTTTCACAACACAGAGCAGGGGGTTTTCCCTGTTGTTTTAAATTCTGCCTTTCTTCTCTTTCTAGGCATTGGTGAAGCTCCCTGCACACCCAGCATTATTTTCCTGAGCTGGCCTCCTCTGGCTGCTCTTCTAATCACCACAGGCTCTCCTGGGTTCTGGAGGGGTCTGCAGCGACGCTTCCTGCCTCTTACAGCCTCCAAGGCTGCATTCCTGGACGTGGTGTAGCACCTGCTGGATTCTACCCTCATGCCTCTGGTCTCACCAGCCTCCTCTGTGGAGACACTGGCAATCACATTGCCCAAAGGATGACACTCAATAATCTCATCCCAAACCATCTTGACCACATCTGTGGAAACCCTGAAACTATGTATTCCTAGAATCTAGACTCCAAATGCAGATATCCTGGGATCATCATTCTCTCTACATCATTTCATTTTTTTTTTTCTGTTGAATTTTCTGTCATTTTCTTAATGGTTTGCAGGAACTATTTAAACACTGTCTTCGTTGTTTGAAATAATATAAGCATCCTGCCCCAGCTCTGTAAAGGCTTATGAACACATGCAACAGCTTCCACTGTATGGAAATTATTGGTGCTAATATGAGGTCCCCAGAAAAATCCACACCTGTAAAAATGTATGAGCCTGAGTTGTAGCATGAATCTTAACAGGTCTTATTAATAAAAGCAAACCTGAGGCCAGTTATTGGAGTGAACACTGGAAGATCAGAGAAGCAGAACAAGCCACAGCTATTTCACCTTGCCAGTTCCTCAGGTCCTGTTTCCTCAGGCTGGAAGCTTCTGAGTCCTCCTCCACATGAATCTCAGCTGAACTGTGCTGCTCCAAAGCCTAAAAGCTTAACCAGCCAAATGCTTAACTAGCTCTGGTCTTCATGCCTTATATATCTTTCTCTTTCTGCCCCCACTCCCTGGGATTAAAGGCTCACTTTCTGGGATTAAAGGCGTGTGTCTCCAAACTGGCTGTATCCTTGAACACACAGAGATCCCCTAGCTCTGCCTCCCAAATGCTGGGATTAAAGGCGTGCACCACCACCGCCCAACTTCTGCTATGACTTGCTCTGACCCATTTTCTAGCCACCATTTTTGGCTCTGTTCTAGTGGCTGTCTGTTCTCTGACCCCAGATAAATTTATTAGGGTGCACAATATTGTGGGGAACACAATACCACCACATTTCCCTTTTTTTTTGTCTAAAATTTAAAAAGGTTATAACTAATATAAGAAAAAGCATATCCAATAAGTATATACAATATACACAGTCAAGAATTACATTAATGATGTCTAGTCCATTAACATTTGACAGATTCAGGTGAAAAACTCCATTATATATAACAATATCCAGTCCAGTAACATTTGATAAACTCAGACAAAAAAATTTTCATTACTTATCCTATTTAAAACAAGTAGTTCCTTTTTAAAAGTAGATTCAAAATTTGATCTTTTTGTCTGATCATATCCATATTCTCTCTCTTTTCTTTTCATAATAGCTTCAGTAATCTACCTTTTGTCATTTTTATATTTTACCCCTTTTTCTTTTTAGTGTAGATTCAATGATCTACCCATTTATCCTATTGTTTCTTTATCTTTTTTCTCAGGGTAGATTCAGTGATCTACCTCGTATCTATATCCTCCTTTTTCTTTTTTAAACAAAAACTCTATTTTTGGGTTAATTGTCAAGTCCTGTATCATTTGTCCATTCTCTGCATAATGGGAAAGTGTAGAGCTTGTCACAAGTCCTTGTTCAAGTAGTCTGTCAGACTGGATCATCTCAGCTAGCCATCTCAAAATTGTCCTAAGCAGTTTGTAGTCCAAAGTCAATCTTTACCATAGTCCATGTGGCATCATCATTGTGGAGTCCCATCACCTTTTGAAGATTTCAAAGTTGCTGTTAGGCGTGGTCATGGTTCCCTTTAGAATTTTTTTTTTTTTTTTTTTTTTGTGCCTCCTCTGTTGTTTGGAGCAATCACAGTCTGATAAATGTCTGTCTCTTGGAACCATGAACATTCTTCTCTAGAAGAGAAAATCTTCCCAGCAATTTCTCCCCACCATTTGTCTTGCCAAACTTTTCCAAACTGACCTTTGCCGATGATTTCTTGTAACACAATGGTCCTGGCAATTCTTCTCTGAACTTGTAGCAATAAACCTTTCGTCCCAGGTAACAGCATCACCACAGTCACCAACATGATGAGAAGCAGCCTGCAACTCGGAGCAGCAGTCACTGCCTCCATGGTCCCACTGCCACCGTTTGTAGCTAGTCCTCAGCCGGCCTTAGCTTCTCCTTAGCAAGCCTTCCAGGCTGGCCTCAAACTCAGGATCCTCCTGCCTCTGCCTTCTTCAGTAAATCCAACCGGCGAGCACCACCACAACTGGCCGAGTGTAGCTTGGGCCTGAGCTGGGGCCCACAAGCACCAGATGTAGTATGAATCTTAAAGGGAGCCTGAGGGACCTATTAGGACTTTTCGCTGCAGAGCATTGAAATGTTGCAGATTCAGAGTCAAATGATCTTGGACTGCCTGTGGCCCTTTTAATAGTCATTCATTGCCCACCTCTGTGCTGACCTTACAGTCTTGTGATGATTGTGGGAGACTTTTTGAGGTGTACTGACAACCCCCCAGCTTCCACCAACCCCAAAGTTAAGGATGTCATCGTTGAAGGCATCTGAAGCCTGCAGCAGTGATCGTCTGTCTTTGAGTGATCTGCCTTCCTGGAGTTTTCACTAGTGTGTTTGACAAGCACCTTGGCTTCCTTTGGCTCTGTCTTCATGAAGCCATTATGCTGGAGTATTGTATTTGGGGCAGTCTGAATCCATGTTCTTGGGCCGTGGTCATTCATATTTGATAGGCTAGCCATTATTCCCTTTAGGGGAGAGCTGTGTTTTTTGAGTTGACAGTAGATTCTGTTTTGTTTTGTTTTGTTTTGTTTTGTTTCACTAAACTATGGATCTCATGCATAACCAGATGTTTTCCTGTGTCCTGCAGCCACTTGGTCCCAAGTAAGCACACAGAAGCTTATATTAATTCCAAACTATTTGGTCTATGGCTTAGGTTTATTGCTAACTAACTCTGACATCTTAACCCACTTCTATTACTCTATATTTTGCCACATGGCTGTGGCATTACTGGTCTGCTGACATCTTGTTCCTTGAGCAGCTGTGTGGCATCTGCTCTGATTCTATGCTTCTTTTCCTAGTGTCTCTGCTTGGATTTCAGCCTGGCTCTTATCCTGCCTTACCATAGGCCAAAGCAGCTTTATTTATTAACCAATGGGAGCAACATATATTCACAGCATACAGAAAGACCATCCCACAGCAATCATGGTTGGGGATTCTTATTTTATAAACATTTACCCATCCACAAAGGCCCTATGGCAGTCATCTTGATGATATTATTATATTATTATTATTATTATTATTATTATTATTATTTGGGTTTTTGGAGATAGGATTTCTCTGTGTAGTTTTGGAGCCTATCCTGGAACTTGCTCTCTAGACCAAGCTGGCCTTGAACTCACAGAGATCTGTCTGCTTCTGCCTCCCAAGTGCGGGGATTAAAGGCATGTGCCACCATGCCTGGCTTTCATTTTATTTTTAACTGTTAAGATTTAACCTCCTAGATTGTACCTCTCATGCTGTGTAATGTGTTAGTATTGATTTTATTTATATCCAGATACTGTTTCATTTTTTAAAATTCCATTGACTATTTCCTAAGGTTGTGTGATATAGTCCTTATCATTTATACGGATCTATATTTGACCTTTCCTTGCACTGTTCATCAGGGAATATGTTCTTTTGTCAGTACTAAAATGAAAACTGGAAAGTTCTCCATCACTGAAGTTTACAAGTACAATAGAATCAGGTGATGACATGCTATGTTTCTTTTTTGACAGTTACAAACTTTGCTACATTTTTAGTGTTGCTGTTTCCATGTACACAGAGACACAGTTAGATTTGTGTTTATTATAGCATAAGTCTCTGCTTCTGATGTCTGCGGAAGTACCCTTCACTTCATTCCTGATGCAGAGATAACTTCTGTTCCCACCATTTTAAATCGACCTTTGTTGGTCTGGCACTCCCAGGTCCACAAGGCTGGCAGCCAGGGCCCGGTTCCTGCGGCTGCCAGAGTGAGGTGTGACCGGGTGTTCTGAGGTGTAGGTCTGCCGCAGAGGGTGTCCTCCTAAGCCACTTTTTAGGCTTCTTCCTTTCCTGTCCCTTAGTTGGAGGGAATAGGTTCTTCAGGGACTGTCATTGCCTCCCCTTGTGGTGCAGCAGGCTGCTGGTCTCAGTTCCAGGTCTGGGAGGTCAAGGACTCTGGAGCTGAGGCCAAAATGGTACTGTCTGCCTGGAGGGAGTTCCTTGTTGGACTGTTTTCTTCTGTCCTCTAGCCTTCTCATTTCATTTATGTACACCATTTTTTTTTTTTTTTTAAGTTGAACTCGGTGTTAGGAACAGGCAGAGACATTTCTACTCCTTCTTCTCACTGGTGGAATCATCCATTTCTTCAGAAAAGGCCCTTTGCTATTGAGAATGCTTTGAATTCCATTGACAGTTGATTTTCAGAATAAAGATTTTTCTTTTTGCTTTGTTGTGGTTCTGGGGCTCAGACCCAGAGCTTCCACCCGCTAGCTGCATACCCCACCACTGAGCCACAGCCCCAATCTACTTTTTCCTTCCTGTATATTATACTCTTGATCACAGGTTGGATTTTTCCTAGGAAGCAATTTTAGAAATGTTCCTGGTTTTTCTTCTGTGCTCCGTGATTTCAGTTTAAATTCACGAGGTGAGGTTTTTTTTTTTTTTTTGTTTTTTGTTTTTTGTTTTTTGTTTTTTGTTTTTTGTTTTGTTGCTGTTGTTGTTTTTCCCCTGCATACTCTGATTTGTAAGGAAGGTTGGTACCCGACAATCACACAAGGGTTACCATGGCAGCCACCCTGGAGCTGAACTGTACTCAGTGACTGCAGAACCCCGCTGTCCTTAGCACAAGACCTCATCTAGCAAATAATCAATAGAACTGACGGGCCTGAGTTCATGAATCTGTTTGACTGGAGTCTCTTCTCACATCCTCGAGGTTGGCAGGTTGGACTGCTGTCGTTTGCGTTCTCTAGAAGAGCTGGTGAGTGAGGAAAGGCTGATGCTGCCATCGAACATCAGAGTTCAGGGGCTGGGTTAGGACCAACCCCAACCATCTTGACAGGAAGAAGATCCAAATATGTCACCCCCCAAACTTGCCTCTTTGGCATATCGATGACTTTGATTTAAAAGAAAGTGAGAACCAAGCCGGGCGGTGGTGGCGCACGCCTGTAATCCCAGCACTCGGGAGGCAGAGGCAGGTGGATCTCTGTGAGTTTGGGGCCAGCCTGTTCTACAGAGCTACTCTAGGACAGGTTCCAAAGCTACAGAGAAACCCTGTCTCAAAAAAACAAAACAAAACAAAAAGTGAGACCCCGCCTCTCTTGCCTTCAATAAAGTACCAGGTTTCCCTTTGATCACATGTATAAAAGAAATTTCACCAACAAAGGTGTCCAGCCAGGAAGAGAGTGGCTCCCAGACAACCTGCGTCATCCAAGGGAGTTCATCTTGAGGCACAGGCATCCCTGACCTTCTCTGTAGTACAGGGTAGCATTCAAGCTCCAGCGACCTGAACCTCCATGCTTGTGTGTAGACTAAAATGCTTTTCTCCTATTACCACATCATGTTAAAATGAACTCACAGACCAGCATAAGAACCTAGAGTGGTAAGAGGAAGCGTTTTCCTTCCACCTCGATCCCACATTTCCCTTTTAGTACCACCTTGACTGTTTTGTCCAGTGCCTAAATTTGAAGAAAGTTACTGCCCAAGGCTTTGTGTGGCTGGCCAGATGCACAGCCTTGCCAGCTCAGGATGAAGCCCCCTTCTCCGCTCTACCGCAGCTGAAGGGAGATCTAGATGCCATGTGAAAAACAAGGGTCCAGACTGTTTTGTGGCAGTAAGGTGCCAGACTTCAAGGCTCATGCCACCACCTGAAGTATCGTGGCTCTCTTCGGTCTGGGCCTGGCTGGTTTTCTGTACAATTAAGTTCATTTAAACATAGGGCTCCATGGCCAAAATGCCACTGTGGAAACCACTGAGCCAGCTCAACCTCTTTATGTTCGTTGTTGCTCCCTGGGGGAATGTGCTTTACTGTAGGTCATAGAGCAAATGGCTTGTTGGAATTGCCAAGACCAGGTCGAGAGGCATTAATAGTATCACCCAGACCACTGCAGCTCCCCAAGACTGAAGATCCAGACACAGTCCTCTTGGCTCTCACATGGGCACTTTGCCTCCTTCCACTCCGAATATTTCCCACTCCACCTAACACTCTGTGTCTGCTGCCAAAGGTCACCAGTTCAATCTGTCTGTAGCCAGAGCCCCATAGCCATGAAAATTACAGTTTTTGAAAACCCAGAATGGTATCTGAAGAGTACATGTTGAACCTCTGAAGTCGATGGAGTCACTTAGGGAAATCAAAGGACGGGAAAAACTCAACGCAAGAAATAAAAGACAGCTTTTGACCAACCCTCTCACTGTACCCCAAACAATTTGAAACAGCAACAACAGAAAAACATTTAACCCCCCAGAGACAATGCCTGGGATACTGTTTCGTACAGAGCAACGATCAGCTGGGAACCATGTAGGCTCTCTCTAGCCCTAGACACATGCTCAAAGAAATTTAAGATCATTTTTATTCCAATGGATGATTTGATCCTGGGCCCTTTTCTCTAGTACAGTTTGAGCAACTAAACTGAGGTTTCTCGTATCTCCCCACATCTGCCTTAAAACAGCAAGAGACACACGTGAGTGTATCTACACCTGCTCTCACTTCAGTGTGGATCCTTGGAGAACGATGTGAAGTGGTTGGTATCTACGTCACAGCAGAAACGCCATCCTTATATGTTCCCAGTCACTCACAATTGAAAAATTCTTATTGTCAACCAAGAACATTCACTGGAGAGACTGTATTTCCCCCAAGTACAGTTACACTGAGAAAGAGAGCAATATTAACAGTTTTGGTTTTTTTCTCCCAATGGGCGAGCATGAGTACAGTTCCCAGACACCAAGCAGGCAATCAAGTTACAATGTGTCTATTTTTCTCCTGATGCTGAATATATGAAGGGATTTTTCTTGTATTACCGGGACAACCTGGGATAGCTCCTGGAGGTAAACCCAATGATAATGTGGATTTCTATGGTTCTCCATACAGCCCTCAAACTGACTTGCATTGAACAACTGGAAATTTGTCAGTTATATTGTAAAGTCGAATTTCTCAGCATAGTCCAAGGCCATTTCTGCTCTGCAAACTGATGCTCTGGGGTAAGCTGGCTATGATTCTTCATGTCTACCTGTCTGTAGTTGGTTCTTCATGTCTACTTGTCTGTAGTTGGTTCTTCATGTCTACCTGTCTGTAGTTGGTTCTTCATGTCTACCTGTCTGTAGTTGGTTCTTCATGTCTACCTGTCTATAGTTGATTCTTCATGTCTACCCGTCTGTAGTTGATTCTTCATGTCTACCTGTCTGTAGTTGATTCTTCATGTCTACCTGTCTGTAGCTTTCATATACTTTCCTGTGGTTCACTGTTCATTCTGCTAGTTTACTAGAACTGTCAAGAAGGCAAGACTCTGTGTGTGTGTGTGTGTGTGTGTGTGTGTGTGTGTGTGTGTGTGTGTGTGTTGGGACACAAATCCAGAGTAGGAATGTGGTGGACAAGTGCTCTATCACTCATTTGTATTCCAGCCCTCTCAAGTTATTTTTAAACTTAGTAAAATGTTATGTAGCAGGAATCTTAAAGGTTCTTATTAATAAAAACAAATCCGAGGCAGGTTATTGGGGTGAATGCTGGAAGATCAGAGAAGCAGAACAAGCCACAGCTATCTCACCTTGCTAGTTCCTCAGGTGGTCCTGTTTCCTCAGGCTGGAAGCTTCTGAGTCCTCCTCCACATGAATCTCAGCTGAACTGTGTTGCCCCAAAGCCTGAACACTTAACCAACCAAATGCTTAACTAACTGCATGCTTTTTTTTTTTTTTTTTTTCTAGTTCCTGGTCCTCACGCCTTATATACCTTTCTCTTTCTGCCCCCACTCCCTGGGATTAAAGGTTGGGTTTCTGGGATTAAAGGCATGGGTCACCATGCTTAGCTGTTTCTAAAGTGGCCTTGAACACACAGAGATCCACCTGGCTATGCCTCCTAAGTGCTGGGATTAAAGGCGCATACCACCACTGCCCAACTTCTGCTATGGCTTACTCTTCCCATTTTCTAGCCACCATTTTTGACTTTGTTCTAGTGGCTGTCTGCTCTCTGACCCCAGATATGTTTATTTCGGGGAACACACAATATTTCAGGGAACACAAGACCCATCACATTTCCCCTTTTTTTGTCTAAAATTAAAAAAAAGGTTATAACTAATACAAGAAAAATCATATCCAGTAAGTATATACAATATATATAGTCAAGATTTACATTAATGATGTCTAGTCCATTAACATTTGACAGATTCAGATAAACAACTCCATTATTATGTAACAATGTCTAGTCCAGTAACATTTGATAAACTCATACAAAAATTTTTTTTCATTACTTATGATATTTAAAACAAATAGTTCCTTTTTTTAAAGTCGATTCCATAATCTCCCTTTTTATCTTATCATATCTATATTCTCTCTTTGCATAATAGATTCAATAATCTACCTTTTGTCATCTTTCTCTTTCTCTTTTTAGAGTAGATTCAATGATCTACCCATTTATCCTATTATTTCTTTATCTTTTTTCTCAGAGAAGATTCAGTGATCTACCTCATATCTATAGTTTCCTTTTTCCCTTTTCCTTTTCTCTTTTAAACAAAACCTCTGAATCTAATCTCCTTGTTCAGCTTTTTTCCTGACCATTAACAATTAACAACTTGTAACCAATCATCATAAACAATGACAATATCCAAAACTCATTAAATGACCAAAAACCTACCATCCCACCTCTTGGGAATGTGGGCGTCATTTCTTAAAATTACTTCCATCTTTAGGGGAATCCTGAAAAGAAATTTTTGGGTTAATTGTCAAGTCCTGTATCATTTGTCCAGCCGCTGTATAACGATAAAGTGCAGGGCTTGTTTCAAGTCCTTGTTCAGGTAGTCTGTCAGGCTGGATCATCTCAGCTAGCCATCTCAAAATTGTCCTAAACAGTTTGTAGTCCAAAGCTGATCTGTAGATGATGTTTGTCAGCTTAGTGATATTATTTTCCATGTGGAATTGTCGTTGTGGGGCCCCATCTTCTTTCTGGAGATTTCAGTTGATGTTAGGCCTGGCCGTGAACCATGTAGAACTGCAATGTTAGGTTCATTCAACTTGCTAAGCAAACAGTGCTGGTACAAACCTAAATGTAGAAGATATTTTATTGGTTGTGTAGAGGGTAACTTTCTTTCTTCTCTCTCTCTCTTTGAAGTAGTATTTAAAAATAATTTATTTTTTATTTGAACCCAATTAAGCATATTATCAAGGATTACAGCAATTGTTTTAAATGGATAAGTAAAAAAGAAGGTGCACTCCAGGGACTGTGAGCAAAGAACTTGAATCCTCGACAGTTCTCTACCTGCCCTGTAGTTAACATTGTTGCTGAACATTTACTACAACATGTAACTAGGGTGATAATTAATCCTGTTTGAGAAAGATTTATTTTCACTATTTATTTTCACTGTGTTTGTCTATGCTTGGGTATGTGCACATGAGTGGACGTGGCCACAGAGGCAAGAAGTGTCAGATCCCCTGGAGCTGGAGTTATAGGTGGTTTGTTAGGAACCGAACTCAGGACCTCTGCAAGAGCAGCTCATGCTCTCAGGCTCTGAGTTGGCTCTCCAGCTCTTAATCCCTTTCTTTAAAAAAATAATATTTTATTAATTGTTTGTGAAATTCATATGCTTTTATCATAATCTCCGACAAGACTCTCCCCCCTTCCCCCTCCCCACCCACACAACTCTGTCTTTCTGTCATTTCTATCTCCAAATCGTGGAATCCTGTTTATGTCACCCAAACACTCCTGGGTGTGAAGCCTGCCCTGAGCACAGTCATCAGTGTGTGTCACCCAAACACTCCTGGGTGTGAATCCTGCCCTGAGCACAGTCACACCCTTAAAACAAAGTAAAATTATTCTCTATGACTCATCCAACTTTCAAAGCATCAAATTTATCTCTCTTTTTCCTGTAAAAGAAAGGTTAAGCCTAGCTTTTACTTCCTAAGGTAAAGGGCCCTGTAATTAAGTATTTGCGATCAGATTTCTGGATTGGCAGTCTGAAAACACACAGGCTGGAGTTGGCCAGCTGTGGTGAAAGCCGATTTTTCTTCTGCAGTCTTCAAGCTGATTTTCAAAAGGGAACTACCATGCAAATTAACCTGACCACAGCATCGCTGTACCCATCAGTGTAGGCTCTGTGTAGTGCACAGCCCATCTCTAGAGCATTCTATGCGGAGAAGCCACTGATAATAGCTCTCTTGAATTGGAGATGCTCTGTGTTTGAATTTCTTATTTGTGAAGATTGAAGGTTACTTAATTGCAAAATTACCAAGATTTTTTTAAAAAAATGTATTTTGAGAAGGAGGGTCTCATTATGTACCAGCTGGCCTAGAACTTAGTATATTTCTCCCTCAGTCTTCCAAAGGCTGGTCACAGGTATGTGTCACTATACCAGACTAAAATGATCTTTTAAAACTTTTATAAGCAATGTTTAGACATCTTGTGCTGGCTTAGGAACACTCAGGAAATTCATCTGATATGGGGATATCAAGTGTCCCAAAGTGAGTTTTGAGAAAACAAGGGTGCTAGTCTGGTCACATTCATGAATTTTGATGAGTCTAAACGTTTCACTTGTTTGCTTTCTATTTTTTCAGGTTGAAAGATGATTGTTGTGTGTGATTTTGTTTTTTAATGTAAACTCAGAGCTAAGAAGGACCTTGCTGGGACGAGATAACATCACCCATACTCTACTCTGCTCCCCTGTCCTTAAGTATGGCCTGCCACCAGGACAATTGTATAAGGCGAAATGAGAAATGCTGGTGGAGGATTGCAGATTTTCTGTGCAAATGTCACTCCAGGAATGTATGTTTTTATAACAATGGGATGCTAGGAGTGTATTAGAAGTCTATATTGTAGAATATTCTATTCTGATTACAATGCTATGGAATTACACAACAGAGCAGAACAGAGGTGGGAAGAGGTGGGCTTTCTTCTTCCCAGTGATGCCTATAGTGGGTCATGAGATAGGCAGACAGTCCTTCAGTTCCTACAGCTCACGTCTGACCTTTGACAGGAGCCCTGTGCAGCTGGGTCAAAACTCTGTCTATCAGAGGGTCTCATGCCATGGCTAGTAGAAGTGTTCAGAGCCACCATGGTGTTCTTGCAGCCAGAGGGGGCAAAGTACTTGTAACTAGTACTTGTTGGCCTCAAACCGATGGTGAAGATGAAGGCTACACAGGCAAGTCACTGGTGTTGGCCAAGGGACAGGACAAGCTCATGATTTTAAGGTCCTGGATTGGATCTTGGGAACATCTGTGATTATCCACCAGGAGCATCTGACCTTCCATCTGAAGTGAATACAGGGGCTGTAGTTATTGCTTGGGTTGTTTATCATGTCATACTTTTATCTGTATCCTGATTTTCCTAATCTTCAATTATTTTTACTATGATGAAATACATTCGTTTGTCCATTCAGGGCTGCTATAATAAAATACTACAGACTTGTGAGCTATAGAAATTTTACTTTTTACAGTCCTGGACATGGAAATGCAGTATCAAGTGACCAAGTTCCATGTCTAGTGTGATCTAATTATTAATGTTTTCTCACATGGGGGAATAGACACAAGCAATTAGGCCACAACAATATAGATAACATGCAACTGGCCAATTGTAGAATGCGCGCGCACGTGCGCGCGCGCGTGTGTTTGTGTGTGTGTGTGTGTGTGTGTGTGTGTGTGTGTGTGTGTGTGTGTCCATGTCCTAACCTCTACAGCTCTGGTTATTTGCTAAATGACAGGTTTGCCTTTTGTCCTTGCTCTCTGGAGCAGCTCTGGCAGGCTTAAGTGAGGAGATGAAAGTGTTTTGTGATAACGCTTAGAGTGTTGCGGCCCCAGAAAGCACAAATCCTCCCTTAGCATCTTTGCACCAGTTCTGCTCTCTCGTGAGGGCAGGGGAGAGTTACACACTCGATTCAGTCTTGCCTTCTGTCTTGGGATTAGCCATAAAGAAATTCTCTGACCTATCTGGAGTGACTGACAGTGTATCACAAGACCCCATTTCATAGGTTCCTGACTCAAACTTAGGAGGAAGCAATGCTGAGCAGAGGTCAAGGATCTGAACAGACAGGACTTTCTGGGTCTCTCCACTCCGTTGGTTTAAAGCCACACCCTTTTGCACAATAACCTTTCTACACATCTATCCATGAAGAGTCATGACCTCAAGGGAGTATTTATGAAGATCTGGACATTGAATGCAGGGAGGGTCTCAGGAGGTGAGCAAGAACTTGCTCATGTACCAGGAGGGCTATAATACCCTGGGGGATAGAAGCACCTATGCTAAGGACCCTTCTAGAAGGATACTGTATGTCTCCTCAGCTGTTTTATTTGTATTGTTTAAAGTACTCTTCATAATAAACAAGAAAGCATGTTTCCTTGATTCTATGAGCAGGTCTAGCAAATTAATCCAATCTGAAGAAGGGCCATGGGAACCTTGACAGCTGATTTGCAATCGGCCTTGAAACAGAGGCCATCTGGAGGTCTGCACCCTGCTCTGTGGTGTCCAACTTTGCCTCCCAGAAGAATCTAACTAGAATCGACTTGGAAGCGCCCAGCTGGTTTTTGCCAAGAACTGCTTACCTGCTTAATATGTAGGGAAACACACACACACACACACACACACACACACACACTCTTGTTGCCCAAAGTTTGTTCCATGAGCCGTGGAAGGAAGCAAGCTCGTGAGTACCTCTTCCTGTATATCCCCAGACTGCAGAAGCCTGTTGATATGCAAGCGTGTGGCGTTGTAAGGCAGTCACGTAGCTGTTGTCGCCATCATCTGTCACCATCACTGCCAGGGCTTTCTCACTTCCCGAGGCACAGAGTCCTCACTCTTTTCTCCTAGGCTCTGGCATTCCCGTTCTTTCTTCCATCTCTGTGAGTTCAGTAAGTAAAAACCCAGAGGTTTCACACCTTCTAACACCTTTCTTTCCATGCTACAAGTCCTTGCCGATGCAGGCCTTCTGATAAAATTGGCTCTGACGGGTTTTGCTTGTTTTTCAGATGTTTCTATAGGGTGTGTGCTTGATGTGGTGATTCTTCCATATCGCTGCCCAGCTTCTGTAGTGTGCAGATTCATTTGTTCACACAGACTTTCAGTTTGTATTTTCCTATGAGTAGACTTTCTGGGCCATAGAAAAGCTCTAACATGTGGAGGAAGATGATGTAGTGGGTCTTCTGCTTTACCCAGGGAAGAGAGATTCATGGGGGAAAATCTAAAGAGATTATCCAACATGACCAGGAATGTTGAACAGATTTGAGAGGTTTGTGGCACAGCCCCGGGAGAGAACAATCAGGAGGTCAGAGAGGATATGGATTTTAAGTTGGGGGATGTTCTACAGTGGAGGGGACCATGAATGGCACTCTTCAGTGTTAGTCATTGTTGAGAGAACTTTATTAAGAGCTTTCAGGCATAGACCAAGGAGGCCAGGATGCTGAAAGCTCACACATGGGTCGCACTGAGCCATGCTGACTACTGCCATGGGCTGTGTTTCCCTGGCTGCATGTTACTGGCATCTGGCCAGTATGTTCCACTCTCATAGTGAGAAGCAATTCTCAATTCCCCATATTAAGCACTTAAGACATATTTTTCCTTCTTTAATGAAGTCATGCTGTTTCTTTCTTTGAGGAATAAGTGCATAGCCCTGAGGAACACCAGTGTCTGTCAGGATGGGCAAGATGTTCGCAACAGAGACAGGAGGAAAGACACTAAGTCTGATGGCCTTGAAGTTGTGCTCAGAGCAGGCCCAAGGTCACCGGAAGGCAGGCAAGATTAGTTCTGAGTGCATTCCAGGGATGTGACTGTAAAAGTTGGGTATCCCTTGGACGAGGCAGAATGTGGGAGAGAGAAACATGAGGCGGGGCATGGCAACATGAAGCAGAGGGAAGGTGACTGATTCAGGATTTGCCTCACAAGGAAAGAAACCAGGATGCTGTTGCGGGGATGTCATGAGGGGGCCATTGGATAAGACACCCTCTTTCAAGAGAAAGAAGTGGAAGAGTGAGAGGTGGAGGCAGAGCCTCAGAGACCACTGGTTTTCAGGTTCATGCAGGAACAGATGTCGCACGGTCTAGGTAGTGAGGTGAGATGGGGTATGGAAAGAAAGCGGGACTGTAAACTGAAGGTGGCCCTGATATAGAAATACAGAAGGGAGAAGAGGACTCGGGGATAGGAGCCATGGCTCAGAAGGGGTAGAGGACGAGGCATGAGGAGCACACACAGAGGCTAGTGCTGAGCACACACACTGATGGAGAAGCCTAGCTCAGTTCCAAGCATTTCCTGCTGTCCCGCATCCGTGAAGCTCAGCTTACTAAGTCCACATTATGCACCCTATCCATCTGTGCAAACGTGGAGACAGAAACTGCCCTTAGGAGGAAGAGAGAGGCTTCCTTGGATGACATGCTGTTGGTGAGGCTACAGAACTCTCAAGGGCTGAGTATCAAACCAGGACAGAGCCTGTGTGTTGCTGGATGCTGGGGAAAGGCTCTGCCAAGCTATCAGCTTTCTCCAGGCCTCTCAGTGCAGTGGCACTGGGCTTTCTCTGAGGGCCATAGAGATACTACACTGTGTGCATGAAACTCTCCCAATCTGTTTCAATGGCTAATACCAAGAGATGTACAAAATAAACCAGTTTTCTAAAGTAGAAGCTCATTCCCTCTTAGAAATTTCTCTCTCTCTCTCTCTCTCTCTCTCTCTCTCTCTCTCTCTCTCTCTCTCTCTGGTTTTTCGAGACAGGGTTTCTCTGTTCCAGTCTGTTCTGGAACTCACTCTGTAGACCAGGCTGGTCTCGAACTCACAGAGATCCGTCTGCCCCTGCCTTCCAAGTGTTGGAATTAAAGGTGTGCGCCATCACTGCCTGGTTCCCCTCTCTCTTTCAACTTCAGGAGAGAGAGGACAGCTGGGAAGAAGGATGAGCTAGGCCTTCTTAATCCATGGGAGGTATACACTTTCTGTTCATGACACACAGAATAAAACCAGAAACACACAGGTCTCCACCCCGGCTCTCGGGAAGGCAGGATGAGCACCACAGGTTAAAGGGACTTGGATTTGAACCAACTGTTAGAAAAGATAACCAGCATCACCCCACAGTTGTCCAGTTCCTCGGCCCTGCTTCCGTGAATGAAAGAAATCCTTGCGAACGGCCGTGTTTTAGTGTCCACTTACCTAAGTGGGACGATTTATTTTCATTTGATTTCCAGTTTAAAGTAAGATGGCAATCGAATGAAATCTATAATCACTTAAGTATGTTAACTGAGACACAGTTAAGGCATTATTTAGAAAATGAAAATGAATAAGGAAACTTTTTATATATGCAAAGTGTGTTTGAAGTTCAAAATAATCCCAAAATGAAAGAACGTTTTTCACGAGGCATAGTAATAAAATAAGGTAGATGTTAAATATGTTGGTCTTCTTATGTGGGGAAATTTAAGTTATAAAATTCATGACAAGTTGAGTTTCATATATATAAACAGAAATAAATGTTTTAAAATTGGGATATTAATATCCCCGAGACACAATGTAGTAAATGTATTTAAAGGGGAAAGGCATGTAAAGTTATTTATGTTTTAAAGTTATAGTCAAAACTGATGAACAAAAGAACACATAACACTTCTGCTCAAAAGAGCTGTAAAGTCTTTCTACATCTTAAATTCTCTGTGCCTTCTTTATTTCTCAGTTTCCTTGTCTACAGGGGCCACCAAAGGTGGATCAACTTTAAAAGGCATACTGAGTTGGTCTTTTGATTCTCTCTTGCTCTTGCTTTCTGGCCCAGGGCTTGAGATAGATAACAAAGGCCTTGATTTTGCCGTGTATCTCCAACCAATTACAAGCTCAAGGCCCCTCTCCCTTAGCCCAGAGAATTGGGAGTGTACCACCACATCTGGTCTTGCTCTTTTGGCAAGTGCTTATCAGGTCCAACGCTGCAAACAGTGTTAATTGTGAAGATGCTTCTACTATTTCTTCCCCCCCTGGGGCCAAATCCACCCACTCGATGTTCTTTGGCAGGGAATTGCAGACTCAGTCAAGGATTTGTTTCATATTGATGAGGAACACAGTATACTAAGGATCTTGTATGAGGGGATTAATAATTTCATCTTTTCCATGGCTCACAAAAATTCAGGTCCCTTGCACGGTCACTCTGACTCAAAGGAGACCAGGAGCAGAGAGGCTGTTGTCTTACGGGAGCCTTCACAGACGATGGAGGCTTCAGCCTTGACGCTTTTTCCTGGGTTCAGGGTGTCAGCCAGCCCATGGATCATGGGTATATTTCCAGTGTTAGCCTGACTCAGTCACCTGTAGATCCTAGATTGTGAGGGAAATAGTTGTGGGAGGTGTACCCCTCAAATGAACAAAGTGAACTATTGGTGAAATTATTAAGGCCACTCCACGTAGTTAAAAGGGAGGTTTATTTTGTGTGGTAACTTACAAATGAAGGGGTAGGTTGCAGGGTCTGGCAAAGGTATAGCGCAGTCCGGCGGTGTTCTCTGGAGAACTCTGCTTGGTTTACCTCCAGTGTCCAGGGTCCCGGAACCAAGAGAGCGACCTCCTCTTGATCCTCGGTCTTCCGCTCCCTCCTCTGCCCCGCCTTGTAGGTGTGATCATTACCGAAGCCTCAATGGGGGTTGGAACTTCCAGGCCAATGTTGGGATGGCTGCCCACTACAGTGAACATTGTGAACAGTCTCCTGAAACACAGAGTCTCCAGAAGGGCTGGCATGCTGCAAAGCAACTGGCGATGACCGTGACCTTCCAAGGCAGTTCTGTCAATATCAGAAGACTGGTTTGTTTGGGCACCCGAGTCAGCTGGAAATGACAGGCTTTATGCTCTTGAAAACCCACAGGACAATCTAATGCATGTCTGTCATCTGCCCCGCCCCCATCATGCTAGCACACCAGGGCTCCTCTGAACAGCTTGCAACCCTCCTGGGGGATGAAGCCTGGGGAGCAACTCCTTTACTGGGAGCATGGGACCAGTCCTTTCAGAAGAAAAGAGAATGCCAAGCCCATTTTCACTGAGTCAACATTGGGGGGGAGGGGTCCATGGTTTTTCTCAGTTCCAAATCTGGGTTGACATTTACACTTTGACATTCTCTCCATGCCGGTCATGCCTGCTTTTGCATATGTCCACACTCGTCATTTTATGAGGTTTGTCAGATTATTGGAGGACAATGTCAAAACTGACAGTAGACAGTGTCTGTGTCCCTTCCAAAGATCAGTTCGGTGTGGATGAAAACCCTGACCTGTCATCCTGTGTTTCACAGAAGATTAATTAGCACATAGGGAAGAATGGCTGCTTGAGAGTCATACACTCACTTTGGCTCAGGCTCAACTCTGGGCTCGAAACCATGGTAGACCTGAGGTCAATTCATCTACAATGATGGTTCTTTATTATAGGCAAAAGTCAGACTATAACCAGCCCACCCAGCCAAGCACGAGCCTTCAAGGAAGGACTAATGGGAAGACTGAAGCTGTGCCCGGAGTGGGTAACAGCCATGAACTCGGGGTGGCTGAAATATTAGCTCTGCTTTGCCTTACAGGGCAGCTGCATCGGAGTCTTGGGTTCCAGAATTATGACTTAACTTAAATGTTACTAATTACACAGTGGAACCTGAGGAAGATAAACCTAGTTTGGATCAGTGCAGCTGAGCTCAACACCACACAAATCATACAGTGCACCTCCATCCTTCTTCCCCTCCACCCTGTCCTCACGACCCCGTCATTGACACATCTGGCCAGTTGTGATCATTCTTTTGACTCAGCGCTCTTTGATCTTCAGACAGATGGGTAGCATGGGTGGCAGACTTTCCTAAGGTTTTCTCACTGGCCCCACCTGCCCAGCCACGCAAGCAGGATCAGATACCAGTTCCAAAGGCCTGTTCTGGAAAGGCTGTGCAATCACCCTGGATTCAGTCAGGGATAGCACACCTAGCCAATTGCTTAGTGAGGATTTAATGGAATGTCAGAGAAGGCACAAACTGGCACCTGTGTTTAACAGAAAGAACTGCATTTCAGTTTTGGTTATTAAATCTTGTTACATATTTCCAACCCCGTTTTTCACTCGGTCTTTAAGGAACGTGCTGTATCCTTATGCATTAGAAAAGTAACTATATTATCTTCATTAACTGTTGATATTTTAGAGGACTTGACTATTATTTTATTTTTTAAAATACCTTAATTATTTTATTGTATTGTTTTCATAGGTGTGCATGTTTGATGTGGGTATGTGCACATGAATCCAGGTATCTGAGGAGGTCAGAGGCCTTGGATCCCCTGGAACTGGAATTGTAGATGGATGTGAGCTGCTTAATGTGTACACTGAGAATTGAAGCTGAGTCCTCTGGAACAGCAACAAATGCTCTTAACCACTGAACCATCTCTCTACCCTTGACTGTTGTTAGAGATTGCTGAGGAAGACTCAGACTCATTCCTAATGTGGGACTTGGTTTCATTACATACCCAGAAGTGTGTAAAAGGATTCAATTAGATAAGTTCCATTGTTTTTCTGGTAATCTTTCTATGTGGGCAACTTACTCAGATTATATAAAATATTAAACTCAAGGTAAAATTTAAGAAAATTTGGTAACCTGAGAAGTATAGTCATACTGATTCCCACGGTTTCACTGTATCCATGTGTTGACCTGGCACACACCTTTCTAATGTTTAGTTTTCATATTTGTTTGGCAGGATGGACTTGGGGCAGAGAAGAAGGCTTTAACTATATGTAACCAATCCCTTGTGTTACTCCAAGAACTCTCTTACAGCACAGCTGATAGATGTGGGGCTGAGCAAATAATCAAGACAGGTACAGTTGAAACATTCTTGCCACTAATTTGGACAGCTCTACAGAGAAATAATCTAGAGCTGGAAAGAGAGTTCAAGTGGGGAGGGAGGATGGGAAGCCAGGGGTGGGGACGACAGAAACCACAAGAGCATCCAAGTGTGCAAAGACTCAAACAGAGGAAGAAGATTAGGGACCGATTCCATCATCTCTGCCGAAAACTCCCCAATTCTCCATCCCAGTCCTCCGATTTTACAGATTAGAAAAGTAAGACTCGAAAGTGACATGGGCTTTGCATGGGGGACAGCTGTTTCCACATGGCTTATGAGTTTTCATCTTTCTTTTCCCATGTACTGTAACTATAGTGTCACAGGGCCACACTTGGCTGGACCACTTGAGTGTGTCACAAAGGGGAATCTGTAGGAAATAGGAAATACTTAGCGTGCAAAGGAACTTCCTAAGCCAAGATGTTCTCTGGGTGCCATAGCTGTGTCCAGAAAGGACAAAAATGCATCCCTATGTACAGTTGTTCCCGCCCTGCTTGGTTTTCTTTTAAATGGTTATCCGCTAGGTTCTTCCAGGCCTGTCACAGAGCAGGTACCGATAGAGCTTCCTTTTGGGCCTGTGGCTCAGATGACTTGGAATACCACAGCAAAGGACTGTTAAGGTGCTCTCATGCTAAGCAGCCAGTATTAAAACAGCATCCTTCTGTCACAGACTATATTCCCTGAAGCAACCTCAAAGCTTCCGTCTCTGGAAGATGGACCTTTGGGTCTATGATGGATCCAAAGAATTTAGTTCCCTGAACTCACATCCATAAGGGAATCAGTCTGGGAATATTTGAAGGCAGAGAGGCAGAGTTGCCAACTTCTAGGTGGGTAGTGATGAACTGGGGGAATGGAAGACCACAGTCAATGAAACAAACAGGCTGTGTCTAAGGAACCAAAGACACCTATTGACAGCATCTTGTCAACTAGAGAGTAGCAACAAGAGAAAGGAACTATTAAAGACCATGTGGAAATCTTGGTGTTGAATATCACAGTGACTAAGCCAGAAGGTCACTGGGCCGGCTCTCAGCAGCTTTAGGCTGGAAGAGGAACTGGAAACTGAGAGTGGAATGAAAGAGATTTTATAAGGTGACATCCAGAGAACTACATATAGCCAAAGAAATGTGGGACACGGTCAAGACATGACTGCTGATCCTGCTGTAATGGGGTGACCCGAAGAGAGAGGAGAGAAAAGGGGAAGACAATATTTTTTAAAGGGTAAAGTTTCCCAAGTGTGATGGAAAGCATTAATCCATGACACAAAAAAGTTCTGTAAACCCAACCACAATGAAAGCAAGAGGTACAGCCAGAATGCAGAAAAGCAAAGAAGAAAATCCTTGGGATCGCTGTGACGAACAAGCATTCACAGGCGGAGGGCTGGGAGGCCCAGCATTCAGCAGGAATCTTACCCCCAGCACAGCCACCTCTCCAGTAGTGACACCCAGGCAAACAAGGACAGAGTGTGCACCTGGTTCACTCACACAGGGAGGAGGGTGTGCCTCACACTGAAAACAAGTGGTTGCAAGGTGCAGCTTAAACTGGGGGTGCAAGCAGAGGAGTGGGTGAAGACAGAGCCATATCAGTGGTTCTCAACCTGGGGGTCATGATCCCTCTGAGGGTTACACAACCCTTTCACAGGGGTTGCATATCAGATCTCCTGCATACCAGATATTTATATTATGATTCATAACAATAGCAAAATTAGTCATGAAGTAGCAATGAAATAATTTTATGGTTGGGGGTCACCACAGCATGAGGAACTGAATTAAAGGGTCGCAGCATTAGGAAGGTTGAGAACCACTGATCTAGATCATGTCCTGAAGCTATGGGAATGAAGAGAATCAGAAACGCTCATTGATATCACAAACTTTATCAAGATACACCTGCCTGGTTTTTGAATTTCATCATCTTTCAAAAAGATAAGATCATATGAAGTAACAATTACAACAAAAATAGATACACCAAACTAATTAATATTTAGACTTTTGTTGCAAATAGTACCATTACCAAACTAAGAAAACAACCGACAGAATGGGAAAACCTGTGCATGGCAATAAAGTCCTGTAAATGGTCACAGCACATTCAATGTGAAGACATACGGTCAAAACCACAGTAAGATTCTGCTTCAAGTACCGAGTAGCCGCAATGCAAAAGAGAGCTCTGGTGGGTGGGGAGGGGGACAGGGAAGCAAAAGAGAGAATATTAAGTGCTGGCAGGGATGCGGAGAAGCTGAACTTCTCAGATGAAGAACAGGTAAAAATGGTAAATATTAATGACGAGAGAGTTCTGGAAACAATCTAGCTACATCCAGGAGGTAAGCACAGAGTTGCTGTGTGATCCAAAGATCCCAAGTAGAGATTCTAGAGGTGTAATAGAAAACCACACAGAGGCATGGACATAAATGTTCATAGCTAAAAAGTAACCAGGATGCCTATTCCCCAAAGAAGGACAATGAAAACATATTATGTTCATAAAGCAAAATATTATGTAGTCATAAGAGAGCATTGATTTACTTACAACATGAAAAAACAAGAACAAAAACCCAAAAACCATGAAACCTTCTCCTGAATGACAGGAACTAGATGTGCCAAGTCATGTATATCTGACCCTAGTTACATAAAGTGTCCAGAGAAGATAAATCTATAGAGAAAGAAATTAGAAAAGGGTGGGGAGAGCTGAGGGGATGGGATTGGACGGCTGGTGAAGCCTGAGCTGCCTGGAACTTCTTCTGGACAACAGAAAAGGTTCGTCATTCCCTGGGCACTAGTTGCAAGGTTCTGTGAACGTGCTACATGACCTTGAACTTGACACTTGGAGTGGATTTTGTAGTCAGCAAGGCATATCTAGGTACAGGTGTGTAAGTAACAGTGGCAGTGGGGCTCAGGCAGCTTAAAACAAGATCTTGATTTCACAACAGCAAATATATCTGGACTTGCTTCACATGGTGCCAAACGTTAATCCCATTTCCAAAAGTTTCAGGACTCCGTGGCCTGTTCTGTTAGCCTGGTGAGAAATAAGCATCCTGCTGATGTATTTCCCGTAACAAAGTGTACCTTTTACCTTGGGCTAAGAACACATTTTTTCCCTCACTAATGGCTTGTGGCAGAAATACCATTAAAAAAAAAAAAAAAAAAAAAAAAAAAAAAAAAAAAAAAAAAAAAAAAAAAAGCTCCATTCTTTTCTGTGTCTCAGAAAGTAACACACTGTTTTAATACGGCATGTAGTCTGCCTACAAGAGTGTTTTTCCTCAGCTTTTAGTCACGTACAGGAGCAAATGTTCTCTGTTGGCCTCTGCTTTCTCTCTCTGTATATATCCTCCAAGTGCAAGAGCTGAGTTTCTAGTTCCAGTGGCTTGTTAGGTTTGGCGGTTGTCTCAAAGGAGGCGCAAGGATTCACCGCCTAGGTGCAAGGGTTCTAAACGAAGCAAACTTTCTCCAGAAAACTCCATGCTAAGGGGAGATGGGCTGAAGCCAAAGGAGTTCCCAGAGTTAGACACTACCCCCATAACCCCACACCATCCCACAACCCTGATAACTTATCTAACAGCCAAAACTTAGTATGTCTATTTTCTGGTTTCTGGTTTTCTTCCTCTATAAATTGCAATGTACTTTTCTAATTTATAGGTGGAGAGAAACTGAGACATTTTCTCTCCCTAATTCTAGTCAGGACTATACATAAACCCATATGCTTTACAAAGTCCCTTCTTGTTGTTGGGTTTCTTCCTTCCTTTCTTTCTTCCTTTCTTCTTTCTTTCTTTCTTTCTTTCTTTCTTTCTTTCTTTCTTTCTTTCTTTCTTTCTTTCTTTCTTTCTTTTGGCTCTTTTTGGGGGCCCACCACCCAGCTCCCAAATAAATCACACACAGAGGCTTATTCTTAATTACAAATGCCTGGCCTTAGTTTGGCTTGTTTCTTGCCAGCTTTCCTCAACTTAACTCATCCTGTCTACCTTTTGCCTTTGGGCTTTTCCATTCTCTTACTTCTGTAAATCTTACTCTTACTCCGTGGTTCACTGTGTAGCTGGGTGGCTGGCCCCGGAGTCCTCCTCCTTCTGTGGCTCCTCGATCTCTTCTCCCAGATTTGTCCATCTATATGTTCTCTCTGCCTGTGAGCCCTGTCCATCCTTCCTCCTGCCTCATTATTGGCCGTTCAGTTCTTTATTAGATCATCAGGTGTTTTAGACAGCCAAAGTAAGACAGCTTCACAGAGTTAAAGAAATGTAACATAAACAAAAGTAACACACCTTAAAATAATATTCCCCAGCTGGGCGGTGGTGGCACATGCCTGTAATCCCAGCACTTGGGAGGCAGAGGCAGGCAGATCTTTGTGAGTTCGAGGCTAGCCTGGTCTACAGAGTGAGTTCCAGGAAAGGTACAAAGCTACACAGAGAAACCCTGTCTCAAAAAAACCCAAAATAATAATAATAATAATAATAATAATAATATTCCCCTATACCTTCTCATGATTTTTTTTTTTTTTTTTTTTTTTTTTTTTGTAAAGTGGCAAGCAGTGCCCTGAGATTCCAGTTGCAGGAATATTATTGGATAGCTGGTGTCATCTCAGGAATGGCTTGGGTCAGCATTTAGTCACCAAGTCCTGTGGGACCTTAGCTTCTTGGGTCTCCCATTTCTCAACTATAAACAGCAGGACTGGCCCTCTAGGACTGATAAGGCATGTGTAACCTTACAGATCTGACAACATTATCCTCATGCTTGACAATATCAGCATCCTCCTGAGAGGCATGGCTCTACCCATATGTCCATGTACTGCATAAGGGATGGCCTCTGGCCTCTGTTCAGATGACATCTTTATACATCTCTGGCATCATAGCAATAAGTCAGCTCAGCAAGTGCTGGATAAACCAGTGATACTGAGAGAGGGACAGAGGACCAGGCTCCCATCAGATCCAGCTCTGTCCTATCCAAGGGGTTGAAGGCAGGGCCCGGGCACACAGGGATCCTACAGCCTTAGAGGAAGCAGATAGTTCCTGTCCCCTCTTCTTTTCATTGATGTGACTCCTCTGTTGCCTTTTCTGTGGAGCTCAGAAAGAAAGCTGCATGCTCTAAGGAAGCAAAACTAAGCTTTGAGATCTTTCTTAAAGCCTAATCGTGATGTCATTGAAAGGCTCCTTGGGCAGAACATTACTGTGTATGCTATTTGGAGTCCTGTAGGTGAGGCCACACCATGCTGTTAGGCGGAGGTGAGTGGGAAGCATCTTGGCCAGTCTTGTGGTACTGGTAACTAGGGCTGCATCCTAACCCATCCTCTGCAAGAACTCCTGCTTTCCTGGCCTGCTTCTTGAAGGCTCTTGATACCTTGCATCTCCTAAGAGTCTCCTAGATGGCAACATGATGAGGAAGAACTCGGCTTTACGTGTTCCATGTCCTCTGGGCATGTGGCTGCTTGTTCTCATGCCATGGTCCCATGGCCAGGCTCTGACCCAGGTCACACGCACCAGAGTGACCAAAAGCATGGTAAGATGTGGGATCACTAAGGCTGAGAGTTCCGGTATCCATGTGGGTGAAGCTGGAGGGTTCTGAGCCATGGGAAGTAGAGCCAAACTAAGAGGGGAGAGGGGAGATGTCACTCAACTCCCCTTTCCCCTTTCTTTGGCCTAGAGATGGTTTGGGTCTTTCTCTTGGGCAGCCACAGAGACTTCTCTATCCTAGCCCAGTGTCTTCAATGATCTTTGGTTGAGAACCTTTCTGCTTCCCTCTGAAAAGTCCGGGAGAACTGTGTGCTGAGTTCAGGGTACAGGCAGAAGGTCCAGCCGCCAATTTCTCAAGACCACAAGGGGCCTGAGATCAGTGACAGGTCCGCTCTAACCTAAACCAGAGTGGAAACTTGGATGTTAAGAGATGCACAGCTGGGAGTTGAGACACCTCTGGACATCACTTTCTCCTGACAGTCTGCAGCAATTGCTGCCGCCTCCTTCCCCATGGTCTGTTGGTGATAGGGCCATGAAGGCAGAAAGGGCAGAGACGGCAAGCAGGGCCTTGTTTGGCCTGTGGTACGGTGTGGAAATAGCCTTCCAGGAGACTGCTTCAGCATTATAGTTCAACTTTATTCCAGAGAGAGGGGAGTTATAAAGGCTGGGGACAGTCGCGGGGGCATCACCTAATTTGCATCAAACAGCATGCTCCTATCATAAGGCTCCATATGTGGCTTTAGAGTCCTACCGCAAAGCTAACATGTCTGATTACCATATGAACAGCAGGAGGAAAACTCTTGCAGGGAACTGTGTCAAGGGTCACAAGTCAGCTACCTGGGCCTAGAGACAGTCTCTAAATAAAGTCAGGTGGAGAGCAGGAAGTCTCTGCTGAGTGGGGGTGGGGGTGGGCGCCGAGCTCAGGGAGAGCTGCCAGGCCATAGCAGAGTGTAACCTCTGACCAGCAGGGCCTCCCAACACAACAGTGTCCAGACAAATTGACACACTAACCTCTGGGTTTTCTTCCTACCTTGTGCTAAACCACCTTCCACATTTTCTATGTGACTAGGGATGTCTCCTTCCCTCCCCCACTGTTTTATGGGAGGGTTTGTTTACATGACTTTTCAAATGAAAATATCTCATTTCTTTTCAGTAGATTTTTTTGAAGTCACTGAGACTGCTACACAAGAAAGGGAAATTTACCCACTCAATTTCAACTTAAAGAGTCTAAAAATTGAATATCAAAACTAAGACGCGGGCTGGAGAGATGGCTCAGAGGTTAAGAGCACCGGCTGCTCTTCCAGAGGTCCTGAGTTCAATTCCCAGCAACCACATGGTGGTTCACAACCATCTGCAATGAGATCTGGCACCCTCTTCTGTATACATAATAAATAAATAATTAATTAAAAAAAAAAAAAAAAACCAAACTAAGATGCTAGCTGGGTGGTGGTGGCACACGCCTTTAATCCCAGCAACTGGGAAGGCAGAGACAGGCAGATCTCTGTGAGTTTGAGGCCAGCCTGGGCTACAGAGTGAGTTCCAGGAAAGGTGCAAAGCTACACAGAGAAACCCTGTCTCGAAAAACAAACAAACAAAAAAAAACTAAAACAAAAACAACAACAAAACCCCCCACAAAAACAAAACAAAACAACAAAAACTTACAATGTCATTTCAATAAATATCACAGAATAGGTCCAAAATTTGAACATAGCTGTATCTGAAAACCTGTTGTGTATAAACTTACAACCCCACTTACATTGAGGAAAGGTAAATCTTCAAACTAACAGAACTTCGGCTCCAATAAATAAGATGCTTCTGTGAGATGATTTCTGGATTATTAGCTATTCTGACAGGCTCAAAACATTGATTGAAGCCTAAGCTTGAGACTTTCCTCAACAGTTATTGACAGGTTGATAATATTTGCAAAGTAACAACAAGAATGACACTATCCCCCATCCCCCCACCAGTCTCCTAGACTTTACAGCTAGAAAGAAACCAAAGGTACCATCTTTCACACACCCTTCAGTTCACTTAGAAGGAGCTGCCTGCCTATGGCCATAATCGTGGGTCCATGGTTGACTCCTGCACCTGAGCTTGAATCTTAGGTCCACAGATCCCGAGAACTGAGATTGTAAATGTGTGTGAGGTGGAGAACATACTCAGTGTTAGGCAGGGTGCTGAGCAGTGCCCATGAAGGGACAGATGGAGGGCTGGAGCAAGCCAGTGCTCCACAGAGCTTTGCTCTGCCTCCTTCACCACGTTTTCCCTGGCCCAAGTTCAAGAACTTAATATCCTACTGTTGTGGGTTGAGTTGTGTGCTTTCTACAAGAGATGTGGGGATTCTAGCCCCTAGTCTCCCAGAACATGACCATGCATCTCTAAAGAGCTCGTTGATATAAAATGAGATGTTACAGTGGGCCCTGATCCAAATGGATTCATATCCTTGTGTCTTTCTAGAAGGAGCAGGGGGAGGAGGGAGATGTGGGAGGGAGAGGAGATGCTGCAGTGGAGAAGGATTAATGGCAGGATGTGCCAGGGAAATGCCATAGGAGGCTGTAAGGGAAAGCCAAAAAGGGTGACCTTGGGGAGGAAAATGGTCCTGCCTATATCTTGATCTTCCTGCTCCAGAATGTGGGAAGACTGATTTTTCTCGTATCTACCTTGTGGTATTTTTCTACAGCGTCCCTGGTAAACTATTGAACACAAGGAATGCCCAGTTCTCCTGAGCATGGAGAACGGCATTAACAGCTGAGTGATGTGTTTGCTCTGGGCCCTGTGTAGCAAAGCTGTTCTGACATCTCAGTACAAAGGCTCTGAAGAGGCAGCTCTGTTACAACTCTACCTCATATGACTTCTTCAACGGACAAAGCGGTCTAGAGCAATTGTGTTCTCCGATGATGAGCAGACAAGGTGAGAGTTCCAGTCAGAGGCAGGTCCCTGCCAAAGTCAGGCATCATCTGTGAACAACATATAGAAAGGTGTTCGCAGGAGCAAGGAAGGGGCATTCCCTGTGGATGGCCTCCACACAGTACACAAGGCTCCCATGCAACACCTGCTGATCATAACCCTAGTCATGATCATAACTCTGCTCCCCACACCCACTCGAGACCTTTCCCTACCCGACTTAGCTCTGCTTGCAGCTTATTGGTGGAACTGTGTCAGAAGACCATCTGAGGTGCCAAGAAAGCTTGGAGATAGAGTCAGCTGTGTGCCCAGGAAGCTGAGAAATTGGAGCATAGTCCACCTTCAATTATGACTTGGTCACTGAATGCCTATCTCTTGGCCCCAGGACAAGGGAGACAACCCAGAGGTTTTTGTTTTTGTTTTTGTTTTCTTCCCAGTTTTTGCATTTAGCTAAAAAATTTAGGCCATTTGCACAATATTCAGCAAATTCAGGTCCTGATCAGGTCCATGGTAGTTCTGGATAAGGGCATATTAAACTGAGCACAAGCTGCTGTTTACTCTCAGCTCCCAGCCCAATCATATAAGTGGTTAAGCAGGAAAAGATTTTTTTGTAACATAAATTCCTGGTCCAAATACAGGGGCATGAGCCACAGTGGAAACACAATCTCGAGTGGAGTGTGGACTCTTTCGTGGACCCTAGGTCGATAGCAGGACACTTCAGCTGGTGACCTTTTGGCTTTGCTTTCTTTTTCAGGGTCCAACTTGACTTCTGGGTAGCACTCCAGGGAAACACTCTGAGAGCTTTACAGTCTTTGTAACCCATATTCTGCTGGGGCGGAATAGCAGAGTTAACTTAGGGTGGATGCCAGAATCCAAAACCGTGCTGAGCCTTAAGTAGGCTCCTGGGGTGATGACAAGCTGGGTTGATGTCTCTTAGCCTTCTTGGGTACTTCCTCCTTTGTCCCTGTTTCCTACCTCAGGTTCCTTTTCTCATTAAATTCATCTCCAGCTGAGACAGTTAGGCTTGGGCGGGGTACATCCACATTCTTTTTTTAAATTTATAAATTTTATTTTAAAAAAATTGCAAATAAGTGAAAACATCATGCACCCAAATTAACCAGACCCCAAATCTATACCAACAATTCTTAACTTGGTTTTTTACCCTGGAGTACTGTTTCCTTACTATGAATCCCAGAAGTCCACATCAGTAAAGGTGTTATTCAAGTCTTGCTCCTCTGGCTTCCCTCTCTAAGGGTTTCAGTTTTTAGACAGGGCAGTGCCAGCAGTCTGTAGAGATGGTGGTTCCCCATCTTTGTTGAGTAACACATTACCCTGACAACAGTCTGCACACTATGTCTCACCAAACCTTTGCAGAGCCTGGGCCCTGGAGGCCTCTACCTGCCTTCCCAGTGAGCCAGCTCTAGGGTTACCAGGTATTTTTCCACTGTCAGAGCTGGCCTGTCTTTTCATACTCAGTTGCCCAGAGCTGTCAGTGTCCTGCATTTCAGATTTTCTTGTGTGGCTTGCCACTTCCAAATACTAATTTTCTTGGGTCCTTACTGTTGGTTTTTTTGTGGCGCTGTTACCCTGTGAGGAAGTGTCATGAAACATGACAGAATCCACTAACAAGAGTTTTATAAAGATAAAAGAGAGAGACAGACATGCACAGGCCTTTGGAAAGACATGTGAGTAAAGATGGTGTTGGAATCGTGGTGCTGGCTTATAAAGGCTGGGCCGAGCCTGCGCACACAGGCCCATGTGGAATCCACACATGCTCGTAGATCACCTGGTTGCACTGCACGCTTTACGCAACCACGCAAAGCCATGGGGTGGGGTGGGGGTGGGTGGTGGAATGGGGTGGGGTGGGTGGTGGAATGGGGTGGGGTGGGTGGTGGAATGGGGTGGGGTGGGTGGGTCCTGTGAGACGTTTTGACCCGGAAATGACTAGGTGGAAGTGACTAGGTCCTGCCGGGCATGGGCAACCATGCCCAACTGTGGGGGCGTGTTGTGAATCCCTATCACTTATGGCTGGCACATGGTCTTGCCTACAGACCCCAACTTGATCTTAGCTGTAATTGCAGAGGATGATTTGTCACTCACAGAGCAGCTGGAGGAAGGGGACCTGCTTTTAGAATCAGTCACCTTGGAGTGTCTGTCACTGCTCTCTCCTTGGTCAGCATTTTCTAAACCCAAGAGCAGAGGGCAGGGACGCTTGGGTGTGAGTCTGGATGGGCAGCAGGCAACCAACCCCTGCTGGTTACAGCTTTATCACATGGCCCTAACAAACTGCAAGGAAGCTGTGTGGTATTGTGTTCCCCCAAAATATTGTGTGTTCCCCAAAATAAACTTATCTGGGGTCAGAGAACAGACAGCTACTAGAACAGAGCCAGAAATGGTGGCTAGAAAATGGGTCAGAGCAAGCCATAGCAGAAGTTGGGCAGTGATGGTGCACGCCTTTAATCCCAGCACTTGGGAGGCAGAGCTAGGCGGATCTCTGTGTGTTCAAGGATACAGCCAGCATGGAGACACACGCCTTTAATCCCAGAAATCCAGCCTTTAGTCCCAGGGAGTGACTGCAGAAAGTAGAAAGGTATATAAGGCGTGAGGACCAGGAACTAGAAGCATTTGGTTAGTTAAGCATTTGGCTGATTAAGCTTTTAGGCTTTGGAGCATCACAGTTCAGCTGAGAGCCATTGGGATGAGGATTCAGAAGCTTGCAGTCTGAGGAAAGAAGACCAGCTGAGGAACTGGCGAGGTGAGGTAGCTGTGGCTTGCTCTGCTTCTCTGATCTTCCAGCGTTCACCACAGTAACTGGCCTCGGGTTTGATTTTACTAATAAGTACCATTAAGTATTCCTATTACAAAGCTGGGAGCATTCTGGTTGTGCTGTATGCCAAGAAGACAAGGAGAATTTGGTTTCTGCCACTGTTGGGTATGTATTGAGTACGTGGGGCAACCAGGATTCAAATTTAGCCAAGTGTGAGGATGCACAGCCTGAGTATTCTTTGTCACAGAGACAAGGTGGCTGTAGACATCTGGGCATTCTGTAACACTCAGGGGTACATCTTACCACTGAAGGCAGTGATCCAGCAAGTGTGTGGAGATTTTGCATTCCGAACATGCTTTGAAATTCTAAGCAGTAGGTCTCCTGGAGGGCTTGGATCTGGAGAGAAGCTGGTGGGTCAAAGCAACGAGTTGACGAGATGAGCTGTCTCCTTATGTTGTTCCCTTGCAATGAACTGTTTACACACAGGTGACTGGTGATTGTTGGACTGTGCGGGCATGACTTGGGGGCAACAGTCACTTCTTGCTTAAGGAGGCCAGAGGTCATTGCAGCTGAATATTTGAGCAAGACACTGCTTCAAGAACCAAGAATTTCTGGGTGTGGTTGCCCACGCCTTTCATTGCAGCACTCCAGAAGCAGAGGCAGGCTGATCTCTGAGATTGAGGCCAGCCCAGTCTACAAGGAAAGTTCTAGGCCAGCAAGAGCTACATAGTGAGACCCTGTCTCAACAAACAAACAAACAAACAAACAAACAAACAAACAAGAAACAAAATGAAGCAAACACCTCAAAATATGCTCCTGCATTTTGAAAAGCTTTTTCTTTGATTATTCTCCAGGGTCACTGTAAGGACTATGTCCTTAATTACATTATCAGCCTGCGACCGTGTCCCAGCCTAAAAAGAACGCGGGCCCTCTGTGCGTTCCTTTTCTCTTTCCGCTCTCTTCCCTCCGCATGGTCTCTTGGTTTTTCTGGTCCTTTCTCTCTCCTCCCGTCTGTTCTCTCTCTCTGTCTCTCTCTCTGTCTCTCTGTCTCTCTCTCTCTCCTTCTCTTCCTCTCTCTCCCAATAAAGCTCTAGAAAGGTAACTATGGCTCATGATTCTTCTGTGACTCTCCTCCAGCACTCTCCTCCATCAGCATGGCTGCCGTGAGTGGTGGCCAGCCACGAGCGCCTTCGCCATAACCAACAGTCACTGGACTGCAAGCTCCTTCAGCCTCAGCACCGATCCCTCCCTTGGTCAGGGCTCTGCTCTAGCCTGTCTCTCACACAGGCATCAGGAAAGCTAAAGTGCTTCCAGAGGCTCTTCTCCAATCAAGATGTCTTGCTCTGGATCTAGCTCATTTCCTCCGGAGTCAGGCACACCCTGGATTGTCCAAGTGGGGGCCTCTTCATGAAAACACCAAAGCCAAGGAATAGGTATCAACAGCATGCTGCTCCAAAAGAGATTTGTTCTTCATACACAGAGACCCTGTGGTAAAAGGTACTTACACCTGTATGAATTGCTTCTGTAGTGAATCCAAACTCACCCCATGAGCAAGTCACTCACTCCCTTCTCAGCTCTTTGAAGAATCTCTCTGGCTAGGAGTTCCATGTCTTCTCATTTACTTTGTGTTTAAGTAAGATACGGTAGGATAAGGGGCTAGTCACACACTGTGGGATGGTGCTATAGTGCTTGGTACAGGACTCCTCCTACCCTCAGGCCCTGGACAGGCATGTGCTCAGCTGCTCAAACTCTAAGACATGCTGATATAACCTAGACAGACAACACTGGTCACACCTCAGAGGCTCACATCACCTGGAAACAGGATTTTTTTTTCACACTTCATATTCAATGAGGGTGGGGAGGTGTATCGGTAATGCCTGCGCTACCACCACCTGTTCACCATGTCCGAGCGAGGGCCTGTGGATAAAAAAACAGAGACAAGAGACAGCGGGTCATTCACCACAGCAGAATGCAGAATGCTGTTTATTGAAGGAGGGAGGAGGCCTTGAATACAGGCTTATAGCACAATGGAAGAACACTGGAGGGCAGAAGTTTGCTACAGAGGTTCTACCTTCTTGCATCTAAGCTGTTATTGCCCAATATTCAGGATACACAAACAAGGAACTTCCCTTAAGCATTCAGGAGGGTGGAAACCCACAGGGGATTAGCATAAGGAGGACATCAAGGTCAAGGTCAGCAAACAAGGCAACAGCTACCCAAAACAGGGGCCAGGGCCCTACAGGGAGGAGTTATAGAGTTGTTCCAATTAGATTCTGACAAAATCCAATAAAATCTTGAGATAGTTGACATTTTTTTTTTTTTTTTTAAATTCAGTTTTGTTTCAACAAAACTTCGAACCAAGTTCCTCTGGGGAGAATGAGTGTTTGGAGGAAGGTTTGACACTCAGAAAAGCACTCCAGTTCCCTGACTCAGCCTAGTGGGGGTTTGTCTGGGTTCTGTCCTTGAAGAACAGATGCAAACTGATTGACCAAATCAGAACCAGGCTCCATTCCAAACACATATGACTTCTCACTCACCTGGCACGGGAGGCAGAGGACCGAGTGGTTACTCCACCCTCTAACCCACATTTCCCCTACTGTAAAATAGAGGGTAATCTTTCGGAGCCAACTAGGTTTATTTTTCAAAATTTCTTCAATTAATTATTTCAAAGGGACAGTTGTCAGCCTGGTTTGGGCCTACCTTGGTTGGTTGCCTCAATGGACAAGACCTACTGTTGTGCCCAGATCACGACCCCCCAGAAAGACCACCAAAGACGAGCATGCCAGAATGCAAAAGCCAGGTTTAATTTGGGATATCCAAAAGCAATACAAGCTTTGCCCACTACCATTTCTCATTGGCTGCCCTCAGGTGGGGACATTTCTATGGTCAGTTACCTAGGGAGCCAGGGAGAGGACATTCCATAGTCTGGCAGTCATTACCTCGTGACTACCTTGTGACACTATACTTTTACACTTCCTGGTTTCTGCAATCTGGACTGACTGGTTTCAGTAACTCATGGCCTGTACCTAAAAGGAGAAATCTTAGGCCTTAGTTTTAGGGTGAAAGCATTTTGGTCTTATTTCTAAGATGGCTCATTTTGGTCTCATACCACAACCTGAAATGGAGCTCACTGCCTGGATGGATGCCCCTTTGTGGCTAAATATAAGCTGCATTGTATCACGTTCAAACAAAAATAAAAGCCAAGGGACTCTCCAAGTGTCCTGAAGCAGTATTACTTAGGAAACCGAAAGGAAGCAAAATCACACTTAGACCTCTGGAAGGTGTTAATAGTGTGTGTTAATAGCACACACTCTAAAGTGCTTCTTAGGATGCCCCACTCACTCCTTATCCACACAGCCTTCTTCCAAGGGTTATCCCAACTGCAGCCAATAATAGCGCTTTACCAAACAAGGAAAAATGTGTCACGTCTGAGCTTATTTAATTCCTATGCATAGAGGCATCACTCTCAGACCTGTTGGCGTTGGCTCCATCACCTTCTGGAATCTCCCTCTTCTCCATCTGCTGGCACCCTGTTATCTCCATGCCCCCCCTTCATCTCTGTGAAGCCTTCGGAAGCCCAGCAGATGGAGTGTCTGTGTTCAATAGCATCTCTTGTAATCCCTCTTCCTCCTTCCCTCACAGAGGGTTACTCTCTCCTCCACCATCCACTGGGATCAGCCCTGTGGTTTTGGACAAGACACATTGTCTTGAGTGTTTGAGGGAGAGGAAGGGTTCCCATGCTACAGAGAACAAGAATAATGGTACATGAGAGAAGCTTCCAGACACAACTTCATCCTTTCAGACCCCTAACTAAGGGACTGTTTTGGAAGAGCCCATAGAGAGTACTTCATTTTTGCTGAGTGTTTACAAGATGTGTGTGGGTTTCTTGGACACTTTTTGTACCTTATCTGAGTGGTGGGAGACAGAAAGTGAGAGAAGAGCTCCACTCAAGAGCCCAGGCACTCAGTGCTGCAGCCTACAGAGCCACACAGCGGGCTGTGCTTGCTTCAACATTTCAGCAATGAGAACATTCCCGAAAAGGATGTTACTGTCTGGAAGCAATGTTCATAACGTTACCGACCAGTAAACATTGATTAGTGCGTGTGGGGGCTAGAATAAGGTCTCAGTCCATTTATTCTCACAGCCATGTTATCCTCCGTTAGTCCTTGTGAAGTACTGGTTCCTGTCATTGTAGATCTCACCTATTCAGAGGTGACACTGTTAGGATTCTGCCACTCCTCCAGCTGTATGACTGCACATGCACAGTTCAGTAGCCAAGCAAGTGGCTTTGCATCTTACGCCATCCATGAACCACGTGGTCACACAATATGCGCATGCATGGTGCAGCTCCATAAGTCCACATGCACATGTGCAGAGAAATCCTTAAAAAGCTGGCCACAGACTCCTTCTCTCTCTTCTGATCTTTCCTTCTCCCCCCTCTCTCCCTTCTCCTCACGTGTCTTTCCCACAGGCCTGGCCACACTCTCTTTCTGGAAAGGTAACAAGCACCACATTTGAAACCAACAGACATCTTTTTGAATCAGTGATATCTTTTGCACCCCCAGAACATGTTAGTGTTTGTGATGGTAGATAACTGAATCAAAGCCTCAGGCCACCCGGCAGGACTGATGAGCTCAGTAGCTCTGGTGAGACCCAAGTGCATTGCCCAGTGAATGTCTGTCAGTGCATCATGATCTGTAGCTGGGATCCTCATAGTTATCACCACCTAGGACCCTGGGTCACCCAAAGATCCAGCAAGAAAGGGGCCCTTCCTGGTTCTAGGAGATGGAGTCAGCCCATATTTTGTACCTAAGCTAATGACTGCTTCAACTAACTGCTCAGCGCTTCTCTCTGTTGGACATTTTGAGCATCACCCCCTGTGAAGACCTATGGAGGCGTAATGCAGCTGCCAAAGGGGGCAGGCGGGGAAGGAGAGGCCATAGGAGGAAGGGCTGCTGCCCTGAGGTGTGGAGCTGCTCAGGCCCCCACATGCTAATACTCTTTTGTCAGCTTCAAGAATGAGGTAGAGCCAGGCGGTGGCTGCGCATGCCTTTAATCCCAGCACTCGGGACACAGAGCCAGGCAGATCTCTGTGAGTTTGAGGCCAGCCTGGGCTACAGAGTGAGTTCCAGGAAAGGCACAAAGCTACACAGAGAAACCCTATCCAAAAAAAAAAAAAAAAAAAAAAAAAAGAGGTACAGTGCAGCTCTGGGAGGTCTCAGCCAGGTCTCAGAATGGATACCAGGACGTCAGCAGAGCAGAGCAGGATGAGTTCAAGTGGCTGTAGGTCTAGGCCCTTATCTATGTTGGTTGGCTGGTCAATCAGGAGCCCTGATCTCTGCTTGGATTTGCCCTTAAAAGTAAGAACACCTATCAGGACCATAGGACAGGCTCTTGTTTCCAGTATTACCCCAAACACATGTATACCTCTCCTTGGAGGATGTGGGAACAAGCAGGGTATATGGCTATGGAACCTCTGGTAGGCAATTAAAAGAAGTGGATCTAGTGGGTGGCTGGGCTAGAGCCCGTCAGTACTGCGAATGTCAATGTCCCTTTGCTTAAAAGTGTTATAGTAATTTGAATGCAGGAGAGGACATTATGTGCCATGAATGCTCATGGTCTTCTGGTCCTCAAGTAGGGAGTTCAGTCCTGGGGTAAGGCAGGTGGGAAGGAAAGATTCAGTGATGTCAGGTCAGCAGTGTCTTCCTGCATGCACATGGAGCAAATATTGAACTTTACTGGAAGCTGTGTAGTGTATAAGGAGGCATAGTTGACTTTGAGATAGTTGCTGATAAAGACCCTGGAGGCCAAGAAGCATGGGTTCTTTTCTCCTCATAGCCATTCTCTACATAATCCTTCCCTTTGCTGTTTGAAAGTGAATTTTCTCCAAAATGCCCAAGTCAAATACCCACCAGCACAGAACTGTCCAAGTTCTGCCTTCAGTGAAGAGAGAGAGGGCTGGCTGTGCAACCAGGTATCTACACAAGGTGAGTCAAGAGTCAAAGACTTGTGGTTGTCTTAAGCCACTCCTGAGGGGTGTGGGGGTGGGCAGGTGTCACTCCTGGGAACCAGGAACCCTTCTTTGACACCATGGAAGGTTTACTGTGACCCAGAGGGTGTTTTGTGGTCTGACTCTTGTTTTGTGGTATGACTCTTGTGTTCTTGAGTTCCGACTCCAGAGTAGGCTGACCTCAGGTGAGGACAGGAAATGGTAAGGGCAGAGGAGACCTCAGAACTGGTAAGATTTGGGTATCTTCAACTTCCAGCTTAGAGTATCATTGCAGTTTTGGCACCGTATTATCAATTTCAAGCTAGGTTTGTGTTGGAGTCTTCTGTTTGTGAAATGCAACTTTGCAGTAATTTGAATTATCATGTTGCCCAGGTGGATGCCACTTCAAGAGTTGAATGCCAGATCCGCATATGGGTGAGATATGTTGACCCAATTTTCTGGGCTCTAGGCCCTGTTTCTGAATTTCCTCCATCTCCTGTATTCAGTGACCTTACTGGGAGTCCAATGGAGACATGTATAATTAAGTGGGAGATACTTCAATTCTTCTTCCAAGTGTTTGGCATTATCTGTTTAAAATGATAGCTATTATCAAAAATTATCATAACTCATTTACTTTTTAGCAGGTGCTTAATGAAAACCTCCCTAAACTGTTAGGAGATTTAACTAGGTGAAGTCCATGCTGACTCAAATTAGTTCTAGCATTTTACAAGCCAGAATGATGTGAGCAGAACAGCATTTCAAATGCTCTAATTAAAAAGGAGAAAAACTCTTTTCCCTACCTGCAATAACCTTATGTATTCAGGATAATTCTCCACAAACTAGAAAAAAGATTCTTATTAAGAGTAACAAGAAGAGACCTGGAAAAGCTTCCTGGCTTTCACAAAGATTAAGATTTTTCTAAATTGACATTTAACAAAATACAGACTAGAAACCAGTTTTAGGTAGAGCTTTTTCATACCAAGATATGAACAGCATGTGATGGCTTGTGGGTGTGCTGCTAACAGTACTATAGGAAATACATTAAGTTGCTGAATTACCTCTTAAGAACATTTTGTCAGCACCAAATGAATGAGATTCTCTAGAGGTTACAAGAGCAGGACCTGGCTCGAAACACTCTGCCTTGCTGGGAAAACAGTGTTCCTCTGCCAAAGCTTAACCAGGAAGGAAGGCAGCAGAGTGTCTCAGGCCCTCCCAACAGCCTCAGTGATTCCAAGAGTTGCCTATTTGATCCTCTCCAGTTGTGGTGGTTTGAATGAGAAAGGCCCCCATAGACGCCTATATCTGAGTACCTGGTACCCAGTTGATGGAACTGTTTGGGAAGGACCAGGAGGGTGTGGCCTTATGGGAAGAGGTGTGTCACTAGGGGTGGAACTAGAGTTTTCAAAAGGCTTGTGCCATCCAGAGATTCTCTCTGCCTCTTACTTGTGGATCAAGATGTGAGCTCTCAGTCACTGCTCTAGCTTCATGCCTGTCTGCTGCCTGCTGCCATGCTCCCTGTCATGATGGTCACAGATTTGAATCCTCAGAAACTAAACCAATAAATGTTTTCTTCCATGAGGTGCCTTGGTCACGGAGTCTTACCCCAGCAATAGAAAAGTGATGAAGACCTGCATGTGAGGCTATGACTATCCCCACATCTTGAGTGGGAACCGAAGCTCAGGTAGCTGTCTGGACAGATGGGCTGTTTACAGCAGGCCTAGTCTGCACACAGGGTGGAGGCTCACATGCTACACGCCTTCTGAGGGAGCAGTGCACTTATTGGTTTTGATGGGTAGAAGGTTTTCCAATTCCTAAGGCACCCTAACTCTAAAAAAGTTTTCACATTCAACCTGTGGTAATTTCACAACCACTAGTTATGACCACACCTTTGATAACAAAGATGTGTGGCTACAAGCAAGCACACTAAACCACACCCTTTACAGACTCAGAGTAATACACTTGGGGGGCTGTCAAGTCAGGAGTCTGAACCACATGGAGACTTGGGATTGAGATGTCATCCACACCTGCTGCCCACAAGAAGCCTAAGTGAGCATGCCCCCTTCTCAAAGGATTTCTACTAACAAGCTGCTCTACCTTAGGGCTAGCTTATTTTTCCAGTCACAAGAAGGAATGAAGAAAGGTACTTCCTGATCAGTTTGCCCCCAAATTTCTTTAGTCCTGGAGAAATGGTTCAGCTGCTAAAGGCTACAGTTAACCACCAAAATGTCAAAAATTACTTTTTCTCCATCGAAAAACCTAGAGTCCTCCTTCCCTCCTGGAACGACATAAACAGTACTACCTCCAAGAGTTGCTTTATCTTATGGTATGTTGAGTAATGTGTCAATTGTACCTACCGATGAGATTCAGCATGATATTTTAACACAGGCATAGCTATGGATCCAATCCGACACTTCTACCCACTCCTGTCCCCTTCCTGTCTTGGCCACATTCCTCATTGCTGGGACAAATTGCCTGCCAGAAACAACCTGGGGGGAATTTTGGCTCATGTATCCTGCTTCTGTCCCAGTCTGTCTCATGCAACATCACCGCAGCCCCCAAGGAACTCTATTTCTGGAGGGGGCTGTATAGGAACGGACATGATCTGACTTGACAAGAATGAAGCCATGTTTTGTGGGGAAAGGATAAGAAGCTAAGTGGCTGGTCCTGTCTCAGAGGAGACATGGGCGCTAAATGGAATTGCTGTGAACAAGTGGAAAGATGTTAGCACTGGGACCTGAATTCTGTCAGAAACCAGCAGACGACATCTCACAGAGGCCATTCTTCCCTAGCTGCTACGCTGGCATGTGGCCTCTGGACTAGGAGGCCTTCTTTGCTCACTGGGGATGTTCGTTCGGCATCACTGATAACATGGCTGCACCGTGGGGCACACGATCAAGTGACTGTCATGTGCTAGGGGCCTCAAGTTAACTACTCTCCAACTAGACATCACATCAGGAGTTGTTGGGTAGGTGGGCCTAGGAAATTACAATACAGTTCAGGTCAACCTCAGCTTACCAGAGACCAGATCAATAGATTAGCCTGAGGCCTACATGGGGACTCTGGGGCTTGGAGGGACCAAGGAAGAACACAGTGACTGCCATACAGGGAAGAGGTAAGAGAGGGAAGAGCCAGAGAAGAGGCAAAGAGGAGCGAAGTGCAGTGCATCCAGTCAAAACGGGAGCAGTTTTAGGTTGTTGTGTGGCCGAGGGGTAAAATATCTGGAGCTGGCGACATGAGCCTAGAAAGGGGAGGCCTGCAGACGAAAGCTGCTAACCACAGCCCGATTCTTTCCCATCTGCACTCTTTTCTCAGCCTTTCCCAGAGCTTAGGTCTGAACTCTGTCTCCCAGAGCATCGTGGCTGAACTCTGAGCCTCAAGAAGCTGAGAGAGGAGGTCTGAGAGTCAGACAGGGAACAGGACCCCAGTCCGACAATCACAGGACTGGAATCTAATGCAGCCATGCACAATCCTGTGAGTCTTTTCAGGACCCCCAAGCAGACCATCTAGTCTAACTGTGACCAGACCTGACCTGTAGACACTGTGGGGTACAAAACAGTGTTGTCTAAAATGGGATATTTCTGTTTTTTTATTAGGTAGCGGAAGAGAAATTGTAACACTACATTATTTAAATGCTCCATGGACGTGTTTGGAGAAGGAGAAATGCATTTGTCAGGGTTTCAGAATACATGGCCCTGGAAGGAGAAGACATACTCAGGGTTAGGTAGAGGACAGCCCAGAATGGATCAAGTGGTACTTGTGTGTGTGGGCTCAGCACAGTTCATCTATGGAAGCAGCAACGCTGGGTACCAGCACAATTGGGGAGGCGTTTCCACTGCTGTTACGGCTCCAAATAACACCCACATCAATCAGCTGAGTATGGACAAGCTTAGTATGCTTTTGAAGCATAATCATCATTAGAAATCTCCTACAATTTCCCTGTACTCTTAAAGGCTTTCTTCTCTTTGTCATTTGAAAGGTTTGTAGAGATTAAGAGGGCTGCAGGCAGTTTGCAACACTGTAGGACAGAAACTGATCTCATTACTATTGACTTTAATCATAGCAGGATAAACAGATTAGCCATGGTTATGCTAACATTATACCGACAAGCTTTGCCTCTACATATTTTTCTGTTTGGAAGAGAATTATATGCAGAAGATATGAGCTATAATTACTGCACCCATCTCACTACACCCTTCCCCGCTTCAAACTAATGTGTAACCCTGCATAGGTGCCTGAAGGAACAGCTGGCAGCCACCAGGAAAGAAGTCATCCAAGTTATCTCATTTTAAACTGGAGATATTCCCTAGACGTTACCAAGGACAAATGCTGCAGAGGCTAAAACTGAGAAATCAAGTGTGTTAAGTCTGAAGCAAAATGGGACATTATGTGTAGAAGAGATTGAGGTTTGAAGGAACTCATGGCTAAAGACTAGGTCCAGGCGTACAGACTTTAGCTCATCATTCTTTCCTGTCATTCACAACTTATCCCCACCTTTCTAAGGCTGTTTTAAAAGGTAGCATAAAGTGTGGGGAATAATAGGATTCATATGACATCACATGAAGGTATATTCTGTACCTTGGTCACGGGTACCCTCCTGTAACCCTTCCCTGTAGATGGATTTTTCTTTGGGCCACCAGATCACAAATAATGACACGGAGACTTATTATTAAGGCTGGATCACCTGGGCTACTTGTCTTTATTAGTCTCTGGTCCTTTTGCTTTTCTCTTGAAAACACATAAACTTTTAAAGGTAACATACATATTTGCATTAACATAAGTGTAATGTGTGGTATACACAAGTTAGAGATGATTTTTTTTGTTCTATGTTTTTGTGGGTAAAAGGCATCTATCAACTTTATAAGTTTGTTTGGACTGTATAACCAAACCTCTATCCATGACATATGAAAGGATGTCATGTAATAAGTCATGAGGACTCTATAGCCAACAAGATTTATCATGTCTCATCCAGTCTCAGAGCTGTTCCTATAGAAGAGGGATTAGCATATACATCACCTATCTTGTAGTCTTTCTTGTTTTTTTTCATGTCTGTAGCCAAGATTTTCAGGTCTCCCCCCAATCAAATCTGATCTTTATTAATTTTGTAGAGAACCATAACCTTTTGTTTTCTGTGGAAACAAAGGCATAACCTCCTCCCAAGGCAATGTATTTTTGACTTTTATTTTGAAGTTAAGATATTCTTAAAATATATAGATTGGTTTAATTTAGCAGTTTTTATAATCCAATGTCTCTCAGTAGCTATTGTTTTTTGTACATTAGCATTTACAAAATTCAAAGTCAATAGAACACCATACAGGATCCAGACACCTTGTGTATTTCCCATCTTTATGTGGCTTACTCTTTTTATATTACTTTATTGTTTTTTTAAAAGACTTCATTATCTTTAAACCATTTATATGACTGTGTATACCCATTTTCTTTTCTTTCTTTAGCATCCAAGCATATTTTAAAACATACTGTACCTTTGAAAAGGTTGTGTCTGGATCTGGCTTTACTAAGCACCTGTAGTGTTCCCTAACCACATGAGACAAATCTTAAACTGCCATGTCAGCTGCTCCATTGCTCAGCCTAGTGCTTGGTGTGCTGGCTCCAGCCCACAGGCAAAGGCTGGTAGCTGTGCATCTGTACACTGAGCATCACCTGCCTGAGACACTACAGAACTAGGAAGCCACATCCAGCTCCTTGTCCAGAACTTTTCTTAGCTTTCTCCGGCCCTTTGTCTGGATATTTGAGCCCCATGTTGGGCGCCCTATGTAGATGGATTTTTCTTTGGGCCACCAGATCACAAATAATGAGACGGAGACTTATTGTTAATTACAAAAGCTCCGCCTTAGCTTAGGCTTGTTTCTAACTAGTTCTTATAACTTAAGATAACCCATATCTTTTAATCTACGTTATTTTATGTGGCTCAGTTACCTTTACTCTGTATTACTCATCCTGCTTCCTCTATGCCTGGCTGGTGACTCTACCTTTCTTCTTTCACAGAGATCTCTCTCTCTCTCTGTCTGGAAATCCTGCCTATCTTTTCTGCCTAGCTATTGGCTATTCAGCTTTTTATTACATCAATCACAGCAATACATCTTCACACAGTGTACAAATATCCCACAACCCTTCCCTGCCCTCCTTCCCCTTTCTGCTATCCCATTCCTCTTTCCAAGTGGTGTCTTCACACTTTTAGAGTTGGGAGAATAGAAGAAGCACCACAAAGGAAAACAGATCTCATTTGGTTTGATACAGGAAGATGAGAACCCAAAGCTTCTGCAAAATCAAGTGAAGGGACCATGGCTTAGAATGCCCTGTCCATCAACAGTGCATTGATTTGTTGAATAAGATAATATAGATCAGGGTGTCCAACCTTTTGACTTCTCTGGGCCACAATGGATGACTTGTCTTGGAGCATATATTAAATACACAAAATACAAACAAAGGCCAATGCAAAGGTCTGTGTATAATTTTCAGGGTCTCTATCACCACCACAGATAAAAGACCCCAAATAATAATTAATTATGAAGCACCCTGTACAGAAAGCAGGTCCCAAGTTTGTTATCACTAATAAAGAATACATACATATATATATATATATATATATATATATATATATATATATATATATATAAAATTGATAAAACTTCATTTATTTATTAATTTACTATAAAAGAGGGCAACATAAAACCTTGACATTTGAGAAATGAAGGCGTCAATATCTGGTTTAATAGACAAAGTTGCAGTTCTCAGTGAGTTCCCCAGGTTTAATTCTCATCAGATATTTTGTTCTAATTTTACTCTAAGAATGTTCCATTCTTGAAAACAGTTGCTCACATACACGTGCTGCCAAAATGGGACATGAATAAGGCTTGATTGTGAAGTAAGGGGTATTTGTTTCCAATTGTTTTAGTGGAATCTACACTAAAGAGACATAATTTCTCCTTGTTGAGCATGGTGGTGCACAACTTTAATCCCAACACTGGTGAGGCTGAGCAGATGGATTTCCATGAGTTCAAGCCAGCATGGTCTACAGAGTAAATTATAGGCCACTTTGTCTCAAAATTTTTTTCTTTAATTTGAATGTTAGACTGTAGTGCTATGCGGTTTGAAAATCACTTGAAATCTGTTCGAAAATTGACAGGTAATATATTTAAGTCAACTGAAAACGGAGTCCTAAATATACTAAAATATTGATTATTTCTTGGAGTATATGAAATGTTTTAAAAATCTAATATCAAAAGGCTGAGGTTACATTTTCCACCCACAATACTACATTTAGTCAATGTATCAAAATCTGTAAAACTGCTGGCCTTAATTAGAACTTGCCATAATTTCAGTTTCATTTGAAAGCTGTCATGATTTGAAATGTATCGATAAGTTGGTTTTCATCTTAATTCATTTAGACAAACAGTTAACTCCAATAAAAACCCTAAATCTGTAAACCTATTTTCTTTGTCAAGTTCTGGCACAAACTTTGTTTTGATATCATAGAAGACTTGATATGTTACAAGTAATAAATCTTTTTAACATTTGGCTTCAACTTACTTCCAAAAAGCAAGTGATATTGGCAGTCAACACCAACAACTTTTAGGCATTTCTGGAATCAGCCACGACTTAGTCTTTGGTTCTTAGAATTTTTTTTTTTTTTTTTTTAAGCTGAGGATCGAACCCAGGGCCTTGTGCTTGCTAGGCAAGCGCTCTACCACTGAGCTAAATCCCCAGCCCAGTCTTTGGTTCTTATGAAAGTCAGTCTTGATGATGATTTGTATGCTGTTGTCCATTTTTAATGATTTTGTGTATACATTTTCTTGATGTATTATGTCATGAAACCTCATTAAATGTGAATTTTGGGTGGAAATTGTGCCATCTTTGATTAGTTTTCTAAGTTCCTCTCTAGCTGTCAATACCAGGACACCAACAATAACTATACAGGATATGCTGACCATGGACAAAAGTTGTTGCTTTAACTTTTTGCGTGCATGAATGTTTTCCCTGTATATAAATAAAACATGTGCATGCTTGGTGATCCCCCGGAACTGGAGTTATGGATGGTTGTGAGCTACCATGTGGGTAATAGGAACCGGACCTGGGTCTTCTGGAAGACTGCTTTGAACTGCTGAGCCCTCTCTCTTCAGCACCTGTTTCAACATGTTTTACTGCTTCATGTAAACCTTTTGATTTAGCTGTGTCCTTTAACACAACCAAAGAAGCCATTTCTTTAATGGCATTATACTAAGTATCAATACCTCTAGTAAAAATGGCAAGTTGAGAGGTACTGGCAGCATTAATATGGTCATCCATCGCCAAGCTGATGTAAAATCAGCACCCCTGCTCTCCAGACTTCTCTCAAGAGACTTCCCCATTTCTTCAGTCTCTCTGGCTATAGTCTAGTGAGACAGACTCACTTTGGCACACACCCCCCTCACTGCACATCATATCTACCAAGATTTCCCTACATCAACAAATTCAATATCAGAAAATGGTTTTGCCCCCCCTTTTTTTTCTGTTAAAGATGTAACCCTATAACTAGCTTTTACAATTGAATCTGTTTGAGTTGTAACTTAATTTTTTGGGGAGGGGGTTAAGGAGCTGGAAACATGGCTCAGTGCTTAAGAGCAATTGCTGCTCTTCCCCCCAAAGGGCCTGAGTTCATTCTCTGAATCCACAGTGGCTCACAGCCATCTGTAACTCCAGTTCCAGGGGATCTGATGCTCTCTTCTGGCCTCCATGGGCACCATGCACAGACATGGCCTGAGAAGAAGCCAGCAAGAGGATGTTGGGAACCTTGTCCTGTCCTGCCCATCTGCCCGTTAAACAGCTTCTTTTTAACCACCAAGGAATCTTTCTCATCTTCTTAACTTTTCTTCTTTTCCTTAAAGTACTGCAATGGGATCTTAGAGTGAAAAGGCAAGATTGGACTCAATTCTTGCTTTTTTTTTTCTTCTTCTTGAGACAGGGTTTGTCTGTGTAGTGTTGGCTATCCTGGAGCTCGCTCTGTAGGCCAGGCTGGCCTTGAACAGAGACCTGAAGGCCTCTGATTGCTGGGATTAAAGGCGTGCGCCACAACTGCCTGACATGACATTCTTGCTCTCACTATGCAGACAAATGCTCTACATTGAGCTATACACCCCTTGATCTTACTATATAGCCCAGGCTGGCCTTGAACTGAGTGTGTATGGTAATGGAGTTTGACCCCAGGATCTTGTTCCAACTAGGCAAGTGTTGTACCACTGAATAAGCCTCTAGTCCCCTGAATTCCATCCTCCTGTGTCAGCCTCTTGAGTGCTGGGATTACAGGCATGCACCATCATGCCTGGCTCATCTCGATTATTTTTAAAATAAATATTTCTAGTAAAGCATGAAAAAAAAAATAGCACTCCAATGCTATTTGCTGTGAATCTGAACATATCCCCTCAAAGGGTGCCCTCTAGATTATTTGCCTTAACAAGAAAAGCAGTCATCTGGCCACTTTGTTTAGCAAACTCCATTCATCTGTAATCTTCCCTCTATGGTTTAGATGCCGTGGAAGGCGTGCTGGGGTTAACAAAACGGTACCAGGTAAGGAGCTGCCTGTAATTTTATTATGAAAATTAATTGACAAGGAAAGAGAAGGCGGGGTTTGGGCAAGTGGAGGGCTGTTTATGAAGTGTGGTGGATGATGCACGGCATGGCTGAGGGCCAGACATACCTTTATTACCTAGATAAGAGTATTTATCTATCTTCTAACATTGAACACCTGTCGTTTGCACCAGTCGATGAAAACGTCACTGATAATGGCTGCATCCCACTCATGAAGGCATCAGGAGACATGTGACACTGTCTATGTTTGGGAGACAGCACACGGGAAGCTGCACACCCCCATAGAACTGAAACCGCCAATGTGTCCAGGTATCAAGAACACGTACATTTAGTTTGTCTGACACCGTGACACATGCTGTCATTTATGGTGTCCATACTTAAGCTTCCAAGTTTAAAAAAAAAAAGTCTGTTGGTGGTGGTGCACACCTTTAATCACAGCACCCGGTGGGGCAGTGGTAGATCTCTGTGAGTTCGAGGCCAACCTGGTCTACAGAGCTAGTTCCAGGACAGCCAAGGCTACACAGAAAAACCCTGTCATGAAAAACAAACAAACAACAACAACAACAACAAACAAAAACAAAAGGAAGAAGGAAGGAAACATTCTTACTGTTTTAAGTAAGTTTGTTTACAATTTTGTGTTGGGCTGCCTTCATAGATGTCCTGGGCAACCAATCTCTTAGCTATATGCTGGACACCTCTGATAAATGTTTCACCTTTAAAAGACTCAAATTGAGGTGGGACGGTGGTGGCACACGCCTTTAATCCCAGGACTCGGGAGGCAGAGGCAGGTGGATCTCTGTGAGTTCGAGGCCAGCCTGGTCTACAGAGCGAGATCCAGGACAGGCACCAAAGCTACACAGAGAAACCCTGTCTTGGGGTTGGGGGGAAGAGGGGAGGAAGATTCAAATTGAGCAGGATGGTGGCACAGACTTACAATGCCAGGGAGGGGTCAACAGTGGGGCCAGGGAGGACTCATTACTACTCCAAAATGAGTAGACATGAAGTTCATTTTATTCATATTATATTTTTACGGATAGAGCTAATGACTGGTGAATCTGTGTGTTCCTCAGCACCTGTGTGGTCAAGTGACTAATGCTTTTAGAACTCAATGTTTAGAAACTGGTGACTGTTCCCTTAATACAAAGAAAGGTAAAATGAAAAACAGATTCTTTATACTATTTCTAATGTAGACAAGAGGGAAGAGAATAAGTTCAGTAATAACCAAACTTTTAAACCTTTTGGTAGCCATGTAGAGCTTGTGATAAATATGGTATTTAAAAAGTATTTAAGGGCTGGAGAGATGGCTTAGAGGTTAAGAGCGCTGACTGCTCTTCTAAAAGTCCTGAGTTCAATTCCCAGCACCCACATGGTGGCTCACAACCACCTGTAATGAGATCTGGCGCTCGCTCTCTTCTGTGTACATAATACATAAAAAAAAGTATTTAAAATGTCATACAGCATTTTAAGAAGTATTGTTTCGTGTGTGCATGCATGTGCATGTGTGTTTGTGAGTGTGGGTGCACAATGCCACAGTGGATGTCAGAGAATAATGTTCAGGAGTAGGCTCTTGAGAGCAGGTTCTTTTCTTGCTCCTTGTTGAGGCAGGGTCTCTGTTTCTGCTGCTGAGCTGCAGACTTCGGGCGAGCTGGCTGGGGAACCTCCAGGAAATTCTCCCCTCTCCGCCTCCCATCCTGCTATAGGCATGCTGGGATTACAGATGTGTGCCATGGCAAGAGCTTTGGGTTCCAGGGACCAAACTCCCGGCGTCACTATAGCTAGTGTTCTTAAATGCTGAGCCACCTCCCTAGGCATTACGGTTTTCAGACACAAGGTGACTTTTTTTTAATAACAAATATGATAACTTTAAACTATATTGTTTATTTAATAAAATGTCTGTTTTTAATTATTACAGGTATTAGAAAAAATCTATTTATATAGTAATTCAATATATATGTAACAATAAGCAAATGAAACACTTCAATTTTACCCCAATTTCTCACTTAATATCTTACCAACTATACACAGACACAAAAATAAATAATAAGGTAGAAATGTCTTCAATGTCTCCGGGTTTGATTCACAAAGAAAATAAATCTTTATGTACAAGAATGAAGTCTCAGTTCACATCACATTTGTGTTTAACATCTTCTTGTTAAATAGTAGATTGCTCTTCTTAAAGAGGCACTGCTTTATTCACTGGTTGTTTTTTCAGGAAGAATATGTGTGATCCAGTAATTAAAGAAAGCTGAGATTACTCTGGCATGGTCTGTAAGGCAGAAACAAAAAATAAAATCATAAATAATGATTGTTTTATAGGCTTTAGCTCTTTGGGCCCAGAGAAAACCCTGAAACATCTAATAAAAAGCCATCTTGATATAAAAATCAGTTGACAATGGCACATTGCAAATGGAAATAGAAAATAGCAGTTTGTGTCCGAAAAGCAACAGAATCCCAAGTGGTGTGTACTGGAGTCGCACAGCCTCTGGCTTTCATGGTGGCAAAGCTGTGCCAGGACAGCCAAAACTCAGCGAAGGAGACAGAGTGCACTGCCAACATCACCCGCCAGCCACCCCGTTCCTGCCTAAGGACTCAAGGCTTTCCTCACACATCTGCCTGATAGACACCTGGGCTGCACATAAGTCACAGGTCCCAGAATAGACACATCTGGAGTTAGTTTAGGATGGTTCTACTTCTACAGTCCACAGTTACAGAGAATACGAGCTAACCTGAGCCTGGAGGTGGAGGGTGGGGGCAGAGGGGACTCCTCCCCTGGTCAGGACTAACCTTCATGTGGTCCATCTGATGCTTTACTTCCAAATCATGTAGTTTCTAGTATCTGGGAGATCTGGTGCTGAGGGAGGGAGGGGATCCAACTTCCTCTTTATTTCCCATAAGCCCTCTGAGCTCCTCCTAATACGTATTTATTTATTCATTCATTCATTCATTCATTCATTTTGCCTAGGGATAAGGTTTTTTGACCTCTCTAAGTTTCTTTTTCTCTGTTGGGATAATTTAAGGAAACTCCACACAGTGAATACAGAGAGCTGAGTGCAAACATCCCTACCTTGTCCCTAAGTGTCTGAGTGTGTCAGAGGCCAGCTCAGCAAACGGCAGCCTGGCTCCTAAAGGCGTCTATGATAACAACAGAACAAGGAGGTATGAGGCCAAGTTTTCATTAGCATCTGTGTGGTCCTAACATCCTGAAGGCAGTGAGCCTGTGAAAGGTATATGAGTTCTTTTCCAGTAAAGCCTCTGCCATTTCAAAAGAGAATCCCCAAGCTGCGGGGCGAGAGAAAGGAGACATGATGGGCAGGATACATGTGCCTGCTTTCAAGTTCAGACCCCAGAGAGAGCAGACACAGCTATCAGACTTCATAGGCTCGTTTATAAAAAATAAAATCTAATTCCAAAGAGTGACACAGGCCAAATCTCCTTAGGCAAACCTAGTATTTAAGAATAATGTCTAGTTGTTTGTGAAACTTTATTTCACAAAATAGCTTGACATTGAAACAATTTTAAGTGCATAGCCTACCCCGTGCTTTGAGGGAACCTGCAGTACAGAAACAGGTTCATGTATAAGGCTCAGTTCTATCAAGTGCTTGTGGCAATGTGCCTGAAATCCAATCCGTCCAATGATCTTAAGAACCAGGGACTCTCACATGCAGTCTCCCCTGAGCACACTCTAGATGTGGTCAGGATATACACGTGAAAGCCTTAAGTCCAGAGCAGGACAAGTAAAATTAATTTCATCTCATAAAAAGTTCCCATTGGTTTAACCTAATAAACCTAGCTTTATATAGTTCGTTTTTAAAAACACTTTTGGAGTAGGTGTGTGGTGTGTGTGATTATGTGGTAAGTGACGTGGTGTGTATATGGTTTTATGTGGTGTGTGGTGTGGGATGGTGTGGTGTATGTGTGGTTATGTGATGTGGTATGTGTAGTTATGTGGTATGGTGTGTGTGGTTATGTGGTGGTGATATGTGTGGTCATGTGGTGTGTGGTGTGGTATGTGTGGTTATGTGATGTGTGGCATGTTGTGTGTGGTTATGTGGTGTGTAGTGTGGTGTGTGGTTATGTGATGTGGTATTTGTGGTATGTGGCATGATGTATGTGGCTATGTGTGTGTGGTGTGGTGTGTGGTTATGTGATGTGGTATTTGTGGTGTGTGGCATGATGTATGTGGCTATGTGTGTGTGGTGTGGTGTGTAGTGCGGTGTGTGTGGTCTTGTGTCTACCTGTACGTGTGCATGCAGAAGCTGCAGGGAGACTTCAGGAGTCTTCCCCGATGGTTCCCACCTTACTCTTTAGGATAACACCTCTTGTTGAAATGGAAGCTCATCATTTGGACAGGCCCGCTGGCTGATGATTTGGGATCTGCATATCTCTGTGCTGACTCCTGGAGATATAGGCACATGTGTTCATTCCTATCCTTCTAGGTGGGGGCTGGGGATTCACATCTGGGCCCCCATGAATATTTAGCAAGTGCTCATACCCGATGAGCCATCTCCTTAACTTTGATTTTTTTTTTAAATAGAACCTTTTGTAGTTTCACATAAAACCTTCTTATGGATATTTAAACATGGGTATTTAAATTTGCCAAATAATACAATAGGCATGATAAGGGCAACTGGCCGCTGGCCTGTTAGGTGGTGGTCCTTGCTTTCAGGGGAGCATCTGAAGGCTCTCTTCTTCCCCAGCACACACCTGGACTTCCCATGAGCCTCTTCGGGCCCACCACCTTCTTCAGTTTCTTTTCCGTCTCCTCTCTGGCCTGTCACAGGTCATCTTTGCTCAAGTCCCTCAGGACTCCTCAATCATCGTCTCCAAGAAGCCTCTGTCCTCTCCTCTCCCCTCAGCTGCATCCAGGTGATCACAGACCCTCATACTCCTCTATCCACCCCTTCTGGACAACAGGGCCACACATCAGGCCTGTACCCACATACTACAGTCACCACAGCAATCCAACACTCGTCCTAACCGTCCCAATGATAAGATTTTAATAGAGCATCAAGATCTTCAGAAGACAGAAACTTCACCCTCTGCCAAACTGACAGAGAAGAAAAATTCCACTCCCAATTAAATTCAGAGCCCCTAAACCTGATACCTCAAATGCCAAAAATGAGATGGCATCTATGGTTTTTGTTGTTGTTGTTGTTGTTTTTTATTTTTTTGAGACAGGGTTTCTCTGTAGCTTTGGAGGCTGTACTGGAACTCACTTTGTACACCAGGCTGGCCTCGAACTCACATAGATCCACCTGCCCCTGCCTCTCAAGTGCTGGGATTACAGGTGTGTGCCACCACCACCCGGCACAGCATCTATGTTTTTGCAGACACAATGAGGCATCTTTTTATGCCAACCAGAAGCACATGAAGCCCCTTTCTCTGAATGTTCTATTCTATGAGTATCTTTTTATGCTCAGATCTGGAGGAAATCCTTGAGTAGACACTGCAGTACTTACCAGGAGGCATCATACAATGCTCTGGGAACATCTTCAGAGCGCTCTGCAGCCTCTCAGTGTCCTGCAGAAGCAGCAGAGTTTTCATGTGGTCCAGAATGAGCACATCTGAGGGAGGCATGCTCCGAGACTCAAGGAGCTTCAGCAGCTCTTCTGTCGTTTCTACACACACAGCTGGATCGATGTCTTTGGAAGTATCTGAAAGGAGTCATGCAGGATCTTAGATTCAAGATAAACTTTCACTTCCTTAAGAGTCCTCAAACACACGTTCCGCTTGCAATGAGATGCATGAAATAGAACAAGCTCCCAGGGGAGAACTGGAATAGGAAAGAGATGATAATGTGCCACTATTGGAATGACGCTGTAAAGCGAGCTTGTGTGCGTCTGGTCTTTTAAACACCTTCCAAGCATAACACAGGGCTCTGAGTCAGAGACAACAGCAGGAAAAAACAGACAAGGAAACCAAGCTCAAAGTCATGCTATGGGTCTTTACAACGGCTGGCAACAGAGCAAGAGTTCCGGCTGTTCAGCATGAACAGAAAACCCACCCAAGAGGCCAGCTTTGTTCTCCAAAGGGCCAGCCCATTGATCTAGGTGTCTGTCTTAGAAAGATAATGGGTCTTTTTTCTTTGGCTCTTCTAAAGGTCTTTAAACTTTCCATTTATTTACTTATTATTTTTAGTTAGCACACAAAGTTATGGATTCACTCATTTTCCCCATGCATACCTGGTTCTCACTTACCTCACCACTGCCTTTGCCCGCAGCCATCACCACTCTTCCTGGTCCCTAACTAGCCCTCCTCCTGCTTCCATGTCCCATGTTCTCCGCACCTGCTGCTGTCCTCCCTCCCCACTTCCTTCATCTCATGGTCCCCCTTCTACTCCCATGTCCTAGACACACACACACACACACACACACACACACACACACACACACGTGCAAATTCATATTTTCATTTGGGAAAAACAATGGCCACGTCTGTACATCTGAGTCTGGCTTGTTTCGCTGAGCATCATGAAGGTCTTAGTTCCAGTTTCCTGTGACGGTCACAGTTTCAGCCTTTTTTGCAGCTGGACACAATTCCACTGTAGTAGGCACCATCTTTTCTTGGCCACTATCAGGGTTTTCTTTGCCACCAGCTTTCTGTGGTTGACGGTGTGCTTATATGTGATGGTGTGTGTATTAGTCCTTGTGGTAGTCTGAATGGTAATGGCCAACACAGGCTCAGAGAGCTGAATGCCTGTCACCAGGGAGTGGCTCTATTAGGAGGTGTGGCATCGCTGGAGGAAGTGTGTCACTGGGGGTGGGCTCTGAGGTTTCAGAAGCTCAAGCCAGACCCACTGTCATATTTTTCCTGCTGCCTGAGAATCCAGACGTAGAACTCTCAGCTTCTTCTCCAGCACCATGCCTGCCTGCATACTGCCATGTCTCACCATGAAGATAATGGACTAAACCCCTGAACCTATATGCCAGCCCAATGAAATGTTTTCCTTTATAAGAGTTACTGTGGTCATGGTGTCTCTCCACAGTAACAGAACACTGACTAAGATGGTCCCGCTGGAGTATGTATGTCCTTTATCACTTTGAAAAGCCCAGTTATCATCTCTAGAAACAGCCCTGTTTACCCTCTTCCTGAGTTATAGTCATCTGAGCGTTAGACCTTCTGCTGTGTTGGGCCATTTCACCAAGAATTGCAGGAATATTTTTACATTAGTGTTTAAACAGTCACTTCTCACAGGACTATATACTTCTCAGTTGTGCTCTTCAGAACATTTGCTATCTGGCTGAAGTTTGCATCTAATACCCCCACTACCTTTTCCTCGACCCCCAGTGACGCTATCCAAATGGGAGAGTGAACTTCCAGTGCAGCTTGTTCTGAATGGGATCCTGGCGGATCCTGACTGGCACTTACTTGCTCTTTCGGGTCCTTAGGTCAACTGCTAATAAAATAGTATGAAAATGAACAATTGTCAACCATGAGAAGCAACCTTTATTTTTTTCAGATCCTATCTATATATAGTTACTAAAAAATGCCTACTGGAAACTCAAGCCAGCAAGTTGTATATGAGAAGTAGAAGTAAGTGTGCCTCCAGGAAAGAGTCATGGCTCTTTTATTTTTCTAGTGGCTAATAAAATAAGCAGTCATTCAGGGCTGCCAGCTGGGATGTTCTTCATTTAGAAACACAGCCTCAAACACCAACATATTCCAACTAACTCTAGAGAGGTAATGCTCATAAGCTCAATCCACACATGGAGCCCCAACTTCACGGTGGGAGCCCCAACTTCACAGCACTGGCTGTAGTTTCCCACAAGGTAAACAGGAGAAATACCATGTAGGAGCCATGGGCTAACATAGTTTCATGTTAGAAAGAATTGAAATATTCTGGGGTTTGACTTGAAACTGAACTATTTACTTGGAATATTGTGATGGTTAATCCAAATTGTTAACTAGAATCAGCTATGAGATGGCCCTTTGGGCAAGTCCACGGTGGATTTACTGATTAGGGCTAATTAAAATGAGAAGATCCACCCACTGTGGGTGGGCACTGTTTCAGATTGGGATCCTGGACTGTATAAAAGGTAGAGAGGGCAGTGGTGGCGCACGCCTTTAATGCCAGCACTTGGGAGGTAGAGGCAGGCAGATCTCTGTGGGTTCGAGGCTAGCCTGGGCTACAGAGTGAGTTCCAGGAAAGGTGCAAAGCTACACAGAGAAACCCTGTCTCAGGAAAAACAAAAACAAAAACAAAAACAAAAAACAAACAACAACAAAGAGGAGAAAGAGATGAGGACAAACATTCACTGCTCCTTCTTCCTGATTGTGGGCGCCACAGGACCAGCTGCCTACAGCCTCTGCTCTGACTTCCCCACCGTGACGAGTTCTCTTCACTATATGTAAAATAACATGTCCAAGCCAATAAGCCCCTCTTCCTCCTTAAGTGACTTCTGATGGGCCTCTTATCAGAGAGATGAGAAAAATAACTGCACGTGTTTTATACAGTACCAGTTTAAGGATTTTACTACACTGAGTTGCTTTCCCTCACACTAAGTCGATGCCATTATTCAAAGGAGAACATGGATAGGACACCTACCATCATAAAAATAAATTTCTTGTGTTGACCTGAGGAAACTCAGGAGGCTGTCTGCCTTACTGTTGGCAAGTTCGATGTCCTCCTGGGTGGGGCCGGAGACTGAGCCCCCCTGGTCACCTTCGGCCTCTCCTCTCTCAACGTCGTCCCCGTCAGCCTCACTGCCGCTCTCAGGCTGATACAGGAAAGTGATCCCCAAGGCCTTCGTCACTAAGCCAGCTGCTCTCTTCCTCCTCAGCTGCAGCTTCTTTTTCAGCTTCTTTCTTTTGTTTTTGCTCATCTTGGGGGCATCCGGATGCTCCGGGTGCAGTTTCTCTTGTGAGAGACCTGACTGTGTCTCTAGCTCTGCTTCCTTTATAGCAACATCACTGAGGTTTTTAACGTTTTTCTTGGATTTGCGTTTTCTTTTTCTTTTCCTTTTTGGTTGATCGTGGCGATCTGGCTCTGTTAAAAAATTTAAATACAGTACTTTTTAGTCTAATAAAACCATATGGGTTGGGGATTTAGCTCAGTGGTAGATTCGGTCCTCAGCTTAAAAAAAAAACAAAAACCAAAACCAAAAACAAAAAACCCAAAGAAACCAAACAAAACCATAACAACCATATTTAATTTAAGTGCATTTTCCACCAGGATTTTTACAGAAATTTGAACAACTTACTTCAGTGATTATCAACTTTACCTTAAGTGATCACACCACTTTAACCTTAGTAGTATAAACTACAATTCACATGAATATTCAATTGCCCCTGCCCTACAAAAAAAATATACACACTCACAGCAATTAGAATTGGGATATCCAGTGTGTTTTTAGGGACAGAATTGTTGTTTTATTAGTGAAAAACTTAATCTCCCATGGTACTGAAATAAAAGTGTATGAACTAGTCTGTCTTTCTTTCTTTCTTTCTTTCTTTCTTTCTTTCTTTCTCTCTCTCTCTCTCTCTCTTTCTTTCTTTCTTTCTCTTTCTACCTATCTATCTATCTATCTATCTATCTATCTATCTATCTATCTATCTATCTATCTATTTTGTTTTTTGAGACAGGGTTCAGCGTTCTCTGTGTAACAGCCCTAGCTGTCCTGGAACTAGCTCTGTAGACCAGGCTGATTTTGAACTCACAGAGATCCACTTGGCCTTGCCTCCTGAGTGCTGGGATTAAAGGTGTGTATCACCACCACCCGGCTTAGTCTTCTTATTTATTTACTTTCCTTCCTTCCTTCCTTCCTTCCTTCCTTCCTTCCTTCCTTCCTTCCTTTCTTTCTTTCTTTCTTTCTTTCTTTTTTTGAGACAGGGTTTCTCTGTGTAGCTTTGCACCTTTCCTGGAACTCACTCTGTAGACCAGGCTGGCCTCAAACTCACAGAGATCCGCCTGCCTCTGCCTCCCGAGTGCTGGGATTAAAGGCGTGCGCCACCACTGTCCGGCTTTATTTTTCTTGAGATAGGGGCTTCCTGTATAGCTGAGACCAGGTTGGCTTTAAATTTGAGATCGTCTTGCGTCAGTCTCCAGCTGTCTGCCTTCGGAATGTGAGCGTTGTAGTGCTGAATGGAGACAGACATTTACAGTTGACTGCAGGAGCTAGTATGAGTTAGCTACCACTGAGAAACACAGAGCTATCTCCCGAGCAGCACAGCCCTACCCAGTGACAGGGGAAGAAATGCTGCACACGGGGTTAGGTGGGAGAACACCTGGTGTATGTGCTGTTCCTAACGAGAGGAAGGTCTGACAGCGCAGAGCTGACTCCTGGAGAACGTGCATGGAGACTCCTGGAGAACATATGTGGAGACTCCTGGAGAACGTGTATGGAGACTCCTGGAGAACATGCATGGAGACTCCTGGAGAACATATGTGGAGACTCCTGGAGAACATGCATGGAGACTCCTGGAAAATGTGTATGGAGACTCCTGGAAAATGTGTATGGAGACTCCTAGAAAATGTGTATGGAGACTCCTGGAGAACGTGCATGGAGACTCCTTATATTTGTGGAGACTCCTGGAGAACATATGTGGAGACTCCTGGAGAACATATGTGGAGACTCTTGAGACCGTGAAAAAATTGACACAAAATTCTGCATTCCATCACACACTACCTTACACGTTTGAAGGTCACTGAGCACACAGGCGTGGGCACCACATTCTTCTCATCACATGTAACTCATGCACTATGGGCCCTGCCTGACCACATCCACAAATGCAAAGCCTGCCTATACCTTGTTTGAGATTTCTGAGCTGTACACTCTTAAGAAACCAAGATAAACCAACGTGCTGCTCACTGACCCCACAGGACACGACCTGGAGGGTCCCTTTCTCTGTTTGCATACTGGAATCCTTACGTGCAGCTAACTCCCATGGAGATACCTAAGCAGTTCCAGCACGCCTCATCCACCTTGAAAATGCACAAGACATATCTTTCAGTGAGCATGAATCCTTCTCTCTCACCTGACATGGATCATCCCTCAGCTTTGTGTCCTTGTCGGATTAGATGCTGTGTTGTGGGAACGGTGAACAATCTCACTGCTATTTTTGAATGAAAGTTCTCAGTTTTCTCCTGACACACTTAGCAACGGTATCTATGAAACCTACTGCTATCTCAAACTTGACATGAGGCCAAAACTACTCCTCATAAAATCAGGGTATTAGATTATGGTCTAGCCCATAAATTGCTTTCCTTAATCACGGGTGGATTTCTGAATACAGTACTTTTCCATTTCATTTGCAAGTAGGCACTTACATCATCGGCCTGCTAAGCGTGGCTACAGATCAATGTTGATTTCAAGTATCTTTGAATTCCTGACCATGAAATGGTCTATTAAATATTCATAGCACTGAAGTGACTGCTGTTTGTGGAACTGTTTTTCTTGGGTTTATTTCATAATAGGGAAAAAATTCTTACTGGTATCTTTTTTTTTTTTTTTTTTTGGTTTTTTGAGACAGGGTTTCTCTGTATAGCTTTGCACCTTTCCTGGATCTCGCTCTGTAGACCAGGCTGGCCTCAAACTCACAGAGATCTGCCTGCCTCTGCCTCCTGAGTGCTGGGGAGTGCTGGGATTAAAGGCGCCACCACTGCCCGGCCCTAAGCTTTTCTTTAGTTCCTTTTCACAAGTTGAAACTTAGCTGGGTGGGATCTTGTCCTGAGGTCACCATGCCTTCTGTTCCATGTCTTACTCTGTTCATCTCCTTGAACACAGGACTTAGCTCCATTCCACTTCCTGGTGTTCCTTTTCTCCTCAGCTTGCTCCTTTTCATTATAAATCTTTTTTTTTTCTTTTTTTCAAGACAGGGTTTCTCTGTAGCTTTGGAGCCTGTCCTGGAACTCGCTTTGTAGACCAGGCTGGCCTCGAACTCACAGGGATCCACCTGCCTCTGCCTCCCGAGTGCTGGGATTACAGGTGTGCGCCACCACCACCTGGCTTCATTATAAATCTTTATAAACATGAACACTTCTTTATAAGCAATAGCCACAAGACAGAGTCTATCCTAGACTGTTTTGATATTTCCTCTGCCAACAGATATAATCTAAGACTCTACACTTTAGCTATAGGCAGACTTTTGGACAAGGGCAAAAAGCAGCCACATTCTTGATCAAAATATCACAAGACCAGGCCACATACTAACATTCTTCTCCTCTGAAACTCTTGGGTCAGCTCCCACAGTTTAAAGCTTCCACATGCCTACTAGTATGGTCCATTAAGCAATGCTTAAAGCATTAAACTGCTTTTCTAATTCACAGTCCCAAGGTCCATATTTCTTCAAACAAAAACATGATCGGGTCTCTCACAACAATCCCCTAGTCCCTGGTACCAATGTCTGTCTTAGGGTTTCTATTGCTGTGAAGAGATACCATGACCACGGAAACTCTTATAAGGAAAACATTTAATCGGGGTGGCTTATTTACAGTTCAGAGGCTTAGTACATTATTGTCATGCGGGAAACAAGGCAGCATGCAGGCAGACATGAAGCTGGAGAAGGAACTGAGAGATCTACATCTTGATCCACATGCAACAGGAAATGAACTGTCACACTTGGCATAGCTGGGGCATAGGAAACCTCAAAGCTCATCTCCAGTGACACACTTCCTCCAAAAAGGCCACACCTACTCCAACAAGGCCACACCTCCTAAAAGTGCCACTCTATTTGGAGGACATTTTCTTTCAAACAACCACCACAACCCTACAGAAAGTTCTAGGGTCAGGATCAAAGGAGGGAAGGCTGAGTTGAAGCTCCCCAGTTGGCAGAATCAAGGTCAGGGTCCTTACAGAGTATGTTTTTTCAGACCTTAATGGTGACTTTAGGAGTGACACATTGTACCTTGGCTTCTGCACTGTCTTGGGGTCCCACAGGATTGCTGCATAGATTTCAATAATGTGGCTCTGTCGTTTGCATTCGCTGTGGATACGCATTCCCTAGGTTGTAGAATTTCCCAGGTTTGTAGAACACCACACAGTGTATAAACTATACTACACAAACACTCATACAGGAAAACTGTAGCCTCTATCTTATTTAAAACACATGCCTACGGTAGTGTGGCTCACATACACATTTGGCAACTGAGAAAATAAGATGTGTGTGCATAATTTTCATATATTAGCTAAAGGAGAAACACTTCCTTGGGATTTGGGAATCTTAGAAAGTCTTTAAGGGTAAAAAAATACTTTAAGAAAGAGACTACAGGCATGGTGGCAAAGCTGTGTGACAACAGTCAGTGTCACAAGAATCACAGCTCACTCACCTTGAAGGTACTGACCTTCAGTCTACTTGGACAAGCCTATTTCTTAGAAGCATGCTTTTCATGCCTTTTTCCACGATGACCTTGAAGACACTCCTTAAATACGAGTCATATTTTCACCATGGTGGAAAAGCCCTTTGACAAAGATTCTTTGCTTGGCCAGTCTGCAGTCTCCTGACCCCCCTCCAGAGCCCGCCTGCGAATGTTTACCTAAAATCCAACGCAAGCAAGACCTCTGCTAGGCTGGACTGGCCATAACTCCCTCCTCATACCTGCATATCTTTACCTTCTACAACTCCAAGGTGATGTCTGCTCACTTGCCTTACCCTCAGCAAGAATCCTGTTAGGTTGGTTTGGCCAGGATCCCTCTCATTCCTGATATTTTATTAGTGACACACACCCACACACTCATTCTCACCCCCACTTCCCTAACTCCAAACTCTCACTTAGGCTAAGTCTACCCTCCCCCACACCTGGGAGGCTCCTATGGAGTGTCCCTGTACCCGTTAAGATAGTCCTAAACACAAGTCTGGCATAAACAAGCATCATTCATGATTTTTTTCTTTAATACTATGACATAACTCACAATCACAACCCATGGCTTCCTCAAAGTCTCACCAGAGGGAAATGACCACAAGTATGTTCTCAGATAAACCCAAGATAAGAATTACTACACAAATAAGATGTTGGAGGGTTATGACACAGTTCAATTTCAGCTTAGTTTCTGATGTCATTTTCTCTCTCATGCTTTAAATTTCTCAAAGAAAGATTATATATATGCGTATATATATCTACACACACACACACACACACACACACACACACACACACCAGATGCAAATACTTATGTATCAAATATTTTCATGTAAGAGAAAACTTTCATGTAAGATTAATCATGGAAAATCATAATTTTTAAAAAGGCCTATATATAAAAGGCCTTTTATAATCCTGTAGATCCTAAATGTTTCATTATAACCTTTGACAGGGTCATTTGCTCAGGGATTCTAAGGAAAAACTAAGTCACAGATTCCTGGGAAGTCAGGTTTCCACAGAAGAAGTCAAGCAATGCAAAGTGAGCTTTCTGTATCAGGACTACAGCTCAGGAGCCTGCTTCTAAAGGACAGGTCATAGGTACCACAGTGGGTCTGTGTGTGGACAGTCATGGCTGATGCCTGTATGACAGGCAGAGATCTGTCTCGATCTCTGGGAGTTCAGGCTCTGGGAGTTCAAAGCTACCCTGGACTACATGAGATTGACTCAGTCTAGGAAAGAAACAGATCCAGGCAGTGGTGGCACACACCGTTAATCTCAGTATCTGGAAGTCACAGGCCTTTAATCCCAGCATTAGGAAGGTTGAGACAGGAAGTGATATGGCTGGGCGGAGAAAGGCATATAAGGCGTGAGGAGACAGGAATGGAAAGCTTTTTCGACTGGAGCCTTTAGGGTGAGGATTCAGAGGATTTCAGTCAGAGGATTCATGGAGTTGATGAGGTGACACATGGCAGTGGCTTGTTCCTTTGTCTCTCTGATCTTTCAGCACTTACCCCAATATCTGGCTCTGGGTTTTTTATTCAAAGACTGTTTAGATTTCGTGTTTCAGGTATCTGATTTAAAAGCAGGTGAGAAGCCAAGCATACTGCTTACTTCTGTGTCCCTATAACAGTACCACCAACACCACTCACAGTTTAGAGGAGAGATGTGAGCTCTTGCAGAGCATCATGGTTGTGGGAGCATGTGGTAGAAGCCGTTCTTCACTTCTTGGCAGACAGTATGCAAAGAAAGTCTGTCAACACAGGAAGGTGTCAGAGTAAGATATTGTCCCAAGGATGCTATCTCTGACCCCTACAGCAAGTCTCCACCTCCCATAACACCACCATATCAAGGATCAATCAATGGATTAGCTCAGAGCCCTTCAGACCCGTCTCTGGAAACCCCTTCACAGACACACCCAGACATTTGCTTGATTAACGCCCTAGGTATTTCTTAATCCAACTAGGATGATAATACAAATTAGCAATCACACAAAATAAGTATCAGGTAATTCACAAACTGAAATGTGAATTTCCAATGGTACTGGGACAAGGAACACAACCAGTGCATACAGAACCCTGGACAGGAAGCCTGGGCTGACAGTCACCAGGACTCTGACCACAAAGGAGATGAAATTATAACCCCCTTCACTTAACTACAGGCCTTTAAGGCAGAGTTAATAGCATACTTCTTTTTTTAAAGTAATGATAGATTGGAATTCCTGCTCATTGCATATCAGAAGTGTCAGATACAGCCACAATGAAGAGTTTCCTGTTTTGTCCTGGAGGGACCGGTGGTCTTCTCCTCAGCAGATGGCCTCTGAGTACAGTCTTCATTTTTAAACCTAGACCTGGGAACTCTACTCTGGTTCTCTCATATTTCTTCACGGCAGAATTTCACATTAAATGCATATGAACAGAAGAGGTGCTGGTGCTTCTAACATCGGATGCCATGTTCCTGATTCTTTTTTTTTTTTTTTTTTTTTTTTGGCTTTTTGAGGCAGGGTTTCACTGTGTAGCTTTAGAGCCTGTCCAGGAACTCACTCTGTAGCCCAGGCTGGCCTCGAACTCACAGAGATCCTCCTGCCTCTGCCTCCCGAGTGCTGGGATTAAAGGCATGCGCTACCATTGCCTGGCCTGATTCTTTATCTGGAAATGATCTGCTATCAGAAGAACTCGGTTGGTCCAACCAAAACTGGATGATAGTCCTATCTTCTTTGCTACCATGCCAGCAGGGTTCTCTGGTGTGCCTCCTTCCCTAGCTCTTCCAGACTACTGAGGTCTTTCTCCAGGCCTGGGAATCTTTTTGTTGAACTGTTAATGAAAGATGAGCCAGTCTTCTGTTATAGGAAGAGCTACAGAGACTACTCAGAGGACCAAAGTCCTGAACTGAGTCTGTACTAAGCCTCAGGTGACTGCCTGGAGAGAAACACTTCTCACAGAGCAGTGCCAAATGCATTTTACAGGGAGCTTTTAATGGCAAAGGACAGAAAAACTGCTTACTGGTTGGCAATTGCAGGGAGAGTAAAGCAAGCAAGAAGTTTAACAGAAGCCAGAAACATATAGTTAGCTGAGGCATTTCTTTTTCTTTTATTATTACTATTTTTAGTTATTTATTTTATTGAAAATAGATTTTTTTCTTATACACTACATCCTCATTATAGTCTTCCCTTCCTCTACTTCTTCTAGTTCCTACCCAGTTCCACATCAACTCCCTTTCTGCCTCTCATTAGAAAAGAACAGGTTTCTAAGAGATAACAACGAAACATGACAAAATAAAATATAGTAAGATGGAAAGAAAACTTTCATATTGAAGTTGGACATGGCAACCCAACAGAAGGAAAAGAGTCCCAAGAGCAGGCAAAAGAGTCAGAGACCCACTCATTCTCGTAGTCTGAAGTTCCATAAAAATATTAAGCTAATAGCTATAAAATATACACAGGGGACCTGGTGTAGACTCCTGCAGGCCCTGTGCTTGCTGCTTCAGTCTCTGAGAGCTCATATGCTCCTTGCTTGGTTGATTCCTCTTCTGCAGGGTTTCCTGAACTCTGAGGGGAGGGATTTGATGGAGACATACCACTTAGATTCTTTCTGCATAATGTCTGGCTGTGGGTCTCTGGATTCCTGTCTGCTGCTGGAGGAAGCTGCGCTGATGATGACTAGATAAGGCACTGATCTGAGTATAGCAGAATATCATTAGTAGTAATTTTAATTAATTAATTTTTTGACCAGTCATGTTTGGTTTTACCCTAGGCCTCTGGGCTATCTAGTCTCTGGTTCTCGGTCACTCAAGCATGTCAGGTATGGATTCCTTCTCATGGAGCGGGCCTTAGGTCAAACCAGACACTGGTTTCCTACTTCCACATATTCTGTGCCACCATTGCCCTAGCATATTTTGTAGGCAGGGCAGATTGTAGGTCAAAGGTTTGGGGCTGGATTAGTGCATATATTTCTTCTACTACTATACACATTAGTGTTCCTTCCTGCACCAAAGAGACTAGAACTTAGGAGTGAAGGATCCATGTGGGCACCAGCTTGACTTCTCCATGGTCAATGAGCTGTGTGGATGTTGTCCTCAGTAATGGGGCCCCACTGACAGTTTTCAGAGAGCAACCTTTTGTCTTAGTATCAGCCAGGGTTGCTTGAGGATTTCCATGGGGCTCCCTTTGCCAACAACTCAACTCAATGAAGTGTCTCTACTGGAAGCCTTGCCCAGTATAAGAGATGGCTGGTTAAGACTCTGTATCCCCATAACCTATTACTAGGAGTCCTTATTAGGATCACCTTTATAAATTCCAGGAAGTTTCCACACCATTCTCCAATGTCCTCCGATTCCAGCATCTCTCCCGGGACTCTCTCACTCCATCCTACCTGATCCTCCTGCTCTGGAGACCACCTGACCCAGTCTACTTATAAAATCTATTCTATTTCTTCTTCCCAGGGAGATCCTTGTGTTCCCCCAAGACTCCTTCTCTTTACCTAACCTCTTTTGGTCTATGGATTCTAGCTGGGTTATTATTTACTTCTTTTTTTTTTGGTTATCATTTATTTAACAGCTAATATCCACTTATAAGTGAATACATACCATATTTGTCTTTCTGGGTCTAGGTTACCTCACTCCAGATGATATTTTTCTAGTTGCATCCACTTGCTTGCAAATTTCATGATGTCATTTTTTTTTTTTTACACAGCTGAATAATACTCCATTGTGTAGATGTACTACATTTTCTTTATTCATTCTTCAGTTGAGGGACATCTAGGTTTTTTTTTTTTCCCAGTTTCTAGCTATTATGAATAAAGCTGAATGAACATAGTTGAGCAAGTGTCCTTGGGGCAGGATTGAGTATCCTTTGGGTACATACCAAAAGGTAGTATATCTACCTTTGGGTCTTGAGGTAGATCACTTCTCAATTTTCTGAGGAATTGCCATATTGATTTCCATAGTGGCTGTACAAGTTTGCACTCCTATTTGTAATGGAGGAGTGTTCATCTTGTTCCACATCCTTGCCAGTGTGAGCTGGCTCTTGTGTTATTGGTCTTAGCCATTCTGGAAGGTGTAGATGAATTTCAAAGTAGTTTTGATATGCATTTCTCCAATGGCTAAGGGTGTTGACTATTTAAGTGTTTCTCAGCCATTTGAGTTTCCTCTGTTTAGCTCTGTACCCCATTTTTAAAATTGGACTTTTTTTTTATATCTAGTTTCTTGAGGTCTTTATATATTTTGGATACTAGTCTTCTATTGCATGTGGAGTTGGTAAAAATCTTTTCCTATTCTGAAGGCTGCCACTTTGTCTGACTGACAGTCTCTTTTGCCTTACAGAAGCTTTTCAGTTTCATGAAGTCCCACTTACTTGTTGATCTTAGTGCCTGTGTTATCGGTGTTCTGTTTAGAAAGTCATGTCCTGTGTCAATGCATTCAAGATAGACAAACCCTTATCCAAACTAACTAAAAGATGGAGAGAGAATATCCAAATTAATAAAACCAGAAATAAAAAGGGGACACAGCAACAGGCACCACGGAAATACAGAGAATCATAAGGACATACTTTAAAAATCTATACACCACCAAATGTGAAAATCTAGAAGAAATGAATAATTTTTTTCACTATGTATCACTCACCCAAGTTAAATCATGATCAGATAAACAATCTAAATAGACTTATAACCCCTAAGGAAATAGAAGCAGTTATTAAAAGCCTCCCAACCTAAAATAAGAGCCCAGGGTCAGATAGTTTTGGTGCAGGATTCTACCAGACTTTCAAAGAAGAATTAACACCAATACTCCTCAAATTATTCCACAAAATAGAAACAGAAGGAACATTGACTAATTCATTTTATGAGGGCACAGTTACCTTGATACCCAAACCACATAAAGACTCAACAAAGAAAGTGAATCACCAACCAATCTCCCTATGAATATAGATGCAAAAATACTCAATAAAACACTTGCAAACAGAATCTAAGAACACATCAAAAAGATACTCCACCATGATCAAGACGGCTTCATCCCAGAGATGCAGGGATTGGTTCAATGTATAAAAATCAAGAAATGTAATCCATCATATAAACCAACCAAAAGCAAAACAAAACAACAAACAAAATACATGATCATCTCATTAGATGCAGAAAAGGTCTCTGACAAAATCCAACACCCCTTCATGATAAAAATCTTTGAGAGATTAGGGATATAAGGGACATACCTAACCATAATAAAGGCAATCCACAGCAAGCCTATAGCCAACATCAAATTAAATGGAGAGACACTCAAAGCAATACCACTAAAATCAGAAACAAGACAAGGTTGCCCACTTTCTTCATACCCATTCAATACAGTACTTGAAGTCCTAACTAGAGCAATTTGACAACTGAAAGAGATCAAGGGGACACAAACTGGAAAGGAAGAAGTCAAAGTATCATTATTTGCAGATTATATGGTAGTATATACATAATGACCCTAAAAATTCCAAGGACCTCCTACAGCTGATAAATACTTTCAGCAAAGCAGCTGCATACAAGATTAACAACAACGACAAAACAACCTCCCCCCCAAACCCAATAGCCCTCCTGTAGACAAATGACAAATGGACTGAGAAAGAAATCAGGGAAACAACACCTTTCACAATAGACTAAAACAATATAAAATATCTTGGGGTAACTCTAGCCAAGCAAGATAAAAACTTCAAGTCTTTGACAAAAGAAATTGGAGAAGCTATCAGAAAAAGGAGAGCTCTCCCATACTTATGGATCAGTAGGATTAACAGAGTAAAAATGGCAATCTTACCAAAAGCAATCTATAGATTCAGTGTAATCCCCATTAAAATTCCCACACAATTCTTTATAGACCTTGAAAGGGCAATTCTCAATTTCTTATGGAAAAACAAACAGAAAACACAAAATAGCTAAAACAATCCTGAACAATAACAGAACTGCTGGCGGTATCACCATCCCTGGTTTCAAGTTGTACCACAGAGCTACAGATATCAAAACTGCATGGTATTGGCATACAAACGGACACATTGATCAATGGAATCCAACCAAAGAGCCAGACATAAATCCAAATACATATGATCACCTGATTTTTGATAAAGACGACAGAAATACAAACTGGAAAGAAGTCAGCATCTTCAACAAATGGTACTGGTCAGACTGGATGTCTGCATGTAGAAGAATACAAATAGACCCATCTTTATCACCCTGAACAAAACTCAATTACAAATGAATCCAAGACCTACACATAAAACTAGATACACTGATAGAAGAGAAAGTAGGTTTGCCTTGATAGGCGGGGCATTTGAACCCTGAGTTTCTGGATGGGGTTAGGTTCTTTCCCACTGGATTTTCATAATGGGGGTAGAAAAGGTGTGTGTGAGAGTCAGTTTCAGGTTCAACCAAAGATGGCTCCAACTGAGACAAGATAGAGGAAACTGCTCATATCTCCTAGTCACTGTGGGGAGGCAGGGGACTGACTCTCACAGTGGCCAGCTGGCATACAAGGCTGTCCTTACTTGATGTATGCAGAGATGCAGAGCACCCAGTCTCACTCCCCACCCCAGTCTCTATGGAGCCCATGCTTACCTCTTCCTCATCCTCCAAAGGATCTCAACTATTCCCTGTACTCTGAGCACCTAATACTTTTGGAGCTTGAACTAAAACTAGCGTGCTTCTGTTTGACATGTACAGGAACTCAATCACCTAACTGTCAGGTCCTGACAGAATCTCACCATCCAGATGGAAGTAAACATGAAAAGAACAACAGGCATGCACTGAGCTCCTGGAGTGGGCGCACACCAGCAGAGCATGTGCCCAGATGGTTCCTGTGCTGAGACTCATTGTCCCTGGGTCTGCACACCAATGTCCACCCTCTGAGCACAACCACACATCTGGATTTCTGTGGTAAGCCATCATTTCTGAGCTTTTTTTTTTTTTTTTAAATAGTCATTTGGTTTATTTGCTTGTTTATATTTTACAGGTAAAAACCTACAAAATTAATTGTGTGTCTAACTAGAATATGAAATTTGATCATTAGATTAGAAAGTATTTATTACCATAAAAGAAGGATTATTTTATAGGATTTGCAAACTTTTATCTGATGCTTTCTCTCAGTTTAAATGTAAAAGTAAATTTTAGAATTTTTCTGGAAGTTCTAATTAAAACTGTTAAATTCTCAAGTGACCCTGCCCTCACCCCAGTAGCAAGTTGCACACATCTCTTTTAAAATAACATCTCAGAAATGCTCAGCTCTGAGGATGGGAAGTTTGACCAGGAAGCTCATGGTACCAAATGGTGATTCCACTATAATTCATAGGCGAACGTCAGATGACTCTATTTCTAGACTAATAAATTGCATTTCTTTATCTACAATGACAAAGTGATAAAAACATTCATTTAGCATTGAGCACGATCAAGCGGATGACACAGGAAAGAAACAACATTAATCAAATACATGGAGACTGTTTAAAAACAGAGAGTAGAGAGGATAAAATAAACAGAAATAAAAGACCTCACTCTATAAATTACATGACTGAATTCAATTTTCATCTTTAAATGCTTGCCTCAGTGACTAATGTTGCTGAGTTCCTACTGAACAAATAGTGACTTGGCGGTCTCAAACATAGCCCAGAGTGACCCGCCACGCTGCCAGATGAGTACACAGGTTTGCACAGTGACAGACCTGTGTACCCTATCTGTTTACAGTTTGAATGTCAGATGTCCTCCCTACAGGCTCATGTTTAAACATTTTCCCCATAGTCGGTGGCACTGTTTTGGGAAGTCATGGGACTTAAGTGTAAGGGACATGAGCAGTGGACGAAGGTCATTGAGGGCAGGACTTTAAGAGCTATAGCTTGTTGTTTGATTTTGCCTTTTTGGGGGCCCCACCACCCAGCTCCCAAATAAATTACACATAGAGGCTTATCCTTAATTATAAATGCCTAGACTTGGCTTGGCTTGTTTTTTGTCAGCTTTTCTTCACTTTAAATTAACCCATCTGTCTTTTGCCTCTGGGCTTTTACCTTTCTCTATTTTTGTATACTTTTCTTTCTTACTCTGTTGCTGGTTATGTAGCTGGGTGGCTGATCCCTGATGTCCTTCTCTTTTTCTCACTCCTAGATGTCTCCTCTTCCAGATTTCTCCTTCTATTAATTCTTTCTGCGGGCCAGTCCTGCCTATCCTTTCTCCTGCCTCGCTATTGGCCATTCAGTTCTTTATTAGAACATCAGGTATTTTAGACAGGCACAGTAACACAGCTTCACAGAGTTAAACAAATGCAACATAAGGAAAAGTAACACACCTTAAAATAATATTCCCCAACAACAGCCCATCTGGCTTCTGGCCAGAGCTTTCTGAACCCTGGTTGGTGCCATGTGAGAAGCTGTCACTGCAAGCTTGCCTCAGACCCCTCCTGTTCCCACACTTTTCCACATGATGGACTGTGCCCTCTGGACTGTAAGCCAAAACAAATCCATCTTCCTTTAAGTTGCGTCTTTCAGGTATTTGGTCATGGTGCCAAGAAAAGCAGCTAATGCACCATCCCTGACCAGGAACTGAAGGGGCATTTGTGAGTTACTCTCCTTGGAGCTCACAGCATTGCTGCGAGACACACTCCACTCGACCCTGGCCAAGGGTCTGGCACTAGTTCTAGACGAGATGTAGGAGGAAAATCATGTCAGAATCCTGAAGAAGGGTGTCTGAATGCGCCTTTATCATTTCTAAATACAGACCACATTTGAAGACTGTGTGTGTGTGTGTGTGTGTGTGTGTGTGAGAGAGAGAGAGAGAGAGAGAGAGAGAGAGAGAGAGAGAGAGAGAGGGAGAGAGGGAGAGAGGGAGAGAGGGAGAGAGGGAGAGAGGGAGAGAGGGAGAGAGGGAGAGAGGGAGAGAGGGAGAGAGGGAGAGAGGGAGAGAGGGAGAGAGGGAGAGAGGGAGAGAGGGAGAGAGGGAGAGAGGTGTAGAAAGTGTAGAATATTAGAAACAAAGGGGGCACTAGATGTAGCCAGTAAAAAGTATTTGTGGAGGATAAAACCATCATTACTGGATTTACTACATCTCGACTTTGAACATTCCAAATGTAGAGTAAATAGGCATTCACAGTGTTAGCCAGGGCTGGGGTGATGCTCAGTGGAGGGTGCTTTTCTAGCCTTGTAAAGTCCTGGGTTTGTTCTCTAACTCCTCAAAACAAACCCCCACCATGTTTACACAAGCCTCCCTTGCTTTGCCCATTTTAAGACAGTGTGTATATACTACACAGCTCTGTGGTATTGAACTTGAAGTCCCCCTGACTTTGTCTTCTGGGTGCTGCTGGGTCAGTTCTTGTGTATTAGTGCAAAATCCAAAATTACTGTAATACTCTATTTCTTACATATAGCCTTCTTATGTATAGTATCATTTAAATAACTATATACATGAATTTATACCATATAAATTCATAAATCCCCAACCCCATAAGTTCATAATATGAATTTCTATAGTAAAACTTTAAAGCAAAACTTAGAAAAAAAGAAACAGGCTTATAACTAAAACATATTCCAAATGATGTGACTGTATCCCAAGGTTTCTGTGTTGGAAACAACCCTTAGCACAATATAAAGAGGCAGGACTTTTGGGAAGAGGTCAGGCCATGAGCGGACTCTGCCTTTATTGATAGAGTAGGCTCCTATTTATTAAAAGGATGTGTCTAGCCTCTTCTCCCTCCTGGCCATCTTGCCCTGCATTCTACCATGGATAGAACAACACAAATGCCTTCATCACCTGTGGCCTCTTGATCTTAAGAGTTCCCAGGTGGGCTTAGCTACGCAGCAAGCCACAGAGTAAGAGTAAGATTCACAGAAGTAACAGAACGGGAAAAGCTCAGAGGCAAAAGGTAGATGGGATAATGTAAGTTAAGGAAAGCTGGCAAGCAACAAGCCAAGGTAAGGTCGGGCATTTATAATTAAGAATAAGCCTCTTTGTGTAATTTATTGGGAGCTGGGTGGTGGGCCTCCAAAAGGGCAAAACAAACAACAGATGGCTCAGAGGTTAAGAACATTGGATGTTCTTCCAGAGGTGCTCAAATCAATTCCTAGCAACCACACAGTGGCTCATAACCACATATAATGAGATCTGATGTCCTCTTCCTGCATACAGGCATGCATGGAACACTGCATACATAATAAATAAATACATCTTTTCTTTTTTTTCTTTTTTCTTTTTCTTTTTCTTTTTTTTTTTAACAAAAAGAGTTCCCAGGCTCCAGAAACATGAGGCAAACACATAGCTGTTCATTATAAATTATACAGCATTCCTCTGGTGTTCAGAAAACAAAACCTATTTGATAAAAGTATTATGGAAATAGAAAAAAATCATTGTTTTATTTGATTGCTAAAATGGAGGGATGGCTCCATGGTAACCATCTCAAGGACTCTATGAAACAGGCAGGGGCTTTCTGGACTTCTCTTTTTCCATCAAGAGAACACTCACAGGAGTTCTCCATCTGAAGCAGCACAAGTTAAGACCTAATGTAGAGACACTTGCTAGCAGGCTCTCAGAGCTCCTGGGCGGACTGGCTGTCAGGGACAGGGTGGGCAGAGCTGGTTTAGTACACTCCACACAGAGGAGGAGCTCTTGTGCAAGGGAGATCTCAGGAGATCAGGAAGTTGTCTACCCTGTGCATTGAATCCACAGGAGCAATCGGCACACACCAATGCTAAAGTCAAGCCATTTCCCGTTCTTTGTTATTCTTTGCAATCCACTCTTATTGCCAAGATGAGAGTGTATGTTTTTCCACCGTGGCAATAGCTGTTCTCACCAATTGTACGATAAACAAAACCCCAGAAGGCACATCAGTCACCAGCCACCATTGTTCACACCATTCACCAGAGGTCACATAGGGCTGGACAATTCACACTTTCCAGTGTGGACAGAGGTGGACAAGATAATCTGTACTATTGAGCAGGCTCTTCCTGTTGTCTGTATAATAAGTGCTCAGGGGCAGTGAACATGGAAGGTCACCTGAGTGCCTTGGCTGCACAGGAGCCCGCTGGAGCCTTTTCCATAAAAGCACACAGTACAAAGCCATACCTTACTCTATGGCCAAGTCTCAGGTGTGGGGGTCGTGCTGTAAATGTGTCACTTGGGGTCAGGTACCCCACAATGTAAATGTGTCACTTGGGGTCAGGTACCCCACAATCAGTTCTCCTCTGCATTTTGACCACTTGTGGCTTTCTGCAGTGGTCTCCATGGGCATTCTTGACTCCTTATTGCAGCCGCCTAAGCTTTGCCAATGGAGTCAAGATGGAGTGAAGGAAAGTAAAGCATCCAAGACTCCATGTTCCAGAAGCCATCAAGGTTACAGCAGAGAGCAAGAAGAGTCAGGAGGTGATAACAACTAAGCTTCACATAAGCCATTGACGCTGCCTCTCCCAGCCCTTCTCTTCTGCTCTCTAAGAGACGTGGGCTTGTGGGCTGCGTTAAGCAGCCTTTTGGCTTGCCTTCTTTGGGGATTTTATCTACGTGTCCACTCAATGCTCCAAAGGGCCACAATCTGACCCTCTGCACATAAGACAAATAAAAGCTGTAAGAAAATGTGCACAAGGGAACCAGAGAGGCTTGGCTATTTATAATTTCGGAAGCATCAAGTTTGAAATGATGCTATCCCCAAGACATACCTCTCAAGACCTTATAATTAAAAAAAAATAATCAAAATTTGCTGCAATTCTCATAGCTGCTGTTTGGCACCCACATTCTGGATAAACTGCTGGGTGGGGTAGAACCAGGTACTAAAAACAGCCATAGTCTTTTGATCATTTCAACTCTCACAGCTTAAAATGGCCTTGGTTATGGGATATAATTCAATCAATTCAGCTATTATTTCTGGACGACACTGAAAGAAAACATGGGATATAAGAAGGGAGCGGGAGTTAAAATGACAGTCTAGACACTGACCTTTTTATGATTTTAAATGCTGATGCCTGACAATAATTAGATACTGTTCTGGTTAGCTTTGTTGTTGACACCACTGGGAAGGAGGAACCTCAGCTGAAGAACTACCTCCCTCTGTCAGATGGCTTGTGGGCATAGCTATGGGGCACTTTCTCAATTGCTCACTGATGCAGAAAGGCCTAGTCCACTGTGGGTGGTATCATCCCTAGGCATGTGAGCCTGGGCTGTATAAAAAAGCAGCTGAGGAATCTAGGAGCAAGTGAACTGTACTCCTCCAGCCTTTCTGCCTCAGTTCCTGGCTCTAGATTGCTGTCCTCAGTGCCTTCTCTGGCTTCCCTTGATGAGGGACTGTAACCTGTGAGCTCTGTGCTCTGATGGAGATGCACCAGGTGTTGGGTATGCTATGTGCATCTCAAGTTCAAGAATAAAGTAGGACAAACCAGGTTATCTCTTTTATCTCCAAAGACATTATCAGGGGAGTCTAGAATAATGCTCTGACAGGAATGCAACTTTAAAGAACATTGTCTTAGTTAGGGTTTCCATTGCTGCAATGAAACACCATGACCAAAAAGCAAGTTGGGGAGAAGTGGGTTTATTTGGCTTACACTTCCATATCACTGTTCATCATCAAAGGAACAGGGCAGGAACCTGGAAGGAGGAGCTGATGCAGAGGGATGCTACTTACTGGCTTGCTTTCCCTGGCTTGTTTAGCCTGCTTTCTTATAGAACCCAGGACCATCAGGCCAGAGATAGCACCATTCATTATGGGTTGGGCCATGCCCCATTAACCACTAATTAAGAAAATGCTGGGGTTGGGGATTTAGCTTAGTGGTAGAGCGCTTGCCTTGCAAGCACAAGGCCCTGGGTTCGATCCTCAGCTCCAAAAAAAGAAAATGCCTTACAGCCTGATCTTACGGAGGCATTTTCTCAACTGAGGGTCCCTCCTTTCAGACGACTCTAGCTTGTGTCCAGTTGACATAAAACTAGTCAGGACAGTATATTCTTGAGTTCAAGAATGAAGTAAAACAAAACAGATTATCTCTTTTGTCTCGAAAGACATTATCAGGGGAGTCTAGAATGATGTTCAACTCCACATCTGCCAGCACAAGGTCTTGGACCACATGGGACTTAAGCAGAGGTAAAACTATCCCCAGAAAGGGGCATTGGCAAAATACGGAATAGACAAACAAAACAAACAGCAGAAGTGAAACAAGAAAGGCCCAGGCCAGAGCAATTCCTACATGGCTTACATCTCTTGAGCATGACGCTGTGCACCTGCCAAGTTTAACCCTGCCTATTGCCGATGCACTGGAGGTAATAATGCCCATACCCCAGAACAGTGGAGGTGACATTGACACCTCAGGACACACTACAACTGCTCAGGTACCTTTTCTCAACTCTGGAGAACAACTTCAAGATTCTTCCACTATACTTATTTTTCTAGGAGGATGTGACTGGCTCTTCTACCACCTTTAGCTGCTAATCAGTTGTTAGGCTTAGAGGATACTTGAGTTCTTCTGGTATTAACTACTAAACTGCCAAACTGCATTTCCTCCCTCTTTCTGGGAGTAAACAAAACCAACTAATTAATTAGAAATTAATTAATCAGAAATAACAGCTAATCCTCAAGGCCCTTCAATACTCTGCGCTTGTTCCTGATCCTCATCTTCTTCGTGTGGAGTTCTGACACTCACTACTGCAGGGAAACCCAACTGGTCCAGACTCACGCCTGTGTCCCACCTTCTCACAAAGTACTGTCTTCCTGCCAGGTGCTTAGAAATTATTTCTCTAGAGAGAAACCTTTAATATTTGTTTCCTAAGTTTAACATTTTGGTGCTATTTAGTCTGAAGAGTTCCTCATTAGTTTAGACACATGGTTTAATGGTTCTTCTGTACACAGTATTTTATGTTTATATATGGCATGTATCCTACATCAAGATCCATTTATTTTCTCCTTTGGTGTTAAATATTACATTGTCAAGCAAAACTCATGCCTTACACATGATCATTATTTTAAAAAATAGTTTAAAGATTCTTTTATTTTTGTAAATAGTCTTGTACTGGGTCATATGTACCATGAACTCTTGGCAAAGGATGATAGTTTGTAGGCTTGGAGACATGCCACGCTCGACCCTTCAGGGTCGTTTTCACCCCAGACAAGGTATCACTCACAATTACTTGCTTTCTGTCTACAGTCAAACCATTCCTCTTGTTCACCTGCCAATTTCTTACCTATACAGCCTGAGCTTAACATTCGAGTCCTTCATAACACCTGCCTGAACTCCCCAAAGTCGACCACACTTTCTGTTTGTGTTGCCACAACACATGGTCTATATTACCGATAAGATGTGTTGTTTTTCCTTCTTACTAACTATGAGCTCTCTACTGGAAAGGGTCCTCTCATAGGTGTTTTTGCATTTCCAACATCTGCATGGGAGGCTCTCAAACAATCTGGACTTTTAGATGAGGCAGAAATAAAGAGCACACAGAAGAATTCCTTGTATTCTGAAAGCCAAATATAGGCTGGACTTGTTTATCCCCATAAACATGAGCCAAAGACTTCTGGAGCCCAAAGTAGTGACCTTGGTCCATACAGACCTGCAGGACACCAGCGCTGCTCCTTGTATCTGTCACCAGAGAGGGTCTCTCTTGCTCAGGCCGTCCAATGCCCGCAATCAGAGAGGTTAGGGTGAATTGAAAATTGGAACCCTTGAGCTGTCAGTTAGTTATTCCATATCACACAGCCAGTGGCTTCTACAATCCAGGAGAGCACAGTGCGCCTCGAGATTCCGTGGTGGAATAGTTCGGTGGATACCGGCATGACAACCATAGAACCAAGGAGGCCATTTGTGTGGAAAGCTTCGAAACAGATATCTTGTAAAAAACATTCTTTTATGGTTCAGACCCCATGATTTCTGCCTTGGAGACCAACTTAGAGCTCCCTCTTGTCAGGAGGAGTTAAGTCCCAGGAGCCCTGGTCAAAGGAGGGCAAGAGAGCCCCCTGGTGGAAGTGGACTGTAAGGCCCTTTGCGGCCGGCTGGGTAAGCTCAAGGCCAGCTGCTAGCTGATTCAGTCAGTGTTTACTGCACAGCAGTGTTCCTTGCTAAGCAGTGACTACCCCAAAAGTAAGAGCTGGCAGGGCACATGGAGACCACGGAGGTTCCCCCCTCTTTCACAGCACTTCAGAATATTCAGCAACCCTCATACCATGGCCCTGCTTCTGCTGTGTCTATGGCTGATCACAACCATATACACTTACATGGTATCTTTCCTCCCATATTTCACGGATGATTTAGAGGAATAATGCACAGTGCTGGCAGGATGGCCCAGTGGGTAAAGGTGCTTGTCCTCAGGCCTGACCACCTGAATTGGAGCCCTAGAACCCATATAGAAGGAGAGAACCATCTCTCCAAAGTTGCCTTTCATTTCCTCACCTACACCATGGCAGGTAGTGAGAGGAAAGCTGGGAATGGTGCATGTCTCTTAAAACCTTAAAGCGAAATGCGTTCTCTAACAAGGCCATGCCTCCTCATCCTTCCCAAACAGTTCCACCAACTGGGGACCAAGTATTAAAACATGAACCTATGGGGGCCATTCTCATTCAGACCACATGACTTCATTGGGGTGTCTCCATCGGTAGCCCCACTCACAGCCATCTCACCTCATTTGAGGGAGAAGCCAGGTGTTAACAGAGTTACATGTTCTGCCTTGTGTCCACACACAGTAAGAATGAACTGTTATAACCTGGGAACGTGACTCCTGGCCAAGCCAGAGCTTTGCTGGGCCTGCCTGTACCTGGGCAAACTGACCTTTCTATCGACCCTGGCTCAGGCTCTCCTCAGCAAAGACGAGAAGTGAGAAAAAGGCCAAAGCACAACCAGTGAGATTTTAAACCTGTCTGTCTTGAAACGAAGGCTTGATTCTGTCTAAACATATTTAAAGACGGGTGTCTAACCCTCAGAACACACACAGGGAATGCACACCATCCACACTTCCAGGCAGGCTGTGAACAACCTACTTCACCTGGTGACTGCTTCTGGAACAACAACCACAGGAACCTGCGTCTGAATGCAAAGAGCACGCCATGCAGTCATATGCCCTTGGGATTCTGAACCGAGGGAAATACTGATACCTGCCCAACAGGTTGTTTGTATAAATAATTATTCAGTTCAGTTCACTGAATGCTGACGTAAGACATGGCTCCTGTAGGCATGGGCTGGGACACCTCAGGGAATGCAAAGCTGGCCATGTTCACGTGTACACGTCCCTGTCCCAAACACTTGGAGCTCATTAGGGGAGGAACCTGGGTTATGACAGACAAGAATGAAGAGAGCCAAGAATAAGATGTAGGAACTGAAGAACTAATGGTTATACAGATGTTTTCTAAATACTCCAAAGAACATGAATAGATAGTCTAAGAGAAGGCACTGGATTAAGAGAAGTAAGGTTATTTATTTTTTAAAGAAATGATTTATTATTTTATATGGAAACATTCAAATGTTTCATGTGAAATATGTAAAAATGAGGTACCATAAAAGGATAGCTTATACATTTAATATAAAAATTGTTCATACTTTGTTTCTTCAGGCACAGCTGCTCAGTGTATGTCAGTCTACCAGAGAGCACACTTTTTCACTTTTTCTCATTAGTTTATAAACCATGTAATGTGCAAAACATTCCCTGCCTTATTCCTTTTTCAACTTTAGGGTCTTGTGTCAAGAATATACTTTAAGTTTCTTCATACTCAAATATGTAAGTTATAGTTACAAGCTTAGGAAACAAAGGTTCCCTAATGGATAATTTCCTGACATGAAGATGTAAGAGGTATGTGACCCAAACAACTGGCTAAAACTTAGGTTGAAAACTCTTGGGCCAACTGTAAGAATGGGAACTGGGGCAACTGTCTGACAGTCTCTGCTGAGTTCACTGAAGACAGCTCAGTAGGCACCCTGGCCATCTGGCCTGATGACTTCCGTTCCATCTTTGCAACCACATGGTGGAAGGAGAGAACCAACTCCTGCAGGCTGTCTTCCAACTTCTACACACACGCCATGGCAAACACTCACCTACACAGATGTATGGGTACGTGCATACACATGTACACACACATATACACACAAAAATACAAAAATCATGTAACAATAAAATAAAAGACTCTGCTAGTGGTTTTAAAACCTGTGTCCTGGCTGGTTTGATGTCAACTTGACACAAGCTGGAGTCATCTGAAAGGAGGGAGCCTCAACATGGCTCACAGGATCAACTAAGCAGGGCTCACAAAGACTGAAGTGGTAACCATGGAGCCAGCATGGGTCTGCACCAGGCCTTCTGCATACATGCTGTGGTTGTTTAGCTTGGGGATTTTGTTGGACTCCTAACAGTGAAAGCTGGGGTGTCTCTGACTCTTGCCTGCTTGTGGGACCCTTTTCTTCCTATTGGGTTGTCTTGTCCAGCCCTGATATGAGAGTTTGTGCCTAGACTTACTGCATCTTGTTATGCCATGTTTGGTTGATATCCCTGGGAGTCCTGCTCTTTTCTGAATGGAAACGGAGGAAGAGTGGATCTGGGGAAGAGGGAGACTGGGAGGCTGCAGTTGGGATACACTGAATGAGAGAGGAATAGACAGACAGACAGACAGATAGATAGATAGATAGATAGATAGATAGATAGATAGGTTGCTGTAGATGATTGATTGGTAAATAAAACACTAATTGGCCAGTAGCCAGGCAGGAGGTATAGGCGGGACTAGCAGACAGGAGAATTGAGAGAACATGAAGGCATGGAGGAGACGCCAGCCTGCAGTCCAGGGAGCATCATGTAAACACAGCAGGCAAAGCCATGGAACACGTGCGACATATAGACTAACAGAAATGGGCTGAGTAGAAGAGTAAGAGCTAGACAGTGGTAGGCCTGAGCTAATGGCCAAGCAGTTTAAATAATACAAGCGTCTGTATGTTTATTTTGTAAGTGGGCTACGGGACTGCTGGGCTTGGCGGGACCCGGAGAGAAAAACTCTACCTACAATAGGTAGATAGATAGATATGCCTCCATAAGATTGGCTATAAGGCATTTTCTTAATTAGCAATTGACGGGGTGGGGGGGACCCAGCCATCCCTGGGCTGGTGGTCCTAGGTTCTATAAAAAAGCAGGCTGAGTAAGTCATGTTGAGCAAGACAGTAATCAGCACCCCTCCATGACCTCTGCGTCAGCTGCAGCCTCCAGGTTCCTGCCCTGTTTGAGTTCCTGTCCTGAATTCCCTCAGTGATGAACTGTTACCTGGAAGTGTGAGCTGAATGAACCCTTTCCTCCCCAAGTTGCTTCAGTTATGGTGTTTCATCACAGCAATAGAAACCCTAACTAAGGCAACATGGAACTTTTAATTCCCAAGAATCTTTATCTTTAGGAGCTGACCCAACAGGTTTAGTGCAATGGGATATACGTGAATATGTAATAGTGTTCATGTACAAAGATGCTAGTGTGGCACTATATAAACTTCTGTTCAAAGAGAAAAGGGAGACTGGTTATAAAAGAAGTTGCTCATTAAGTAGGCTTTATTCTTCTTGTAAAATGATAGTTATATACACCGAAAAGTAAAAAAAAAACCCTCCGTAATAATTAAGAGTACAGTTTGTATGAAACCTGTGTGTATTTATAAACAGTGATATGTACAGGCAGAGCTCTTAATAGATATTTACTACACCTGCCTAATGCTGTGCTCTGAGATGATGTTTTCCATCTTATATATCTTCTATAATGTTTGACTTTCTTTTGACTGGCACTGCTTATAGCCAAGACATTTTTTTTTTTTAATTTAGGAAAAAATACCAAATATTAGAGCAGATGGAAAAGGCGCTTCTTCCAAAGACTGGCCTGCTACTTAGCTTACACAACTGAGGTTTCCACTTCTCTACTCTGCAAATGCAGACTTTCTACGGAGATGCTGATGCTCTGGGACTTGGTCTGGTCCCACCACCAGGCAGGGCCTGTGTCCTCCTTAGGCCACACAGAAGCCACAGCCACGATAGTGGGTCAGGAGGCTTGCCCAGAGCCACTGGAGCTTGCCACCCTCTCAAGGAACTGTCACTTTACTTTGTTTCAAGCGACACTTCCTTGCTAATGAGATGTGGACACCTGAGAGCAGAGAAGGAAAAGGAAGACGGAAGTGAAGAGTTGTGGTGCTCAGGACAGGTGTGTTAGCAGCCAGCTGAACACACACCAGACATCAACCGATGGTATTTCCTGTAATGCACTTGCAAGTCAGCAGGCTCCCTGGATGCCTGGGGGTTCACTGTAGAGCTGGGGCTGAAATTTGAGAGCATAGTTACAATGCTGTTTCTAAGGAGACGGGGCAAGACATCAAGGCTTGTTGCTGTCTGTTGCAAAGCTGCATCCTTGGTTCAGCTACTTAAGCATTTAGCAAATGTAGGGCATGAGAGTCAGAAACTGAGCCATCAGTATTCAATAGTGAAAGGTGGATTTCTCAAACACGCTAATGTGACACAAGGTTGACATTTTCTTACTGGGAGGAGTAGTTAGACAACATAGATCTACACAGTTTAAATCAGCGCCAGAGAACACAAGAAATCTACAAAAGAGACAGGAAGAGATATTTCAACTTTGAAACAAAATACATTTTTACCAGTATTGGTCTGTCTTCAAGAAAACTGTGATTTGGCCTGCAGTGACAGTATAAATGGAGAGCTGTATTCTGTCTTGTGAGGCAGCTCGATAAGCTTTGGATGTGATCATGCTTACCTGGCTCCTCGGATACTCGAGTGTGGGCATGTACTCAAGTACATGCCCATTCGGGTTGATGAGCAGACATCAAGATAGAAGTCATGGTGTCATGCTGAGTGCTATACCAAGTGTGAGCAGCTCAAGGCTGACATGCGGTGGGAACAAATGCCACATGACTGACCCTCTAAAATGGGAGGGGAAGGAGCAGGTGTCGTGCCCCCCCCCCCCCCCCCCCCCCCCCCCCCCGCGCGACAGAGTTTCACTGTGTAGCTTTGTGCCTTTCTTGGAACTCACTTGGTAGCCCAGGCTGGCCTCAAACTCACAGAGATCCGCCTTGCTCTGCCTCCCAAGTGCTGGGATTAAAGGCATGCACCACCATCACCTGGCAGGAGCAGATTTTCAAACAAACACCATAAGGATCTTGGAGGAAGGAGGCCAAGATAGGGTCAGGCTAGGAGACCAACTCACCACAACAGATACAATTTCCCCACATGAAATACAAGCACAGTCACCTCATTCTTTAAATATGTTAGTTGTTCTGGCTCTGGATGATTTATAAGGTTTTCAACAGACCCGACCCTAACTGCTGAGAGTCTCATGTCTTCTGGCTGTCACTGTTGTGAGATTCTCAGATATCAGGTGAGCTTATCCAGAGACAAGATGCTCTTGGGACAGGAAGAGGTAGCTCTGGTCAGCGCCCTCCTATGGACATCTCTGCCTCAAGAGCATCTCACCTGCCTGAGCACACGAATAAGCTGCAGGCACCTCTCTGCTGCTCAACTGAGAAATCCTGGTATACCACCCAACCCTTCCCATCATCTCATGCTGGTAAAGCATTACCAAATCTGATGGCTCACACTGCAGAAGCACCTTCAAAACACTCCTGCATTTTATCTGCCACTTGTTAAGTTCCTCATTCTCTCCCTGAGGAATGACCACCACAAATCTGGGTCTGCCATCACTGGATTCTCGGGGAAGCATGTAGTGTTATGTGGTGCTTGAAAATTTCGTCCAAAATAACTCACTCCCTGCTTATCTGTCCCCACCCACTAGCTGGGTGTCTTCTTGGTACCTTTGTGTTGAGGTCCCAGCGGCCCCACATCTATCTGCTGATATTTCAGGACCAGCTCTGTGTCCACACGCTCTGCCCTGCCTCTCCTATGCTGGCCCCCAGTATTATTCTAGACAACTCAACCACTGTGGCAGCTGGCATAGGAATAGCCCCAACCACGACAAGTGTCAGGATGACAAGGGTCCTACCTACTGCCTTCATCACACTGGGACCTGAGTGCAGATCCCCAACACAGACTTCAAGAGGCATTTATTCCTGGACAGTACGTGTGACATGAGAGCAGAGGGGGGTTATGGCAGGGAGGAAGGGAACAGGCAAGTCAGGGCATAAGGACAGCAGTGGGGGACAAAGGAGAACAGTCTTTGTATGAAAATGTCATAACAAAGCCCGTTACTTTACATGTTGACTTAAGACGAATAATAAAACTGTAACATGAGAAAAAGAAAGGAAAAGAAAGGCATTTCATGAAGCCATTAGTCATAGGGAACCCTGCTTACTCTGTACTTCCAAAAAGGATATGCTATAGCTCAGAAAACTCAACCTTTTCAACACTCTAAGAAGAGTGAGATGGATGGAGAGCTAACTATCAGAAAATGAAGGTACCGGAAAGTGACTCCTCCAGACTCCTCGAAGCCCTGAGTCCCAGGAAAGGGCGGTAAGTCTGGTGGCCACATCCATGCTGGAATCCTTACTTCTTGTGTCGTTGTGCCCACAGGACACTGAGTGAAGTCTTCAGCTGGGCCACAGCAAACAGTACCTACCACATCACCTCATCTTCAGCTCTGTCAATCCTACACTGCACTAAGTTGCAGCTAGGACCTTTATCCTTCATCCCTAATGCACAGCCCCTCCTTATGAATATGAGGAGCTCATACGTATTAACCGAAGCCAAGTGTGTGGGGTGCAGGATTTACTCAATCTCACCCCACTCTGGTGCAATACAGGCCAGGACTCCTTGTGGTGATATTGTGTTCCCCAAAATATTGTACACCCTAATAAACTTATCTGGGGCCAGAGAACAGAATAGCCACTAGATACAGAGGCCAGAAAATGGTGGCACACACACCTTTAATCCTAGCATTCCAGAGGCAGAGATCGATCTGGATCTCTGTGAGTTCAAAGCCACATTGGAAACAGCCAGGCATGGTAACAAGAGCCTTTAATCCCAGGAAGTGATGGCAAGAAGCAGAAAGGTATATAAGGTGTGAGGACCAGGAACTAGAGCCTGGTTAAGCTTTTAGTCTTTTGAGCAATAGTTCAGCTGAGATCTATTTGGATGAGGACTCAGAAGCTTCTACTCTGAGGAAACAGGATCAGCTGAGGAATTGGCAAGGTGAGGTGGCTGTGGCTTGTTCTGCTTCTCTGATATTCCAGCATTCACCCCAATACCTGGCACTGGGTTTGTTTTTATTAATAAGACCTATTAAGATTCGTGGTACAGCTCCTAACATCCGTGCACTATGGAGGACAGGCACAGTCAACATGAGTAAACAGTGGGGATTCTTATGTTTTCTCCAACCCCATCATTTCAAATACCTGTAAATGCTCATTTTATAGAATTTCTGATGAAAAACATACTTAAATAAGTTGAAAGCAAAGAATTGAAACACTTGGATATAAGTTCTAAGCATTCAAAGTTGAGATATCAACTTCCCAGCTGAGTTAGATCCATGAATTGTACAAGAGCACCCTGAGAAACTGGGGTGATGTTCTTGATTCGTGTTGACTCATGAACAGACTATTAGGGCCTCGAGCAGGGACTTGAGTGTGAAGCAGGCAGCGGCAGACTAGTCTCTGGAAGATCCTCTGCAGGCAGGACCAGGTGTCCGGACAGAGGTAGCATTTGGGTTAGGGAAGTGGAGGCCCCATCAGAGAACCGGCAGAGGGCTGGGCATGGTAGTACACCCCTATAATCCCAGCTACTAGGGAGTCTGAGGAGAGAGGTTGTGAGTTTGACACTAGCTTGGGTGAAAAGCAAGACTCTCCCACAAACAAACAAACAAACAAACAAACAACCAAACAACAAAAGAAGAAGTTGTTTGGGACTCAGGGTCCCGGCCTGCTCTAACACCCATGTCCCTGGCCCCCTCGCTCCAGGGCAGGTGTGACCTTCACCCATACTTCCCATCTACAACAAAGGTGACTCTATGTACCTTACAGGAGACAGGACACAGAGAAGAAAATGAATAGCAGAAATACTTTGACTAACAACTAAAAATCTCACTTGTCATAGCTAATCAAGCTACAGTAATACTATCAACTTCATCTAACTGCCACTGTAGTTTCAATGGAATGGACCCTAACGCCTGGATGTCAGGACTCAATTCAACCTTGTTTTCGCCAGGCTACACCAGTTTCCGGCATCCTGCCTGCAGGAGGTGGCAACAGCTGGAGGCCAGAGGAAGAAGGTAACCACTTAAAGGCCCAGGGACACCAACCACACAGAAAAACCTTTGTGACAAGACTTACTTGCCAATTTGGCATCAACGTGTTTCACCCAAGCATAGTCTCAACCCTCATCCTAGAAGGATGGACTGCATGGTCACAGCAAAGGGAGGCGTGCTTGATTAACACAGTTCCTGGCATTAGGCTGCCCTTGAGAATATCATCAATGGAGCCAACTGAATACATGAGAGTAAACAACTATGTGCAACAGCAACTACATTCAGCAGTACATGAATGAACGTTGATTACATAACAACAGCACGTGAGGGCCAAATGTGTATAAAAATACATGAGAAAAAACTGTACACACATCACAAAAATGACAGCCAATACAGAGCCGCGTAAGAGTGAAATGCATCAGGGAGTTAGTGAGAGCTAACGCTATACGATGATATGTGAATGAGAACTGAATGTGTATAGTGACATGGTGACAGCCAGCTACACAGCAGCACACTGAGAGCCAACTCCATGTGATGGTGTCTGAGTGCCTGTCACCGGGGTATAAAAGCACAGGAGTCAATGGTCAACAACAGCCCCTGGATCAACCACATAGAATAAAATTGCATGGAGGCATGTGAGTGAATGCACTGTACACAGGGGTGTATAAATGAGAGACAACTGCACTAACAGCACATGAATGAGCCCAACACACGTTCTGATAATTAATATTTCCAACATTTCCATTAGGAAATGACCACATTATTTCTAAGTTATTCTAACTCTGTTTTTATAGTTTCTGATTTTTTAATTAGGAAACCAGAGAGATAAATGTGTTAGGAAAACACAATTTCTTGATAATCAAATTAACTAAGATTAGAGCACAGACTTTCTTTATACTTGATAGGACTCATCCCAGTGGGGTGTGGGGAGTCTTTATTCAAAGATCATAAGTTCCTCTTTTAAAAGTTTTCAAACTGAATATTCAAAGGGAACATTAACCATTTCGATGTTAAGATTAAAAACATAACATTTGGAAACACCAGTACTTCTACATCAATAATGAACTGCATAGTACTGAAATACTCTGTTTCAATAAGACATTCAACAATAAACACAATTATAATAGGCTATTCTTTTCCCAAAAGAGATACAGAACATGCCAATTCCTTCACTTTATAATTTTTAGAAAATTTGAAAAGCTTAGAAAAGCATGGCAAAAATTCTACTAAACCAAGTATTAGCATTGTGATGTATTTAATTCCAGATTGCCCATGCATTACCGAATATGCTCATAAACTTGCCAAGCTTTAACTCTCTGTCCCAAGTTCTCTTCTGTTATTACAAGTTTGTAACCTTTTTTATTTTTGGTGAGTTCAGACTTTTTAAAAAAATTTTTAGTTTTTGGTTTTTTGAAACAGGTTTTGTTTTGTTTGTTTTTGTTTTGTTTTTTTGAGACTGGGTTTCTCTGTAGCTTTGGAGGCTGTCCTGGAACTCGCTTTATAGATCAGGCTGGCCTCAAACTCACAGAGATCCACCTGGCTCTGCCTCCCAAATGCTGGGATTAAAGGCGTGAGCCACCACCGCCCCGCCAGACTTCTATTTTTTATTATTTTAAAAATTTTTTATTTAAATTTTTTTTATTCATTTTACTTATCAACCACTGATCCCCTTCTTATCCCTCCTCCCACTCCCCCCACCCCCACCTAACACTCCCACCCACTCACCCCTCATCCCCTCCGCCAAAAGGGTAAGTTCTCTCATAGGGGAACAGGAAAACCTGGTACATTTAGTTGAGGCAGGACCCAGTCCCTCCCCTCTGCCTCAAGGGTGAGCAAGGTGTCTGAGCATAGGTAATGGGATCCAGAAAGCTGGTTCATGCACCAGGGATAGATCCTGATCACACTGCCAGGGGCCCCTGAAACAGACCCAGCTACACAACTGTCTCCTGAATGCAGAGGGTCTAGTCCAGTCCCATGCAGGTTCCGCAGCTGTCGGTCTAAGGTTTATGAGCTTGGTTCAGTTGTTTTAACCCACTATATCGTTGGCTACACAATGCTATGCCATCAAATTATAAGTTGGAAAGCTAATTCACAAGACTGAAAAACGGCGTAATACTAGGAAATGAGGATGGAGACAATCGTCAGTTGTCCCCGCCCGGACCTTTTACCTTCAGTGTCAGCACCACTAGAAGCATTTTCAGAGTTCGCACAGCTGGTGGGTTCTGGCAAACTGGGAATATACCCTGGAGGAGGCAAACTCACGGTGTAGAGCCGACGTTCAGGCTGGGTCTTCGTGTCGCCGTCTGCAGAGAAAGGGGCGTGGTGTGAACCAGTGAATACTATGTGGTACAAGTGGACAGTTATTCGGCCTGATCGCATTAGTGTTGTTTCTCCAATAAAATTCAGTGAAGACAAGAAATCAAGTAACTCGATAAAAACCAAATCACTGTCATAAACACTACATTTAAAAAGCCAAGTCTTTTGTCAGTAAAGCAAGTTAGCTATATGACCAGTTGTGACAAGTGAGCCATCTACAATTACTTAAATTCACATTCAGTTAGTGAAAATGTAAACTTGTGAGTTTTTGTAAGATGATATGAAATATAACTCAGGAATATGAAAAGTATAAACAGTACAAACAACATATTCATTATCATAACATGAACCTTCTAACATTTTTGTACCTCGTTCCCCCTGAATTTCGTCTCCACATTTTCTCTGTAACATGTGCAGAGAATGTGGATACATTCTAAAACACACACCCACAAATCTACAGACACACACATGCATGCAAAGACATAACCATGTATAAACACAAACGTGGACACCCTCTCAGATCAACGTGTGTACACAGACATTCTACATCACAAGTACCTGCAGATACACAGACATGCAGAATTCAGGACAGTGATTAAAAGATCCATTATACATATAATATCCTTCTGACATCATACAATACACAATTCACATGGATTATATGTATTACATGAGCATTTAAAATTGAGTATAATATCATAAAATAATACAGCACAGCATATAGCATTTTAGCCAGCATACTCTTTTAATAGTACAAAATATTCTACACTATGGACAAATTATAAGTGATCTTTTGATCACTGTCCTGAAATTCTGTGTGTGGGAGGTGGCCTTGAACAGTCACTGTCATGAACAGCAGTTATGGCCACCTGCATCGGTCACTTGCTTTACGTCTGTAATCAAGTACCTGCCGAGTATCTGAAGCAAAGAAGTGTTTATTTTGGCTCACAGTTAAAGGGGTTAGTCTGTGACGGCTGGAAAGGAGAAGTAGCTCATGGCCATGGAAGCAGGAAAACAAGGCCACCTTACACATCTCCACGGAGCAAGAACAAAAGCAGGACACAGAGAGAAACAAGGCTGCAGACTTCAAGGCCTGTCCCCCAGAGATTACTTCTCCAGCTAGCCCAACCCCTCAAAGCTTCTACAGGGTCCCCAACAGTACCATCAGGTGATGAACCTGCATCAGACACCTGAATGACAATTCCACCCTGCTCTGCATCCCTTTGTGGGCTTGGCCATTTCGTTTCTTCTGACAAATTCTTGGAAATGGAATTGCTGATTTGAAAAGTCTGAACCTTTCGCTGTGTTTTCATATTTACAAACCAGATAAGGGATCTTCTCTCCCACACTCTTCAATATTTCCTTTCAATCCTCTTAAGCTTTGTCTTTTCATTTATAATATGTTAAAGTGACTCTCATATACATGTCAAACACAAATGGACATTCCCACTAGTTTTTCACAGAATAACTAACATTTTATTTTAAACTAACAAAGATCAAGACAGAACAAAATAACATAGTGAAGATGTGCTTTTAAGACATTTAAATACAAAAAAACATGAAACCTTTTCAAATTCCTCTGCCATCAATATATTCTACTCTCTGGAGGCTAAGTATTCAGAATGTTGCCAGGATTCTGGTTCTTCTGTTAATTTGATTCACACAGTTGATTAATTACTACGCCATTCCCTGCTAGAATCAAGGGCAGATGGAGATATGCTTTTATGTATACTAATCCTATCGTGGAACATCAACATTTGATCATTTTTCACAGGGTATTTTTGGAAGCTTTTAACCACTAAATCTTTCTTAATAAGAAAGTTAAACAGAACTTAGAAATGTCATTGTTCACTTAAATCATTGGACTGGATATAGGAAGTATTATGGAAGTGAAGCATGAGATGAGTCACACAATGAAATATAACGACACATCGAAGACCAGATTTGGAAGTGGAATGTGCCAGGAGACAGTCCTCCTCTGGTTGGAAACCACATGCTAACTCTACAGATGGTTTTAAGCCACAAGTGATAACACCGCCATAGCCAGGGATGTCCAGGAAAGGTGGGAAGCTATGACCCAGGCCTCCGTTTGCTCAGCTCACCTATAACAGTGTTTGGTTTCAAATTTCTACACATTTTCTCACTCTAACGGTAGGTGTCAGCCCTTCTGCTGGGGCGGAAGGAAGCAAGCAAGATGGGTTACACCTTACGGCATGGCCAGTGCACACTTCCTTCTGCACCCCATCATCTTCATGAGGTGCAGCGCATGCTGCTTCTATGAGTGCAGCTCCCTGAATTGTTGGTCTCCCCAAAGAGGGGTGAAGACACAGGAAGGCAAGTGGCCACCTACTCTCTGCTAATGAAAGCCCTCAGCTCCCGCATCTCTAATAACACACAAGGGAGGCTGGCGAGGTTGGAAAGCCCTAAGCAGAAGGAGTGCACTGAGCAGCTCTATTTACTTGTGGGACACTGCCAGGACGTGTCCTCACTTGGAGCCACGCCCACTTTTCCTTTTCTTCCCAGCTGTGGAGTAGTAGAACTGTTCCCCTGTCTATGCCCACAGACCATGGCTCCTTTGAATCCCCTCTTGTCTTGGCACCCAGAAAACCACAGTACTGGTGACTAGGGAGCCCTCACCTCTTCTGAGTGACTCCTCAGCAGCTAATGTCTAATCAGAAACTCCCCAAAGCCACCTGGACCCAGACCAAGCGTGAGGCCAGGCATCCTGTTGTCCTTGGTGTTGCCTACAAACACTGCTGCTGCTCTCCTCTCTCTCTCGTGGCCCTTACTTCTGCCTCAACATGAAAATAAACCAAGGAGTTCTGCAGCCATTTACCAACCACAGGAACAGCGACCAAAATGCCTTTGGTCACATTGCTGTATCGTCCAATCTGCCCCTAGCCATGGTCACCTCCATTCAGTTAGTGCTCTAGTGGCCCTCCTCTTTTCTCCATGAGATTTGCTGTTGCAGCTACAGTGGCTTATACACCTTGTGAAACATATGGAGATTATTATATCTCTTTATTATAGTCAACACTGGATCACATCACTAAAATTCTTAAACCAATTTCTATATTCACTGCTATTCTCCATCATCTCTGCCTCCCGATGTAGGCTGAATATTGTTTTTGCTGAAGCATACAGGATGTTCTTTTGATGGGCATGTGATTGGAAAAATGCCTAAGTGATGCTGGTCTGAAAATATCTTCACACGTTCCCTTCTACAAGATGTCATTCTACATTTACATGGTAGGGGACACCATGGCACAGTTCAGGGGGATACATGTGAGCCTGGTAAGTCCCCTCCTGCTCTGACCTCTTGGGTCCTTTCCTGGAAAGCAACAAATGTTGCCATATGCTGTGGGTTTCTGCAAGGCTAGTGGTGAGCATGCAAACTCCTGTCTTAGCCTCTGCAGTGGATCTGATGGGAAACTTTGTCTCTTGCTTTCCACCTGATTAACACATCCTGGCTGTTGTTCTAGTAGACCACCTAGGGGCTTGCATGCCTTTTGAAGAGAATGCAACCTCCCAGGGAACAGTGTGCCACAAATCATTTAATCAACCTTCCACCCCCATTCCTGCTCCAGGGCTGGTGAGAAGGCTTATTAGCAGGTAAAAGTGTTTTTGCCGAACCTGAGCCTGAGTTCAATCCCAGAACACATGCAGTGGGCAGAACTGGCTTCTGTACGTTGTCCTCTGACCTCTACAAGTACACTGTGGTACACACTTTGCATGTTGTCCTCTGACCTCTAAAAGTACACTATGGTGCCTGAACGTACACCCTCTGCCCATGAAAACATGAAAAAATGTAAAAAAAGGTTTGAAATAGCCCCCTCAATGTGAAGATTTAGACTTCTAATCTCTCTTTATTCTAGCAATGCCACAGCTGGTAACGTAGAGCGTGCCAATCTTAGTACACAGGAGTTAGTTCACAGGAGGCCTGGCTAGGCGGACAACTTCTGGGCCCAGGTGGGTGTATCTGGAGTTGACCATATTTTCTGTCTGCCTTCAGTCATGACAGCCAAGCTTGGAAGCCTGACAAAGTACATGGATTTACGACTCCATGACAACGGGGCAGATGAAAGGGGGATTACGAGTCACTTTTAATTTGTGTTTCTCTCCTCAGTAGAAGCCAAGCACTCTCTTTCTTTGGTGTTGAGGGAGTTGCCTATTTGTTTTGTGAAGTGCCAATAACCCTGTTTTGTCCACTTTTCTCTGAGGTATTGGCCCTTTATTTTTTTCACTAACACATGAGCCTTTTTATATATTAAATAATGAATGAATTCTTTGTCCATGCTATCAGCTGCCACTGTCTTCTTAGTTCACTGTTTGTTCTCTGACTTCACACGTGGCAAGTTGGCATGTATACTTCTGAGTCTTATAAAGTATAACCAACAGTTTTGTGACCCTGGGCCACATGTATAACTTTATAGGGAAAGAATTCTCCTACGTTGCCTTGAGTCCTTCCATACTTTCATGTTCAGTTTTAAATTCGGAATGCTTCTGGAATCTAGTCAGTTCATTTTTCCTTAGCTATGCAGGTGGTCTCAACAAAATAAAATCACAACTCACTGACTCATCAGGCCCACTGTGCTCTGTGGATTAGAACATGCTGCTCTGATCTCCAAGTGTCCCTATAGCCGAGTGTCCATTGCCTCAGTCATCCCAGGTGGATCGAGAGTGCTGGACACACTGCCAGCATGACAGGAGACAGACATTTTAATTTAAACTAATGAAGTTTCAACTTAAGCATCTGAATGGAGACAAAGGCTGGAGTCAGTACTTAGCCCCCCTGAACAAAAGAAAGGCTACAGTGGCATGAACTTCACTAGGTGAGGGTCTGTCTGTCTGTCTGTCTCACACTCTCGTCTCGTCTGTCTACACTGCTCTTCCTTCTTTATGCCGTACACCATGTTCTTCATAACCATAATGTCTGCACGCTGGCTGGTTCTTCAGCTGAGACCGTCCTCACAATGTCCCTTCACTGGAGTCTGCTCCTGGACCTCAGTGGGTACTATATTTCAAATGCACCTCTGTGGCCACCTCCTGCATTATGCTATCTCTTCAATTTCCTCTTTGCAGAAACTATGGAAATATTTGTAGCCAATCATACTCTGGGCACAGTTTTATTGCATTTTTTCATATTTTCTATTACTTATTCACAGGTTTGATCATGTCCCCCAGTCAAGTGTGAGCTTAATCTTGGCAGAACGTGTCTGTTTTGCTATTCTGTAATTTACAATCATCATAAATATGTTTATAAGAGAAAGTGTTGCCTGATTGGTAATTCCTAGAGTTGCTTCTGTATCACAGTGATGGATTCCAGACTCTCTGATCCATGGAGCTCTACAGCTCTACCAAAACTGCTCAGAATTTATAGATCCAAGAAATATAGCACCATTTTAGGCAGGAAAAAGAATTTGCTGGGCCCAACATGATTTTAAGCACTAACATCACAGCGAGGTTAGGATAGGACTCATCATGACTAGACATGTAGTCTGAGTCCCAATTTTTCCGTTCTTGGAGTAAGTGTCTCCCTGAAAAGGCTGTTGGGGAACTGGATCACTTGCATTCCAGTGGCTCAGCAGCAAAGAGAGCACTGTAGACATAGGCCAGGACCAGGGACAGCACCCCGGATCGCGACAGCTCCCTTCGGCTGGAGTCAGCACCAAGGACAGCACCCCGGATCGCGACAGCTCCCTTAGGCTGGAGTCAGCACCAAGGACAGCATCCCTGTGCTGGAGATTGGACCAAGAACCAATTTAACTCACTGCAAACAATACAAAGTGTTAATAGTGCCCTCAGGAGGACACTGGCAACGACAGCAGAGTACAGGAAGACATGGGGAGGGGGGTGACAACAGACTCTGTCTCCTTCCATGGCTGCTGCAAGCTCACACTTGGTATCCCTTTGTCCTCTGGGGCTTGCACTCCCCCAGACAAATTCACATGGCATTTACTGAATACACTACTGAAGTAGTACCTCCTTTTTCAGGGGGACCAGGAAAGGCCATAAGGATCAGGATAGCCAAGACTTCCACAACACAGACCCGAACTTCTGAAGATGCAGAAATGAGTGTGTACACTGACCTTCAGAGCAAGGTGACATGATCCAATTAGCAACAGAAGATAGACACATTACTCTGTTGGAGATTCTGTGAGGTGTTAGCGCTTACATGACTGTGACTGAATGCAATTCCGGGGGGGGGGGGGGGAGAGGGATTCCTAAACCCCATATGATACGTTTTCACGCATGTGTCTATAGGAGAATGAAATGCTTACATATATCCTGTGGTTACTTTTCCAACAGAATTGTCCTTAATGGTGATACTCAAAGGACTTTGGTGACTTAAAGAGCTTATTATAACATTCTTCTTAGTGAATATACTACGTTTAATTTCTGCACTTCCTATTCACGTTAATGGCAGGCAGGATTATCAGGGATTATTCAAGAAAGATTTAAAACCAGTTTTGGGTTTTCCCTCATGTATATATTTTTAAATTATTATTTTTTTTTTCAGAGCTGAGGACCGAACCCAGGGCCTTGCACTTGCTAGGCAAGCGCTCTACCACTGAGCTAAATCCCCAACCCCTATATTTTTAAGTTCTTAAAGCAGTTTCAGCTAGCATCCCTACTTGCACACATATAGATCACTGTACACCGCCCTCAAGACACTTCCAGTCTCCCCCATACTTCCTCCCTTGCCATTGCCCTTCCTCCCGGGAAGCCCTCTTTTACCTTCATATCACACATTACACACATGTGTGCAATTAAATATACCTTTGCATGGGATAAAACATGCAATATCATGCCTCTCTCCCCCAGCACCACCTTCTTTTGAATTTCCCTAGTGGCTGAGGACCAGGCTATTGTACCTTAAAAACAACAGTGACAATGAGAATTCAAAATGTTACAGCAAGCGCGGCTATTAGTCAAGGAAAAGAGCAAACATGTGCCACAGTTCCATCAATTAAACAGCCACTATTAAAACTCAATAGAATATTTAAAATTTGAATGTGCTCACATGGTTGGAATGCATTTTTCTCCTATCAAGCGATATCCACTCACATACTAAATAGCCTGACTTTATTGCATGGAGAGCATTTCATCCTATGAATACACCACAGAGAACCAATTTCAAATGTTGAATACTCAGATTTTTAACTTGAAGCTCAAAAGAGAATAGCCTGATAGTTTTCTTCCCTCTCCCACATCTTAGAGAATGAAGGAAAGTTGGCTCAGGCTCCCAATTACAAGACCCATGACAGTCAAAAGGCGCCTACAAGATGCAAACACCTCCAGGCAACACTTTCTCATCATCTGCCCTGTCCCTGGCTAAAGAAAATGTTCCTCCCTTGTGCTATGTCAGTGCAGATGCTGATTGTCACTTATCACACACTGAAGAGTTGTGTGATTTTAATAGGCAGTTGTGGAGTAGGTGTCGGATCATGTCCTGCTCAGCCTTTGCCTTTATGGTTTCCTAGCCCTCTCCTCCTGCATCTTGTTAAATTGTCCTAAACATTAAAAAAAAATTGTGTCCCTACCAAGATTCACACTCTCAACCACTCCAACAAATATACCACTTAAGAGGGAAACCAGTTTCCAGTTCAGAGGTTCCTATGACTCGAGGCCAGAATGAGGTATGCAGATAGTGGTACCTGGGGTCTGATAGAACATGGAACATGACTGATAGTTTGGGCATGAGCAATGCATTCAAAAGACCATGATGGCCAACCTAGACTACAGTACCAGCTACCCACCATCGTTAAGGGAGAAAGGAACATTTTCCATGATACAAACAACCTTAAAAAATGACATCCCACAGACCAAACCTAAAGAAAACACAGGAAGCAGTATTTTGGGCTGAAGAGATAAATGACTATAGCAAGAAGGTGTAGAAAGAAAAAAATGAAACTATAATGACTAACACACAAACAACAACATTGTTTTAGTTTAGCTGTGTCCATGAGCATGTGTAACTACAGCCATGTAATGTTTGACCAAGACGTCCAAACCATGTACTGGAGAAGACAGCATTTTCAGCTAATGGTGCTGGGAAAACTGGATGTCCACATGTGGAAGACCAAAATTAGACTGGAATCTATCATCTTGAACAAACACTAACTCCCAATAGATCAAAGACCTAATATGAGACCTGAAACAATGAAGTTGGTAGAAGAAAACAGCACAATACAGGATATGGGCACAGCAGAGGGTTTTCTGATAGGACCCCATGTGCCTAGGAACTAAGCCAACAATTGACAAGTGGGACTTGATAAAACTAAAAAGCTTCTGTACGGCTAAAGAAACAATTGAATGAAGGAGCTCACAAAATACTAATCTTTCCCAGCTACATATGTGACAGAGGATGAATATCCAGAATGTACAAAGGACTCAAGAAACAAAGAATCAAAGAGACACCCCCCCCAATGGGCTTTGGATCTAAACAGAGAATTCTCAATAGAAGAAATAAAAATGGCTTAGAAATACCTCAAAAAAAAAAAAAAAAAGTTCATCATCCCGAACAATAAGGGAAATGCAAATCAAAACAAGTTTGAGATTTCATCTTACTCCAGTCAGACTGGCCAAGATCAACAAAACAAGACAATGTATGCTGGTGAGGATACAGGGAAAAGGGAACCTTCGTTCACTGTCGGTGGGAGCAAATGAAATGTGACCTTCGATGAACTTGTATATTGCCTGTAAGATTCTGCTGGGTATATATATATATATGTATATTATATATACACAGCTGTAAAGAACAAACAGATGCAGAGGAACCAACATGAGAGAATAAAGAAAGGAACTATCAGAATGTGTGTGAATTCATTCCGTTCCTAAAAACAGCCCTCAGATAAAAGTCCTAGGTTTCACTAGGCTGCGGCTTTCTCTCTGAGCCCTGTTCTGCAGTCTTGGAGCCAGTCTCCGGGGCTGTTATAGGTAACAGTATACGGACTCAGACAGTATGTGTAGAGAATGGGGCAGTCCCCCCAAACTGCTGTCAAGACTTGAAGTGTGTTCTCCACAGAAGCCCCAGGCTAAGGGGACATATACCGAGTATTAAGTGTAGATTAACACTGATAGCTTAATCTGCCCTTACCTGTCAGCCTACGATCATGCGTGTGCTGTACCGCCTCAGGGGTCACATTCTTGGGTGGTGTCTCCAAAGCAAGAGTCTGAGGCGTCCCCTTATCTCCGCCACTTGAAACAGTAGGAAAAAGTCTCTTCAGCACTTTTTCAGTAAACACTACAAAGGCAACAGATTAACATAGAAATGATTTACTATTTTTACTTAAATTACATACGGCTTTCATTCAAAACAAAGGCATCCTTACTACCCAAAAGCCAAGTGACAGGCTCCGGCACTGGTCACTAGCCCTCAGAGAATCCCTAGGCACATACTCTCAGGCCACTATGCTGACACTACTTGGCAGGTGACCTCCCAGACCCCATGCTTCAGATGGACTTCCATGGCTTTGCCCCTCAAATGACCCCACTGCTCAGGGGATGATCCATTTTTGTGTTTGCTGGTCTTCTCGAGGCACAGACTTGCAGATAGGGGAGGATCCTAGGCCTGTCAGAGATGAAGCGCACTCAGGGGTTTACCTGTTACTGTACCTGCAGGGAGGCACCTGTGTTACGTGACCCTGCTTTTCCCTGATGGGGGTCAGCCTTACACTGCATTTCTCCTGTACTGAGTACAGTCAATGAGCCACCACCAGTGGGACTGACATTCGTTCCAGAAACCAGCCAGGCTGTCCACACGCAGGTCAGATATCTCCTATAGACTGAGGTGTGACAGACCAGCTATGAGGAGACCAGCAGGGCATGGAAGGGCAATGCACTCTCCTACATCTCTCCCCTCTGAACTGGCTGGCAAGTATCACTGGACAGCTCTGACAGTGTTAGCGCGAATGTGGACATTCTTCACTTGATTTTAGCTTGCATCTTAGAACTTCAGATGGGCAGGGGAAGGTGTAGACTCCAAACAACCGAGGGCAGCAATCTGCAGTGTGAAATATGAGATACCGAGAGTGGCTGGGGGATGGAGATTTCCTCGGTTGCACACAAAAACACTTCTACATTCCATCACACTCTTAGGGAGTTTATGCTGAGGAATCCCTTGAGTGTGTATTTCAGTGGGAGCAAACACAACGTTGGTTTTGTTCTGTTTTGTTTTAAAAGGTACTTGCTATTCTTTTCCTCTTCCAGAAGTTTCTGTTTCGGGTTTAACATTGAGAACTTTGGTCAATTTGGAAGTGATTTGTGTGCAGGGTGAGAACAAAGGACCACATTTCATTCTTCTACATGTAAACATCCTGTCTTCCCCACACTGTTGAAGATGCTGTTTTTTCCCTGGATGTGCATTTTTGGCATCTTTATCAAACATCAGGTGGCTGCACTTAGATCTGGGTCCTTAACTCTATTCCCTTGGTCGGCATGTCTGTTTCTGTGTGGATACCACGGTGCTCTGCCACTGAGACTCAGTGGCATTAAACTTGGGAACGGTGACATCTCCACAGTGCTCTTAGTGTTCAAGATTGTTTTTTGCTATCTGGGTCTCTTGTATCTTCTTGTGAATTTAAGATTTTTTTTTCAATTTCTGTTTGGAATTGTGTTAGAATTTTGATAGACTGCATTGAATTTGTAGAAAACCATTTTCATAATATTAACCCTACCAACACATGTGCATGGAGGTCTCTCCACCCGCTGGTGTCTTCAGTGATTTAAAGTTTTCATTGTGGGAGTCTTCCGCTTTCTTGGTTTGTTTTACACCATGCAATCTCCCTTCCTCCCTTTCTCTTTCCCTCCCCCACCTCGTGTGTGTGTGTGTGTGTGTGTGTGTGTGTGTGTGTGTGTGTGTGTGTGTGTTTTGTTTATTTTTAGGGAACAGAACTGTTTCCCTGATTTCTTTCTCAGTCTGTTTGTCTTGGTCTATGGGAAAGCTACTAATTTTTAGACATTACTTTTGTAACCTACCACTGTTATGGAATATTAGTTTAAGATATGTTACATTTGTTTATGCTGTAGAACATTTGTTTAATGAGGCAAAGATGTGGTGCATTTTTTTAGGTTGTATTTGCTTAACTCAAAAGCTGTGTTACTTTGCCTGCCTAAAACACCTGATTGGTCTAATAATGAGCTGAACAGCCAATAGCAAGGCAAGAGAGAAAAACAGGAAGGGCTGGCAGGCAGAGAGAATAAATAGGAGGAGAAATCTAGGGAAGAGGGGAAGTGGAGAAAAAAGGAGAAGGATAGGGGTCCAGCCACCCAGGCACACAGCCACCTGTGGAGTAAGAAGGAAAGAAAAATACATAGCCTAAAGAAAGGTAAAAAGCCCAGAGATAAAGTGTAGTTAAAGAGAACTGAGATAATTTAAGTTAGAAAAGCTGCCTAGAAACAAGCCAAGCTAAGGCTGGGCATTCATAAGTAAGAATAACTCTCCATTTATTTGTGAGTTGGGTGGCAGGCCCCCAAAGAGTAAAACAACAAAACAAAACAAAAACCCCAAACCAAAAAACCCCCATATAACTACATACTACTTTGGCTGAAAGTGCCTACCGGTCCCAGCAGTTTCCTGATGTGGCACTTTGGGTCTCTTATGCATAGAATTATGTCATCTGTGCATAGGAATACTTTGACTTCCTCTTTCCCTATTTTTACCCCTTTTATTTCCTTCCCATGTCCTATTGCTCTAGCTAGGACTTCAAGCACTACATTGAACAGGAGTAGAAAGTGAACATCTTTGTCATGATCCTGATCTTAGAGGAAAAGCTCTCACAGTTTAATTGAATTACTCTACACAGGGGATAATGCTCCTCCCAGAGCCCACAGGTTGCCAAATGAATAGCACGGATCATGGTGTGGGTGACTTCTCCTCGAGTTCTTGGTCAGAGCTTGTCCCAGAGACTCCCAAAACAACACAGGCTATTGCCCTTACTCTTGGTGGCCACAAGAGCTTGATGGTAAAACCCTATTGTTGAAAACAGCACATACTTTGGTTACAGGACATGGACCAGGAAGCTTCCTGACTGCTGACTGGCTTCATGTGCTGGAAGTTATGCAGGCTGCTGGTGGGGGGTCATCAACAGTCTTACCCAGCTATGAACCCTGAGGGCCACAATAATACTAGCTAGCATGGTAAGATATGCCCAAGGGTGCAATAGAGGCATGGATATTATGGTAGTAATCAACTGCTTTCTGATTGGATTTAAGACCCATTCCACCTGAGCAAAGTCATGCCTGGTATTGGTCAAGAATCTGTTGTTAGGGAAATCATAGGCACCAGGGGTGAACCTTCTCTTAGTCTGCTAAATGGACACAGTACCAAACTGCTCTCTAAAGTCCCATCTCTACACCCATCAATTAGTACAGCTTTCAGACCTCATCAGAGAAGTTTCTTTCATGTAGTAGAGGAAGTTAATGCAAAAACTTCCAACTGGCCCACTGCAGAGAGTTAAGTGTCGGTGCAGTAACTCAGTCACAACTGGGGCATATATATATATCACACTCCCTTGCCCCCGAGGCTCAAGGACTATCAAGGAAGAGGTGGCGGAGAGATTGTAAGAATCAGAGGCTGGGGCTCTGGACATGAGTAGCACAAATTGGACTTGGGATATATATGATACGGATATGGAGTTGGGAGGGTTGAAGGTGAATCTGGGAGGTAGCAGGAAGAATAAGGAGTAATATAATCAAAACATGCATGCATGTATGAAATCCTCGAAGAATTAACAAAAATATTATAGTTAGCTAGCTAGGCAGACAGACAGCAGGCAGGCTGTTTGTGTCCTATAACTACAACTCTCAGTGGTTTCTCATATAATTTCTCAAAACCCAAACAGTGCTCAGTGAGGGAACACATGCTCACCGACACTGTGTGAGCAAGAGCTGTTACTAGTGTAGGTCCTTGTAGGGCAGCACCTCTCAGTGCGGAATGGTTCCTTTTAGTTGAAGTTCACACTTCGGATGGGGTAGAAACTGTGAGCTGTCACTTTGTCATGTAAGACCATGGATTGTGAGGTCCTGGCAATAAGAGATTTCCTACAGACTAGTTTAAAATTATAACTAGCACGCTGGACCCTGACAAAGTGTGGTTCTCATATAATCTGTTCAGGACGAGCAGAACCAAGACCTTTGGGCAGAAGGGCCATGTGTGGGACAACCCATATGCAATATACCTTTGTGGTCACTCAGGCTGCAAAGAACATTTTAGGCTATAGGGTAGAACCAGGTAGTCTGTGAAACATTTCTAACAATATACTATTGCATACTTAAAAAGAAAGTTTAAATTTTTCACACAAAAACCAAATTGTCATGGGTATTTCTTTCAAATGGTAAAGGAGCAAGTATCTTATTACAAAGATTATGGTGGTTCTTCCTCAGGAAACAAAAAGCAGAGAAAGCACACCTCGTTTATAAATGGTCAATGAACAAGTGTTTTCACGAATTATAACAAATTCTAAGATAAAATTGCTACTAAAGACTGTGTTTCATGAGTACAGGGCTGAAAAGCAATCTGGCCATGTAGCTGAAATCACCTTAAAGCCACAGCTTTCGGTAGGTGTGCACGTGTGTCTGCTCAGGCCTGAAAACATTAGAACTAAGAAGAAACACCACATGCTATCAGGACCAAGCAATGCCATGGAAGCCATTGGCTAATTTCTGGGTCAACACAAACACAAACAACGTGATAAGAATGTGCTAAAGAGCAAAGATTAGGAGGCATTTTCCACAGAATTTAATTAGTTAAATTAATTAATGACAGTTTTGTGACAAAACTATTAAACGCTCCAAATAAAAATAATTAACACAGATGTGTCAATCTCACAGAAAATTTTAAAAATAAGATAAAAGTAAGGAACAAAGCTATGACTGACAGTGGGCATTTCTTTGAAAAGTGTGATCAGTACAATGTAGGCCATACTGGAAACCACGACCTCCTCAGTACAGAAGACAGAAGAGATGAGTTGCAACCTCTAACTGTGCCCGCAGGACCCGGAAGTCAAGAATGAATTTGCTATCGCAGTCAAGATCAGAGAATTCTAAGGCCTCCTGGCTTCTCCACTCACTTATTTTCACTTTTCACCTGTGTGACTTCTGCAGCTGGCTGCACTTTTTCCAGGGGTTTAGAAAAGATAGTTCTTTTCTCAGGGATAACTTGCAGACAGGTAGAGGTGGTCTGGGTCATGTATGAGACCCTGGAAGAGCTTCTGAATGCCAGGAGTCTCCTCACCACTCTATCATTCTCCAGATCAGTCTGGCTGCCTGCCCTTCCTCACCCACTGTAACCCCCAGGAGTTACGGCAGGATGCTCTTGGCCCCTGCCTGTGTTCCTTGCTCTGTTCTGTATGTTCTGCCTACTCGAGTTCTCACATGCTTTGACCATCTCCTCAAAGGCTTGCCTGCTTCTCGACCCCTGTTTCCAATAGCCTGCCCAACAACATACTTCATAGTCCCCTTACTCTCTGGTATTTTAACAACCAAGCCTCAACTTACCTTTTCTTCTTCAAACCTTGTGCCTTCCTAGGCTAGTCTCTCCTTGGCTAAGGCATTGCTGGCTCCCAGTGGTCTAGAGACCTCAGCCCACACTGTCCCTCATGTCTTTAACAGGAACCCTGGCCAATGCAACCACCATGCCATCTGTTCAGGTCTTTCACTAACCGATCATTCTCTATGACCATTATGAAATCTTCAAGAGCTATGATTTGCTTTCCACTCTCCATTACAAAACCAGGGGACAAGAGAGAGTCCTGTGTACAGTTCAGTGTCCCCTGAGACTTCTTACCTGACTTGGTGCCACTGTCAACATTGGCATGTGCTGGTACAGGTTTGGCTGCATCTTACTAGCTTGTACAATCAGTACCTCTTCTGGCCCTCATTCCTTCCCACGTCCTACAAGCACTCACTTCTACTTTCCTTGTTGTTTATGTTCTTGATGCTTTTGGAAGACCAATGTCAGATATTTTATAGACTATTTTGGTTTGTCTGGTGTCAGACTGAAGTTTTAAAACTGGACAGTACTATTATTTATGGGGAGCTGTTTTCAAGGCACCACCTAGGGTTGTTAGCCTGTCTCCTTTCCACTGACATTAACCTCGACCATGCCTGGGTAAGACTGTTGGGATTTCTTCCTGCAAATTTACTGTGTTTCCCTTCCCAGTGGACAAGCATCTTGGGGGAGAGATTTTGGGGCTTCATGCCTCTTCTCCACTAAGTCAGTTAAATCAACTGTGGGTCCTACTTATGGCATAGTCGATGGATTCAATGTTGACTTCATGCTCTCATTCCTTCTATATTTGTTATATGGGATTCTTCTTTAAGGAAGCTATTTACATTTTCACAGTAGGGATTATTACGTTTTATTTCTCATCCATTTATGCACTAATAGACATTCATTTATTCTGAGGGTTATAGCTCTGCATTATTTTCACATATTTTCTGGCTCAGACTAATCTGTTGTAGCAGTGTGCTCCCTCAGTGTGGGCCAGTGTTCTCTGGTCTGCTCCCCTGTAGTGAACACACAAGCCACCATGTTCTACAGGCCACAGCAGTGTATCCTCCATTCTATCCCTAGACCTGTAGTGAGCACATTTTCTGCCACCAGGACAGGAGGAGATAACTGTTCATTTCTTAATACAAATCTATTCCTGTTTACTCTTTACTTAAAAACTACTGACAGCTTTGCGGGAATAAGCAGCTGCAGGCCACAGAAAGCCTTGTCTAGTCTCCAAAGCAAACCAGAAGGACAGTGAGATGGCTCAGAGGGTAATGGTGCTTGCGGCCAAGCCTGACTACCTTAGTTAGCTCCCTGGAACATAGCAGGAGATGAAGGACTCCCACAGTTGTTGTATGGTATTGTTGTGTGTGCGTGTGTGTGCATCTAAGTGTGTACACACATAATAAACAAATGAACAAATGCAAAAGAAAAGGAGTCTTTAAAAAAGAAAAAAAACACCTAGAAATCTGGACAGTAAACTGAGGCAGCACAGACATAACTAACAGCAAAAATGCTGATGTGTCAAGAGGCACACCTATGCCATGCCAATCTTCATCATGTAAGAAGACAGAGCTAATATTGCCAGTAATCACCTGGATTATCAACAAGACCATAGAAGAATGTAAGAATGCAGGAAAATGGGTTTGCATTTTCAAATAAGCATAAACACAATTTAAGTATGAAAGTCTTTAATGCTTAAAGCTTAAGTTTTTATATAGAAGGTAGGAATGGGAAAATGTCATATAATTTCAAAAGTGTAAGAGTCAAGACATCTTCTAAATATACATTAACCAAACAGGACTGAGGGGCAATCGTTCTTTGTGAACTAAAACTAACAACGTTCAAACAAAATAAAACAACATAAAGACCAAAGAGGAGACCTTGCATTGCTCCAAATTATATTAGTAAGTATTGTGTAAACACAAGTGGTTACTGTGACTTCCATGACACGCAAGGATTTTTATCACCTACAAGCTTATCGTTGACTTCCAGTCACCTCTCTGTAAGAGGGACATGTTCTGTAAGTGGCATGCATTCTGGAAATCCATCTCCACTACCATCCTGCTGTAAACGTTATGGCAAAATGAACATTTAATTCAGGAGTTCAGGCATGATGCTGATATTAAATGTTGGCAGATGATGGCTTTGTGTCCTGCTATCTGTACTGGTTAACTTGTAGGTTCAACATGACTAAAATTTAGAATCTCCTAGGAAACACATGCTTTGCCTATGAGGACGTGTCCATGGAGGTCTAAGCGAGGAAGGAAGGTCCACCTTGATGTCAGGGTACTATCCATCAGTGGGAATGGGACACCGAACAAAACATCAGTGTTCATGCCTCCCTGACAAATCCATTTGACCAGCTGCCTCCTCCTGCAGCTGTAACTCCTATCTTGGGATGGACTGGACTCTCAAAGAGTGAACCAAGATAATTCCTCCGTTTTAAGTTGCTTTTAGCATTTTCTCACAGAAATGAGGAAAGTTGGTATCAGAAGTGGGGCTGCTGCAGTGACAAGCCTGATCATGTGGTTCACGAGCCTTTGGAACAGCTCTGTGGGAAGGGTGTGGGTGGGAGCTTGGGGCTCTGGGCTAGAGAAGTCAGAAAGTGCTGTAAGTAGAGCTTAAACGGCCATTCCAGTAGTTCTAAAAAACAACGCCAAGAGAAATATTGATACTGAAGGCCCAGGTCGTGAGGTTTTACAGGAGAATAAAGGCTTTATTTGTAACAAGACTAGACCCCACTGTGTTACATTCTGATGAAGAATGTAACGTGTGTGTGTGTGTGTGTGTGTGTGTGTGTGTAATGTATGTATATGAGTTTGGTGAGGAAGAGAGCATGGATCAGTTTAAAGTTGCAAATAAGGCAGGTGAGAAGAAAGTAGCCATTAAAGAGAAACCCAAATGCTCGCACTGAGAAAACAAAACGTGTCCTGAAGGAAAGACCTTACCCATCAAAAGATCCAACTTCTAAAAATGAAGATTTATGTCAGAGCCTGAAATGAAGATGTGGTTGAAGGGATTAAGAGCAAAAACAAAACAAACAAATAAACCCAGGGTCATCCACAAAGGCATCCAGAGACCATTACAGATATGGTAGGAGGCTAGATTACATCTCAAAATAACGAGAACTTGACAGGATTTTCCACATGGTGCTGGTTTTGCAAGCATATAAAATACAGGACTGATGGGGCTGTAGAGGCATGTACCAAGATTCCAGAAAGCAGCTGAGGACAATGTGTGGTAGAGTTGAATTTCCTAGAGAAAACCCTCAGAGGTCACTAAATACAGCTGCAAAAGTGAAGTCTAAGATGTAATGGTGACTCCAGGATGTCAGAAATGCCAGGACCATAGGAAGTCCAACAAGGAAAGGTGTTGATACATTCTAGGACTTGAGAGAGGTGGCAGAACTGGAGGGGCAGGATGCCTAAGGCTATGAGGGCCCAGATAATGCCCCTGCAATTCTCAGATGCTAGACACGGACCTACGGCTTTGGTGTTGGTTCTCCTGGGTTTGCATATTGTTTGGGTCCTGTCTTCCCTTGATGTCTTCCCATTCTTCCCTTTAAGAACAGAAATGCTTCGTTTATGCCACTGTGTTGGAAATATGCAAGATTTCACCCTTGAGATCATCTTGAGTCAGGAGAGAGTCTGTACATTTTTTGTTTGTTTGTTTGTTTTGTTTTCAAGACAGGGTTTCTCTGTGTAGCTTTGTGCCTTTCTTGGAACTCACTCTGTAGCCCAGGCTGGCCTCGAACTCACAGAGATCCATCTGCCTCTGCCTCCTGAGTGCTGGGATTAAAGGTGTGCACCACCACTGCCTGGCCCTGAGAGTCTGTACTTTTGAACAATGCTGAGACTTATAGAATATGGGGACTTGGAGACCAGAGAGATGCTCAGAGGGTAAGAACACTCACAGTTCTTGCAGATGACTGAGGCTTGATTCATGGCAACCATCTGATGCCTTCTTCTTGCCTCTACAGGCATAAGACATGCATATGGTGCACATACATACGAGCAGGCAAAACACTCATATAAGGAAATAAAAATAAATAAAAGAATATGGGGACTTTTGAAGTTGGAATGAATGCATGCTACAGAATGGCCATAAGCCTAAGAGGGCTGGGAGGGCAATGGTATCACTGAAAGCTGATGTGTGGGGCTGGAGTTAAGAGCACTGGCTGCTCTTCTAGAGGACCCAGGTTCAATCCCCAGCACCCACACAGCAGCCTGCAGCTGTCTGTAACTCCTATTCCAGGGGCTCTGATGCTGGCATACGGACAGACCTGTAGGCAAAACACCATGTACATAAACTAAAAAGTACATGAAAGCTGATGTGTTTGGGCATCAAACTGACAAGGGGTGAACTTGTGATTATCGACTGTCATTGTCAACTTCGGATTCAGAGGTACCTAGGAGACTTATGTTGGGTTTGTCTGTGAAAGGCTTTTCTGAGTGGTACAACTGAGGAGGAAGGGCATACCCTGATGTGGACAGTACTTACCATCTCATGGGCAGGGATCCCAGACTGAACTAAAGGACACGAGAGTGTGAACTAACCAACAGCAGTCATTTATTGCTCCATGCTTCCTAGAGCCGGATGCATCCTCACTAACCATCCCGTGCTCTTGCTGAGGCAACCAGACCTTTTCTCACTGCCGTGCCTTTCTTGCCACAGACGCACACTGTGACCCCAAACAACCCCCTTCAGTTGATTCTGCTCCTTATTTTGTCAGAGCGATAAGAGAAGCAGCTAACACACCAGCTTCATGCATTATTTATGGAGTACGTCTGTGGATAAGCACAAATGCAGATGGTCTCAGAGAGACGTCAAAATGGTATCCCATTACTAAAGGGGAGGTTTCTGTCTTTAGCATTAAGTTTAACTAATAAATATTAATCCAATTTAATCCTAATATCTTGACATCTAAAATAACTTTGCCAACAAATGTCTAAATATTTTCGAGTGCCACAATATGAAACATAAAGTATTTTTGAAAATAATGTGATCTTAATGTGCAAATCACTTATAAAAGAACAAAGCGTATAGAGCAAAATTAAAGTATCATTGGTTATTTTCTACCAACTAATATCTCTGGAAAGTTTATTCATGGACTTGAACCCTTGCACTTGAGATCACAGGGTGGATGCTGAACCTGAAAACAAAGTTTTGTGGATACTGGACCTGCTATCTAGAAAACCTGTCTTCTGAAACAAAACATTCTGTGCTTTACCCTGATTTGTTGCCTCTCTCCCTACAATGCTTAAGGACAACAGTAAATATAATCCTATAGATTTACAAGGCGGGGACGCCAAAGCAGTGCATCAGGCTGGCGCTCACTGTCTACAAATCACTTTCCCATCACTAACAGTGTTTGGGCCTGTTTAATTAAAACAGAATAATTAGCTATTTTAGATTATGACTTTGTACAGACACTTTAGTGCTCACTACTAACAATGAACCTCCAGGTTAAAACAAAACAAAACTTATAAACGGCTTGACCATTTCCTATAAATAAGAACTTCTTTAGCAAACAATGCATGTTTTCTTGCTTACTGTTTGATTAATGTTAAAAACAGACATAAATGGATGCTATTCTTTTTTGTAGACTGAGCCTTAGTATGTAAGTCCACAGTTCATATAATCAACAACTGGACAAGGGATGGAGCTCAGCTGACACAGTGGCAGCCTAGCATGCACAAAGCCCTGAGTTTAATTCCCAGCAGCACATAAAACCAGGCACAATGATGCATACCTATAACCTTAGCACTTAGGAAATGGAGGCAAAATTATCAGAAATTCAAGTTCATCCTTGACTACAAAGTAACTTCAAGGCCAGCCTGTGATATATGAGACTCTGTCTCCAAAAAAAAAGTATTTATTATTAAATTTGTTGAAATGCTTCTTTTTGACCTGACATGTTTGTTGAGTATATGTGTATGCATATGTGTGTGTGTGTGTGTGTGTGTGTGTATGTATGTATGTATGTATGTAAGTATATATGTGCATGTGTTTACATACTATAAATATGGGCCTATAAATTAAATTAATGGTTAAGAATCTCTCTTTTTTTTTTTTTCTTTCTTTCTTTTTTTGTTTAAATTCTAATGTGCTTTAAAAAAAAAATAAAGTGCCCCCACAAAAGCAGAGCTGGATGATCTACCTAGTCTTTGGGAGGCAGGCTCCTGTCCTAGGACCCAGAAGGCTCAAAAGCTCTCACTTTTCATGTAAATGAGATAAGAATTGCTTAGTGGCCATAAGAGATCCTTCTAAGCCTTGGCTAGGCACTGGAGGCGAGGCTGCCTACTGTCTTGCTCACACCTCATCAACATCCTCTTTTTCTAGCAGTGGGAACAAGTTTTATCTTGAAACTCTAGTGTCTGTCAAAAAGCAATCACAGGGAAATGAAGAGCAGGGGAATGGGTGTTTAATACCAATTGGAAAAAAAAAATCCAGCCTGCAGGGGGAAAAAAAAAACAACACACAATTACCAAGCTGACCGAACAATCGGAATCAGGAAATGATAGATAGAGAAAAAGGCCAATGTGAAAGAAAACATCCCAGTTAAAATTAATATGTTCTAACACCAAACACAGAAATTAAGTCTCCTTCCCACAGGGGAACTGATTTATTTTGATATAATTTTCAGAAAGAACTAAAGGCTCTCTATATTTCTATTTCAACTTAAAGGCAGAAACCAAATGAAAATACGCCTTCATAGTTGAGTGTCCTTTGGAAATTAGACACTTAGGAAAAACTGTTAAGTACATGTATTTCAGATAGAGGAGCAGAAGACTTGATTGCTAGGGCCAAACCTATGGACCCTAAATACTTGCTCAATGCAGTTACTTGATTTAAAACTCTAACAGTTGGCTTAAAAACTGAACATTTCCCCCATTTTTAACAAAGGGGTTAATGGCTGCATTCAAGGAATTATTTTTTTCTGTTTAACTGTGGTGCTAGTATAGAGAGCAAGCATTTAACAGTGGTTCTCAACCTGTGGGGCACAACCCCCAGGGGTCAAATGACCCTTTTATAGGGGTTGCACATCAGATATCCTGTATATCAGCCATTTACACTAAGATTCATAACAATAGCAAAATGACAGTTATGAAGTAGCCATGAAAGTAATTTCATGGTTGGGGTCACCACAGCATCAGGAACTGTACTAGTAAAGGGTCACCGCACTAGGAAGGTTGAGAACCACTGGTCTAACAAGTTTCCCCAAGAAAGAAGAGAAAATAAGAAAGTGTCACATCACTCTGTAAAGCTTCACAGCCCAGCCTACATTTTTATTAATATTTAAAACAGAGTATGGGTGCAGAACTTCCTTTTCTATTTTATTTATCCCTTTATCTTATACATAATGGCTATATGCTTACTAGGAACACTGCAACATCTCAATACATATAAATAGATAACAGTCAAATCAAAGTAAATATCTTCATGTTATTCCTTTGTGCTCGGAGCCTTTGAGTGAACCTCTTGTTCTTTATAAAGGATCTGATAGGTTATTGTAAAATTCACAATGCAGAGTAAACCATAGCTATCCTGCTGCGTCCTAAAATAGAATTTATTCTTCCTGAGGGGGAGGGACGGCTCTGTGGCTAAGAGTATGTACTGCTCTTGCAAAGGACCCACGTTCAGAACTGCCTATAACTCTAGCTCAGGAACATGGCTTCCCCATACACTGCACTCACATGCTCAAACCCACGCTCAGGCGTACATGTATACATACATAATTGAAAACAAAAGGAACACCCTAAAAAGAATCTGTTCTTCCTCCCGATTGCATTTTCACACCAACTGTGTAACCTAGCCACCTTCCAGTTCACAGGCCTCTTCATTCCAGGCCTCAGTGACCACTATTGACTCTCCTATGCTATTAACTGTTTTCAGATGCTACAAGTGAGTGAAAACACATGCACAATATTTGGCTTATTGTACTTCGTACAATGCCTTCCATGTCCAAGCAGGATGCTTCTAGTGGATTTCACTAATCATAAGAATGTGTGTACTTCCAATGTGAAAAGCTCTTATCTAAAAACAAACCAAATATAGAAACATAAATTTTCCTTTTTATAATATTCTTTTCTGCAAAAAGAAAAAAATGAAACTGTATGACGTAAAAAGGGATTCTACAATCTTTAATGGCACCAAATCATATCCTATAAATTCAATGGATATTTTTATATTTTAAATTTTTTGTATTTTGATCTCAAAAATATGTGTCCCTTGTTATCTCTGTGTATAATATGCCTTATTTAAAATGAGAACAAATGTATAAATTTCACCTTACTGAACATATACTCTACATCTAGAAAGTAGAAGTGATGGAAAACTGTCGTAGGGTTTCCTGCTGCTGTGAAGAGACACCCTGACCGTGGCAACTCTGATAAAGACAACGTTCAATTGATGGTGGCTCCCATTTAGTTCCAGAGGTTCAGTCCATTATGATCACGAGGGGAGCATATTGGCATGCTGGCAGACATGATGCTCGAGCTGAGCGTGCTACATCTTGCAGGCAACAGGAAGTCGACTGACTGTCACACTGAGGGAAGATTGAGGGAAAGAGACCGCCAACAAGGCCACACCTCCACAGTGACACACTTCCTCTAACAAAGCCACATCTCCTAATAGTGCTACTCCCTTTGGGAGCCATTTTCTTTCAAACAACCACATCCCTCATCCATACTCCTGTAAGTAACTCCAATAAAACTCATTTGGTTCATCAAGATGGACTTCCGTGGTATCCACACTTTGGTCTGTCATGGGTCCCTATCTGGGGTGAGTAGAGGTGCGTGTTCTGTCTCCCCAGGGAAAGTTTGGCCACACAACAGCTGCTAATTTAGAGATATGAAGAGTGAGATCAGTTCAGAGAGTTATTTCAAAATGGAATGTTCATGAAAAGCTGTAACACTGATAGAGCCATATGCTCACAGAAATTACAGTGGGGCAAGAGAGACGGATAGCAAATACCAACAAACAACCTTTAAAATCTAACTTCTTGGTCTTGCATTTTCAGAGAAAGCTGCTTGGAACAAATGGGTTTATGACAGGTCCTTTCCGCTTAATACAGATTTGTGAAGACAAAACGGGGGTCATCAGGCTTTTAACTATCAGAACTGACCAGAAATAGGAAGTTTCACTGTGGTTTGACAACGTCTCCTTCTCACCTCACTCTGCTGTATGAAGAAAAAGCTCTTAAAATATTATTACTAAAACTACAACATTGAAAACAAATCAAGTTACTTTACCAACTTAAACTCTGCAAAGTTCTTCTACTTCATTAACACCAGCTTTGGTTATTTTTCTTTTCTTTTCTTTGTAATACACACACACACACACACACACACACACGCACGCACGCACGCACGCACGCACGCACGCACGCGCATACCCCTCATTTTATTGGACACTTTAATTTGTCCAGGTTTGTTGTTATTTATGGAAATCTGATACTTTGAATTCTTTCTTTTCAGTAAAAACTAGTTTAAACGTGCTGACTACATACATGCCAGTCTTATGTAGAGTACCTGAAAATGATAGTTTTCCTCCATTTTATTCCTATAAAAAGCCAATGTATTTAACCTTTGCCTATAATCTAGAAAAAAAATGAATAAACTGATTACGCTGTCACTTCACAAGTGCAGTACAGTATGTTAATTCAATAAATGATAGAATTATAGGTGGAAAAAATGACTAGGTGAGATTTAAGCAAGAGTTGGCAAGCTTTATGAAATATTAATTAAAAGAAAACAGTACTCCAGAAAAAGATTCCGATAGAACATGATTAGAATCTCTAAGTAGCAGAAATATACTAGAGAGCCAGGCATTGTAGCACATGCTTGCAACTCAGCAAGCCAAGGCTGGGACGGGAAGGTTGTGGGTTTTAAGATTCTAATCATGTTCAAGGCCAGCCTGGACAACACACAACAAAACCCTGTCTCGGAAACAAACAAAAACCCCAAATCCACTTACAAATGCTTTAGTGCCTAAAAAATTGGAAGAAAATGTTCTAGACACACTGTCTAAAGCTTTTTCTCTTAGAGGTTTTTAAGATCACTTGCCACATACAATTAACTACTTATAAACAAGTTAAGTCCCAGGTAAGGCTGCAAACGTTTTCATTCAGACTGGTAAGTAAGTTGTAGCAGGGAGAGAGCAAAGGGCACTTGCAGGAGGATGGGCTGGTGCTGTCGCAGGCCATAATGGGACCATCAACAACTGTTCAGCTCCCAGTGTGCCTTCTCCCCGAAACAGACTGAACTGAGGAAAGCCAGCCGCTGCTGTGAAGGCCAGTCAGTAAGCTGTACTTATTAGAAATGAAGACATGAGATAATGTATAATTTTATACCAGTAACTCTAGTTTACATTAGACGTATTTTCAGTCCAACATAAAGAAGCAGAGACTAGAAAAGCATCTAGATCAGTGTTTCTCAACCTGTGGGACATGACCCCTTAGGGTCCAATGACCCTTTCACAGGGGTCACCTAAGAACTTTGGAAAACACAGATCTTTACATGACGATTCATAGCAGTAGCAAAATTACAGTTATGAAGTAGTAATGAAGAGAATTTTACGGCTGGGGGTGAGTATTAAAGGGTAGCAGCCTTAGGAAGGCTGAGGATCAGTTATTTTCACATGGGGGTTCTGTTGGCTCAGCAGATGGGGAGGCTATCAAAAAAAAAAAAAAAAAAAAAAAAAGGCTGCTTGTACAGTGTCACTTCCCCAACCATCCACACTGTCCTATAAACTCAACGTCCTAGGCTGTGCCTTTAGGGCAGGACTTTATAGTATTTTTCAGGCATTATGTATGTCTCTTGTCCCTCAAACACTTAGTCATCTACCTTACTTGTTTAGTTTTTCAAGACAGGGTTTTGGTACCTGTTCTGGATCTCGCTCTGTAGACCAGGCTGACCTCGAACTCACAGAGATCCACCTGCCTCTGCCTCCTGGAGAGCTGGGATTAAAGGCGTGCGACACCGCCGCCCTGCTGTCATCCACCTCATTTTCAACAAGCCAGCAAGGAAGCCTCATGCACTTGGTATCTTTCATCACCTGCATTGCTTTGCTCTATGGGAACCTGCACCCCGAGAAATGTGCTGTGATACCCACCTGCTAGCTGTCTCTACAGACCCCCACACACACCATGTCTGATCCTCGCAAAGACTGCTGTTGTTATCCCTGTAGAAAAGATGACATCCCCAACGACTGGAGGCAATTAGCTTTGAGGCACTAGCTCAGGTGAGACTGAAGTCAGGGTTCATCTAACTCCACCTCCTATCCCTGGGTGCTGGCCTGGGTGGGGTGGGGGTTGTGGAGACAGGACCACCTGTGGCTCTTCAACTGTCTTCTCTAGGGTTCCTTCTACAGTCTCCAGCTATACCAGTATTAACCTGGCATCTGGCCTGAGTTTCTGCCCTCAGTCCCAGTATCCTACTCATTCCCGAGCTGAGTCTCTTCTATCATCAGGAAGCTGATGCATTAGCAGGCCTATTACAGAAGCAAGAAAGATAGCAACAGAGCCATCAAAAACTTATAGTCATTTCTTCAATTATCCCTCTGCCTTACAAGCTTTCTTGCCTCTATTAGAGCCCAGAGAAGCAGCAGTCTGGCACCCTTAGACTGGGTTCTCCACATTAGGGCATAGCCTTGAATTACACCAGTGCCTCTGTCCAGTGAGGGGGGATTCCCTGCAGTATCCCAATGCCTGAGGCAGCTTATTAGCACTGGGGTGCTCTACCAACACTAGCTAGCTGAATGGACGCTGGTTCAGCACTCTGTATATCTCCTGCCTCTATGTAAAGCACACAGAACAGTCTGGCATCTTTGCTCACCACCTCGGCACTTGGGAGACTGGGGCAGAAGGATTACCATGAGTTCAAGACCAGCCTGGGCCACAGAATGAGATGCCATCTCTAAAAGTAAAAAGACCCTACCCCTCTTCCCACCACTGAGATCCAATGTCCCCGAGGAACAGCTGGACCTGGCCTATGAGGGATAGCAGTGACAACGTCTCTATCTGCCAGGCATTTTCTATTTATGTCTACACACAAGGTGGGAGGGCAGATCAGCTCTGGTTCCATGCTTTTGCTTTAACAAATTCCAAGTGCTGAGCATTTTTATTCCGACTCAGGTTTCACAGCTTGTTCCCCAGCATTAGGGTTCTGCATCCAATAATGCTTAGAAAAGAAGAAAAGTTAACATTTTGTTTTCCATTACATTATAGCTATATAAAATATAGATATACATATGTATTTGTATATGTTTAAATACATATATATATACACATAAGCATATCTATCTATCTATCTATCTATCTATCTATCTACCTATCTATCTATCTATCTATCTTACATGTATGGGTGTTTTGCCTTTATGTAAGTCTGTGTACCATGTGTGTGTCTGGTGCATGTGGGAGGCCAGATTTGCAGATTTCCTTGTAGCACAAATCCTAATTGGTCTTAATAATAAAAATTCGGAGTCAGATATCAGGGTGAAAGCTGAAAGATCAGAGAAGCAGAGCAGCAGCCACTAGAAAGATTTACCTCTAGGGAATCCTCAGCATGAATGGGAGCTGAGCTCTTCCCACCTTACATTCCTCTCTCTGCCCGGCCATGTCACTTCCTGTTTCCACCTCCCTAGTGCTGGGATTAAAGGTGTGTATAACCACTGCCTGGCCTCTATGGCTAACTAGTGGCTTAGCTCCACACTCTGATCTTCAGGCAGGCTTTATTTGTTAGCTCACAAACAAAATATCGCCATATCCCCTGGAACTGGAGTAACAGAAAGTTAGGAGCCACTACGTGGATACTGGGAACCTGGAAGAGCAGCCAGTGCTCTTAACCACTGAGCCATGTCTCCAGCCTCTTCCACTTACATTTTGTACTTTCAAGATTTATTCATCTATCTTCCTCCCTCCAAACACAACATTTTTTTTTTTTTTTTTTTTTTGAGACAGGGTTTCTCTGTGTAGCTTTGGAGACTATTCTGGAACTCACTCAGTAGCCCAGATTGGCCTTGAACTCAGAGATCATCTGCCTGCCTCTGCCTCCCAAGTGCTGGGATTAAAGGCTTCCACCACCACCACCACCACCACCACCACCACCACCACCACCACCATCACCACCACCTCCTGGCTCAAACACAACATTCTTAAACTCCTTACATTTTACCTGATAATTCTGTCATATATTCTCTCCAATAGAAAAAGAGACTATTTTCAGGGGGTAGGTTAGGTTAGTGACTGATGAAAACAACTGAAAAATTCCCTTCATTTTATTTGAATTTAGTGAGGCTATAAAGGTTTTTAAAGTTGGCTAGAGGCTTTACTTTGCTCAGGAAAAAGCATTTACTGTCAGGTTTAGAAGCACCTTAGACATAGAAGGGAAAGCAAGAAGATGAAGCATGGGGTATGGCACCAACTAAGAATGCAGGAGACAGTTGAACGTATATTAACCAGTACAGTGTTTGGACTCTCTTCCGGGGAAGATTATAGCAAGGTTTTGCTACACCCTAAAGAACTCTGATGTCCATTTTGGACCACCACATCTGATTGTTTCGAAATGGTTATGTCCTTTCTAATCCCTGTGATGGTCTTACTTTTTTTTTGGGTGGGTGGGGGGGCAATTAGATGAAAGTGGGACCTCACTGAGTGGGGCTGAAGTGGGTGGTCACCAGTACAATTTTCTACACAGGAAAAAAATACACAGAAAGGAGGATTTTAACTAACTCATTCATGGTTTTCTTGCTTGCTGAGAAACTAGTTTCCTACTTTTTAAGCAGATACATGTTTTAAACACGGAGAAGCATGATAGTCTCTACTCCTATTACAAGATCTGCATTTCCAGGACCTCAGGACGCTACCCCAGAGACGAGGGCCATAGGAACAGAGGGCTGCCCTGGCTGCCCTGGGTGGAGGCAGCCCTCCAGGCGCTAGGTCTTTTGTTATTCCCCACCTCCCCCGACACACACCCTATTCCCAAGCACCAGGGCGTTACCCTAGAGACAAGTGAGGACATCGAGGTTCTGCAGGACTCTGCTCCATCAGTGGGGTCGCAGAGACAACAAACACCCCTGAAAGGCTGCGACACCCTCTCGACCCAGCCAGCAGCAGGAGGAACCCACTACAGGAGACGGGCGTCCACCACGGACCTTCACACCGCTCGGGCCCCACACACTCCACGTCCCCCTCCACATCCCGGATCCCCTCGGGGCCCACCATACCCGCCCTGCTCTAGATACTTAAGGTCCCTGAAGACCCACGATCCCCCCTCAGCCTACCACGCCCGCAGGTCACAACAGGACACCCTCCACCCCTGAGGGTCTCAGACCCAGTTTCCGCTCACGTCCCGCCCTTCCTGCCTACCGTGCTTCCGATGAGCAGACATACTGGGCCCGGGCCGGGATCCTGGGCCCCAGCGGCCGCCAGACAAGCGGCCCGGCGCTTCCGGATTCCTCTCGTGTAGGCCCGCCCACAATATTAGCAGTGCCTAATCCAGACCCGAATTCCCCGCCGCTGGGTGCCAGTCATCCATATACAGCGTTTTATTGGTTCATATGGGGCCTGGGCGTGGCCTAAGCTCTGCTTCTGGGAGCCAGGCTCCGGAGCCTGCGCAGAAAGTAAGGGGCGAAAGTAGCGGCTGCTCCAGTGTTTGCCCACTGATGGATTTGGGCCAAGACACAGCTGGCGACGGTACCGGCTCTGCACACTTGCGGAACTTGGGGTACAAGCTGGAGAAAGGTTGCTGAGGAGAGAAGGAAGATCTGGAAGCTTGAGGCAAGACAAGGTCCCTCTCACGGCCCAGACTTGCTCTCGGTTCCGCGTCCCCCATCTCTATGTCTGCTGGGGGCACTGATGCGCCCGCACACCAGCGGTGCCCACCCACCGACAGCGCCTCCCATCTGCTTCGCGTCTACCGGTCCCTCTCTTTGTGTTGTCTCCCACCCAAGGCACTTTGCTTTTAAAGCCTGGCGGTGCTACCGCGCTGGGACCCTTGTGCCCTGCTGACATTGACTCTTCGTCCTTGGAACGGCTTCTTCCGAAGTATGACTGACGAGTGTCTGCACGACCTGCAAGCTGGAAATAAACGTCCATGAAAGGTCCGACAAGAGAGGTACATGACAAAGAAGACTGTAAGGACCATATCTCAAAGAGACGAGCTCTTCCAAGAGAAATAATGCAGGGTTATAAGCAGCGGGTTTATAACGAAAGACACAAAGCAGACGTCTTTGGTTAGTGGAGGTTAACAAGCACAGACTTGAGGAGATGAACGAGGAAGACCTGATATTATGAAGAAAATGCTCAAAACAGAAAAGAGGACAAACTATGGTTCAAGTAAAGTGTCTGCCTGCCAGCCTTTGTTTGGGAGATCTGATGCCGCTAGGGCTCAGGGAGGAGAGAAGGCGTGGCCTCGCGTGTTGCAGGACTCTTTGGAATAAGCTCTCCAGTATCAGTGAGAGTGGAAGGTCAGAGATGTTACTGAAGAACTCAAGCCAGTATAGTTCCTGAAAGGCCTCGGTTGGGGTCCAGTTTGTATTAGTGTTTTATACTCTAAAACCACAAGGTGGGGTGGACAAGCGAGTGATATTGTACAGAAGCCTAAATGGCAGTCTGCAGGTTGTTAAGGGCAACATGACCCAATGTTACCACTATTTCCGCTGGTCATGGTCATTCTGTTCCAGGTAGGAGGCGAAGGCAGGCTTGGCAAATAGGCAGTACAAGCGGTGCTTTGAGGAAATCACAAAATAAATCAATAGATCAGTACCTAATAATTGGTCTTTGCTGCCTTATTGTGCTTTGCCGGTGACGATCATGGAAGAAGCAACATTGAACTTCTCACGGAGATGTGGAAAATTGATCAGTTTTGAGCCTAGAAGTGAAACGATCTGATGTAAATGTTCAAGAAGTGACTTCAACTTCTCTACTGAGAGTTTAAACTGCATTGCAAGAGACCACTGTGTGGCAGCTGCAATCAGAAAAATGTTGGTGGTTAGCATCTGAGCTGTTGTAATATTGAAGACTGTAAGAGGAGATAGATGGTCAGGGTGTGGATGCGTTTGAAGGCAAAGCAAAAGAGATGTTCCACGTCCTCCAATTGGTCTGTGATAGAAAAGGGGAAATCTAGAATGTGTTCAGGGTTTGGGTTCAGAACCTGAGAAGTATCAGGATGATACAGGGATCCTTTGAGAGGCCCTTTGTTAAGTGGTGCAGAGCAGCTTTTGATACATAAGCACAGGAGACCGTGGAGGGAATGAATGTGGCCAGAGGAGTGGCTAAGAGCTGAGCCACGTCGGCTTCTCACCTTTGGAAAGTTGAGAGATGAAAAGGCTCCAGCTCTGGCCCAAGGGAAGTGACTAGAGGGGCAAGCAATGACAACCGTCCTGCAGCCAAAGGAGGGCTTACCCGTTTGAATGTACCGCTGGATTTGTCGAGGGCAGGTCTTCACGATCTTTGGTGACAGTGAATTGCGTTGGACTACAGCACACGAAAGTGTGATGGTTCAAGAAAACAGAAGACCCTGGATGCAGACCACTATACCAGCTTCTACTTGCTACAGTCCCTCCAGAACTCCAGCAGACAGGAGCACTCCTGTATCACTGCCAGTCAGCCACAGGCGCCATCCACTCAGCAGCCAGGCTAGCCTTGGGAAATGCAATTGCTTCCTTCTCTCCTCTTCCCCTCACAGACCTATCCAGAAAGATCACATCTAATTTGTATCCCCAACTCTCATGGAGATTCCATTTGAACGCTGATCTCTTCCCCATTCCTCCTGCTGTTTCCCAACACTTACCCCACTACCATTCCACCTGTTCTGTTCATAGCAACCTAAAAGGTCTTTTTAAAAAATCTAAAATAATCACCGAGGAGCAGGAGAGATGGCACGGTGGTTAAGAACTCTTGCTGTTTTTGCACAGAACCTGGGTTCAGTTTCTGGTACTCACATGGTGGTTCACAACCACCTGGAACTGAAGTTCTGGGAGCTCTGATACCTTCTGCCCTCCAAAAGCACCAGGCATGCACGCTGGTGCACATGCACACATTTGGGCAAACATACTCATGCACATAACATAAAATAAACATTTTGAAAACTCATTCACTCTAGCCCATTACAGGACCAGAATCAAAAGAAAAAAAATGGAGAAAGCATTTGACAAAATCTAACACTAGTTCAAGATTTATAAAAATAACAAAGCAAATGACAAACAAAAACCCTCTTGGTCAACAATAAAAAAAAAGATAATTTATTTAACTTAATAAAGAACATTTACAAAAATATTCTGCAACTATCATCATCAAGGGGGAAAAACAATTAGAAGCTTTCCACAAAGGCAAGGACAGTCCTTCTAACCACTGATTTCAATATCATACTAGAAATCCTAGCTAATGTAATGAGACAAGAAAAGGAAATAAAAAAGAACATATACTTGGAAGGAAGAAATATAAATGTCTTTTTGTCTGCCAGTGACATGAAGAAAACCCTAATGTCCTGGTCAAAATGCCACATAAAATTACTTTGTATCGTAGACATTATTCCAAATCCTTGAAGTTTGTTACAAAACCTCCCACTGCACTGCACTGTCTGTCAGTCCACATTCATGATGGTCTCTCAGCTCCTAACCTAACTAGCCAAGAAAAGGCAAGTGTCTGGGTCACCAGGCCTTCTCTTCCTACCTACCAGAACTTCCCTCACTTCACCCCACCACCCTCCTCTTCTTGGGTGCTTTGGTAGAAGCCAGCCTCTGGCTTCGCCTCATCCATAGTAAACTCTGAAGGTGACTTTCCTTAATATTATCAAAGTTGCTCAGCGGGGAAACAGAGGGGAGAGGGAGGATAGAGGCAGTTCTGCAGTACATCTCAGACTGTTCCTCAAAGAATCTTCAACAGGATCCGCCCCAGCTGCCTGGAGGAGAGATCCCCCTGATGACACACCCTTCATTACCTCTCCTCCCGTTTAGTTTCCAGAGATAAGGCTTTCAAATAAGTCACCTACACCGAAAACCATGTCTTGGGACCTCCTGTGGGGCAAACCCAGAGGAAGATTTCATGCAGTGGCACCCTCATCAACACTTCCTTAACATCACAAACGATTTACTGTCCTTTTCATTTTCCAATAACACAGTACAGTTCCTTCATAGAAGCAAATGTAATCCATGAGTATACTCCCATAACTTTAGCGTGGCTCCATCCCAAGACGGGACGTGTGCCCAGTGACAATTTTTTTTTTCTGTTTTGTTCACACGTCCACAACACATACGTAAGCACTCATTATAAGTACCGTTTGTGATTCTTTGGTTGATAGATACCACTGCATGAGATGGCAAGTGAATGGATGGAAAGAAGGGGACACGTGTGGAGAGGAGGAGAGACAATGATTATTAGGATCTTAAAACTTGATATGCCATCTAGATTTTTGGGTTGAGGTTTGGAAAGCCATATTTCAAATAAGTGAAAATTATTTGAAATGTGGCTTTCCACTGTGAAACCAATTGGAATATGCTAAAAACACTAAGAAGAAGGTATGCCAGGTTTCTTTGAGTCATTTATGTATCTCTCACGAAACTTGTAATTTGCTTTAAAAGTACACTGAAGTTGTTGACTGATTATATGAAAAACATTTTATGGAGACTGCTTTTTTGTGTAAAAATCTTGGGATTTTTGAAAATATTGGGTTGTTCATGTGCCTCCCTTCCATTCTACACCTGTCCATCTTTCTGTAAATATTCATCTTGCTGATTAAGTTTTGGTCACATTTGAACATCTTCACCATGCAGACAAAAGCCCCCTTTTATATCACATTGACATGGAGCCCTGTGACTTGCCCAAGGTTAGCTAAGTGTAATGGTAGAGCCCCAGAGCCCTGTGTCAAACTATGTCTTCAGTTGCCAGGGCTTTTTTACTCTAGGCCCCAGTAACTTCTTCTTGATAGGTTGACAGATCTGAGGAGGATATTCCCATGAATCTAACTAGGTTCCATCACAACGTGGCTAATTTTGCTAAGTTTGCCAGACTGTTATTGGTTGTCTTCCGGACTTCTCTGAGATAAAAGGTTAGACAACTATCATCATCATCATCATCATCATCATCATCATCATCATCATCATTCGCTTCCACGATCACACTCCATACATCTATCTAAATGCTGCTGTAGCAAACATGTGGCTGACATCATCTCTTTTCCTCGTGTCTGGACCAGGTTTATTAATGAGGAGTGCTATTCGAGGTGCCAGGGGTGCCGCTGGAGGATCCCTGATTCCTCTGAGCACAGCACTGAGCAGTTTACCCGCGGGCAGGTAACAGGTGGAAACAGGCTGTATTTCAGAGCCCAGAGCAGCTGTGTGCGCACTCTCAGTGGCCATAAGGAGCTTTGTAACAGATCTGTCTTCTAGCGCTCCCTCTCTCTGACCTGGGAGCCCAATAGGTGTGGAGGACTTCATCGGGCAGAGTCCGGTGCACCCAATGCGTCTGCAGATGCCACATCTTGATTCAGATTGAGCTAGACCTTTCCAGGCGCGTTGGCTTGTGTGTGGGTTCGCATGCTGACCTACAAACACGCCGAGCACTTGCAGTGTGGGACCTCTCTGCTCCCCCCCGCCCGGTACCTTCACTGTCCTAGAGTGACCCAGTGCTCTGCGCGCAACAGTTGGGACCTGCTGTGCGCGGGCTCCCGGGCCATGCGCGCCCTGCGATCTCCGGGCCAGGCTTGCCATTGGCAACCGCCCAGCGGCCTGAGCGCTCCCCCTAGGCGCGCGGCGCTGGGCCCTTCCTCAGATGGAGCCACGCACCGGCCGCCCCCCAGTGCGCCGGTGCCTCCCCGGGCGCCGAGTGCGCAGGCGCCGGCCGTGAGGACCGACCGTGCGCTGGGCTCGAACGGGGTTGGAGCGCGCGGCGGCGGCGGCGGCGGCGGCGGCGGCGGCGGCGGCTGCGGACAGACAGACTGCGGATCGACGCACGGACCCAAGGATTCTCGAGCCTGGGAGCTGGCGGCAGTGCTGTGCGCGCCGCTTGGCTTGAAGGGTGGCCACCTTGCTATGTCGCTCGGCATCTTCTGAACTAGGAAAGCCCGAGGATGTCCGCTCTGAGGAAGGTGCGAGACGCGCGGGGCCGCGGGGACTGGGATGCGGGGACCTGGACGCTAAGTGGCGAGAGCCGTCGGGGCAGGGAGGGGGCGGTGCTGCGAGACCGACCCGCGTGGGCCCTGCCTAGGCGGCTGTGTTGGGGGGGTAGGCGGCTAACTAGGAACACGCTCCGGGAGTGTGAGATAACCTTAGGGGTGGCCGGTGCTCCGGGGTCCGCCGCTGGGGTCCTTGCGGGCTGCAGAGCCCGGTGGCAGGGTTGCCGGCACACGGGCTCCCCGACTGTAGCCTGTAGGAGCGAGGCGGAGGTGTGAAATTCCCCGCTCCGCGAGGCCGGGTAACGGGGTGCAGCCTGGGGCGCTGGCCAGCGAGGGGGCTGGTGGGGCAGTGGGGAGCGACCCGAGTTCCCCTTCCCCCAAGCCCAGGTGGCCACCGGGACTCCGACTGGGAATGAATGGAAGGTGCTCGGGAACCGGTGCTACAGGGCGCTGGGGTCGCGGAGGCAGGGAGGGGCCACTTGTGCCCTTTGCTACAGCCGTCGCGACGAGCAGGGCCTGGGCCTAGGGCTTGGGAGGGGGTAACCGCTGCCGGGCTCTCCAAGTGCGAGCCGGGAGCACGGGGGCTTTTTTTCGGGGTGGTTGCTAAGCGAAGCGCTACCCAGCGCAGGGTTTTGTAACTAAGCCTCCCCCGGCAGCTGCTGTTGCTGCTCTCCGGCTCTTTCCCTAACGATCGCAGAAGAAATAATGAGGATGTAATTATTACAGCCCTGCGCGCGAAGGCATGGGGGGCGGCAGGCACCGGCTCCTCGGCTTGGCGCTGGCCAGATGGGGCCGGGCGGGGCAGGGGATTCCTCTCCCACCCTCCTGGAGCGGCCGGGCGGCGGGAGGTGCTCCTCTGGGACCCGAGATAGGGGCTGGGGCTGTAGACCGAGTTAGGAGAGGTGGGCAAGGGCCGCAGGCGGCGTCTAGGCGGGTGCAGAGTGTCGCAGGTGGAGGGGGACCCGGAGCGCCGCGGCTGCTTAGTGATTCGCACCCGAAACTCACAACACCCTGTGTGGCGCTCCTCCACTTCGGGCATGTGGTGCGAGCCGCCCGCAGGTCGCTTTTTCCTTCAAATGGATGTCGATTCCGGCCCGGGTCGAAATCCGAATGCGTGACTGACTTAATCAGCATCGGCTGTGTTGTATCCATGAGAAAATAAAAGCAATGGGCAGCGAATTCGCCCTCGGTGTTGATGAACTCTGCCAGCCTAGGCTGTGGGCGTTTCAGGGCTGGAGATTAAAGCGCAGCAGTTCTTCCTCCTGGTGTCTCATACTTGGAGGCGAGAGGGAGCTATCTGGATTGGAGCCTTGGGATTGCTGTTAGTGGCCAGTGCGGGTACATCAGCCTACAACCTTGAGATCTGACCGTTACCTTGGATCCCAGTCACCTATGTGAGTGTCTTACTGTACAGTCCATGAACTAATTGCATTTGGAATGAGAAAGGAACCTGGAGTCTCAGTGTGGTCCAAAGTAGTCCACGACCGGTTCAGGGCAGTGTGTAAGTCCGAAGCTGACTTACTTAATTCAACCTCTCCATCAATATATAGACTTAAAGTTAAGGTGCAGTATAACATGATTTTTGTCTTCATATTCTCTGTGGGGAATAGCCAAGACAAAAAATACTGGTGATATGATGAAAAAAATATTTTTTTTGGCAGGTCAGGTTGTTACTCTGTTGTTTAAAAAAAATGCCATTAATCAGGATTTTCCAGTAGCCAAATTGTCTTGTGCAGGCAGTTGGGTGACTCACACAGAATTGGCTTCCATGGTAATTGTAGAGTGTGCATACCACTTCCTTTTAGATGATGTGACTTTTTCATTACTTAGAAGAGAACAAATGAGAATATTTTATGCCCCACATCTGGCAGGCACGGCTGGCAGGCCACAGGGAGTCCTCTGCTCCAACACATCTGGGTTGGGAGAAACATAAACCTAATGAAAGGAGACAGGGTGTAGTCCCCAGATACAGCGCGGCCTCTCCAGCCACTCTACAGGGACGATCTAGTCAATGTGGGCTTTGTTCTCCGAGCTTTTCTACGTTCTGTTCCTCTGCTCTCTTCTGAGACCATCTCTTCCGTTAAGTCAGTAGGCCATATGCTCTTGCTCTGACCTGCCTGTAAATACCTTGTGTTTTTAGGTCAAAGGGTAATACACCAAATGCTGACTGCTATGCCAAATAACTCAAAGGAACATAATTAAAATTATGCCCGGCCCCACACCAGCCCAGAACTTTTTTGCTTTCCCTTGAACAGCCTTCCAGGTTGAGCAGTGTGGAGCATTGTTCCCTTTGCAGTCCCCAGCCCTCTGCAGCCATAGTGAAGGTAGCCTAAGTGGGTGCTGCTGGGGGAGGCCGGAGGAGCCTCTTATGCTGATACCGGATGTGCTGTGGCTGAGGGCACATGGATTCAGGTGTTCATCAGCAGTGCTGTGACTTCTCCAGAGTGATGTAAGCATGTTCCTCTGTGGCAATCTGTTGCATCTCCTATTTTTGTCCACTTCATTTTTGACAGTGATAGAAATTCCAAACTGAATTAGAAGCGAAAATCCGCCTCTTAGAATTTAATCTGTGTACCAAGAACGTGATCAATTGCAAAACTAAAAAATTCTAGTATTTTATTAAGTGTTTCAGGATTTTTTTTAATGCCATAGTATTCTTTTATAATTATATTTGAGGGGGAAACACTCCCATCTCAGTCACCCAAGGAATAGAATGATGTACACTTCGATTATAGAATTTATGAGGAAGTTAATTAAATATTATTTATTGACCCTTGGAATGGATATGCCATGATCATGCATTGGCTACAATAAAAATAGCTGTGATTCATCATTTTGGCCAGATGGAAGTCAAATTTAGAGCATTGCAGTATGTTGGCTATAAAAGAATTAGAGCTTTACCACACAGGAAGTTAGTGGGCAAAACATTCTATGCAGTTAAAATTGCTCTTAATCAACCATAGTTTTAACTAGCTTTTGTTTTTCATCTTATAAGCACTAACATTTTATTAGCATCTACTGAAATATTTTCAGTTGTTGTTATCTGTGTATGGAAATTTTGAGCATGGCAATTCACTTGTATTCATAACTAAAGCATTCTGGGTTTTTAGGAGGCCAAGTGTCTGGGCTCTAATCCTGATGAGGTGTGGGATTGCAGGTTCCAATGCTGGTGTAAATTCTGCAGCCGCTCTTGGTCAGCTCTGCCTTCCAGGGCTTCAGAGCAGTGGCAGACAATATATCTGGTTCTTAATTAAGCTCTTTGGCAAAAGCAATGGGAATTAACCAGCTGATTTTCCTTGATCCTGCCGTTTTTCTCTGAAATGAGAAGTCCTCTCCATTAGTAACAGGTTTCTTTTTCTTTTTTAAAAAAAAATAATTTATTTATTCATTTTACATCTCAGCTGCAGTTTCCCCTCCCTCCTCTCCTCCAAGTCCCTTCCCCCATCCTTCTTCTGTTCCCATCCCCTCCTCCTCCATTTCTGTTAAGGAAAGGGCAGGTCTCCCATGAGTATCAACAAAACATGGCATATCAAGTCAGTAAGACTAAGCACCTCCCCTTGAATTAAGGCTAGGTAAGGTGACCTCCCCTTGAATTAAGGCTAGGCAAGGTGACCTCCCCTTGAATTAAGGCTAGGCAAGGTGGCACAGTATGAGGAGTAGGGTCCCAAAGGCCTGTAAAAATGTCAGAGACCACTGTTCCTGCTGTTAGGAGTCACACAAGAGGACCAGGCTACACAACTGTCATATACATGCAGAGGGCCTAGGTCAGTCCCATCCAGGCTCTCTGGTTGTCTGGTTGTCAGTTCAGAGCCCCCAGAGCTTAGTTGATTCTATGAGTTTTCCTGTGGTATCCTTGACCCCCCTGGCTCCTATACTCCTTTCTTCTCCTCTTCTGTAGGATTCCCCACACCCCACCTAATGTTTAGTTGTGAGTCTGCATTTGTTTCCATCAGTTGCTGGATGACGCCTCTCTGATGACAATTGGGCCAGGCACTAATCTGGTCACAGGAGACGGCCAGTTCAGGCTACCTATCTGCTATTGCTAGGAGTCTCAGCTGGGGTCTTCCTCCCAAGTAAAAACTTTCATTTTGGAGCAAGATTTGTTCATTATTAGGTGATGTTTTTATCTAGTATACTTCTTATATGTACCCTCCAGAACAAAAAGAAAAATCTTAACCAGTTACTTCTTAAAAGGAATAGACAATTGGAAACACCCCATCAATAAAATTATAGCAAAAAATTAGAATAACTTTGTGTATGTAATTAGCCATTGGTTTAAAATGATACCCCATCTTGTCCATAGAGAAGATGACTAACAGGCACCAAACAGCTGGAAAAGAAAAGAATGGAGGGTTGGGGATTTAGCTCAGTGGTAGAGTGCTTGTCTAGCAAGCACAAGGCCCTGGGTTCGGTCCTCAGCTCTGGAAAAAAAGAAAAGAATGGAGTTATCCCGTAGAGCCAATAGAGTAGCCAGTACTGGAAACGGATGTCCTTGTGCTTAATCGATATTCATCCTGCTGTTTCTGCATAAGGTGACAAGTGGCATTTCATCTTGTTGGCGTAAAGAATGACTGAGTGAAGACCTGCCTGCTGTTGCCTGCCTACGCAACTGAGTGGCACTTAGCAATCTGGTTGTCCCTCTGTGTTTTAGTTACCCTTCACCAAAAGGGGGGTCATATACTATTTACTTGGTGGGATGACCACGTGGGATTAAATGAATTGATGGCAATAGCATTGTGCCAAGAATGGTGTAGACTGTTCAGACTGTCTTGACTCTTTGAATCGTGGAGAAACAAAGCCAGCACCAGCTCAATTTGAGCCACCAGTGCTGGAAGTTATCAAATAACCCTGAGAGTACTGTAATACTCCTGCTTGTTTATATATTTACTTGTCAATCCTTCAAGGAACTAATCTGAGTGAACTTAACCAATAACAGCATCGAAGAAATGTTAATAAAATAGAAAGGGCCAACAAAATGACAACTATTAAAGACGTTTTTGAATGTTATATTTGACTTTGAGTTCCCTAGGAGTCATGTCAGCAAAACCTAAAATACATAAACCCTTACCTGATTGGTTACCTTGTTGGGTAGATATCACACATACATTAAAAAAAATCTTTCCCTGGTGCTAAATCATGAAGGTTATTTCTCAAGCAGATCATATACAGAAGGGTTGTGGGTGTAATAAAGTAGTATAAATGCAGAAGTCTTCTTCCCAATCATGCCTTATGATACGCTAAGATGGAAACCAGAGACAAAACCCACAATAATAACCTAGAGGAGGGCATGTGTGTTTGTTGTTAGTCATCCGTTATCTCAGTGACAAGACCGTCAGACAGACAGGGCTGGGTCTTCATGCTTTTACATCATTCACAAATATAGTCAATGTTAAAGATACATATGACCCATGATATATATCTATCCTGTGGAGAGCTCAAGCTTTTGAGTTTTGAGTATCTACGTATTTCCTAAAATCTTGGTACAAGCTGCTTTAGTGTCAGGTAAGCCATAACGTGTCGATGGTAACAGCATGTGGAGAGAGTCCTTATGCTTAACAAGTGCTTCTAAAATTAAGATGAGCCTACCACCTGAAGGCTCTTCATTAACCGAAAGTACCAAAAAGCAAGATAGGCATTTAATTCATCTACCAAATGTTATAGATTAGCCTTGCCTGATTGAAATGTGCTCAAAACATTGGCATTAGCCTACAGCTGGGCAAAATTATCTAATAAAAAAGTCTATTTTAGGGTTGGGTGTATCATAACACATCCGGTAGCTTTACTGGAAGCAAAAAATGGAAGAGTGGCATGGGTACCCTTCTGTATCATCGTGAGGTTGAAAAGTTGTGAACCCAGCCACCGCCAATAAGAGACAAGCTTTGTTCCCACCGACTCATCTCTGGCTTGTTGCCACTTCCCCTTGCTCTCCCATCTCACCCACTGAAGCTTAGGAGGTGTTTTGTCTCAGAAAGTCTTCCCTGGGCCAGCACATGTCCCGTGGCATGCCTTACACTGTGGTTGTTTCCAAATCTGCCAAGATGGTAGCTTTGATCTTAAGCACCCACTGCTCCCGACTCAGAAAGATCTGTTGCATCTGTGAAGGAGCCCAGGAGCTGCGTTCTACTGAGCACAGGGGCAGGATTTCCCCAGCTCTGACTTGGAATTCATTTTTGTTCTTTTGTTACCATTCAATCTTTTGTGGTGCTTAGAATTCCCCCCCACCCATCCCTGGACCACTCCATCTTGTAACTCTGTGTTGTTCTTTGTCCCCAATTTGGCCATAGGTACCACATTTTTTTTTAAACCACACTTAACGTTTTCTTTAAGAAACATCTTTTTATATGTGTTTTACCTGCATGTGTGTGCCATGTGTATGTCTGATACAGAAGAGGGAATCAGATCCTTGAGAACAACTGGAGTTGTAGACAGTTGTGGGCAGCCGTATGGGTTCTGAGAACTGAGCATGGGTCTTCTGGAGGAAGAGCAAGTGTTCCTAACCACTGAGCAGTCTCCCCTACTCCTAATAATGGTTTATTTCTCATCTTTCACACTTCCTTTTCCAGGCCCAGTTGCTTCCCTGTGGCATATTTCCCAGGCCTGAGGCCAGATGACGTCATCCTCATGGTCCTTGCTTTGTACTCTAGGAGGGCACAGACCATGGAAAGCACAGTGGGATGCCTGGGCCACTTGCTGTCCTTGGTACTGGAGAGATAGCCATGAAAGGGACGGAACTGCCAGTCCTCAATATCTGCCATAGTGCTGTGGACCTTGTTGCTCAATAAACATCAGAATGATAAGTAAATCAATAGCTACTGACCTAGCTATACCAATGGGGCCCTCAGGCAGATCCTCACCCATTGCTTCTCGGAGTTGTGTGCACATAAATGAGATATGAAACTGTATCACCACATCAATGGGTTTGTATACACTTGTTTGCTTTTAACGTGAAACTTTGGGCTCTTTAAAATAATTTATATTTTATGATGCTACCATTTTAACAGTTTCTGAAAAAATTTTTTTTTTTTTACTATTTTTCTGATAAAAGCTTAGTGTAGAAGCTATATTATTGGAAATGTAGAAATTTTCATAAGTGGTTGAAAGTTAGCTTCAAGGTTATTATATTGGGGCCATTTTAGTATATACACCATTTCTGCATCTAAAATAAAATGTTCTGGTTCATCACTATCATTAGAGTCAAGGTTTTATTTTTGTTGTGAAAGATGAGTTATGCAGCTTTTTTCAGGCAACCAAACAGTAGAAACACTTAGTAAATTTCTTCAATTGACTTTTTTTCTTGTTTCTATAATGGTATTTCTTAAACATCAACAACACTCAATCAAAAGAAGACTTTGCATGCAGTTGGTTCTGGGATGTTCACTTCTGGAAGCTTATCTTAAGGAAATCATCGTGAACTAGCATGATTAGCTATCACTCACTCACTAGGGCTTTGTTTCCTGGAATGATACTGGAATGGAAGAAAAATGAGAGATGGGGTAAATTTGTTACAACATGGCCACAATATAAAAATGTACAGCCATAAAAAGATAGAACTTAAATATTTAATGGAACAGTATGATCTCCCTATACTGTGAGGTAAAGGTAATAGAGGACAAGGTAGCATGTTCCAACCTCTGTGTTTCAGAGCTCCTGTCCTTGCTCCTGGAAGGAAGACTGGAGGGTGCCCTGCAGCCAAAGCAAGGATTCAGCTCCATGAATCCTGTCTCCTGGGCAGTTTGTCAGGAGCCTGCACAATCATCAGCCATATCACTGCTATCCTTAACAATTCCCTCTGCCACCACGGCCTCCTGGCTAGTCTGCACCGATGGCTACATCCACAATTAGGGACTTCACATCAACAGCCTGCCACATTCCCTGATCATCCATAGTCAAGGACTTAACACCAATGGCCTGCCATTCTCAATGATCTCTCTGTGATGCTATTTCCTTCCCTCCTACACTTGTGCCTCTTAGCAAGGTCAAAACCAAAGCTTTGAGCCTTCATCCTTGCTTCTTTCTCCTATGCCGTGTAACTTATTTGTGACATTTGCCTAGTAATGGGAAACATTTATTGAGTGCTTACTGTTTTCCAAGTATTCTAAATGTTACTTAAATAAGTTACCAGTGTTAATTAATTTTTGCCCAGTACTGTGAGGTCAGTACATCTGCAAAATGCTGAAAAGAAAGCTCAGGAAGAGAGACTGCATTATATTTTGTGGGTCATTGACATAGTCTGGCATACCACAGTGTGGTGGGCTGGCTCCACGCTGAAATCTGTAGCCTCTTGTTGGGATAGATGCCCTGAGAGGGCAGAGGTTTCATTTATTTTGGTCACTGCTGTCACCCAAACACCTAACATATTCTTAGGCATGAGGCATCCCAACATTTGCTGAATGAACGAACTGATGAATGAATAAATTCAGACCGAAATTTTACCATGCATATACAAATGCTGAACTGATAATGATTCCTAATTCTTTTGATCCATATCAAAATACATTTGGCCTCATGTACAGAAAAATCCCACCAAAACAACTTGAATCCAGAGTCTTTGTTAGCAGCTCCTGGTAGGTTTGCCGCAAAGTGTCATCCTGGATCTTCTGGTTGGTGGGTCTTCTATGGTCTTGGTGTCATCCCCACTGAAAAGCGTGACAACAGCCGCCAGCAGCAGCAGCAGCAGCAGCAGCAGCAGCAGCAGCAGCATTTGAGCCATCTGGTTTTCAAGTGCTGTAACCACCCCGAGCTGATGCCAACACGAGGCGAGGAGACCCCTGGCTCTGTTAAACTTTCACATGGGCTCCCCAGGCCTGTCTCTGTGGGTGACTTCCCCCAGAGTGCATATGCTCTACTCCATAATTTGTAGCTGGTGGCTCTGGCATGGTCAGGAGAGGTCTCCATGGGCATCTAGAGTATCTTCAGTAGGGGAGGAGAGCATGCAGAGTGTGGTATGGGAAGAATGTATGCCCAGCCTTCTCATTTTCTATCAGCCTCTGTCTGTGTCACATTTATGAGCAGATGTGGCAGGGTGGAGACCTGAACAGACCCAGAAGGGGAAGAAGAGAGTTTGGCCATGCCATTGGATACTCTTCTTTTTCACCGTTGCAGAGAAGAAACCTTGATAGTAATCTCTGCACATCTTTGTCTCATATTCCACACCTACATCAGTTACTGCCCAAACCAGGAACCACTGTTTGGGGCTTTCATTAATCTTAATCTGCTTCCATGCCCAATGGTCCCTCAGTCCCCTGTATCTGTGTTGAGGACAGATCCCTGTGGGAAACTGGGCTTCTTCAACAACAGGAAGACCAGGGCCAGTTCACAACCAGCAGACCCAGATGCACTTCTGCATTTATCTCCCACCTGTGGCAGGTGATGGTTTTGTAATTTAAAGAGATCTTACATGAATGGCTTCTGTGTATGCATTTTTTAAAGGAAGATTTCAATACCATAAGTATATATGGAAGTAGAACTTTCCTTCGAGAATCCATTAAACCACTGTAATAAACTCATGATTTCCCATTTGTTCAGTCACATGATTGGATTCACTAGCTAAAAACCTGTAGTTCTATTGCTAGTAGGGAACATGTTGGAAGGACATGGCTTGTGTTGGGGACCAGGTATAGGCAGAGAAGGTTGCTGTGGGATGTCCTGTATGCTGTGAATATATGTTGCTATGACTGATCGATAAATAAAACGCTGATTGGCCAGTAGCCAGGCAGGAAGTATAGGCGGGACAAAGAGAGAGGAGAATTCTGGGAACAGGGGGGCTGAGGCAGAGAGATGCTGCCAGCCGCCACCATGAGAAAATGTTAAGATACCAGTAAGCCATGAGCCACGTGGCAACTTATAGATGAATAGAAATGGGTTGATTTAAGATATAAGAACAGATGGGGCTGGAGAGATGGCTCAGAGGTTAAGAGCACTGCTTGCTCTTCCAAAGATCCTGAGTTCAATTCCCAGCACCCACATGGAGGCTCACGATCATCTGTAATGAGATCTGGCGCCCTCTTCTGGCCTGCAGGGATATGTACAGGCCTGCAGGGATATGTACAGACAGGACACTGTATACATAATAATAAATAAATAAATAAATAAATCTTTAAAAAAAAGATAAAAGAACAGCTAGCAAGAAGCCTGCCACAGCCATACAGTTTATGAGTAATATAAGTCTCTGTGTGTTTACTCGATTGGGTCTGAGCGGCTGCGGGACTGGTGGGTGAGAGAGATTTGTCCTGACCGTGGGCCAGGCAGGTCTGGAGAAAACTTCAGCTACAAAAGGTCCCTGACATTTCAGTCATAGGGTGAACTGACAAGCACCATTCTCTGTGTCTGTGAACTTCCTAAAGCTGGCTCTGTGTGTCACTGTTGTGTGACAAAACTTTTCCTACAGAGACACAGCACACATGTCTATTCATCCCAGATAGGGAGCCCATGACAGACCAAAGTACAGATGCCGCTGAAGTCTAATTTGGTGAACTAATGAGTTTTGTTGGAGTTATTTACAGGGATATGGGTGAGGGGTTACTTACAGGATCAGAAATGACTCAAAGAAAGCTGCTGCTTTATCAAGGCTGACCCCAGCATGGGTGACAGCTCACAAAAGCTGGGAACCTGGAGCACACTGCACAGCCTGCAGGGAGCTCAACAGATTAGAGAGTGTCCTTTCCAAGTGACCCAGTTACTCTGAACCTCTTCTACGCAGTTTAGCTGGATTCTGCTTCTTCCAGGTCTGGTCTCAGTCTTCTTTGCACCTTTTATTGCTTACAGTGGCATTGAGGGGGACTATTGAATCTGGTCAGTTTTGGGGACTTCCTGTAGCTATTTTGAATTGTTTACCTTCAGGCTTAAGTAGCTTCCTTGCTGGATGGAATGTTTCAATGTCAGAGAAAACTGTGAACATAATATGTTAACACATATTTTATAGGAGTACAGGGAATGCTGGATTGAGGGAAGAGAACCAGTTACAAAGGAGAGGAGGAGGAGGGGAGAGGGAGAGGGAGCCCTTACTTCTCTTCCTTTGTAGAGCATTGGAGTCCAAACGACAAAAAGAGGCAAGAAATGCTCTGTGTGTGTGTGTGTGTGTGTGTGTGTGTGTGTGTGTGTGTGATGTGCATCCACATGCATGTGATTATAGATACATATGTGTTTGGAGACCAGAGATTAGTGTCAGGTGTCTTCCTCAGTATCCGTCTATTCTGTTGAGAAAGGGTCTCTCTCTGAACCCAAAGCTCACTCACTGCTTAGATTAGGAGGCCAGCAAACTTTGGGGATCTGCCTATCTCTGCCCTCCCAGTGCTAGAGTTACAGATGTGTTACCGTTATCAACTTTTTACATGGTGCCAAGGATCCAAACTCGGGTCCTCTTGTGTGCATGGCAAGCATTTTCCCGATTGAGCCATCTCATGAACCCCAAGATCCTTGTCTTATGCCATCTTAACACACTGTAGTTTTAAAAGAAAATTCTTGAGTTTGCACTGGGTAAAGTCCAGATACTCGGTGATATGAATTTGCTAATAGCACTGCCAACAGACATCTCAGGTATTAATCACCTGCTGTGTGCCGTTCTCTCAGTTCTGCCTATGACTGTTTGCTCTGTTTCCTTAAATCTTTCTTCTGTAATACATTTTGGCTCCTCTTTGAAATGCATTTGTATGTTTCAAGGGAACAAGAATAGGGAGAACCCAGAGGTCAGTGTTTTATTGTACAACTTGATAATGGATTTTCTTAGCTGCTAGCTCTTTTCCCCTGTTAGCTTCTCTCATGCTGTCTTTCTGAGTTCTTTCTCCTCTCAAGTATTTTGTTCTCACCCTTATCTGGGGATGGGATAGGAGACCATTTGGGCTCTTTCCATGCATTTTCTTGTTTTTTTTTTCCTGGTTCCATAATCCATTAAATATTTATAGAAGCATAAATTAATGTGTTAACAGTCACCATTAATTCTGTGGCCTAGAAATAAGTATAATCTGTTTCTTGGTGTACTTCTTTACAATTATCTTCTTGATTTTTAAATTGAAGTTGATAGCTATGTTTTTCATATTTTTTTTACTAAGAACTTGACCTAGAATATTGTCAACAGTTTAATTTTAGCCTATGTTGAATATTCTAGTACGTAATATAGCCCAACCATTTCTTTTTGGTTCAAATTTAAGTTACTTGACCAAAATTTGATTTTTACTTTGTGATTCTTTTGGTTATTTTCTGAAACTCTAGATAATCTTCCTCTAGTAAATTGGTTAAAGGTGTATTTAGTTTATGAGGTTGCTATAACAAATTGCCAGTAAGTGGGTTTATGCAGTGACATAAACATGTCTTGCAGCTCTGGTTACTAGGAGTCTAAACCCAGGTATCTGAAAACTGTGATCTTTCCAGTCTCTTTCAGGTGGCTTCAGGTGTTCTGTGGCTTGTGACAACATCAATCTAATCTCCTAAGCCTCTCCATTCATGTACCTTCTCCTCCTGGATCTGTAGATCTCTGTGACACAGGCCACTTCTAGTCTACTTAGGGCCTACAAGCAACCTAGGATTAGCCTGTCATCACAAAGTCCTCAATGCACACACCTGTGGAGACTTTTTTCCCAAATAAGGCCACATTTATGGGTTCCAGGAACTTGATATAAACTCACAGGGGACGACTTTGGTCACTCCCATGACACGGCCACTCCTAAGAACCTTGAAACTATTACCCAACTGTGTCCTAGGCCAGCAGTTCCCTCAGGTGAATACCCATTTTGTCACAGTCTCTGCAGCCACAGGGATAACAGAGGCCAATGTGAGTACAGGCAAGGACTCTGTAAGTGTCAAAGGAAGCCCAGGCTCTGAGCAACAGAATAAAAGCTCAGGAGAGATGTCAGAATGTTTAGAATGTTTTTGTGCCAGGCCATTTAAGGCCATAATGCATGTGTCCCTTGCAGCACCACCCTTACAGTTGGGAGGAGAATAGGCTTTATCTATCAGTAAAGGATCAAAGAATTTAAACCGGCAGGTAAGGAAGGAGCTGGTCTGCATTTGAGAAAGGTCTGAGTCAGATAGGAATAGCAACAGAGAGGCAAGGAAAGAGTTTCTTTGTCTAAACTATCAAATGAGTTACCTTTAAAAATAACGACCATTCATGGTTGATTTTCAAGGTGACTAGGGCTGGAGTCCCTTGGTTCATTTGCCTGGAGACTTCCCTTCTCCCCAGTTCCACTTGTGTGTCTGCCAACTGTGTGCACCTTACAGCTTCCCCTCCCATGCCTCCAGCTGATCTGAGAACGCTGTGTTCTGTTTTGTAATGAAATGTAGACTTCCTCTATGAAAAGGCTTAATGGGATAGCGTTTTTCAAAAAGAATTCGAGCTGGCTAAATTTAGTTTCTGAACAGTGTCCAGTCTGGAAACAAATCTGTTTTGAAATCTTCATCCCAGGGCCCCACTCTTCCACCTGGGAAGGTGCCCTGGCCAGATGGTCAGTAGCTGAAGTTTCTTCCCTTTCCCATCTGCCAGCAACAAGTATTGCTTAACCTGGTCCCTCTGCACAGCTCCTGCTGCTTGTAAATGGTCCCAACCATGCTCTGCCCTCTGAGGATCTGCAGTGGTAGTTCTCTCTGTCTCCTGGCTCTCTTCTGACTCTCATCACTTTCTGGCATCTCTTGCTTGATGACATCACAAAATGTTATTAGAAGGCAATGAGGAATCAGCCTTCTTAGACCTTGGCATTGTTCTTTCACTAACTTTTAAGTTTCTGTTATGCCTGGCTTCTTTTTCTCAGGCTTTTTTTTTTCCCTTATGAAGAACTAGTCATTTACTCTTACTATATAAGAGGGACACCATCCTCATCTCTGTACATAGCGTCAGAGTGAGTACTAGGCTCTGGAGTACCCATTTTTTTCCTTCCTGCTACTTCAGGTGGGGCAGGCGCTGCGTCCTGTACCCTTCTTACAGTAATGCATCCTTCACAGTCCAGGTTTGTCACATTGACAACTTGTGTTACTGTGGGCAGACTGGTTTTGGTGACTCTGCGGTAGAATCAAGAGCTGGGCCTTGACTCGTCCCTGACTTCCTGTTGCAGCTAGTGGGATGGTGCGCAGCGAACCCTGATGCTTTACACCTGTCCCTTGTACCGCTTGGATGAGAAAGCATCTAGAGGGCTCACACAGTAGTTGTCAGAAAATGAATCAGATAAACCCTGGCCTGAACATCCCATGGTCAGGTGAGAAGTGTAGGCATGAAGTACAGCCTATGGCAAGCAGAGGGGTGGAGCGAGGAGGCTTGCCTGGGCACCGGGCCAGGAGAACCGGCCTGGCAGAGTTGCTGTAGAGAATCAGTCTTGGGCATCCTGTTCCTGTGTGGGAGGCAGCACTGAGAAGCCCTGTCCTCCTGGCTTCAAACTTGTGACCATGTGTTCTGTGCTGAGTGTATCGAGTTCTGTCAAGAAGGTTCAGGTCTTGGATTCTCCTTTGACGTTTATAAATGAGATGGAAGTGGTGGCTAGGAGTGTTGGAATAAGGTGATCTGGGAGCTTAGGCCTGTGTCCATTGAGACCCTTCATGGACAGCATGGCCAGACAGACAGCAACCACCTTTCTGTGTCCTCCTCTACAAGGTCTTAAAAGAGGGTGCTCACTCTGTGTTCCCAAGACACCATGTTACTTTTTAAATAGTGCTCATCAAATATTTCACTGAGCCATCTCCCTAACACAAGATGTGCTTCTCATGGGGGGGGGGGGGGGTTATGCTGATGACCATGAGGATTTCTTGCTGGTACAGCCAGACTCTCATGTTAGTGGGTGTGTGAGGAACAGGTGGTGAGGACATTGAGGTCCAGATGATGAGTGGCACCTTGTGGATGAGGTGGGAGAGGGTGATGGGTAAATATGAGACTGTACTCTTACTAATCCCTGTTCCCAGTTGTTAATTTTGGAAATATGGTAAAAAGCAGTCATGGTGCTGATTGTTTCTTCTGTATATTCTTTTCCTCAAAAGAGCAAGCGGTTCCAAACTAAGGGAGACTTTGAACTTAGTGGACTTGAGTCAGGGATGGCCATCTGTCTTTTACAGATAGGAATTCTGACATATTGAAAATGCAATCTTTATGGTGGGGCATGAATCTGAAAATTTATACCTGGTTTAACAATACAGCACAGATCTTACTACTTCCCTATAGAGAAAGGGTAAGGCTTATTTCTCTGAAGAATGGCTGCAATGTACCTCGGAACAATAACTTGAAAATACTTCTGAAAACCATCCTGTTTAGGGGCCGTTAGTTTTCTTCTGTGTATTTTTGGTTAATACAGCTCTGATTTATTTACAGTGAGGTCCTGGGGGAGGTGGGGGGGATCAGGGTATCCATTAAGTATAAGAACAGGAACTAAATCACAATTATACTTGGTTGAAATGTTTATTTAGGGAAAGAATTGAGAGAATTACTGTAAGGTAAGAGGGCATAGAGGGTGTTGAGCCTGGGACAGGCATGTAAGGAACAGCATTGTGGGTGACATACTGAGGAAATGGGACTCCTAGAAATATCGGATGGAGGTGCAGAAGGGGACTATCCTAGGAGCTGCTGTGAATTATTTTGTGGTTCATCAGTTCAAGCACCATGAAAAATGTGTCAGTTCACTAGGTTAGGACATTGACTACTGATGTTTGGATGTCTCACACTGCTGGTTTTTTTGAACTTTCACCAGGAGATTGTAGTTATGAAGTCTGAAGCAGACTGTGGTCGGAACAGCACACCCAGGCTTATGCTGTATGCACGTCACAAATCACGTTAGGAGCTGGTAGGCAGTGTGATATTAGATAGTAAGGGTGTCTACCTCAGGGTGTGGTGGGGTTCAGGATTAATGCACAGAGATTCTACCGATGCTTGGGAGTTTGGACCAGGGCTCAAGGAAGCGGAAGGTCATCCATCACTGAATTTTAATCATTATTGAGGGGTGAGGCTGATGCTGGGCTGAGGAGAGCCTTTGAGTGTGTGCTTCTTGTGTGTGTGTGTGTGTGTGTGTGTGTGTGTGTGTGTGTGGTGTATGTGTGTGTTCAGGTGCATGTGCATGCAGAAGCCAGACATCAATGTTGGATGTCTTCCTTAGTCATTCTCTAGTTTATTATTTGTTTGTTTATATTTATTTTTTAACATTGTGTGTAAGTGTGTATGTATGTATGTGGGCCAGGGTACATGTGTGGAACAACTTGTAGGAATCAGTTTTCTCCTACAGTATGGTTCCTGGGGGTAAAACTCAGGTCATCAGGCTTGGCAGCAAGAGCTTTTACCTGCTGAGCCATCTTGCCTGCCCTAGTTTGTTTTCTGAAACAAACTCTTTCACTGAACACAGAGCTTGTGATTTGGCTAGGCTAGCTGGCCGTTGTGTTCCATGGATTTGCCTGTCTCTGCAGTAGGACTACAGGCATAGACCCCCTTGATTGGGTGTGTATGTTGGTGCTGGGGATCTGAACTCTAGTTCTCAGGCTTATCACAAGACTGAGGCATCTCCCTAACCCAAGATGTGCTTCTCATGGGAGATTTTAGGCCAACGATCATGAGGATTTCTTGCTGGTACAGCCGGACTCTCATGTTAGTGGGTGTGTGAGGAACAGGTGGGTGGGGACATTGAGGTCTACAAGATGAGTGGCACCTTCAGTGGGTGATTGCTTGTGAATGAGGTGGGAGAGGGTGATGGATGAGCACTACTTCAGAAATGACGTGGTTGTACTAAGACAGGGAGGAGGCACGGGGTGGGGATCACTCTAGGGCTTCCTGGCCTCTGCCTGCAAGAGGAGGGTGGGCAGCCATCTACCTACTCTTTGAGAATGTTCTCTACTGTTTTTTATTTAGTACGGTGCAATCTTGTATATTTCAGATTTTTAAGATGTAATAAAAATGCATGAACTTGGGTTTGCCAAAGCGGGTCTTGATGTTAAGGTGTGAAGTTGAGATTTTGTGTTCCTTCTTCCTGATGTGATATTCATGTTCTGCTCATCAGGAGATTTTACTGACATCTCAGGACAAAATCCTGCTGAGTCAAAAAGCATACAAAGCCGAGCCCTGGCTGGGTCAGGCCTCACATTTTACAGGCAGGGAAACTGAGGTCGGATCCCAGAATGCCTTGCTCTCCCACCCAGGCTCTGCGCCCGACCACGCCTCCCCACACTGTGCTTGAATTAGGAGAACATTCTTTCAGCAGATCTCCCCGCCTCCGGTCTCTCTCGGCTTGAAACCATCCTACACACAGCTGCTGGGATAATCTTTCTAAAGCCATTTTTATCATGTCACTTCTCGGCACGATGTTTTCTGTTGCCTTTTGTCACATCCAGATTTCTCCTTTCTGGCTCTTAGGGCTTTCTGCAAAATGTCCTCTTTCCTAGGGTTCGCTAGGAGCCTTCATGGGAAGCCGCCTCGTATTGTTGCTCAGTGTGGTTCCGCGTGCCTTTTGCTATTTCCCACTGCTGGGCCTTTGTACGAGCCTTGTACCCTCCTGAAGTGTTCTTTAGCAACCCGTGTCTTGTGTTAACTTTCCTTCACTTCTCCGTGTCTTTTTTCACCTCAGAGCCCCTTTCTCCTTTGAATTCACTACTACAAATTTTCCCTTCATTCTAATCATTCCTTGACCGTGTGGTCCTCTTTAGCAATTAGTTACTGAGCTTACAGACTCTTATAGAAAATATAATCACCCAGCAAACCTGTGGTCATATGATTACCTAAATTGAAAAGCCAAAACAGACAAACAACAACACAACAAAAAGCACACATGCTCCGAAGAACACCACTGTGAGGCTACTTTGCAAAGAAAATGGTTTCCGATGGGTGCTGGTAACTGTGTGGTCACATCATGGCCATTTGTCTCACCAGAGCTTTAAGGAAGGGTGCTTTGTGGTTAAGCTACTCCCACGCCTTGCTGGCTGGTAGCATATTCCTTAGATTCCCAGGAATGGCATCTTACCGCAGCAAATCCTTCCTCTAGATCAACGGGTGTTCCATCAGCATCCTATGTTGTTCCCAGCAGCCAGTTCATGGCGCTGAGTCACTTCGAGTGGCCCACAGGAAGAGAAGGAGTTTGGAGTCACACCATTCTGCATCTGAGCTGGCTCTGATTTAAAGGCCATGTGTCTTTCATTTTCTTCCTTTGCTTTTGTGATTTTAGCAGAATTTGGGTGATAGTGAGGTTGTCTTGAGTTGCCCAGATCTGTGCATCGAAGTCACTGAGTAGAGGCTGAGTCTGTCTGTTTGTTTATTAAGTTCTTGGACCAGGTGTTCTCAAGTATTTTCCTTATTTTTGAGTTTATGGGTCTGACTGCATGGTGTAATGTGGGCTCTGTGGACTTTGGCTGTGCCTTTTAAGGTCTCTGGGCTCCGGTTATTTTATCTATGAAATAGGCATGAGGATTGTCTTGCTCTCCTCACACATGGTTGTCAAGGATCAATGTCAAGCTGAAGTTACTGAGGCCTGTGGAGGCTGGAGGAAGCCACCTGGGGGCTGTTTTTACCAGGATCCTCTCTGCACTTCAATGTATAGTGTATTTCTGAGTCTTGTTTTTAGGTGCCCAACGACAGAGTTTTGTAAACCATAAAGAACTGTATTTATAAGGCAGGCCTGGGCATCTTTTCATTCATAGAAAAGACAGTTTTATTGCTTTCCAATTGTTCTTTGTTTAAATCCAGCCACCTCTGTGAGTAACATGCTCTTTTATGCTTTTGAATCTTTGTATCTTGCTATCAAAATCTGAACTGGGGCTGGAAAGATGGCTTAGGAAGTGAAGACCTCACTTTGATTCCTAGAACTCAACATAAGGAAGAGAAGAGACTAGGCGTGGTGGTGTGTGCTTGTCATCCCAGCACTGAGGAGGCAGGTCCAGGAGGATCCCTGGGGCTTGTTGGCTAGTTCACCTAGTTTGAGTTCTAGGCCAGTGAGAAACCTTGTCTAAAAAGAACTGAGGTTGATGGCACCTGAAGATGAACAGCTGTGGTGTAGTCACATGCCTTGTATGTAAATGTGTACTCATACTGTGTGGAGTCACATACCCACCTAATACAACCATACACATACAAACCATAAATAGTGAAGAAATGATTAACAGGCATATCTGAAGTCTTACCATAGGGTGATTACACCTTTCTAAAATGTGCTTGTAACAGAGGAGTTTTGGACTTCATTTTTTTTTTCAGATTTGGGGATATTTACCCAAATATAATGAGGTACTGTGGAGTGAGACTTACATTTAAGTACAGAATTCATTTATGTTTCATATATGCATAACCCCAAGTAATAATTTTGTCACATTTTCACTGTGCCTGAATTTTGATTCTGTGTTGTCTGTGAGGTCAGGTGTAGAATTTCAGAATTTTGGATTAGGAATGCTCAATGTATACACGAGTTTCCTAGAGATTTTCAAAAACATACATGCTCACATTATCTTTTAAAATCTGGATCTCCAGATGCTGTGCCTATGTCCAACCAACCTCTTCATCTAGATTGGGAGAGAGAGTGAGCAGACCAGGGTCCCCTTTGCTTCTGCACCTGAGTCTAATGAGTGTTCCAGTTTGGTGTCTGTCTTAGGGTTTCTATTGCTGTGAAGAGACACCATGAGCAACTCTTAAAAAGGAAAACATTTAACTGGGGCTGGCTTACAGTTTCAGAGGTTCAGTCCATTATCATCATAGCAGGACATGGTAGCACAGAGGCAGACATGGTGTTAGATGTAGCATGAATCTTAAAGGTACTTATTAATAAAATCAAATCTCAGCCAGGTATTGGAATGAAAGCTGAATGATCAGAGAGGCAGAACAAGCCACAGCTTCCTCACCTTGTCAGTTCCTCAGCTGATCCTGTTTCCTCTGTCTGGAAGCTTCTGAGTCCTCATCCAGAATGGAACTCAGCTGCTCCAAAGCCTAAAAGCTTAACCAGCCAAATGCTGCTAGTTCCTGGTCCTCATGCCTTATATATCTTTCTGCTTTTTACCATCACTCCCTGGGATCAAAGGCGTGAGTCACCATGCTTGGTTGTATCCTTGAACAGATGGATCTCTGCCTCTGGAATGCTAGGATTAAAGGCATGTGCTACCACTGCCTATGCTTTATGTTTAATATTGTGGCTATTCTGTCTCTGATCCCAGATAAATTTATTAGGGTGCACGATATTTTGGGGAACACAATACCACCACAGTTAGAGAAGGGCCTGAGAGTTCTTCATCTTGATCCATAGGCAGCAGAAGGAGACTGTGTGCCACACTGGGTGTCGCTTGAGGATAGACCTCAATGCCTGTGTCTACAATGACACACTTCCTCCAACAAGGTCATACCTACTCCAACAAGGCCACACTTAGTAGTGTCACAGTGCCTATATGTCTCTTGTGATGTCTCTCTTTCCCAACTGTATCCTCAGACAAGGGTGACGTAGAATCTGTCCCACACAGCCAAGTATCCTCTTGCTCTTGACAGTGTAGCTTCTGATGACATCACTGAAAGGCCTTTTGATGTTCATGCTGCTTCTCTTCCCATGTGTATGTTAACTTGCATTTTCTTAGGATAGGTTATTTTCCAAGGCACGTCTGTCAGTATGCAGGTGGCTGAGTTAGTACTCACACTGATATTCTCACTTCCTTTTAGGATGGCCTCTCCTCTGAAGAGCCATGGTTATCTGCAAGTCAGCCTCACTTGGGGGCTCGTGTTCCCTGTGCAGATGCAGATAGAACTGGATTGGCTGATGCCTACAGTTACCGTTCTAAACATCGGTTTCTCTTCCACATTTCTTGGATTTAATTGTTCAGCGAAATTGTCCCTGGTTTGCTTTTCCTGTGATGAAGTTATTTTCAAATGCCATACCATTTAACAAGTGAGTGCACAGGCCTGCTGCTAAAGGCTGCAGATATGGCATCTCCCTGTTTCCCAGCTCTTTTGGAGGTGGATCATCAGCCTGGATCACAGAGGAGGCACCAGAGCCCCAGGGTAATGACTACCGGTTTCTGAGCTGGTTAGTGGACCAGGTGATCTGCCCCACTGGAGGGTAATGAAGCATCCTGACGTCATGAAGTGTCCTAATGTTGTAGGCCTTTTTATGATTTCCTTGCTAAAAACTCAATAGTGCGTCTTTAGTGTTTCCTGTGCAAATTGAAACAACAGTGGAGGTGGGAGATAAAACTTAGCTCTTGTTTTCCTACTGTTCAGTCTTAGAGTTTTAGGTGTGTTGAATGAAAGAGTATAAAGATAACATTTTATATATATATGTGTGTGTGTGTGTGTGTGTGTGTGTGTGTGTGTGTGTGTGTGTTCCGTGAGACAGTTTTAGCCATTTGCTTTTTTTTTTTTTTTTTTTTCTGGAGCCTGTCCTGGATCTTGCTCTGGAGCCCAGGCTGGCCTCAAACTCAGAGATCCTCCTGGCTCTGCCTCCCAAGTGCTGGGATTAAAGATGTGCGCCACCACCACCCCGCCATTTGCTCATTTTTAAAAACTGCAACAGTGCACCAGGAATTACAGTAAAAAGGGCAGATGCCTTGCTCTGCTTCTCTGCCAGCCCAAGGTGGGTAGGTACCTTTTTTTTTTTTTTTTTTTTTTTTTTTTTTTTTAAATAAAAACTTTTCGAAGAGTTCTCAGTTCATCGCGTACCAGAGTGGACTTTCCTGCCTCCGCAGTGACAGCCCCTCCTGCAATGTCACTCTCCCATCTGAGAGAGTCTTCCTGTACCAGCTTCACCAACTGGAACCCATGGCTTACAAGGTGTACTGGCTAGTTCTGTGACAACTTGACACAAGCTAGAGTCATCTGACAGGAGGGAACCTCAACCAAGAAAACGCCTCCATAACATCCGGCTGTGCGCAAGTCTGTAGGGCATTTTCTTAATTAGTGGTTGATGGGGGAGGGCCCAGCCCATGGTGGGTGGGGCTCTCTCTGGGTTTGCAGTCCTGGGATCTATAAGAAAGCAGGCAGAGCAAACCATGAGAAGCAACCCAGTAGGCAGCGCCCCTCCATGGCCTCTGCATCAGCTCCTGCCTCCAGGTTCCTGCCCTGCTTGAGTTCCTGTCTTGACTTCCCTTGATGATGAACAGGGATGGGGAAGTGTAAGCCAGATTAACCCTTTCCTCCCCAAATTGCTTTTGGTCATGGTGTTTCATCACAGCAATAGGAACCCTAACTAGGACACAAGGGGACTTTGCGCTGTTGCTGTGTTACTTGTTTTGTGGACTGGGAGAGACATCCAGAAGTATGTGCCCATACTCTGGGTTCAGCCAGGTATATGCACTACCTGGCTTTCTGGCAACTGACTGCTTCTGGGTGCTGATCTGTCGTCATGGGGCAGCAGCTCCCTGCCTCCTCACCAGTGTGTTTCTGCTGTCGGCTGCTTAGTGTGTGGTTGGACTCTTGCTTTGCTGACTCCTTAGCTCTGGCAATGAGTTGTACTTTGATTTCCCATCCTGTCAACTCTAGGCAGTGTCACCTACAGTGTCATCTACAGTGTGTAGAGAGATGCCAGCTCCTCTGAGCTCACTTAACTTCCTGTGTCTCCTTGCAGCCCATCATTCACCACGGTCGATGCGGTGCATGTTATGTTTAGCAGTCATGGTTAATTTTGGTGCTTTTGCTATTGGCTGAACATCAGAAGTAAGCACGTATGTTTACATGGTACTCCTTGTACTTGGCAGGGCTGCCCCGTGCATAATGGCTGTTCTCTCTTTCAGACAGATCCCTGGAATTCCTAAAGGTGTTTCCTTCCCCCTCCCGCCTCTTCTCCCCTATCCCTCTGTCCTCTCACTGTGTACCCCCAGGTTGTCATTGAACTCATAGTCCTTGTGCTTTGGCCTCCACACTACTGGGATTACAGGTGTCTGTCACTCGGGGCCCAGCTTCTTGGATTTCTTGCCTGTTGATGCTATCCCAGAGGCTCAGGGGATAATTTATATGTCTCATATATAAACTCCCTCAAGTTTCTGTTCTTCCTGACTGACTGGTTTTGATAAATCTCTGAGTTTCTGAGACCCGAGCTTGCTTTTTTCTTTTTCTTAACACTTCATGTCTTTTCTGGTCATATTTTTTAATTTCTTGAGTTTGCCTTTTTCTGTCTTCAGACGATCACAAACCTTCACTTTGTGGATGTAAAACCTTTCAGTGATGACATGGAATAGAGTGGAGGGCACATGGAGAGTGGAGGGCGCATTTCTGATCTTTCCAGTTGGAAGTTCCACTCTTTACATTAGAAAGTCGAGTTGAGTTACCAGATTCTGAGATCATCTTCTCTGTGTTTCAGTGTCTGCTCTGGAGAGTCTGTGACACTCCTTTGATATAATTGGTTCTTCACTCTGGGTACTTCCAGTTTCTCTCATTTGTGTCTGGAATGCTCACGACCGTTGAGGATGGCATGTGATCTTCCCTCTGTGTATTGTGCTACGTAGACATTCCCAATGTGCATTCTCCACCCCCACCCCACCCCCTATTTTCTGGCAGATTTTGTTGATATTATCTTCCAACACTTCAACTAAAATTTCAATCTTAACAATTGTATTTAAATTTCAACATGACTCCCCATGTCTTTTTAAGGTGGCCCAGTATCTTCTCAGCACAAATGATTTTGTTTGCTTGGATGTTTGTTTGCTTTTTAAATCAAAACTCCTAGGATTCTCTACATCTTCTTTACACCAGGGCGGTCTGTTGTGTTCACTTCGACTCTAGCTGTGCTTTGTCATGTGGGTTAATTTTTAGGGTATTTGGCCATTGGCAGACCATGTTGCTACAGAGTCTAACCCCCAAGCGTAAGTCTCTGTTTAGAGTAAATTGCCATTGTTTTAAAAGGGAAGGAGATTTTAATGCCATGGGAGCTGGGAGGCACCTGGCAATGGGTGTCTTGGGTGCCTGTCTATGGTGTTGATAGGCATGCTGTGAGTGCATGTTGCACTAGGCTCTGTTCCCATTTGTGCCTTAATTCCCCCAGCTCAGGCTCTCCACCCATTGGCTGTGTTCTTGAGTGACTAGGGCAGGTGTCCCGCCATCTGCACAGGCACTTTTGACCCTCTCTGTCCTGCAACGTCCCTGCCTCACAGATCACCTCCCGTCCTAACCTTGCACTTGTCATTTTCTGCAGATTAGTTGAACTTACTGGCGCTGTGTGTCCTTCCCACTCCTGTTCTTTCAGCCCTGCTGTTTGCTTTCTTCCTAAACTCCGTTACTGTCACTTAATTGCATCTCAGAAGGAGGAGAAGGTAAATTTATATGGCCACTCTGCCACCTACAATGAGAAGCCTAGTAGAGTTTTATTTTATCATGGTTTTGGGGGTTGAAATGTAATCTAATTCTCTGACATTATTCAAATGATAATGGCCAGACAGTGTGTTAGATTATGGGCTTTTCCATCTTTACCTGGAGTTGAAAATAATCTGTGGATTTTATCATTGCATAAATGAACACAGATTGCTGAGAAGTCAGTGTGCAATGGTTCTGACCTGGATGAGCAGCAGGCATTTGTACACATGCTTCCCTCTGTGAGCATTGTCTGTAGTGGAGAAGAAATATATTTGAAGCCATGGTGTAGAATTATTTCTGTGCATAAAAGACAGGCCATGGTGAAGGACTATAACAAAACACAGGTTTTTCTCTATTCCTTAAGACTAGTGCTTGCGAAAGTGCCTAAGGTGAACAGCACCTCCCCCTCCCTTCCATGTCCATCTTCTTGCTTTGCCCATAGGAACCTGGGATGGTAGCACCTGGAAGAACCCCAGAAGGCATTGTGGGAGCTTGGGGACTTCTCTAGAAAGTCAGGTGACTTTAGGTTCTTGGCTCATATAACACCAAAGGCAGATCTAAATAAGGCTGTCAGTGGAGGATCATTAATAATACTTATGAGCATAAGCACAGTGAGTTTTATCTTGTAATTTCAGTGAGTCAGAGGTCTGAGAGGCATTCCTATGACAAAACTACATTTGTCACCATTTATGTGAAAAGGATTTCTCATGCTTATATCTGGAAAAAAGCAATAAGAGCCCTGTGCCTGTAATCCCAGGGGAGGCAGAGAAATCAAGAGTTTGAGGCCAGCCTGGGCTACAGATTTGATGTAAAAACAAACAAACAAACAAACAAACAAACAAAAAACGCCCACAAAAAACAAAAATAAAACAAAAAACTAACAAACAAAAACAAAAACCAACCATCCAACTAACCAAACAAAAAACCAGTCAAGAAGCAGCACTGAGCCCTTCTCAGTCCAACAAGGAGTAACATTCATCAAGGATTCATGGGGGGAAAGGTGCTTTTCTGTCTGTTGGGTAATAATGTTTCCGTTCTGTGTTTAAGTTACTAATATAGCACTGAGTTCAATTACAGGTGTGTGTTTTAATCTGGAAGGTACCTACTGGAGTTTCCAGGTTCCTGGGCCTCTGGACATTGAACTGCACAGAGATGCATGGATAGTTACTGGAAGGGAAATAGTTTATTGAAGGAGACCTATAAACCAGCTTTTAGGCACACCAGCTTTGTATGGCCCGTGGCCTGACTCAGGCCACAGAGAGGACAGGACTGGCATTGGGGTGGGGTGGGACGTGTGTGCAATGAGTTTGAGAACGTGTATGGGTCATTTACTTCATGGTTTTCTCTCCCGAGCTCATGAAATGCAGGTTAATTTTGAGCAGACTTCCGTGGTTGAAGGAAGCCCAGGTGTGCTAGGACTGCCCGGGTCTTCCATTGCTGTTTCTACTCATCTGCTGATCTCTGGAATGTTCTTGTCCAGTCTATTCACTATTCTTTCAGTATTGTATAAAATACCTTGAGCCTGTGGTATGGGTCTTTAAATCGTGGCTTCTTAAGCCACTTGTGTGGCAAGAAGTATAAAATGACGGTCAGTGAAAGCTTAGGCATGTAAGGCTTCATTTGAGCATGGATTTCCTTAGAGGAAATGGAGTGGAGTTAAGAACTGAAGCAGAGGGGCTGGAGAGAGATGGCTCAGGGGTTAAGAGCACTGGTTGATCTTCCAGAGGACCCGGGTTCAATTCCCAGCACCCACATGGCAGTTCACAACTGTCTGCAACTCCAGTTCCGGGGGACCTGACACCCTCACACAGACATACATGCAGGCAAAACACCAGTGCACATTAAAAAAAAAAGCTGTTGGAGAGTGAAAGGGAACAGTATAAAAGTTCTAACCAAAGACACAGTGCATTCATAGCTGCTGCTCTGATGTTCCCCTGGGGCTCTCCATCAACTTGCAGGGCAGAATCATGTCACCACGGGAACAGTTCCAAGATGTGACCATCAGTGTCTTTAGAGAGTATGGGGAGAGACTAAGTGAACAAAGCAATAATTTAAATAAAACAAATTTTATTTAAAATGTCAGTAATTACAATATACTAGGGAGCAATTCACTTGCCAGGTTTTTACCAAGTTACCCACAGCCCTTCCGAGGGCAGTGACTTAGCAGTGTGATGTTTACAGAGTGGAGAAGCAGTGTGATCGTTTAGAGAGTGAGGCATTCAGGAACCTGAGAACTTTAAAGACTGAGGAAAACAGTACAGAGGACACTGGAAGCCAAAGCAGGCTGCTGCGCTTCCAAAGGGATGTGATGCTCAAGACTGGGGGGTGGGGGTAGGGTGGAGGGGTGGGGTGGGGGAGACAGTGGTTGGGTTTGCAGGAGGTTTGGACTGACTCCATCTTTTATCTCTATACTCTCCTTAGAAAGTTCATTTTCAAGGAGTCAGTGATATGGCAGCAAAGAGCAGCACTGCTGTTTCCTAGCGACGCGGTGTCAGGATGGCTCATGTTCCATGTAGACAGGGGATGAGAATGCTGTAGTCCTAGGGGGCCTCAGTGGGCACCTGGATGTCCTGTTCTCACAAGAGCAGACCTATTAAGGGAGAGAATGCAGAGAGGAAGGTGGGTAAGTCTGTCTGTGATGCAATTTGTTCATTATATAATTCCCTTTCCAGAAACCATACCTAGTCCAATTTGTAGAAAGGATTCCTTAAGAATAGGAGATATGGAGTTATAAGTTGTAATTATAGAAATACATGATGAATGGCAGGAGCTATTTGAGCCAAGGGACAGATGGAGCAAAGGGATGGGGATCTTGCTGAGAAAAGTACAGAGGGCTTGGCATGCTTCCCCATTCAAGGTCCATCAGATTCTCATAGGGGAAATGATTATGGATCACAATGCCAGGTGTACACGTAAGGCACAGGAGTTGGTGCATGCTAGCTGAGTTAGAAACACAAAGGATTCTGGGAAACCATGAAATGGAAAGCCCCAATTCCAGCTTAAGCCTTGTCTGATTCTTTCTTACTTTAAGACATGTTTAGAATTACACACAAGCCACGGTATCACTATCTGGAGGTGGCCCAGGGTCGGTGGAGTGCCAGGTGCTTTGCATCTCTGGTTATATTTCTGGATTTTAATTGGAGAACCTCATTTGGGGGCCATGGTTTGTTCCCATGGCATGTTTATGTCTCATGGGTCCTTAATATATAACCAGGTTTAGTTTTTATGTTTTAAATGTGTCGGTGAGGTGCTGAGTCACAATTTCTTCCTCTGGAAGGCGTGACTCCTCTGCCCAAGTGCAGAATCCAGGGTGTGTCCTGCTGTGTGAGTTGCTGCCACCAAGGTTGGTTCATTTTGAGAAAGAGCAGGCATGGGTGTGGGCTCAGCTTGCACAGTTAGTTGCTAAGGCGCCTTGCCTCATAAAAAGGAGGAACATGTGGTGCAACATTTTTATTTTTGTTCCAATTTAGAGGGATTACTTCCATCACCAATCTCTTTTTTGATTTAAAATTTTTTGAAATTAAAATATAATTACAGCATTTCCTTTTTCCCTTTCCTCCCTCCAAATCCTCCCACATACCCCCTGACCTGTTCTCTTTCAAATTCATAGCCTCTTTTTCTTTAATTTTTGTGTTATATATATTCATAAATAAACAAGTACTACCTTCTCAGTCCACATATAATTACCTGTTTGTGTATGATTTCAGAGCCGACGACCACTTGGTGTTGGATAACCAATTGGAGTGCTCTTCCCCAAGGAAGACTATTTATCTAGCTCTTGATGTTTCTTAGTTGCTGTATTTCTTTGTCTGGGGTCAAGGCCCCATGGGATTTTCCTCTTTTATGTTAAATACCTATTGGTGCCATCATTCAGGTTTTGTTTAGGCAGCCATATTGTTAAGACTTCATGGGTATAACTCCCTGTTATTTCTGGGAGACACACTCTCATAGCTGTTTCTCTGAATCCTACAATCTTTCTGCTCTCTCTTGGGCACCGTCCCCTGAGTCTTTGGAACATGAGTTATATTGTAGATGTATCCTTTGGGCTAGATAGCACCCAACCAATTGTTCTCTGGATTTTAATCAGTTGTGGTTTTCTGTAATGGTCATCCTCTGTTACACAGAGAAGTTTCCATCATGAGAGGAGAGAGGACTACACTTATCTGCAAGTATAAGGATAAATCTTTACGATGTATTTAGAAATTATGCTGGATTAGTAAAGTAGCATCTGTAGGGTCTCCTCAACGACCCATGGCCTCATTAGTCCAAGGTAGTTGGCTAGGTTTCCAGGACTAGGCATGATTTCCCTCTGTTGAGTTAGAGAGTCCAGTTGGAGAGCTGTTGGTTACCTCTAGGGCATTTATACCACTATTGCATCCTTAGGGTGACAGCACCATGCTTGTCAATGCCATAGTTACAGGTGTCATAGCTGGGTAGGATTAGTGGTGGCTTCCCTCCCTTAGAAGCTTGCATGGAACCTTCTGGTACCATGAAAGCTAGTACTCAGGCAGTACTTTTCAGGCCAGATCCATCTTAGATCTCCTGGATCCCATGCATCACCATATTTTGAAGGCCTCTACTTAATTTTTTTTCTTCCTATGAATGATTCCATCTATCTGGGAGAAGGAAGGAGATCAAGCTTACATACATGCCTATGATAGAGTTTTGTCATGCCCTTGCAGAAGAGCTCTCAGTTTCTTCTGACACCTCCTAGTGTGTCTTTGGACACATAGCCTAGTGGTTGTGATTGTGGAGTCCTTGTGCTGCTCTTGCTGCGGACTTTGTCACCCAGGGTTTACATGGCTCACATGGTGTTAAATGTTGAGATGTCCCATACATTGCTAGGTGGTTAGTTTGGCAGTTCTATGACGTGCCCATTGCCTATCTGTAAGTACCTTGGCACAGGGCTGAGTTGCAGTGAGGAAGTGGGATGCTGCTTCTGTATGGGACTTCAGTGTGACCCTGCAGAGGGAAGCAGACCCTGGACATGGAACAGTAGTACTCACCTAAATACTAGCTACAAAAATTAAAAACAAAACAAAACAAACAAACAAAACCAAAAAACTATCAGAATCTACCCAGGAGTCCAGATATGTATTCCACTCAAAGCCAAGTAAAAGACTAGTGATAGTTTTTTTTTCAGTGACCACAATAGATTCAATTAAACTTGGACCCTCATTAGTATAATCTGACAGTAACTAGTGGCACGCACACTTTGTTAGAAAGCTTGTTCAGCAATGCATTAGGTTTTTACCATCTCATAGGAGCTTGGAGTGTTAGGTAGCCCAGGTGAGTTGGGACCAAACCTTTCTTGACTTCTGGATTCTAGTTGGCCTTCTCAACTTCCTTCTGCCCTTCATACAGGGGTTTTATACACAAGTGCAGTTGAAATATAACTCATCGCAATAAACATGGTATCAGGAGCTGTGTAATTTCCAAAGACTCATGCTGAGTTTACAGTGGCTCAATAATCTATAAATTTTCCTTAAAAAGCTTTAAATTGCACCAATTTGTGTATGTGTATATATTATGTACACACATGCCACAGCGAGGTACATGTGTCGAGGTCAAAGGACAACTCTGGGCATTCGTTCCCTCCTTCCATTCTATGGGTCTCTGGAATGGGATTCAGGTCATTAGGCTTGGTTGCAAGCATCTTTACCCACTGAGCCTCCCTGGCAGCCCAGTTTATGCCTTTTAATTCTCTGCTTAGGAAAGCTTTGGTTTTCCTTTGTGTTTGTGTGTGCTGAGAACATCCTTAGGCCTGTCATGCTGTGAATGGAAAATTTTACAACAGAAATTCTCCACTAAGTGATTCCTGCGGTGTGGGTGCCACATGCTGGCAGAGGCAATTTCTGTTCATTTGTTATATTAGGAACAAAACAGGTACTTGCCAAGGATGTGGCATTTGACTTAACTGACTTAAATGACATTAATACACAGCAGTTTTTAAGGTATGTGAATGCATACCTTATATAGTGCATTCTATGTAGCATCCCCCCAGAGAAAGCCAGAAATAACAGTGACTTAAGGGAGAGATTGTTTCTATAATATAAGCGAGTACCTAAGCTAGGGCCAAGGGCTGTGTGATACTCTTCACCCCTGGGGAGTTGCACTGCATCTTGTTGCTAGCCTATCTTTAACTTTGATCATCCATCTCATTGACCAAGAAGGATGAGTGGCTTCTATCATCTCCGCTGTTTCCTAGTCGTCAGGAGGAAGGATGCTGGAGAAGAATGCTCTTCCTAAGGATGTGATGTATCCTTTCCAAGGACAGTGGAATGAAAATAGAAATCAGTAACAGAAGAGAAAAATGGTATGACCATAAATATAGGGAAATTGAAGAACCAGCGCACGTGTGTGTGTGTGTGTGTGTGTGTGTGTGTGTGTGTGTGTGTGTGTAGCTGGCGATAGACTGTGACCTTTACTCATGCTGGGCAAGTGCTGTACCATTGATCTCCATTCTCACCTCAACAATCTACTCATAAATAACCAATGGATCAAAATAGAAATTGCTGAGGGAACACAGTGCCCAGAGCAGACAATAAGGTGCAGGGATGCAGCACAAGGCACCCTGGAAGAACACACCTAGCTGCACATGCTTGTATTAAACTACAGAACTAGGACGGGGTGTGAAAGCTCAGCTTCAAGTTAGAAGAAGGAAGGGAAGTAAGATTAGAGGTAAAGACTGCTGGGGATGGCTCCACAGGTAAAGGCGCTTGTCCCCAAGCTTGACGATCTGAATTGAACCCTGGGATCTGAGGGGTGGAAGGAGACAAGGGACTTTGAAGATGGTCCTCTGACCTCCACATGCGTGCTGCTGTGGTACATGTACACCCACCTACCCACCCACACTCCTACACAATGCATACACAAAATAAATAGAAAATGTAATGATAAATTAAAAAAAAGTAAGCAGAAAATGATAGACAACAATGAACAAAACCAAAGGTGGTTTTTAAACATTTTTGTTATTTATTTATTTATTTTGCTCTTTGGAAGAAAGGAAAGTTTATTTAAATCACTTTAGTAGAATATGGCAGCATTATCTATTGGTGGTAGAAACAAATAGGGTTGTAAGAAAATAGCATGAATAGTGGTCTACCACCAAACTGGAAAACCGAAAAGAGGTAGACAACTGCCTACAGGTACATTAAGATCGAATGTGAAAAGGGTTTTTAAGTCTGAAGAGCCTAGTAGTCATTAAGGAAATTAAATCAGGAGTCAAAAACTTTTGACTGAAGAAGGGCCCAAGATCCAATGGCAGCTCTGGGTAAACCCCACATGTGTAAAGGGATTTAATTTGGCTTCCCCAAACTCCTAACACTGAGGAGGAGCCAGTGCCTGTGTGTATTGACAGATACCTACCATGACAGTAGAAGATTTATTTTTGGTAAAGGTTCTGTTCTGTTTTTATGTCCTATAGACACACACATACATAACTTTAAGTCTAGATTCATATATGAGATAAACCATGAGATATTTTTATCCTTACTAGCATATACCCATTATATCACTTCTGAGTGTGTACCCAAAAGACTCCAACACACCACAGAGACTCTGGAATATCATGGTTATGGCTGTGCCATTCATAATAACCAAGATATGCAACCAGCCTTGATGCCCAGCAACAGATGAATGGATAAAGAAAGTAGAGCATACACACAATGGGATTTTATTCAGCTGCAAAGAATGAAATCATGACTCAGAAAAGGGAAACACTTGAGGATAAAAGGTACTAAGAAGACAGTGTAACACACAAGAGAAGACATTTACGAACCACATATGATAAAGATGGAGTGTTAAGAACATAGCAATAGCCCCTACCACTCAATAACAGAAGGGCAGATAACCCAATTGAAATGAGCAAAGGACATTTCTTCCAGCTAGCACTTTGCTCATGGTCACAGGCTCAGCACTATCGGGTAAATGAAAACAAAACCATCACGGATGCCATTCTGCACCTGTTCCAGCAGCCTGCTAGGGGATGAAACCTCAAGCCATAAGCATATAATGGAGTAAATGTGTGTCAAGGAATATTATTCAGCCAGAAAAAGGATGATATTCTGGCACACGTTGTAGCATGGATAAACCTGGAAGGTATTACGCAAATGCAGTAAGCCAGACACAAAAGGACAAATACTGAATGTTTTCAGCTCTGAGCAGAACCTAGAATAGATAATTTTTTTTTCTTTAAAAAAGAGTATAATAGAAACTGGGAATGGAGGGATGGCAAGTTCCTGTTGCTTGGGAATTTATAAATCCTATTTATAAAGCAAAGTTACAGGTAGGTACTGTGATTATACACCATCACGGGTCAAGCTGAGGATATTAAGGTAACAGAGTTGCACTTGGTATTTTTGTTTGGTTTGAGAGTCTCATGATGTCGAGGCTGGCCCTTAATTCCTAATCTCCTGCCTCCGCTTCCTAAATGCTGGGATTACATGCATACTTTACTGTACGTGTCTCTGCTCTTTATATTTGCCACCACCACAAAAAGAAGGAAGAGCATGTTGGGGGGCAACTTTCAGTGTCTCAGGGTTCCCGAAGTCTACTGATAAAGTCTGCCCTGTGAGTATTCCTTGGGACTCAGGTGGGTGATGTGGATTCTGAGAATAACCTGTTATTCTCCTGTTAAAAACTTTAGATGTCAAGTAACGACAGTGATTCTTTGGTTATTTGTTAGTAAGAGAATATAAATGTCTCATTAATTCCCTGAGTGCCTGCCCACCCTCCTCCCTCCGTCTCTTTCTTCCTTTTCCTCCTGCTCCTCCTCCTCTTCTTCCTCATTCTCTTCTTCTTCTTCTCCCTCTGCCCTTTAGGGTTTTTTTTTTTTTTTTTTGGTAGCATAAAAAGTAGTGGATTCCATTATGGCATTTTTCATGTATTTGTTTTTATTGGTCCCCTTGTCCCACACCACTTCTCAGTACCCCGTCCCCAATACCCACGGATTCTGCCTTTTCTCCCAGTAGTTTCCTATGTTCTTTTCTGATGTATGAATACTGCACTAGCCTCTATTTCCCCTTCTCCCTTTTCATTCGTACACACATATGTATGCATGAAGAATAAAACACAGGGTCCACAAATGAGAGAAAATGAGCTATTCATCCTCCTGAGTCTGGTTTATTTTAATTTAATGATCTCAAGATACTAATGTCATAATTTTGTTCTTCCTAAAATACCATTATGCACAGGTACCACGTTTCCATCATCTATTCATCTGTTGATAGACATCTAGCCCAGTTCTGTTTTCTAGTTTCCGTGAATAGTGTGGCAGTAGACATGGATGTGCAAGTGTCTCTGTGGTGTTCGGCCTTTGAGTCCTTTGGGTGTGAACCCAAGAGTGGTAGAGCTGGCTTCTATTGAAGTTCTTCTTTCAGCCTACTGAGGAGCCTCCATACCGACTTCTATAATGGTGTTAGGCAACCTATTCGGGTGCTTTTCCCTGGGGAAGACTGATTCTCCCTATTTCGGAAGCTCTTTATCTAGGGGCAAGGCTTGGTGAGACTTCTCCATCCACATTTGCATCCCAGCTGGTGTTGTCATGGTTTAAAAGTGTTTCTGAGTTTTAGCTGCACAGAGCCCACTTCAGGAACTCCCCCAGTATTTCTAATAATTAAAAAAAAAAAAAATGAAGAAGAGGAGATAGCTCGGTTGGTAAAGTTTTTGACACGTAGGCATGAGGACTCGAGTTCAGATCCCTGCCACCTTCATAGAAAACTGGATGTAGCTTTACACATATGCAATGCCTGGTACTGGGATGGTGCAGACACAGGAGGTTGGCTGGAGCTTACCAGCCAACTGGTCTACCTCGATGAGTGGGCTCCCGGTTCATTGAGACCCTTTCTCAAAACTAAGATGAAGAGTGATGAGAGACACTCTATGATGACCTCTGGCCTTCCTGTGCATGCATACTTTCCCCACTGCATCTTTCAGGGCTCTGCCTGTCTGTTCTCATGTGTGGCGACCTTCCTGCCAGACTGTGAGGACCACAAAGGAGACTTGAGCCTGTCGAATCTGACAGGAGATTCACATGCTTGTGTGATGTCCCTTAGCTTTGGCTTTCTTGACCACCATGAAACCTGTCTGTGTTTCATCAGTTTTAATAACTTCTGATGGCAAAGGGCAACAACATGGAACAGGACAGAGGTGTGACTTGTCCTGTCCCCCCAGATGCAGAACCTTTAGATGAGCAACAGTAACCAGTGTGTATTTCAAGGGATTCTTGCTCTGTAATTATCTCTATCCCTAGACCTGTGGGCGACTCCTTCTAAGACCCCAGCAGATGCTTGAAACTCTAAGTAGTACTGGACCCATGTGTACTGTTGTTTTTCTACATAAATGCTTGTGGTAGTTTAATAAACTAGGTTAATATCCTCAATACATAGGTGATTAGCAACAATTAGTAAAGTAGAAGAGTATTCTGTTGTGTGAGATGGTCTCTTCCTCAAAATACCTCCTTTGTCCTTTGTATCACCTTCTGTGATGGGGAGATTGCAGAGTCAACATGATGGAGATGAGTTGTTTCTTGTGTATTGTGACATAATGTAAGGGTACCACATGGCCATGTGAGGTGACTGTAGCAGTCTGTGTGATACCATAGTCTGGTGTTCAGTGACTCAGGGCATGTGGTGAGTTGTATTCTGGGCAGATCAGAGCAGGTAAGCATGAGATTCTGTCCCACTACACAGAACTGTTACTTCTGCCAATTTCCATTTAACATGTTCTGATTCAGGAAACTGAAACCATAGAAAGGGAAACCACAGTGAAAGGGTCACCAAGCTCTTCATTCACATGTCCCTGTCTGTGCTGGTGCCCTCTCAATGCACTGGCCCTGGCGTCCTGCTCCTGGTGTCAGGAGCATAGGGAACAGTGGCGATGCTGCTGGTGACCACGAGCTAGAGAGTTTTGGTTTTGGTTTGTATGAGGTTGGTGAGGTTGGGGTCATAGGGTAACTTAGACCATAAAGCCAGGAAATGACAGATGGGAAAACTAATGTCCAGGCGTGTTTGACTTCAAAACTCTCTTTATTTGGCCATGCTTTCCACCCCCCCTCTGAAGTTCAAAACATCTCCAAAGCACCCAGAGTGAACAAATGTTTTATGTGTCCCTGGAATTTGCTTATGACCAAGGGGAGGAGGCATGTAATAGAGCAAAGTGGGCAAGATTACCACTGGCTGGCAGGTTCTACACGATGGCAGATTTCCCAGAGGCTCATAACGAGGCTGCAGGCAATCACCTCTGGCCTTTGTGATGTAGCTGGGTGTTGCCAACCTCTTTCCCTTCCTTTCTCTGATAGGGAAACCATAAATTAGTTTTTCTCTGGTATGTGAGGCAGCACAGATTTTCATTTCTCAAGCAAGTTCACATTTAAATCCTGTGGATTCAAGTGTGGTCTGAACACAGATAGTGTCCAGTGTGAATATTATTACAGTGATGGTGCGTGTGTGGATGGAAACTCAGTCCTCTCTAAGGGGTCTATAAAGGAGTCACGCACAGACAGGGACAAAAGCAAGTGAATCTGGTCTCCTATCTTCAAGAACGTAAACCCTTCATCAGTACAATTGACATATCCTCATTTATGCATACGGGCCTTTTGTCTTCTGTTCTCAGCATAAGCTTCTTAAATTCATATTATAATCATTCATCTCTTAGTTATGGAGATACATTCTGAGACTTCATGTGTGTAATCCTGGGGTTACACACACTTGGATATACAGGACACTGCACACCTGGCTGCAGACACTTAGAGCATGTGAGTCTTCTGAAGGCTGCAGCTTCAGAGACAATGGTATTTGTACCTAAACCTTAAACACACACACACAAAAGTGCAATGATAACACAACATAGAAGGAAAACATGGCACACTTTCTTGGGGTTCTCACCTTTTCAGAATGCAGGTTGCTTTTGGTGAATTAACTTGGAGTGCCTGTCTTTGTAGATGGGTGTTGCTCTTGGTGAATGAGTGATGGTCTGATGTGAGATGAGACTGTGTTATTGTGGAGTTCATAAGCACTTGGCACATAGCTATATTCTATTCATAAACTACTTCTGTCTTTAATAACAAATTAGCCTCAGCTTTCTGTAATTGTAAATGTCTTAAATTATTTGTGATAAAACAGCCTTAAATATAAACACATTGTTCACAGTTACACAATATATTTTTCTTTATCTCCTTATTTTATACGTTTTTTCTTTTTCTGTATTTTTGTTTTTAATCTCTTTAACTTTTTCTTAATAACTAAGACATACATGCTTCCACAAGTCTGGGTTATAGAAGTCAGGGTCACCAGTGTCCCTGGATCCCACCTCCATGTCCTGTGCCATAGGAGGCCTTCAACAGGACATACAGGAAACAAACGTTCACCTCCTGTTGACAGCCATGTGTTGGGAGTCGTTCCTGTGGGGCATGCTTAGGTTCCTCTTGAAGATGGACCAACTGTTCTTTCCAGAAATACACCAATGCCTGCTTGGCTTCATTTTTTTCTGAATGGATTGGTTGGCAGCAGATAGTGCAGCAGAAGTGTCCTTTCTGTACTGAAATCTCTCAGGGTTGGGTTTGGGTTTCTCGTTTACCAGGAACTTTCTGAGAACTGTAACAGCTCTGTGACACTTAGGGAGTTTTCTTTTTCTTTTTGTGTGCTGCCCTCTTCTCTCTTTCTCATTCCTGTTCTAGTCTCATTGCTACCTCATGGGACCACATCACATATATGACACATTGCTGACAGACACAGCCTGTGTGGTCTACAATCGTATGTTACACTTCTATTCACATTATTGTATAAAGGTACAATATTTATTATGTACCATCAAAATATATCACACTTCTAGACACATACTAAGAATTTTGGAAAATGCCTTAGTTATTTATCCCACTAAATGATAACTTATTTTCTGAATTATTTTAGGGACATTCTCAATTTGTTTCTGCTTTTGGTTAGTAGATCAAACCCAGGGCCTCATGCACACTAGGTAAACGTTCCACCTCTAAGGTACACCCTTCCCATTTAATGAATGCTCTGTGATGGTCGACACCATATCAAAATCACACCCTACACTCTGTCTCCTCTAGTCTGAGAAAGCCCCGCTCCTACATCAAGGTGGCCTCAGTCTAGGGATCCTCAAATAGTCTTTGCCTATTGCCTTAGTTAGGAGACTCTTGCTGTGCTGAAGCACCATGACCCAAAGCAACTTGGGGAGGAAAGGGCTCATTTCGATCACAGTTCCATATAACAGTTCATTATCAAAGCCAATGAGGGCAGGAACTCAAGCAGGGCAGGAACCTGGAGGCAGGAGCTGATGCAGGCCACGGAGGGGTGCTGCTTACTGGCTTGCTCATCATGGCTTCCTTGGCCTGCTTTCTTTTTTTCTGTTTTCTTTTCTTTTCCTTTCCTTTCCTTTTTTTTTTTTTTTCTGAGACAGGGTTTTTCTGTGTAGCTTTGGCACCTCTCCAGGAACTCACTCTATAGCCCAGGCTGGCCTTGAACTCACAAAGATCTGCCTGCCTCTGCCTCCTGGGTGCTGGGATTAAAGGAGTGAGCCACCACCACCTGGCTCCCTTGGCCTGCTGGGAACCACGAGCCCAGGGATGGCACCACCAGTCATGTGCTGGGCCTTCCCCATCAATCACTAAGAAAATGCCCTACAGGATTGTGCACAGCCTGATCTTATGGAGACATTTTCTTAATTGAAGTTCCCTCCTCTCCGATGACTCCAGCTTGTGTCAAGCTGACATCAATCTAACCAGTACACCTGTCTTGTTTTCTGCAGTTGACATTGGTGACTTGTCCTGGGTAGGAGTGAAGTATGAGTGAATCACACAGAGATGGTGTCTGTGTGCCTTTGTGAGCTGGCTTGGCTGTGAATGATGATGTTGGTATGTGACTTTGGGACCCAAAACTTAAGTGTCCTATGTGAAGTCTTGTGTGTCTAGCCATTGAGAATCAAAACCAGTTTTCAGAAGCAAAGGAAGCTCATGACAAAGCCGTATAGGGAAGGTGATATTGTGCTAAGCAAAAAGAGACAGCCATGGAAATGACCACGTGGCTGTGGCAGCCACGAAAAGGACCACATGGTGAGTTCTCTGAAGCAGGCATGTAGACTCATGAAACTGGAGTGGTGTAGTGGCTGCCAGGGGATGGGATGAAGCTTCATCAGTAAGTAGTCTGCTGTTCAACAGTGTGCCTGGGGAGGCTCTGAGCAAATCCAGGAGAGGGGTCCCAGGCTGTGTTCTTACACAAGTGGCATTTGTACCTAAACCATACTTGGGTGAAGCTGCCTTTCGCTGACACTGATTTTGCCCCCTTTTTTTTAACGTGCTATAGATTGTTAACAGTTGTTTTTTAAGTTGCTGCATAGTTGTTTGTAGTGATCCTGGCTAGATGGGCAAAGGGGAGGATTTTCATTGTGCAGTGGTGCCTTCTTACTATGGGCTGTTGTGTGGAGGTTCTGGGGAGGGCTGTGCAGGGGTCCTGCACTGTTGAGGTCTGCAGCAGTGTGGCAAGTGTGTCGTTTGGCGCCCTCTGCTGCCTGAAAGCATCTTTCTACTTGCCACCAGCGCAGGGGTGGTGCGGTGGGTGGGGGGTGGGGGGGTGGGAGTGAGGGGGGGTGAGGTGATGCAGACTCCCACCTGCTCTTGACAACTGGTTCCTATCCATCATCACAAAAGCATACTGTTCTTATTTTTTAAGGTATCTCTGACTTTCGTTGGTTTAAAGGACAGAAGTTTGTTTTCAAATGACTTTTGGCTTTGGCTACCAGTGTGGGCACATTTAATTGGCAGGAGCGGGGAGGACAGGGGAACCCATGGCTGATATGTAAAATTAAAACACAAATATAATAAATTAAAAAAATTAAAAATAGAGAAAATGAAGACAAAAGTGATCATTTTTTAAAATTAAAATTTTACTTTAAATTAAAAAGATTACTTTTTCTTCATTTTATTTCTTCTTCTTCTTCTTTTTTTTTGGGGGGGGGTAGTACTGGGAGCTGACCCAGGGCATCATTCATTCTAGACAAACACTTTGAGACTGAGTTATAGCTCCAATTCTAATTTTTTTTTTTTTTTTTTGTTGTTGTTCTTAATACCCAGTCAATGGCACTAGATAGGTTTGTCAAGAACAGAATGCCATGTAAAGGAAATCTGTTTATTTTTCTTTTTACCTGTTCAACATTAGATATTTGTTTCTTGTAGGTTTGGGGCACTAGATGTCTGACATTAAGGTGTGGCGGGGCTAGTGGCTCTTTTCCTTATGTCCTCAGTTAACTTTAATTATCTCTCTAAAGGCCATGTTTCAAGTATGGTGATTTGGCTGGTAGGGATTCAACACAGGGCTTCCTGGAGGACCTAGGTGAGTCCACACACTGGTGAATATCCATATGGTTTCCACAGATGAAATGGCTTCTATGCTCACTTGTGGAGGACCACGTGTGTTCACCATCACCATGGATTTCTGTGCGTTAGTGGAGTTGTCCACAAAGCAAGGTTACATGTGCTGGAGTTAAAAACAGGTTGTGGCTTTATTTTGGTTCCTTAAAATTTGTTGTCTAGCGGAATTAGCCAAGTTGTTTTGAGCCTCATGCCAGGGACTGAAAAGCTCCAGGAGAGTTGCCTGAAGTAGTTCATGTCTATACGAACATGTCTGTGGGTCTGAACTGAGCCTCTTCCCCTGGACATGAACCCTGAATTTGGGTGTGAGGCTATGTAGTAAAGTATGTTCTCTTGCAGCCTACCTCCTAAGCATGTGTGTCAGAGTGGGTCATTTCCCTTCTTTCCCTAGAAGAAATCAGGAGGTATTTTCTCTTGTCCACTATCATGCACTGTGGTATCTTATTTGTACATTGGTCTGTTTTAAAATTTGAAAATATAAGATCCCACTGAAGCCTGAAGTTAGCAGCAGGAATATCTAGACTAGGGTGACTCCTTGCCACATGTGATATTTCTCTCTCTCTGTGGTGGCTCTTCATGTGCCCTGCTGCTAGGTACCAAAGAGGCTCTGAAGGGCTCATGATGGGAGGAAAGGTTGTAACAACCACTGGTTTCCAAGGAGACCAGGGACAGTCATGTCATTGGCTCTTGATGCTTCTCAGTTCATAGGAAATGACTCAAGGGTACAATCTACCGAAAGGCCAAATATGCGGTTCTCCACAGAGAAAGAAGCACTATTATTGGAAGATGTGTTTGTTTCTTTCAGCCTTGACAGAAAGGGACCTGAGAATTCCCAGGTCATCAGTCTCTCAAAACCATCAGATTCCAAGTAAGCTCATGTTGAAAGCTGCCTAGTCAATTTTCAGATCATCCTTATGTCCTAAGTATGTGGTGTCTTCAGCAATAGGGGCCCACCCTCTACCTCTGAGTGCTAACCAAGCACTACATTGATAGTTTATATTGTTTTGGGAGTTACTTGAACTACCCTGATCAATGAAAAGAGGTTTCTTCTTCCTAGTTCTTGTAGGAAACTTTGTCAGCTCAAGTGGTCTAACTTCCTTTAAAACACACACACACTCAGAGAGAGAGAGAGAGGGAGGGAGAGGGAGGGAGAGGGAGGGAGGGAGAGAAAGAGAGAGAGAGAGAGAGAGAGAGAGAGAGAGAGAGAGAGAGAGGAGAGAGACTTTGTGTGGTGGTATTGTGTTCCCCAAAATATTGTGCACACTAATAAACTTATCTAGGGTTAGAGAACAGGACAGCCACAATATTAAACATAGAGGATAGGTAGTGGTAGCACACGCCTTTAATCCTAGCATTCCAGAGACAGAAATCCCTCTGGATCTCTGTGAGTTCAAGGCCACATTGGAAACAGCCAGGCTTGGTGACTCATGCCTTTAATCCCAGGAAGTGATGGCAGGAGGCGGAAAGGTATTTAAGGCTGAAGACCAGAAATTAGCAGCATTTGGCTGGTTAAGCTTTTAGGTTTTGAGCAGCACAGTTCAGCTGAGATTAATTCTGGATAAGGACTCAGAAGCTTGCAGTCTGAGGAAACAGGATCAGCTGAGGAACTGGCAAGGTGAGGAAGCTGTGGCTTGTTCTGCTTCTCTGATCTTCCAGCATTCACCCCAATACCTGGCCTCAGGTTTGATTTTATTAATAAGACCATTTAAGATTCATGCTACATCTTTGTGTATGTATGCCCATATACTTACATGATAATGTATAATTATTTTAGGTAAATATAAAATAATAGGAACTCTTAAGGTTTATCAGACAACCTTGGTGTCTTTTGTCCCTTGGCCCTCCCTGTCTGTGTTGACCCCCTTCCTCCTCCTCAGTTAGAACCTCCTCCCTGCTTTTCTGCTTTCCTGCTTCCTATCACCTGTGTCCTGGTATTTTCCTCTGAAGTTCAACCCCACCCCCCAATGCAAGCTGCCAGGTGAGGGAGGAAATTAAAATAGTCCTACCCAGTTGTAATGCCAGTGAGCCACAGCAATGACCAGCATGGCAAGGTCATCTGTATAAGTGGTACTAACATGCCAGTGGTAACCAATCACTGTCTAGTTGAACTTAAGGCCCACTCAACAGGAAGTAAATCAGGCCTGGTACTGAAAATCTAGCCAGCTTCCTGGGGCTGGTGAGGTCATGAATTGTAGAAGAGAATCTATTCCCAGCACTTCGCTAGACCAGCATAATTACTTACTACATTCTAAATCTTATTTTTATGTTACCAACTCCCCATCCATCAAAGAGCCTCTCTTCACAGAGACCAACATTCTCATTCTCATGAGAGGATGGAGGGTAGCTGGGAGAGGTAGAGGGAAGGGAAGGAGAGGGGAAAGCTACATAATTCTATTTCAATTAAAAACTTTTTTTTAAAAAATGACTAGATCAAGTGACAAATTCTGCAGATTCACATTTGTGTGTCTGTAGTAGTAGGACTGTGATGATTTGCAGAGGTCCTTTGAGTCTCTCGTTCTTTCCACACAGTTTGTCTCTAAGTCCTGTGGTGGAAACAAGTCGTGCTGCCTCTTTGAGACACTGTTGTTTGTTTACAGCTGATTCTCACCCTTGTCTGACCTTACTCTGGGTGTCTGATTTGATAGACTTTGAACTAGATTGTCAATGGTTGAAGGTATGACTTGATACTTCATTGGGCCTGTTTCTGGCTTTCATTTGTCCTATTTCTGTGCATTCATTCAGTGAATATTCACTATTTTTCAAAAGGGTCTAAATAGGTAGACTGGCTGTCACACTCATTTTCGTGAACAGAAAATGGTGTGCATTGTTTTTTAAAAGCCTAGTGTGCAGGTTGTGACCACTGGGAGGGATGGCAAGGACTCTTGGACAGAGACCTGGCCTAGGGCCATTGTGTGTGTGTGTGTGTGTGTGTGTGTGTGTGTGTGTGTGTGTGTAGTCACAGAGCTGAAGAACTGCTAACCCAGGATCCAGGCTAATTATGGAATGTGAAGAAGGTTCTTGTGACTTCTTTAGGAGGTCTCTGGAGAAATACGAACTTGAGGTTCATTATAACCAGCAGCTGGAACCCTAGGAGAGAATTGAACAGACCCATTATCGTCTTTTCAGTGTGGGATTCGAGGGAGCAAATGCCTGGAATGAATCCCTCACCAGGGGAAGAATCGCCCTAGCGCCAGGCAGAGCCTAGTGCAGCCTCCCCTCAGAGCCCAGAGCATCTGGCTCTGTCCCCTGCTGTGGGGAACTCTGGGGACTCAAGGCACTACAGCAAGCAGGCACTGAGCTTGTGTGAGTGAGTATATTTGGAATTGAGAAAGTTCCAAGAATACCCAGGGCAACAGTGATTTTGGACCTCTGTCACAGAGGAGTATGGGGAAGGTCTCTTTCCTGAATGCAGAAATCATCCCGCTCTACAGGAAGACAGTAGGACAACCGAGGTCTGGAATAGTAAGGTGACTCTCATCCTTTGCCACATGGAATATGGCAAAGAAGTGGGAGCTGTCTCATTCTGGTCCTAAAAGGCTGGATTCCTGGTTTCACAAGGGCTGAGGAAAGCTGAAGACGCTTCCCTTCCAAATGGTGGTGCTGCATAGTGAGTGAGAGGTGCTGTGGAAGTGGGAGGAGAGCTAGTCCTGCGTTCAGGTGGTGCCTGAGGCAGGCTGATCACTAGTAGTTTGATGCTGGTACCACCCTGGCCCCCAGATAGACTTCTCCAAAATGAGAGGAGTTATAAAGGGGATGTGACACTACCTGCCTTAGATGGAGGCAGAGGAAGGACTCAGTCTGTTCTACAGCTGAAGCCCAGACCCCTGCTGTGGGTCCGATTTAGTGCTCTGTTAAAAGGTGCTTGGAGCTGTACCTGCAATCACCTCGTGAACACAGCATCCCATGGGCTTTCCACACCAGATGCCCAGTTCAGAGAGAGCCCCCACTCCCTGTGCCTTCTGCCTTTCCACTGCAAGCAGAGAGCCACCGAATGTGATTGTGGTGCCTGTGCCGTGAGTTTGTTTGTGACTCAAGGTTGACCTCCGTCTGGCATGGCTTGCCCTACCGAATGAATGAATGAATGAATGAAAAAATAAATTGAGATCTTCTCTCATGGCTGGTGACTCACTGAGCTGAATAGGTAGGCTAGTTGGTGAACTCTAGGGATCTGTGGGTCTCCACCTCCCTGGCGCTGAGGTGACAAGTCCCTGCACCGTGTCTCGATTTTCTAAAATGTGGACTCCGGGGACTGAACCAGATCTTCATGTTGCAGGGCCAGACCTGTACCCCAAATCGTGTTTGAGACTGAAGGTGTGTGCCGCTTGTCACAGAAGGCCATGTGCTGTGTAGTGCCGTGGAGGCTAATGGTGTTCTCTGCGGGCTCCGAGCCACATGGGAATTTGTTCCATTTTGACCCAAAGGCATCTCCACCTTGGTACTGGTCTCCTATTGGCGGGGAAGATTTCCTTGCTGATTTGGCTGTGTGGGGACATAGACTATGTGATGAATTCAAGGGCTCGTGTGCTCTGTAACCCGACCGGGAGGCGGGACAATTGTGGCTGGGCTCAGACACATCACGGCCATGGCGGTTTTCATTTCTCTTTCCTGGAGTCCCACATGACAGTCATAATGAGAAATAACATGTTCTGCAAAGTGTAGGGGTTCTCTCACCGGATGGAGCATCTTGCTTTTCTGTGAGTTGTCTGGTCCTGGCTCCCCAGCCAACATAGAGGCTCCCGAAAAACACCGTCTTCAGTGATCCTTCATTTTGTGAAGCTTTGTACAAAAAAAAAAAAAAAAAAAATTAAAAGTGTTGTCAAAGAAAGTACCAACAACCGGATGCAGCGGTGTTGTTCAGCAGATGTGGGCCTGTGGGCATCCCCTCTACTCCGCTGCTCTTCCTGTGCGTGGGTTGGGATTCAGCAGAAACTGCAAAATCAATTTATATTGGCAATTGTTGAAGTCTCCACAAACTCTAAACTTTACTTCATGTTTATTCCACCTTTGCTGGCCACAATTACCTGCAAACACTACAGGGAATTTCTGAAAATGCTCAAAACCCAAAGATCAAGTTCTTAATTCCAGCTGTAAAATGATTTTTTTTTTATAACTCTGAGGACCTGGCTGACATCCAAATTAACATATATTCTATAGATGTCCCTCTGAGTGGATGGAAATGCCCTTCGAAACCGTCACAGACTCACTAACTGGCTTGGACCCTCTCTAGTTATCCAAAGCAGCGTTTATAGTTAATACAGCAGCATCATTTAAGTCAGGCCTACAAGCTTTTCTCAGATTCCAATTTATGGAGTACAGGGATAACATTGGTTCAAGATAAAAGCCTGCCAGTGCTGGTTAATTGTGTGGTTGAGACACTCGACAGTGAGATGCTTCTCCTTGCTGCCCAGTGTGACACAGTGTTGGTCCCTCTGGGATTTGTCCCAGTATTGACTGAAAACAGAATCACCCTCAGAAACTCCCTCTATTAAGAGCCATTTGGTTTAACCATTATGGGAGTGGGGCTGGGGTGTAGCTCAGTGAATTTACTTATTAAATATAGGGCTCTGGGTTCCATCCCCAAAATGCAAAAAAAAAAAAAAAAAAAACCAACAAAAAACAAAACAAAACAAAAACAAAAACAAACAAAAAAACTGAAGAAAGCAATTAATATTTAGCATAAAAGTGAAAAGAGCACATAAAAACACAGACTAAAGCATGCACAAATTCCCTTCTATAGAGACCACTGCTGTCAACGGCCTGGTTGGGGCCTCCAGTCCTGACACCGTCAGAGACGTAACTTTAGGCACTTGTCAATTTTAAGATTGCTGATTGCCAAAATGTAAAAAGTTAAAATAAGCAATTTAAGTCATATATTTTATTCAGGGCAATATGTTTAGAAATTCATTAGTGTCACTATAAAAAGATTAAGGAAGTTTATTCTCATTTTTTTTGTACTAACTTGTTTTTTGTGTATTCTTATTTTTACTTTTGTTTAAACTTTTTATTTTATTTTGAGAATTTCATACATAAATATGGTATTAATATTAATTTGGGGCCCCTCCCCTTTTAACTCTTCCCATGTCTTCTTTAGTCTCTCCCTAATTGATGCCCCCTTCTTTTTTTTTTTTTTCCTTTTGGTTTTTTGAGACATGGTTTCTCTGTGTAGCTTTTGGAGCTTGTCCTGGAACTCACTTTGTAGACCAGACTGGCCTCGAACTCACAGAGATTCACTTGCCTCTGCCTCTCCAGTGCTGGGATCAAAGATGTGTGCAACCACCCACCTGGCCTGATGACCTCTTTTTAATTATTATTTGCACACACACACACCCTATTGAGTTCATTTAGTGTCGTGGACATGTATTTAGGGCTGAGCACTTGGGACTGGATAACTTAACAGGGAGTTCATCCTTGGAGAAAACAGATTCTACTTCTCACGGCCATTGATTGCCTGCAGCTCTTATCAAGGGGTATGGCCTTGTGACATTTTCCACAGAATAAAGATGTCTTCACCCCACAGAAAGCAGGAAGTAATTTAAGAAGATGACACTCATATTACCAAGAGGTGGGGTGGGTGTTTTTTGTCATTCAGTGGCTTATGGATAATTGTTACTGTTTATGATGGTTGGTTACAAGTTGTTAACTGTTAATGGTCAAAAAAAAAAAAAAAAAGCTAAACAAAGGAGATTAGATACAGGCTTCCTGTTTAAAAAAAGAAAAAGAAAAAGAAAAAGATTATATAGAAAAGGGTAGATCATTGAATCTACTCTGAAAAAAGGGAAGATATAGAAATGATAAGATAAAAGATAGATCTTTGGATCTACTAAAAAAAGAAGAGAATATGGATGTGATAAGATAAAAAGGGAATTATTGAATCTACTTTTAAAAAGAAACTACTTGTTTTAAATAGGATAAGTAATGAATTTTTTTTTGTCTGAATCTGTCAAATGTTACTGGACTAGACATTGTTAATGTAATTATTGACTATATATTGTATATACTTATTGGATATAGTTTTTCTTGTATTAGTTATAAGCTTTTTTAAATTTTAGACAAAAAAGGGAAAATGTAGTGATATTGTGTTCCCCAAAATATTGTGTACCTTAATAAATTTATCTAGGGTCAGAGAACAGAACAGCTTCTAGATAGACATAGAGGCCAGAAAATGGTGGCACTCACACCTTTAATCCTATAATTCTGGAGGCAGAGATCCATACAGATCTCTGTGGGTTCAAAGCCACATTAGAAACAGCCAGGCATGGTGACACACACCTTTAATCCCAGTACCAACCATAGACCTGTAGGTCTGTATAGACAGGCAGTGACGAGGAAGTCATTTGGCTGAGCTTAGAGCCAATGAGAGGGCAGAACAGGAAGGCAATAAAAGCACAGGTCAGGCAGGAAGAGGTTCTTTCTGGGGAAGCGATGGCGGTGGCAAGGTGGTAAGTTAAGGCTAGTCGTGGCTCTTTGCTGTTTCTCGGATCTCTTTGGCAATTACCTCTGTATTTGGCTCTGTGTTTCTTATCTAAAAAGACTGTTCAGAAATTCATCTACATCCAGGTTGGCCTGTCAGCTGGTGCTGTCATAATGCAGGTCTTGTTGAGGCAATCATGTGGAGATTTTATGGGTTCAGCTTCTCTGTCAGGTCTAGAAGACACTGCCTAGCAGCAGGCACCCCGACCCTTTGGCTCTTACAATCTTTCCATCCCCTCTTCCTCAGTTTCCCCAGAGGCTCAGGTGTCGGGATTGCATTGTAGATGCGTATGCGTTGCATCTGAGCCACCACAGTCTCTTCTTCACTTACAACAGTCTCCGTCTTCTGCAAGAAGAAGCTTCTTTGATGAGAGGGGAGAGCCACACTTTTGTGGGCATAAGGGTAAATATTTAGAATGCAGTTAGGGATTGCATTGGTTTAGGAAAATGGTGGCTGTAGCTTTTCCTCTTGGACCTAGGATCCCCTCCAGCCGTGTGTAGTTACCCGATTTCCATATCAGACACAGAATTTCTCCTCTTGAGCAGGAGTTAAGTCCAATTAGATGGCTGTTGATTACCACCCCTCCTCCCCTGAATAAAAGTACCATACCACTCTACTCTCCCAGCTTTGAAGACTATAATACACTTCTTTCTCTTGGGCTTCACTTTCCACAGCTTTATGTAATGGCTTCTCCGGCCCTCCATCCAGGGACTCCTCTGCCACACAGACCTGGCTGGCCTTAATGGCTCTTAGAGCCTTGATTCTCAAGTATTTAGGAAGATGTAGGTGGGGTAGCAAGCTGTCTTGTAAGAAAGGGATTAGACAACTTAAAGGATATTTGTAAGGCGGGTCCCAGGAAGGGAGCAGGAGCAGGAACAAAGACAAAGGAAGGGATTAGGTTCATGTGACCCCATGCTTCTGGGACATGGGTGTGCCACTGTGAAAGCCACAGCGCTCAGCGTGTGAACTATTGGATGTTGTGAGCTGGAGCCTGGCGGGATTGCAGTGTGTGCTGGGAATCACTGCTGCACAGGGTCAGGGTTTTACCCAGAAGTACGTGAGATGCAGTCAAGCCTCCTGTGTCCTCTTGGCCTAGTAACTTGAGATACTTCCAATCTGCTTGTGTTTGATTTTAATTTTCCTAAAATAATTGTTATCAATAAGCTCTTTATTGCTTGAAGTAGTACCACAGTACCACATTTCTAATAGTGTTAGATCAACTAGATACTAAGTTTTTGTTGTTGTTCAGAGTTTCTGCTTCTGTCTTCTCTGTCAGTCACTGTGACATTTATTATTACTATTAATTGAAGTTGTCGATAAGAAGTTGTTGAATTCAATAAGAAGTTATTGAAGCTGCCAGCAAGAGTTACTTCCCAGTGCTCTTGATAGAAGGGAAAGAACTTTAAAGAAAAAAAAGTACTGTTTTCTCAAGGTTAAAGAATATTAATTGATAGGTGGCACAAGCCTTCAATTCCAGCACTCAGGAGGCAGAGGCAGGTGGACCTCTGAGTTCAAGGCCAGCCTGGTCTACAGAGTGAGTTTCAGGACAGCCAGGGCTACACAGAGAAACCCTGTCTTGAAAACCAAAAAAAAAAAAAAAAATTAATTGATTAAAAATGCAAACTATGAATGAAAACGTGAAAGCATTTGGACCCAGACTCCACTATAAGTGCTAGAACGAGACTGGCATTTGGAGCCCCATTCAAGTGCGGTGTTGCTGGGAGACCTGTCAGGGTTGAGTGGCTGAAGATGAAGGGATATGGAGCTTGAACACTGCCAGCACAAAGGGGAAGAAATCCATCTGATAGGGCTGTGCTGGACACTCAGAGGTATGCCGAGGAATCCAGCTCGAGCCACACAGACTTTCACATGGAATCCATCTAATGGCCCTGAGATAGTTGCTATGGGAACCCTGGCTTCATGTCTTGACAGAAGTTTGTTAGAATTTTCTGCAACAACAATTGTTGGACCCAAGATTTGTGCTATAAGTTTTGTTTTTTTTTTTGCTCAGAAATAAGAAGTTGAATGCATTTAGGATATTAATTCGGCTATTGTTCCAGTGGGGGGAGGTACTAGTTCCACTTGCTGATTGCCACAGTTCCTAAGACCCAGAAGTATCTGATAGAACTGCATCCTGAATGTTTCCTGTAAACCACACATGATTGCAGCCTGCCGGAACTGATGACAGATGATACTAATAAATATCCTATGCGACTAGACTGCCAATTATTTACTAATAGCTAAATATTATACTAAGATACAGTATCATTTAGTGAGTCAATATTTTAAGGTCAGCTGTCCTCAGTTATCTGCCTGATTCTATGCATCAATTCATTTTGAATATTTGCTAAAATATTTTATGATTTCTTGATAGAATAATGAGAGTTGAGAAACAATTTGGCTTAAATTATTGTTATGGGCAATTCCAATCAACGTATGTGAAAAGAAATGGAGCCATAGACTGTATGTGGGGATGAGGTGCTAAGGCTCCCGCTGGCCCTTCCTCGTCATGTGGCAGCAAGGTAATGAGGGTCCCAAGCAGCCCATCCTTGAGCCCCAGTTTTATTGGCTAATTATCTGATGGATGAAATTTGCCCAATGTGCTGATTATAATGTGCTAATCCCAAGAATCCATCATCTCCCAAACCCATTCCTGCCTCATGAGATTTTGAGCTACCCGGATTTTTTTTTTAAAGACAGGGTTTCTCTGTGTAGCTTGCTGCCTGTCCTGGATCTCGCACTGTAGACCAGGCTGGCCTCGAACTCACAGAGATATGCCTGGCTCTGCCTCCCGAGTGCTAGGGTTAAAGGCGTGTGCTACCACCACCAGGCCACTACAGAGATCTTACATAGTCTCCATCTTTCTCTAGATCCCCTTCAGTATTTGCTTTGAGGTCAACTGGTAAGAAATAAGGTACCCACCTCACACATCACAGTACCATGTTGGAGCTCAGCAACAGTATTTTTTGGTGCTGCCTAAGAGGAGGGAAGAATGAAGAGGCCTTGGGTCTGAAGCTCCGCAGGGAACCTGCCCTTGCACCTAGAAACCATGTACAATTCTCCAAAGCTACAGGAGAGAAGCCGCTTACTGGAATCATTTTACGGTGACAGCATTGTCTGGCTGGTGTAGGTTTTCACCGCTGACCCCCTGACCTCCTAAGATAAGCCCTGTGTTGACAGCGTCTGTCTGCGCTGCTGCTGCTGCTGCTGCTGAAGGGCAGATCAAACCTACATTTGTTTGAGCACGGTACAGAAGGTGATTCACCTGCACCTCAGTTCCCTTGGAAACTTGTTTTCAAGAGAGCAAGGTTAAGGATATTAAAGTATATACCAGCATTTCCTTCATTCATCTTGGCTTAGTCTTGTTTTCAGAGTTTAGAAGAAGTCTGGCAATGTTGTGGATGTAGTGAAATGCCTCCTGAGCCTGAACAGCTGTGTGCAAAAGACAGATGCGGATTTTCCTGATGCCATGTGCAAAGGACCTTACTACTTGTCATAGTAACCATCTTTGGACCATGGTGCTCATAGGTCAGTGGAAAGTCGGGGTTTCTGTGACGTCCACCAACTTCTTCCTAGAGTGTTCATTGGGGGAAATGACTGAGCTGAGCGCAAGTGTCTTCTTCCTGAGAGGAAGGGATAAAGTTATCATCTCACCTGGGCCTTAGTGTGGTGGCCTGGGTGCAGGTGTGTTAAGGAAAGGGCAGCATGGTTTTGCTGCTCTCAAGTTTGAAGCTGAGGAACATTGAGAACTTACTTTTGGCCTCCAATTTCTTCCTTTTAACTCAATTGAAAGAAGGCATCATAAAGTGATCAGCTAATCACTAGTAAAGATTTTGATTTCTCTGGGAGTTCCAAGAACAAAGTGTTATGGCCGTGGCAAAATGGCTGCACTACCACACAGGTACAGACGTGCCCAAATTCTGCCATGGTGGAGCTGAAAAGCCAGGATGTGGTCCTCAGTGTCTGCTGATTGGTTTGAACTCTCACCTGGACATACCTAGAACAACCTGAAAAAAGAGTCTTAATGAGTTATCTAGATTGGGTTAGCCTATGTGCATGGGGGGGGGCTGTCTTGATGAGGTAGGACAACCCACTCTGGATGTAGGTGGCATCATTTCGTGGGCTGGGCCTTGAACTGCATGTTTAATAGTAAAGAAAGCTTGTGGACCCTAAGAAGCAAGCGAACAGAGAAACAAGTGGGCACATAGCGCCTCCCTGCTTGACTATGGATGCAGTATGAACAGCTCTCTGGAGCTCCTGCCTGTGTGAAGGCCCTGCAAAGTCAGGCTGTGACTTGGAATTGTAAACCAAATTAACCCTTTCCTTCCTGGTGTTGCTTTTGGTCAGGGTGTTTTATCACAGCAACAGAAAGACAAGCGGGACCGTTTCTTTCCACTCAAAAGCAACGGTTGTCTGTGGAAATAGTAACGATCTCCATTTCCTTATGAGGTATTTCTCTAACTCAACTTTTGTAGTTATATTTGATACTTATTCTCCAAGATGTATAACCTTTCTATTAAAGGGTCACCTCTAAGAGTAAGTCAGAGATTCTTTTTTTTATATTGTACACCACCTTTGTCACAGAAAGTTAAAAACTATGTTCTTGCTCTTATCTCCTCTGTGTGTGTATATGAGAGAGAGAGAGAGAAGGAGAGAGAGGGGGAGAGAGGGAGAGCGAGGGAGAGAGAAAGAAGGAGAGGAGAGAATATGAACAAGAACAAGACTGGAGATTTTGCCCCAGAGCTCAAGCACATGTTGGGTAGAACACAGCTCTATGGGGTAAAGAGATAGAAGGAGAAAGGTAAAGGAGAGAGAAAGAGGGAGCTTAGAGAGAGACTTGAATGCTGTAATGTTTGGGGCAATGTATAAGAGTCCTATTTATGTTTTTAAAATGGAGACAGCTTTTGATACAGTGTTTAGATCCCAGAGGATACTTTTTAGAGGATTATATAACAGTTGCATCTCAAAATGTCAAGTGAATTTTGCACAAGATTTCATATGTTTTAAAGTTATGAAAAAGAATTTAACTTTTACCCCGAACTGGGTTAGAAACCTATGTAATGTTTCTCCTAGATCCTGAAAAATGCATGTGTTGGGCAAATGTCTCAGAAAGCTAGTGCCACCTGTATTCCTTAACACACACACACACACACACACACACACACACACACACACACACACGCACGCGCACACACATATACACACGCACGCACGCGCACACACACGCACACGCGCACACACACACTTGCACGCATGCATGCACACACACACACACACACACACACACACACACACACACGCACGCATGCACACACACACAGAAAAAGAAGAAATACCTAGGTAGGGAGGTATAGAAACTCCCAGGATTACAGTGTTTGTCTTAGTTTGGAAATGGGATCTAAGGGATCAGTGGGAGATTGAAGGCCTTTCCTTCCACTCCTGCCTTAGCCTTCCCAGCCTTCTTTGCGAGTGGACAGTAGACGTGTGTGCGGAATGACTGGGCTTTCTCGTCAGCTGGGGTGTTCAGTGTGCATGTGGTCTCAGTTCTACTGTTACATTGGCACTCAAAATGCAGAGGGGACCATTTTTCTAATTAGTTGTCATAGTGTACTCACCCATAAGTTCGGCTCAGTGAGGAAGGCTTCTTAAAGATATTTCTTGCCATCCACGGAGGTACATGTCCATTTCAAAAACAGACAGGGAGACAGACAGAAACATGCCAACAGTACCTTCCTTTGGTGATACCCCTTTTCACAGTTCTAGCCAAGGCAGGTGGGTTCTGCCTGGTCAGAGATTTCTTCATCCTCCTGATGCCCACACAGGCTTCCCTTGACTACCTCATCTCTTTGAAGAAGTGATTTAAGACTTTTGTCCATGTTTGAAGGTCAGGCTGTCTGTTGACTTCCAGTTAGGAGTGCTTCATGTTCTTTGTAGACATGATGTCCCTGGACTTTGCTTTGCAGATATCCCCCGGTCTTAGGAGCTTGTCTTTTATTCTCTTCACTGACTCTTGTGAAGAAACACCTGCAGGCTGTGGTCACCTGAACCTGTAGTTGGAAAATGCTCACTCCTTTATAGGAAGCACATGAGTACATACTCTGTTTATGCAAAGCAGAAAATGCTTCTGCTTCTAGAGTGTTCAGAGCCATTGGATGTCATTGATTACATACAAAGCAGAACTGGCCCCAGCCTGGTGTGGTACAGGGCAAAGCCCTGTGCTTGGCAGAACATGGGTCCTCAAAAGGTGTTGTTGTCATGAGAGCTGGAAACCAAGTCAGTTAGCACCTTCGATGCCCTGCAGAATCACACCCTTACTTCTGAGATATTTTTTTCCTTTTTTCCCCATAGGGAGTAGGAAGATTCTCGACTCACCTGACTGTTGTGAAGGTCAAGGAATTGGCAGGATGGGTTAGTGCAGCATGTGTGATGGGGATTCCAATCTCGCCTTCTTTTCCTCCTTAGAGCCAACCCAGAAATCACTTGAGGAGTGACAGGGAGGATCTTGGGGGAGTTTGGACTCTCTGGGGGCCTTAGAGAAGAACTTCAGAGGAAGAGGAAGGGGGTGAAGGCTGGGCAGGGCAGCCTCAGGCTAGAACCATCAGGAATATTTTAAGGCTGAATGGGAAAGGGGAGGCAGAGTGTGAGACCCACTGACAGTGATGACCGAGGGTGTGACTAGGGTGAAATTTTTTTTTTTTTTTTTGTAAAGTTTAAATATCCTGAACTTAGTTGCATTTCTTTGACACTTGGGTAGAATGGTCTGCATGTGTGATGGGTCCCATAGGCTCACCTATGTTCACCGCTTGGACTCAGGTGGTGCTGTTTGGAAGATCGTGGGACCTTTAGGAGGTAGAGACTCACTGGAAGCATCAGGTCACTGGAGACAGATCTTGAGTTTCACAGCTGCCTGCTCCATTTCCTCTCTTCTTTGTTTCCTGACTGAAGACACAATGTGACCAGCCTCATGCTTCTGCTTTCCAGCTGCTGTATCCTGCTATGAGGGACTTTGTCTGTCTTCCTTACGTTGCTTTTGGTAAGGTATTTGGTCGCAGCAACGAGAAAAGCAAGCAGTACAATTGTGCAGCGATATAGTTTTGCATGCTTCTTTATAGTTTTCATTTCTGGAGAGTATTTCATAAAAAGCTGAAACATAAATGTCAGGACGCATTGAAACCTGTGTGAATAGTTACAGAAGACAAGAATCAGTGACTTACATGTCACCTCCTTCTTATCTCTTGTTTAAGACTGGGACAGATAAGTGGCCCTTGATATGTGCTGAGGGGAACTCCGTATCTGATCACTTGATCATGCCTGCCTGCATGTTTGCACTCTGACCTTCTCCCAACACTTCCATTTCTCCGTGTTGAGCCTTGAACATGGGCGCTTGTACTGCTTGGTTGCGGTGGTTTTGAACTAATCTTTGTTATCGGTTGTTGGTTTGTTTTTGGAGACAGGGTTTCTCTGTGTAGCTTTGGAGCCTGTCTTGGGTCTTGCTCTGTAGACCAGGCTGGCCTCGAACTCACAGAGATCCGCCTGCCTCTGCCTCCCAAGTGCTGGGATTAAAGGTGAGCAGCACCACCACCTCCCAGCTCTTATTCATTTAAGAAATTATTTATTTTACATCTTGGTCACAGTCTTCCCTCCTTCCTCCCCGCCCCTGCCTTCCCCCCAGCCACCTGTTTCCACCCCCAACCTTTGTTATTCTTAACATTAGAGTTTTGCTAACTTGTGCTTCATCTTTTTCCTAATTTTCAAAGGAATATAAGCCCATTATGGAATGTTTAGAAAATAATGGAAAAATGAAGGGAGATAGACAGTCTTGACCTTTGTGGGTCACAGTGTCTGTCTGACCTTTGTTACACTCCTGCTTTTTGTCTTATTTTACAGTTTAAAGCATGCAGCCTTGAGCAGCATACTAAAATTAATCACGAGTGTCCTTTTGCTTATGAATGTAATAAAAAATGATTTCCATCTTTCTTCACAGGGTGATTGCTGTAGCGATAAGGTGAATGGTTTTTTATCACATTAAAGACATTTCCCTTTAATACCAGTTTACAAATTATTTGAAAGATAAGGAATGATGTTGGATTTCTCAGATGTTTGTCTGGTACCGGTCCAAATGGGTTTCTCTTTTCTGTACATTTTTTTTTTAAATAAAATGATAGCTAGTGTCAACGGAATACTCTTATTTTATAGTCATGACATGTCATTTTAATCCATTGTCAGATAGTTTGCAAGTATTTCTGTTGACAGTTTTTGCATCTTGTGATGATGAAGAGTGTGTTTAAGTTCAGCAGCTCTTGAGTCTAGTTTTCCTGTCTGTGTCCTGTCTGGGCACGTGTTCCATCCCAGGACAATCATCTCTTCCCTGCTTGATGTGGGGACATGAGCTGCTTGCAGGGCATGTGGCTGGCTCGTGCTGAGCTCTCGGTGACTTGGATTTAGTTGTAGCTTACTGCTTCCCCTTTCTTCTCAACACTGGCTCATCTCCTGTGTCTTCCCTGTTAACTTTGATTTTCTCTCCATTTCTCTGATGCATGTCTTCCAGAGTCTCTTTGTTAACATCTGTGGGTGGGTAAGCTTTCAGAATCCTTGGATGTCTAAAAATACGTGATTCTCACATGAAATCTAATTTTACCGAGTGCTGGAATCTCAATTCACAGCCATTTCCCTCAAAGCTGTGGCTACCCAGCGGAGGGGATGTTTCCTCCTAGTCACTCCGTCCTTCCTTGTGAGGAGCCTGCCCTCCCATCCTTCAGCCTAGTTGAGGCCCTTGTGCCTGTTGGCTTGTTTATGCTCTGTGGTCCTCTGTGGACCCCTCACTTACAGTCATTTCTCTTTAGTTTTGGGAACTTTTCTCCTTGAGTTCTGTCTTTCCTCCTGAAGCTGTTTGATGGGCCTTGGACATTCTGGCATTTTCCTTTGCATGTGTCACATGTTTGTCTTTTGTGGGATTTTTTGATTGAAACCTTGAGTCAGATCTAAACTCTGTGTTCTTGTGTGGCCTGTTTGTCTTGTCCCACTGCCTGCTCTTAACTGTTAGCACTATGCGGGTAACAGTTGCAGGGTTGCAGCAGCCTAGGGCTCCTGTCAGCTGAGTATGTCTATTGTGTTTTCAGTCCGTAGGTAAGCATTCCTCACAGAGGTGCCTTCTTCAATGGCTGGATGGTCTGTAGGTAAGCATTCCTCACAGAGGTGCCTTCTTCAATGGCTGGATGGTCTGTAGGTAAGCATTCCTCACAGAAGTGCCTTCCTCAATGGCTGGATGGTCATGTTGATTCATTCTGATGACCTCTTGTTGATAGATAATGTTTACAAGATTTCAGTGACCTGTCCTGTGGTGTGGCCTTCCACATCTCTAAGGGAAAGGAGGGGCCAGCTAATATGGGCATCATTACTGACTTGTCTTGAATGCCTCTCTTGGCCTGGAGAGAAACTGGTATATTGTGACTTCTAGTCTGTGTATCTAGGGGGACCTGAGGATTTAGTAATTGATGCTCTTTTCCCACTTTCTCCGGTGATCTGACTACAGTGTAGATTTCCATGCTTAGAATTATATGCCGAATTACTGTGTGAATTCTGAAGTGTAGAATTTTGAGCTCTAGTTCTTTGGCAAAGATGAGATTGGGTCCCTCAGAGCCCATGTCATTTCTACTAAACAGTCAACATATAGGGTTATTTTTGCTTATGATACTTGGCCTAATATCTCCTTTACAATACTGATTTTCTTAGCTTCAGATAATATTTGGCACACTCAGGCTGGTATAGTCAGCCACAGACACCTGGTCTAAAGTATCTGTAGTTGATTTGTTAGCTTTGAACTTGGAGCCAGAGCACCACCATCCATGCTGAGTGAAACTTCACCATCATAGTCTTCTATGTGGCTATGACATCTTTGTATTTGTGGACATTAGACACACCTAGGTACTTGGCTGTCCGAAACAGTAACATCACCAGCAGGAAGCACAGATAGCAGTGGGGTGGCCCCATGGAGAGCAGAGAGGGACACTGGTTTCTAGAGCCAGAGCTGAAACAGGAAGGTGAGTGTAACCTTGTTCAGCCTCAGCTGGGAGATGCTCATCAGGGACTTCAAGGTTTTTGTCCTGTTTCTGTGCTTGTGTGTCTAGTGGGAGACTTGATTTGGGTTATGAGTAACTTTATCGAGGAAGTAAGTTGGAAGAGAACCTGCAGATGACAAGGCTAGAACATGTCAGGATGCTCAAGGACTCCATCTTTTCTGTTCTAAGCTCCTCTGTCTTTCTGAACAACTACTCCTGGGAAATGGTTTGATCCAGGGCCTGCCATCTGTCCCATTTTGTGCCTGCTTCACAGGGAGCCCTTGAGACTTCCATGTTTAACTACCTTCTTCTTCCTATCCTTTCTTTACTTTTCCCTCCCTTCCTTCCTCTTTATGCTGTTCTTTTAAAAAAAAATACTTTCTCTAATGTCTGGAGATTTGGGGCTAGAGAGATGAGACAAAGGCCTTCCATATCAGCGTTTCATGGTCCCCGTAGCTGCTTACTTTGTTTGGAGACTCTGGATGTTTCTCTGATTGTTGCCCATGTAGGTGGACTCCTGTTGGCGGTTCAACTGATCCTCCCCACTGGTTAGCATGTTCTTTTAAAGCTACCAGCTGACCATGTTGTTTCCAAGTCTGACATCTCCCTCAAGCCCAGTCCTCCTGCCCGCGGTACCCTTGCTGGACAGCAGCTGTGTCTCTCTGGTGCTTGCCCACCCTCTGAGCCACCTATTACACCAGGGATGGATGTGTAACCATCATGGGACCACATTTCTTCTCTTGAGAGCTTGTGATAGTCAATGCCATACTTCTTGCCCTTTGCTTGGCAAACGCGTACCAGGCTATGTTGGAGTATCCCCGTGGCTACGAGGCTTCCCAGTCCCCAGACTCTGCCCATGGATGCCAGCTTAGGAACAGAAATTTGTGGCAACATCTACTATCCATTTCTTTCAGGTTTTTATCCAAACAACTTAATATAAAGTGAATAATATATGTCAGTTCACTGAGTTTTTAGCAGTGTACACTATGCATATTTAATAGCACATACTATGTCTTCAACACCCACAATGAGCTGCAGGTATCCCAGCACCCAGCAAGATTTCTGACACCCGTTCCTGATGAATTCCCCAGGCATGGTCCCAGAGCTCATGGCTTTCTGACTTCTGTCAGCTTTGCGTTGCTCTGACAGGATGCCTGAGTAAACAGCTAGAGTGGAGGAAAGGGCTACCTTGGCTCATGGCTTCGGAAGTTTTGACCTGAGACTGTTTGATTTCTTCTCTTGGCTTACAATAGGGCAGTGCGTCATATTGGGGAGCAGATAGTAAGTCAGCGCGCCTCACTTCATGGGGCCAGAGCTTGCTTGCTTTACAAACCTGTGAAAATCCGTTAGGCTATGAACTTATCAGGAGGCCAGTCCATCCATGAGGTGAGAGTTCTCATGATGCAGTCACTTATGAAGATGCACCCAGAGCCAGGCCGACAACACATGCACCTTTGGGGACTCCGGATACAAACTGTATTGGGCACTGTCAAACAGTCTTGCCTGTTTCTTGGGAAAAATGGCTTTTCTTACACTAAGTATGATTGAGTTTTCTTAAATGCAGCACAGTATTTTTGAAGTTTATCAACACGCTCACATACATCAGTTGTTGTTTTTCTTTTGCTGCTAATTAATATCCAGTGAGTAAATTCAGGATAAGACACTGTGGATTTTTCTTCAAGTTGGTGGGTTCCTGGCTGCACCAATGTTTGGCTTCTGTGAGTAACATCGTGTGAAAGCTTGTCTGGGTCTTTCGTGGTCATGTCATTCTTCTTGGGTAACCACAAAGGAGTGGGGTTTCTGTGCCATGGATGTGAGTGTGCAAAGCCATATTTAAGAAACTGGCAAGCAGTCCACTATAGCAGGTGCCTTTCTTTATGTTCCTGTCACTGACACAGGGGACTGTCTGGAACTCCAGTTCTCACTAGCTTCAGAAGCACAAGTCTGTTTATTTTATCCGCTCTAGAGGACCTGAGCAGTCAAGTTTCAATGAAGTTGTTTCCATGTAGTTTTTCATTGTCAGCCCCCAGACTACCTAAACAGTGACAGCTCTGTTTCTCCTCTGACTTAGCACCGTTGTACTGAGTACCTGGCCACACATACCCGACGCTGAGCACATGATAGGTGCTGTCTTCTGTGCCCCCAAAGTGTTTACTGTTAATCTCTCCAATGGATGCTGTCTTTAGACTATGAGTCTTGACTTTGGACTCCAGTGACTAGAGCAGGTGGATATGCGTTGGATTAAAGAGGTCTCACACTGCCTGTCACTCCTGGCATCCTGCCCTCTACCTGCAGATGTTTAGCAATGACTTGTTTTGAGTCAGCTGGTTTCTTCAGGGTATATGAATCCTGGGGGAGCTGTACTCAGAAAACTACCTCCAACCCTTTTCCTGCTAAGCATGTGGTTGCTCCCAGCATATTTAGCAAGCACCACATGAAGCATGACTTTGTGGTTACCTTATGTCCTCTGCCAAAGGGGGGAGGAGAAGGCGGGGGTGGCAGTGGCATATTGTTGAGGGAGTCCCAATAGTTGGTGAATAGGAAGAAGATACATTGGGATCTGAGGCTATGAATCCAGGTTGGCTCCAGTCTTGCTCAGGGCTGGCTGTTCATGCCTGACTGCAATCACAGCGATGAAGCATATTCTGAAAAAGTGCATTTTGCTAATGATACATATCAAATAATCGATAATGACTGTGAACTCACTTGAATTATTAAAAGGAGTTAAATATTTCAAATTACTGCTGTAATTATGGTGATTGGATGAGCACTTCCACATGCCTTAATTAAAGCTATTGTGATCGCAGACTGAGAAAACCTTGAAAACTCTGGGATGCTATTAACAACCTTCGAGATGGGCCCGCTTCCTAGAGAAAATCCCCTCTGGCTGCTCTTTGTGTCCTTTGCTGGATCCTGTCCACACAAATGTCAAGTAGATCTGGAGGTGCAGTTGTGTGGCATTTGGGTGGGAGGCTCTTCAGCACCTCTATACCCAGGAGGATTTTTCACGTGGTTTTAAAAAGTACCGGAGTTGTTTAACTACATGTTAAAGATGCACCAGGATGGTGTTTCCAAAGACAGGAAGGACTATGAGAGGCTCACTGAAGGAGCTCTGTGGCATTTGCTCATGATTGCTTGTGTTGGGAGATCTTGGCTGCATCTGTACTGTGCTTGTAGACAATTGGAAAAGCCAAGGACACATGGTTGTGACTAGGGGACACAGACATTGGCTCTCAGCTCTTGCAGTGGGGTGGCCTCCATCCATCATGGAAATTGTCAACCCTATCTGGGTAGGGCCCAAGTCCTGCTGCCTTGGAAACTGAAGCTGATAGAGCAGGAAGCCTTGTTGATGAGTGAAAAGTCTGCATTGGGGGCGGGGGGTGTCTTTGTGTGCCTGTGTTCAAATGTGTATGTACTTGTATGTATGTGTGTCTATGTACATGTGTGTTCTATAAGTGGTGCTGTATTTTGAAGTGGCATTTGTTGGAAGGAGGTCAGAGTCCACCATCCTACCTCTTCCATGTGATGTTCCCCTCAGCCAGGCCTTGCCCCTGTCCTTGGAGTGCTGCCTACTCTTCCTGCCTGGTGGCATCCTGAATGCCTGTCACCTGTCTGCAGCAAAGTGTCTTTTAAAGGCATCATCTCTCTGAGCTTACTGCGCTCATGCGTCCCTTTGATAATGATCTTCTCTGCTTGTATGCACATATACCGAGCAAGAGTCTGCATCTGGTTCCTCCTCTTCTGGGTAGGGTAATTCCTTTTCATGCCATGGAATTCTAGACATGTATTGTTTACTGCTCTAGAGGCCTTGGAACCTGGGAGAATAGAGCCTAAAAGTGAGGCAGACTAGAATCTCATGCCATAGTCACCTTTATTCAGAGCCTCAGTTAGTTTCAACTCTGGGCATTAAGAAAAGTCACATGAATAAAGTTCTCATGAGTTCAAGCTGTGTATAATCACAAGGACAAGCTGCACGTGACACAAAACATGTTTTTCCATAGAGCCATATAAACAAATAACACTAGCCAGTTGTAATAAATAATCTGAAGTAAACTCACTCCTATCCAATACACCTGGCTGGGCCACGGAAGACACATTCCAAGAACAAGTCTGTGTTTTTGAAGACACTGAGGTCATAAGACTCTTGTCTTATTTTCTTGGAGTTTCTCATAAGCACTCAGAATTCCTCTTGCAGGACTTTATTCCTTGGACCGTGTTGTGACAATGTATGATCCACCCGCCTCAGCTTCCTCAATGTTGAGATTTTAGGCATGTGGCATCATGTCTGATACATCATAAGCCCCAAAGCAGTAATTATTATTAATAATTACCCATAGACTTCATTGTATACATCTGAAGTTTACAGCACAATTTCATGATCACAAGTGGTCAAAGGCTAGTGTAGGACTTTAGCATAGCCATCAGTTCAGAGAGAGACCCTAAAATCTACCTATTACAGTCTGACAAGGTACAGAATTACTGGTGAAAGATGAGACCGTTTCCAAGGCTACCACTTGCTCAGCTGCTCCTATCGTGAGGATGCATTGGTTCTGAGAACCTGGGGCCCCATAGCTGCTGAAACCCCAGCCAATGCTGTGTTGCCAGGGAGGTCCGTCTGGAAGGACTGTACAGTATTCACAGCCAGAGAATTTTTTTTTCTTATTGTTATTGGCCAGTTTCTTCTTTCCTAAAGCTGATCCCACAAAATCCAGTTTATATCAATTTTCCCAGGACTCCAGCCTTCCCCAGAAATATAAATGCTTAGGCCAAAGGGACTGCATTCTAAATCAGCCAGAGAAATATACCATCCCTTGGACTTTGCCATACTTATGTCAAAATTATGAACATGATGAGCGAGCACATTAAACTTGTGCATTATTGATTAAAAATTAACATTTTGCTAGCATCAGGAAGGAAGTGCAGCTCAAGAATCTAGGGATTTCATGAGGAATTTGACACTAGATTGTGGATAAAAAAAGACAGGCCTGCTAAATGCCTTCAACTTGCAGCCTCAGTGAGCTGAAACTGCTCTTTGGTTGCTAGGGTAGAGAGAGGCACGTGCTGTGAATTCAAACAGCAGCAAGTGGGATACTGGCTCAGAACAGAGAACAGCATCCTGTCCATGTGACTTTGATGGAGTCAGGCATGCTCACAGAGGGCTGCAGGAAGGCCACGCATGTGTTTGATACTACTGCCCCCACTCTTGGGGTCAGAGTTGCTGGAGGCCTGCTGGTTTTGATTTGGAGCAACCTGTCTTCTTGACCTCCTTGGTGCTCCTGTGTTAATCCTCTTAGCTTATCTGAAGGAGAAGCTAATCTCGGTGGGCACTCCATGGCTCTAAAGAAGCACGAATTTGTTAGCCTTTCTGCCAGTCAGCATTGAGTGTGATCTGGTGAGCTGAGCCGGCTCTGTGGGCCCAGGCTGACCTCTGATTCTCCTCCGCCCCAAAGTCCTGTCAGTGACAGGAGAAATGGTTGACGTTTTACAGTGTGTTCTGTAATCTCCAATTTGTGCGTGTTTGAGGAAATCGGTGCTGGCTTGAGCAGCCTGCACATTGACTAGGAAGATGTCAACATGTGAGCATGAGAAGAAATAAAGTTAATTATTTCTTCTCCTTTCCCCAAGAATGTATGAAAATTTCTTAGGGAGCCGCCCCCCCTTTTTAAGTTCAAACTCAGTTATAGTATCCAGAAAGAGCCCTGGTTGTTCCCCACAGACTTCTATCAAATCACCGTCCTCTATGAAGAAATCTAGCATCTGGCCTGAGCAGTTTTGGATCAGTGAATTGTCCCCAGCAAATGACACCTGCCTTGCAGGAGATGTGTTTTCTTTTTCTCCCTTTTAGGAGATCCAGAATAATAAGGGTAGGTGCATCCATAGAGGAGATCTGAGAAGGCTTTCTCCAGCTCTTCAACCTGCTCCTCCCCACACTCCTCCCATGTGTCTCTCATTTCTTCCAGGGAGTTCTTCCTCAGAAAGCACCCTCACAGGTTGGCACAGCTGTCTACATTGGTGCTGAGGATTGTCGGTGGGGCTCAGGTTCTCTGCCGCAGCCCCTCCTCAGCCTCTGTCCCACACTTATCTGTCTCCCTGCATGCTCACTGTTCTTAGCCCTTCTCCAAACTGCAGCCAACACCCATGATGGCTCCCTACTCACAGTGGAGTCAAGTTTCAGAATGTCCTTCGGTATACCTGGTTTTGAATTCCCACATCACCTGCGTGGTTTTTCTCTTTTTTAGTTTCAAGAAGTCTCTGTACCCATCTATAACCATCATGGCCAAGTGTGTTATGGATCATCCTGTTGTAACCTTCTTTGGTTGTGATCTGGCCTGGGGACATAACCGACATTTACAATCATGTTTCTATGGGAAATAAAACTACACTAAGGATTTCAGCATGGTCTGTTAGTTTCTCCTGGGTTTACCCCACTAGATCTTCCCTTGTAAGGAAGAAAATGGTAGAATGTAATGGTTTGCTAATTTATTAGATGACACTTGCCAAGACCATTTGGAAACCCTATGGAAAGCTGGGTGTGATACTACCATACAACTCCAGGAAAATACAGGGCAACAGTAACTGGGCTAGAACTGAAGCTTGTGCACTCAGGATTTATTTGGGTGGATGTGGTAGAGCCCCAGTTCATTTGATTTACGAGAGATTGTTTGGAGGTTGTAACAGGGGAGCACAGCTACTCCTGTACCCCTAACTCAAGACCAGTTCTCCTCTATTCCAGGAAGGCTGTCCTCTTTGATCTAGTGTGCAGCTTTGGGAGGGACGCACATGGAACAGTGAGGGAGGAAGGGGACACCCTCCTAGATGGGCCAGATTAGCTGAGTCAACCCTGGTGATCAATGGGGTAACAGATGTCACAGCCAGATTGCTCTCACATCCTCATCCTGCTTACAAATGCAGATGGTGTTTGTAGATACAGGGCCTGAATGCTGCAGTGATATGTTAAGGGTGTGGGTTCTCATACTCCTCTTAGCACTGTGCTCCATCATAGCCTGTGGCTTGCACCCAAGTGACTACTGTCACATGGGAGCCTGTGGCAGCTGCTACTTCCAGTATCTTCACAGTGTTCCCCCAATTTCCCAGTAGAAACCACACTGTTGACTGTCCTTAAGTCACTATGTGATATGCATAACTCAGATTAGTCCCTGTGGATGACAGACAGGCCACACCAAATGTCTAGTTCTGGATCGTATGAACATGACAAATCTCCCAAGGGTGGAGTAGGAGGTGATTCTTCAAGGGTGGTTAAAGCAGGCCATAGGAGGAGGGTTTGACTCTGCAGGTGGTGGCTAATTGGTGTGGTGACATCCTTGCCAGTAGTCTTCACTGTGTGGTTTTTTTTCTTAAATCAAGGTCTTTGCTCTAAGTTTTGGAGTGTGTGTTGGCATGTCAGAGCTCAGTTATTCCTCTGGTGTATTTTTTTTCCTTTTTTTTTTTTTTTTTTTTTTTGTGTGTGTGTGTGTGTGTGTGTGTGTGCAATGCGGAGAAAGCATGATTGATGGAGCAGTTTCTCTTTCCAGGACCATGATTAAGTGAAACTGTAGACTGTCCTGTTTTTCTGCATAATTCTCAATGTAACATCAATCTTCTTGCTTAAGAGGTTATAGATATTAGAGAATAATACCTGAAAGAACACATACTAAGTTATCACCTGCATGTGTCATAACACGATTGACAGCAATGGAAAAAAAAGATACTTAACATCATCATGGTTGGGATTGAGAATTCTGCTCTTTGCAGGGGATGCCCCTGACTGTGATCTCCTGCCTTCAGTGAGAACATTCAAATAGTTCTCTTTTTGTTTTTTTTCTTTTCTTTTCTTTATTAGGATTTTGTGTGTGTGTGTGTGTGTGTGTGTGTGTGTGTGTGTGTGTGTGTGTGTGTGTGTGATGGAGAGGAAGAAGAGGGAGGGAGGGAGGGAGGGAAGGAGGGACTGACTGCTAACTTTAGGCAGATGTGGAGATCAGAGGACAACTTGAAGGAGTCAGTTCTGTACTTCCACCATGGATTCTGGGGGTTGAACTCAAAGTACTTTTATGCCCTGTGCTATCTTGCTGGTCCTCAAACAGTTCTTGATGAAAAGATGTTTTGCTGCACAAAGCCTTTGTGCTGTCCCCTTTCTGCTCTGCGTCGAAGGAAGATGTAGATCAATCCTTGTTCTTTCTCATCTCCTTTCTCCCCCTCCTCTGTCTTATGTCTGTTAGATGCATACACTCTGATTTCTAGGACACTTGGCTATGTTTTTCTAGCTTTTCCTTCGTGCTTAAGGCTTCTTTTGAACTGGGAGGGTTTTGTCTCACGAGGAGGAGGAGGAGGAGGAGGAGGAGGAGGAGGAGGAGGAGGAGGAGGAGGAGGAGAGAGGGAACTGACTACTCTCTTCAGGCAGGACCAAAGGCTTGATGGGCTGGTGCTGACATGGGGTGGAGGAAGCTTACTACTGAACAGCTAATGACAGACAACACAGTTGCCATTCACAGGGTCAGGTAGGGGACCAGAGGCAGAGCTCTGGCATGGGCTCCTGCTAATTGTGTTATTTTGAGTGATCAGTCTCAGGCTCACCTGACTATGGCAGATGTGGTGCCTTTCCCAGAGGCTTGTTGGCACCCTGAGAACAGATGTTCTGTAGGTCTCTTGTACCTGTGTGGGCATTGCTTTCTCAAGATTTGGGAAGTTTTATTTCATGATTTTATTGAAAATATTTGTCATGCCTCCTATTTTTAATCTCTTTTTATGTCCATAATTTTTCAGTTCTCCCTGGTGTTTTCATGGTGTTCTGTTTGTGTGTTTTAGAAAAGTAATTGCCATTTTCTATGACTGACTCATCCAACTCCCCTACCTTTCAAGCCGCAGTACTTTTTTCCTCAGAATGCACTCTGTTGGGGAGAATTTCTAGTGATCTTTTTATCTAAGAAATTAAAAATTTCATGTCCATCTTCATTTCAGCTTGTGTTTTCTTCAATATTTCTCTTTATTGAAATCTATTTTCATATTATGAATTATCCTCCTTATTTCATTTAGTGGTTTGTGTTTCCTTGGGATTTAATCAGTTTGTTCTTGGCTCTCTCAGTTCATTTGGACGTTGGCTTGTGTCCTCTCTAAATTCTCCAAACGTATTTATAATTGTTCTTTCGAATTCTGTGTCTTGAATTTCATCTACGTTGTTGTCATGGAGGACCATTATTATGGGACTGGTGTTTTCTTTTTTTGGGGGGGATATTGTTTTAGTTTTTCATAATGATTTTGTTTTCCTAATGAGACCTGGACATCTGGAGTTAGGTTTTGGTTGAGTCTTTTGCTTTGTGTTTTCGGCCCACCAGGCCAGAGAGTAGAGTGAGTGTTGGTCTGGGTGGGCTGGGGAGGAAAGAGAGGTGCAGAGAGGGTTTTGGATGAGGGGCTTGCTTTACCAGGTCTGTTCAGCTGGGCTGCTAGAGGATAAAGAGGGCTCTTGAAGCAGGGGAGGAGATGGAGGAGTTCATGGTGGGGAGGGGCTGTCTTACAGGTCATTGGTCCATGGGCCAAGCTCAGGGAGGGTTTCCAGGGCTGGAAGGGTTGCAGGCAGTTAGAGGGACTGTCTGTCCTGGTCCAAAGCAGTTTGTTTGGCTGGAGTGGGCTTCCAAGATTTCTCTGTTTGAAATTTTTATCAGTCTGTTGACCTTTGCTTAGAACATTTATTTTCATGTCAATTTTATTGCTAAAGACCTATCACTAGTAACTTTCTGGAGGTGAGCTTGTAACCTCCATCTCTGTTCATCTTTGTCATCTGTGTGTCTGTCTCTCTGTTCCTCTCTTCCTACCTTCCCCTTTCTGTCCCTCACAGTTTTTGGCAGCTCTTTTATGTAGTCCTAATGTGTTAGATACTCTTCTTTTTACCTCATTTTTCTTTATTAAGAAATTTTCTACTCACTCCACATACCACCCACAGATCCCACCTCCCTCCTCCCATCTCCCAGCCCTCCCTCCCAAGCCACCCCACATCCCCCAAATCAAGGTCTCCCATGGGGAGTCAGCAGAGCCCAGCACACTGAGCCTAGGAAGGTCCAAGCCCCTCCCCACTGTACCAAGGCTGTGCAAGGCGCCACACCACAGGCACCAGATTCCCGAAGCCTGCCCATGCACCAGGGATGGATCCTGATCCCCCTACCTGGATGCCTCCCAAACAGTTTGAGCCAAACAACCATCTTCTGTATCCAGAGGGCCTTGTCCAGTCCTGTGGGGGCTTCACAGTCAGTAGTCTATAGTTCATGGGCCTCCAGTAGTGTGGCCTAATATCTTAGATACTCTTGACTTGACTTTTGCTCTGCATTATCCTGTCTAGTTCAGGGTGGTTCCTTGATGATGTAGCATTGTGTGTGTGTGTGTGGGGGGGGGGGTGAAGTCTTTTCTTTTTACCATAAGAATCTGTTTCCAGTATGAGTCAACTTGACTGAAATTAGTGAAACTTCTGTGACCATATCTCCTCAGTAAGAAACAAGCTACTTGACTGAATGGCTTCTCACATTCCCCAAGGAGGGGGAGAGTCTACAGTTCTCAAGGTGCTGTAGGGTGGTCATCTGTGTTTCCTTGTCTGCCTTGTTCTCTGTCGTGTGACTCATCCAGGAAGCAATGCCGGGTGTCTGTCTGATTTGCTCCAGAGCCCCCAGTGCTGACATGCCTGGTGCATGAAGTCTTGAAGTCCTAAGTCTGGGACTGACTCACAGCTGACACAGTTCATGTGGAAATACTTGTTCTCAGAGGCATCAGTGTATCCAGAGCATGGGGTTGGAGTTGGACTCACTCCCACACCCTTTTTATCACTCCATTCAGGATCTGTAGGACCTATGCTATTGGATCTGCCCTCTCTTCTCTGTGAAATACGTGGTCTTCCCACCAGGCACCTGTTGCCCACCTGTCATTTCCATAGTTCAATCCTGTCTTCTGATTCTTCCAGTTTTACTATTTCACTTGGAAATTTGATTTTGTTCAAATTCACATTATACCAAAATGCTATTTATTATGTTTTTTAGTCATTAGTTAAAATACTTGGCAAAATATAGTGTAGCCAATCTGGTATAAACCATTACACGTCTATGCCAATGGCAGTGCAGTACTTAAGAAACAGTTGCAAATCCGAAAGTGGTAGATGGCCAGTCTTGTATAATTGGATTTCACACAAGCCTCTTCACCACCCCTTGTTTTTGAAGCATGTTCCATAAATGAAAACTTCACTGCACTCTAAATTGTTTTTCTATCATCCTCATTTATGGCACATGACATCTTGTAATTTTTCCTAACCTTTGTTTGCTGAGTTATATTGGTATTTTCAATAGGATAATCAACAGCAAAAGGGACATAATTGAGTTTTCTTGTCCAATTTGTTTATCAATGGCTTTTAAAACTGTAGACAGATGAGGAAGAAAAATGGTTCCTAGCAAGTTGTGAATCAATTTCCTCATGTTGCTGTTTGTGCGGGGGTTTCTTACTGTGCCAACAAGGTGCCTGAACTCAATTTCTAGTAGTTCTCATATTTGGGGAGGTAGTTGTATTACATAGGGATGCATGTGTAAATATAAATGATGAGGTGATCTTTGTCCTTCTTAACAGCTAGGGGCATTGTATTGTGAGTGTGTCTATGGCTGTCTGACCCGTCAAAGCAGATGCATATGAAGCAAGTAGAAGACCCTGTGCCATCCTCCAGACATCCATCCTGCTTCCTTGGAGATGTCCTTCTTACTTTTGCATTGTACCATTGTCTCCATGCTGTTTGGCACATTGGAGGAAGCTAGCTGTACTATTGGCCATGGGGTTTGTACCAGGTGCAAACCTTTTACATGGGACAGGCAAGATCTCTTCTTATCCCCAAGGCAATTTCTGATCATGTGAATTTCAGGATTACACTTTTTGGAAGACATAAAAAAAAATCATTGAGAATTCTGGTCGGTCCTCCTGACACCTTGGAGGTGTGGTTAGCATCCAGATGAGGACAGTCTGTGGGAAGAAGTGGGAACAACCCAACAGCATTATTGAGTGACTGAATCAGACTGCCCTGGGCTGTAGACTTGGACAATTATGGAACCAGTTAATAGAATTAACATTGGTAAAAAGCTTGAGTTAGTTTCTCTATCACTTACAGTTCATCCTAAGGATCTGGAAGGGCCACAGGGAGTGATTTCTCCAGATGCCTGCCATTGTCTTTGTCAGTCAGGATTGCCCAAAGGATGGTGCTAAAGAAGATGCACATCTGTTTCTGTATCTGTTGGGAGAAGAAAGGTGAGAGGGGAGATTCATCATGAGGAGCCTTTGGGGTCACAGATGCTGGGCTCTAGAATCAGCATGGAGGGTCTCCAGGAAACCGGTGAGTTGTTGATGCTGCAGTTTGATGCACTTGCTGGCTTCCCCATGACCTTATTTGGTTCATCCCATGTGAGGACGTGAGAGGCCTGAACTTAGTGGCAGTTGCCACAGAAAGCCTCTGGTCTTCTAGTGTCCTCAGAGAATATCTTCTTTCCCATTCTCCTAGTGTCCCATGGGAAACAGAGTTCCAGGAAACAGCAGTGGAAGAAATGGGTGTGGCAGTGCAGGGCAGAGAAGGCTCTTGTTGTTAGAGACGTAGGGCTGTTGGAGAATGATTCTGTTGCCGATAATTAGATGCCCAGCATAGTTTTAGTGGGACCTATAGCTACAGCGTAGCATGCCACAAACTAATCAGACAGCCAACAAATGGAATTCAGGTGGCTAGAAAGCCTTGCATTGGTTGTATGCTAAAGTTGGATCAACAGATTAGCATTCTGCTGTTAGGAAGAACTGAATTGTAAAGTCAGACTGAAATTGTGATGGCCAGCTTTGGAGCAGATGACTATTGAACTTAAGACAAACTAGTGACCATGCTAATGTACCTTTAGTAAAATTGCTATTTAAACCATGTTGATTCAGTTGAATGATGATTTTGAATACACATGTATATGCTTGAAAAGTCATTAGAGATTTTCTTACTTTCAATACATAGGCGCATCACACAAAAGGAGGCATTCTCCAGTGATGCTTGGGAAGACCATGCTCATTGGAATCACTAAAGAAGTAACTTCCTGTCACTCATGGCTTCAGAGCATCCTCAGACTGGATTAGACCAACAGAACACAATTTATAGGAATTTTGCCAGGGCCTTGAGATAATCTGTAGGGATTATTTTGCAAGAAATTTGAAAGTCAAGGTGAAATGGTTGGTTTTCTTATTGACTGTAAGAGATGAGCACCAGCTAAAGTCAGATAACTTTAATGGGCCATAGCCAGAGATGCAAGTTTTCATAGGCCTGCTTATAAAATCACCTTCTCATGATTCATATATTCTACATGAGGTTTTATGAACTGATAATTTTATGTTATTTAAACTTTCTTCAAGTGATTTAGTTATTTCAAAACTGGGTAAATTTAGCAGAAAAAGATCATTTCACTTAAGATTGTAGATAATATTCTAAAAATGCAAGCTAATTTAATCTATCTAGATGTGAAATATAAGTAAGTAGGCATTGCTCTGTAAGTGAAATATTACTTCGGTAGTAAGATCTTGGTTGTAATAATACATGAAGTGAGCATATTAGAGAAAAAACATAACTATATCATTAGATAATGGAAGACCTTGATACAGTATAATAACCATTTCTGAGAACATTTCAAATGAATATAAATGATATAAATGGATGTAGCATCTGGCAATTACAGAAAGTGTCCCCAACACAGATAGGAATCTAATCTAGTAGGGAGTTTATCAGTGCTGTGGAGTGTCAGAGAAATTTAGGACGGTTTCTGAAACCCATATGATTCCAGTACATATATTATTTTGGGAAAATATATGAGGTTAGGATATAATCAGTTGGAAAATAGAATGTCTATATAAGATCTATTTGATAATAGGAACTTTGATAAATGCAATATCACTAGATAAAAATCACCAATGGTATTGCACATGATAAGGTAATGGGAAACTGGGTCCCTTGTCAGAAACCATAGCCTCACAAAATGCCTTGGGATGAAAAAGGAGCACCTTGAACCACTTGGAAGGGGTATAAACTATAGCCAATAGAGAGGTGTTTAAATGGCAAATTCACTGTGAACACATGCCACTTCTTCTTTTTCTTTTTTTGGTTTTTGAGACAGGGTTTCTCTGTGTAGTTTTGGAACCTGTCCTGGATCTCACTCTGTAGATCAGGCTGGCCTCCAACTCACAGAGATCTGCCTGGCTCTGCCTCCCGAGTGCTGAGATTAAAGGCGTGCGCCACTGCCACCCGGCCACGTGTCACTTCCAAGGGGTGTTTGTCCCCATGTCTAAATGCACGTGTGCATAACTGTGGGTTAGTTCACAGCAGATTATTTTCCTGTTCCGAACAGCACTGAAAGTGGGTAAGAGGGGGCTTGAGTAGGGGGTAATAAAACTGACCCATGGGGTTGGGGATTTAGCTCAGTGGTAGAGCGCTTGCTCAGGGTCCTGGGTTCGAGCCTCAGCTCAGCAGCAACAACAACAACAACAACAACAACAACAACACTGACTCATGAGAATAACTTTGCAAGATTGTTTAACAAAGAGTTTTTAAAAAGTCTGAATTGTGGGTTCAGCGCTAGGAGAAACCTGAATGCTACAGGCAATGAATAAATCTGTGGGTGTTTTTATATGACTGGTTCTTTCAAATTAAGAAAACAGATTATTTAGCAAAATTTCTGGGATAATTGGTTGTCTACTGGAGAGAAAATAGAATTCTAATTTATAGCTTAAAATTTTTAAGTACTATATATATATATATATATATATATATATATATATATATAATTAAAAAGAGTTATAGAAATTTAGGGGCTTGACAGATAGCTCAGCAACTAAGAGCGTGTTCTAGAAGAGCTGAGTTCAGTTCCCAGCACTGACGTCTGCTGGCTCCCATCCATCAGCTCCTGCTGCAGGGGATCTGACACCTCTTGCTTGCAAGGTGCTATATTCACATGTACACACCTACCCACAGACAGACACACACAAATATACTGGAGATATAGTAAGTGACGGGAGATAAAGTAAATAATAAAAAGAAAATTTAATATGATGTGCTTTTTAAATGTTAACATGGAGAATATATCCATAACCCCAAATGCCATCAAAGACATAATTCATAATTGACAGATTTGGACACTCAAATAAACATTATGTCTTTTCAGTTATTGAAAAAATGCCATTAAGGAAACCAGTAGATTAGTGACAAATTTAAAACATTTGAGGAGGTAGCTCAGTGGATACAGTGTTTGCTATACAAGCACAATGTCTAGAATTTGGATCTGCAACACTCATGTAAATGTCGATGGACATGACAATCTGCTGTAATCCCATTGTAATCCAAGAACATAATCCCAGCACCTATCAGAGACAGAGGATCTCTGTTGGAGCCCACTGAGGTTTCCTAATGGTTTTACCCAGCAGGACTGCCTAAGAGGATGATTGGACCATGGGCCTAGTACCAGGTGTTTGGAAGGTGTACACTTCGCTGTATTGAGCAAGGGGGAGGTCTTTTGCCCTTCCTCTTGGCATTGTTATAAAGACCTTTCGAATAAAATTCTGGGCTGGTGGGTTTTGACCCAGGCCCTCCTGAGGCTATCCCGTGTTTCTGTCTTTCCTCTTTCTATCTAAATATTCCTCATTTCTCCCTGCTCAAGAGTACACTGGTCGTAAAAGCGGGGGTTGGTCCACCACAGATCTCCAGAGCAAGCTGGCTTGCTAGATTAGCTGAATTCTGGATTTAAGTGAGAGACCCTGTGTCAGTGTATAAGGCCAAGGACAATAGAGGAGGACACAGCATCAATCTCAGTCTTCCATAGGCACACACATACACATGCATGTTTGTGGGGTACACACATGTGCCCCATATATATGAATATGCACACACCACACATACCCAATAAAAGGTAAACATTTACAATTGATAGTATGGTTGAGTGGTCTGACATATATAAAGATATCCTACACAGTAATTACACTGTACACCCTGAAGGAAAACCAAAGGAACAAAGTTTATACAAAAAGACACTTGCTTAATTGCCAATTTAAATGACTCCCAGAAAATAACAAGAAGCTTTGTTTCCACTAGACAAAAAAACAAAAACAAAAACCCAAAGATTTATAATATGTGACCATGTAAATTGAGACTAATGTCGGTTGACTACTATGTGAAAAATGTGCATATCCTTTTACTCCACAGTAGTATTTCTAGAGATGTTCTGGGTAAACTAAACTAAAAAGTGTATAAAAATTTCTGCACAGTTCTTAGCAATTGGGGTAGCTGGACACAGCACAAAACCCAAGACTGTGGGACTTACAGGGTCAGTTATGATGCGTGTTCTCTCTCTGTGCACACATGGGTGTATGTTCATATCAGCATAAGCATGCATGGAGCATGTGTGAAGGTCAGACACAGCCTCCTGTTTTGGTCCTTGTCTTTTGTCTTGTTTGGGACAGGGTCTCTTGTTTGTCACTGCCTATGCCAGACTACCTGGCCCATGACCCTCCTTGGATTCATCTGTCTCTGTTTCCCATCTCTCTGTAGGAGTGTTAGAATTATAGACACATGATACCAGGTCCAGGGTTGTGTAGGTTCTGGGGAATCCAAGCTCAAGTCCTCACACTTGGGCAGTTAGTGCTTTTCTCACTGAGCTAACTCTCCAACTGTGACCTGTTAGTACAAGAAACAAAACAAAACAAAACAAAACAAAACAAAACAAAACAAAACAAAACAAAACACCAAGTAGTTCTGTGTTCACAAATGTGGAGAAAGGTGGATGGGGCAAGTGAAGGTCCACTCTAAAAGGCTCTGATGGCTGATGTCTAGACTGGAATTTGTGTGGCTAGACAGCTATAAAAGGTTTGTGTGAACTGGTAAGGAGAAATGAGTAAAATTGACCCTGAGCTTGTACATTATTATGTACATTCATATGTAATGAATATGCCCCAAATTGATTTGTTAAAAATTCATATCCTTGGCTGATTAGCATTGTACATTTACAAGTATTTACTTGACACTTAGTAACCTATCATCAAATTGATGTTTGCCCAAGATTCAGGTGACCAAATAATTTTCAGAAGTCATTGTACATCACACAGCATTCTTAAATTTCAGGAGAATAGTGTGTCATGATTATGACTTTTAAGGGTCACATAAAGTACACGTAGAAGAGTGTTTTGTGATCCTGTCAGGCAAAGAATGTCATATGTTCTAGAATGATATTATGGCCAAGGTTCCTTTCTCATTTGGTTCGTGTTTGGTACAGTGGTGATTTCATATGAAAATAGTCAGGAGTTGTGAAATCTATCAACCACATGGATTAGCACTTATTTTAAAGTGAGCACAACCTTTGATGTTGTCTAGGGTTACAGTCCTTTTTTATGTCTAACACTTGATATCACTCCTGTCTCTCAGTGTGCCTGGCTTGTGGGTTGGTTCCCAATGCTGGTTTAATCACCAAGTTTGCAGAAGGAGTTACAAATCTTGATTTAAAGTGTAGTTTTTCTTTTCCTCTCTGGTTTAATATTTTGAAGTTGTTAAACCCATTTATCATTTCAAATCCTGCTTTAAAATTGACATATTTTTCACAACTGTGCATGCCATGTACAGTTAGTGTAGCTCTCTGTGTGGCTGTTCTTAATCTATTTAATTATTACTGAGTTGCTTATTTTTAATGTATACTCCATGTTTTTTCCCCTGGGGGGAGGTTGTTTACCCTTTTTTATCATTTTATCCCCATTTCTATCCATTCCTCATCTTAGGATTCCCCACCATCTGAGGCCCGGCCATAGTACTCCGTGATTTCCCAGCAGCTTTGGAACCCCAGCCTGCACCCTGCCAGCCATAATGGGGACGGCTCAGGTACCGTGAGATCTCGTTATTCCTTCTTTCCTTCCTGTGTTTGTTCATTCTCAAGCAATTCCTCACTGCCTGCTGTGATAGGGTCTCTGTCCTAGGAAGGGGATAAAGGGTGATGGGCCAAAGTCCAGCTGCTAAAGGACCCAAGGAAACTGGTGAGGAGCTGGTGAGCCAGGGATGTCTGTAATGACAGCATGGCATGCCCCAAACCCTCAGGTGCTTCAGGGCAGTGTTTTCTCATCAAATAGCAGTGCATTAATAATGTTCTCAGAAGCTCAGTGTGTGTGTGTGTGTGTGTGTGTGTGTGTGTGTGTGTGTGTGTGTGTGTGTGTGATAGTTAAGTAAGGGCCAAGGGAATATTGACATTGGTGAGGCCCCTCCATTGTATCTGCTACCACTGTGTTGCCTTCTGATTGGTCTGTTCAAGGGAGCTGAGTATGTAGAGATGACAGGGATCTAAACACAGGTTCCTACTGGCTTTAAAAAGGCTGTTCTGTGGGATCTGGTGGCTGTAGCTATGCTGGTGTGTGCACGTGTGTGTGTGTGTGTGTGTGTGTGTGTGTGTGTGTGTGTGTGTGTGTGTAAGGTAAGTGATGGGTTGTGAGCTGGCAGGAAAACATCTCTTAAAAGATAGCATCCTTCCCGCTGCTGCTGACTTTAGTGCCTCATCTAGGGGCAACCCAAGGAACCTTTAGGAACATGACACCCAGTTCTCAGACCTCTGAGAATGTAGTTTAGGGCAGAGTTGTAACTTCATGGCTCCTCAGTGCCAGGGAGTAACTCAGATAGCCAGTGAATCTCCATGGGAGAGGCATTTCCTTTCAGTTGTCAAAGGGCAGTGATGCTTATGCAGAATGTAACTTTATTTCTTGCTCCAGAGGAGATTTAGACTGACGAAAAATGTCCTGTGTGTGGATGGATCCTTGTTGCCACTGCTATCCTGACTGATAATCTTCTTCCTTTTCTCTGGTGTCAGACATTCTTGACTCAGGATTCAAATCCTTTCCTTAAGGACTTCATAGTCTCCGAAGCTGGTGTTGACCTCAGGCCGTAGGTCAGTCTGCACAGCCAGAGCACTCAGCTGGGTCTGCTGGGATCTTGGAAGGTTTGCAGAGAGGCTTGGAAGGGGTGTGAGGCAGGCTCTATCTGTCTGTCTCTGTGTCTCTTCCTTCCTCCCTCCTTCCCTCCTTCCCTCCTTCCCTCCCTCCTTCGTTCCCTCCCTCCTTCCCTCATGCTGTCGAGACCAACCATAACTCTTCAATAAGGCTTCCCAATACTAAACACAATTTACCAGCTGGTTTAGCCAGAAAAGAAACTCATTGAACGGAAGCTGGCATTCTGTGCATCTCATGACACCAGGTAAAGTTGCTCAGCACGGAGCTTAGTCCTGGGCTCCTTTACCTGTGGGAAAGGCATGTGGGAGACAGAGCATACAGTCGATGCTTGCCTCCAGCTGCCAGAAAGGCTGGAAAAACCTTTCTGTTGTTCACATTTATTTTTTATTATACCCTGTGAGGGGTTTACAGGCAGTATGGGGGAAGCCCTCAGTGGTATAGAGATGAATAAACTAAATGAAAAAGGAGCTTAGGGAGGTGGGCTTAGAAAAGCAGGGCAGCCACTAGGCATGTGTCCTTGAGATCATTGAAGGCTGTGCATCTCCCGACCTCCTTCTTTCTTCCTCAGACTTTCACATGACTTCCTTTGTCTTCATGTGGGCTTCCCAAGGGGTACTAATCCTAGTCTAAATCCTTTTTCTGGTCTTCAGTGTTGGCTCTGCAACTCCAGGACCTGGTGCAGATGAAAGCATTGTCAGTGATCCCATTGGGAAGCAGGGCACACATTGGCTTAGTTTTCATGAATGAATGTAGGTGAGACATGGCATACAGATGCTGCGGAGAGCTGTGGTTGCTGAGGTCTCTGCTGCTGTGGTACTGCTGGTCTGGTTTTGTTTTTGTTTTTGGTGGTAAAATCATTTTGTTGTTGTTCATGTTTAGGTTTTGAGACCCTGGTGTCCTGTGGGTCCTGCAGCTAGACCTCAGCTCCAGGCCAGCTGGGTTCACTGGAGTGTCCAGAATCTCCCAGTGCGTTTCCTCCTTAGAAATTCAGGTGCTGAAGCAGTGGAGCATCAGGGCAGGAATTTGAAGATCCTGTCTACCTCTTGGTTCTTAGGTCCCTTCTTCCTGCTGTGGGGGAAACATCTCAATTCTCTAGGCTTCTAGGCTAGTTCTTAGCACTCCATAGAAATATGACTTGGAAGGGAGCTGCAAGTCTCTCCTCTGAGGGCCACTGAATGATCTGGCAGGACCCTCTACTGCGCAGCATATCAGGATGGCCCACCCAGGATTCTCAGCCTGTTGTTGGCCTGCTAGATGTCCTGTTAGAGCCAGAGAGTAATCATAAAGATGTAAGGTGAGGATCTGGTATACACATGTTGATCAGGTTTTGGTGTTATGGGACTTTTCTGACAGCAAGCTATCACCTTGGCATCCCTGTCTCAAGATTCTGGCCTCTAGCTGGGCTGGGAAGACATTGGTAGGCCTCTGATCCACTGAAAAACAACATCATCAGTGAGAAGTTGTCTATAATGTCTCCTGGTTCTGCCCTTTGTACCTGTGGCATCTATGATGGCCTTACCTCTCCAGTTCTGTGTGCTGGTGACGTGTGTCTTCTCTCCCTGTCTTTCATTCTGCAGGTTACTGACTATTCATCTTCCCAAGGAACCAGCCTTTGTTCCACTGATTTTCATTGTTGAGTTTATATTCTCCACTCAACTGATGTTGATGCTGCTCTTTATTCCTTTCTTCTACTTACCTTTGGTTTTAATTCATTCTTTGTTTTAAAAAAAAATTGAAGGTTAAAAATTCAGCCATTGATTTGGATCTTGATTTCTTTTCCAAACAGGCCCCAGGTTCTGTAGACTTATCTTTGGTTTTCTACTTTGTTGGGTGCTAGATATTTTTGTATTTCCATAAATACTTCAGAGAGGTGGCAAAGCTGCTTGGAAACAGTATCATCTCTTTGCATTTTGTGGGGTAGGATCTGTGGGAGCCCTTCTCGTTCCCTGCGATGCTGCTGGTCCTCACCCCCTCAGCTTCCATCCAGGCTCTGGGATGTGGGTTTCACTTAGCTACTGTGACTCCATCTGTTTACTGGTCTCAGAGTGACCCTACTGCTTACTTGGTGGTACGTTCTTATTTTCCAGCCATGTTTGGGACCTACCCTTGGTTTAAAGCCTTACTCATTTGCATGAATTTAAGGAATGAGAGGAAGTCAAGATGGGTGTCCCATTGCCCTGTGTCCAGCCTACCTTTCTCATTAAATGTTTCCTTAGAAAGACCCAGTCTTTCTCTTCTTTCTCATTAGAGGGGATATGTTTCAGAACTGGTGATTGTTCCAAATCTTCCATAGGGAAGCCTTCATTTTTTTTTCTTATTGTAGCGATTGTTAAATAGAAGTAGTTTCTTCCTCCAGGAAGCACTGGTGTGTGTTTAGAGACATTTGTGGTTGGTACACTGGAGAGTGTTCACTACTAGTATCCTATAGTTACAAGTCAGGGATGCCAAGGACAGCCTGTGGTACACAGGATGGTCCTAAAGCAGAGAGTTAACCAGGATCAAAATGTCAAAGACACATTGTCTTATACTTATAACCTACCTCTTGATTCTCAGGTGTTCCCTGGGTCTAAATAAGGACAATGAGGAAATAATGTAATCCTGGCAGAGAATGCTTTATCTTCAGTGTCTGGGTATTCTCTTCCCCTGGAAATGACAGTGTAGCAAGTTTGCATGCAGGGACATTTAAATTGATTATAATTAGAATGCGCATTTGACATGGGGGGTCTTTGAGTCATGCATTGAGGGTGGTTAATGTATTTGTGAGCTCACACTGCAGACACCCACCAGTGATGTCATAGTCACATCCTCGGGGTGTGTGTGGGGTGCTTGGATAGTGAGTAAGCTCTGCTGTGCTTACACTAGTGGGATTTTGTCTCATTTAGAGTACGACATTACAGAAAGGATTCTCAGCACTGACTGCAGGTCCAATCAGAAATAGCCCTGAAGGTGAAACACAACTTATTTGGTAAATGTAGTGTCTAGTCTTCAAGGTAAATACAAATAGAGTTGGGCTGATCAAGACCGCCAAGGAAGAGAAACTGAATAAGACTCATTTATTATCCCCAATGTGCAAATGCATAAGATTCAAGTCCAAGAAAGCCATGTCCAGAACATAGAGCTTTGTTTGTTTCCATTGGGTAAAAAGTCATTGTTTTTTCTTAATTAGGGTTTAGAGAAAATCCTCTGATTCTTAAAATTTGTTTAACTTTGGCAAGCATGGTTGTTTTCTTTATTGCTCCCATATCCAGTTTGACAGCACTGATTAAGCAGGAGAAACAGGCAGTACCTTGCCCATGCATCTCCTAATGGAAACCTTGCAGGCTCAGCTGTAGCTAGTACACTGGCAGGGGGCTTCTGGCAGCTTAGTGGGGTGTGGGGGATGTATACATGACCAGTACTTGATCAGCATGTGGAAACCCAGGTTCTAAGGCAGGTCCCTTGGCATTTCCTGTTTGATGATGGCGGAGTTTACACCGTCGTGTCTCTCATGTCCTCATGTTGATGAGCCCTGACCTTAGCTCCTGCTCTGCTGCCCTGAAGTTTATATTGTCTTCTTACAAGGATCTTTGGGTTGTGGGACAATAATAACCACTGTGTTTACAATCAAACAGTCCCAACTCTTTTCAATGCAGTAAGTCAGGAAGTAGATGCCGTCTAAAAAGAAATTGTCCAAGTCAGTAGCAGAAGTGTCTTCTTCCATCAGGCCTACCCAGGCTTGCCTTGTAGAATTGTAACATTCACTGTGAATCTGCACATTACTTGTTCACTTTTAAAGAAGAATCTAAGCACAGTCTGGAGAGATGGCTCAGTGGTGAAGAGGATGCAGCTCTTCCAGAGGACCTGAGTTCAGTTCCTGGTACCTGTGTCGGGGTGCTCATCACCACTTGTCACCCCAGCTCTAGGGGCTCTGACACCCTCTTCAGGCCTCAGAGGGGACCCCCATGCATGCGGTGGACACTCACATACACACACACACATACACATAAGTAAAAATGAAATAAACCTTTAGACAAAACAAACAAAATCTAAACAAAAAAAGTATAATATGTCTCACCATAGAAAAGTTACCCAACAAGAAAAGCTCAGAGGTGGTATTTATGACATTTTGGTTACTTTGCATCTATATATTTCCTAGTTTATATTAGTAAAACTGCATCCATTGTTACAATAACATGTTTGACAAATTAATAATGTGTATTATAGTAACTTTTAAAAGTATTTTGGGGGAGTTGAATATGGTGCAAGTACATGTTCAAGTGGGTATGTGCACATGTGTATATCTGAGAGATCAGACATTGACATTGGTTATTTTCCTAAATTGCTCTCCAACTAATTGTTTTGATCTAGGCTCTCTCATTGACCTGGACTTCACCAGTTGTCTGTATTGCCTGGTCAGGGAGCTCCAGGGATATGCCGGTCTTTATCCCCAGGTTATAGATGTGCACTGTCAAAACTGACTTTTTCATGGATGTTGAAGATCCAAAACCAGCTCTTCATGCTTGTACAGCACATATGTTGCTGATGGAGCTATCTCCCTAGTCCCCTTTGTCCATTCATTTGCTTTTTGAGACAGGCTGCCTTCAAAGTCTCTATGTAGCTTAGGATGACCTTAAACTTCTTCTCATCTTCCTGCCTCAACCTCCCTAGTACGGAGACTGCAGGCAAGCATGCTTGGCTTATGTCGAGATGAAACCCAGGATCTTGTGCATTCTAGGCAAGGATTCTACCAAGTGAGGTGCATCCCCAGCCCCTGAGTAATTCCTCTTTTTATTCAATCAAAATGTCTTAAAGCGGGGTTGGGGATTTAGCTCAGTGGTAGAGCGCTTGCCTAGCAAGCAAAAGGCCCTGGGTTCGGCCCTCAGCTCTGGGAAAAAAAAAAAAAAAAAAGACAAAATGTCTTAAAGCTATCAAGCGCACTGTTGTGTGTACCTACTGCAATGGTGTGCCAAGCCCCATGTGAATGTCTGAGTGTGGGGTAATGGATCCTTCACAAATTCCCTTCCTTAGGCTATGCAAGTATTTTAGAAAGTATGACGATTTTAAAGATTTTTTTTTCAGTGTATATTTCCATACAGTTTCCAGAAAAATGTGTCTCATTGCCACTGTGCTCCAACCAGGACTGAGGTGCAGCCTTATCCTAGGTTCTGCTTGTGACCTCTGGTCCATCTATGACTTGTAAGGCTCCCTCATGCTGTCTCCTGAGCTGCGTGGTGACACTTCTTGCTTTTCCTCTTTTTCAGTGGCGGACTTGTATAGTATGGTGTTCTAGCTCATTTCAACATTCTAGGAGTTTTTCTTTTCCAACTGTAATTGGATTTCCTCCTCAACATTTTTATACATAATAAATAAGGCTGATAAGTCATGTATAGAAATCTGTTTGTAACTTCTGGCTTAAATCTATATTTAAAATTCCTTTCTTTGAAAAAACAAACACAAGAAATATACATTCAGCTTTCACACTTTTGTTAATTTTTGCTATTGGCAAAGTTTTTCTCTTTATATATAGATATAAAGTAGGGTCTCTGCTGATTCTTCCACCAATTTGGTTGGCCATCTATCATCACACCATTGATTAGGGATAGTGCTGTGACATTTTCTGGTTTGCTAATTGAGCCCATATTCTCCCTCATCCTGTTTCCTTTTATTGACTTTTTTGGGCAAACAATTTGTTTTTTCTCTTTTCTAAGCACTGGTGGAGGTAGCATCAGCCACTCCATTAATCTATACTTTAAGTTTACATAGCTGTACATCTGGCCAATTCCTTGGAAAACACCTTGTTCTTCTAGTCACAGGCCTGGGGTGACATGCCTTGCATGGTGATTGGGACCTCAGTGGCTCCTGTGTCACTTCTGTTGAGAGGTCAGGGAGGCTTTGACCTTGCCACATCCTGAGAGGACCCCTTGGTGGAGGGCTAGCTGCTAAGTAAACACTTAATTCAGACCTTGTGATGCTCCCACGAGCCTCTGGTAATCATCCATCCATCATGCTATTATCTCTATTCTTCAGCTCAGGTCAATTTGGCATGTGTGGGATGAAGTCAGGATGTCTGTAGGTCTGTCTCCTCCTGTAAGGTTTTGCTTGTGCACGGTCCCTCTTGTTCTCTTTAGGGACACTCTAGGCTGAGTCCCCTCTGTCTCCCGATCCTTCACCACAACTGTGAAGTCTTTATCATGTGACTCCACAGGTCTCCAGGCTCCAGGAACTTGGATGATAATGGGTAATGGTAATGGGTAATAATGACCCTTTGGTGTCATTACTCTGCTACTGAAGTTCTTCCTCCCCATCTAAATCCACACTTAGCTTTCATCTTTGGAGATTTTGCTTTTACTGTGGATTTGGACAAAATTTCTACATTTCTTATGTGAATAGTTACTTTTGATCTTTTCCCATATTTTAGAAGAAACAGGTGGGGACTTTCAAAGCAGTGAAAAGATAGGCTTTATTCACAGAGACCAGTGTCCCTGCATTATTCCTGCCTCGACATGTTTGCTGTTGGTACCGTGGGTGCACCATCTTCCTGGACATAGGCAGTCAGAATGAGAATATCTCCCACTTAAAAATTAGTCAGTAGCCAATGAACAGGACCCACAAAGGCAGAAACAGAAGCCCAGTGGGACCACATACTCAGCAGCTTGGGATTGGTAGGTGTGAGTGCCAGTTGAAGATATGATTGCATTACATCATTATGCACCCCCCCCCCCCCCCGGAATGAAGCAGTCGGGGGCAAAGTGCAGACAGGGCAGTTCACTGAGGAATGCTGTGTCTCACTTAGGGGCTGTGAACTTACCATCCACAGCAGAATGCAGTGGTTTCAACATGGGCTGTGAATGTAAAACATGAACCACAGGGACAAGACAAGCCGGAAGTCAGCCAGCAGTCCTGGGAGATGTGTGGTAGGGTGGCTGGAGCTAGCGTGGGCTGAGGGGGCCAGTTCTTTATCTTTCAATGCCAAGAGCACATGATTCTGCATGTGTTTTGTTGACTAGAATGAACAATTTTTAGTTTAAAAAACTGTAAACTTCAATTCGCTGCTGTGCTCCACTTACTTACCTTTTCACTTACGCCTCTTTGGTATACTTACAACTTTCCACCTTAACAAAGAGCTATAAAAGAAATTAAAGGGAGTTTTTATTTGCAACGTTTTTAATACTAAAGGAAAAAAAAGAATGATTTTTATGCTAGAAGCGAAAAAGCCTTTATCAAATCGGTGTAAAGGAAGGAAACAACTTAAGCTGCAGGGCTTGGCTGTGGCTCCCTTTGGCTGGGTTCTCCTCAGGCTGTGGCTTGGGATGCTCTCTTCTGTCCATTTTATTTGTTGATTCTTCCTGTAATGTAAGGACAGCTTTCTGCACTGTTTTCCAGCTGCTGCAAAAAGAAGCTTCTCTGCTACAGGCAGGGTGAGAGCCGTATCTGTGAATATAAGGATACCCAGTTAGGATGCAAGGAATCATAGTTGTTTTCGGAGAGTTGGCAGTCATATGTTCTCCTCGAAGATCCATGACCTCACTCGCTGAAAGTTCACACATCTTTATTTTTAAACAGCTGGATCTAAAATTTAAGAACAAGACTTGGTGGACCCAATCATGACTTCACATTCCATGCCGTGTGTCTGCCCACATGCATGTCTGTCTGTGTGTCCCTGAATGTGTTCGCATGTGTGTGGCCCTGTGGTACTTTCTCATTTGGATGGTGGTTATCTCCACTCAGATCATGGGCTCAGCTGGATTCAAACTGGGTCAGGCACTGATTCTGTAATCCACCTGCTGGTGTCACCCATCTCCTGAGCTTGCTCATTTCTCACCCTTCCTCTGTCGAGCAACTGACGAGCTTTTAAAATGTTAGTGTTTTGTAGCAGTTTTGCAGTAAAAAGTCCCTCTGGGGTCTCTAAAACAGGGCCAGCTGTTTTCTGGCCACCCAGGTTAAGAGCCAGAGACGTCCACTTGTAGTTGTCTTGTGTGGGATTAAGGACAGCACAGGACAAGCTCCTTTGGTGAACTTCAGGTCTTTTGTGTTTTTAGAGACAGGATCATACTGTACCTAATGTTCCGACTGAGCTCTCTGAGTTGTGGGAAGATAGATACATCAAGGTTCAAGTTTTGCTTGTCAACTGGAATTACTCTGCATTCTCCCATGTAAGTCAACTACTCAGGTTTTTGAATACTTAGTGTTACTGTAATTAGCTTGTGTTTCTTATTTTGGTAGCATCTTGTAATTCACAACTCATATCAACACGTTGACATGTCTTTGGGCCAGTTGGCCTCAGGTACATGGCACCTTGGTATTTTTTTTTGCAGGTTCCTCTTGGTACCTGCCCTAGCAGGCTTCATTGCTTGAATCTGTCAAACAAGAGTGTTTTCTATTGGGTCTGAGGCATTATGTTTGTATATGAGGATTTTGTCTTCTGAGGCCTTTGTCTCTCCTGGGTGAGTAGATCTTACACAGCAAAACCAGCAGCCAGTTTGAAACCCATTTGCATATGCAGAGCACAGCATGGCAGCCATGTTGTCCAGAAGGCTCTCTCTCTGGTCCTGGTTTAGATATGTCCATCTTGTGAACTCCCAGGGAAAAACCAAAGTAGAAGGCCAGGGATGCAGCATTGCCAACTCAGCATGTGCCGTGATACTTTGTGTCCAGGACTCTGTGGCTCTGGGAGAGGCTTAGAGACCATGTCTGCAGGGACCCTCCTTCCTGTGAAACAGATTAATATGCCATTACTTGTCATTGTGACCCTTCAGTTATCAGGAGCCACCAATGCATCTTAAGGTCATCCCAACACTCACATGACTGGAATTACACTCATGGGAGATTCTGTTTGTCACAGTGGGTGGGTTTTAGCCAGCTACGGTGTGTGGGTCTCTCAGATCACATGCTGGGTTGGGAGACTAGGTAGTTGGTGGAAGTTCCCAAAGAGAGATTGGGTAGGAAGTAGAGAGAATTTCAGAGAAAAAGGTTAGCAAATTTGGCCTGAACCCTGGGGCAAAAAAAAAAAAAAAAAAAAAAAAAAAAAGAGAGAGAGAGAGAGAGAGAGAGAGAGAGAGAAAGAGAAATGAAGTTCTCTCTCCTAGTGAGAGCTTGTATATTTTGTGTGAACAAGAACCACAGGCTCCCAAGGAGAGAAACCCTTCTGCCTGGTGCTACACAAGTCAATTTTTTTTTAAAGCAGTGAGCACCTGTCCTTAGTGGTGCTTAAAGATATTTTCAACTCTGATGAGGAGTTATGAAGGCACAGGAAGCTTAGTTAACTGAAGGTTGGACCTACCCAGGAGGGATCCTGTGAACATGGCGAAGCGGCCAGCCCCTCTTATAACAGGACTGAACCTAACAGGGCCAGTTGTCCCCCTTCCCCAAGGGCCAGTTTGCTAAGACCTCTGCCCCATATTACCCTACTGTCCTATGTTGAATCATGTCTGGCTTCAACCAGACCCTCAGGAAGTATGTCTAGTCTGGTAGCCAATCAGGGTCCTACCCGGCCACAAGCAGGAACTGTTCTTGCTCTTTTCAGTCAAACAGACCCCTGACACAGTTACTGACCAGATGTCATGAGCCAATTGTAAAATGATTGCTGTATCAGTAAGAGTCTATACTCAATCATTTCAAAGTACACTTGACCACAGCTGGAATTCCACAATCCTCCTTAAAAGGAGCCTGAGAGTCTCTTTTGGGGTCGCCATTTGCCACTTTGTCAGATGGTTTGACCCTACTGTGCTGGAATTATTTTTAATAAATGCTCTTGCTGATGACATACGTGACTGGTGGTCTGTAACATGAATATCAAAGAGTCTTATTAATAAAATCAAACCCGAGGCCAGTTATTGGGGTGAATGCTGGAAGATCAGAGAAGCTGAACAAGCCACAGCTACCTCACCTCGCCAGTTCCTCAGCTGGTCCTGTTTCCTCAGACCGCAAGCTTCTGAGTCCTCATCCAAATCGCTCTCAGCTGAATTGTGCTGCTCCAAAGCCTATGCTTAACCATCCAAAATGCTTAACTTAGTTCCTGGTCCTCACGCCTTATATACCTTTCTGCTTTCTGCTATCACTCCCTAGGATTAAAGGCTGGATTTCTGGGATTAAAGGCGTGTGCCACCATGCCTGGCTCTTTCTAATGTGGCCTTGAACTCAGAGATCCAGAGGTGTTTCTGTCTCTGAAATGCTAGGATTAAAGGCATGTGCTACCACTGCCTATCTCCATGTTTAATATTATGGCTGTCCTGTTCTCTGACACCAGATAAGTTTATTTTGGGGAACACACAATATTTTGGGGAGCACAATACCACCACAGTGGTCTTTTATGGAACTTGTTACAGACCCTAACACATAGTTTCCTCTCGTACTGATCTTCTGGAGCCCCAGTCTGAAATCATAGCCTGTGTGGCTGGTTTGGTAGCTCATATCTATAATTCTAACACTCAGAAGGGTGAGGTAAGAGAATTGCTGTGAGGTGTGAGCCTTAGCTACAGAATAGTTTGGAACAACACCAAACAAACAAACTACATAACTCGGTGACTTAGGAAGAAACACTATCCTCAGGCTGCAAGGCTGAAAGGTCAGCACTAAGGTATGGCAGGGCTTCTCCTTTGAGCTCTACTCCTTGGCCTGCTGATACTCCTCGTCCCCTGGGTCCCCAAAGAGTTCTTTTGAGGGTTCATACCCAGGTCCTGATGTCTACTCAATGAAGAGTGCTGAGTTTGACTCTTGCAGAGGCAGCTTATGGGCATCCTTTCTGGAGAAGGACCTGTGAGCAGGTTCTAGATTAGGAGGGTTTGTGAGACACCATGGAATGGGAAAGCTTGCAGGAGATGACAGGATACAGTGTTTTAGGGGGCCCTGGAACGGAGGGCCCAGAGGTGGGCAAGCTGGACAGATCTAGCTACTTCTTCTACTTCAAAGCCAAGGTCCAGGCTACCCTGCCTCTCAAGGGAGGCAGGTGCCACTACAATGAACAAATGTGTAGTAGAGAGGGGGGGAAAAGCAGGAAAATGGAGTGGTATGTGCTGTAGAGAGAGGCAGTAGATACAGCTGCAGTCATAGGCATGAGAGAGGGCTGAGGGCCACAGAGGGACATGTCCTTGTCCAGTAGTGTCAGCAGGGTGGTGTGTAGCAGCCTGGAGCTTAAGCAGATGCAGACTAAGACCCCCCCAACACAATCCCCCCCAAACATGCCACCAACTGTGGGATTGCCCTGACTTGGGCAACAGCAGAGGCCTGAAATGAGGAACAGTTCTTTTTCTGGATTGGACCTCCTCAAAGGACCACTGTGGTCCAAGACGCCACCAGAGGCCATGTTGATATCTGTTGTCTGAGCTGCACCAGGCCATGATGAAACCCCAGATCCATGTGGATGTCTGTGGTCAGTGCCACTGACTGAAGCCATGTTGATATCCCTGGGCCATGCTGTTTTGGGGACCATATTGATGTAAGTGGCCTGTGCTGCCACCTGAGGCCATGGCCATGTCTGGAGCCATGCTACTGCTGAGGGCCACGTCTGAGTCCCTGGTCCTAGTACAACCAGGGTCGTCTGTGTAGATGTCTGTGGTCTGTGTTACTACTGAAGGCCATGCAGATGATGTCAGTGGGCTGTGCTGCCACTGGGGGCCATATTGATGTGAGTGGGCTGCCCTGCCACCTGAGTCATGATGGTGTCCGTGGTCCTGGGTCTGTGTCTGTGGTCTGTGCTGTCAGCAGAAACCATGTGGAAACTCATGACCCATGCTCCCACTGACTGTAAAGAGCAAGGAAGCTACTTTTGCAATGACATTGATGACTGCAGATGCACAGTTGAGAAGAGGGACATGGAGGGCCTCTGTGACAACCCCTACCCCCACCTCTTCCCCCCACTTCCAAAAAAAAAAAATCAAAAAAAAAAAAACCCAAAAACCAACAGCCTAAACAGGAAGCCATTGAAAAGAACTCTTAAAAACAAAACTAAAAACAAACCCAAGGTCCAATGACTCTGTTCCCTTTACTTGTTGCCATGGCATCCAGCTGTTCTGGAGACAACAGAGTGGGGCAGAGTCCCTCAAAGGCTGAGATGCATGCTGTTTGGTTTTTTGAAAAAGCCCACTGCTCCCTATCCAGAAGGTTCATGGATACACAGCACTGGGAGAAACATTGTTATTCACTGATGCTGTCCACAGAGGCCCTGCTCCTCTGGTGATGGATTCCTCCACGATGTCCTGATGATGTTTCAGGGAATGGCTCCAGGTAGCCATGTTGGGTCAGGCCATATCCAGCTCTAGGTCTTGTGTGCTGGCCTTACCATAGGGTCAGGATATGGCAGGTATTCAGAACCAACATAGGAAAGCTTATATAGGTTGTTCTTTTACGTCTCTTGGGCAGATTTGTGTCAGCCTCTTTACTTGGGCTATGGTCATAGGGTAGTGGGGGATTTTGAGAGATGACACATTGTGGGCTCTGGAAGCCATACTGTGGTCTGGGTATATGAGGGCAGGGTGATCCAGTTCCCTCTGGATCTGAGAAACTGTTAAGATACATTGTTTTCTGGGGCATACTTGGTAGAATGATGTGAGCAGGGATATCCTGTGCTGTCTGAGACCTGTAGTTCTGAAGCAGGAGAAAGGACAGTTTGGAAATATGGCCACACTCTTGTGAGAACAGTAGGCAGACAGGCACTGGAGGTGGTTGGCCCTGGGCCTTTGGAGGAAGTGCATCAATGTTTGTTTGTTTGTTTTTGTTTTTTTCTGAGACAGGCTTTCTCTGTGTAGCTTTGCGCCTTTCCTGGAACTCACTTGGTAGCCCAGGATGGCCTTGAACTCACAGAGATCCACCTGTCTCTGCCTCCCGAGTGCTGGGATTAAAGGCGTGTGCCACCACCACCCGGCTCTGAAGTGCATCAATGGACAACAGGGTCTGGAAGGCCCCACAAGCCCAACCAGGGAGAGGGATTAGGTCAGAATGAGGCTTTATCTTGAAATTGGACCTGGCAGGGAGGAAGTCTCATGGGAACAGAGTTTCTAAGAACCAGTGAGTTTGGGAATTGGAGGTGTTGTTGGTATGGACTCTGTGTGTTCCCATTCAGTAGAGATGTGCATGCTTGAGGCCCACTCAAGGTCTCTCAAGAGGCTAACCTATGCATACATGCTCCTAGAGTCTGAGATATACCCGAGAGGACTTGGAGAGAAATCCAAGTGCTAGAGTTGTGTGGCTTAGGGGATTGTGTGGTGGTTTGAAAAAACATGGTCCCATGGGCTCATAGAGAATGTCACTATTTGGAGGTGTGGCCTTGTTTGAGTAGGTGTGGCTTTGCTGGAGGAAATGTGTCACTGGGGATGGGCTTTGAGGTCTGTCTGAGAAGCTCAAGCCAGGCCTACTGGCTGTCTCTTCCTGCTGTCTATGGATCCAGATGTGGGACTCTCAGTTACCCCTCCAGCACCACGTCTGCCTACATACTGCTGTGCTTCCTGCTGTGATGATAACGCTCTAAACCTCTGAACTGTAAGCCAGCCCCAGTTAAACGCTTTCCTGTATAAGAGTTGCCGTGGTCATGGTGTCTCTTCACAGCAGTAGAAACCCGAACTAAGACAGGTGGCATTGGCATAGTGCCATGCTCCCGCTGATACAGAGGCACCCTGCTGCCATTCCTTGTCTGTCGTGCCATGTGGAGCCCTACTGCCATCCTGGAGACTTTGCCCCATGCTCCTGCCCCTGACTGTCCAACTCCTCTCGTTAGGCCAGATGGTGCTGAGTTCGAAACACAGATCTGACAAGTTACCTAGGCTTGCGTGGTGTCTTGCAGTTATGTCTCTCCACAGGATAATTTCCCCATCTGGGCCTCTGTTGTGTATGTTTCTTCTGAGACTGAAACATTCCATCCATCGGGGAACCTCCTTAAGGAGGAAGGTAAACAACTAAAAACAGCTTCTGGAAGTCCCTGAAGTTGAGCAGAATCACTAGGCCCCTCCCTGACAGAGTAAGCAATGAAAGCTGAGAGTCCCTCTGAGACAATTCAAGCTGCAAAGAAGACCCTGAAGTCCAGCCAGCTGCTTGGAAGAAGCAAAAAACCAGCCTCGTTGCCTGGAAGAGGTTTAGACGTAAAGAGTCGTCTAGAAAGGACTCTTCAACTTCTTGAGCTGCCTGCCCACTGTGCAGTCTACTCCAGGTTCCCAGATTTGTGAGATGCCACCCATGCTGGGGTGGGCCTTTGTGATGAAGCTGTCTTTGGATCATTTCTACTCACCCATGTCCCTGTAAATAACCCTAATAAAACTCATAGTTCATCAAGTTGGACTTGGATGGTACCTGTGCTTTGGTCTGTTTGGGGCTCCCTATCTTGGATGAGTAGACATGTGTAGACAAAATTCTAAATGATTTCATTAAATAAGAAACACAGAGCCAAATACAGAGTTCAAAGCCCAAGAGATCAGTTCACTAGCAAAGAGCCTTTAGCTTACCACTCGCTGCTGTCCTTCCCCAGAGAGAGGGCTTCTCCCTGTGTGACTTGTCCTTTTACTGCCTTCCTGTTCTGCCCTCTCATTGGCTCTAAACCCAGCCACATGATTTTCTAGTCGCTGCCTGTCTGTACAGACCTCCTGGTCTCTATGGTTGGTACTGGGATTAAAGGCATGTGTCACCATGCTTGGCTGTGTCCTTGACCACACAGAGCCTCTGCCTGCCACGTGATCAGATTAAGGGCGTGAGCTACCACCGCTGGACTTCTGCTTAATGGCTCGCTTTTATCTCTGATCTCCAGGCAACTTTATTTATTAACATACAAATAAAATCACATTTCAGCACAAATAAAATATCACCATAGACATGTGAGTGGGTTCTCCCCAGGAAAGATTTTGTCGTACAACAGCCTCTATGGAGCGGAAGTGGTTTTGTCTACATTGTAGAGAGTCCCATATATTAACATGATAAAGCTAAGCTGCCCCATGCCAGGTGTCCTACTTCTCTTGTAGTGTGTTGTGAGGGAGCCTCTAGGCTTCCTGCAGAGTGAGTGTGGTACCTTACGAACAGATAGGGTTGGACTTGGCTCATTTTTTTTTGACTTTTCGCGTTGCCCTGGTGCTGAGAGAGAAATAATTCTGTACACTGACTTTGTTAAGTTTTTGACCAATACTGTCAACTCTTAAGCTCTCTGACAGAATGTGGTTAATATAATTTTCTTTATTAATTTCTGAGAATTCTCCTTTTCAAAATTGTGAACAGCCACATTCCGTATCACTGCTTCTTCCTCAGTGGATGTTGGTGTGCGATTTGGTTTCTTTTGGTTACTGAGCTTGACTCTGGTTTTTTTTTTTTTTTTTTTTTTTTTTTTGTGAGACCCAGGAGGCCAGGATCCATGCCTGTCTTCTGATTTGTAGTCAGAATCATTACCACATTGCTGGTGTGTACAAACTCAATGAATGTTTATTGAATGAATGTTCAGTGTGTTCTTTGGATGCACATACTTGTAGGAAATGATGGATACTGAAGTAAATGCTCACGTCCTCATGAATGTGCTGTAAATATGTTAAAAAAAACCCAGTCATGTTCATGTTCATCATTTGTCTTTTTCTCATCCTTTCTCGCTTCTCCTCTTCCTAACCCATCTTCCTTCCTTCTTCCTTTTCCTTTTGCTCCCCTCTGACTACAGGATAGCCCTTAAAATTAAAGTTTTCTGTTTGTTATAGTTACTCTTTTAACTTGTTGACTTGCTGAAAAAAAAAATGAGACATGATCAGAGTCTTCCCCCTTTTGGTATGAATGGTCCTTAGCCCCTGTGCTGCATAGGATTCTTGGGGTGAGAAACAAAGGTAACTCCCATTGTTCCATTTGCACAAAGCAGATCTGCTTGTCCTGTATTGGTGAAATTATTAAGGCCACTCCACGTAAAGGGGAGGTTTATTTTGTGGGGTAACTTACAAGTGAAGGGGTAGGTTGCAGGGTCTGGAAAAGGTATAGCACAGTCTGGCGGTGTTCTCTGGAGAACTCTGCTCGGTCTACCTCCAGCATCCAGGGGCCCGGAACCAAGAGAGAGACCTCCTCTTGATCCTCCGTCTTCCGCTCCCTCCTTTGCCCTGCCTTGTGGGTGTGATCATTACCGAAGCCTCCATGGGGGTTGGAACTTCCAGGCCAATGCTGGGATGGCTATCCACTACAGTCCTGGGGTTTTCATCCAGTATCAGTTCGTTTTGAAAATCACTTCCTTAAATATCATAGGGCCTGGGCAGGCCTGTGAGCCAGCACTGTGTGTTAACAGACATGTGTGTGTGTGTGTGTGTGTGTGTGTGTGTGTGTGTGTGTGTGTGTGTGTCTGGGGGTTTTGTTCAAACTATAGGACTATAGGATGTGTGTTTGATTAGCAGATCCAGTGTGTTGCTTGGCCTATGCTCTCTGAGACCAGGAAAAGGAGCTAGAGCCAGGCACTGTCACCCTTTGGCTTTTCCCCAGAATATTGTCTTGTCAATGCAGCAGGACTGTGACCTCAACCTGGTCCCTTGTGGCTGAGAAGAGGTGGCTGTGAAAGACTTTCCTTGCTGGGAGGAAAGAGCTTCTTGTTTGTGCCTTTTTTGGGGGAAGCAGATAGATGTGAGTGGGACAGTGACAACCTCTGCCCCAGCATCCAGGGAGCAAGAGTGATGTTGTCAACACCGATGTCATCAGGGTGAGGACCAGCTTCCAGCCTACTGTGAGTACAAGTTCCCTTAGTAATCAGATGTTCCCAGACACTCACTGGTGAGTTCATACAGTATTTTGCTAAGTCAAAAAGTTTGTATTCAATTATGGAGGCACTCACAATCTGTTGAGAAGGCTGTTATCAAAAACAGAACTCCAAGGTCAGTGAGGAGGTGTAGGAAGGGAGTCCTGGATGCACTGTTGGTGGGGTGTAAATTGGTACAGCTATCATAGAAACATTATGGAATTTCCTGCAAAACAAAATGAAAATGGAAGTAATGTGTGATCCAGCAATTCCACTATCAGGGATATCCAGAGGAAACAGAGCCAGTGCACGGAAGAGACATCTGCACTTCCACAGTTATTTGTTTGTAGCACCATTTGTACCAACTATGATATAGAATCGACCTGTGTTCTTCAGCTACAAACGAATGGGTGAAGGATATAGCTTACAGGGGAGGAAATTCTGTTTCTTGCCTCATCCATGGGCTAGAGGACACTGTTAAGTGAACTAAGCCAGGCACAGGTAGACAAATGGTTGCGCTCTTGGTGAGATCTAGCAAAGCTGGCCTCACAGAAGCATAGAGAGGGCCATGAGATGCCAGGCTGGTGAAGGGAGATGTTTGTCAAAGGAAAGTTCTAGGTGTGAGATGGGTGAGTTCTGAGATTTAAAGTGTCACATGAGGTGGCAGCTGAGAAGGAAATCTTACTCACTGACTGCACCACAACTTGCTTCTCTGTGGTTATGTGATCATCAGCGTGAGCAGTTTTATGATAGTAAAACTGAAATACACAAATTACATCAATTCTAAGTACTGAGGATGATAGATTTAAAGACAGAAATAGAAAGTTATAGGAGATAAATGGATGGAGTGTGCATTAAGCATCATTTTAAGGAAACTACTTTTTAAATGTTTATGTTATGGGTATATATGTATGTCTATTTATCTGACATACACACATGTGGGTGCTTTCAGAGGTAAGAAAAGGGTGTTGGATCCCTCAGAGCTGGAGTTATGGATAGTTATCTACTCAACATGGCTGCTAGGAACCAAACTTGGGTCCTCTGGGAGAGCAGCAAGTGCTCCTAATGCCTAAACTAGCTCTCTAGAGCCTGGGACATACTTTTGTGATTGCATCTTTGTTCAGAGATGGGGCATCGCTATGATGTTTGATGCTTCATCCCAACCAGAGGACACCCGCTTACTTCTGCCCAGAAAGCTATTGTCTCACATGTCATGGCCATATTTCATGTCTCTCTATAGTTTCTTCACTCAACTGTACAGCCCCAGGGTCTTTTTCTTCCCATTGAAGTGTTTTTCTTTCTTTCTTTCTTTTTTAACATTGAGATGTGTTTTAAGCGTGGGACAACATCGCTTTCTCTTGCTCTTCTCATGGCCTTTGGCCTACATGCTTATAGTCTTGTATCTGTTTTATGTGCCTTTATATGACTCCACTGTACTCCTTTGTCTTTGTGTCCTGTGTGTTGTCAGTTGTGTTGAGAGATACACATTGACTACCACACATCTTATTGGGCAGGTCTGAATGGCGGGAGGCATTTCCCATGCTGTGACGAGGTGCTGATGGTCAATGCCTTTGTACTCACTGATTCCCTGGGGTCAGTCAAGGTACAATCAGTTTTGCCTGTGCTTTGTAACTTGAAAGTTAAGATTGCATGATAAGATGTGCCTTCACCTAGTTCATCATCAGGTGGAAACATTTCATACAGGAGAGCCAATATTCTCCCCTTATCTTAACATGTATCAAATAATTCCCAACCACCTTCAAAAGGTTATCAGTACATTAAAAATGTTCTAGCTGGGCATGGTGGCATATGCCTGCAGTACCAGCATGCAGGCTGAGACAGGAGGTTTGTGAACTTAAGGCTAACCTCAGCTATGGAACTGAGATCTGATCTTGTAGGAGATTATTATACACTCATGGTTCAATGTAGCTGCTGTGCTTTTTAACTACATGGTAGTTTTTAGCCATATTGTTCCTCAGAGGGTTCTCTGTCATCAATCAGTGTGACCGCTTCTCTTTGCCCCTGAGTCCTTTTGACACAGTGTTGGTTGTCTGTGGCACATTTATACCGCCATTTCCTGACCTGTGTCTGAAGAACCCTGTTTTGTTCGTGGAAATAGCACTTCAAGGGCACATAACAATTGTAGCTAGAGTAGTTTTTGTCTCTAGACATTCCTGGGGGAATAGCGAGGGCTTGTGTTGTTCAGATACCAACAGGTCTTTCTTTGCGTGCCTGGTAGCTTGTGTGTTTGTTGTGTGTCTCAGAGCTTACTGTTCTGACATCGTTTCTCTGGCACATGGTATATGATGTGGTCCTTCAGTACATATTCAGACTTAAATTTTAGCCAACTTTTCTTCAGCTATGCTTGCTGGCACTTTTACTGTTCCACTCTTTCCATTTTCAGTTCTAGAGATACCTACTACCTGCTTTTTCTTTCTTGCCTGTCTATATTTACCTCTTTCTTGTGATGGCAATAATATCTTTCCCATTTAATCATTATTCATATATTCTATTATGTACTATTCACACATGCAAGTATTTCTGAAATATGTATGAAGTATTGTGTTGTAGTTAGGATTATTATTTCTGTGATGAAAACACCATGACCAAAAGCAACTTGGTGAGGAAAGGGTTTGTCTGGCTCACACGTCCCCATCCCTGTTCATCATCAAAGAAGTCAGGGCAGGAACTCAAGCAGGGCAGGAACCTGGAGGCAGGAGCTGAAGCAGTGGCCATGGAGGGGTGTTGCTTACTGGCTTGCTCTTCATGGTTTGCTCAGCCTGCTTTCTTACTGAACCCAGGACCACCAGCCCAGGGATAGCCACCTCCCCCACCATGGGCTGGGCCTCCCCCAAAAATCACTAAGAAAATTAGTGCCTTGCAGGCTGATCTCATGGAGGCAGTTTCTCTGGTGGGGTTCCTACTTCTCTCATGTCTCCAGCTTGTGTCAAGTTGATACCACACCAGCCAGCTCACATGGTGAAGGCAATGATTTAAAGAAGAACTGAGGTTTCATGACTTTGTCAAAGCTTTCCCTGGCCCTTCATTGATCCTTCAAGCCTCTTACAGGTAACTTCTTGCCTTAGGAGATTAGATACACTAAAAGCATTTTTATTCAATGAGTAAATGAATTGGACAAAGGTTTGGTCCCGTATAAATGGACTCACACTGCTCTCCTCTGGCTTGGTGTGTTCTGTGCTTTGCTCTCAAGACACACCGATGAGTTTTGCTCATTAGGGATTCCAGTTGAATACACTTATTCCCCATTGTCTGCTCCATGAACTTTCGAAATGTTCCCAGTGCCCTCACACTCAGTGCTGTTGTGAGTATTCTTCTCTCTGCCTCTCTGTCTCTGTCTGTCTGTCTGTCTGTCTCTGTGTGTGAATTTCTGGCCATAGCTATATTTAGTAGACATTTTTACTTTATTTGAATAGATTTTTTTAAAGATATGGAGTTACTACAAATAAAATTGGACCATGAAGTGAATGGCAGAGGAGACTCGGGTACTGGGGAGAGTACTGGGCCACTTCAGTGGTCTAGGAAATAGTGATAGCGTCACCAATATAATTACCTTTTTACTTTCTTTATTCTAGAACTCTTTCTTCCAACATCTGCACTGTACTTTTCCAAATGCCTCTTTAAAAACACTGTAGCTGTATGTCTCCTTTATATATGGCACTATGTTGCATAAGGACATTTACATTCAGGTATACACTATGCTTATACCTCCTGCCCCCCCCCAAAAAAAAACAAAAACAAAAACAAAACAGTCCCCTTTCTTCTCCCAGGTAGTTTTGCTTCTGCAGTCATGTCTAATGCACATACATGTTTTAATGTGACCATATGAAAGACCAAGGAACTACAAATGAGAAAAATATATTTGTCTTCATTAGCTCTATATGGTCATCTCTTGTTGCATGTATTTTTCTGCCAACAACACAGCTTCTTTCTTCTCTGTGGCTGAAAAAAAAAAAACCCATTGTGTATGTCAACCACCTTTTCTTTATCTGTTCCTCTGTTACTGGATACTTAGGTTGGTCCCTTTATTTATTGTGACTAGTGTTTTGATAAATATTGGTGTGCAAGTAGCTCTGTGACTTGGAATTCTTTGCCTGTAGCTGTTTTGAACTGTGGTGATTGCTGAACACTTTTCTATTTTTCTACTTAGCTGTCCTCTTTGCTGCTGATTTTTAGGAATCCTTAATGTTTGGGGTTCAAGTCGTGCATCATTTATACAAGCCACAATAGACATTTTTTAACACCTTTTCCCCCTTTCTATGAACAGATGTTCCTAGCAAGAAATTACTTGCTGATATTTTTTTTTTTTTTTTTTTTTTTTTTTTTTTTACTTTGTGGCTAGAGGATAGCTCTTGTTGGAAAGCAGGTGGCTTCTGAAAGGACTCTGATTAAACTTTGGATGATGGAAGGAATGAGTGAGGAGCCCAAGATGTCAATGGCCTGAGGAGGAGGGTGCTTCAGGATGGGGCTATGGGTCTAGCCTGTGTCAGTGACACTTCTGAATTTGTAACAAGCTGTTCTAGACCTGCTGACTTCCAGGGAGGGAAGCAAAATGACTCTCTAGTTCTGCTTCGTCCTTACAGGGTGGGCGCTGGAGCCGTTGAGACACCAGGGCTTCTTGCCTGTCTCAGAAGCCAGGCATGTATCTGTTTGTGGTACATGTGGAATCTAGTCCTTAAGTTGTTTGCTCTTACACTATTGTTTGTGGGCACATATGCATTGATTTCTCATCAACAGAGAACATTGTGATTCACCACGTCTGAAAATCCTCTTCTTTCCTAGGTACTAGGTCCTCCAAAGGGGTCATGAGTGGATACTGAATTCCCACAAATGCTTTTGATTACTGATGTGGATCATAGAGTGTTCTCTTTCAGTATGTTACTGTTGTGAATGTTAGTACATCTTCTAATCTTAAATTTGCATTTGGGGGATATAGCTCTACTTGAACCAATTTAAAACTGATGCATCTTATCTGGTTTGCTTTTGTTAAGGTCTTTTAATCCATTTTCTTTCAATATATTAGTGTCTAAGTTTGCTTTCATTTTGTTAGGTTTAACTCTTAAATTTAATCCAGATACATGGAGTGAAATGTGCACTGGTGCTTTGCTGACTATGAAATCATTTTTGCACAGTTGAATTTTTAAAATAAATACTTCTATTTTATATATATTTATATATTTTTTCAGTTGGATTTTTTTAAGAGGCACTTCAAGGGTTGTGGTAGAATTTGTCATTGAAATCACATGAGCCTGGTGTTCTGAACTATGTAAAGGTATAGAACCTTTAGATTCAGGACTATAGGATTCTCAGATTTCTTGTTTATTCTCAAGACATATAAGGAAAACCTTGGTTATCTAAACCCTTAGCTTAGTTTTCAAACTTATGGGTAGACCACTGTGTTTCTTAGAGTGTCTAGGGGCAGCTGATCTTCACACAATTTTAAATTGCTTTCTATTTTGTCACTGTTACTTTGTAGTAAAACTTCCTAGGTTTTAATTAAAATTAAGCAATCTTATAGCAACAGATTAATGGGGTGTTATTTACACACTTCCCTTTCTGCCTGTGTAAGGCTGGCCAGAATTTCACCATCATTTTTGGTTCCTCTCTATTGTGTATATTTTTCTATTTAATTTTTTTTATCTTTATTACAACCTGCTTTATGATAGTCCATGATTACTTTTCTAGATGTTTGGATGCTTAGTTTTGCTTGTTTATTCATTATCTTGTTATTTTAACTGGACGGGAGTATTACATAAGGTGCATTGACATTTGGATGGTCTCTGCTGTTAGGATATAGTGTCTGTGTTTTCTGTGAGTTTGGACTTGTTCTTCAGAGCTCAGTATTTTGTATCTTTCCCTGCATGCTCACATAGTCAGTCAGTCTCTCTCTTTCTCTCTCTCTCTCTCTCTCTCTCTCTCTCTCTCTCTCTCTCTCTCTCTCTCTCACACACACACACACACACACACACACACACACACACATTTACACTCCCACATACTCACAGGCAGACTTACAAACAGTTGCAACTCTGCCTCACACATAAGAGTTCATACAGAGCCACACTCATAGATTCACAGATGGACACTCACATAGCTTCATTAATATGCAGACACACACTTGCCCCACATATGCTTATACTTACATACACAGCCACATACATTCACAGACATACATGTTTATACAGTCACACTGTTTAAATCTAGATTCTACATAAGTATCAAGTATTTCAATTAAAACGATAATGTCCAGCTCCAACCTTACCCCCACTCTACTCTCTAAGTAACTTAAGTTCATTTTCTTCATTGCTGGATAAAACTCCATTGAAACCATATGCTGCATTCTTAACAACATTTGTGCTAGGACACGATGGATTCCTTAGTAATTCTCTTTCACTTTTCTTTTTGTGAAGTTTATTATTTCCTGTGCTCTGGTGATTGAGACTACTTTTGTTTCTCTTCTGTGTTTATTATTCCTTGGAGTACTTCTCCAGTGCTGGCTTGATTGTCATGAATTGCCTGAGTTTGTGTGTGCCACATAATGTCCTGAGAGATAACTTTTAGGATTCAGCAATAGTGGTTGACAGTTAATTTACTTTCAAGACTTGACATATGTCATTCCATGCATCTCTGGACTTCAGAATTGCTAATGAGACATCTGATAGTATTCAAATATGATTGCCTTTGTAAGCTGATATTTTTTCCCTTACAGCTTTTTTTTTTTTTGAGAATAAATTCTTCTCTCATGTACTACATCCCAACCAGTTTCTCCTCCCTCCACTCCTTCTAACTCCTCCTACCTCCCCTCTCCCCCAGATCTACTCCCTCTCCATTTCCCTTCAGAAAAGAGCAGGCCTCCACAGCCAAACAGGACAAAACAAGATACAATATGACAAGGCCAAAGCCCTCATATCGAGGCTGGACAAGGCAACCCAATAGGAAGAGAAGAGTCCCAAGAGCAGGCAAAAGAGTTAGAGACATGCCGGCTCACACTGTTAGGAGCCCGACAAAAACACCAAGCTAACAGCCACAACATATGCAGAGGACCCTGCACAGACCCCTGCAGGCCCTGTTCTTGCTGCTTCGGTCTCTGTGAGCTCATATGAGCCCTGCTTAGTTGACAGTGTTCTCCTCGTGTCCCCCATATCCTCTGACTCCTACAATCCTTCTGCCCCCTCTTCTATGGGACTCCCCCAATCTCTGGGAGGAGAGACCCAGTGGAGACCTCCAGTTTAGATTCTCTCTCAATGTAATCTGGGTGTGGGTCTCTGCACCTGCTCCCATCTGCTGCTGGAGGAAGGGTCTCTGATAACGACTGGACAAGACACCAATCTATAAGTACAGCAGAGTATCATTAGGGATCACTTCATTGATTTATTTTTAATTTTTTATCTTTTTTTTTTTTTTTTTTTTGCCAGTGGTGTTTGGTTCCACCCTAGGTCTCTGGGCTATCCATTCTCTGGCTCCTGGTCATCCACATGGTATAGGGCATGGGCTCCCTCCGAAGTTAAACCAAACATGGGTGTCCACTTCCACAAATTCTACACCACCATTGTCCCAGTGTATCTTATAGGCAGGGCAGAGTGTAGGTCAAGTTTCTCTTTCAGTAGCCTGCAAAGCACCTTCTTCTTCTTTTTAAAAAATTATTATTAAATATGTTTATTTATTAATTTTTTTTCCATTTTACATACCAACCCCAGTTCCCCCTCCCTCCCTTTCTCCTGCCTTCTCACCTCCCTCCCAATCTGCCCCTGTCCACTCCTCAGAGTGGGTAAGGCCTCCCATGGTAGTCAACAAAGTCTGGCATACCAAGTTGAAGGAGAGCCTAGCCCCTCTCCATTGTATCAAGGCTGAGCAAGGTATCCCACCACAGGGAATGGGCTCCAAAAAGCCAGTTCATGCACCTGGGATAAGTCCTGATCCTGCTGCCAGGGACCCCACAAACAGATCGAGTCACATAGCTGTCACCCACATTAAGCGGGCCTAGTTCAGTCCCATGCAGGTTCCCGAGCTGTCAGTCCAGAGTCAGTGAGCTCCAACTAGCACCTGTGAGCTGTCTCTGTGGGTTTCCCCATCATGTTCTTGACCCCCTCTTCCTTTTTTTTTTTTTTTTGAATGTCAAATGTCATTTATTGAAGGAGGGAGGAGGTCTTAAATACAGACTTACAGCACAATGGGGGAACCCCGGTTGGCAGAAGTTCACTTCTGATTTTTTTGTTTTTTTTAGCTGAGGATCGAACCATAGGCCTTGTGCTTGCTAGGCAAGTGCTCTACCATTGAGCTAAATCCCCCCCCCTGATGTTTTACAATCTTGCATCTAAGCAGTTAACGCCCAATGCAGGAGGGTGGAATCTCGCAGGGAATTAGCTTAGGGAGGATATCAAGGTCAAGGTCAGTAAGCAAGGCAACAGTTACCCAAAATGGGGGCCAGGAACCTACAGGTCCCCCACTTTTACTAAAAAATGAGCTTCTGACTTAGGTTGCATGGGACGTCAGCTGGTCACCTTACCCGTCATGGAGACACCTGTCCAGGCCACATAGGTGTTCTGTCTTAGGTTGGTTCTTCTTCTTTTTTTTTAAAGCTTTATTTTTATTTTATGTGCATTGATGTTATGCCTGCGTGTATATATGAGGATGCTAGATCTTCTAGAACTGGATTACAGACAGTTGTTAGTGACCATGTAGGTGCTGGGAATTGCACGTGGGCACTCTGGAAGATCAGTCAGTGCTCTTAACCACTGAGCTATCTTTCCAACCTGCAAAGCACCTTCTATGCCAAAGAGTAGGGGTGAGGGTTCCATGTAAGCACCAGCTGGACCTCTCTATTCAGTGAGATGTGTGGGTGTTGTCCCCAGCAGTGGGTCCCTCTGTTGGTTTTCAGAGAGTGACCCTCTGTCCTAGCATCACCCTAGCTTGTTTAGGAATCTCCATGGGACACCCTCAGTCAACAACTGGACTGAATGCAACCCGGTCCCAACACTGGAAGCCTTGCGTTATTCCAGTTCTGACTCCACAGCCTCTGTAACTACAAGCTCACTAGGGTCACCCTCATAGATTCCAGAAAGTTCCCACTGCACCAGGTTTCCACACCACTCCCTCAGTGTTCCCCAGTTCTAGCTATCTGTCCCCTCCTTCCCTTCCTCCCACTCTCCCTCCCTCCCTCCCATTCCCACTCACCCCCAGTCCACCCCCAAAATCTATTCTATTTTCTCTTCACATGGAGGTCCATGCGCCCCTCCTCCCAGAGGCCCCCTCTCACTTACTTCTCTGGGTATGTGAACTGTACCTTGGTTATAATTTATTCAACAGCTAATATTCACTTATAAGTGAATACATACGATATTTGCCTTTCTGGGGTGTGGGTTACCTCACTCAAGATGATTGTTTTCTAGTTGTATTCATTTGCCTGCAAATTTCATGATGCCATTTTAAAAAAAAAAAACAGCTGGGTAATACTTGCTTGTGTAAATGTACTACATTTTCTTTATTCTTCAGTTGAGGGACATCTAGGTTGTCTCAAGTTTTGGACTATAATGAATAAAGCTGCAATGAACATGGTTGTGCAAGTGTTCTTGGGGTAGGATGGAGCACCCAAGAGTTGTATTGAGGTAGATTGAGCCTCAATTTTCTGAGGATCTGCCATATTGATTTCTGTAGTAGCTATATAAATTTGTCCTCCTGCCCCTTACAGCCTTTGATATTTAGTTTTGTATTTTGGCATCCTGACCTATATGTTGTAGAGGGGTTCTAAATGACTCTGGCATTGGATGCCTATTTCTTACTCTCTCTTTGGAATTTTTTTCTTCTGTAATTTCATTGAATAAATTCTCTGCATTTTTTTCTCCACCACAGATTCTTAAATTTAATATCTTGATCAGATTCCACAGTTCTTGAGATTGTTGGTCATATCTGGTCATGCCCATTTACCTTTTTAATTATATTCATCTGAATATATTACCTCAACCATGTTCTTGATATTCTTTCTACTGCTTATTTGTTTCTTTAATTAAAACATACTAAAAATGGTTTTATTAGCTCCTTGTGAAGTTCATATAATGAACTTTGATCATATTCAACCCCTCACCCAACTCCTCCCAGATCCACCCTGCCTTCCCTACCCACTCAACTTTGTGTTCTCTTTGTTTTTATTTGTTTGTTTGTTTGTTTAATACTCATTGAGTTCAATTTGTTATGTCCATATTCTTGGCCGTGCGGCCTTCTACTGTAGAGTATTAACTTACTATGGTCTACACTCTTGAAGAAAATTGACTCTCCCTTTCCCAGCAGCTATGAATTGCTAATTGCTCCTTTGAGAGGGCTGTGACTTTGTGCCCACCTCCCCTCTTTGTGCTGGAATTTTGTCTGGTGTGGATGTGCACAATGGGCACACACTCTGAGTTCTAGGTGCAGTTACTCTGTCGTATATGGAAGATACTGTTCCTTATAGTCATCTACTACCTCTGGTTCTTTTTGGTTGTTGTTTTTTGAGACAGGGTTTGGCTGTGTAACAGCCCTAGCTGTCCTGGAACTCACTCTGTAGACCAGGCTGGCTTCAAACTCACAGAGATTCGCCTGCCTCTGCCTCCCGAATGCTGGGATTAAAGGTGTGCGCCACCACTGCTGGGCTCTCCCTCTGGTTCTTAAACTCTTTCTTCCAACTCTTGCATGATGATCTCTGAACCTTAAGAAAAGGAGTGTGATATGGATGTCCCATTTAAGCCTAGGCATTCTTCAGTCTCTTATTCTCTGTACACTGACCAGTTGTGGCTGGAAACAATCACTCTTGAGTGAGATAACCCAGACTCAGAAAGACAAACATTACATGTTTTCTCTCATTTGTGAATGTTAGCTTTGGATCTTCAGATATGTGTGCACCATTTGGAATACCCACAGAGGTCAGGAAATTAATAAGGGCCTGAGTTCTCAAGGGAGGGGAGTTAGAATGCACTGGTATAAAGGCTGAAAGGGGAATAATGTAACAGGCAGAAAAGACAATTTGGGGTGGTGGATTTAGGGCAGGGGAGGGGAGGGAATATGAGGAGAAATAAATAGCACTAAAGACGTTTTTAAAAGTCATATGGAAACCTACAACTGAAACCACCTAATGCATGTGCACATACATACACACACACACACACACACACACACACACACACACACACTTAAGATGGAGTTACCCTATGTATGGTTTAAAAGAAAATGGCACCCAAAGAGGGTGGCACTGTTGGGGAATATTATTTTAAGGTGTGTTATTTTTGTTTATGTTGCATTTATTTAACTCTGTGAAGCTGTGTTACTGTGCCTGTCTAAAATACCTAATGGTCTAATAAAGAACTGAGCAGCCAATAGCAAGGCAGGAGAAAGGATAGGCGGGGTTGGCAGGCAGAGAGAATTAATAGGAGAAATCTGGGAGCAGTATGAAAGAAGGAATGAGAAAAGAAGGAGGAAGACATCAGGCGCCAGCCACCCAGCCACCCAGTCACCCAGCTACACAGCCAGGCACAGAGTAAGAAGGAAAGAAAAGTATACAGGAATAGAGAAAGATAAATGCCCTGAGGCTAAAGATAGACAAGATAATTTAAAGTTAAGAAAAGCTGGCTAGCAACAAGCCAAGCTAAGTCTGAGCATTTATAATTAAGAATAAACCTTTGTGTGTGATTTATTTGGGAGATGGGTGGCAGACCACCCCCACAAAAGAGTAAAAAACAACATGGCACTATTAGTAGATGTGGCCTTGTTTGAGTGGGTGTGTTCTTGTTGGAGAAAGTGTGTCACTGTAGCAGCAGACTTTGGGGGCTCATATATGCTCAAGATACTGCCCAGTGTTTTAGAGTACTTCCTGTTGCCTGCAAGATGTAGGACTCTCAGCTACCTCTCCAGCATCATGTCTACCTGCATGCTGCCATGTCCTACCAGATGATAATGGACTGAACCTCTGAACTGTAAGCAGCCACCTCAATTAAATGTTTCCTTTATAAGAGTTGCCATAGTTATGGTGTCTCTTCACAGCAGTAGAAACCTTAACTAAGAACCAGGTGACAACACCTATACCAGACACCCCAGGCTAGCAAATAAAAAGTTCAGTGCCAGGAACGGGTTATCTTTTTTGGAGTTGTTTGCCAGCGAGGTCCCAGGACCCCCAAATATTACAAGATATTACAGAGTGATCACTGTTACTCTCCAGTATTGAGGGTAAGACCTTATTGTTGAAGATACCAACATACCTGAGTCATGGATCATGGAGAAATTAAGTTGGTACTCACCTGGAAGTTTCATGCCTATTGGCTAGCTTTCATAGTGCTCAAAAATGTTATACATACTATTGGAGGAGAAAAGTAAGTATCAATCTTACCCAGCTATGAGCACTGTGAGCTAAAATAATAACTGACCTTGCAAAAATATGTAGTGACACAAACACCATGAAATTAACCAGCCACATTCTGACTGGATTAAGGCCCAGCCACAGATGAGACCTAGCACCATTATCATGGTCAAGAACCTTGTCTATACAGGTCACAGGACCTATAGGAGAACCTACAATCATTATTCTTCTAAATGGACTAGTACTAAACTGAATCCCTAAGATTTCTTATTATAGGTTTATACGTCTTTCAACACTCATCTTAGAAAGTTCTGTTTACAGCAGATGGTGATTAACACAGAAACATCTAGGCTGTTTCCATTCCCTGACTATTGTGAGCAGTCCCATTAACAATAGCCTTGAAAAATGTTCTGGAATAAGTCTAACCAAGGAAGTGAATGGCATAGAGAATGAAAACTTCAAAGTGTAAGAACCAGATGAGATAGGAGCTAGCCAAAGAAATGGGGCATTGAAATCAATAAGATCACAAGATTGAAGCACATACGAACTTACAGAGTCTGAGGCAGCATGCTCAGGGCCTGCCTGGTCTACACCAGGTGGGGTCCTAGAGCTGAAAGGAGAAGTGGACACATGCCCCCATCCTCAACCCAGAAGCTATCTCCAATTTATATCCCCTTGCAAATGAAAATTTAGTTTTCTGCAAGGGTGTCTCATTGGGGAAGCATACTACTCTTAAGGATAGGCTGCATGTCCAGTAGTAGATGGCCAACATAAAATGAAGTCAGTGGCGTCTTTGGAGGTTCCTTGTCCTGAAACTTGATGTCAGTGATTTTCCTTTTTTAAAAAAAGCACATCATTTTTAATATAAAATATTTTTAACATTAAAAATAATATATCTATGTATCTCTATATATTGTCTGTCTTTTTACCCTACATGTCCTTTGCATATACATTGTGGCTTCCAGGTTAGTGTTTTTCTGGGGTTCCTGAGTGTGCGGATGAGTGGGTCTCTGTTTCTTGTGCCTGCTCTCGGACTTTTTAAAGTTTTGTTTGTTTTATTCACTGCTGATGGTGTTAGGTTTTATTTTATTTTTATCCCTTAGAAGCCTGTTGGTTTTCTAATGAGAGACAAAAAAGGGATCTATCTGGATGGGAGGGCAGAAACCGGGAGGAGCAGAGAGAGGGCAAACCAGAATCAGGATATATAATGTGAGTAAAAAGTTTATTTTCAGTAAGAGGGAAAAAATATAATGAAAGACACTGAAAAAAGGAGCTTGAAGAAGATACCCGAAGAAGGGAAGTCCTCCCCCACTCGTGCCTGGCAGATTTAATATTGTGAAAATGGTCATTATACAAGCAGTCTACATCAGTGCGACCCCCATCAAATCCCAATGCAGTTCCTCACAGAAATGGAAAAACAGACCTACAACAACCAAAGAATCTTCTCATTGGATGATGAGCCTCCCACGTCCTTTTGATTGATTGACTCATTGCCAATATTCCCTTCCTGTTCTTTTTCAGAATTTCAGGTCCTTGCTGAATTCTCCCCTTTAAGAGATTTGTCCTCCATTTGCTTGCCTTTTAATTGATTTTCAAAATTTTCTTATCTAGGGCTTGTATTGATTTTCTTACTCTATTCATCTGCTCATGGGATTCCTCTGTGTGGTCACTGATCCATGGAATAAGTCACACACCAAAATTTTCTTAGCATTACAGCTCTCCTTTCTGCTTTCCAATATTGGAGAGTTGTGAGTTTTTAGAAGTGTCATAGTTGCTGGTGTGTGTGTGTGTGTGTGTGTGTGTGTGTGTGTGTGTGTGTGTGTGTGTTACATATCTGTTAGGATGGATGTGTCCCCTGCTTTATTTACTCTTTTTCTACTCCTTTTGCTTGTTTTATGTGGCACATTTCTGATGAGTTATATTCACTCAAGCACATGTTCTGCATCATTGTTCTGGAGGATGGATCACAGTGACGACAGACAATTTGAGATCAGACCCAGAGTTTCTTTGCACTGCAGGGCAGCTGTGTGCCTCCATTGTGTTCCAGTAGGCCTTGAAGACAGCAGCCCTAGAGCACTGCTTGGAGAAAACGTAGCTCATAGATTTTTAGACCTAACGACATCAATAAGGAGAGATCCAAAGAGGAGGAGATAAGGAAAGGAGAAAAGAGGAAAGAGAATGAGGGGCAGGTGAGAGACTTAGAGTCCTGAAAATCAGCACAGAAAGTATAGCATGGGGCAGAAGGAATGAGACAGTTATAAAGCCTAGAGAAGATATCAGCTGAAATAAAATAAGCAAGCAACCGGAATACAAGAATAGAAACAAACAAGAAAACACACCAGTCAGTGCTGTGACAGGGATGGATACGATGCCTCCACCTGGCGCTACCTTTTCCTCTGCAGTGGTTTCTGAAGTTGGGGAGAAGGCAAGTCTTAGGAAGTCAAGCAGGTTGAAGTGTGAATGTCCTCCCTGTTGAGAGGTGTTTCTATTTGGGGCCCAGCCTCCTCTCTGGAATGCTGGGGATTATAGGTGCTGTGCGGGTGCTTCCTGCTTCTGGAGGCTGTGAGCAGTGGGTGTGCAAGGCGCAGTGCTACTTCTGGATGTTCTCTTGCTACCTGGGACCTGGGTGTCCTCACCAGTACCTCATGGTTCTTGCCTGTATCTGTGTCTGTGAGAGAGACTGCCGTGTTCAGCACTCACCACGTGTTCTCATACTGTTGTCTGCCTAGATGTGGAAGGGAGGGTGGTTTCCAGATGTTCTTCAGGCTAGTCACTTAGGGTCCTTCTGGGAGAGTCTTGGCTTCTGGTTCCTGGGCAGCGTTTCTGCCTCAGCCTCTATAACCAGTGCTCTTCTGGCCTCTCTGCCTCCAGTGTACCACTAGTCATGTCTCTCCAGCTTGCCGAGTCGAGTCTCTTTCTGCAGGATCCCTGACTTATAGATAATACATGGATCTGCAGTAGCCTGTCAATCACCCAGAGTCTATGGTGTATGGAGTGCTGTATGTTAGGGTCCGTTCCTGGTGCTGTGTGTTTTATGGGTGTTGGCAAGTGTCAAAATGTCTGTTTCACATTTTCACACTGTCAAATGCAGTTTCAATAAACGCTTTATGTGTTCATTGTGTTTACCTCCTTTGGTAAGAGTGTGTTGGGTTTTGTAACTGCAAGACTATGTCTTAAGTCCTCATCAGCTTTTTGGTACTGGCACCATCTGGATGGTTGGACATTTTTTATAGACTCTTCAAGAGATATTTAATGTAGATTTCCCTGTTGACATAGAATATGGTAACTTCTCCTATGCTTATATACCATACACCCATTTAAATTTATTTTATTTTTTGGTGACGTGTCTATTAAGGCCTTGACCATTTTTAAATCAAGTTGTCTGTTTTCACATTGTTAAATTTTAGCATTTTCTTACAAATTTTGAGTACCTGACCTTTCCCAGATGTGCCCCCTTTTTCTCATTCTGCTTTTCATTCTCTTGATATTTATTTATTAAAAATTATTCAGGTACTTTCTGATCTTTTAAGGACTCTATTTTCTAACACATGAGTATATTTAAACAGTTTAAAAGTTGTCTTATCCTTAATGTGTGTCTGTAATATAAGGTTTAATTAGCATGTCTCGCCTGCTATACTGCTGGAAGAGAATGTTCATTAATTATTCATGGACTTTTCATTTGTAAGAGATTTGTTTGAGATGAGAACTGATTACTCAATTTTTATTTAATCTAATACTCAGTTTTTAATGCACTTATTAAATAATTGATTTTTATTTTATCATTAAGCAGTCAACCTTTGCCATGCATTATATACATGGTTAATAAAAGGATTATGGATTTCACAGAGAAAACTTCTGCAAACATTTAACTACCAATTAAAACGCTTACCAATTTGTTAATGTTTAATTGGTTGTTCTCATGGAATAGATTCTCTTAAGCACTGTATTCTGAACTTACTCACAAATATAGACAAAAATAATACAGTACCTTTCATGCCAATAGAGAGCATAGGGGAGGAATCACATTATCTGTGCTTTCAGAGTTCTGTGCTCAGGGCCTGGGACTCAGCCTGGCACCAGCAGAGCGATGGAAGAGAATGTCACTTAGGTTGTGATTAGTGACTCAAAGGGGCAGCTGGAACTTGGGGGCCCAGATTCCTAACTAGAGGGACATGAGGTAGATGGAGGGTTCCTGGCTGGAAGAAACAAAATTCTCTAGGAAAGATGGGGTTTTAGAAGAGGGAGATGGGCATGTTTGTGTCTATATATGCCTACATGTGTCCTTTGGATTCCTGAGCTACCCTGGAAAGGTTCCTGTGGCCCATTATTCCCACATCTCCTCTGAAGCTGCCTCCATGGGGAGTTCATAACTTTGTCAGAACTTCTGTCAGATACAGAGGAGAAGCTCCCTATCAGGTTTCTTTCTGCCATGGTGTGTAAACTGGGTTCAGCTTGGAAAGTCTTCTTACCAGCTCTGGGTTCCAGAGCATCTCTGCAGAATCACAATGCATAAAGATGTGGAATGTCACACTGTTGGTCACATATCAGATTTTTCTTCTTTTCTTTTCTTTTCTTTTCTTTTCTTTTCTTTTCTTTTCTTTTCTTTTCTTTTCTTTTCTTTTCTTTTCTTTTCTTTTCTTTCCTTTCCTTCCCTCCCTCCCTCCCTCCCTCCTTCCCTCCCTCCCTCCCTCCTTCCTTCCTTCCTTCCTTCCTTCCTTCCTTCCTTCCTTCTTTCTTTCTTTTCTTTATTTCCAAACTTCTAAGTACTCCTATTTTACAGCCTGTCAGAAAGTTGGAGCTGGGGGCACTTATGCAGCATTTACAATGCCGGAGACTTAAGTTTGCTAGGGAAGTATGTTGACTCCCAAGGACTTACTTGCAGGGGTAGGTGGTGGCCAGCTTATAGGTGAAGGACCTTCTGTATTGGATCTGGGGACTCAGATATGGCTATTGCCATTAACCTATCTATGTAGCCAAGCTGGTGTTCACCATGAAAGTTTCATGTTCCTGTTAGTAGATGCTTGGATTTATTTACTTATTTTTTGCAGGGAGGGGTGATGGTGATCACATGTCCTGTGTTTATTACAATGTTCTGACATGGTCTGCTAACATGACAAGAGTTTTTTACACTATTGGAGTTAGAGAGATGGCTCAGTGGTTAAGAGCACTGGCTGCTCTCCAGAGGACTGGAGTTCAGTTCCCAGCACCTTTATGATGCCACACAACTGTCTGTTAACTCTGGTTCTAGGGAATCTGATGCCCTCTTCTGGCTTCTGCAGGCACTGCATGCATAGTGCATAGACATACCTGTAGGCAAGTACTCATACACATAAAATAGTAATAATAATAATAGTAATGATGATGATAATAAAATTTAAAGTCTCTATTACAACAGAGTATCCCTTTAGAGATTTATCTCCTAAGAATTAGGGGTAGAGTTAATGTGGCTAGCTTACCTCTGTAACCAGTCTTTCTCTGTCCCAACAGCCAGCTCCCAAATAACCACATGGAGACTTCTTATTAATTATGAAAGCTCAGCCTTAGCTTAGGCTTGTCTCTAACTAGCTCTTATAACTTAAATTAACCCATACTTTTAAATCTATGTTCTTCCATGTGCTTGTTACCTCATCTCCATTATGCCTTTCCTCTCTGTGTGCAGAAGTCCCGCCTATACCTCCTGCCTGGAGATTGGCCATTGAGCTTCTTATTAAACCATTCCCAGTGACACATCTTCACACAGTATACCTCTTTATAATTTTGTTCCAATGTGTCATTTTCTAGCATACTTCCTTCTGTGACAGCTGGTATCTGCCACCTTACTGCCACTCATTGTTAACACTGATTGGTGTTTTAATTATGCATATTTATGGGGTACATTGTGATAGTTTAGCACATATGTACTGGATGCAGTGCTGGGCTGGCCCTCCATCTGGTCAGATGTGTATGATGCCTGGAGCTGCTGATTGCTGGTGCTTTCTGCTCTTGTATGGCTCCTACTTTTTCAAAATATATTTCCATCTCTCAAACCTTAATTCAGTTTCTGTTCTTCAAGTTAGACATAAAGTAATTTTAATTTCTGAGCAGACTAATGTTACCAGAAGAAAAAATTACCCCATATATATGGGGTAATTATATACATACATACATACATACATACATACATACATACATACATACATACACATACACATACACATACACACACACACACACACACACACACACACACACACACATTTATCCTCAGGATTTCAGTTGTGTATTTCCTTTTTGTTTTTGGTTTCTCGAGACAGGGTTTCTCTGTAGCTTTGGAGCCTGTCCTGGATGGGTTCATCCGGCTTCTGTGCTTTGGTTTTCTTCTGGCATGCACATTACACCTCTTCCCCGAAAGCCTTCCTCCTGGGGCTTTACAGTAATCTGCTAACACCTCATGGTCAAAACCTTGAAGATCTGACTCTGCGGTGGGGAGATGTCTAGCCTGGAGTTGGTGTAGCCACCCGATCTGAAGTACCTGCTCATGTGACTGACATCCTCTGGGTGTTGTTTCTAGGATCTAGGTGGGTTGGTGACATGGGATGAGATGATGTGTCTTGTGCTATGTCTCACGGTAAGAGAAGGAACAAGTTAATCCTCTGTCTTACAGGAATCACTCTTCCATGTGAAATTTTGACTTCAAAAAAACTTGAAGATTATTATTGTTGCATGTGTGTTACGTGCATGTGCATGTGGGCATGCGTGCTTTATGGCACGGAGTGTGCGTGGAGGTCAGAAGACAGCTTGGTGGGGTTGGTTCTCTCCTTTCATCCTGACAAAGCCACCTCAGTCAGGCATGTGTGGCAGGTGATTTTGCCCTCTGAACCATCTCACTGCCCCCTGGAAGATTCATCTTTAAGTTATGCTGTTTTCTTTTTATTAACCCACCAAATTTTGCTATTTCACAGGAATGTTCATGTATTTCATATGACTATATGGGCATGCCATGACTTGTGTTTTAACGCTTCAGGTTGGTGTGTGTGTGTGTGTGTGTTTGTGTGTGTGTGTGTGTGTGTGCAGGTGATGTGTGTGGGGGTAGGGCTATGGCTTGAGTAATCCAGCTGGATGCAACCCTGCTGTGCTCTATCTGTGTGACAGAATTGGAGAAGGAACAACGTACACATTGTTGGCCTTTGTATGCTCTGTAATTGTTTTACAATAGTGTGAACATTTAATTTAAATTATTTTATATGTATTTATGAGAGAGAGAGAAGATGTGAATGAGAATGTACTGTACTATGGTGAGCAGGCAGAGGTCAGAGGACAGCTGAGCATGCTCTGGGAATTGAACTAAGGTTCTCAGGCTTGGCAGCCAGTGTCTTTACCCATTCAGCCATCTCACTGGCCCAATATTGTGAAATTAACCTGACTGTGTTTAGCCTACTTCTGAAAATATGTCATGTGTTTAACTTGCTGTAATATTCCCAGTGATACTGGAGACCAAGTTATGAGTGATTTTTCACCTGAACATCCCAGAGACAAGCTAATGAAATCGCGTCACGGTTTTCCTCATATAATACCCCTTGCCCTCTGTTTTCATCCATACAAGAGCTAAGGTTCATAGAAGTCTTGCAGAAGCCTCTGGCAGAGCTGTGCCCTTCAGTCCTTTGGGGGTGGGCAGACGGTAGAAGGTTTCCTTCCAGACTCCGGGGATCCACATGTCAGAATTGTACCTTCTCATTTGTTAACCTTTGTTTCTTCTCTGGCAGATGTTTCCCTCCCAGAGCTGACCACTGTGGAAGCTCTGAAATTTTTTTTTCTTATTGTGTGAAAGCCCAGAGGTTTTCTTTGTATTATATATTTCCAGTCTCATTTTAATTTTATTAATTCTTATCTTCCACCTTAATAAAGAAGATGTCAGTAGATGAGAAGTTGTCACATTGTTGTGGCTTCCAGCTATGAGATACTTGTAAATACCTTAATTAAAAATAATCCTCATGATCAAAGGCAGCCCTCCATGGAAGATACCTGTGCATCTCTGTTCATTGTGCTTTTCACAAAAAGTCAAGCTATGGCATCAGCCTGAGTGTCCATCAAGTAGTGTTTGTGTATATACACAATGCAAGTTTACTCAGCATATTTAATGAGATTAAAAAAATTATACATGATACAGCCATGTAGAAGATCAGAACAGTCTATTGACAAACTAAATTAGTGGCCAAGGTGGCTGGGCGCTGAATCAGGAGACCTTCTACAAGGCACATGTCAGGGAGCAGACCTCCTGAGTGGCAGGAGAGTTTCATATCCCACTCATTATACGTGCAAACCCAGCAGAAGACACACACAGATTAGAGGAGAAATCAACAGATTGTCTGTAGTCAAAAGTTCCTCTGGTCCCTCCCGGCCCTGTGATCCCACATTCCTCCAGTTCCCACCCAGCCCCATGGTCCCTCAGCCACTTATAAAATAATCACTCAGAGGCTTAATATTGTTTACAAACTGTGTGACCTATGGCAGGCTTCTTGCTGGCTAGCTCTTATAACTTAACTCAACCCATAATTATTAATCTATGTATTACTACGTGTTCTGTGGCTTTACCTGCATACTGTTACATATTGTTCCTTCGGTGGCTGGCTCACATCTCCCCAAACTGTGCTTTTCTTTTCTATTAAGCCTCTGAATGATTATTTTATAAGCAGCTGTGGGACTGCAGGTCAGAGAGATTGGTCCTGACCATGGGCCTGGCAGGACACAGGAAATCTTCAACTACAAATGCCCTCTAGATGTCGAGGACATACAGGCTTGTGGAGACAAACATTGTATGAGTACCATGGAAACTGAACACCAAACCACCAGTCTTCTCTGATAGAGCTCTCCATCCAATGTAGTAGACTCGAGACTGCAGACATGTTTTGTGACTTGGAACCAGGTACTTGAACTTGGATCAGAATCCAACAGTGCTTGTTAAATAAAGCACAGATGTTTCCCAAGTCCACAGTCTGAGATAGGTCTTTGTTTTGTGAGTCTGAGTTCTCACTGGGTGCTGAGACTGAGGTATAGCCGTAAGTTTTTTTCAGGTCCCACCCTGCTCTGAAGTCCTGAATTCCTCCGGTCCTGCAACCATTTATAAAATAATCACTCAGAGGCTTAATATTATTTACAAATTGTATGGCCTATGGCAGGCTTCTTGCTAGCTAACCCTTATAGTTTAACTCAACCCATAACTATTAATCTGTGTATCATCATGTGTTCTGCAGCTTTACCAGTCTGCTGGCATGTTGCTCCTTGGGTAGCAGGCTGGTGTTTCTCTCAACTCTGCTTTTCTCTTTCCTGTCTCTCTCCTTGGATTTCCTGCCTTCCTCTAAGCTGCCTTGCCATAGGCCAATGCCACTTTATTTATCAACCAATCGGATCAACACATATTCAAAGCATACAGAAAGACATCCCCAACAGTGGGGATGTCTTTCTGTATGTGGTGAATGTGTTGCTCTGATTGGTGATAAATACAATGCTGATTGGCCAGTAGCCATGCAGGAAGTATAGTATAGGTGGGACAAGCAGAGTCAGGAGACGCTGCCAGCCACTGCCGGCACCGCCATGAGAAATAGGATGTAAAGATACCAGTAAGCCATGAGCCATGTGGCAAGGTATAGATTTATAGAAATGGGTTAATTTAAGATAAAAGAACTATGTATCAAGAAATCTGCCACAGCCATACAGTTTATAAGTAATATAAGTCTCTGTGTGTTTACTCAAGTCTGAGTGGCAGTGGGCCCGAGTGGGACTGGAGAAAACTCCAACTACATTCCACAGCCCTGGGGAGGCTGCCAGCCCCATGCCTCACCTTGAGAACCATTACACTGTAGACTTGTGTGGGGGTCTCCAGAGACACTGGAGTGCAGTTCCAGTGCTGGAGTGCTGATTCACTGCAATGCAGCTCCTCACTAGGAGCTTCGTAAACAACTGACTAGAGGAAGGAGTGGCTGCATCACTCCCACAGTGCCACAGCTGTGCATCTATCATACATGTAAACTAAATGTGTCCACACAAACATGTGCCTCTAATGTGCATTCCTGGAAGCTCCCACAGTATTTGTAGAATTGTTAGTAGTTGCCTGTGTGCAGGAGCATGAGCAGGAATGACTGCAAGTGAGCACCTGTTTCAGGTCAGTTCCAGTAGAGGAATAAGGTAATGGGGTTGAAGAGACAGAAGATCTGCATGTCCACAAAATACTTGGTGTCTTAGGGATACAAATTTTATTTCGAGTTAATGAATATAAGCAGCCAGAGAATTTTTATTCTTCATTCTGTACTTGGAATATTTTAAAGCAAACGGAAGAAAACAGTATTCTGTGGTTCACTGTGTAAGAATTAACTATACACCAGTGAGTGGGTCTTTTAAAAGGAACATTTTGTTAAGTGAGCTTATGTCAGGACACAGATGTTGTTCATCCTTTGTGTGGATGCAAACCTCAGTCTTTGGCTCCAGGTCAGGCACACAGCTGGGTCATGACCTTTCCCAAGTATAGAGAGCCACTAGCTAAGCAGGTCTGAATCCTCAGAACTTAGAGGTGTTAATGATAGAAAAAAGTGGAGGTGGGGGGTTTAGCCTGAGTGCCACCCACTGATGCTCCTTATGGAAAACAATGGCAAGATGAGAGTGAGATGCAGCTTCAAAGGCGAGTTTTGAAGAGGGAGATGTGACAGGTGACCAGGTGTGGGCACAGCTGTGAGCACCACAAGAGATAGCCCCATACAGAGTCAGTCAGGTGAGGGAATGTCTGCCTTCCTGACGCAGCTGGAAGGCAACTGTCCTCCACCTTCTACACCCGCAGCTGCTCTGTGAGTCCCTTCTCTGTGGCTGTTTAACATTCGGCTTATTCATCAGAATAGTAAGGGGATAAAGGGAAATCAGGCAATGTGTTCCTTGCAGAAAGCTGCCAAGAGGAGACTGAAAGTTAGTTCTCCATCAGTACATGGGAAGGGCTGTGCTCTCTGGCCGCACCTTCCCCAAGCCCTCGTCTATGGCTGTTCTTTACTCACACACAGTCAGCTCCCTGCTCTTTGCACACCACCTTCTCTCTGGATGCCATTCTCATGTGCTCTGGTCCTTAGACCATTGAGGGCTCTTGTCAAATGCCTTCTGCCTAGCTAAGAAGAAGTCTTCCCACCTTTCTCTTGCATGTTCTCCCCAGATACATTGCAATTTGTATGATACCACCTTATCCTCTGTCCGCTGAGCCCTGGCCAGTCTCAGCGGCTACGCTGTATCTAGGCAGGCAGCTTTACCTCCCTGTTCGCCTCATCAGCAAACCAGCATGCGGATCAGTAATAAACGAGTATGGGATAAATGAGAATACAAAGGAAGACGTACATATTATCTTTATAGTTGTGCCAAGAAGGGAAAGAGGAAAACAACTTAAATATAAGGTGACAGGCTGGAGATTGGAAGAGAATAAGGTGATGCTTTGTAATAGCTTGCTCTCATCACACATGTGCAGAACGCAGGGTTGGAACTGTATGAGGAAGTCAGTCCCTCCTGCTCTCTACACCCTTGTGAAATTATCTAGTGCATGACAAAACATTCACCCTGTCAGCATGGCAAAGGAGCTAGAGGACCAGTGACTCCTGGAAAGATCTTTGGAGAACAAGGCTGCAATAGCCAACAGACAGGTGGTGCCATTTGGTTGTATCAGGGGACCCACCAGCAATGACCAGTTACTGGTAATGAAAGTGATTTTCTGTAAAACCTGGAAGTTGTCCCCAAATGCTCTTCTAAACATATACTTGGGAAATGACATAATAAAGGTCATACTTGAAAGGCTGTGGTCAGTGCTGTCACAGAAACTGATGAAACCTTGGAGGATAGAAAGCCCAGAAAGACTGACCCTTCCTTATTTCTTCATTGTGGAAGCAGCAATCCTCCTTTGCCTTCAGTGACCTGGGAGAATTCTCATGTCCTCTGACAAGCAGCCAGTTGCGAGGGTGCCCTACCCCTGCCTCTGTCACATTCTTCTCACTCTAACCCTCCTGGAGCAAACTGCATCCCGTGTCTCCCCAGCAGAATTTCTGGTGCTCTGGGCTAACTGCATCCCACCAAGGCAAAAGAGGCAGAGATGCAAAAGTAGTGACAAGTGGCTTTACCTTATCTGAAGAGCCCTATCCAGTGTGCGCCAACATCTGTACTGTAGCTACCTCCCTGTTGTAGAGGGGAAAAAAATGACACAAAGTTGAAGTAAAATAATCTAGTTTTGTGTTAATGAAGTAAAGCCATAGTTTTGATTCTCCCAGGAGCACACTGAGCTTTGTTGGCATTTGGTACATTTTGTAGCCTTTATGAAAATGAAATGATTAAGTAGCCAAGGTGCTCACATGGCGTTTAGGTAAAATAATCAGTGCAAAGACTGTTTGCTGGAAGCATAATACTCTGCTTTCAATTTCCATTACAACTTCCAAGGCTGAAAGGTGTCAATTTGCTTATTCATTGCAAGCAGACAGTTGATTAAGCTGGTAGGAGAAAGATGGGAACAATTCTCTGAAGCTTGAGTAGAATCAAGCTGGTAATTCATTAAAATTTACAGCTGAGAACTCTGCCAGACACTTAGAGAAGAACTAATAGCAGTGTTGCTCAAATTGCTTCATAAAATAATTTCTGTGAAGCCAGTATTACCAAAACCTGATGAAGTCACAATGACAAAAACTAACGATTAATAACCCTGATGGGAGCAGATGCAAAAATTCTCCATAAATTGCTTACAAATTGGTTCAACAACAGTTAAAAAATCATGCATAGTCATCAGATTGGTTCATTTCATGGGTACAAGGATAGTTCCAAAATATGCAAATCCATAAGTATTATGTAACACTTCCATAGACTAAAGAATTTCAAAACCCATGATCATCTTGATAGAGGCAGAAAAAGCTTTTGATAGAATTCACCACCCTGTTGGTGATAAAAACTCTGAGTAAACTAGACACAGAAGGAACATATGTCAACATAATAAATAGTATATAAACAAACCCATACGAGCACAATACAGAAACCTTCTACACTGTTGGCAGGCATATAAATTAGCACAGCCACCAAGGAGATGAGTATGGGAGTACCTCAAAAACAAGAAGCTACCATGTGATCCAGCTGTCCCACTCTTGGTAGGCGTTTGTCCTGGTCACTCTTCTGCTGTGATAAAACATGACCAAGGCAACTTATGACAGACAGTGATTGATTTGGCTTACAGTTCCAAAGGGCTACACTCTGTGATGGTAGAGCATCTGAGATGTCAGTCACATCCTGATCCACAACCACAAGGCAGGAAGAGAGAGAGAGAGAGAGGAGAGAGAAGAGAGGAGAGAGAAGAGAGGAGGGGAGAGAGGAGGGGAGAGAGGAGGGGAGAGAGAGGAGGGGAGAGAGGAGGGGAGAGAGGAGGGGAGAGAGGAGGGGAGAGAGGAGGGGGGAGAGAGGAGGGGAGAGAGGAGGGGAGAGAGAGGAGGGGAGAGAGGAGGGGAGAGAGGAGGGGAGAGAGGAGGGGAGAGAGGAGGGGAGAGAGGAGGGGAGAGAGGAGGGGAGAGAGGAGGGGAGAGAGGAGGGGAGAGAGGAGAGAGAAGAGAGGAGGGGAGAGAAGAAAGAACACTGCCAATCTAGTGAGTCTAGAAACCTCAGTGCCTACCCCTAGTGATACATCTCCTCCAGCAAGGCCTCACCTCCTAGGCTTTCCCAAATGGTTCCATGAACTGGGGACCAAGTTTTCAAACATATGAGTTAATGGGGCCATTCTCCATCAAAACACCAAAGTATCTGAGGAAATGAAGTCAGCATCTAGTAGTGACATCTGCATAGCCAGCTCTATCATTGTACTGTTCACAGTGGCTGTCGGGAGTCAGCCTAGATGCCCATCAGTGGATAATTGTGTGTACACATTATACATTATATGTATGTATACACAGTATGCACAATGGAGTCGTAGTCAGACAAAAAGAATGAGATTGTTTTTTTATTTCTTTAGGAAGGTGAGTGGAAATGGAAATATTGGGTAAAAGTAAGCCAAACTTGGAAAGGGAAATATCACATAGCTTCTTAGAAATGTGGAAGGTAGAATTAAAAGTTGGACTGAAGGCAGAAGATGGAGGAGATAAGTGGAACAAGAAGAGATAGTAAAGGATTATGGGAAGTGGCGAGATAGGGTGCATGGCAGTGTCACAGTTAACCCATCAATGAGGACCGTTAATGTGTGTGAGTGATTGTAATCATCTATAACACATAGAATTAAGTGCAGCTCCTAATGCTCAGGAGACATCAAAATGACTACTATTGATTTAGGTAATCATTTCACTCTACTTTTTAAAAGCATTATTTAGGAAAATAATCCTTATGAATAAAAAGTATACTGAGAAAAGCTTTTTTTTTTTTTGTCATTATATAAAACTGACAAAAAAAGATCAACATTCTCTGCTTCTGGCTGGAAAGCTAAAGAAAGAGTGTGAGAAGCTGACTTCAGACCTCTGACAAGTCCAGGCAACTTTCTTTGGAGCCCAGATAGAGGAGAATTAGGGACTGTGTCCATTGAGTCACAATGAAGTGGGCAGGCAAAGCTCTTTGTACCAGGCAAAGCTCTTGCCTGTTGTATATTTATTTTATTCACTTATTTTAGGAGGAATGGTTTATTAAGTATATTGCAAGGAGGCAGTGAGCTGAATGTAGCCCACAGTACTGTCTTCTCGTGTGTTTATTTTAGAGCCTGAGCTGGGTAGGGCTGTGCATTGCCAACCTGAGCAGATAGTACCCTGGGAACTGTCTTTGGATGCCATGATTCACAGGGAATTGATTCTATACACATTGCAGAGCTGAAAGCAGATCATACATGAAGTGAGCATAGCGTGGCAGCCCTTGTGGGCACCTTGACAATACATCACCTGTCTCCTTGATTATCTTCCTTATTTCATGTTGTTAGAAAGTAACTGAACTCTTTGGATGGTGAGTGATTTAAATCACATGAATTACTGGGCAGAGCTCACTTCAGGGACTTGACTCATGAAACCCTAATGTCCACAGCACCCAAAAATCACAAAGCTGTGAGCTCATGTTTCTTGGGAAGTTTGTATTAATGGTAGAAAAAAAAAATTGGTTATGAGGTTCGCTAAATGAATAGTTCTGACTCATTGAAGTGGTATTTCCTAAATCTATGGGCAGCTGAAGCTGTTGGAAACAGTGTTAAAAACGAGCTGGTGCAACCATGTTAGTGCCCATCTGATAACTTCCTGATGAACCTGATTAAAAACACCACCCACTCATTCGGATGTTACTACAAATCAAACGGAGCCCAGTGATTCAGAAACAGCTTGTATTACCTGCTCTACAAAGAACTTCAAAACAAACCAAAGCAAAACCAGTAAACCAACAAAACAAAAACAGTTCCAAATATGCTCTTGGTCTCAGAACAAGCAGAGGAAGAGAAGAGGATGTGTCTCCTTAGACACAGCATCGTTTGGGGGGGGGGGAGCTGACTCAGCTTTTGTAAGTACCTTGTCTGCAGGATAACTCTTGTAACCACCCTGTTCTGTAGACAACACAGAACCAAACAGAATCGAACTCAGGTTGTCACTGAAAGAGCAGAAAAGGGTCATCGAAATAGTGTTAGAACATTGGAATAGTAACTGACTTTGAGATGACAAACTTTAGCCTGTCACCAAGATTGTGTCTTTCATTGACACTTTCTAACCATGCAAAAACACATGTAATTGCAAGATTTTCATAAATGCCTAACATATTATTGGATCATTTTTGCCATTAACTCCCTTGTTACCATTCTCTGTCGCTGTCTTTCCCTTTCCCTGGTTTTCTGCGTCTCCCCCCGCCCCACCTAGATTCCACATATGAGAGAACAAATGCAATATCCATGGTTTTGATGATCTCTAGTTGTGTCCATTTTCCTGCAAACAACATACTTTCTTCATGAGTGAATAAAACCTTTGTTGTATACATCACATTTTCTTCATTTATCTGTTGAAGGTCACCAAGGCTCATCCCACACCTGGGCACATATTTCTGCAATCTGCTGGCTTCAGGTTTTCGGTTTTGTACTCTAACATCACAGTGTTGGCTAGTTTCCTTTCTTATTTTCAGGAGGAGATGTTGGCTCTGCTCTGATTTGTGTGCACACAGATTATGTTAGAAGCACAGGTGCAGGGAGCATTTGCAAACAAAGCAACCTTTGCTCCACAAATTAATTTACAACAGAAATGTAAAACAAGACAAGAATTTGAACACTGGAGTTTCATTCATCTGTTACTTAGCTTGGAGTTTCAATGATTCTCTCTCACATTGTGGCTGTGTATCAAGTATTTGGATAAGGAGCCTAAAGCTTTAATGATGGATGAATTTGCCTTTTTAAAAAAAGAACGTTTCTGGGATCTGTAGCATCTCTCATAGCCCTTGCTGTAGATATTATTGGCACTGTCATAGATATTGCTGTTAACATTGCTGTAAGTGTGGTAGATATTGGTGATAGTAGTATAGGTGTTGCTTTAGATAGTTCTGTAGACATCAAAGAAGGTATTATAAGCATTGCTGTAGATGTTACTTTAGATGTTGCTGAAGGCATTGTAGGTATTTCTTTCAGATATTTGAGATAAAGGTATCATAGGAACTGCTGTAGGTTTTTCCAAAGGTATAGACACTGTTACAGACATTATAGGCATTGCTGTAGACATTATTGTAAGCAGTGCTGTGGTATTGTAGGCCTTGTTGAGTAAGAGAATAAACAAATAGATTTAGGATAAAGAAATAATTCAAGGTGAATCTATAAAGTTGATATAGAAAGATAAGATTCAACCTAAATGGGTATAACACTAACGGGATTCTATTAATAGATTCTTTTCAGTTAAGTGCCTTTTTATTATAGTAACTTTTCAAACTCTATTACTTTTAGTATAAAACCAATATAGAACTTCCAGCCAGGTAAGGAAATGTTCAGAAACTAGCAGAACATGTGCTTGACAGCTCTAGGCATGTCTGTTGTTGGCGGAAGTGCTGGAATATCGACACCAATTCCAACAGATGAAGAGGTGTCATGACTGTCATTTTGTAAGTAGGGTACTTCTGGCTTCTGGAAAACTCTACTGCTGGGCACTTTGCTATTTACATGTCTGCTAGTGACTCACATGGTTCTTATTCTCCAGGTAGCAATACGTGGCTCAGTATAAATAAACTCAAATTACCTTCTTTGAAATCATTAGGACATTATTTCAAAGAGACGCTCTGTGTAAATTCCCATCCCATCCCAGCCTTCTGTATCAGTGTATTCAATTTAATGTTCCATAGTCCTTCTGAGATGTATGTGTAAATAATCATTACATGTTTCCAAAGAGTTTATTGTAATTGTACCTGTGCTCTGTCAGTAGATCCAAATATAATTGAATTTGAAATAAATTAAATATTTAAAAGTACTATTTGAGCTGTGGAAATGTATGTCACGGTGAGACATACAACTCTTCAGAAACTGGTCAGCTTGTGTTTGTCTGCAGAAGGGATGAGAAGGCCTTGGCCTATGGGCAGCAGAGACCTCTGATCCTTTTTAGAAGCAGAAGTAAATCTCAGGCTAAGTTGTCCACTAAGGCAGAGGCTCTCTGTCCTGTGACTGACTGCTCACTTGTAGGCTGTCTAGGACTGAATACAGAAAGATTGATGAGATTGAACTCAAGGTTTACTCTGTGAAGTCTGAGAAATTCAGTGTATTCTGTGTTAGCCTTAGTTTCTGCATCTGGTGAACTGGAGAATCAGAACAGGCCATGCCACACATTGTCTCTGTGACAATGTAGTTTTGAGGTACATATGTAAATGATTTGATTTGAAGCCCCGGCTTTAAAACGTCATTTTGATTGACTCATAGTCATTGTTTATGTTTATGGAAGACAGTGTTACCCTTCAAGGAATGTGGATAGTGGGGTGATAGGTGGGTGCCTATGGTTATTTCAGATTTTTATCATGTCCTTGGTTGAGAGTAGTTAAAATCTGCTTCACATGTTCTTTGAGATATTTGACTGGTTGTGTTGATATCAGTTACCCACAGTGCTATACAATGAGAAGTCATTCCCCTGTCTGGCTGTCTTCCTATCTGTAATTGTTCTCTCTTTTTCCTGACGTCTGCACTCTGGCTCTAGGAACCTCAGCTCTACCCTCCACTGTTCTGAGATCAGCTTTAGCTACCCATGTAAACTGTATCTCTGGAGGTGAACTCAGGGATCCAGAAAGTCAGACATTCTACACTCTCTACAGCAATGTTAGGTATCAGGAAAGGCTGAAGGCTGGTGTGGCGTATGTACTCCAAGGTCTACCATTTTGTGAGTTCAGTTGCGTAAGTGTGCACCATTCCTGCCTGAGTGCGTAGACATACATTATTCTTGTTCATGGATACTCAGTTGTGGAGCAGGTAAATGCTGGGATCTTATCTTCTTTTACTTCTCTACCAGGACTGCCTGAGGTTGCAATTGATACCAATGGCATTGTTCTCTGACTTCAGTGGCCCAGAGCTTTAACTAGCCCTGGCATTGATGGAGTGGCTGATGGTACTCCACACAAACAGCAATTAAGTCTCTGGTGTTTCAGGGCTGATGTCCTTGGTCTGGGAGGTAGATGCCTGTCCAGTCTTTCTTTCAATGAAGACTGACACAGAGTCGGTTTTATTTCTATGTTTTATTTTGGTGGTTGGTGGGGGTCCTGCCTCTTTCTGAATTAAAATTCTGGTTTTCTGGAGTATCTTTGGGGCAGCAAAACTTCTGAGGCTGAGCTAGCAATTGCAGAGGAGGCTTGGCAGTTGACCCAGAAGTCTCTATTGGCAGTTCCTCATGTTGTGGTGACCCCCAACCATAAAATTATTTTTGCCGCTACTTCATAACTGCAATTTTGCTAGTGTTATGAATTGTAATGTAAATTTCTGATATGCAGGATATATGGCCCCTGTGAAAGGGTCATTTGACACCTCCCCATCCACCCCACCAACTTGAGAACTGCTGTTCTATGGTATGTTGAATTTTAACAATGACTGAATGAAGATACTTTCAGTCATTGGAAATTAAAACTACACGTAAGAAGTATCAAAATGCAGTCACAAAGTACTTCCTGGGTATTGTTACATCTTTGACCTGTTAGCAGGAAGCCTCAGCTACTGGCAGGCTCTACCATGCATTAACATCAGTAGTGTATTTTTTCCCCAAGGGTTTATTTAAAATACTAAAGCATCATAAAATAATAATTAGTATTTTTACCAGTCAGTGTTGTTATTTACAGTGAATGGATAAATTGGGTACTACTTTTTAGACCTCTTTTCTTCCTGGAAATTGAATCGTGTATTCCTGTTTATAGGACAGTTGGACAGTAGGATGATTATCTGACACTTTTAACTTGAATACAGTTTCTCCATCCTCACATATGTTTTTCAGTGTTCAGATACCAGATGAGCTCTCGCATATACCCAATCCAGACACACCTGCCTGGTAGCCTTGACCTTCATGGGTGTTCTTCACCCCTGTGGGCATCAGCAGGGTCCTGGCATGGAAATTTCCTCCAGCGGCTCTTCTGCTTGTCTCTCTGGGAGCCTAGTTAATACAGAATGCCTCGGAGCAGAGTTATTGCTCCTTTCGAAATGCTGATCTCGTGCTGTGAGCTAATGCTTTTATATTGGCTGCTGAAGGTGGTGATTGATTCGAAGATTGCACTTTAGAGCTGGACATTGGGGGCTCGCCTTGATTTACGGAGCCAGTTCTTCCTTCAAGCCCCTGTTAAGCTTTGTACTATTCTCTGCACTGATCAGATTCTGTGACATGCCCGAAGCTAAGTTTACCTTGTGTGGTGGTGTTTCACCATGATCATTAACTTCTCCATCTGTCTTTTCATCCTGCCCCTTGCCTGCTCTGCTTCCTCAGCACACACGTGTATTTATGCTATTTTCCTTGTTAGGAAGGAGAAAAAGCAGAGCTCAGTATAGCTTTAAGATCATGGTAGCGGCTGACATGCTACTAACCATTGCTCATTTTTTCATCAGAAGACCTCTGACCTGCTTGGGTATCTAACTCTGGGTCCTTTCCCTCCTAGAGGGAATGAGCTTTCCTGGACATTGTCACACATCTGGTGGCTCTGCCAAGAGGGCTACTTTCCAGGATTATTTCTTCAAAGACAGTACACACTGTAGGACAGGGCTACCGAACGTGCTCACTTAAAATAAGAACCTTCTTTTCCTTCCACCCCCACTCCCTGTTAATCTATGCTGAAAGTGGGCTGAGGGGAATGCTTCATAGGCATAGCAGTCCACTTTTCGTTACTGTAATGAATTACCTGAGGTAGATTAACTTGATGACCAGAGGGTTTACTTAGCCCTGGAGGCTCCACGGCATGGTACCAATGTCACCTGTGCCCTGGTGAGGCACTCCTGGCAACGGCTGTGTATGAGAATGAGAGACTGTGTGTAAACCTTGTGACTGGGAGAGCACGTAATGAGGCACTCCCAGGCTTCCCTCCTTCATTTTTATAGCACAAAGGAAACTTGTTCTCAGAATAGGATGTAAGATTGGGGTCCATAGCATTTGACTGTTTTAGGACAGGGCGGTGATGGGACAAGGCCTTCAGCCTCCTGGACTCTTTAGCATCTCTCTGGTTCATTAGCTCCTGGCGCCTCTTTCAACTGTCTCTTAAAGTAGCTTAATTCTTTTGTTTGAGGTTGGTTGTGAGTCTGTGATGCTGAACTAGGCCACCGCGCCTGCTCCCACTTGCACAGTGTCCCAGGCTCTGCAGGGTTTTCTCCTCTGGGAGCCTCTGTGTATGGCTACCTGTTGTGTGGCAGGAGCTGGGCAGGTTAGGCCTGATGTGGCATTATGTCTGTGAGAGCGCAGAGGCAGCTTGTTCAAAGGTATGTCTCTAATACATCAGTCTAAATCCGACTGCCTGAGGTTTTTGTTGTCCCTTCACCTTGGGAAAAACTGGCTCTCAAACACCTTGTTTACCGGTTTATTTGGAAACAGTATATGAGGAACAGGATCACAGCACTGAGAATGTGTCCTTGACACATTGACTTGAGAATGTACTGGACAGGGATGACGGTGCTGGCCCAACCCATCTAAGAGGACAAGTACCACCCAGCTGTGACATTTCTCAGCTGAGCCGGTGGCAGCTTCTCATGGACATGTTCAAAGGTTTCCAAATATTCTATGCAGACTTTGGTTAACAGTGATCATCAAATAGTTGAGGTCATCCATTCCTAAAATCAACCCATTCATCTCTTCATCCTCTGTTCCTTTTCCTGCTCTCTGTATGACTGTTCCTGCTCTGTGTGACTCTGTTCTGCTCTGTGTGACTATTCCTGCTATGTGTGACTGTTTCTGCTCTGTGTGACTCTGTTCCTGCTCTGTGTGACTCTGTTCCTGCTCTGTGTGACTCTGTTCCTGGTCTGTGTGACTCTGTTCCTGCTCTGTGTGACTGTTTCTGCTCTGTGTGACTCTGTTCTGCTCTGTGTGACTCTGTTCCTGCTCTGTGTGACTCTGTTCCTGCTCTGTGTGACTCTGTTCCTGCTCTGTGTGACTCTGTTCCTGCTCTGTGTGACTCTGTTTCTGCTCTGTGTGACTGTTCCTGCTTTGTATGACTCTGTTCCTGCTGTGTGTGACTCTGTTCCTGCTCTGTGTGACTGTTCCTGCTTTGTATGACTCTGTTCCTGCTGTGTGTGACTCTGTTCCTGCTCTGTGTGACTGTTCCTGCTTTGTGTGACTCTGTTCCTGCTCTGTGTGACTGTTTCTGCTCTGTGTGACTCTGTTCCTGCTCTGTGTGACTCTGTGTGACTATTTCTGCTTTGTGTGACTGTTTCTGCTCTGTGTGACTCTGTTCCTGCTCTGTGTGACTCTGTTCCTGCTCTTTGTGACTGTTTCTGCTCTGTGTGACTCTGTTCCTGCTCTGTGTGACTCTGTTCCTGCTGTGTGTGACTGTTTCTGCTCTGTGTGACTCTGTTCCTGCTGTGTGTGACTCTGTTCCTGCTGTGTGTGACTGTTTCTGCTCTGTGTGACTCTGTTCCTGCTGTGTGTGACTCTGTTCCTGCTGTGTGTGACTGTTTCTGCTCTGTGTGACTCTGTTCCTGCTGTGTGTGACTGTTTCTGTTCTGTGTGATTCTGTTCCTGCTCTGTGTGATTGTTTCTGCTTTGTGTGACTCTGTTTCTGCTCAGTAGCAAGGTAAGTAAAGAGGTGAGACAAGGAGCTCTGCCTTTCCTTTTTACCACTTTGCAGCTTGGCCACTGGCAGAAGGTACTGCACATCCTCAGGGAATGTCTTGCTTCAGTTGATTATCCCTGCAGATGCCCTCATAGTCCTTCCTGTCTAGAGGCACATCTCTCAGTGAGTCCTAGATAGTCAAGCTGACGGTTAAGATTGATTGTCACAGCATCACTGCCATCTGAGCATCTGTGACTCACATTGTGGCAACTGTTTCAGGTTTTCTGAAAGCAGGTCTCAGTTTTGCAGGTTTCTGGGTAAAGGAATCATGGGATAGGTTCTGTGAGTAAAACTGTGGGTAAAACTCAGTGTTCTCTGCAATTATTCATGTAGTACCTTGGTTATACTCAAATGTTTACAGTGATTGTACCTGATCAATTTCCTTATGGTAATTGTACTCATTTTGGAAAGCTTTGTTTATATCTTAGATGGTGCCTTTTAAAAATTCACAATCTCTCCCAGCAGGTTGGTTGCTTCAAATGTAAATACTTGGTAACTATTTATAGATGTCAGTGTTCAAAATGAATATATACCTTATTTTCATATACTTAGGATGGTTCTGCGTTTTGTCCCTTATTACATTGAAGGAATGTAATCAGCCTATATGTGTGCAGTAAGAAAGGGGCATAGGTGAGGAAGAGGATTGTTTTTGCTTATCCTTAGATGCTTGTTTATGCTTGTGCATTCTTGCACAGGCCCACACCGGATTCCATTAGCCAGTGACATGTGGTCTCTTGCAGTAAGGACAGCTGTAGGTCTGGCTCGCTGTCAGGAGATCCATATTGTGACTCTTGTTAAATTGTCACATGCAATACTCATATAATCAGGTACCATTGTCACCGTGTCACTTAGAATGTGCTCTAACTGTGAGTCCAGAAGACGTTGGTTTGTAGAAAAGGATGGTATGTCCTAGACATGAGGCTCACAGGAGAGTGTCTTCCTGTGACAGGGTTGCTCATCAGTGTATTTGGCACACTTTCCCATAGTTTAGGGGGTGGGGCCTTTCATCACGGGAGTGGTACCTTCAGATCCTCTGTCTCATAAGATCCACATCTAGTTCCTTTCTCTAACCAAGGGAATGGTGTTGTTGCTTTTTTGTTTTTTGTTTTCTTTTTTTTTTTGTATTGTTTTGTTTTTGTAAAGAAATTTTGGTTTATATTTCTTTTCTGAGAGCTTGAATGTACAGCAATTAAAATAGTTGCTTCTTAATTTTCATCTCTGGGAATGCTGGTCAGTCACAGTTAATTGTGAGGAACAGTGACCTCAGAAAGGCCAAGGTTTCTTAATCGTCTAAACAACAACTACAACCAAGTTCTCTGCATTAGGAATGAATGTGTGAGGATTTTGCATCCTATCGGGGACATTCCTGAGATTTTCAGAAGGTTCCTTCCTGATCCATGTTGCTGTATCTGCACATGTGGTGATGTGTTATATGTAGTGGGATGAGGTGATCTCTGATGGGCCCCCAGAAGCCATCAGGTCTGGACTGTATGGGCTCTGATCCCTAAAGGGAACTAATCCAGAACTTCAGAACAAGGGGACAAGGAGTTTAGTGTAACCTGAAAACGGTGTCATGACTAATTTACAGATGTTTGGATGCTAATTTCAGGTTTCTGGTCTTAGTCTCCTTGTTATACACCAAGCCACTACATATACACAGAACTATTTCTTTCTTAAGGGTGTTCCCCATTCTTCTGTAACACTGTGTTGCCCCTTCTGTGGCCATTACCTCATTTCTACTCTCCAAAAATGTGGATATTTTCACGACATCTATATCTTTGGATATTTCAGAATATCCAAACCTGTGTCTCTGGACATTAGCTCCCTGGCTCTTCACTCTTTCACAGTCTTAGACATCACCTCTTTACAGATAATGAGCATCTGCTTCTGACTCAACATCCATCCGAAGTGCCTTCCATTTAGTGTACCTGTCATCTCTCTCTGATACCATTAGCCACCTCCTTGTGTTGATGGAACTGTTTCTTGATACCTCAGATTTACTGTGTATTTTCTGTACCTTCTGCTCTTGTCTTCATATCAACTCTGGCGGCCCATAGTCTCCACAGGAGCCTCACACTTTTAGACCTTGACACTGTCATCACTGTGTCCCGTACATCATCTTTTTGGTGTAAAGTTTTAGAACCATCTCCACATCCCAGCTCTACTGTTGACTTGCAAGCTCTGATGTGGATCTCCACATGCTTTTTCCTGGTACTATAGAGTGTCAGTGGTGAAGAGTAGGAAAGGAAGGGAATAGGTTTGAGGAAGGCCTGGGTCTGGGGTCTGTATCCTACTTGGAACACTGAGATATCTGAGAATGGTTTCATGGTTACTAGTGGGTCCCAACATTCGCCCTACAGTCATTTTTGCAATTCTGTGGCAGTAGCAGACATGTTTGGCATCCAAGCATAGTACTATATTCCCCTTGATTCTCAGAGTGAATATATGTGTCTATATGGCTCCATTGATTTCCCCTACATTGCTAGATAGTAGCAAAATACTTAGATAGCTAAGGTTATTTAATGTGTGTTCATCTAGCATCAGGGTGTGACAACATAGGTGTCCATGTTGGCACCCATGGCATGGATCCCTTCTGTCTTCTTCACTAATGCAGGGACAGTCACACCCCTTGGTAAACCACAAGCATTCACTATCTCTTCTTCCATTGGTGCTTCTGTTGCTTCACACCTGAGTTAGAGTTCCACTCCTGTTTTTACTTATTTCTGGATTTCCTTTTCCTCCCATTTCTATAGCAACTCCATACTCTTTTTTATTTTTTATTTTATTTAACATACCAACCACAGTTTCCCTTCCCTCCTCTCCTCTCATTCCTTCCCCTCACCTCCCTTCTACCCTCTCATCCACTCCTCTTCCCTCTCCATTCAGATAGGCAAGGTCTCCCTTGGGAATCCATAAAGCATGGCATATAAAGTTTTGGCAGAACCAAGCTCCTCCCTTGTGCATCAAGGCTGACCAAGGCATCCCACCATAGGGAATAGGTTCCAAAGAGCCAACTCATGCATCAGGGACAGGTACTGGTCCCCCTGCTAGGGGCCCCACAAAAGACCAAGCTATACAAATAGCACTCAGATTCAGGATTCAGAGGTCAGTGTCATGCTGGCTCCCTAGCTGTTCATACAGAGTCCATTACAAGTTCAGGTTAATTGTCTCTGTGGGTTTTCTTGTCATGATCTTGACCCTCCTTACTCATATAATCCCTCCACCCTCTCTTCAACTGGACTCCCAGAGCTGGACCCAGTGCTTCACTATGGATCTCTGTATCTGCTTCCATCAGGTACTGGATTAAGACTCTATGATGACAATTAGGGTAGTCAAGTACTCTCTTCACTATTGCTGGGAGTCTTAGCTGGGGGTCATCCTTGTGGTTTTCTGGGAGTTTTGCTGGCACCAGGTTTCTCCCTTACCCCTTCATGGCCCCCTCTATTAAGAGATCACTTTTATTACTCTCCCCCTCTATCCCACCCCCCACTCAGCCATCCTGATCCTTCACGTTTCCATTTCCCTATCCTCTTCCCTCTGCTCACTCCCCAACCTCCGCTTTACCCAGGGCATCTCATTTATTTCCTCTTCCCGGGGAGATCCACGTGTCCCTCTTAGGATCCTTCTTGTTACCTAGCTTCTCTGGGACTGAGGATTGTAGTCTGGTTATCCTTTGCTTTACATCTAATATCCACTTATGAGTGACTACATACCATGTTTGTCTTTCTGGGTCTGGGTTTCTTCACTCAGGATGATTTTTTTCTAGTTCCATTCAGTTGCCTGCAAATTTCATGATGCCATTGTTTTTTTTCCCACTGAGTAATACTCCATTGTATAGATACACCACATTTTCTTTATCCATTCTTCAGTTGTGGGGCATTTAGATTGTTTCCAGGTTCTGGCTATTATGAATAATGCTGCTATGAACATAACTGAGCAAGTGTCCTTGTGGTATGGTTAAGCATTCTTTGGGTATATGCTCAAGAGTGGTATTGCTGGGTCTTAAGGTAGATTGAGTCCCAATTTTCTGAGAAACCACCATACTGATTTCCAAATGGCTGTACAAGTTTGCACTCCCACCAGCAGTGGAGGAGTGTTCCCCTTATCCCACATCTTCTTCAACATAGGCTGTCATTTTTTAATCTTGGCCATTCTGACAGGTGTAAGATGGCATCTCATAGTAGTTTTGATTTGCATTCCCCTAATAGCTAAGGATGTTAAACCCTTCTTTAAGTGTATCTTTGCCATTCAAGATTCTTCTGTTGAGAATTCTCTGTTTAAATATGTACCCCATTTTTAATGGGGTTATTTGGTATTTTGATGTCTAGTTTCTTGGGTTCTTTATATATTTTGGATGTCAGTCTTCTGTCAGATGGGGAAGTTTCCCATTCTGTAGACAACCATTTTGTCTTATTGACAGTGTCCTTTGCCTTACAGAAGCTTTTCAGTTTCAGGATGTCCCATTTATTAATTGCTGATCACAGTGTCTGTGCTACTGGTGTTATATTCAGGAAGCAGTGTCCTGTACCAATGAACTGAAGGCTACTTCCCACTTTCTCTTCTATTGGCTTCAGTGTAACTTGAGGTCTTTGCTCCCCTTGGACTTGAGTTTTGTGCAGGGCGAGAGATATGGATCAATTTGCAATCTTCTTCATTTATGCCAGTACCATTTTTGAAGATGCTTTCTTTTTTTCCATTGTATATTTTTTGCTTCTTTGTTGAAAAATCAAGTGTTCATGGTGTGTGGATTTATGTCAGGGTCTTCTATTCAATTTCATTGATTCACCTGTTTGTTTTTATGCCAATACCAAACAGTTTTTTTTTTTTTTATTAGTATAGCTCTATAGTAGAGCTTGAAGTTGGGGATGGTGATACCCCTAGAAGTTCCTTTATTGTACAGGATTTTTTTTTAAGCTATCCTGGATATTTTGTTTTTCCATATAAAGTTGGGTATTGTTATTTTGAAGTCTGTGAAGAATTGTGTTGGGATTTTGATAGGTACCCATGTTCCCTTAGAGTCTGTAAAACATCTCTCTAGGATGTTCTGGCTTTTAGAGTCTCTATTGAGAAGTCCAGTGCAATTCTGATAGGCCTGTTTTTATGTTACTTGGCCTTTTTCCTTTGTAGCTCTTAAAATTCTTTCTTTATTCTGTATGTTTAGTGTTTTGATTATTATGTGGTGAGGGGACCTTTTTTTTCATTATTATGTGTTTTAATTTTATACATCCGCCATGGGTTCCCCTGTCCTCCCCCCTCCCGCCCCCCCCCAGCCCCTCCCCTCCATTCCCATGTCCTCCAGGACCAAGACACCCCTGGGAACTCATTTAAACCTGGTGGATTCAGTACAGGCAGGTCCAGTCCCCTCCTTCCAGGCTGAGCATGTGTCCCTGTGTAAGCCCAAGGTTCCAAACAGCCAGTTCATGCACCAAGGACAGGTCCTGGTCCCACAGCCTGGGTGCCTCCCAAGCAGATCAAGCTATTCAGTTGTCTCACTTATCCAGAGGGCCTGATCCAGCTGGGGGCTCCACAGCCATTGGTTCATAATTCATGTGCTTCCATTCGATTGGCTATTTGTCCCTGTGCTTTTTGTGATCTTGGATTCAATAATTCATGCTCTTGCAGTCCCTCCTCCTTCTTGACAGTTGGACACCTGGAGCTCCACCTGGGGCCTGGCCGAGGATCTATACATCCACTTCTATCAGTTATTGGATGAGAGTTCCAAGACGACTGCTAGGGTGTTTAGTCATCTGATCACCAGACTAGGTCAGATCAGGCCCTCCCTCGACCACTGCCAGCAGTCTACAGAGGATATATCATTATGGATTTCTGGGGACCTCTCGAGCACTCTGCCTATTCCTGTTCTCATGTGGTCTTCATTTATCATGGTCTATTATTCCTCATTCTCCCTTTCTGTTCTTGATCCAGCTGGGATCTCCTGCTCCCCTAAGCTTTCTTTCCCTCAAATCTTGCCCTTCATTACTCCCACTGTCGTCCAGGTTGTTCATGTACATCGCATCCATTTCTCTGTCATTGGGTGATCCCTGGTTCTTTCCTAGGGTCCCGTTTTCTAGGTAGCCTCCCTGGAGTTGTGTAGCAGTCTAGTAATCTTTGTTTTACATCTAGTATCCTCCTATGAGTGAGTACATAACATGTTTGTCCTTCTGAGTCTGGGTTACCTCACTCAGGATGATTTTTTCTAGATCCATCCATTTGCCTCCAAACCTCATGATGTCATTGTTTTTCTCTGCTGAGTAGTACTCCATTGTGTATATGTGGCATATTTTCTTTATCCATTCTTCAGTTGAAGGGCATCTAGGTTGTTTCCAGGTTCTGGCTATTACAAACAATGCTGATATGAACATAGCTGAGCAAATGCCCTTGTGGTATGATTGACCATTCCTTGGGTATATGCCCAAGAGTGTTACAGCTGGGTCTTGGGGGAGATGGATTCCCAATTTTCTAAGGAAGCGCCATATTGATTTCCAAAGTGGCTGTACAAGCTTGCATTCCCACCAGCAGTGGAGGAGAGTTCCCCTTGCTCCACATCCTCTCCAGCATAAGCTGTCTTCTGTGTTTTTGATCTTAGCCACTCTGACAGGTGTAAGGTGGTATCTCAGAGTCATTTTGATTTGCATTTCCCAGATAATTAGGGATGTTGAGCAATTCCTTAAATGTCTTTCAGCCATTTGAACTTCCTCTGTTGAGAATTCTCTGTTTAGTTCTATAGCCCATTTCTTGATTGTTGGGCATTTTGATGTCTAATTTCTTGATTTCTTTATATATTCTGGATATCAGCCCTCTGTCAGATGTGGGGTTGGTGAAGACCTTTTCCCATTCTGTAGGCTGTCGCTTTGTCTTGTTGACCGTGTCCTTTGCTCTACAAAATCTTCTCAGTTTCAGCAGGTCCCATTGATTGATTGATTCTCTCAGTGTCTGTGCTACTGGTGTTATATTTAGAAAGTGATCTCCGGTGCCAATGCGTTCAAGAGTACTTCCTACTTTCTCTTCTATCAGGTTCAGAGTAACTGGATTTATGTTGAGGTCTTTGATCCACTTGGACTTAAGTTTTGTGCATGGTGACAGATATGGATCTATTTGCAGCCTTCTACACATTGACATCCAGTTATGCCAACATCATTTGTTGAATCCCAGGGATGCAAGGGTGGTTTAACATACAAAAGTCCGTCAATGTAATACACCATATAAACAAACTCAAAGAAAAAAACCACATGATCATCTCACTAGATGCAGAAAAGGCATTTGACAAAATCCAACACCCCTTCATAATAAAGGTCTTGGAGTGATCAGGAATACAGGGAACATACCTAAACATAATAAAGGCAATCTACAGCAAGCCAACAGCCAACATCAAATTAAATGGAGAGAAACTCAAAGCAATACCACTAAAATTAGGAACAAGGCAAGGCTGTCCCCTCTCCCCAGACTTATTCAATATAGTACTTGAAATTCTAGCCAGAGCTATAAGACAACACAAAGAGATTAAGGGGATACAAATTGGAAAGGAAGAAGTCAAGCTCTCCCTATTTGCAGATGACATGATAGTATACGTGAGTGACCCCAAAAATTCAACCAAGGAACTGATACAGCTAATAAAAACCTTCAGCAACATAGCAGGATACAAGATCAACTAAAAAAAATCAGTAGCCCTCCTATATACAATAGAAGGGACCTTTTTTTGTACAGCCTATTTGGTGTTCTGTAATCTTTTTATACCTTTATAGGCATGTCCTTCTTTAGTTTGGGAAAGTTTTCTTCTATAATTTTATTGAATATGTTTTCTGTGCCTTTGAGCTGGGATTCTTCTCCTTCTCCTATCCTTATTATTCCTAGGTTTGGTGTTTTCATGGTGTCCCAGATGTCCTGGATATTTTGTGTTAGGAATTTATTGGATTTAACATTTTCTTTTACTGAAGAATCTAATTCCCCTTGCGTATCTTCTCTCTTCCATCTCTTGTATTCTGTTGGTGATGCTTGCATCTGTAGTTCCTGTTTGTTTATCCAGGTTTTCCATTTCCAGAATTCCCTTGGTTTGTGTTTTCTTTATTGTTTCTCTTTCAGTTTTCAAGTCTTGAATCATTTCCTTTTCCTGTTTGATGATTATTATTTTTTTTGGCTTTCTTTAAGAGATTTATTGATTTCTTTCATTTTTTGGGTCTTTTCCTTGACTTAGGGGTAATTTTTTATTTCCTCTTTAAGACCTTCTATAATCTTCATAAAGTAATCTTTAAGGTCATTTTCTTGTGTTTCAGCTGCATTGGAATGTTCAGGTTTTGCTGTTGTGGGATCACTAGGTTCTGGTGGTGCCATATTGCTTTTGGTTGTTGAATGTATTCTTACACCAGCGTTTACTCATCTTTTCTTCCAACTGATGTGGCTTGTGCCTGTTCTTCTAACTGTCATGGTTTGTACTTGTGATTATGTAGTCTGTTGGGGTTGCAGCAGAGGGCTGGCCATGGGGAGGGTATTCAGGTGTTCCGGGTTGGGCAGCAGAGTGGGTCTTGGTGGGACAGTTTTCAGTGGGTGGTGAGGGTGGGGGTGCAGCCTGAAGGCAGGTATCTCATCTGTGGGGACTGCAGCAGAGCAGTGGAGTTCCACCAGAGGTAGGGGTAGGGTCCAGCTCCCTTGCTGGTGGTGGGATGGGATGGGAGGGGCACCAAATGTGCCCTAGGATTTAATTAGGGTTTGGACTTTGGGGCAGTCCAGCTGAGAGGCCAGTCACTCACTTGTTTTTCCAACTGGTGTGATTTGCTCCTGTGCCTGTGTGGTGAGGTCTGGTCATGGAGAGGATGTTTAGGTGCTTGAGGTTGAGTGGCTGAGTGGGACTTGATTGGACAGTGTCCAGTGGGTAGGCAATGCCATACTCTTTTAAGAATTAGTTTTATATTTACAGAATAACCCTCCATATTAATCTACCTCTCTTCATTTCTCTACATATTTATTCATCAAGGTAAACTTCAGAGTCAAAGTATTCTGCTGGGAACTTGGTTGTGTTGTGTTGGATTCAGTCAGAAGGACCTGGCCATCCAAATTTGGCATGGAAGTGGCTTGGTTTCATTATGTCTTCACATATCTACCAGGGGCGTTTTACTTTTCCTTCCTGCCTCGGGGAATGCTGTCTAGTTGCTGTCACTCAGCCTGGGAGCTGAGTGGTGCGTCCTGCCTCTCTGTGCTCTGTATATCAATTGCTCATCTTCCTACATATTCTACAGTTTATGCCTTAGCCATTTCAGTACATCTAGATTAATGACTGATTTTGGCTTTCATTATTTACCAGTTATGGAATTTCTTTCCCTTGTTTGACAGTTTTTCCCTGAAGTCTAGGATCTCCTCGATAATACTTCAACTCTGTCTTGGTCTGTTTATTTTGGAAACATTAAAATTGGATCTCATTTTTTGACACACTATGTGTCTTTTCTTTCTGAATTATTTCATCCTATTTAATGTCTGATGATAACTTATATTTTGAATTGTTCCTTATCAAATTTATGCCATTGTATTTATGGCTTAAAAACTTTAAAAAACTTTTTTTTTTCCTGAGATAAGGGTTTCTCTGTGTAGCTTTGGAGCCTGTCCTGGAACTTACTTTGTAGACCATGGTGGCCTCGAACTCACAGAGATTCACCTGCCTCTGCCTCCCGAGTGCTGGGATTAAGGCATGTGCCACCACATGCAGCTAAAAAACTTTTATGTATGTATTGAGTGTATTAGTGTATTTTTTTTCCTCATCAAGCCTCAGGAATTTGGAAAACAGCTTTTATAATATTTAAAGTTTATTTTGAGTAAAATAAGTAAACCTATTTTTGATTAATTTCAAACCCAGAAGAAATATTACACTAACCTTTTAGCTACAAACTCATTTCTATTGAGGAAGGTTAAATGAGAGGCACACGTAAAAGCAATAAAAAAGCACAGTCCACAGCCTTCCTGTGTGTTCACGGATAAGTGTTCAGCCACCCCCACAGACAACTTGAAATCTTTATTTCCTAAGAGAGAGCCCTGTGTTCTTCGCGGCCAAGATCCCATCTTCATATTCACTGTGGCCCCCTTGTGTCAACAGCCCACCTCTGTGTCATGGTTTTTCCTGTTCTGCTTGGTGTGTGAGTAGAGTCCTGTGACCTGTGATCTCTGTGATGGGAATACACGTATTTCTATAATTGCTATATATCTCTGTTGGGTTGATTGAAGTGACCCTCTTTGTTTCTAGTAGCACTTTTCATTTCAAAGAGTATTCTGTCTGCTGTCAGTATAGCCATCCATTTTTCCCTTCTGTTTCTTTTTTTTTTTTCCATGTTACAATGCTACTATCCCTTATACTTTGAATTTATCTAAAGTGTATCTCTTTAGGGCACTATAGAGTTGGGTCTTTGGAGTTTGCTTTTTTTCAAAACTAGTCTGGCAGTCTCTTCCTTTTGGCTGCATTATAAATCCATTTATATTTAATGTGTCTGTCAGCAGAGATGTACTTGAACTGCTTTTAACAATTTCCATGTGCTCATATCGTTTTTCATTCTTTTGTTCTTCCTATGGATTTTTTGGATTAAGTGAATATTTTATAATATAGCATTATAATTTAGGTAATTACTGTTGAGTATTTTTGTGTTTAGCTAGGATTCACTATGTATATCTTAACTTGTTAGCAGTGACTTTAGGCTTATGCTAGCTTAATTCTAGTTATATTTAGAAACATTACTCCTACATGTCTCTGTGTTTTTACCTTTTTTGTAGTATTTTTATATATCTATTTACATATCTTTGTTACAAACCCAGTGGTACCTTGTTAAATTTTCACTTTGCCATCTGTTTCCATTTCCACTGTAAAACAGCATTGCTTTTATTCATGCCCTTTGTGCCGATATTGGCAAAATGTCACACATTCATTTCTCTGTGTTACAGGCTTAGCAATATTTTCCATACATTATGTTATACAATTTTATTTTATATTCATTAAGAGATGAGAAGAGACACAAACACCCATCCTCCCTGTAATTAACTAACTACCAGCTCTCTTCTCTGTCCACGTGGACTTCAGTTACCTACAGGGTTCATTTGCTTCTGCGTGAAGGATTTCCCTCAGTGTCTTGGAAAGCACATCAGCTAACATGAACTCACTGTTTGCTTTCTTGGGAAATGCTTTGTTTTGTCTCCAGTTTCAAAGCAAACCTTTCCTGTGTTTTGAAGAAAAGCTTTTCTGTGGGATTCTCAGTTGGTAGTTTCATTTTCGTTGCTCTGGGCACTTTGAACATTCCTGTCACCTTTTCTTGTTGTTTTACTGTTGTTGGTTCTGCTGAGAAGCCAGGCATTAGCTTGATTGGGTTTCTCTTGAGAGTAGCAAGTCATTTTTCTTATGCAGCTTTCATGATTTTGGACTCCTCTTACTTTCTCCTGTGGTATTATGCATTTGTAGATCTCTTTGCCTATGTTTTCCTTGGGAAAAGTTTGAAGTTTCGGAGTAAGTGGACCGTGACGTGTTCACCAAGTTGAGTGTATGCACACAGGAGCCACAACACTGCAAGAGAAGGCAGCAGAGAAAGCGTGCCAAAGGAAGATCTCCTAAATGTAGGGAACGTAAAACTGCACACAGACAGCCAGAACACACAGAGTTAGAGCAGTGTGGGTAAGTCACACACAGGTATTCAGAATTTATGCCGTCAAGGATCATGGTAGATCATACACAGGTGCTCTGACTATAAGACTTGGATAAGTTACATATAGGTACTCTGAACATGAGGTTTACAGCTGAGGGAGGAATAAGAGGTACATTTCCAGGAGGGTTTTAGGGTTTTACTGCTTCCAAGGTGTGCCTCAGTCCTCCAAAGTGACAAGTAGAGTCCTGGGGTTGGAGTGATCTTATTCCTCGGTTATTTTTGATGAGTGCTGACTCAGGTGTGTGAAAAATTCCACTATGCCTTTTATGTTTGGTTCTTGCATTCATAGGCTGTCTGGAACTTTAGCAGGGATTCAGAAGCCATTGGGTTGATCAGTTTATTCCCCCAAAGAACAAGTGAGAACCAAAGTGATTCCCAATTATAGTGGGCAGAGAGGAGTCTGCTCACTTAGTGTTTCTGAAGCCCCATCCGTTCACTGTGAGTCTGGAGAAAGTACTTGTTCTTCTCTTGGATGCTGACTGTAGTGGTACACTGTGCTGGAAGAACATTGGGTACTTGAGGGTAGAGACCTGGTATTCACCCAGAGCATCTGCCTTAGCATCAGTACTCCATCTGTAGATCTCTGAGAGTGGAGCTCAGCTGGGCCATGCCTCCTGTTGTCCCTGTGATTTCACCACTTGCAGGGCATTTTTACCATGGGACCTGGTTCTCTTTTTGCCCTTGTTATAGTTTGCAAACAGTGTTGCAACTGGAGCACCTTTGTGTACCTACCCATCCATAGAAATGAGTGTGAGTGAACATGGACTTATCCCCGTCTCTCCTTCCCATCTCTCTTGTTCCCAGCAGTAAACTGTGAACTATGGCAGAGAAAACATTCCCCACCACTGCCTGGTATGGTTGCATTGATCCCTTCAGAAATGTAGATCCCTCCACATGCAGACTTGTCACTGTGTCACATGCCGCTTTCCAAAGGGAGAATGAGAATCTACTGGCTTGTACCCCGTCTGAGTCTTTCCAGCACCCAAGGATGTTGAGAATGAGCTGTGAGACCCACAGAGAACAGTGTGCAGCAATGTTGACGCTCATCTTCACTGTCATCTGTGACCTCTCCATGGACTTGTTTCCCCATGCTCTTATTCTCTGCCTGGGACCTTGTTCCTTAGGACTGCTACTCTGGATGCTCTGTTGTGACACTCTTGTCTCTGGTGAAGTCTCTGCTCATTCAGCATGTGAGTACTCAGATTATTCCAGGGTCCTCCATGTTTGGGGATGCTGCTACTGGTGTTTCTTTCTCCATCCAGGTGCCTTGACCAGTAACCTTGTCTTCCTTGGTCTCAGTGTTCTGCCTTTGGACCAGCCACCTGTTTGAGCAGGGCTTGCTGTGTTTCTGGTGTGGGTTCTGTCCTGCCTCTCCTCATGAAAGAACAGCTGTCAGTCATGGCTTGAGCAGCCATCTCCCATTGTGGGTGACTTTGATTGCTCAGCACCCTTGGAGGGGACCATTGTTCTATAAGGTTGGGGGAGTGTACTTTCAAGATTATCTTGCTTGGCTTCTTTGCCTGCAAAGTCTAGAATAAGGTCCCTTGTGCACTTAGGTTCTGATATAAGGAAAAGCTGTCCCAGGATTAAGTACACATAGCCTGACTCTTCTGCAGGAGTGTTCAGTCTGATGTGTGGATGGATGGCCTCCACACTCCAGAGAATTCCACCATGCTGATAGAGTTCAGGAATTACTGATCCATCTGCAGGTTTGTTCAACCTTTGGTGTGGCCGTGGCCACCACACTCCAGCACTCAGTGCTCTAGCTTCCATGAACATAGAATTCTACCATGCTGATAGAGTTCAGGAATTATGGTTCCATTCCACTGGGACATTGGGGACACAGACCACCCTAACTCCTTCCCATTCTCTTTCCTCCCTCCACAGTTACCTCCCTGGGAATCCCATGTGCTTTCCTCCCTTCCTGCTCCTCAACACGACTTCACTGTGTCTTATATCAGCCTCCAGAGAGCCCCTGAAGCATCCACACCCACTTCTCTGTCCCCCACCCTGTGACCCTTAGACACAAATTAGCTTCTGTTGTTCTACGGATTCCTTCACAGGTTCTCAAGATGAGACTTCAACAGTGTCTTCCTTCACAGGACTCTGCTGTTGTTGGTTGAACTTTGTACTTTTGGCTCTTGGGGGCCATCCACCCAGCTCCAAAATAAATCACACACAGAGGCTTATTCTTAATTGTAAATGACCGGCCTTAGCTTGGCTTGTTTCTAACCACCTTTTCTTAACTTACCTCATTTATCTTTTGCCTCTGAGCTTTTTCCTTTTCTTATTTCTGCATATCTTACTTTCATTCTTACTCTATGGCTGGCTGTGTAGCTGGGTGGTTGGCCCCTACCATCCTCCTCGCCTCCTTTTCTTGCTCTTTCTTCTTTTTATTCTCTCTGTCTGTCCCGCCTGTCCTTTCTCCTGCCTTGCTATTGGCCGTTCAGCTCTTTATTAGATCAATCAGGTGTTTTAGACAGGCCAGTAACACAGCTTCACAGAGTTAAACAGAGGCAACATAAAAGAATGCAACACATCTTTGCATCATGAAAAAAAATGGTCCTCAGCATAAATAAATGTAACACATCCTAAAATCACATTCTACAACACTCTGACACCAGAGTCTTTCTCCTATAAAGATATCTTGGTAGATAAACTATAATTTTAGAAGTTTCATGGTGATCCTGAGGGACCTTACTCCATTTCCAGGCCCCGAACAACACACTCCTTGGGGCACTTCCTTCGCTTCCTCCCAACAGTCTGATGTTATTGGATTTTCAGGCTGCTATACCAATGCTCCCTACTCTAACTCCTCCCTAGAGGAGGAGGGATCCTCCTAGAGGGCTGGAGAGAGCATGTGATTTTGTCTCTATGCTCTAATGAGTACCCCGCTTCCATGCTGATGAAGTGTGGCTGCTCCTGTCTGGAGCTGAGGTGACATTCTAAGGAACACATTGGTGAGAAAGACATAATTTCTCTCCCTAGTTAGGCTCTTTGTTCACAGCCTGCTGCAAGTGATGACGTTTGAAAGTTTCAGGTGTTGAGGACCATGTGACAGAAGAGGCGAGGGAGGACTCTTTGTTTCTTCTCATTCCGTACAGTGCTCAAAGAGTTCTGCAAAGGGTGGGTCAAAGGTCCTCTGTGGGACTAACATGGCAAGTGCCTGGTGGCCACTGGCATGGAAACAGAGTATGAGAATGAAGCCGCTCATCAGATGAGTGTGTGACAGGAAGACAAGGAATTCCCTTTCATCTGAAACTGTGACTGGTGTTCATCAGCTGGTGCCAACCCTGACTCCCACTCTCCACTTGTGAACTGGGGGGTGTGATAAGGGGCTGGGCCTGGGGGATGAGGTAGAACATCTGTGGGGAGCCAAAGCCAGCCTGTGTCCCAGCAGTCCAGAAAGCCTGGTGTGGACAGCTGAGACACCTCAGAGGCATCCAGTTTGGAAAGCAGGAGAGGTGTGAGGACACTGGTGTTTAAAGTAGGGATAAACAAGAATTTGTCATACTACATGCTGCAGTGAGAATTCTAACCTCTATCCTGGAACAAAAAGTGTCATGATGTTGGTCAACCAAGGAATGCAGAGGCCTGGGAGCATCCTGAAGGCTCTGTGATGGAAGATGGGAGGGCCTGGCCTGACAGTACATCATGTCACGGCAGAAGTGTGTGTAAGTGTGCACTTGAGAGGACTAACAAATACCACTTCATACCTCATGGAAGGACTGGTCCTCCCCCAAATGACACAAAACAAGACTACACAGCAAGTTGGGGATGATGTGCAGGAACTGGGAGACTCACAAAGACTGTAGTGTTGGTGGGAATACACGGCGGTACCGCTGAGGTGTAAAACTTGAAAGTCAAAGAATTAAAAGCAGAGTCGCCACAATCCAGCAGTTCCATTCCTGAGCAGCCACTCAAAAACGGAAAGCAGAGTCTCGGGATATTTGCACACTTGGGTTTGTAGCATCGCTGTTTGTGAAGAAATGGAAGCAGCCTCTGTGTCCATCTGTGCAGTGTGTTTGTTATTCAGCTTTACAGAGGAAGGGCATCCCCATACAAACCACAGTGTAGATAGGCCTCAGTGGCCTTGTGCTAAGTGGGATAAGCCAGTCACAAAAGGATACATCCTGTCTGAATCCCTAGAACCATTATTAGACTTGTAGCTACTAAGAGTGGAATGGTGGGTATCAGAGAAGGGGGGGCAGGGAATGTAAAGGAGTATTATCTAGATGGAGAAACAATACATTTGCTTATAAAGAAAGGAGTTACCATCTTCTGTCACTCAAACCTAGCCTGCTTCTTTAATGCAGAAGGAACATAACCTCCCTGTCCAGGGCCCAAGCACAGGTCACAAAGGCTGTGCACACACGGAGTTGTGGTATTAACTGTGTTCATGGTGGATTAGATAGTTGGTGCCCAGTGCCTCCAGGCTGGAGGTATGGAATTTCTGTGTACCCACAGTTGGTCAGGGTTTAGGCTTTGACATGTTCCTGTGCTTTTGCCTTTTTCACTGACCCAAGGCACGATGTCCTTGGATGGCAGGAACAGAGCCCTGCATAATGCCACTTCTGAGGCTTACCAAACTGTAGAGCTGAGCATGTGGACTCAGGTAGCATGGTTATTTGGTCTTTTTTTTTTCTGTGAGTGCAGTGATGATGTTTCATAAGTCCCCACTCTAGGCTCTCCATTTCTTGTCCTCCCTACTCAAAAGGAAGGAGACTAACAGTGGGATCCAGCCTGGAGACTCTTGCCAAGATGATCGATTCACTCAGGACGTACTTGTGATTTATCTCGGGCATTTATTCTTTGTGCACCAGATTTTCTTGCTGCCAATAAATTTAATTAGATTAATTAAATAGATGGAGCAAATATGGTCTGCCTTTTCTATGGCAGCAAAGTAGGAAGTGTCAGCAAAGGGGAAGGCACAGGAAAGGCTGTGTGCTCTGACGGGGGCAGGCATCTGAGTCTTCCTATCCCAGGTTGCCATAGGGGAAGCTCTTAGGGGCTGAGTCTGCTGGCAGTAGGGTGGTGGCACTCTGGGTTCATGGCAGGGTACAGAGATCTGCCCTGTGTCTGTTCTCTGTTCTTTTGGGTGGAATTTGTAGAGTACAGCCTCTGCTCTGCTCTCCCAGACCCCCAGGACATGGTGGTAGTGGTGGGGCTGGTGCTCCTGGGTTCTATAAGAAAGCAGGCTGAGCAAGTCACAAGGAGCAAGCCAGTAAGCAGCACCCCTCCATGACCTCTGCATCAGCTCCTGCCTCCAGGTTCCTGCCCTGCTTGAGTTCCTGTCCTGACTTTCTTCACTGATGACCAGTGATGTGGAAGTGTAAGTCAAATAAACCCCTTCCTCCCCAGTTTGCTTCTGGGCATGTTGTTTCATCACAGCAGTAGAAGCCCTAACTAGGACAAAGGCTGTGATGATGTGGTACCCAGATGTCCTAGAGTGTGGGGTTCCCATGGTAACTGACAAGCCAAGGGAGATGCAGGCATCTACTGGGAGACTAGGCATTTCCTTATTAGAGAGTCAGCTTTTGAAGCACAGATCCACAGTGTATTTTTTCCAGGAGCTGTAGGTGCTCTCTGTGGCTCCCTGTTCTCTTCTTCTGCAGCCTGCAGGGTGGCCCTTCTCCCTCATGACTTGGAATATAATGTCCTTATATAGGAGTCTTAAGTGCTACCATGAGATCTGAGACTCTTTTGAGCCTTCCCTGTCCCTTGGTGCTTCAGATGAGCACACTGTGGCTCATCCCCACCTGGGCTGAAGATGACCACCTGTGGTGAAATGGGCACAGGGCTCTGTGGCTCTCAGCCCCTGAACTGGGTCACTGACTGCTGCTGCAGTGGATGAGACCCTTGCAGTGTAACAGAGTCCTGGCTCTATGGAAGAACACTTGCCTAATTTGTAATGGGCCCTGGGACCACAGAAAGTAAAAACAAGGGAGTGGAGAGATGCCTCAGTTGGTCTGCCATGCCAACATCAGGATCTGAGTTTGGATCTCCAGACCCCATGTAACAGCCAGGAGATGTGGCATGAGTCTGCAACCCTGATGTTAAAAGAACAGAAACAGGGGTCCTGGGAACTTACCAGCCTGCCATTCTAGCCTATTGGTGAGCTCCAGATTCAGTGAGCAACTTTTACCTAAAAGAAAAAAAGCTGAAGGGGTGGAGAGATGGCTCAGGGGTTGAGAATACTCTCTGCTCTTCCAGAGGATCTGAGTTCAGTTCCCAGACAAGACCCGGTCTTCACAGAGCTCCCATTTGTGTGAGTCAGAGAGAAAGATAGAGAAAACAAGACATGCTAAGGACCTCCCATGGGGAGGATGCAGAAGCAGGTGAGAGACCAGTGACAGTTAATGAGAGAGGAAGTCTCTGAAGTGTCCTGTGTGAGCTGAGCTGAGGTGTTCTGTAGAGTCTTCCCACACAAAGAATGTCTTCTGCACAGAACCTGAGGTCATACCTGTGATATATGTGAGGGACAGTGAAGCAGACTGGTGCAGCAGAACTTGAGCAAGGCCGTGATTGGCAGCCCTGACTTTGTCATGTCTGGCCTTCTGGTTCTTTAAGGACTAAGTGCTCTGGGGAGTTGTTAGGGGCTTTGGGCAAAAGAATAGTAGAACACAACTTCTGAATGGAGAGATTATTCTAGTTTTGTTTGTATTGTGATGATAGATACCATGACCAAAAGCAGCCTTTGAGAGACAAGAGTTTAGTTGGCTTACAGTTCCAGATGACAGTTCATCTTTGCTGGGAATTCAAGGCAGGAACTCATTGGATCACATGCATCATTAAGAGCAGAGAGAATACATGTGTGGGTCTGTGTGTGCTTGGCACCTCTGCTCAACTGGCTTTCTTCACTCTTTCACAGTTCAGGGCCCAGCTCAGTGAAATAGTACTGCCTGTATTCAGTGTGGATGTGTGGATCTTTCCTGTCAATTAACTACCAAGATAGCACCCCTAACCCAGAGTATGTCCACGGACCAATCTGATTCCGTCATTCCTCAGCCGGTGATTCTGAGTTGAGGCAAGTTGATGATTCAAACTTATCAAAAGAAACTAATTCAGGCAGATCTCTGAAGACTGGATTTCAGGAACTCTGGAGGCTCTTCAAGGTGAGGGAAGAGAGGATGATGTCTGGGTAGCAGTGGTTGGTACAGGGTGCTTATTTGGTTTGAGGATTTGGTGCTGGATTTGGTGGGCTGAGGGCTGGCATGGAGAGGAGACGGGCAAGGTAGAGGAACCTGATATAGAGGCTGGGATGAGGCAGTATAGTAAGGCATGTCATTTGGGGGTCAGTTACATGGAACATGTTCATTTAAAGATGTCTAAGAATGTCTAAGTGCTGAAAACAAGTGGGCCACTCAACACATGCTTCCAAAATCAGACAGAAGAACAGAGCAGAAAGCACGAAGTCCAGGGTCTGTGGTGGGAGATGAATGGACCCAGAGCCCCACTGCATGGATTTAGAAATAGCTGTGCAGTTAGGGCTTCCATTGCTAACTCATGGGTGAATGTGCTGTGCCTATAACTGGGGCTCTGGCCAGGGGAGGTGACCTCGCTTGAGGCCAGTGCTTTTGATGACCTTGCCCTTGCTAGGGAACTTAAGAAGGAGCAGAAATGGGACTTCTCTCATCATTTGAATTGTTTCACATCTGTTTGTGGGAAAACAGCCTCTTCCTCAGTTCTTGACTTCATCTGCCTGTGGTTTCTGAAGCTCAGAAAAGGCTATGTTATAGCTGTCGGGAATCATTACACACCAATTTCTGCTACTGTTAAGCTCAGAAAAATCTTCTGTGAAATAATTTAATGGTCTCTCAGAAGAAGAGAAATGTCTGTGGAGTTTTTGGTTCTTTCCCATCTGTAATGGGGATGATGGGAATAGATAATGGAAGTAACCCGTTTGACTATGGATGTTCTCATTGTGTAACATCTGTATAGACAGAGCACAGGGCTGCAAAGAGTGGCCTGGATCTGACTCTTGAAGGCAGAATGGCCTTCTCCATGAGACAGAGATCTGGGTTTGAGCTGCAGGCAGGGCAGAATGCTCTATGCCCAAAGGCTCTGGGCAGTGCCCAGGTCCAGAGTCTGGTAAGCCAGGGATTGTCTCAGCCATATCTGGAGGAGTGTACTACCAGTCCATCAAGGACAGGAGTGGCATCAATCAGAGATGACTCCTCCTATCCCTCCCTGGGAGAACCTTGGCTTTTTGACTCACTAGGATTCAGCAAATGTTCTTGTTTTTGGCTGAGACCCAGAAGGGCTTCTTTTATAGATGCAGTCCCCCCCCCCCCTCTGGGCCATCGGCAGATGATCAGAGGATTCTGATTGGCTGGAAGTTGCTGACCTGGGCTTTAGGTCAACAGAGTTGGGGATCTGTTGATATATTGCTAGAAAAACCTGTGGGGATTGTGTCCCTAATTGCAGGATACATGTCAGGATGTGCCTCTGGCTATGGGGAATCTCCAGGGATGAGTGGGGCCCTTGGAGGGAGAGGTCCAGGGATGAGAGTGAATTGATACTGCTGGGGGTGGGGTGGGAAAGATGGCATTTCTAACCAGAAAGCTAGTCCAAGTCCTGCTGCTTCTCTTTGCTTGCATCTTCAAACACTGCTTGCTCATATTTTCCAGGTAGCAGGGTTTTTTCTTTTTCTTTTCTTTTATAGGAGGCATGGGGTGGTGGGTCCCTGAATGCCTACATTAGAGATTTGTGAAGCCTGTAGCTGTCTGTGTTGTAGGAACACATGGTTATGATGGAAGGCATTACCATACTCTGAGGACACCATAGTTACTTTGCTGCTTCTGCTTCTTTTCCAGAGGCAGAATTGAACATTCTGACCTGGAGCCTTAGGGAATTCCATCCCCTGCCGATGTCATTTGGATTATGTGAATCCTGCTTCTCTGAAGATGGGAATGTCACTTCTGTCATGGGAAAAGGGGTTCTGTGGGCTGTGAGTGTGGCAGGGGCACTTTTGTGGCTGTTGGGACTCTGTGGACATCTCAGTGTCCTTTCCTGTAGTAGTGGACAGAGTCTGGTTTGGCCTGCTGTGCTGACATTCTGACAGGTGATTGCATGCAGTGGTGGATGGAGGTGTGTCTGTGCTGAACTGTTTTTACACCAATTAATCAATCTTTCTGTTGGCCTCTGTATTGGTCACTTTCCTAGCCACTATTACCAAATATCTTTTCTCTCTTTTTCCTGTATGATGATGCAGGGTGTTCTCCACCTGACTCCTGATGGCAGAGATAGGGCATCGTGTGAAGCCCCAGCTCTTATTTGATGTGTCTGATGCTTTCTTCTTCCATGGTTAGCCTGTCGTGGGGAGATGTTTCTTCATACTTTCCAAGCACTACTCATCTGCTCTTTGGCTTCTCAGCTCCCAGAGTTCTTTGCTGTGCTTGTGTTTAGGGCCTTCCTTCTAGTCAGCATTTTTACTGTAGTGTACTGTGTTGGTCACCAAGAGGTGGCTGGGTGTTCTGTGGGCTATGAGTCTGTTTCCATGTGTCTGTGAGTTTAGGCTAGCTTGCTTGGCTCATCTCCCACTGGGTCTCTAGCATAGGTTTCCCACTGTGAGGTAGAAAGCTCCAGAACTAAGTTTCTGGTTTTTTGTTTTTTGTTTTTTAAATCTCTGTCAATCTTTAGTACGTTTTTCTCTCTACATTCTGAGATAATGTCTTGAATCTACTTTTTTGAAGCATTTTATTGGAATGCTGGTTGACCCTGACTTCCAAAGGGTCGTTCTTTGGGTTTTGCCTCTGTGAGTGTAACATCCTACTTTCTAGTCAGATGTAAATATCTAGTGTTGCTAGGCATGGGGCCTTGCCTCTGCTCTAATCCCAGCATTTGGGAATTTAGGCAGGGGGTTCAAGGTTAGCTTGGGCTACATAATGAGGCCTTGTCTCAACAACAACATCATCCATGCTGTCTCTAGAATTCTGAAGTGTCGATAGTTATATTGTTTTTAAATGTCCCATTTCTTACAGAAATTCTTCTTTGTTGCTGTAATTTTGGTCTTTCTAACAGTGGAAGCTTTCTGTTGATATCTAGTGATCCCCGAATGCCGCCATTCCCTGCGAGGCTCTGCAGGACTCATGGGAGTCACTTGTTCACTAGCAAGTGGGGCTTGCTGACAGCAGAGTGGGAAACTTGTGTTTGTAGGTGCTTTACTTAAAATGGTTTGAGAAAAGGGTATTTCACATCCCTTGTTTGTGATGGGGGGGGGGATAAGGCAGGTGAAGTCCAGCTGTGTGCATTCTGGGAACACTGGCTTTGGTGGAGGGTGGCCCAGCTGCGTGTGCACCCGGGGGGGTTGGTCATGTGTGTTTGCATCCTTGGGTTCTCTGAGGTCCATGTATATTTGCGTCTTTGGGTTCTATGCCCAAACCTATACATATTGGTTCCTCTCGTTAGTTTCCTGGATATCCCTAGGACTACTTTTGTTTGTAGCATGCATGTATAAGATCCAGGGAACCTGACAGGACCACATTAGCATGGCCAGTCTCGGTCTGAGGAGGCAGCAGTAGATTGCTCATGTGCAGAGGGGTTGGTACTGATGCTAGTGTGGGGCCTGGCAGGTGACATAGATATAGATTTCTGATTGTCTGCATCACTCCTGCCCTTTGGGATCCCATGTACCCCTAAGCTAAGGGTCCTCACTGCAGTCTGCTTTGGAAATACTCCAGGTCCATATTTCCATCTCCCCTGAGTAGCCCTCTGTAACATGAATCTTAAATGGTCTTATTAATAAAAAATTCAGGAGCCAGGTATTGTGGTGAATTCTGAAGGGTCAGAGAAGCAGAACAAGCCACAGCCAACCTCACCTGACAACTCCTCATCAGATCCTGTTTCCACGAATCTTCAGACTGAAAGTTTCTGAGTCCTCATCTGAATGGTTCTCAGCTGAACTGCTGCTAAAAGCCTATAAAAGCTTAAAAAGCTCTGGTTCCTGGTTTTCATACCTTATATACCTTTCTGCTTCCTGCCATCACTTCCTGGGATTAAAGGTGTGTGCCACCATTCCTGGCTCAGTTTCCAGTGTGGCCTTGAACTCACAGAGATCCAGATGCATCTCTGCTTCTGGAATGCAGGATTAAAGGCGTGTGCTACCAAGCCTAATCTCTATGTTTAATATAATGGCTGTTCTGTTCTCTGACCCCCAGATAAGTTTATTGGAGTGCACAATATATCAACCACAGTCCTCCATCTGTTTTTTATGTTGTGGAAGCACACTGAGATTGATTTCTCTGTGCACAACAGTTCTGCTGTCCACCCCCTGTCAGCCCCTCTGCCAGCTTCATGTGATGTTTCTATTGCATGAACTCTAATGGGACAGTCTATGGACGAGAAGTCGATGGATAGATGTTGCTGGTGGTGATATGTTACTTTCATGGTTCTCAAACTGTTTCCTGGATTATTGGTGCAGCATCTCCAGGAAACATGAAATTCAGTTCCTGGCCCCATTTGGGGACCAGGATGCCATGTGAGTGATCCTTGTATGTGTAAGAAACACTGGTATAGGCTGAGGTTTGAGTCCTTCATGGTAGATTACAGTCACTACTGACTCATGGAGCATAATGCCCTTTGGTTCCTGAAGTGGCCCCATTTTCACAGATGTTACAGATGAGGGCACTGAAGACAGCCTGCCCAGTGTCCGATCCTTATTTGTGTTCCGGACTCTGGCTTTGCTCCCCATGACATCCTGCATAAGAACCATGAGATAGAAGACAAATGCCTAATGCTGAGGCACTGGACCCTGGCTGACATTTTTTTGTTTCACTCATTTCCCTTACCTCATTTTCCTTGGTCAGCTTGGAAGGAGTGTTTTCACCCTCACCCCAAGCTGGGCACTGAGGCAGAGCCTCAATCAACAGGTACTCTTGTAAGTGAAGGAACTGTACAGCACCCAGGCAGCCCATCCTTGGTGTCCACACCCAACACAGAGGTTGCAGTTCTATAAATGGTTCTGGTGCATGTATGACTGCTTACAATGACAAAGTCAGGTATCTCTGTCCATCTTATGCTGAACATGAAGAAGGCGTGTGGAGATGTACAGGGAAATCCCGAGGTGTGCATCTGTCCTGTCCTGTCTATGACTGGCCTTTGATGAGTATTCTTATTACTGTCAACACTACAAGAGGAAGGCAGAAGTAGAGGGTGGGTCAACACACATGAAGACTAGCACCTCCAGATGGAAATCAGATGCTGCTGAGTGTCCTCTCTTAAGAGGCATGGGATACCACATTTTCTGAAAGAAACCTGAGGCCATTTTTTCACAGTTCAATTGGTTGGGAACAGTTAATTGAATACTTTCTTATGTTCTTGACACTCTAAAGAATGTGTTTTTGTCTCTGGGGCCTGTGTCCTCTAAGAAGCATGTTAAACTATGTAATATCACTTCTTTTTAATGCCACAGTGCTGATATCTTCTACAAATTGCAAAAACTCAGACTGTTGGGAATGCCCAGCATCCTGTTGCCTAGGAAGGAAGGGCATCAAGGCAGAGAGAGAGAGAGAGAGAGAGAGAGAGAGAGAGAGAGAGAGAGAGAGAGAGAGAGAGAGGGGGGGGGGAGGAGGCGAGAGAGGAGAATGGGAAAGAATGATTCTTTCTAAGAGCCTATATTTGGGAATAATATCTACTAATGTTTTAAGAGGTGAAAAAACAGGACAAAATGCCATGTACATTGGACCTATTAAAGGCCCTGAGGCTACATCCTTTCACCTCTGAGGTTAACTTTGTAACTCAGAGAGCAGGTGATCTTTGATGACAGTTATTGCCTACCCTTGTGGCCCTAGCAATCTTGAGAGGCCACACAGATACTTGAGAGGCTCCCCATCACTCATTTATTCCAGACTGGGAATGTAGGATGTTGGTTTGACCCATACTAACAGTTGTGGGTATCAGATGATAACACATCAACCTTGATATTAAGCAAGGTGGCTGACCATGGAGCATTAGCTTTTACAGCCATGATGTCACTGAGAACAGAGACAGTGCCAAAAGCATGGGAGCCATCAATATTCCTGTCCTTGGGGAGGGAGAGCCAGAGCCAAGCTGAAGCTAATATACAGCAGTAACATTGACAGAAAGGAAAATCTCCAAGAAATAACAGTGGATGGCCAGACCCGAGGCATTCCCTAGAGGGCTGGAATACAAAACAGAGAATTTTATGAAAGTGTAACAAAAAAGCAGAGGGACAGAGTGGTAACAGTGATAAGACTCACTCATCCCTGCGCCTAAATAATGGAATTTCCAGGAAGAGGAAACAGAAAAGAAATATTAGAGTTTCTGAGAATTAGAGTGTGCAAGTCTCTGTCATCACTCAAGTAGATTCAGATTGCAGGTCCATCAGGCCCACAGGCTTAAATTGCAGGGTGACAGTCCCTTACCTGGCCTACTCTAGCTAGCTATAATTCAGGGTGAGCGCATAACTTCTTTATGAATAGGAAGTAGACTGTCCCTCTGCTGAGAAACAGAGTGAGTGTGGAGGTGCTTATTGTTTGGAAGAGACTAGACCCTGGTGTGAGGACAGCAGTCTCAGAGAGGAGCTGAACCAGGTCATCATCTGTCATCAGGATGTAGATTCAGAACCTTAGAGAGGTAACTCCATGGGATGGGAGAGAACACATAGACAGTATGGAGCAGACGTTTAAGTTTGTGGAGTGGTTTCTTTCTTTCTTTCTTTTTTTTTTTTTTTTTGCCAGAGCTGAGGACCAAACCCAGGGCCTTGTGCTTACTAGGCAAGTGCTCTACCACTGAGCTAAATCCCCAACCCCATGGAGTGGTTTCTAATGAGCATATGGAGGATCCCAACTCCTTTTGAGGCTAATCACCCTCACATAATAGTATCTTTTGACATGGGGACATATAACTTGGGCCAGGGTGGTTCACAAGTATCACATGTGCACCATGCCCTTCATGCTCTAAGACTTTCTCCCAGTTTACAAAGGGAAATAGATTCCTGTTAGTGTTTGCCTAGTCTCATGGCCCAATTTGGAGCTAGGCTACCAGAATCCTTGTGAGTCTCCAGGGCTAGTGAGAGCTTGGCAGGAGGAAGTCTGGCCAGAGGAATGGATGAAGGAAGGAGGCAGGGAGCCCCTTATCTGTTGTGGAATATTAATTTAAGATGTGTTACATTTATTTATGCTTGGAATATTTGTTTAATGATCCAGAGATGTGTTGCGTTCCTTTATGTTGCATTTGTTTAACTCTCTGAAGCTGTGTTACTTTGCCTGTCTAAAACACCTGATTGTTCTATAAAGAGTTGAACGGTCAATATCAAGGCAGGAGAAAGGATAGGCGGGGCTGGAAGGCAGAATAAATAGGAGAAATCTGGGAGGAGAAAGATCAAGGACTAAGTAGAAGAGAGGACGACTCCGTCATCCAGCTACACAGCAAATCACAGAGAAAGAAGTAAAGAGCTATACAGAAATAGAGACAGATGTTTAAATGTTCTAAGCCACCCATAAGTGGCACCTGTTACATCTACTTTGAGAGACTGATGATTTATTCAGGAGAATTTTCCCAGATCACATGGACTCCAAACAGATAAACTGTTATGTTCCCCACTTCAGAGGCCAGAGGCGATGGGAGGGTCAGAGGTCAGAGGACCACTGAGTCCCTAAAGTTGTTAGTGGGGCTACAGAGGAAAGCATGTGTTCTGGGTATCTAGGGACAGGCAGAGGCCACAGTCACCTGGGACCGGAGAGAGGAGGATGAAGTAAGACTACCCAAAGGTACTACCTGGGTGACCAGAGCCCTGTCTTCTCTGGGCATCACTACCCCAAAGGAAAGATGTATTCGGTGTCCGTACTGTTAAACGTCAGTCCATGGCTAGTGTAGCCTGGAGTATGTGAAATGTAGCCAGAGTCACCAGACACATGAATTCTTAATTTCCTCCAGCTAATATTGCAGAAGTGTCAGTTTCCCTGTGGGGTTATATTTTTGTCTTTGACCTTAGAAGGTACCTAGAGAGCAAGCAGGATTCAGATAACTGAGACTTTGGAGTTCTTATTTAGGAAGCAGATCTCCTACTTGGAAGGATCTGCACCTACAATCATGGTTATCAACAGGGGTCTCCTCAGAAATGTGGAATAATGGACACTCTGAGACCTTGGGTGGTACTAATGGGGGCTCTTGGGGAATTTGTTGGTCCCTCTCTCTTCACTCTGGAGAGCAGACCACAATGTCTCCAATTATCTTCAGCAGTTAAATGCTCTCAAAGAATAGGCAGGTTTGAACTTTTTAAAGTGCCTTTGGGCAGGCAAGATAATTTCATTCTCCTTTGCTGCTTTCTGTAAATCCTTCAGAGAGAAGGAAATAAACCCATTACGGTCCTGCCTAGCTGTTCCCTTAAGCTGGCTGCGAGGAAGTGATGTGTGCCTGGCATTTGAGAGCCTGCGGCTGTATCCAAGATTTAGTGCAGGTGTCTTACCCAGGACCACGGCTGGGAGGAGACTGTCAAGATTAGATATGGGCGCCATTTTTGAACACAAATCGTCTGCTGTTGGGAAAGTCAAGGTGAATTCTACCGTAGACTGTTTATGACTTCTTCTGGCTCCTTATATTTTCCTGTTTGGGAACCAATGAAAGCTCCTTGACATGTTCCAAAAAAAAAAAAAAAAAAAAAAAAAAAAAAGGAGAGAGAGAGAGAGAGATTTGAGGTTGCGGCAGGGAGGGAGTGTTGCTTCAAAGGGATCATAAGTGAGATTCCTAGAGTGTGCTGGTGGCTTTTAGGGATAGCAGCAGTTTGGGGGAGCTTTTGGGGGAAGCAGGAAGCTTCAGTATGAAGTCACCAGTACTCCAGAGCTGGGTGCCCACCTGGCTTGACTCAGAGAGCTTAACTCAGAGTGACTGCCCCTGGGAAGGGTTGATCAGTCTCTAAGGTCACATGTCACATGAATGTCAGAATATGTTGTTGAATTCTCATTCCATGTTTTACATAGCATTTGCTAGATACAGATTTGCTTATTGCTTTATTTGATTTGATTTTTTTTTTTGTTATCAGATTTTACCTTGCATCAAAAAATTGTCTATGCTGTTATGTGCAGCCAATTATATTTAGGATAAAAAGCATTCTTTACTGCATGCAAGGTATTCTGAGGAAGTGGAGGAAGTAAGGTTGGCTAAGGCAGAGACAATTCATCTAAGTCCCCAAAAGTGGATGTAAGGCTCCTGGTGTGTTCCTGGGACACCTCTGCCTCTTGTATAGAACTCATTGCTCTGAGGCAACAAGACTTCCTTGCTGACAGCTCTGGACATTTGCCACTGCTGGCTGAGGGCCCACCCGTGCTTGGTCTTGTGGAACATGTGAGAGGTCAGCTTTTCTTTGAGCAGATTAGGAAGCAGGAACATACATTTCCTGTTGAGAATCCCCACTGTAGATTTTTTTCCAGCCTGTGCTTTGCAGAAGCTTTGTGTTGTAGAATTTTCTTGACAAAACAGGTTTCTATTGTCTTCACCCTCAAATCAAAGGAGACCTTTTGCTACCAAGGTTAGAGTCTAAACACAGCTTTTGTTTACATTTTCCTCACAAATATTCTGGATGAGGGATGAGAGCCTCTGAGCTTAGGTCCTCAATGAAGACCTTGCACAGTGTCCCAGCAAAGCTCCATTGTCAGGCTCTAATTGCACCTAATATTTTAAAAGCCACCAGGAAAATTGAGTGCCCATTTCCCTGCACACAGCAGTCCCTCCAGAGCCATGTTCCAGATCTCTTAGGGCCCATTAGGGTGTACATTACCCTGTGGCAGCCACATCCCAGGAGAATCATATACAATCAACACACTTACTTGATTAACCTGTTTGATGAAAAATGTATGTTATCAGCGTTTTCCGTACAGGTGATTATTGAGACCATCTTGGGTGCAATGACTTTGTGTAACATTGAATGATCTTATTAGAAAACCTCTCACAGCAGTTAATGAGATGCTTCACCTCTGCCTGAATAACAACCAAGTGCATTTTATTTATTTGTTTTGGAACAGGTTCTGCCCGGCATCCTGCAGAAGCATTGCTGCATCTTACCAGACAGGAACACAGGTATGATCTACCTCCTCCTGGAAAGAGACCATAGGTTCTGTGACACAAAGGAGCTTGGTGCTTCAGGTAGATGTTGTGTGGGCTTTTTGTAGTTGATATTTGTATGAATACATGATTATTTGGAAGTTAGGATACTCAGTTCTGTGTTGAGTTACAAGCTGAGTTCAGGTTGCTGTTTTTACTGACCAAAGAAATGGATTCAGATGTTTATAATCTTGGATTTTTATGGGAAGTTGGCTGGTTGTTTGTTTGTTGTTGTTGTTTTTGTTTTAATCAAGTTGAATATATCATCTCCAAAGCTGTTTTGTTTGGTTATTATACTTATTTGCTAAAAACAGCACTATTTGTTTTTGGCTGGTCTGGGGTGTTTGATGTCCATTGGTCATTATGGTGGGAGTTAGCTAAATACATGTTCTCTGGGATTTGCATGAGTTGGGCAGAGTAGGGATACTGCAGTGGGTACTTGTGTTGTTCTGCAGCTTTGTATCCTGGATGGATGGTGTGGGCTCTGCACTGCTTTTAAGAAAATGTGACGGGGAGAAAGAGGTCTAAGAGCCATTTTGGAACTTGGTTGTTTTAACATTAAAAATGAGAATGTAAGGTGTGCTATCTTGTGGATCTGCGTTTTGATTATTCCATGTAGATAGCCTCTCATTGAAGTTACTTTCATCAAAATGAAAGTCTCAGAATGCGAGGAGCAGACAGTGGATGTGGCTGCTACCTCCAAAGAGCTTTGCACAGCTTGCACGTCCTTAAAATCCATTGTGTCTCTGCAAATACAAGTGCATGTTCCAGGATGTATTTGTTTTTTTGAGACAGGGTTTCTTTGTAGAACAGCCTTGGCCATTCTGGAACTCGCTCTGTAGATCAGGCTGGCCTTGCACTCAGAGATCAACCTGCATCTGCCTCCCAAGTGCTGGATTAAAGGTGTGTGCCACCATGCCTGGCACATTCTAGGGTATTTTTGTTGGGTACGAAACAGGCTTTCAGATAGTGTATTTGTCTTCTATGATGAGACACAGGGGCTAGCTCCGGTGAAATTTCCAGTGTCTCATTGTGCATATAAATAGGCATGGTCACTGAGGGGTAAAGGGTCTTGTTGATGTTGCATTTTTGATGTAAACACAAAGCTTTGGGGAAAACAAATTTTCATTTTTTAAAAAAATTAACGAAATGTGTATATATTGTGTGACTGATGTCGTGCTTCTTGCCACTGAGACATATTTGTATCTTATTTACTATATTTATAGAGAAACATACTTACAACACAGTTGGATGTTTTGTAAGCCTGTGTTTTCTGGCAGGCTTGGTTAGTAGTGAAGACGCAGGACACGTCCTGTGAAGAAGCACAGTGATAAGGTGTGAGGAGGACCAGGGGCCAAGTCGTTTGTGCCATCCTACAAGCACCATCAAGGCAATGAAGACAAGCTGAGCTCTGGTACATGAAGATCTCAGTGGATTTTTAGGACTGAAATGAGTTTCGGGTATTTTGAGACACTTTGCTGTATGCAAATCTTCAAGTGAGTTTGGGAGATGTTGCCATCTCAAGATGGTTTATTTTCATTCCCTAAGAATGCTGCTTATTGGCTTCTAGACCCACGATGCTGCCTACACTGAGCCCAGTGTTTCTGGATTGAACATGGCTGGTTTTGAAATAACATATATCACTGTTTTGGCCTAATTCAATTGCCTGTGTTAATTTTGGTGAATGAGTTAAAAAGGTAGATTAATTTATTCACTCCTTTTCTCTTTACCATCTCACTTTGGATTTTGTTCACACGAGAACCAAGGCACAAGTTGAGCAGTGTTTTGCCTTGGTTGTTTTGTGAAGGAAAACCACGGGCATGAGGTTTTTCGAAGCACAAAGGTGAATGCAACGTATCGTTGCCAGAATATGGTAAAGCCGAGGTATGGCGTGGTGGTAGAGTTTCCAGTGTGTTTGTGGCCCTGGGCTTAATTTTTTACTTTCAGACACTTTTCCCCTTTTCCAATTTCAGTGATTTTTTGTAATGAGACCTTATTTTGCCTTTAGGTTGAGACCTGTGTACCTTGTAAACCCAGCCAAACAGCTGTGTGTACTGGACTATGGCAGCTGACCCAGGTGGTCAGAGGCATCTGTTGATAACTAGGATTCCAATTGATGCCTCTGACTTGAATCTAGCCACTTTTTGTTAGAATTTGCTGCCAAAATGGAACAATTGGGTCTCTCCCTTGAAACTCATTTTTGGTAAAAGGATTACTAACTAGAAGTGTCCGTGGCCACAACTTCTGGGGTACCAACTCTGTTTCACTCAGTACTGGTTCCTGTGTACCTATATTCAAGCTGGTGGGTCTTAGGTGGATGCAGACCTACAAGGCATGCTGAGTCCTGGGCGAATTTATAAACTTTACTGAACAGCAGCTTCCTCACATACCTCATTTGATTATAGCTGACGATTTCCAAGATAAAAGTTAACCTGTTTTTATTATAGGCAGCCTGGTCTTTGCACTCTAAGCCACGGTTGTCTCTTGTCTTTCTTGAACACTTTATGCCCTTAACTTTTGGGGTGTGGGAACTTTGATTCCTGATGGAAAATGTAGCACACAGTAAAAACTATTTAATCTTCTGTTCTTCTTTGTAAGATTTGTGTATGGATTACAGGTGGGGAAGCAATCAGTGGCAACCGACTGGGTGGATTTCCCTTTTAGTGAGATCCAGGCAGTGCAGATATTGGCATCTGTTATTTCTCATGTCCGGGTTCTCTTCTTGGCTGTCAGCGGTTTGTTTCGGTGTGGTCACATGCTTTAGCGAAGTCTAGGGCACCGCCCACTTGACTCTGGCTTGGCTGCCTCAGGGTGTTTGTCTGTGTCCATCAGGAGACAGCCTGTTCTGCCACCAAGAATGAAGACATTTTGGGAACAGAATCATCTTGTAAAATGGCAAAAACATTTGTTCCCCCGAAAACGGAGTGACAGGCCTTACACAGACTACACATGCAGGGAGATCTGGCTTTGGGCTCTATTTCATTCCAAAGTCACAGAAAGGTGACTGTGAAATATGTTCCCATAGAAGCTGAACAGAAAGAGTTTGATGATCTTCTTCATGTGTGTGGCTGTGATTCTTGCTCCTTTGCTAGTTCAGAGTGGCATTCCTGAAACTCCTGATCATTCCTGTCTCTGAGGTCGCCTGATGGCCAGCAGGGGAGGTGAGGTCAACCAGCTTTCCTCAGCAGGGGAGGTGAGAAGCCTAGTCCCTAGTGTTTGCCACTTTCTGTGTTGCAAATTCTCCTACCACGGCCAGTGGCCAGTTCTCAGCTATAAAGGTCCTGGGAGGAGACTGGGAGGTGCCCATACTCTGATCAGTCCTCTGGGCAGGTGGAGACTCTGGTCTTTGGTACGCGGTACTGACTGTGGTTAAACATGGTCTCTATGTGGTGCAAATTGCTTAGTGTATTTGGGCTGAATGGAATCTTGGATTAAAATTTAGTGTCTGAAAAAGGATCCCTAATTTTACAGTATCCACATAGGTTGAGCACATAGTTGTTTTTTTTAATATACATTATTCCAAAGGACTTTAGAGGCCTACAGGGCAGTCAGCTTAAATTATGCATCATCAAACCATCCAAGGAATAAAAGGGCTGTTGAAATTAGAGTTACTGCTAGTGAACTTGAATATTTAGTTCAGGAAACAGAGGGGATAGACATCTTTGTTGAAGTGGCAGGAAAGGGTGGTAATTTTACATCTCCTGGTTTTCTTGTGAGCCTAAGGTTTTCAACAGCTTGTAATTTCACAGTGAAGAAATAAGGGGAAACCAATGAGTCAGTTTGTTCTTTTTTCCACAGCCTATCTGCAGGGACATGACTTGAAGTGACTGGCGGTAGGCATAATGCACCTGGCTCATACAGATGTGGTTGTGATGCTGTTTCCTGGTGTTGCAATGGATACCCTGCATGGTGGTCTTGCAGGACTTCTGGTTTAGGGTTTTCACATTAGCTTTGGCTATTGCCTATGTTGGAATGACACTGCCCTCTTCCAATGATAAGGACACAGACCTCAGTTCCTGGCTTTCTCCTCCACATAGCTGCTGAACATTTTGTTGCAGCTCAGGCAGCATCTCACTCTGTGTTGGTCTGAGATGGTACAGGAACCTCAGGAAATCCTTGCTATCCATGTGTTGCTGTCTAACCAAGTGCAGGGCAAAATGATGAGGATGAGGAACGGTGTTGCTGGTGTGGGAGAAGAGGGGCCATGGGTGACTGGTGAAGCTCCTGGGACAAGAGCAGCAAGGACCGTGCATGGAAGGGTCCTGGAAGGATGTGCAGTGGACAGAGTGGACACACAAGGACACAGAGTGCCAAGGGATGCCGTTTTCATGTTACGGGTTGAGGGTTTATTCTTTGGAAGGCCAAATGCTTCAAGTGAGCTTTTTCTCCCCCAGTTACTGCAATTATTTATACTACCTTTTCCTTTCAAAAAGGAATTGAGGTTGTACAAATAGAATGCCATATGATATGATTCATAAACTAAGAATAACGAGCTCTGAGCTAAATGGAGAAAGCAAACGCTGTAAGCTGTGGAGATTCGCCTTCTCTTGTCTCCTAGCACTCTGTGCTGTTGTTGAGTGAACAGAACACCCATGTTCCTGCTCTCCCTCTCTTTGTCCACCAGCCAAAGACAGAAGAAAACCCTCTCATGCATCAAAGGCCTTAATTTCATAAACTGCCAATGACTCTATCAGAAAATTGCTTGTGCTACAAAATTACTGCCAGAATGTAAGGATATAGGTCAATAGTTTAGGACAAAAATTGCTTTATTCAATGTGGCTTTTCGTCACCTATAGTGTCTCATTGTATATTACATGGCAGTTTCCCATTAAAGTGGAGAACTGTATACCTCAGTAGAAATGCAGCCCAGAGTGAACTGTGTTCTGCCACATCTCTGCAATGGTCTCCTGTATGGAGCCTGAGAGGTTGATACCACAGATCTGTGTATTCTTCACTTAGGGTCCTTGTTAGTGGTGGCTTGGTATGAAGGTGAAAAGCCACGAGACCCAAGGCCAAATGCTCTTAATTCTTCTCCTTTGAGAAGTTTCAGTCTCACCCTGTAGTTTGAACAATGTGCCTTAAAAATATCCCGTGAGGTCACTGGGCCACCCTGCGCGGGCCACCACAGCTCTCTGTGGCTAGGAGGAGCCAAGTTAACTTCCTCAGGAGGCTCACAGCTTGTCCTGCCTACAGTTTCCTGTTTGAGGAAGCGAGAGAAGATGATCCTTACCCTGTGCCACTGTTCTTTCCAAGCCTAAGTGGATGAATGCTAATCTTAGCATTGTGTGTTTAACTAGCACCTCAGAATGTACTCCAGGTGATTGAGGGGAAGTGACCACACAGTTCCAGGTGCTCTAGGGTTTTTCAAAGCTCTTTAGGCTGAAAAAAAGTATTTAGGCAAGAGATTTCTTAGGATGATCCTTAGAGTTGGATGCTCTGAAGTCCACTGTGGGGCTGACAGATTTCCTCTGGGAGTCTCATCCCTGTTTCCATCCATGCTCTTTTAGAGCTCCTGATACCCCTGCTATCTTAGAATATCTTAGGAAGCTCTCTGCTCCAGGGAGAATGCCATGGAGCATCTCGGAACAGTACTGTATAGCCCATCCCTACCCTGCTGGCATCTGGTGCCATGTGGCTGACACACAACTCATTTCTAGATAAACAGTAAACATGCACTCTATACACCCATGTCTACCAGGCTCTACATCACCCACTGCTCTGTACCTTTGTACCTCTGTTCATGGCACATTAACTGTCTCCTTGCCTCTCACCAAACACTCCCTAGTCTTTCTCCTAATCATACCATATTTTTCCTACCCATTCATTTACAAGCTACCTTAAAGTCATGCTAGTATATGTCAAGATCACATGCAACTGATGACAAAAATGAAGGATGACACCAGTGTTACAGCAGATCACCGGGCATGGTCTAACCTCTAAGTCACCAAAGATGGGGGTTGGCATTACACGAAGTGCCTCTTTTTATTACACAAAAAATGTTGGTCTCTTGAGGCATGGATATAAAATGGAATCCTAGCAGTGTTCTCTCTCTCTCTCTCTCTCTCTCTCTCTCTCTCTCTCTCTCTCTCTCTCTCCTTAATTGGTTGGGCCAAGCTCCAGGAGAGCTGGGTTAGTCAGGTCACACAGGTGACTCGTGTAGCCCATCCTAGGACTTAGCCATGTTCCTCATCAGGATCAGGAAGGCTGTCCTTGGGGACTTGGCTACTATGGCAGAAGAAGGGCTAAGAGGAAGTGTGGGGGTGTTCATGGCTTTCAGAATTCCCAGCTTCTCATAGCTTGTCACTCAAGTAAGAGTAGGAAGCACACATCCATCTGTGTTCGGATGTGGAGCGCTGAAGTTGGAAAATGGCTTCAAGTCACTGCTAAGTATTTGGGGGGGTTACACATGAGCATGGTTTCCAAAGGTGCTCCTGGGGAGGAGTAATGGGCATGAAACAGAGGAGGAGTGTGTGGGCCTAGGGTGGGTGGAAAGGGTTGAGACATCCCTGGTTTTTGTGATACTGTGGCTATGGCTTGGCTTCCACACGCTGGGCTCATCCACTTTATGCTCAGATAAATGTTCCTTCTATTGGTTAATACAATATTGGAATGCTAGGGGCTGCTCAGACTCTTGGTACCAAGTCTCTTCAGATGTAGCGGGTCCCCTTAAAGTTAAGAGGGGGGGGCTTCCTCATGGAACATACATAGATACCTTGAGTTATTACAGCACTTTCCATGGGTAGGAATTTGCCTCAGAGTATTGAACAGGGCAGACATAATCTACTCTGACTGAGCAAAACTGCCACTTGTGGTGTTTGAAGAAAGCTAAGTTGGCCTTGTAGGCATGAAAAACTATGTAGAGGGGGCATGTGTGATAAAATATGAATGAAGTAATCGTGGGCCTCACAGGATCCTCATGAATGTACCATACAGGAGCCTGCAGCATAGAACCTAGCCTGCCAGCTTTTTAAGGTGTAGGAGAACCAGTCCTGTGATTCAGGATGAGGTTGCTGTGGATGTGTGAAGATGCCTCAGTCAACAGTGTCTGTGTCTCTGTGTCTTTGTGTTTGCACTGGTGGCTCTGACACTCTCTTACTGGGACCTAAACTTCCGAGCCAGTTCCTGTATCTCCCAAAATGTGTTCTCCTAGGAAACTTTATCTCTCATCTGGATTCTGTCTCTGAACTGTTCTTCTAGGACTGCCCCAAGGGGGCCAGGCCTTTGTGAACAGGGACAGTCTGAGTGACCATAGGACCATGCTTTGACTTTCTGACATATTTAACCTTCACTTTGTGGAGTGAAGAGTCTAGTCCTTAGATGAGATGTTAAGGAAGTTTTGTACTGCCATTTGGATGTTCCATATTTAAATGTTTTTGAAATAATTGTGCCTGTTGCCTTCCCAGATCTGGGAAGGCAATCTTTCCTGAGTACTGAGAACATTTTTTATTGCCATTGCCATTTGGACATAAGTGTGCACGCATGTGTACTTGCTGAAAATTCAAAGATTTTAGATGCAGGATCCTGCTTTCAAATGGCATTATTTGTTGAAGTCATTTTAAAACCCCCTAAGACGATGAGTGTTGGTGATAGTTAAGCCTGTTATAGAAACAGGGTCAGCCATTTGTCTGACAATCTGACTCACTTTATAGGCATTTAAGCAGTCCACATAGAGTTCTGACACTTCCTGCCTATGCTGCTGGGTAGAGCACAGATCTTTCCAAGAGACTTCAAGACTCCCTTGTAGTCAGATGTTTTCCTATGTCCTGCCTGGCTGAGGTTGGGACGAATCTCTCCTACTCATGTCCAAAGTGGTACTTTCACATCTTGCTTCTCCTAGCAGCATCTTGCACCATCTCTTCCGCTTCCCCTTTCCTCTTCTTCCCTTTCCAGTTGGAATGTACCGCCTAACCATATTCTGCCCCACCATAGGCCAAATAGCTTTATTTATCAACCAATCAGAGCACCACATATTCACAGCATACAGGAAGACATCCCACAGCATTTCCCCTTTTCTGTCTAATCAAAAAGGAAGGTTTTAACTTTAACAAAGTAAAATTACATATAACAAAACAGTTATCAAGCAAAAATTACAGTTACAATAGCCAGTCTATTTACATTTGGCAAGTTTAAAGAGAATATTCTATCTATTCTATATTTGTGAATCTAAGGTTTCATTATAATTTATCTTTTATCATAACCAAGGAAAATCATAACTATCTAGTCTTCAGCTACATCAAAGACCCCAGAAGGATGTAATATTGCCTAAGTAAACAGGAAATGCATTGTAAGCAACTTTCAAAAATCTAGAATGACATAGACAGATGGACAATCACTCAGAGTTCCTCTGCAACGTTGGGGCATCCATTTTTAGCCCATAGGCTTAGTCTCTCAGTCACTCTTTCCTGTGTCCTGTATAATGTCTGGCAGTCTCCTCTGCAAAGCAGGAACCTGAAGGACCATTTTGCCTTGTTTTGGCAAATTTGGTGATCATTTTCCTATGGGTCCTGTATGTCCAGTTTATACAACATATTATCAGCAGTTAAGGCAAGAGCAGTTTCTTGCCCAAATGGCTATTTTTGCCAAGAAGATAAATGTCACATGGAGTGTCTTCCATGCCCATCTTTGAAGTAAATTGGTGCTGCCAGGAGCAGACATGTCACATTGTCCAGAAAGTCTAATTTTTTAAAACATTTTAAATGCCATATTCTGTAGGTCTTTGAAGTCTTTGAAGATTACCTACCTAATAGAAATATATATATATATGCCTAGAAAACTAACATGACTATAAGTTTGATTATCATGGGTGACTAATTATTACTCTGTATTTCTTAATTATCCATTACAATTTCAAATGAGCTGTACAAACATAATATTTTAAACAAGAGTAGAAATATACATACAGTATAACAAAATTAACTTTAAATTTGTATTAAACTAAAACCTATAGCAATGTAAAACTTTCTTTTTAAAGGCAGGGTTTCTCTGTGTCGCTTTGGCGCCTTTCCTGGAACTCACTCTGTAGACCAGGCTGGCCTCGAACTCACAGAGATCTGCCTGCCTCTGCCTCCCGAGTGCTGGGATTAAAGACATATGCTGCCATTACCACCCGGCACAATGTAAAACATTTTAAAGAAGCTTTTGCTCTTCAAAAGTAGATTCAATAATCTACCCTTTCATCCTATCATATCTATATCATATCCCCTTTTTTTCTTTTAGAGAGATTGTGTTTAGAAGCTTATATTAATTATAACTATTTGGTCATTAGCTCAGGCTTATTACTGACTAGCTCTTACACTTCTGACTATACTCCCTCACACTTAATTTAATCTCCAAAGGTTCGCCTGGCTACTGGCCTTGTTCTTCTGCACAGAAAAGCTGCAAGATGACCTTGAGTGGTGTTGTAACTGCTGAGGTTTACTTCAGCGGATGATAGTGTTATTCCAGTTCCTACTAGTTTTTACCTAAGGAAGGCTTGGCCCATTCTTTGGTTATTTTTTTAATAGCTTTTAGATATATTTGTATTGAGATAAATTATTTGAATGGATGATAAACTGTTACAGTATATTTATGGGTTGTTGAAAAATTTGAACAATGTTATTTTTAAAATTACATTATAATCAATACATAAGCCAGATTTCAGGAGCCATGTTTTGAAAGAATGAATTATTTGATATCAAATTGACATACTAAGATTATAGGATTGAAATGTGATTGGTGAAGAGTCTGGATAATAAGATAGTAGATATGGTAATAACAAGGACCCTGCCCCAAGTGGTTTTAGTCTCTTGATTGTGGGGTTCTGGGTTGGGAAGTATGTTCTAGCCCCTCTCCTTTGCTACATGTTGGGTGCTATCTGGAGAGAAGGAGGGAAGCAAAAAAGGGACTCAGCAGAGCCTGCCCTGCCCAAGAGAACCAAAAACAGAGAACCTGAACTCAGCGATGCTCATCCTCTGCCAACACGTTCCAGATTACAGTTATGCCGGTCTTGGGACAGAAACATTGTATTGATATGGCCCTTGTCCCTGGGGGAAATGTAGAGAAAATATCACACATAGCAAGGGTCCTGCACAGTGTCACATACCTGATTTTCCTCTGAAGGGACACGGGCTCCTGGTGTGTGATCCACCTGTACCACTAACTTCCCTTCTTGTCAGGGAGAGCTTCCCCTTTACTATGAGATGACTTAACAGGGATTGTTCTTTAACACTTTGCAAATTAGCTTGCTGGAGCTCTGCCTGTTCATACACTCAGCATTTTTGCTGTTTGCTCAGATACTGTCCTATGCCATGAGACACCCGTTGATAGCAGTTTCCTCCAAGACTGAAACATCCCGTCCTGCAGGGAAGCTCAGTAAACAGGAAGAGAAACAATTCAAAACAAATTCAGAAAGTCCCTGAAACTGGCTAGATTCATTAGGTCCCTCCCTGCCAGGGGAAGCACTAAAAGCTGAGAGCGCCTTTCAGCCTAGCAAAGCTGAGCTGCAAAGAGGACTCGCAGAGATGCTAAGCACCAAGGAAGACTGAGACCAGACCAGCTGCCTGCAAGAAGCCGAAACCAGCTGAGCTGCCTGGGTTAGAGCAACTGAGTCACCTAGAAAGGACACTCTTCTGGCTGTTGAGCTGCCTGTGGACTGTGCAGTGTACTCCAGGCTCCCAGCTTAGTGAACTATCACCAATGCTGCGAGGACTTTGGTGATGCAGCTCTGTAACCTCTTACCCATACCCCTGTAAGTAACCCCAGTAAAACTCATGGTTCATCAAATTGGACTCAGGTGGTATTGGTGCTTTGGTCTGTCCTGGGCTCCCTGTCTGGTGTGAGTAGACGTGCTTCCCCGGGAAACGTTTTGTCACACACCAGCATCACCACACTGTCTAGTCTTCTCTATCATAGCTTCCCCCTTCAGTCCTCCTTTCCATGCCTTGGTTCGGGTTTATGAAGCCCCCGTTCTCTTGTTGCCCTTCATTCTGTCTTCAGGCATCTCGCCTGGGTCTGCAGTCTTGCTCTATTCTGTTTGTGGTCATAGCCAATATTCTGCACATTTTCCTCGGGCTCCACAGGTCTCTGGGGTTCCTTGTCAGAAGCTGTTGATGTACATTGCCCAGGCTGTCAGTTCCAGTGTTGTCCAGGACTGTCTGCATGTGTGGTCCTTTTGAACACATTTGTACACAGTGTACGCAGGCCCATGTCATACATGGTCTTTCATGGGACAGTTATGGGTTTTCTGGTGCTCTGATAGCCTTTTTTTCTGTTGTTCCCGTAAGACAGAACATGTACGATATCTGTTTCTGCAGTCTGGTCACCTATGTGACATTGGGGATGGCTCCTCTACCATCATCACCGTGCCCAGTTGCTGTCCAATTGGGGCCAGAGCCTAGCTGGTATCTCTGCATGATGCTCGGCTGTTTTGGTAGGGAGTTGGGGTAAAGGGTGTTCTTGCCTCTCTTTTTAAGATGAAGGATACGTTGAGCTGTGGTGTTGAAACACAGTTCTTCCTACTCACCTTGGCTCTTCTGGAGTGAGCTTGTTATTCCCAGTCTGTTCTTGAGAATGTCACACACACACACACACACACACACACACACACACACACACACACATCCTTACAGCGCCCCTCCCTCCCCAATGAACACTGAGGGTTTTGGCCGGGAGAGCTGGAGGGAGAGTTACCTGGTAATCTCACGTTCTGGATGGAAGCAGATCTGGGGTTGTATCAGTGGAGGCTGGAGGAGGGATAGTGGAGTGACCTGTGAGGTATGTAGGTGACACTGCAGGATCAGGTTTTCTGGAGATGACCAGATGCTTGCAGCAAGAGACCATCTACCTTTGTGGTAGTACGGTTTTTTATTCCTAGAAGTCAGAAGCATGCCTTCTGGGACTGACCACACCCTTCTTCCCCGCCCTGTGGTGGCCTCCACTGGCCCTTCTCACTTGTTTTCTGACGGGCGAGGGTTTTAGTGTCACGAATGGCTGGCTTCCTCCTGACATCCTAATAATGTAAAGGGAGCCATCAAGTGAAAGCCACTGAATTCTTTCTTTTGAGATTGAGAAGTTTGAATATTTGTCAAAAAAGACTTCAGCCCAAGCATTTTATTGTAAAAACACTTGTACTAAATGAAAAGTTCTAAAATCTATAACTCTTTCAGTTTTGGTAAAACCAAGTATCGATTAGGATTTGAAAAATATTTTTATTATTTTAAAAATTTATGTGTACATGTATGTATCTGTGTATGGGTATGTACATGTGGGTGCAGGTGCCTACAGCAGCCAGAGGCAGTGGGTCCCCTGGAGCTAGTTACAGGTGCTCTATGTGGGGTGCTAGGAATCTAACTTGGATCCTCTGCAAGCCCAGTAAGTGTTCTTAGCCACTGAACCATCTCTCTTGTTCCCTTGATTCAGTTTATAGATAGGCTTAAAATGGCCCTACATACCACCTGGTATAGAGACCCGGATGACCACTGTAGATTCCTTGACCAGTGAAACCTTGGTTCCCATGGCCAGCTTAGCATGCTCAGCTTCCCTCCCTTCCAACTGAGCTGCAGCCTCACTTAAAGACAGTGATGGATTTCCCACAGGGGCTGGCTTATTTAATAGCACAGTCTCATTGCTCAACAGTTTTCAGGCGACGCATAAATCACACTCACACCACTTGATTTATAGCAGCCATTTCCTCAGGTAGGAGTTGGGGTTAATTTGAAGAGATATTAAGGACTAATGCACAAATAATGAAATTGAGAAAGGAAAATGTTTCTCATGGCAACGTGAAGCCAAAAATTTTGAAGTTAAAAGGCGGTGGGCCTGGTCTGGGCACTAGCAGCCTGGGGTCTAGTATATGTGGTAACAGTGTGGCATGTTACCATGAATCTGTTATGTCATAAATCCTATATTGTGGCGCAGACTGGAAGAAATCGTGAGACCTCCCTCAGGTGTCCCTGTGGCTGTGGATGGGATTTGTTTATTTCTGAATTGGCAGACAGCCTTTTCTGGAGCTGTTGTACCAGTCCGGTGTCTCTGGAGAGTTCGGAGAAGGACCCGGAGGAGAATAGTCGCTCCAGGCACCGGAGTGCTGCACTGATGTCAGAAACTTCCCCTGTCATCACTTGGTCCCTTTCACCCAGGATGTGGCAGTGCCCAATGGCTTCTCATTACATTCAGAATGAAGTCTCTACCTGAAGTTCCAGGTTCTGAAGGTGCTTGTGAGGCTGTGTAGGTTATTTTCTGGGAGGAAACAGTTGGTGACATTCAAGTGTGTCTCTGAAAAGTCTCTAGCAGGGTTTCCACAGTTGAGAGGCTTCTGACTAATTTACTCTACTCCTGGAGGTGGGCATGTGAGGAGGTATTAGAAGCATTTTAACCAAGCCACATAGAACAGGTGCTTGCAACAGAGGCCTAGGGCCTGATGCTAGAGAGTGAGGTGTGGGAGAAAAGTGAACTAAATATGGCAAGGCACTGGAGAGAGGGTGTTGAGAATAACAAAAACAGTCTGGGATGGCCGGCATCAGGAGCCTGTTAGATGCTGTGCAGTGAAATAGTGGTTTTTGGCAGGCTGAGGTTGCCCCTGTATTTCGGATCCGATCAGAAAAGCATCCTCTTCTAAAGAGAGGGCTTACCTACATGTTCTTAGACAGAATGAGCAGCACTAGTAATGCTGCTCTGGGGTCTGCAGCTGCCAGGATATGTCACACTGGAGCATCAGTTGCATTGGGTGCCTCAGATATGAGAGCTGACTAGAATGTGCACTCAGAAGCAGGGCTCAGAGTAAAACCTCTTGGCTTTGCTTCCTCTCAGGAATACATGCAGGATTGGTTTAGCTGGGTCATAGAGTCATTCTAGCTTTAGGTTTTTGACGAACCTCCAAACTGATTTCCACAGTGTCTCCAACAGTTATACTCCCACCAGCAGTAAGTGAAGATTCCTCTTTTCCAGCATTTGCTGCTTGTTTTCTTGATCATAGCCATCCTGACTGCTGGAGATGGAGTCTCATTTCCCTGCTAGCTGACAATGTTGAACATTTTTTCCATATATACCTTGGCAATCTGTACTTCTAAACTTGAAAAGTGTTCAGTTCGTTTACCCATTTAATAATTGGATTACCTGCTCTTTTGTTACTAAATTGGTCTTAGTTCTTTTTATATCTAGTTATTAGTCCTCTGCTGGATGAATGGCTGGCAATGATTTTTCCTGTTCCGTGGCTGTCTCTTTGTTCTCTTGATTCTTTTGTTGTAAGGAAGGTTTTTAATTTGATGAAATTCCATTTGTCAGCCCTTGCTATGATTTTGTGAGCCATCAGAGTCCTATTCAGTAAGTCACCATTCACGTTGTGTGTTGAAGTCTTTCAGTGGAGACACCTGCATACTGATGTTTAGTGCTTTGCTTTTCACAATAGCCATGTCCTGGAATCTAGCCTACGTGTCTGTCAGTGGAAGAATGAATGAAAAATGTGGCATGCACACACAATAGAGCATTACTTGGCCATAAAGAAGAACTAAATCATGTCATTTACAGGAAAATGGATGTAACTAGAGACGATCATGGTAAGTGAAATCAGACAGACTCTAAGAGAGAAGTGCCATGTATTTTTCCATATTTAATCTCCACACAGAAAAAGAAAGATGAAGTAGAAGGGAGACTATAGGGAAGAAGATCAGTGGGAGATGGGAGGGAAAGGGGATGTATCAGGGATGGGAATGATCAAAGTGCATAATCTGCATACAAAGACGTCAGTGAAGCCTTTGTGCAATCATTGTGTAAGCATTAGCAAAAAGAAAGTGCCTTTTGTAGTCATAAGTGGGGGACTGTCCCTGGGGGCCATGTTAGTCCCAGAGTGCTGACTGTCTGGTGGTGGGCACTCTAGAAAGTTAACCCCACATGTGGTACCCCATGAGACTTTGTCCTTGGGGTTGTATTTCATAGTGAGACCTTTGTACCAATACCTGTGACTGCTGGTGCTGTCCTGAGATGCGATGGAGAGCCCTGTGCATAGATATGGGTGGAGGCAGTCAGGATGTATTTGTGGGGTCTGGGTTGTAGTACGAGTTAGGGAAGGAGGGGCATCATTAGGATGAACTGCAGCCAGATGCAGTGGAGCCAACTGGGATTACTTGCCAAGGTGTTCCCAAATAAACCATCTAGGTGTATCTTGTCAGCCTCAGAAAGGTCTCTGTTCATTATATTTGGGTTCTTGGGAACAACTGTGAGCTGTTTTCATTTTGATGGTGATGGAGTGGCAGGGACATGCTGGCTGGCATGCCTCAGTGTAGGTAGTTTTGCTTTTTATATTTACATGTCAGTGGTCAGTGATCTGGACTGAGATGCATTGGCTGAGGAGGCAGGGAGCTGTCATGTGGGATGCTGGAACAGATGTCACTAGGGAGACCAGGGAATGTGCACAGCCCTATGGAAGTGATAGAGAAGAGTTCCATAAGGAACCCAGGATGTCCACATGGTAGGTAAGATTACCCCGTGACCTTTCTTTGAAAGTGTGTTGGTCAGAATTCTTGAGAGAAGTGGGGCAGCCAAGATTGTGTGTGTGTGCATGTGTGTGTAGTGGGGAATGTGGGAGGGTGTGGAATGCATGTGATTGTGTATATCTGTGTGTGATACACCTGTACACATCCTGGAGGGAGCAAGGGGTTTGCCCCTGATATCGTTGCTGCCACAATCCAACCCCCGCTCAGCAGAGGGAGTCCTTTGAGCCTCAATACTGCACAGTTAGAGGAGTTTGTAACATGCCTTTAATCTTCCGTTTCTAATGCTTTTATGCTCAGAGCTTTGCTGATTCTAGGGTGGGCTCCTCCTGGGCCAGCTAGTTCCCATAGATTCCCAAGGGACTGTCTACAATATTCTCTTTCACAGCAACCCCTTTAGCCAGGACACTCACCTCTTCCTGGTGGGGCTACACTGGGGTTTACTGTCTATTTGTCCCATGGTACTCACCCTGCCCTCCGTCTGGGGCCTGTACTTCTCTGCCCCAGTTCCTCATATCTCTCTGAGACAATTCAACTAGATAGTCCCAGCTGCCTGCTAGCCTTGCTGTACCCACTCCATTCTGGGAAGCCATGGCCAAGACTCTGACCAGCATTTTCCTTCTCTTTGCTGTCTCCCAGCTGCCTCCTGCTTCCCCATGTGGCCTAAACGGCCCCCACCTCAGGAGAAGTTTTTCTGTGGACAAACAGAAAGTCACTGTGGGTATCTGGCCAATGACCAGGAACCTGGATTAGAGCTGAGCAAGTGGGCAGGAGGAGGAATTCCGACTAGCTGGCTCTGCCATGTGGGGGTGGAGTCCGTGAGCCTGTCAGGAAGACCATTGGTATTGGCATGTGGGGCAAGGCTGGTAACAAGACTTGGCATCAAAAGAGAGAAGGCATCTCCTCCTCAGCCAGGCTGGCTGTAGGCTGCAGCCCAGGAAGCTCCACACATGCTGTGAGGAAGCTGCATGATGTAGGGGGCCTAACACTTTCCCTGTCAGGATCTAGCCAGGAACAGGGAGTGGGGTTTACTTGAGCAAAAGCTGTTCTGTTTAAGCTGAAGAGCCCAGTACCAAGGGTTTGCATACTCTGAAAGAACAGCCAGGGAATTGGAAAGAAGTGGGTGATGGAAATTCCCGGGGCAGGATGGCAAGGTTGAGGAATGTGGATGCGCTGTGGGAAACATCCTTTTGGAGGTTAGCACATTGCTTTCAGAAGGAATCTACTATAGGGAATTCTTAATTGACTGAAAATAACAGTGAAATGGTAATGTTACTCAACTCAGTAGGTTCTGGTGCTGCAGCAAATCTTTGGTTACCTAACTGTGTTAATTGAATGGTTGGAAGTAACCAAAGGTGCTAAGGATCAGGTCTTCAGGCTCTTGAGAGTTTGCTTGCATGTGTAAGGTAAACACTAGGGAAAAGTATGTGCAGGACGCCATGGGGTAGCTGGCTCAGTCTCAGAGCCGCTGAGGTCAGCTGACTCTAACCCTCCCCCACTCAGGCAGATCCCTGGGTGAGGTTCTGACCTCTGCAGCTGAGGTTTCCCTAAGTGGAACATAATAATAACAGCAAGGTGTTCCTCCTCCTCTCCCTCCTCCTCCTCCTCCCCCTCCTCCTCTCCGTCCTCCTCCTCCTCCTCCCCCTCCTCCTCCCCTCCTCCCTCTTCCTCTTCCTCCTTCCTCTTCCTCTTCCACCTCCCCTCCTTTTTTAGTTCTTCTTTCATATATTACATTCCATACAGTTTCCTCTCCCTTCACTCCAACCTGCCCCCACCTCCCATCTCTGACTCCGACTCTGTTTCTCTGAGCGGCCTCCCAAGGGTATCAACCAAAGATGGCATAAGAAGCTACAATAAAACTAGGCAGGTACAAACCCTCATATAAAAGCTGGGCAAGGCAACCCAATAGGAAGAAAAGGGTCTCCAAAACATGCAAAAGAGTCAGAGACATCCCCCCCCCGCCCTTGGCCCCGTCCCACAAGAACACCAAGCTCCACAACCATAACATATGCGCAGAGGGCCAAGGTCAGACCCAGACAGGCTCCCTGATTGTCAGTTCAGTCTCTATGAGCCTGTATGATACCCACTTAGTTGATTCTGTGGGCCGTGTCCTCTTGGTGTCTGACACCTCCGGCTCCTACAAGCCTTCCTTCCTCTCTTTCTTGGGGTTTTCTAAGCTCTACCTAGTGTTTTGCTGTGTGTCTGCATCTGTTCCCACCAGTTGCTGGATGATGCCTCTCTGATGACGATTGGGCTAGGCACAGTGTATAGCAGAATATCATTAGGAATCATGTCATTGACTTTTTTTTTTTTTTTTCCATTTGTGTTTGATTCTATCTAGTATCTCTGGGCTGTCCTGCCTCTTTTTTATTTTATTTTATAATTTAATTTTACATATCAGCCATGGATTCTCCTGTCCTCTCCCCTCCCCCCCCTTTCTCCAGCCCACCCCTGGGGATTCAGCTCTACCTGGTAGATTCAGTCCAGGCAGGTCCAGTCCCCTCCTCCCAGGCTGAGCAACATGTCCCTGTGTAAGCCCAAGGTTGCAAACAGCCAGCTCATGCACTAAGGACAGGTCCAGGTCCCACTGCCTGGGTGCCTCCCAAACAGTTCAAGCTATTCAATTGTCTCACTTATCCAGAGGACCTGATCCAGGCTGAGAAGGAAATCAGAGATACATCACCCTTTACAATAGCCACAAATGATATAAAATACCTGGGGTTACTCTAACTAAGCAAGTGAAGGAGCTATATGACAAGAACTTTAAGTCCCTGAAAAAAGAAATTGAAGATGTCAGAAAATGGAAAGATCTCCCATGCTCATGGATAGGCAGGATTAACATAGTAAAAATGGCAATCTTACCAAAAGCAATCTACAGATTCAATGCAATCCCCACCAAAATACCAACACAATTCTTCACAGATCTGGAAAGAATAATACTCAAGTTCATATGGAAAACCAAAAAACCCAGGATAGCCAAAAGAATCCTGTCCTGCCTCTTAAAAGGGGAGTTGGGGCTGTGGGAGCAAGGTGTAAGGTATTATCACTCAGAGAAGTATGCCATGACTGCATGTTGCTCTGTATTCTCACCACATACGCAGATGAAGAGACATGGAGATGTGGGTCAGAGTTGGGGATTTCCCTGCTCACAGACAGCACCAGAACATGGACATATGGAGCCACCAAGGGGACAGAGTCACAGTCAGATGTGGCAGGTCACCACACAGCCCTTGAACATACTGACATGACCAGGAAGGCACATGTGTGGCAGAAAGGTGCCAGCAGCCATGGAGTCCTAAGGACTCTCTCAGGTGCTCAGTCAGCTCTGATGGAATGAGGCAGTGTTATGTTGTGGAATGTGGGACACCCTGGTGCCTGGCACAGCCAAGGAAAGGGGTTTGCCAAGCAAGCAGGGCTGTGGGGGAAGGAACCCACTCTTCCTTCTCATTGGAACAAGCAAGAAAAGGCTGTGTTAAGATACTTTAAAATTCTGGCTATCCTGAGTTGTGGGGATTCCTGATATTACTAGGAACCCTGGAGATTTGTGTTGCAGTTTTTAGACCCCCTGCTTCTGATGATGTCTTTTCTCAGTGGACTTTCGTTTTTTTCTCTCTGATGAGCAGATCTGCTCGCTCGCTCGCGCTCTCTCTCTCTCCCTCTCTCTCCCTCTCCCTCTCCCTCTCCCTCTCCCTCTCCCTCTCCCTCTCCCTCTCCCTCAAGTTCTCTAGGACCCTCCCTGGCCCTTCATAGATGTTGTGGTGAGATGTCCTCTCTCTCAGTTCTTTTCCTGTTGCTGTGATAAAAATACCCCAACAGAATTAGCTTAAGAGACAAAGGGTTTATCTGGCTCACAGTTCCCGGTTACAGACCATCAGTGTGAGGGAGCTGAGACAACAGGAACTTGAAGCAGCTAGCCATACTACATCTGCAGTCAAGAGTGGAAAGCAGTGAATGAATGCACGTATGCTAGGGTTTGGTTAGTTTTTTCTTTATTAAAAATAATAGTTTTTTTATTCTTTAAGAATTTCATACTTGTATAGAACATATGTTGATGATATCCACTGTCTTCCTCTATGTAACCCTTCCTGGACTCCTCAAACATGCCTTCTTCTCAATTTCTTCTTCTTCTTCTTCTTCTTCTTCTTCTTCTTCTTCTTCTTCTTCTTCTTCTTCTTCTTCACCATCACATCATCATCATCATCTTCATCACATCATCATCACTACATCATCATCACATCGTCATCATCATCTTTTTCTTTTTAATGTATTCCCTCCAGGATGCTAAGCCCAGAGAATGATGCTGCTCCCAATGGGGGTGGTTTCCAAGAATGAGTCTTTGTAGGCTTCTACTATAGAAAAGTTTACTCCAGGAAACAGAACCTCAGACTTCAGAGCCCTATTTTATTTTGTGTAATATTTAAGTCTGCCATACTTGCTAGCAGTGACTTCTGCTGTGTCCTTTTGGGCTATATGAGTGCTTAGATCACACCTCCCACTCTAAGGTCATCACCTCCCGGGTTCTAGGTGTAGATCAGAGTTCTTCTTTTTCCTTTAGGGTCTTGTATCCAGAAAGATATCACTCCACCTGGACTTCATTGTGGTAGCTGCCAGCATCATATGGTTATGGGGGCATTGACACAGATTGAGAAGTGCTATCAGGATAAAATACACACAGCCTCTGAAGACTTAGCGTGGAAACATATAAGTAGTAATATTTCATGGAGGTTCCATGTTAAAATGATATTTTGGGGCTGGAGAGATGGCTCATCAGTGAAAAGCACTTTCTGCTCTTGCAGAGGACTCAGGTGTAGTTCCCAGCTTTGCTCAACCATCAGTAACTATAGTTTCTAAGAAATTCAACACCCCCTTTCTGGCCTCTGTAGGCACCAGGCATGGGCATGATGTATATACATACATGCAGACAAAACCCTCTGTACATACAAAATCCATTTTGGAAGAGATGATGATATAGTGAATGTATTATGTTAAAATAAAACTTATAGAATTAATCTATCCCTGTATCCCTTTACTTTTGAGTGTGGTGAGTGAAGAATGTAAAAGCTATGTGTGGCTCTGATGATCTTCCTTCTGGCTCTGCAGCTCCAGTTATGGATCCCTCCAGCAGAGCACAGATCACAGTAGGACATCAGTGTGGCATTCTACATGTTCCATGAGCCCAGATTTTCTGATCGCTCCCTTTCATAACTCTCCTCCGTACAAAATACGTTTTTCACCTGTTGAAAATAAGATGGCATTTGATATTACATTTGGGTTAGGTCTTTTTCTTTTTGAGGGGGGTAGGATTTCTGTACTTATAAACTTATATTTGGAAGTATTGGCCTGTAATCCCAACTACTCATGAGGCAGAAGCTGGAGGATCGTAAATTGAAGTTCCACCTGGACTAGAGGACAAGTTCTAAGGCAGCTTGTACAGCTAAACTTGTCTCAAAGTACAATAAATAAATAAAATTAATTAATTAAAGGACGTGAATATAGTTCAGTATTAGAGTGCTACCCTAACACATGCTAGGTGCTAGGTTCAAAATAAAAAAAAATTATAAATTATTTCCCATGTTTGCCTAATAAGACCAGGAGGGGCCATGAAAGTCAAGGAACAATGTGCTGAGAAGGAGGACTTCACAGAGGACTCTGCTGCTGTCCAGGAACCCTGTCCCAGCCTTCTGGGATTTGTAGTAGTCTGCTAAAGGCCAAAGAGGCGTGAACACCTGCTAGCATGGCCTGACTGGGTACCTAGAGCCCCATATTGTGTGCTAGATCCATGGTAAGTGTATACGGTGTCCTTAGGACAGCAGTCCTCTGAACAGGACTTGGGGAGCTGATCAGTGGAGACCAGAGTCATGACAGCTGCAGCTGACAGTTTCCATACAAGCCCCAGGGAGTGCCTGTCCCGCCACAAGTTTCCACATTTGAAAAGGTGAAGCCTGCTAACACCAGGTAAGGCGTGAATCTGGAAGGATGTTTGCATGCTGACTGAGGGTCCTTTGCAACACTCCCTCCATGGAAGACTTTTTCTGAAGAATTTGAGTGAGGGTTCCGATGTCACGTGACAGGCATTCACAGACAGGCCTTGCTTTAAGGGAAGGTCCATAGCATTAGGGGTCGGGGTGTCTCACTAAAAGCGTCTCATTGTGTAACCCAGGGTGGCCTTCAACTTGCTGCCCCAGCCTCCCAAAGGCCATGATTACAGGCTTCATTTGGTTGTTTGGAAATTTTTTTTTTTTTTTTTTTTAAATTTCTGAGTAGTTAAGCCAATGGGGCTAGTATGGGATTGAGGGGATGGATGTCTGGAAGATTGTCCTGTTGATTCCTGAAAATGAAGGGAAAGATATTTTATCAGCTTTGTATTTAAAAAAAAAATCAAATCGAAGTGTTGACCACAGAGGGAAAGTGTTTCCTGTGGTGCACCAGTCAGCCACTTTAACCCTCCTGGACATTCTGCCAGCCTCTCCCCTGTGCAGGGGTTGGAGCATGATCGATACTGCCCTTTTTAAATGCCTGTCCATTTACATTTTCTGCAGGACTCCAAATAAGGTGGTTTCTCCTTTGTGTCCAGTGTGGGGTGATTGCATTTGAAAGGTGTGCTCACGGATCTCCCAGTGAAAATGTCACATGGGGGTGGGGGTGCTGACTGGGTCTGTGTGAGAACCCCTGCTAACTCTGTTCTTGAGTCCAGCACACTTCACTTGAGGTGGGTGCTGATGCAGATGCTTGGCTAATCTTGGCAAACACTGCCACTGAGGAAGGGCCCCTGGGCTTGTGGGCTTGTGGGCTTATGGGCTTGTGGGCTTGTGGGCTTGTGGGCTTGTGGGCTTGTGGGAAGAGTTCACATACAGTAAAGAATACATGTAGGGTACCTCTCCCACACCATCCTTCTTTGCCTTGCTGCACTTAGGCAGCTCTGTACTGTGGTGATGGTTGGCATGAGACAGGAAATTAGCATGGGGTTGGAATCACTTTGTTCTGTCCCAGGATCTGGGAGTGTAATACATGTCCTGCACCACTGCTCTCAAGGAGCTCAGGGCCTCTGGGGACAAACAACAGCAGCTCTTACTGAGATGAGCACATGGGAGAAGCAGATGGCATGGTACATAGTACCCTGTGCCATTTCTACTTGGACAGGAACTTCCCACAGAGATCAATCAGGCTGTGAGAGTGAATGCAAGTTTCCTGCGAGAAACAGAGGAGGAGACTCCAGTCTGGAGAGAACAACAGTGCTGGGGGGTGGGGAGGGGGGGGGGTGGGAGGGTGGGGGGGTGGGGGTGGTTCTCAGCATATGAGGAGGAAAAATGGTACAGACTCAGAAACCCTAAGGCTAAAGGTGAAGCCTTGAGTGTGGCCCTGGGTCCGTATAGCTCTCCTTCATTGACCCTGGGTCCAAGTGAGTGGGCATGCAGAGTAAAGCCAAGCCCCACACCTCTTCTCATCTCCAGCAAGGAGCAGGGGAGAAGATTTGGAAGCTGTTAATGAAAGCACATTGGAGGCCCACATTGACCTTTATATAGAGTCTAAGGGCAGTATGAAGATGAGATTGAGGTGTAATGCAATGCAAGTCTGTTCCGGATGTAGAAATATTCACATTTAGGAGCATCTGTAGTGGATCTTTGCTACTGTCAGGGTTACCCGTCCTGATATGGAGTGGCATCTGAGTCCAGTGTAGGTGCTGGCATGTGTTTATCTGTGCTCATCAGCGCACACCTCCAGGCTGAAAAGGCTAAAGAAATCCCAGAGTCTGAGGGAGTCAGGCTCATCTTTATGATCAAAATGCCTTCAGCAGCTTCTTAGCAACTGAGGTGCTTGGAATGTAAATGAAGGCTGCAGAGGCCTAGAGGCCCTGGGACTCAGGGCCTGAGGACAGGGCTCAGTGTGTGAGCTCTGCTGCTTGTGTGCTATTACTTACATTCTCTGAGTTTTCATTCTACCTTTAGAATTGGGTTCATGATGGCAGTATCAGGAGATGGCCAAGCACCATGAATGGGGAAGTGCACAGAGAACAGTTCTTACGCTGTAGGGCGGCCTTGGGTGGCTGGTATGAGGCTGAGGGAGCTGGGAGCAGAAGCAGACTGTGTGGGGGCATCCAGTGACTCAGTAGTGAGTCAGACCCAGCTGCACTGTGTGGTGTTACCCTGGGTAGCATTTACCTCACTGGGCTCAGATTCCCAACCTACAGCATGGGGTCTTTGCCACTTGATCTTTGAGATTCGCACAGACTCTAGAGTTTTATCATCCATATCAACATATGGTCTATACTGTACATGAACGTAGGGAGTTATTACCATAGGGACACAAAACACTGTCAGGAAAGGGAGGCATGAGTTAACATTGTGGCGGGGGGGGGGGGGGGGGAGGCTAATAGAGGTGCTGTAGTCCCTTTTCTGGGGAGGCATACATACAGGTCAGTCTTGATGTTCTCTCTATAATCCAGGACCGCACATGTGAGGTGCCCAGGGCTACACACGTTCTGCCTAGAATACTAGGCACCCAGAAGGGAAGTGCCAATCCTGCCCCAGGATCCTTGCATTTATTTCTAGTGAGCTGAAGTTGTCAAATTCAGTGTTCCTGCAGGAAGCCAGTTGCCAAATCCCCACTTTTAGATCAGGGCTACCCCAGCCCATTGCACCAAGTCTTTTCCAAATTGGTTGGGAAAACAAGCCTGCTAGTCACCAAGCTCTGCTTTGGAAGTCCCAGGGTCTTTCTCCCAAGGTGTAATTGTTATTGTTAACATCGTGATTGTTTGGAGATAGGGTCTGTGTAGCTCAGGCTGGCCTTGAACTCATGATAGTCCTTCCTCAGCCTCCTGAATGCTAGGATTATGGGCATTTTCCTCATCATTCCTGGCTATAAATTGTTAGTTAAACTTTCATTTTTTATCTCTGGCTCAAGGAAGTATTTTAGGCAAAGCCTGGCTCCTAGGACCATAATGCTTTGTTGTAGCAGCCAGGGGACTGTGGAGGGACTACCTGTGAGTGACTCAGCATTCTGGAATCAGAGCTCTCTAGTGTTGGCTACTCTAAGCCCAGCAGGGCCTAAGTGGTCTCCCACCGAGGCCCTCCTCTAGGTGCTTGGGCCAGTTGTGATCACTGAGCTCAGACCCTGGTTTGAGAAGGCAGCCTGTGGTAGACAGACTTCTTCATCTACTGCACATGTTGATGTCTGCTGATGCTCTGCATGGGCAGAAAGGACAGCCACATCTGCCTTCTATGGTCAGGTATGACCAGAGGTTCCATGGCTGCTGCGTTTAGGGCTCAGGGTTTGGAAAGGTGGCAGGAAGTGAGAGCCTTAGGAGCTACTGGAAAGCAGAGTCCTCCCTGCCCTTTGTCCAGAGTCCTGCCTGCCTTTGGCCTTGATCCTCCCCCTGATTTTCATCTGCCAGACTTCGTTACCCAGAAATTAAAATTTCCCCATTCTATTGTCATAATTTTGGATGTTTTCTTATCATTTTTATCCATACAGGCCTTTCATCAGAAAAGATTGTGTTCAAGGCAGGGAAACAAAGCATCTTTAGGAGACTGGATTTTCATATGACCTAGCCACACACACATATGATGCTCAGAAATGCAGCAGAATAGCCGGGCGGTGGTGATGCATGCCTTTGATCTCAACACCCGGGAGGCAGAGGCAGGCGGATCTCTGTGAGTCGAGGCCATCCTGGGCTACAGAGTGAGTTCCAGGATGGCCAGAGCAATTACATAGAGAAACCTTATCTTAAAAAAACAAAAACAAAAAACAAACAACAACAACAACAAAAAAAATAAAAGGAAGAAGGAAAAGAACTGGAGCATCATGAACCTTGAATCTTCACAAATAGTTAAAATACTGGTTTTCAAAACTTCTCAGCTCACCTTTAGGGATCTGGTCATTACCTAGTGCACAGTCAGAAAGGATCCAAAGGGGTCACAACCGATCACAGCTTTCCTGGTTGCTGGGAGTAAACTGAACACACCAAACAGTGGCAGCAGAAGGCCAGTGGTCAGTGGTCCTGCAGCAGTGGACAGAAGAGCATAGTCCAGCCAGGCCTTGATTTGGAGGTCTGAGTCAGAAATGTAGCAATGGTTGGTAGTGTGACTCAAAGGTCCGGTCAACAAGCTGGTTAACCCTGAGGGTGAGTGTGGCCTCAATGAGCCAGTCCTCATGCTGTTACTGGGCACTCTCCAAAGCACTGCTTAGATCTCCTAACTTGCCCACTTCAAGCTGTGTCTGTGGAGTGGAGCCGTTTCTTTTGATTTCAGTTTGGCACGGCCAATGTTGAGCCTGGGACTGCTCATGGCAGACACTACTAGGTATTAGCAGAGTGAGGTCTGGGCACTTTGGATCTGTGGGTCCAAGGAACTTTGGGCAATGCGTGGCACTTTTCTTGGAACACAGCAGCACTGGACAGTGTGTCCTGAGTTGGGGTGATGGAGAAGGCGTCCTCGAGGTCTTTCCATTTGTCAGTCTGATGCTCTGCAGTGTGCACTCGAACATAAGCATGCCGGGCCAGAAAAGCATCAGCTTCTAGGAATGAGAGATCTGATTTCAGCAGAGCTCATTAGCAGCTCAGAGCCGCTCTTAACAACTCCAAAGACAGTGGTCTCCATCTGGAGACTACGTTCTGCAGACTCAACAGGGAAAAATAGCCGGTATCACAGCTCTTGGGATTTGTCTCCTTCCAGCTCTCAAGAAGCTTAAATCTCAGTACACCGCCAGTGACAGGCACAAGGAATGGAGTCTGTCGTTGCTTTCTTTTTACAGATTTCCCTTGGTTTGGATGAGCCCTCCAGCACTTGTGGGATTGGAAGCATATGGCATTTATATTGGTTTTATCTTACATTTTGATTAAATAGCCACAAGATAAAACTTTCCAAGTCTCCTCATGTTCCCTCCCTTTATTTTATACATTTGCCAAACATGTGCTGTTGACTTCAGGGTTTACAAGGTTAGTGGGACTGCTCTGCATATAGGCTGGACTCATCATCAACTGCAGGGTTTTCCTTCCTCTTGTTTGTTTCCTTAACTGAGAGCCTTGTTCCAGTCATGTGACCTGGCTTAACTTTTAGTCTTCTTGATAGGAAGGGACTGTCACCCAAATCTTTAGTAGTTTTGGTAGACCCAAAACTCAGTTGAAGAATATTTGGGGTCCTTCTCCAACCCCTGAAGGAGAAAACATCAAAGGTACCATGTATAATCCAGGATGGTCAAGGCCAGGCACTCACAAGACCAGCTCTCCTGGTTTGGATCTGTCCTTTTTATGTGTCATTAAGTGGCTTTCCCACTTACGGTAGGTGGGTAGCTCAGCTACCGTTTTGTACCTGGGATGATTCTATTGTTCGTACCCATACCCTTCAACCTTTTCATTAAACGTTCATCCCACAGCTCGGTAACTCAGTGTCCTGTCACACTGAGATCAGCTGGAGCTCAGGTGACTTGCTAGGAGACCTTGTGAGCCCATGCTTGTAGTATTACTCACAGATGACATGAGTGTCAGTGCCCAGATGGAAGGAAAGCCAGCCTGGGAATAGGTGCATGGACAGTGTCCAGAGAAGCAGGAGGCCTCTCCTGGGGGGGGGGGTGGGACACATGGGCAGTCCCAGACCCTGAACAAGGAGTCTTAAGGAGGTCAGTTGAGCCTGAGCCTAGAACGTGGGATTCTGTTGGAACCGGCCATGCGTATACATTGTACCTGTCTGATGAGCCAGGAGGAAAGCAGGTGTCCCCCAACCACCATGTTTACAGAACATCTTATGTCCTCTCCTACACTGAGGAGTATTTATTAGTCAGGTTCTCGTAGCTTTTGTTTCATGGAAGATTTTGTTGTTGCTGTTGTTTCTTGCTTGTTTGCTTTTTGGATTTTGAGATGGTGTCTCTCCATGTAGCCCAACCCAATTAGAACTTGCTGTGTGCCCCTGGCTGATATCAAACTCAAAATAATCCTTCCTTCAACTTCCCAAGCGCCAGACTGCAGGTGTGTGTTGCCATGCCCAGTTTAAGTATTCTTTTTTTCCTCCTCTCTCTATGATATGTGATCAAGAGAGAAATGGAAGATAATGCTTGGCAGGTGTTTTCTCATTGCTCATCTCTGGAATTCCATGTGTGTCTTCATTATGTAATATCACAGCTTGGAGAAGCCACATGTCAAGTGTGCTGCAGTAGCTGCATGGAGACTGGAAAGTACAGCTGTAGAGTGTGTGTTTCCCAACAGAAAACACTTCAATATGAGCACCGAGGACCACTTTGTGAGAGCATGTGAAAGAACTAAAAAATGCACAGTTAACAAAAATGTCTAGTAAGAGATTGTAGATTAAATTGGAAATGGTTGGAAGTCAGTGGGAATACTTGAACCAATTTCTACATTTAGCATGCTGAACTCCAGGAAGTCAGCCTGAGTCTTGTAGAGTGGTATCCGAATCCACCCTGATGCCAGTAGAGAAAGCATTGGAAGTTTCCTGGTGTGATTAAGCAGATGATTAGCTCTGAGCTTACTATAAACATAGCTTTGTTTTCTACATCTGTGACCTGTTTGGACGTTGATTGCATTTGGTATTTAACTACACAGAATTGGTTCTCCTCATCTCAGAGTGATACGTGGAATTACTCTGCTGATCGAAAATACTTTTCTTCTCATTTGTGGGTGGTGAGGACCCTCATAGCAACCTGCTGGTGTGGCCGGTCCTTCCCGGAGGTTTATCTGACACATCCTGTAGGCCATGTGCATGGATCCATCCAATCCAAGAGCAGTCTGCTCTATCTTTCAAGCTTTCTTTTCTATAGTTTCTTCAGGAGAGCTGCTGTGATAAGAGCTTATGCTAGAGACAGCAAGGAAGGGTGTTCAGAAATCCCTACTTCTGGTTTTAATGTTTCCTCTGACTGATTTATGAAAGGCATGACTAGTATTGCAGAGCCATGACATCAGCTCCTGTCATTGCTCCTGTTCCCAAATTCCTGCAGCTGGACCAGCTTCCTCCTTCTGGTGCCTGGACCTTCAGGCCTTCCTGTGGTCTATTGTGGGCCTTCTCTCCTCTTGGTCATGGGTTTGGGGAGGGTGTCTCTTATCTCTGGGACTGTACTTGAGCCAACCCTGATCATACATATGTTTTTAGTGCCTGTTCTGGTCTCACCTTTACCCTGATTTCATACATACTTTAGCTGACCTTGATCACACACGTGCTTTAGTGCCTATGTCTGGTCTCACCTTTGCCCTGAGCACACACATGCTTTAGTGCCTGTGTCTGGTCTCACCTTTGCCCTGAGCACACACATGCTTTAGCTGACCTTGATCACACACATGCTTTAGTGCCTATGTTTGGTCTCACCTTTGCCCTGAGCACACACATGCTTTAGCTGACCCTGAGCACACATGCTTTAGTAGTGCCTCTGCCAGGTCCTAGTCACTTTTTCCTGGTTTTCTTGCAGCTTGAAATATTGAACTCAGGAGCAGTCTAAGTTTAGCCTGCGCCCAGCCTCTTCCTGCTGTAACTCCCTTCTCTCATCACCCCAATCTTTTCTTCTTAATCTGGTGCATCTGAAAAAAAAAAATCAACCTTTAAAGCATTGGTTCTCAACCTGTGGGGTGTGACCCCCTTTGGGGGTCACATATCAGATATCCTGCATATCAAATACTTACAATTTATAACAGTAGCAAAATTACAGTCATCAAGTAGCAATGAGATCATTTTATGGTTGATGGGCCACCACACCGTGAGGAACTGTCTCAAGGGTTGCAGCATTAGGAAAGTTGAGAACCACTGATTTAAAGTATTACCTGTATATTGCAAATCTGAGGACCTTTGATCCAGTGTCATTTGTCTAGTAGTATCTGGGAGAGGAGAATTTACAGGGAATGCTTCCTAATTTCCCTAAGTTTATTAATGAGTTCTCTCACTGTTTTTCCCGTATGCACATTTTCTCTGTGTGTCTGTGTTTCTGTCTTTCACTTCCTTTGTCTTTTTACTTTTGTCTCTCGCTATCTGTCTGTCTTTCAGTCTCTTTGTTCCTCTGTCTCTGTTTTTGTGTCTCTTCTCTTTGTCTATCTCCCTCTCATGTCTTTGTGTCTCTCTGTTACTCTTCCCCTGTCACTTTGCCCTGTCTCCTTCTGTGACGATCTCTTTGTCTCTGTCTCCTTTTGTATCACCTTTTCTGTCTCTCTGTCTGTCTGTGTCTCTTTGCCTCTGTCTCTGTCTTTCTCTTCACACACATACACACACACACACACACACACACACACACACACACACACACACACACACACACAGAGGTTTTAGTTAAAAACATAAAGACATGACAGTGACCAAAAGGAGTGAGCCTTGCTTTATCTCATGCCCTGTTTAGAAATCCTCTAGTAGCCATAATGAATACTGTTACACAGTCCCAGGGTAGCTTTTTTTCTTCTTTATCAGAGGGTACAGACAGTTTGTGGGCACTGTGAGCTTACCTCCTCCTTTTGGGCAATCTTTGGGGACCAGCTGTGGAAAGCCCTGCCCAAATTCACTCTGGGCCTCCTGGATGTGCACCAGTTTGCCTTTCCCATCAGACTAATGTCCTGATCATGTACATGTGCTCCTTTGATGGCTATGGAGTGTGATTTTGTGACCTGTGTCCTCAGGAGAGGTCAGCAGCTTTCCATGGCTAAGCAGCAGTTCTGCATCTGATTTGTAGAGACGTGGGCTTTCGTTGCTGGGATAAGTTAGTATTTCCCTTCACATGGCTCTGAATCCTGTCCATCAGCTCTTATGCACTGTGTGGCATGGTGACTAGATAGATTTTTAAAATGGTGATGCATAGCTCTATGAATATCACAATCCCACTGGAACCCAGCACTGGAGGCCTTGAAAGTTCCTATCAACAAGATTTCCAGTTGCAGAATTCATAATGCCAGTTGGACACAGAGAAACGCCAATTTATATCTGTGCTGTCCTGGGAATTTGTGGTATGCCACATACTGAGGCTTACTTGTTATTTGCCTTAATTCTCAAAACACAAGAGATCTGGGATTTGGAGCTTCGGAAGCCTGGCTCCTCAGCCTCAGCTCCACAGGCATTTGGGGCAGAGAGCTCATCTGAGTATGTTGAATGAGGGTGTTACTTTGTCTGCTCTGCTGGGACCCACAGCATTGTCCTCCGGGCCTCAGTTGCTCCACCTGGCAGGTGAGGCCCAGTGCATGAAATGTCTTTTATATTATATAAAGTTAGTTTGTCAGAATCCGACTCTGTCGTCTGTATCCCTGGGTTGTGGGAGAAGTGGCAGGATGGCCAGCCTGAGTGCTGCTGCTGTTGATCCTTATGTTGCCCATCCACCTTCACTACTCTTCTTCGATGTCCAAACCTCAGCAGACTTTGACATTCCAGCCGATCACAGATCTGTGGGGAGTACACCCTCTACTCCTGTCAGGACCTCCTCTGGGCTCATGCCCATGCAGTGGGCTCTAAGAAATACAATTGTCAGCCATATTCTACCTCAAGCCTCTGTGGGGTCGGGAAAGGGCCTCTGACCTGCAGTTGCCACACAGGCATTGTGGCTATGGACAGTCTCAGACTCTTGTCTTGTCTTGACTCTGGCACTTGGTTGAAGTCATCAAAGGTTCAGCCATTGCTGTCTCGGGCCTTGGCCTAGGCCACTGCAGGGTATATCGACTTTGATAAGCCTGACCGCCAAGCCTGGTCCAGAGGTCCTGGAGGCCATAACAGCAGCACACTGCAGGCATCTGGGCAGTCATGACAAAGGTAAGTCTTGCTAACAGCAATCATCTGTGGATGAGTAGAGTAAATGGAACCCTCAGAGAAGGCCCGAAAGAGCAAACAGCCAGCATACATCAAGAGCAAGTATAATGGGAGAAGACACCAGGAGAACTGTGGTGCCTTCAAACACCACCTTGCTTAAATGGGCCTGTGTGTCACCCAGGGCACCATGTGCTCAGACAGTTCAGTGATGCAGGGTCACATGAATTGGGTATAAGCTACATTTAATCCACTTCCTTCCTTGCCAGCTCTTTCATAACACACTATAACTGCTGGCTTATGTGCTTATGCGTTTCACCCAGAGCCACTTACTATTGTAGGTGAATTTATAGACCTTGTGTTTTATGCAGTTTGGAGTGACTGATAATTTGTGTGTCAGGCAGTTGTCCCCACTTCTGAGCACAGCGTAGTACATCTAGTGAGTGGCTGCTCTTGAGGACCTCACCTTATGCTCTTGAGGACGTCACATTATGGTAGGAAGGTCTGCACATAGAAAGCCAAAAGATGGTGCATGTCACAGTGAGGAGAAGAAGAGGTGAGGAGGGGGATGGCTTCTGTGAGAGGTGGCGAAGTAAAAGGGTAAGCTGGACAGGTACTTAGGTGCACGTACACAGGATGTCTAGGTATGTTTGGTGTTCTCTCTGTGTGTGTAGCTGGAGCTGTGTGTGGTGTTTTGATACTATCCGTGTGTACATAGTGCTGGCCACATGTATACATGGTCCTGTTCAGGGAGCTACTTAGGTTGTACTCTGGAAACATAGGTCACATCATTAGTCAGACAGTCTCCTTTTAGTTAAAGGTGCAGGGAGCACCTGAGGCTTTGAACAGAGGGTTCGTAACACAGTGAACATGTATGTTTATGTTAGTATGCACATATGTAGACACATGAACACAAGGGCACACATGGGAACAGATACACATGAGCTCTAGCAGGGCTGTGGGTTCTAATAGAGAGTCACTTCCAGGTATCTTTGGAACATAGGCCACTCAAGGCCTTCCATCTCCTTGGAACCAGGTGGCTTCCCTTGTGGGTACAGATGCATAAAAATAGCAGTTTCTACTAAGAGAACATAGGAGCCATGGAAGAGCCTGACCTGGCCAACAGCTTTAACTTTTTTATATTTGAGATTATAATTACAGCATCTCTCCCTTTCTTTTCCTTCCTCCAAGCCCTCCCATATACCTCTCCCTGCTCTCCTTCAAATTCATGGCCTCTTTTCTCACTGATTGTTGTTGCATGCATATCTATATCTATATCTATATCTATATCTATATCTATCTATCTATCTATCTATCTATCTATCTATCTATCTATCATCTATATCTAATCTAACCTGTCTGTATATGTTACTTGTATGTATGTTGTTTTCAGGGCTGACCATTTGGTAATGGTCAACCAATTGTATGCTCTTTCCTGGGGAAGACCACCTTGCTTTTAAGAGATACATTTTAAGCAAGGCACTGAGGGTGAGGGTGGACATATGCAGCAGTGTAGTCCCTATAGCTGTCTGGAGGGCCATGGGTCTTGGCTTACCTGCCCTGTAGCTAGCTTCTCTTGGGCCCTGGGATGCATTGTAACCTTAGCTGAGATCCTTGGAGCTAGAAGGTTGGCCAAACCCTGCTTCAGCTCTGGGCTTCCCATCTCATGGGTTGATGTTAATTTGTGATCACAGTACAATTCTTGAAACATATTTCCCAAAAGATCCCAGGAGATGGAATGCAGCCTTTTATTTGCTGAGTGTGGTGTGACTTGGCAGGGACACAGGAGCACATGATGCAAAGATCTGCACATGAAGGGCAGAGCTCAGATCTCACAATGGAGACTGGATAGCAGACATGGAACAGGATCCAATTAAAGCCTAAGAGCCTGGAGAATAAGCGCCAATTATGGTTACTTGAGTGATAAAGCTATAAAGGCATTCAAGGGGAGCAGCTGGCACAAAATGCATGAGCCTGGAAGGTGTGCTGGGGAAGGATGTGAGGGGATGATGACCAAGGGATTGCTGTAGGGTCAATCCAGGAGACCCCTGGGTAGGACCTTATTTTCAGTTCCTTAGACATGCAGATATTGGTTCATTTTTGTCTGAGCTTAATTAAGTAAATGTTGAAATCTCAACCTTCTCAACTTTTCAGATGGTCTCCCTTGCTCACTCAGTACTTAACAAGGATGAAGGTTTGTAAGACAAGCAAGCAAGAGTATTCCAGAAGTCTTTTTCAAGGCTTAGCTGTCAGAGCCGCTTGTACCCATGAGTGCTTGATCAATATGGATGTCTGTGAAAGAATGTAAGGAGATTTATCGTTGTTGTCCCAGCAGGTCTGTGGGCAATGAGAGCTCAGTAGCCTGTGTGGTGTGTGAGTATGCCCTGTGAGGCTGCTCACAGAGCCTCTGAGACACTTGCTTCCTTGGATAAGCCTTGCCGGCTCAGTGCACAGACATTTCATCTTTATGTTACTCAATGTGAGATGAGTCTTTTTTACCATCTCTCTGTGGCTCAGAGCCCTCCTCTGGGTCATGAGTAGTAAGCAATTACTTTTTCATTCATTGAGTTTCATTGAGTTCGTGTCTGGCGCACCATGACCTCCACTCCTCCTCAAAACCGACTCATCCTCAAATCATTGAAAAAAAAAGTCTCTTCCCATGTGCTTCTTTGTGCTGGGTTCCTTAACACCCAGGCCAGCTTTTGAGGGTCTCTGAAGAGGACATCGCTCATGACTACTCATCTTCAGAGGCCACTGCACACTTGTGTGTGACTCATTTATAATACATACTGTGGTCTGGCTTGGTACTTCTTTCCTTTTCTCTCTCTCCAGGAAAACAGAGGCTTTCCTTACCTATTCACCCTTCCAGATTAATTTGTAAATGACCATACCAACTTCCTTAGACATCCCTATTTGAATTGTACCTGGTATTGTATTGATTTTACTACTTTAGGGAGAGTTGTCATCAGTTCTACCTGACCTCACCACCCACAGGCTCTAGGCTCTGTGCTTATAGCTCCCTGTCTGGTATGTTCATCCGGAAAGTCTGTGGGAATGGAAACAAGCAGCATGCACTCCCGTGGGCATAGATGATCACCTGCTTTAATCTTCTGGATTTCTTGGCTCTTTGTTTCTCCACTGTCTTCCTCATCTCCCTAGCCCCAAATGGAGTTAGTAGTAGGAGAAAACACATGGAAAGAAAATTCCTTGCAGGGCTATTTTGAGGATACTATAGATGCACGCTGTATTTGTGCATCTGTATGGCCTGGGTGCATAAGGTGTGTTCTGTGCATGGGGCCGGCAGTCTGGTATGGCTACTCTAACAAAGCTTTAGTTCCTGTACTGTGCAGATGTGGCACTACAGCCTCATGCAGAGTTCATGTAGCACCGAGGGATGCACAGCATGCTGGCTTCTCCTCCCCGTCTCAAGGTCCTGGCTGCTATCTTACAGATCCAGGCTGAGGTGGTAGAAGCTCTGGTAAACCCAGGACAAATAGTAGTAGTTGGCGAGTGGATGGTATTGACAGGGTCATAATGAATGTTGGAAAAGAGACTTGGGTCATTTTGGACAAAAGTAGCCAGGAATGGTTAAATGGACCTCATCCTTTGTACTCTGAGAAGTGATTTGTCCTCCTGCCTGTCTCTACTATGGATAGAGCTGTTGGCCATGGGCTCATAGACCAGTGCCATGTAAGCAAAAGAGCCATAAGGCCATTCTTTTGACATTGTCCCTTAAAGCTGGGTTTACAAATACAATTCATGGTTTTGCAAAACAGTCCAAACATTGCAAAAACCATAGTGTCTAAGACAGGAAGAGTCCTTTCCCATCTGTCCTGAGGTAAAATCATTACTGACATTTATGGTTTTTAAAAAATATCTTTGTGCACATGCACTATTATCTGAGCACTGTTTCAGGGAAGCAGGTTATCTTACAAAGGGTGGCCTAGAACTTGCTTTTGTCCCTGCTTAGACATTTCCATGAGTAAATGGATGGACTTTGATTTTTTTTTAATTAATGCATATTAATTATACAGAGGATGGGGTTCCATTTTGCTACTCTTGTACATGCATTCAGTGTACTTTAATCTTTTCATATTTCCTTCCTGCCCTCTGAAGCCTGTTGCTCTCTATTTTCCAGACTGATGTGAGTCAGGACAGGAGTATCACTACTGCCAGACATCTGGCTGCGTGTGGTTCCAAGAGAGCTCAGCTGGTTTATTGTGGGATCCCCTCTTTCTTCATGGTCCATTGGCCACCAGTCTACGAGGGCAGAGGGAGAGAAGCAGTGACAGAGAGCTTTGTACAGCCTGTGAACACAGCGGAAATAGCCTTCTGGGAGACACCTTCAGTGAGACAGCTCAGCTTTATTCCAGAGAGAGGAGAGATAATAAAGGCTGGGGACAGAGACTGGGGCATCACCTAATTTACATTAAACAGCAGGCTCCTATCATAAAGCTGCTAGCACAAGTCTAATTACCATAAGGGCAGCAGGGGAAAGCTTCGGTGGGGGACTATGCTAAGGGTCACACTTGAGATGTCAGGCTTCCTGACCTAGAAACATTCTTCAGATAAAGTCAGGTAGAGAGCAGGAAGTCCCCCTTCCCCGCCTTCCTGCCAGGGGGAGGGAGTGCTCCACGTTGCCAAGCTTGGAGAGGGCTGCTAGCCCATGGTAGACTGCAGCCTCTGACCATCAAGGCCTCCCAACAGTTTGAGGGAGGCCTGGGGAGAGGAATCAAAGTCACTGGGAAGAGGAGGGAATGAGTCTCTGTCTAGCTCTGGGGAGGGACTTTGGGGCCTGACTCTCATCAGCAGAGGGGCCCAGGTTTCTGATGGGAACTGGCTTATGATGGTCCAGGTGGTGGAACCTCTGTAGGCCTTGGAGAGAGTCTTGGCCCAGGTCTGAGGGGAAGAAGTGGTGGAGTTGTCATTTTAAATGTAGGATGGCACTGTAGGGTCCATGGAGGCTCCTACGAGATTCAGAAGTCCTTGGACAGGAGCTGGGGACACCTGGGAGTTTCCACTGACCCTATGAAGTCAGGGACTAACACTTGTCATTCCATAGATTTATAGATTATTAAGAGATACTGTGGTCTAGAAACTGGCTAAAAGGCATTTCATCTGCAATTCATCTCTGTACTCGGAATGATCTCGCTTCCACCAATGCCAGACTCAATATCCTGTCAAGGAATCTGGCGACTGTTGATGAGTATTTGGGTTGGTTATGTTTGGGTTGTCACTGTGTGACAATATAAACAAGGCAGTATCAAATATCTTTGTGCATTTCTATAGCATGAATTCCATAAGGTTTAAATATTGAAATGGTGTCAGGAACATTTTTACATAATTGTTATCAGTAATGCAGACCTCTCTAGCTTTTGTATTCAGAAACACTTGCTATTCAGGAAATCTTCTCTTTTTTCCTGGCATAAGTGAAACATTTTAAAGAAGATGTAGGCTGATAATTACACGCATCTAAATAGTCTTACTAGGAGAGGAGATTATATGCATGAAAATACATATTATTTTCAAAATAATTTTATGGTAGTAAAATATATATAACACAACATTTGCCATCCTACCTGCCTTAGAGTAAACACTTGAATGGCTTTACATGTCTTCACAGGGTGGTGTAAGATCATCCCTGTTTGTTCCTTTACTTTCTATTGTCCCTAACAGAAAATTCACATCGAACAGCTCCTCGTAGTCCCCTCCTATAGCCCTGACAAGCTCCATTCTGCTTTGTTCTTCACTGAATCTTCCAGCTCTTTCTTTATTTTGTATAAGTGGGTTCATGATAATACTTGTGTTTTTGTCTGGCTTATTGAATATTGTGATATTTCAAGGTCCTTTTATGTGGGGAGGAACTTTCCCCAGTGTTGTTTTTCATTTCTTATCTGTTCATTTGCTGATGGATATTTGGGTTGCTTCCATAGTTGGTTTTTATGCACAGCACAGCAATGGCCATTGGCACATTAGGATGTCTTTGAGCCTTTGTTATCCCTTCTAAATGCATACCAAGGAGCGGGCTATTCATTCATAGTATGATCCTGTCTCAGGGTCGGTGTGCACCAGGAGAACCTCAAGAAGCATGCCCTGGCATTTTTCTACAAGTATATTTTTTAGGCATTCAGATAATCATAATGCTATCACTAGAGTAACATTTCAGAGAGCTTCCCAGAGAAAATAATGGAAAGAGGGATCTAAGCAGTTTCAGGAGTGTAGTTGAACCTAGGACCTTGTAGAATTTGGAACAGGAATGGGATTAGTGGTAGAGGAAGGAGAATGGTTAGTGGGGGTTTGCTGAGCAGGGGAGACCTCCCTATCCCATTGATGAAATGACATTGATAAGCTATGCAGAACAAGTATAAGGTAGATCAACACAACTTTATTTTACTAAATAAAGTTTAAAAGTAGATGCTTTGGTGGGAAGCTTTGACATGTGGGTGGTGCAGCTGACACTGCAACAAGAACATTGTTCTGTGTGTATAATACAAATTCAGTAAAGAGCAGGATATGGGTAATAGCTCTGTACACTTAAATTCTAGCTTCCCAGAGGGATATTTGCATATGACCCTAAACTAATAAGGAGTATGTTAAGCAGTGACTATTATTGGTGGGATAGTTAGATAGAAACATCATTTCTTACCTTGTATAATTTTTCTGAGCTATCTTCAGAGGGACAGATGGACAGGAAACCCTTTTTAGAGGAAAGTGCAGCAGTTGGTGATACTGTCCCTGATCATGTTTAGATGTTTCTATTACTTTCTATTGATATGTGATGTCTGTGGAGCCCCATGCTGGCATGGAAGACTGTTCACTGTCGAGAAGTGCCCCTCTCCTGTCTGATACTGTGCAGCCTTAGATTCAGGAGTGCCTTGATAAACTTATTAGAAAACAATGTTTAAGAGCCCAAAGGTCCTGCTGTACATCTATTCAGAGGAAGCAACTTAGAAGAACCAGGACCATTGAGCTTTTTGTTATGAGTCTCGCTTCCTTGTAGGACACTTGCCTACCATACCAGTGTTAGTCCCTTGAATTCAAGTGCTTTTTTTTTTTTTTTTTATCAGAGAAGGCCATATGATAACCCATCATATGATATTGCAGGTATTAGCTTGGATTGCAGGGGGTGAAAATATGTGATTTGGCTGGATTAAGAGCAAATCATTCATCCATATACTACTTATTTTTATTTTAAAATAATAAATATATGACTACATTTGCACATAAAACATCATCCTCAAGTTGTTAAACACATTAATTTCCATATCTGTGTATGATAGGTTAAAAAAACAAACAACTCATTGTCAGGCAAATAGTTGAGTGAACAATTCCCTCAGAAAGGACCCAAGCAGTGCAGAGGATGTTTTGCAGTAGGATGGTATAGAACTGGTACATTTCCTGGAATGCAGTGAGTGACCATTGGGGATTACTGCCCACTCCAGTCTTGAGAAAATAGTCATCAATTCTATGTGTTTGCTAGGTAGACTGTGACTGGACAGGCTGAAGGTGTCAGGGCCGTGCATGCCAGTCGAAATTACATCTCCAAAGATGACCCACCACCCTGTGTTGCGACACTGGATAACATCTTCAAGTAGTCCTAGAAGGCCATGCATCGTATTTCACTTACTTCTACATGCTAGGTAACCTCCAAGTATGTCTTTTGATCATAGCCTCTAACAGTTATTCATGATGACAAAAGGCTGCCCTTGCTGTGAGAGCAGACCATGACCAGTGTGGAGTAAGCATGTCTACCTGACAGGGACAGACATTTGATAGTTCAGTTTATGAAACTGATTCATTCATGATTCCCACAAGTGATTCTACAGCCACTGATACTTCCCTATACCACAGATTTTCTGATTGGGGAAGGAGTTCTGAGCAAAAACCATGGTGATGCCAGTTCAGTTGGCCCACCCTGCTTCATTTGTGAGCCTTGACCTTACTGTCCCATGAGTCCTGGTAGGTTTACTTTGATGTGTTTCTGCACATAATCTGGAGAGGGGCCAGTTAGTGTCCATGTGCCTCCTGATGTAGGCATCACCCAACCATGCAGAATTTGGATTGAAGGCATCCTGGGCTTTGGATTAGGCTAATTTCATCCAGGGGATTCCAGAAGTGGATGCTCATGAGAACAAGCTCTGTGAGCCCATTTTTAACATTTTGACTCTATGAAATTTGACTCCAGTTTGTCCTGCTAGATTCTGCCTACTTCACCTTTGACAGTGGGGTTCCATTCCCAGGTTTCTAGATCCCAGAGCTAATCTACAACAGGGACATTGTTTTGTGTCTGTTAGGCTTAAACATAACTTCAGTGGTGGTACTGTTTCTTGGGGGCTTTTTGTGACTCATTTCTGATGGGATAGGTGATCCCCAAGGTCAGTTATTAAATTAGATTTATGTTTGCTTGCTTTATACATGAACATTTCTGTTTATTAAGACTTTAGAGTTGGGGCTATAGCTAAGTTGATAGAGTGCCTACCTTGCATGTATGGGGCTGTGGATTTGATTCACAGGTTTACCAAAAAGGAAAAGAAGACATTAAAATGAACACACTTTCTAGGTCACAATGAAGTATCTCAAAATTATGAGATATAAGAAAGTAGAATTTTATACTGACATTCTAATATTGTTATGATTATATATTTTGCTTGTTCTTCATTTTTATTGACTCCTGATAGATAGGAGGTTAGGTCCTCCTTGATACTATAAAAATCATGAGGACTCACAGGCTGAGAGGGCCCTGGTAGATGGTGCCAGTTGGACTGGTCAACACCTGTGGACTTTTTATGCAATCATTACAAACTAGCTTGCTGCTACTCACAAAACAGATTTGATTGTTAGAGATAAACAGCGGTTAGAATGAGTGCAATTTAGACATGCATGTTAATGAGATTTCTAAGTTTAACGCTTTTTTTTTCTTCAAAAAGCATTTCTTTTGAATTCTTATTGTAATCGCCATCGCATTTGTATCCCCTGGAAGTTCATTATCTTGTCAGTTACAACAGCTTTTTGTAGGAAATTTTTGCTTAATTCTAAGGGATTAGGTGGAAAAAAATAACAGAAACAGCCTCATAGCAGTATGTGAAATGACAAGTGAGCAGAGCTTGAGAGGTAGACACAGAAGTGAGATAAAGGTTTCCTTCTGGACCCAGACAAGTGGAATGTTATTGCAATAGTCTGTCTTGGCTCAGCTCTGATTTGTCTGGTCTTCATCACTGACTTTTGGAACTAATCATGGGACATCAGTTGCCTTTTGGAAAACATCTATCTCAGAAGCTGAAACATTCAGGAATTCTGATCCTGTCCTGGGGTCATAGACTGCATGTGCTGTGCCAGCCCCTAATGGGGTGTCCTAGTTAGGGTTTTGATTGCTGTGAAGAGACACCATGACCACAGCAACTCTTATAAAGGAAAATATTTAACTGGGACTGCCTTACAGTTCAAAGGTTTAGTCCATCGTGGCAGGGAGCATGATGGCATACAGGCAGACATGGTGCTGGAGAGGGAGCCATCTATGTCTAGATCCACAGGCAGCAGGAAGAGTGTGACACTGGGTCTGGCTTGAGCATCTGAAACCTCAAAGCCCGCCCCCAGTGACACACTTCCTCCAACAAGGCCACACCTCCTAACAGTGCTACTCCCTATGAGTCTGTGGGGCCATTTTCATTCAAACACCACATGGGGTTTGCCCGTCTGATGTTCTGTTCCCAAAGGTACTCTAAGCTCCTGTTAATGGGCATAGCAGCGATGTCATCCAACTGGGCAGGGCGGAGTCCACTTTGGAGTCCCCTTCGGTTCTGTAGAGGGGCCACATAGGACATAGGACAGCCATAGCTGCTGTGGTGGGAGTGTCCGTACTCCCCAGTGTATAGCAAAGAACATTTGACCATGGCTGTGAGCCATCCAGAGTCTCACAAACCTGAGACAGAGGTCTCGAGGTCCAAATGCCAACAGTTTGCATACCAGTCCTGGTGAATATCTCTGGAGGCACACAGGGCCATAGCATAGAGCAACTATCCCTGCTCAGACCTCAAGGATTCAGGTTTCCTTGACCTTTCCAGCTGCCTTGGAATGGAGGGTTGCTGAGAGGAAGACTTCAAAGAGCACCATAGCCCTGTCTCCCTTCTTCAGGAAGCAGCTGAGTAGGCTCTGTGGCTAATTACTGTCCATAGGGAGGCAGTGGGCAGTAATCATGGTGGCCTGAGGAATGGCATATCCCAAACACAGGGTTTGATCTGGGAGAGGGATCATCAGGGACTACGGAAGATTGATCCCAAGTGTTGGCAGGGGCCTCTGGTCATCAGGAATGCTACAGGCTTCCTTTTTTCCAGCTTGGTTCAGACATACAGTACTTGAAAACGAGTGTTTTAAAAAACACCGTCAGTACAAGAAAAGCAGACTTTCAAAGGTGGGGAGGTGTGCTTTCCAAGGTGTTCCCAGACTTCTGCAGAAAGCTTCCTTGCTGCCCTAGCACCTCCTCTTCCCTGAGCACCACCTCCTCCTGCCGGAGCACCACCTCTTCCTGCCTGAGCACCACCTCCTCCTGCCTGAGCACCACCTCTTCCTGCCTGAGCACCACCTCTTCCTGCCTGAGTACCACTTCCGAAACAGCAACTCTCCTTTTGCACATGTACACATATAGGCACTTATATGTATTTTTTTTGTTAATTTTATTATAGCTCTTTCTTTCTTTCCTTCTTCTTCCCCTCACTCTTTTCCTCCCTTCCTTCTTTCCTTTCATTTCTATTTCCTTTTCCTTTTTTTTTTTTTTTTGAGACCATGTGTCACATAGCCCAGGTTTTGAACTTGCTATATAAATGAGAGGGGCCTTGAACTCCTGATTTTCCTGCTTCCACCTCTCAAGTGCTAAGATTGCAGGCATGTGCCACCACACCTGGCATATCATAGCTTTTATGTGTTTTTTACATTTAAAAAATATTCACATAGTTAGGTGACAATATTATGTAATGCAAGCTTTAAAAATGTAATTACTCCTAACATATTGTAGGCAAGGATAATCACATTCATTTTGTCGTCTTAATTGGAACTATACACAGAGAAAATTTAAGCAGTAAAAATTGTGGTTGGCAATCTAGTACCTTTTTTTTCTCTCTCTCTCAGTGTGAATTTTAATTCACTTAAAATAGTTTAAGGTAACCAAAGATTTCTCATTCATTAACTTGGTGATCCTTCAAGATTGCTTCAAGATTCTAATATTACTTATGGACCTTAGGACTTACATGTTAATGAGATACCAGCACCACCAGTATGAGCTTTGGAAGTGTGGCACAGCAATTAGTCTTTGCACAATCATGATGCGTATAAAATCCAGCCCAGATGCTCTGAAACATTGTGTTGTGCTGAAAGAACTAGGTCCTGCTTTCTCTATCTGAAGTTTGTTCATTTAATTCAATTTAGTTCACTCAGAATGTGCATATCTTATAACCTCTTTTTAACCAAGCATGCAGAATAGTTCAGAGGTTCATAGGTCTATAAAAAACCCAAGTCAAGCCTTGCCAAGCCTTGTATAAAGGAAGATATGGGTTTGTATCTTATTCTACATTACAGTAAACCCAAGAAGACACAGCTGTTCTTAAACTCCAATTTTCAAGCCAGCCTTGTGTTTAGGGCTTGCATTAATTTGAAGTAAGTGGTCTGTGTCTGGGTACATGCAACCTTGAAGATGAACCAGGGCATTGGGAGCAGTGGTGGCTCTGATTCAGACATGCTCACAGGCACCCTTAGCCTCTTGTCAGTCCTCCAAGTGTCTATACTATCCCGTCTTCAGAGCTCCAAAAGAGAGACCTGTCTCCACATTCCCTGGCTAGAAACTCTTCTCATACCCCACACAAAGTCCATCTTATCTGGGTTTTTATGCAGCACCCACCAGACATCCCTTTCTAGCATGCTAGATAGGATCTCAGAGTTTATTCTTTGGAAATGCCAATTAAATCCTTAGAAAAATATTCTGAAGTATTTACCCTGTCTCATGGACAAGAAATGTGAGATCAGGTAAGGTTATCTTGTCCTCTGAGTTTCAACCTCTGGATGATTCTTGCCACAGCTTTCTCATGTTGCCTCCCTGCCTCCCATTTAGTTCCAGTACTTTTCCCCTTCCATACACACTGTCCCACACTTCCCTCCCACAACCCACAGCCATATATATTTTCCTCTTGATCTATGCTTCTAGCAGTAGATATAGGACCCATGTGTCCTCAGGGTGATGCTTTGCCCTGCCTGTGGATGAGACATGTACTGGGGTGTTCCCTGTGGTCAAGCCCGACCTCCATACATAGTCTAACTGTCTTGACAGCTCTGATGATCAAGATGGATAGCCAGAAAGGTCTAGGCCACAGTTCCAAATGACCCTGGATTCTTTTCCTCTTTTACCCAAGCCCAAGTGTGGGGAGTGAGCTGAGCTGGTGGGTTTTCAGCTCTACTGCATTCTCCCTGTATGGAAATCCCTTGTCATTTGATGTCATGGGGAAAGCATTTCTTTGCCCTTTGTGGATGTCAGGAGAAGCCAGAAGAAAAGCATTTGCAGAGGGGAAATCTTGCCTGTCAATCTCCCAATGTTGCCATTTGCACAAAAGGAGTAATTTAGTCACATACTTGGAAGCAGAGTTGGGGATCATCTGTGAGTCTGTAGCAGAAAGGGGGCAACAAAGGTGCCTGTGGACTTTGTGGGGCCCAAACTCTGTGATGTGGCCAGCAATGGAGTGAGCCTCATTGTTTAGGGGCTGACTATAGGCAGTACAGTGGGGTGATGAAAGCTTGTATGGTGAGTAGGACTCAGACCTGTGGGAGAGCAGGTGCTGTGGGGACACACCACACTGTGGTGATCAATTCTAATAATTGTCCCCAAGGAAGCTGAAACCTCACCCCAGCATCCAAGGTCAGTTCAGGAGCACATCAGACATCCTTTCTTATGCTTAACAATACGAAAGTAATCTGTTTGCTCTGTGAAGATGGCTTCAGTGTTTTTCGTTAAGTATTTTTAAATTATTTAATTACTCTAATTACATGGAACATTGCATGCTTGTTGTAGATGATTCATTCAGGAAATAGTGGTCGCCACATGGAAGGTAATAAAGCTCTACTGGAGATAATACCATCAGGATTTAGCTTATTGTCTTCCAACCATAAGACGCAGAAATGGACAAGTAAGTATTTTTGATGCATCTGAATATTAGCATTTTCCCTACTAAGAGTATATAGCAGATGTCTGCTTTTAGTTCCTTCTCCTCTATTTTTATTATTGGTAAAGGTCTGTTTGTGTGTGTGGTTCTGGGGATTTGAACTTAGGGCTTCATGCAGACAAGTAATCTACCACTTAGCTACATCCCTCTCCCATACTCTTACTTTTTGTTTGAGTCAAGGTCTTTAATAACTGCTTAGGATAGCCTCAGACTATCTCTGTAGCCCAGGTAGACCTTCAACTTCTGATACCTCTGCTTCATTCTCATGAGTACTTGGGATTCGAGGCCTATACCACCAGCCCTGTCAACTAGTAGAATTCTTTAAGATCTGATTTTTTTGAGACTATGTATAAATAAACCAATTGGAAGTCATGATTCAGTGAAAACTAAAACAAAATATCTCACAGCATTCACAGGTTACACAGGTTAATGAAACCAAGTTAGCTGGTACTTCTACAGTTACATTGCCTGTTAACTTAATGAAACACCCACTGAGGTTCCCGTCTGACCCACACTCATTGTTGAGAGTCTGCTGAGTCAGCAGTTAGCCAGCCTCATCTCCTTACTCAGAGACACTGTTCACATTGCTACAGCCAGACACTATGCAGAGAGAGAGAGAGTCTAAGTTAGAGGTCTTCATCGGGTCCCTCCCCTTGGAGACTGGAGAATCCTGTGGATATGTTGTGGCTGTTAGCTTTGTTTTTGTGGGACTGCTAGCTCTGGGAGTGGGTATGTCTTTGACTCTTTTGCCTGCTCTTGGGACTCTTTTTCTCCTGTTGGGTTGCCTTGTCCAGCCTTGATATGAGGGCTTTTGCCTTGTCTTATTGTATCTTGTTTTGTTCAGTTTGGCTGTTGTCTCTTAGAAACCTGCTCACTTTTGAAGGTAGGCAGAGGGGGAATGGGGAAGTGTGTGTGTGTGTGTGTGTGTGTGTGTGTGTGTGTGTGTGTGTGTGTGTATGTGTGTGTGTGTGTGTGTGTGTGTGTGTGTACGTACACATGTGCACATGTGTGCATCAGATCTGGGAGGAGCAGAGGGAGGGGAAACTGTGCTAGAGATATATTGTATTAGAGAAAAATCTTTTCAACTAAGGAAAAAGTAAAAGCTAGTGGCAAGTGTGCATGAAATATTCATCACACTAAAGTTGTTGATATAGTATATACTGAATAAAGGGCAATGTTTAAAGTTTCTGTGCTGTGAGTTCTTTGAAATATCAATGTTCACCATGCAGACAATAAGCACTCTCATCCAGATGTGCATGTCAGCACGTCAGCACACCAGTGTTCAGAACATGAGACATGATTAGCAACACATCTGAAATATGTAGAGAATTGTCCATCTGTCAGACCAAAGGCTATAGCAGGGCTTTGTTAGCAATTGTCTCTTTGCTAACAGTACAGAATTGAAATGCTTATACAGTTCCTTTAGAACCCAAGTAGTGGAAGCATAAACAACTGAAAACACGAAGCTGCCCTACGTCCAGCCGAGAAGCAAAGCTCAGAGAAAAACTGCTGTCCTGACCTGACCTGTGAAGGGACACAGGACCCAGAGCTCTGGAAGAGGAAGTATAGCTGGAGAACATGTCATTCTTGGAGATTATGGTTGATAAAGCACATAGCTGGAGCATGGACTGGCCATAGAGGGGAGAGTATAGGAATTGTCTCCACCTAGGCCCATTTCACACCCAGAAGCTGATCTGAGTCTTGGGAGGACAGATCTGCTCATGCTTCAAACATCCAGAGCTTTCTGTTGTTCTTAATATGGCCTGCTGTCAATAGCAGTCCACATGGCCAATCCTGTGAGTTTACAAAAGCATGAGAATGGGATGGAGGGAAAGACTTTCTCACATGAGGTGGGAGAGAAAGTTAAAAAAGAAACACTTGACTCATAGGAACAGCACAGCCCGGAACATAGGCTCACTGAACACCTGAGATATGACTATAGCATTATTGGCTAGATAGCCTCTCCATATCTTACAGCTACTTTACAGTGTTCCTGTCTGGATACTGGAAATTAGGGCTGGAGGGGTTACTGCTAATTCATACTTGGTTTGTGGAAGTGTCTGTAAGTGACAAAAGATAATGGGAGAGACAGAATGGCCCCAGAGGAGATTTTCGCTTCTTAGCCTAGTGTTACAGCAAATGTTAAACACAACTTGATTTCTGCACATCTAAATGTAGAACCACACATGAAAGGACTGTTTAACTCAGTGCTCATCATATCCAATGTACAATAAAACAATACAAGACACACAGAGAGGAAATAGACCTCCCCAAACAATACTCAAATATTGGAATAGTCTGGGAGATGACAGAGTCTTTGGAACCGTCAGAATAGAAACACTAACTCTAGTGGAAAGAGGGCATGGCCGCTAGGACAGACGGGAGAGATGGGCCTTCTAAGAACAATCAAGGAGTTCTTGCAAAGCCCTTCATGATGGAAATGAGAAGCAGCTCTGATGCCTCATCAGTACAGCAAAGACTCAACCAAGGAGAGAACCAGGGGTTTGGGGAGTGCCTGTAGATACTTTTAAACCAAAGAGCAAAGAAAATAAGATTGGAAAAAGTAGAGCAGTGAGAGAACTACAGAGGGCATAGAATAGGTAACAGTAATACCAGGTGGGGAAGAAATAGATAAAAGAATAATAGAAGTGTTTGCGATGAAAATGGTGTACACTAACCACAGACCAGGAAGCTAGGTGGAGGTGCATCAGAGTCCAACTGTGGAAAATCAGAAATAAAATCATGAAAGAGGCACAGTACTAAGGCAGCAGCAGGTTAACAGTTACAGACACCAGGTCTCCAGAAACCTCCCAAGTGGGAAAGAGTAGAATGAAAGTCATTTAAAGTGTTGGAAGAAAACTACCAGTGTAGAATTTGTACAGAGATGGTTCTATCCAACCACAGAACACTGTTCTCCATAAACTCACAGGGACTGCTCATCAAGACAGACCACACACACCTTAACAAGGTAAATAAGTGAAGCTACATGGTATCTAAATAAACCTAAAAATAAATAAATCTAAATAAACAGAAATAAACCAAAAATCAATAATAGAAAGACAGAAAAATCCCCAAATGTGTGAATACTAAATCAAATACTTCTCAATAACATGTTAAATGGAGGTTGGAATCTCAAGATACACTTTAAAAATATACTTTTAGCTGATTCATTTCTTTCCCATTTCACAACATCAGTAACTAGTCAGGCTGTATTTCTATCTCATCCCTAGATTATAATACTTTTATGCTTATTTTTTTCAGTGTCAAGCAATGTATCTTAGACTGAAGGCACTTGGACATCAATTACAAGAACTTGCATGATGCCTTGACTTTTTCTGGTTCCTGTACATGATTTCACATTTTTTCTTCCCTATCGTTCTTCCTCAGATACATGACTCTTATTCCACCTCTACCACAGCTGACCTTTCTTCTCTTCACAAGGTGTTGTAGTGGTGACAGTGATCTTTTTAGAAGTAAAACCTGTTTGAGAACTTTTGCTGGTTTCTTCTGTTGAATTCTCTCTTACTATTATTCATGATTCATGTTGAATCATTACAGTGAATCAGTCTCCTAAGAACCTGGCATTTTGTCAATAAATACATTTATTTTCTCAATAAACACATTTCCAAATAAAAAATATTTTGAACTAAATAAAAAAAATAGAGAACTTATCAAAATTTGTGTGGTGCCCCCAAACCACTGACTAGAGAAGAATTTTATAATATTCAATACATATGTAAGAATTGAAGAAAGAGAGGGGAAATTGTGGTCGGGGTGTAAAATAAATGAAAAAATTGAAAAAGAAAGAATTCTCTCTGCCTCAGAAAATATCAAATTAGACTCAGAATAGACATAAGAAAATAAATAATATGAGTTAAGAAAAATCAGTCCTCAATCAAGAAGTTAACAAGGAAATAGTGAAACAGAGAGCTTGCTCTTTGAAGAGTGAAAGTTTTTCTAAACCTCTAGCCATAGTTAGAAAATGGGAGAGAAAGTGAGAAGTGCTAATATCAGAGACGAAAGGAAACTGCCTTCAGTCTCACAAACACTAAAAAGATGCTGACGGGTGTTATGAACAACCTGAGCCTGGATATGCGAGGAAAGAGACGGGTGAGTTCCTTGAGAGGCAATTCTAAACTCAGCCAAGAAAAAGAAGATAATCTGAACAGGCCTGTATCTATTAAAGAGATCAAATTAGGAATTAGTTACCCTTCAGAATAGCCTGTACCAAGCCAGAACGGGCTCACTGTTGAATTCTATCCAATATTTGAGGAAGAAAATCATTGCAGTATTATGCTATCTATTTGAGGAGACAGAGGAGAAGGAAGTCTCCTTCCTGCATCCTGTGAGATCAGCATCACCCTAACACCAAGCCTTGACAGAGATGTTACACAGCAGGAATATGACCAATTCATACTTCTCCTGAGCACATAGGTGAGCGCCTCAGTATATAACGAGTAAGTCAGTTCTAAGAATTTCTACATCGTGCCCAAAGTGATTTATCCTAAATATTTAGGGCTGGATCACCATCTGAAAAATCATTTGATATAATCACATCAACAAGCTGAAGAATTAAAGATATGACAGTATATTCATAAAGGCATTGGGCAAAAATCCAATACTCATGCCTCATCGATACTCTGCAGAGTAGGAGGAGAGGAACTTATTCAAACTGACAAACTTATTCAAAGGCCTGCAAACACCCTACAGCTGGGACTGGAGCAATGGTTAAGAGGATTGCCTGCTCTTCCAGATGGCCTAGTTTTGATTCCCAACACACATGGTAGTTGATAATCCAACACTTTCTTCTGACCTCCAAGGACACTGCATGCACAAGTAGGCAAAACTCCCGTAAAAATTCCTACAGCTAACCTTATACTTCATGGTAAGAAATGGAGAGACTTCCCATAATATCAGCAGTTAATCATTCCTATTTACCATCACATTGTAAATGCTAGATAATACAATAAAACAAGACAAGGAGTGGACAGTATATAAATAAAGAGGGAAGACATGGGCCCATTTTTTTCTTCACAAATGTTGTGATTGTTCATGTATATTCTTACAGAATTAGAAAAATGTTATCCCATACTTATTATGCAGTAGTAGCAAGGCTGCAAGACACAAGGTTGTTGTGTATAAATCAGTTACTGTTGCAAATATCAGCAATGGAATGCTAGACTTTGGAATGAAAGACACAAGATCAACATCAAAACTTAAATATTTAAGAATAAATCTCAGACAATATTACAAAATCCCTAAGAGAAAAACTACAAAACTCAGGTGAAAGGAATCGAAGCTCCAAATGAATGGATCAATATTCTATGTTTATACATGGGGGTCAATATTGCTAAGGTTGCACTTTTTATGTAGATTAAAAGGAATTTCATTCAAAATTCCAGTAAATTATTTTGTGGATATTGATGAACTGGTTCAAAATTTAAAGGAAAGGAAAAAAGAATAGCTCAGTAATAAGTAGCAAAAATTGAAAAGCTGTACTACTGTAAGTCTTGAACTATTCTAAGGCTACAGTAACCAAGCATAGTAGTACTGGTGGTGTAGACAAGAGGTCAACAAAACAGCATAGAGAGCTGGAAATAGACCCGATAGAGAAGTGGTCCCCTGGTTCTTCAAAAAGGAGCAACCCAGAGGAGACGGAACGGTCTTCAAACAGTGATGTTGAAATAGCTGGATATCTGCAGGCAAAAGTGAATTTAGATATAAACCCTGAACCCTTAAAAATGGATTAAAACTTATATGTAAAAGGCAAAACTATAAAGCTCTGCAAGATAACAGAAGCTGCTGAGGTCACTTGGTCATTGTGAGGACTTTCCAGGTACAATTGCAAAGAGCTGTGAAAATTTAAAACTGGCATATGGAACTTCATTTTAAAACTAAAACTTCCTACTCTCTTAGGGATAGCCTTCAAAAAATAGATGACAAGTTACAGATAACACTGGAGAAAATACTTATGTATCAGTGATTCAGTAAGTGAACAATAACCAAAATTTACAAAGAACTCAAGGACCAGAGACTGTGAATTACCCCCTTGAGGAAAGATGTTCCACTCCACACTTCAGGGAAATACAAGTCAAAACACTGACACAGCTCTACCTGCTGTCAGGTCCTCTGAGACCCACAGCAGACTTCCAGGCTGCAGGAGGATGTGGAGCAGGGGGAACACTCACCTCCTGCTAGCCACAGTGCAAAACTGTATAGGTTGTTTGTTTCTTCTACCGTTTAGCCAAATGCTCTAAAACTTTCATGTGCAGAAAATGTGGAACATGAGTGTCTATAGCAGCATTGTAAAAATTGCCCAAACTTGGAAGCATCCAAGATAACTTTCAGTAGGTTACTGAATAAACAATGGCAGATCTAGTTAATCAGTCTTAAAAATGAAATTCAATGTGGATCCATAGAAACACGGGTGAATGTGAAATGTATATTCCTTGTGAAAAAAAAGCCTAAGCTTTAAAGGTATATGCTATATGTTCGCAAGTATGTGAAATTCTCAAATAACAAAACTACAGAAATAGTGAAAAGATCAGGGACTGGGGAAGGATGGTAGATAGGAAAAACACAAAAGCCCCCCCCCCCTTTGGTGATCAATGCATTTTATTGACTCAGCACACTACAAAAACAAATGAAAGTAAGAGATAGAAAATTAAAATACAGCCAAATTAAACTTCAGGAATTTTTCAGGTTGTAAACCACCCCCACACAAATATGTACATACTACAAAATGTGGTCCTGATAAAGGAAGCCTGGATCTGAACCTTTTGATATGGAGGGAGTCTAGGATAGTGAAACTCTTTTGTCGCGCACTACAATGGTGGGCACATGTCATTGTATTCTTTCTCCAAACTGTAGGACACAACACAAAGTGTGAGCCCTAATGGACACTTTGAACTGGAATTCACAATATTACATCAACACCAACTCTATTATCCCACCTAATGAAGATGTTACTAATAGGATTGTGGAGAAGGGAGAGCAAGGTGTCAAGGAGACAACTGCATTTCCCCATCAAGCTTTTCATGATCCTAGAACCACTTTGTATAAAAGCTGACAAAAATTGAATAAGCATTTCTTTAAAGAAGATGTACAATGACCAGTAGTACATGAGAACTCCTCATGTTTATCAGCACTGGAAAACGTTAAGTCACTTGCTGCCCAGACTAAAAGAGAGTTTTCTGTTTTGTGACACTAGGGGTAATGGGGGCTTCATTCATGCTAGGCAAGTACTTCACTGCTGAAACACATCTGAAGCTCTGGCAGTTTATAAAGAGCTGAAAAAAAATCATGCCTAGTGAGACTCTGGAGACATTACAGACTTGTCCATTACTAACAGGAATGCACAGTGGAACTAAACAGTCTCATATTTACTCAGTATATTAGACATGGCATTACCACTTGCTGTTGTTGATATTGTCCATCTGACAGGATCTAGAGTCATTTAGAGGACAGACAGCTGTACATGTCGATGAGGGAGTTTCAAGATTGAGTTAATGAAGGTGGGAGACCCTACACTTCTGTGGGGTAGCATCACTCCATGGGCTGGTCTCAGACTAACTGAAAAGAAAGTGAGATGAACACAGCATCCATCTCTCTGTTTCCTTGGTGTAGATGTAGTATGACCAGATGCCTCATATTCCTCCTATCACCCTTTTCCTCCATGATGTATTATACTGCTAACTGTAAGCCAAAGTAAACCCACCCTTCCTTGAGTTGCTTTCATAAGGAGTTTTGACAAAACAATGAGAAAAAGTAATGATCACGCCTTGTTACATAGCCATACCTCTCCTAGGCACACCCCAGAGAAATTATATCTAACTCACGCTTGGATAAAACATCCTAGCCTATTTGAATTGTGTGTACAACTCAGATGCTCATTGGCTGATGAATCAGTAGATGAGGTAGGGAATGGTGCTTCTGTGGCCTGTTACTTGAAATGGTATAGAATGTTGATTGACCCCTACCTGGACAGGTCTGTAAGCACCATACCAAGTGAGAGCTCACAGGAAGGCACACCCTTGGTGGATTCCTTCAGATGGGATGTCAGAACTGGAGAGTCTGTGTGATCAGAGTAGATGGAGCCGTGTCTAGATGGGTTGAGGTGGCAGAAAAGTACCTGCATGTGTATTGGCTTCTTTCTTTTTAATTGAGATTTTCTATTCATTTTACATACGCTACAGAATCCCCTGTCCTCCCCCCCCCCCGCCTTTCCCCCAACCCATCCCCCATTCCCACCTCCTCTAAGGCAAGGTCTCCCATGGGGCATCACCAGAGCCTGGCACACTCTGTTGAGGCAGGTCCAAGCCCCTCCTCCCCGCACCATAGCTGCACAAAGTGTCTCACTATAGGTACTAGGCTCCAAAAAGCCAGCTCATGCACTAGAGACAGGTCCCAATCCCACTGCCTAGGAGTCCCCTAAATAGTTCAAGCTAAAGAACTGTCTTGCTTATCTAGAGGCTCTAGTCCAGTACCATGGGGGCTCCTCAGCTATTGGTCCACAGTTCATGCATTTCCACTAGTTTGGCTAGTTGTCTCTGTACTTTTTCCAATCATGGTCTCAATATCTCTTGCTCATAGAATCCCTCCTCTCTCATCAATTGGACTCCTGGAGCTTGGCCTGGGACCCAGCCATGGATCTCTGCATCTGCTTCCATCAGTTACTGGATGCAGGTTCTATGATGACAGGGTATACAGCCATCCAATCACCAGAGTAGGCCAGCTCAGGCACCTCTTGTGTATTGGCTTCTTTGTAGACTGATTTAAATGTCTTGAAGTTGACTATGGTAAGGATTGCTCTGTTTGTGGACACATTAAAAACTGTTGTGCTCTTTGTATGAATGAATGGTAGATTCAGTTAATTATTTTTAAAAACAAAACAAAACAAAAACCAACTTAAGACATTGGTTGGCAAACAAGACCATGATTTTATTTGTCAACAAAGTTGACCTTCCTAGCAATAACAGAAACTGCATTCCTTCCTTTATCTCCCCATTTTTTAACCAAATTTTTATGGCTATTATGACCCAATGGGATGATAAGCAACCATAGACCACTTATTTGCTCTATTCTTGCCCTAGATGGTTTCAAGATCCAGGGAAAATTAATATACATATTTCTTCACAGGTGAGTCCTGGGAGCAGCTTCCAGGCTGTTTGCTTCTTACAACAACCAGGTTGACATGGGTTTCTCTGTACAGTTAATGGATTTTTATATGCCAGTGGCTAGATGCATGTCTAGGTCCCCAGAGGGGCCATGGGCAAAGTAAATCCAGACTTTCTTCTGTGGAGTCATGTTTGGGACTTGCATCTGGTGGGCTACCTCATGAGCTATAATAGTGAAGGTTTCAACTCCTGTCCAAGAAAGTAAAAAGTTGTCTGTTTTTGTGAAACAGATAGATTGGCAACCACCAAGAGAGCCTGTTAAATCTTAGGGACATGGAAAGCCTCTTTGGGAAGAAGTAGGGGACTGGAATATTTGTCTTGTTTATAAACTAGCCTTTATCCTTACCCTACGACTTTTAAAGGTAGAATTTTCCTCCTTCAATTAAAAAGCCTTTGGAAACAGATCAACTTTTGATGTACTTGACGCAACCAGATTCCTTTACATGTTTCAAGATAAAAATGCCACTAACTCCAGATGCTGGTAGCCAAAAGTGTGCAAAGTATCTTTTAACAAAAATAACTGTAACGCCCCCCCCCCCACTGCCATGATGATTGTGCTTCTCACTCACCAGTGTGAATTACCTTACAGAACATAACCCGAGAAAGAGTCTGTTTAGGAGCTGAGTTGCACTCTAGATAGACCACCCCACTTTTTGGACTCTGAAAGGAGTCTGTGGATGCTACCTCTAATTATTAGTAGAATTTTAAATCTGGGTTGATGGCAGCTCTCAAATACAGATGAATTCGGCATTATTACCATCCTTCAAAAACAGTCAAAATGACTCCACAAAGGACCATAATGACAGCGAGAATCACTTCTAATGGGATTATAATGGCAAAATAATAAAAACATTAAGCAAATGGAAATTATAGCATTAAATATGCTGATATCCAGACAGTTGAAAAGTACGAGATTCCTGTTGAATGTCCATCCACCATATGTAGAAGAGAGTGTATGATTGGGCCTGGTAGAGGAGCAACAATAAATGGCTTGTCATTTTATTCTTTTTCTGAAAATGTGCTTTGGCTAAGATTATATCGGATACTTTCTTCTTCATGTACATGAGCATGGAACTAGAGAAAGGACCCATACATAGTTTTGTGATCAACTTATACTTGAAAAAGCACATGCTGACCTAATTTTTCTCATCAGAAAACACAGCTCTGCTTTGAAAGGTATAACCCCTAGCTCCAAGAAGGACTGGGGTTCCTGGACATATTTCTATGGTGTGAGTCCCCGTTATCTACACCAGTGGTCTCAACCTTCCTAATGCTGCAACATTTTAATACAGTCCCTCATGTTGTAGTAAACCCCAATCATAACATTATTTTCATTGCTACTTCATAACTTTAATTTTGCTAAATTATAGATTGTAAATACCTGATATGCAGCCCCTGTGAAGTGTTGTTTGATCCCAAAAGGGTTGTGATACACAGGCTGAGAACCACTAATCTATCCCTAGGGACTCGCTATCTTAAGGCTGAGGTGCAAGCCTGCGCTCAGATGCATTCTTAAAGAAGGACTACGAGATTTGAAATGTGATACCTAGCACATGGCAGACCTAAACAGTGCTTACTGTCTGGGTCTAGAGCACTTTGGAAAGAGTCAGCATTATCATCAATGTGTGTGTTTCATATTATTGCCCTGGAGAAGAAGGGACAGGCCCTGATCACACAGGCTACCTATTCCAGTAGCTGGACATATGGGATGTCCAGAGAACAGCAGGGAGGAAGGGATGCAGGACAGTAGAGATCCTGAAGGCTGTGTTGACTTTTGTCTGAGGGATACTACATCTGGTCTGATACAGGTGTGGAGACATTGTGGCCTCAGCAGTGAGGAAAGGGCAACACCCTGTGTAGGATACCATTGTCACTGAAGCTGAGGATCTGAGACAAAAATAATTATAGGCTGTGGCAGGGTCCTGTGCTGTTGTTCCCTTTGTGGGAGGAGGCCAAGTAGGCACAGAGTCAACGGCACAGACTCTGGGAGAATGTCAAAACAACAAGCTCTGTTTATAAGGCTTGCCTCTTCCTGAATATACTCTCCACCCCACCCTGGGTGAAGGTCTGATGAATATGCATCTGCTGGTGTGACATGGCTGCCTTTCATTGGTCCAGGTCATCTCCATATCATATCTCAGTTGCTGTTGCTAAGGCCCTTAGGCAGACCCAGGTTAACTCCCAGAAAGTATCTTTTTTACTGGTTTGGGCCAGCTGGCCCTCAAACCTGTTAGGAATGAGTCATCCCACAAGAGGCTAATGAGCGACTGGTGAATCTCAGTCCAGATGGGACACAGGCTACCCATGTGGTCATTGACTTTGACTCTGTAGCATGGCTGGAAGTGGGGATGGGTGGCCTGTCCTCAGGAGAGGGAAACATCGGTGGGATCTTGGGACATTAATACATTTCATTCATAACCTGGAAAATAGTGCGTTAGAGTGTTGAGGACAGAGGAACCAGACTAAAGAAATGCCATACTGAGTAGTGAAGGTGTTTTAAAAACAAAATTGAGTGTTAAAAATTGATTTTATCAGTATACCCAAGTACACCAGATTATTCACTTTAACAGTTTTTAGTTAATTGAAAAGAAGATATAATCAACATTGGTGTGGATCATGGAATGTTTTAAACAGTGGTTTCCTGGTTATTTGCTGACACCTCGATTTAATTTCTGTATTAGAATGACTTGTGGCCTGCCACACAGGATGACTTGAAAGAATCGACCCTGCTGAGGTCATTGGAAAGGCTCACTGCTTTCACTGTGGCCATTAGTCTTGCATCTCTTAAAGCCTAACACCATTGTTGCCATGGACTCTACACCCAGGGTATGTCCCTCAGTATGGCATTTCCCTTAGGTAATGTCCAACAATATTTGTAAACGCCCACATAGCTAGAGATTCTGGGTAAAAACCCCACTGATCATTGAACATGACACTCAGATTCTCATATCCAGGGGTGAAACAGAACTCAGACCTTCAGGAACTGGGCAGCAAAATTAGAGTCGTAAAACAGAAAGCCAAAGAAAATAAGATTTAAATGGATCATTTGTAGTACCCAAGGAAGATGTGATGCCAAGAGAACTGATTTGAATTTAGTAATGACAGAGTTTTCTTTATTGTCTAACCAGCAAATGCAGGTAATCTCCAGTCAGGAGTAATTGGAAGGGCAGAAGCCAAATCCCACTACTGGGACTTGCTCTCACTCTGCTTTTCTTTGCTCAGGGCAACTGCCATTCTTCAGAAGAAAAATCAAGCTGAGTGTTTGACCACTCCAAGAAACAACCCAAGCAGAAAACAAATGCCTGTGGGAAATAGATAAGCTGGCAGAATTTCAGTAGTGGTTTTTGATAACAGCATTGACCTCATTGCCATTTTTGCCTAAGTCCTCTACTAATGTATTTTCTATTCTTGTCATGCAAAAGTAAGGAAAGTATCCAAGAAAATGAGAATATTTTGTGTGGAGGAAAACTTCACCTTTGAAGCTCACTTGGAAGAGTGTCCTCAGGAGACCTCACATGTTATAGGGACAGTTTTTCTAAGTACCATGATTATTCTGTGAGGTACACACTATCAGTAGACAACCTATAGCATTTTCTCTCACTGTTCGAACTGAAAAGAAATAATTTCAAGAAGGGCTACAAAGGTGTTCAGTGATTAAAAATGCCTACAGTTCTTGCAGAGGACCTGAGTTGGGTTCCTAGCATCCATGTCAAGTACAACTGCTTATAGTTTCAGCTCTAGGGAGATCTAACAAATCCATCTGCATTCATAATGCACATACCCACATACAGATACTCACATACACACATAACAAAAATAGTAACTATTTTTCAAAGAATTAATTTCAGGAGATCCAAGAATTCAGTAAAAATTCACAATGATCAAATATTTTCTTTTTTTTTTCCTTCAGAAAAATCTCAGTGTTTATAAGTCTTTTTGTTTTTATAATAACACTTTTCCCTAGATATGAATGCCTACAATAATAATTCACTTTTATTACTAAGTCTACATGGCATGTCAAATATCATGAATAATTTATATGAATGAACATTAGTGTCATCTGTCATCAGCATGCATGACTCTCATGCAAGTGTAGATGGAGAGCAGAAAGAGATATTCAGTGCTAACCCTGGAAACTAATTATTGTGTAATTTCCTACTACTTCCATAATGCCCCACTGTTCTCTGAAATAAAAGTTACCCATAGTCTTCTGATCTTGCTCATGTGCTCTGTTCAGGGTCCTGTTTGTCAAGAGTCCCCCATGCATGTTTGCAACCGTGTGTACATTTATAGAGCAGACCTAATAGATGCTGTCTATAAATGTTCATTAGAGAATTAATTATGTCAATACTTAGGGAAAATGTCTTAAGGAAAGGAAGAGGCATTGGTCTTGTGTTGACTGACAGGAAATTGATTAATGTCTGTATACTTTTGTTAACAAAGACAGCATGCTTCTCATCTGCTGTACTGCATCCATTCATCAAGAATTTCTTGGTTTTGTCCTCAAGAGATTCATGGGCTATCTTGGTATTGTGCACCCTTCATGTTTCAATGACCTTTCCTCCTATGCCCTTATGTCAGGTAAGTTCCCAAGCGTTACTGCCCTCAGTTGCTCAAACCTTAACAACTAAGTTACTTCATAGGATGTAACAAAGTGTTGACTACTTTAAAAATGTCTGTTAATTGAAAGAAAAATATTTGCATTTCATGATTAAATAGCCATATTTACTCAGTACTGGGGGCATGTGCTTATATTGTTTGAATAGAGAATGATTCCTTTGTAAGATTTGACCCCCAGCTGATAAGGAGGTGGTAGGGGTTGGGGTCTGGTTAGAGGAAGTAGGGCGATAGAGCATGCCTCAGAAAAGAGTCTTGCCCTTGACTTTTCCTGTCACTCTCTACTTCCTGGCTGCCAGGAGGTGATCAGCTTCCTCTGTCATGTTCTCCTACCACAATGATGCCCTGCCTTGACTCAGCCCCACTGCAAAGGAGCCAGCTAACCATGACTGAAATCTCTGAAACTGTGAGCCAAAGACAACCTCCCTTTTTAAAGTTGCTTGTCTCAGGTATTTCCTACCCAATGAAAAAAATCGATGGACACATTGTGTTTGTAGCCATCATTCAACCTCTGAAACTTTGGAATTAGACTGCCCAGAACATGCCTTACTTCCTTTCCTACACAGATTTCCTCTTAATACTTCTTTGGTGTAAATACCCATACCTATGCATTGCACAGATATAACACATTGAGGAAAATGTAGCATGGGGGAGAGGTAATTGAAGTTTTAAATGCCCTTGGGGGTAATAATATTGAAGCATGATCCTAATTAGTCTTAACAATAAAAATCCAGAGTTAGATATCGGGTAAAAGATGAAAGATCAGAGAAGCAGAGCAGCAGCCACTAGAGACTTTTTACCTCTACCAATCATCATACTGAGCAGTGGAGATCCTGTCCCTGTGAATCCTCAGAATGAATGGGGACTAAAGGCGTGCACCACCATTGTCCGGTTCTGTTTCTCTTTTAGACTGGTTCAATCTTGTGTAGCCCAGGGTGGCCTTGAACTCCTGATCTTCCTGCTTCCTCCTCCCAAGTGCTGGGATTAAAGGTATGTGCCACCACTGTCTGGCCTCTATAGTTCACTAGTGGCTTAGCACCGCCCTCTGATCTCCAGGCAAGCTTCATCAGAACACAAACAAAATAACATATGGAATGAGGCAACCTCGATAACATTTTAAGTTACCTTGTATTACCCTTGCATTTCTGGCCAAGGTTACATCTGCCAGAGACTGGGCATAGAAGCGCTTGGATCTAAAGACAGAGAAGAATGGATTGTTAGATTTATGTGGTAGATAGAGACCACCCATTAGGTCTGGATCCCCAGATTGGAGTTTGAAATTTTATGACTAAAATATATATGATATAAACCATCTTGTTAACCATTTATAACTCTGTAATACTGAGCATGTTCACAGTGGTTTGGAGCCACCACCATTGTGATGGTTTGGATGAGACATGCCCCTTATAGGCTCACATATTTGAGTAATTGGTCTCCAATTGATGGCTCTGTTTGCAGATATTATGGAACCTTTAGGAGATGCAGCCTTGCTGAAGGAAATGTGACATTGAGTTTTGAGAGTTTTCAGTCTTGTCTTACGTTGCAGTTTGCTGTCTCTGCTTGGATGTGTGGTTGGAGATACGATCTCTCAGCTTCCTGCTCTGGTTGCTGGCTGCCATGCTGTAGACTGTCCTGTCAGAACTGCAACAGTAAACTCTTCCTGAAACTGTTCCTTAATATACATCTTTTGTCTGTAGTGTTTTTAGAGAAACAGAAAAGTAACTAATCCAACCAAATCTTTCCATCATGTCATTCTTACAAATAGAAGCACTGTACCCATCCAGGTGAACTCCCAGGCTCCCTCCCCCATCCTTAGTACCCTCAGAGGCACTGTGAATCATTCCATGCATCCCACTGGTGTGGATATCTTCTGTGAGAGAACTTTACAGCATTTGTACATTTGGCACAGTTTCCAAGTCGTTCCTCTGAAGGCTGAGTAGCACATCATTGCAGGTGTGCACTCTGTTTATCCCTTCACCTCTTAATGAGTGCTTTGGATTGTCTGCCTCTGTCTGTGGTGAGTCATGTAACTGTGAACACTAGGGCCGGGCTTTCACCTCTGCCCAGACCTGGGATCAGCTGATAAACAGTTACTCTGTACTGAATTTTGGGAGCATCATCCACTTTTTTTTTGTGGTGGATGACATGGTCGTGTTGCACCCCTACTCAGAGTAAGTGAGGGCTGTTAGTCCTTATATCCTCACCAACTCTTTTAGCATCTATCTTTCCCCCCTACAGGAGCCATCACAAGGGAATGTCTTGGTTGTGCATTTCCCTAACGACTGGCAATGCAATACCACTTCATGGACTTGTTGAATATCTGCATGTGTTTGGAGAAATGCGTGCTCAAGTGTTTTGTCTGTTTCTGAATCAGTGGGTCTGTCATTTTTTCTCACAGGAGCTTTTTGTATATTAGGAGTAACAATCTCTTCTTGGCTCTATGCTTTGAGAACATTTTCTTCTATTTTGTGGGTTGCCTTTTCATGAGAAGTGTAAGTATTGACCTTAAGTCTAAATGCAGGAAACTTGAAGCCCGTTTTTTCTCTGCTTGTCTTTTCAGACAGACTAAACACAGCGTTCCTCCTTTCTGCCATCACACCTTGGCAGCGGTTGGTCTCATGTACAGGTGCATACTCCCAGGTTGTGCTATGGTTGGTTTAGTGGTTAGCTCAACTCTGTGATCAGCATGCTGGTTCCTGCCCTCTAGAGTGAGAAACTCTATCTCGGTTTCTCACTCAGAATGGGGGGTGGTGACTCACCTGCTCATAGCATCATTGTTCCAGTTAATGATCTAGTGCAGATAAACCCCTCACAACAGACCCTCCACTCAGGAAGCACTCAGGACCCACTGCTGGTTTTACTATTTCTGTTTCCAGCTGGGCTGAAGAGTGTTTGGTATTTCATTGTGTCTTTTATCCAGTTCCTTTTTCTTCGACTACAAGGAACTGCTCCTAAGTCAAGCAAGGCTTCAAATGATGGCTCTGTGCCTTGTAACACACTGCGAATTTTCCGGAAAGAGCCTGTAAAGAGTTTTTATGAAGTGAGAGAAACTGTTTCTTTGTAAGGAAAAAAATACAGCCTTATAAAGAAAACCGATTGTACTCCTGACAGATGTGGAAGTGGGCAGGTTTGGGTAAGTGTGGGTTCTCTGCTATAAAATAAAATTCTCCCAACAGAATTCACGAAGTTGAATAGTTTTGAGTCTGATACCCACACGAATGTACAGGGCCTGCTGGCCACTTCAAAGGCCCATTGTGCCCATATGAGGCCTCCTTCAAGCCCCATGACTGCTGCTGGCCACAGCTGGCTACAATTGTGCCTTGCTTGGTGGCTTAGTTCCTCACCCACTCTGATCTGCATTCAGATACCAGGAGCCTTTTAAAAGAAGGGATTTTGTTTTGTTTTGTTTTACATTCAGATTCCTTCCTGGGTTCTTGCACAGGAGTAACCCCCCCCCCCCTCAAATAAATGCAGTGTTTTTCTATTTCTGCATCTGACCTCTTTTCAGACAGTAAGTTCTTTGGGAAATAAAAGAATAAAAATCATTGTTCATTTCTAATGTGACCTAGCATCAGTATGTGGCGGCTGAAGTGTTTGATTCGTTAGTCACACAGTTGAGGGTTGACATTTAGATTTTGTTCACTTTCAAAATCAGACACTAAGATTGGGGAGATGGCTTTGTTGGTAAAGTGCTTAATGGTGGAATGCACATGTCATCCCAGCCCTGGGTAGTCAGAAGCAGGCAGTCCCTGGGTTCTGCTGGCCAGCCAGCTTAGCCTAACCAGTGAGTTCCAGGTCTGTGAGAGAGCTTAAAAACACAAGGTAGATGACACCAAAGGAACAACACCTGGAATTGACCTCTGACTTCCATACATGTGTAGACACACTTCTGCGTATGTGAACACACACACATAAATAAAAATAAGACAGGGATGGGTCTTTGAGCATCTAGGATGTGTGTACGGAGGCACTCTTATTCCCTGATTCCTGTGCCATACACATCCTGAAAAGGAATGCCAAAGTCCAAACGTCTCAGGGACTCACACCCCTGCTCGGTGGTTGGGAAAGTGCAGGTCATAGGAGGTGGCATTTGTAATCTCTGGAGTTGTACCTGCCATATGAAGGCACCACACCATTCTCTCCTGGTATCTTTGTCTAACAGAGTCTCTGCGGAAGATGCCAAATATATAGAACCTGCATCAGTGTTCCTTTGGGTGGCTTCGTGCAGTGTCTGAGATGTAGAAATTATGTATCTGTTCATGTTACATCAGGAAGCCATTGGCAGGGCTTCTAAAAGTGTGCATTTGAGAAATCCTAGCAAAAAAAGATGTGGGAAGCCAGCTCCCACTTTTTTCAGGGTTCCTATGAGGATGAGAGAGGTATAAGGAATTTGTAGATAGAAAGATAGCAGAGATTGAGACAGACAGACAGAAACAGAGGATAGCTTTGGGAGGACTTGGATCAATATCCACCAGCCCCTTCTATCTCTTCAAAAGGGCTTTTTATAACAATGCCAAGAGGCAGGGCAAAAGACCTCCCCCTTGCTAGATCAACACACACTGCATAGCCAAGTGCAGACCCTTCCACACACCTGGAAACCATACCCATGGTCAAGTCGTCCTATTATGCAGCTCTGCTGGATAAAGCAAGCTCAGACCTCACTAGGAAACCTTTGTGGCCCCTCCCACGAAAAGGTCCTTAAATAGAGATGTGGGCATACTGGCTTATAGCCTAGTTTTGCCACTGTCCAACCTTGAGCTGATGGCAACTTTGCTCCTCCCATGTTCCCCGAATTAAGTTAGTTGACTGGGCAGGATGGTTGGAATCTCTCCTGACTCTCTGTCCATGAGTCCCAGGGTTCACCTGCTTTCATTTTCACTATGTGAGCATTATCTAGTAAATTCTTTCAACCTTGCAATTTAGGAGGACTTAGAGTGCCTGCTCCAGTTCAGGCTGGCTATTGATAGAGGGTTTCATTTCCAAGGAGCCTCCAGCAGCTCATCCCATGGCACTGGTTCAAGGACACAGTGGCCTTGGACTGACATCTTGTTTTTGAAGAACCACTGAGGAAGGACCAATAGTGTTAGTGAAGATGAGTCTGATAAGCCTATCATCACCCAGGAGCAAAAGCAGGAGGCCCACAGCATCCCGCTCAATGTGCTGACCCCACAGAGCATGGACTGATGATGTGCATTGAAATACAGAGCTACCATCACCATGCTGTGCTCATGTTTTTAACTGTGTGATTCTTAATTTCCTCTACATCTTCCTCATAAGCAATCAGTGAGAATAGTAAATGAAAGTAGTACCCACAATGCACCTGACTCTTCTCTGGTCATAGAACAGGGATGGCCCATGTCTTTCTACACAAGCCTTTGTCTGTATTTGATCATCTTAATAGGGAAGAGCCCAGATAATAGAACATTCCTTAGACTAATTGCTTCCTGTGTGTTCTCATCTGAATGGTAAGCTCAGTTGGAGCAGAGGCTGCATGGGTCAGACTTGCTTTCAAATAAATCACAAGAGGGAGGTAAAAGCAAATATTTGCAAAGCGCTTTGCGATCTGTCCAGTATTTCCATGTATTTGTATCTTGATGGCTTCTGTGTGGACTCTGGCCCAAAGACTCCTTTGCCCTTGGTCCTTAGCACCATCTCCATGAAGGCCACTTGGAAGAAAAAGATCTGTGGGTGAGGCTTGAGCTTAGGAGCCTAGTGTGACTACTACTTCTACATTTCATCCCTGATGGCCTCTGAAGCTCACTTCTGACCTGATGGGCCCATCAACTCAACATCAGGAATGTGCTGGGATCTGAGGTAACATGGGGCTGGGGCTGGGAGGTGGGGAGGCATGATAGCATCTCCTTAGAGCTGTGTTCCAATAGCTATGAAATGGGCCAGAGTCCTGAACTCACAGCATTGTTGGGATTAAGTAGAATGACCTGTAGTTAGCTCAGAAGTAGTCTCAAAGATGGCTCTTTTCCCATTTTTCAGAGTCAGTGTGGTTAACAGAGAGATACTTTGAAGGAGAGAAGACTGATCCCATTAAAATAGGATTTTCACACTATTTTGCAAGTAAAATTCTCTAGAATTCATTTAGTAGTTAAGAAAAGGGCATCCTTTGCTAATATAACCCCCTAATGGCCCTTTGTCAATAGAAAGTGTTTTAAGACAACTCTTACACCTGGCCCTTTGAGCCTCCTGCTTCCTCAGATCTGTAGACTTGGTATGGGGTTTAAACAAGTACCATTGGCTCATCCTGATGTCAATTCCCAAGCCCTATGTGCCTTGGCAAGCCCTGCCTCCCTTAGGGTGCCTGTAGGGTACAGATTATTTTGAAGCTATTCCTCAAGGGGCAGCATCTGACTGAGAGAGCTTGGGAGCTCAGCCCCTGGGAACTCCAGGCCAGCACAATGCAGCAGGATGGTCTCTGCCTCCCTGGCTCTGTGTGCAGAGCGACTGTGTGCAGTGCTACTGTGCAGAAGAGAGCTGCATTAACCATTGCCCTGGAGACATCAGTGCCTTATTGTATGGTTTCTGATTGCTGTCTAGTCTTGACTACTGGATAGAAGATGATTGCTGACCTAAGGGGAAGACGACACTCTGAAAACAAACTCTGTTGCCCAGAGGCAGGAGCTTTGGCTCAAAGGTGTATACAGCACACAACATGTGGCTGAGGTGGTTTGAAGGAGGGACAAGATAACAGTGTGCTTGCTGCGTGCCCACTGCCTGCCAAGCACCACATTGGGTATGTAATGAGGCATGTTATGCAGTCGGCACCATAATCCACCAGGAGGCAGTTTGTCATCATGTAGCAGCTATGGAAATCATGCTCAAATTCTGGTTTTGTTCTGAATCAAGGCTGACCTTTTCACAATGCTTCTTTGGACATCCCCTGTTGTCCCACAATTCTCTGCTGTTTTTTTTTTTTCCCCTACTGAGTTGCTGCAGCTGAAAGTTGGGTTCTGATGGTGCCACATAGCCCCCTGGCCACATGAAAGCCACTGATGCTGCTAATGGTCAGTACCCAAAGGGACCTTAGGGAACTGGCAGGCCCCTGAGCACAGATGGTTGGTCAAACCCAAGCTCTTGGAGGCCCATCATTTAGTTGCTTTCTGTGGGTCTATGGGTGGGAGTAGAATGACAAAGCCCTGCTCTGAGACTGGCTTTTATACTCACAACAATCTTGTTCAAGGACTGTGGTTGCCTCTCTGCTACCCTTCCTGTGTGTGGCTCAGATCACCTCTGACTGCATGTTGATGAGATGAACTTCGATGACCCGGCCAGGCGTTTTACCATCCTCAGTGTGCTTGCTCTATTCCAGGTCCCATGAGTGCTAGTGAGAGTTACATTTTCCTCCGTGGGCTCCCTAATCTCACAAATTGGTACACAATTGTGTGTCTTTCATGTGGAATACATTTATTGTTCACTGACCAGCACTCTTTAGAATTCACCACAGGAAGCAGGTCCCAATCTGTGCCCCCTCCATATGCTAATCAGACAGGGATTTTTAAGGTATGTATGTTGAAGGAGCACATTGATTTTTTTTTTTTTTTTTTTTTTTTGTTCGGGGCTCCTGGAATTAGGAAGTGCCAATTTCCATAAACCTGAGCTTGGTGAGACCCTTGGAAGAATGTGGCTTTTCATTCTTCTCTCTGAGGCTTTGGGGAAACTAGCTGTAAGTTCTCAAGAGTTTTTCCCCCTTTTTCTTTTTCCTCCTCTTAAATTGCTTTATTACCTGCCTAATTTCATTTCCTCAGCTATTCATTTTACAGAAAGGACAAGAAATGTGATTTCCTTCTTTGTGGAACATGTCTCTGGTGGCAGCAGGTGGCCTTCCCACACTTTTCTGTAGGCTTTGATCTAAGTGGCTCAATAGGGCTGGCCTCACCCCCACCCCCACGCCTCTGGTTCTGCAGAGCCCAACATCTGGCCACAAGAGCTCTGCTTGGCTCTTCCATCTCTCCCCACTGCTATTGTAGAATCCTTGCAACAAGTCCTGAGAGTGTTAGGCTACCCTCTCCCTTCCCCGTCTCTTGCTAGTTCCAAGGCCTAATCCCAGTCCAGTGGAAAGTTAGGAAACACTTGCTTGAATGTTTAAGCCACTGTTAAAATTTCAAGATGCGTTTCATTATTTGAAGTGGATTTCAAGTTTAGTTGACTTTGAAGAGATAGGTGATGTTAGGTTTTTTTAGCATTCAAGAGCCAGCACTTGTTCAGGCTCCGTCACCAATTTGGGGCAGAATCCTGTTGGAAAAACAAAAACAAAAACAAAAACAAGCATGTCCTGTGGGGTAAAATTGAAAAGTGTTACCCATTATTATTGTCACAACTGAACTTTGATTCACATACAATAATGTGGCTTTAGAGTGCGTGTGGATGCATGATGAGGAAAGTGTTCACCGTCCCGTCAGAAAGCTTTTCTGGCCCCCTGCCCTCATCTCCCCCTCCTGGATCCCTGGCAATAGTATTCTGGTTCTGTCTGCACAGAGGAGTTGTCTGCTGTAGAGCTTCATGCCTGGACCATCTGCTGTAGTGGGTAGCCATCCCAGCCTTGGCCTAGAAGTTCCAACCCCCATTGAGGCTTTGGTAATTAATGGTCATGCCCACAAGGTGGGGCTGAGGGAGGAAGCAGAAGACCCAGGACGGAGAGGAGAGGTCTCTCTTGGTTCTGGGACGCTGGAGGCAGGAGGTAGACCGAGCAGAGTTCTCCAGAGAACACCACCAGAGAACACTGTGCTATACCTTTGCCAGACCCTGCAACCTATCCCTTCGTTTGTAAGTTACCCCACAAAATAAACCTCCCTTTTAGCTATGTGGAGTGGCCTTAATAATTTCACCAATAGTCTGCCACGTACCCATCTTCTCTTAGGTGACTAGATAGTGTAAGCCTTGACTACTTGCTACTTGTGTTGGTATTATTTCTTTGCTGTTGAAGTAGGTCTTACTTTTCCAACCTTGGATGCCAACCTTCTGTAGCTTTTGCCTGAATTCACTGGGGCCCCATCCTTAGATGATACAGCTGACCCAAGCTAGGCCCCCTGCTGTTGGAGGTCTCATGCCTCCAGCTCATCTCTGCTCACATTTCATGCTCCTGTTGCTATTGCAAATCTTTCTCCTTTATTACGCTCTTCTTCATGGTGCTTCTGAAGCTCTTCCCAAGGGGAGAAATACACATTTGACAAAGCCACAGGCAAGGTACAAGGCTACTCTACATAGAATCTCAGACCTCAGTGAGCCAGGGTTTGCTTTGCTCTGATTGAGGTCAGTCTAGTACCTTAGATGACCTGTCCCCAGGCAGCACTTTCTTCTAGCTTCTCAGAGCTGGCTCCAAGCAGCTGGTTGAGTCTGGGGTCACAGTTTGGTGTGACTTCTGAAGGAGACTTGGTAGAAAGACAGAGCATTGACTGTTAGCTGCCTGTCATAGCCGCACTCTTGTAGCATGATAGATAATCCTCAAAAGAGTTGCCTGGGCCATGCTGTGTGGCTTTAGAGTGTTACTGGGGCTGGTTGTAACTCACTGTAGCCCACAGTGTCATTATGTCATTAGCATAGTCATTGGGGAGTTATGGGGTATCAGTAGACACTGCCTTGACCCAGGCTTCCCTCTAGTGACTAGCTGTCTCAGAGAATTCTCCTAGGCTCCACAAGCTTCAAGGATTATGGTCTTGTTATACTTGTCATAGCTTACACTTACGCTTACTCCAGTGTTGTGAGGCGATTCCTCTGTCTCAGGAAACTGGGTAGAACTCTGCCCCATAGGAGTTAAACTCCTGGATTAATTCTGTCCTGTGGCTGTATGTACATTTATCGAGAGCTCTGCATGGGCTGAAATGTCACACCTGGCTGGATTCTGCCCTGTAGCTATGTACCTAGGTAGAGCTGCTCTGCAGCTGTACACCTGCCTGGAGATGTACCTCCTGGACAGAACTGTACACTTGGCTGGATTCTGCCCTGTTGCTATGCTATCTAGAAAGGTTTGCCTGGCTGGTATGAGCTGTGACCCAAAGTTGTTGCACAGAGCATCATCTGGCACATTGAAGTTGAGGGGAGCCAGGATACTTTTAGCTCAGGCCAGTCACTTCATGGCGGAGAAATGAATCCCTAAAGTGCGATTCATGTTATATATACCCGCAGACTAAGAAGCCATTCTATTTTAATCTGAAGACACCAGTTCATCCTGTATTTGAGTGCATTTTGCCTTAATGACTTAGGAAATAGAGTGTGTAAACTTCATCAGACAGCAGCAAAGCTGGTTCACACTCATACCACGTGGGGTGTCCCTGAAATAGATGTGTGGGACTTACCTATCAGAGTCCTGAAATAGATCCTCCAGCTAGTCTGCTCAGTTCAGTAATTTCTAAGTCCACGAGCCTGTCTGTGAGTGGATTCATAAAATGAACAAGAACCAAGAAAATTAAAATCATGTATTTTTATTGTTGTAGATGTGATTTTATTTTGGGTAAATGGAACAATTCAGATTTACTGTGTAAAATACTTTAAATAGGCATAAGCAGCTGTCACATAGCATGAGTTTTCCTGTCTTCATACATTTTTAATAATTTTGAGAAGTTAAGATGCAGCTGTGTTTGATGGAAGCATTTCTTATTGGATATCAGCTAAACTTTATAGGAATTTACACTTAAATATCTTCCTTACTGGGAGAATTTTCTAATTAACAACATGAACATTCTTTGCAACTACAAGCCCAAATTTCATTCTAATTAATGCTTTTTCTTCCGGTTACCACTGGTAATTGTCAGTGTTTCTCCCATGTATATACATAGTTGTAACTTTACACTTCTATTTAAGACTTGAGGTGAGTAACAACACACATATAGAGACAGGATTGCCAGGATCCAGCCCTGGCTGCTTGCCACTGCTCACTGTTTCAGAAAGGAGAATTTCCCTGTGGTGGAGACCACTGAAAGGGTTCTCTCTGGTTTAGAGGTACTGCAACAAGAATCATTTGAGCCCTTTGTTCTTCAGAGCAGTGAGATGCGGGTGTTCTACTTGTGGGTGAACTTTAGATGGGCTTTGGGATAGAACAACACCAGGGAAATGTCGGATGTTTATTTTCTCCACCATGCCCAGGGCTCCACTGGGACCTCAGCACCCTCACCCTTCAACTCTGCTGTTCTAAGGCAGGTGGAGGTGGATGGGTAGTCAACAGACAGTTAGCCGTCATTGGCAAGTGCCTTACACCTGTGATGTGAGATCTTTAGGCCCAAGGATCACCTCATCCTAGTCTTAATTTCTCTGGGGGCAGAGCCCTCAGGAACCAGGACTACAGGCTTTAGTGCGAGTAACTTAACTCTTTTTCCTTTGACTAGGAAATGGCAGATGTGAGCTCCTCATCACAGTCCACTCTGGGGTGCTTTGGAGGATCAATCATGTTGTTTTAGAGTTCAGGTTTCTTTCAGCAGTGCAAGCATCACCCATCCAGAGAAGAAACACTCAGATGTGGTATGGAATGGCTTCTGTAGTACATGCTTTCACGTCAGCATGCAAGGCTCTTGTCTTCGTTGTCAGCTCTGTGCTGGTGGAGTACCGTTAGGACAGAGTACCCAGAAGTGGGGCTGTGCTCTAAGATGCAGAGGTGACATGTTGGTGAATGTCTTCTCTGTGAGAGTCTGTTCTGAGTATGTTCCCTGATGAAACACAAGCTTTGTTATAAGCCCCGGAAGATTCAAAAGTGATTCCAAGGGTTGGTTGTGCCCATGGTCTCCTGAAGACAAAGCAACCTTTAAAATATCTCCCCGATGAGACTGTCCATGGGGTGGGGCTTTCCATACTGTCCCATTCACTTCTACAGTGTGTGTTGGTTGTTAGCATGGACCACAACAACATGAAGAGAATCCCATCTATGGGATGTATGGACTTGGCAGTCTCTATCTGAACACAAATGCTGCTGCTGATTTGTTGTCCAGAAATATCCCAGGTTATGCACACAAAGATCATTTTTGTCACCACCCTGTGACATACCATTTCACACCACTTCTAGAGTATACCAGGAATCCATCCCAAGGCTGTGGTATTTCATGCAGATGAGAATTTACAACAGAAGTGTTAGTCATCGTATCCAAGTTAACTGGAAATAATCACTGTGACACAGACATGCACAATCAAAATTCTGCATACTTCTCTCCCCCTTTGCTATGGATTCAGCTGGATTCTGTGTAAACTTTACATAGATACAGGATTTGGGTGTCTGCTTTTCCGATTCAAAAAATGAGCCCTTATCAGTTTTCATGGTGGCGCTTGAAATGTTGGAACGAAGCCACACAGCTTACAACGTTTTACTTGATATCTCCTCCGATCTTTTAGATCGTTTTTAAAAATGAGAAGCAGTTTACATGGTAATAAGACCTTGAGCTGACAGAGAAGGCTGCTAGGAGGTCAGCAGATGGTCATAAACCCCAGGAGCAACCACCGCCGGACACCCAGTGTGAGGTTAAAGAACCTCTTCCAAGTGCGATGTTAGTGTATGTTGTGTTTTGCTCGCAAAATATAAAATGTGTTTAATTTTACTGTATGTATTCCAGCTAAGAAGCTGATGAGGAAAGAAAATCAGTGTGTGTTTCATGGGAATATCTCCTCCTTCCAGGAGATGTGAGTTCTTAGATGCCTTGAGGATAAAGGAAAACGGGAAACAAAGTATTGGAAGCATGAGACTATCTGATAGTCTCGTTTCTCCTTCCTCCATAAAATATATGTAAATGCATGCATATATGCACATGCATCATGTATATGCATATATATGTACATGGGTGTACTCATACTCACATCCATGTATCCAAATACACACACTTACACTTGTGTATGAATTTGTTGGTCAGGATGCTTTATCAATAGATAGCAGGTAACATGATTTTTTGACAAACTGTCTTTAAAAATTAGTTATTTGCTGTCACTAGACATGAATTATGCCCCTCAAGCAGCTTTTTTAATTAACAAAATTTATGATTTGATGGTTTAAAACATATATTAATGCATTGATTATTCTCACTCAGCCTCTCTTACTCCTTTCCAATTCCTGGCAGCCATGGCTCTTCCCTGAAAGCCCATCTACAGTGCTCTACAGGGCTGGGTTGGGCAGGCTGCTTATGCATGCTCAGGTTGTATTTGTCCTTAGCACTTGTAAAGTTATCATGGTTCTGCAGACACAGCTCAGGCTCACTGCACCCTCTCACTTGCTGTCTCTGTGGTGCTTTAGGGAAAATACACCAGGAGTAAGCATAGTCGGGCTAGCTTTGGATGCTGGCTCAGTTTCGTCGAGTTACATTGAGTTATATTTCTAACTGTGGTCTTCCTAGCTCCTCTATGGCAGAGCTTCCTGTCCTGTCCTTGGAGTATCCCGTCTTTGGTCTGCTTTTTATTTTGATATCACTCACGTGTGGCATTTCCTTTGGTAGACACATCAGTTATTCTACTTACAGCCTGCCTTGTTGCTGACACTTCTAATGTTCCCTCTGAAGTCGCCATGGTTGCCTTGTATGATCTGTGTGGTTCTGCCTCCACCCATGCCTGTGTGACGGTGGCTCTGAACCTCCTCTTGCTGCCCTGGTGGTGTCTTGGCTCTCAGCTTAGTTCCTTCCTCCAGAGCTTCCTTTCTACCTACATTATCACCTTAGCTTCAAGCTCTTGCCCTCTGGGATACATGTGCTCATTGACGCTTTTCTCTGAGGAAGGGCAGGGTGGTGGCTGCTGGTGTCCTACTCTGGCATCGAGGTGTATTTCTGCATACGTGTTTTATTTCCTCATTAAAACATTTTTGTTGTTGTTGTTGTTTCGGGGCTCTCCTATGACCTTACACTTTTCAGCCTCTCTGTGCTGGGACACAGACAGCTCAGTTCTGCCCTGAGTTCTGCTGCAGTCTGCTGCTCACTCGTTTGCACTCTTCCTGGAGTAGATGGTACCTGGAGGCACAGGGATGGGACAGAGGACTGAGCAGATCTCTTGTGCTCCCTGTTTCCTAGAGACACATGCCAGTACATTGGAGGGGTACACTGGAAAGTGAAGAAGGGGTGAGATACCATCACCTGCTTTGCTCTTCAGTGTGCAACTCGGGGTGCTAATCCTATGGATTCATGAGGTGCTAATCCTATGGATTCATGCTTTCCAGCAGCCCCAGGAGTTGGCTTCGGTTGCTTCTTGGCCTCAGTGGTCAGTATCTTTTTAAATTAGAATGTGTTACTGAGAATTGCAATGTACTGGACACACCCCCTTTACTGTTTCTGAGGACTGTGGGGAATTGGCACCATGGGAACTTCTGACCCTTCTCTCCAATGGCAACATTTCCCAGGAACCCTATCTCCTCCACTGACTGCTAACTTGTATCTCTTTGTGGGGTTAGAGGTCACTCTTTGGTACCCACTCTATGATAACCACAGGGATACCCTGTATGTAGCCCTGGTAGATTTGCCAGAAGCCTGACAGGCACTTTCTGCACAAAGACATGTTTTTGTGTATATTTCTATCTGATTTTTTCCCTATAATAGTTACCCTTTTTAGGCTAGTCTTTTGATACAGTTTAACCAGAATTTATAATTTACCAAACTTTTTACCTTGAAAAAGTCACTGTGATGTGAAATTACTACACTGTTCAAGCACTTAGGAAATAAAGCTCTGTCACATTACTATCCTGAATCACCACAAGGAGACATCTGCAGAATGTTGTGGAGACATGAGGGAGCTGGTTTGTTCTTTGGCCCAACCTGGAGGTGATGCTTTCAAATTAAGATTGAAGCATTGATTTAGTTTCAGCATACTGGAAAGTATCATAGCTCCAAACCACCAAGGGTGATAAGTTTGAAGCTGCAATTTATCCTTTACAGAAAAGCTCTAGAGTGTTTACAAACTCAAATCTTTCCCAAGACTCTGGTTACTAGTTGAAGATGAAGAAGCCAGGAAAAGATTCTGTAATTCATAACTTTATGGGTACTGAGTAGGGAGCTGGGAAACTATTCTGCAGATGCTCCGAGGCCCCAAACAGGATTCATTTAGAGAGTAGATGCTGTAAACACTTTTCTGAAATTGAAAAGTGTGAGTGTGAACAAGTAGGTTTTCTGAAAGAGTCTAACTTTCCTGTGAAACTCATAACAAGGCTACCATTTTCTAGGGACTTATGCTGGCTGTACTTAAAACTCATCTAAGCCTGCTGCTGTCCTTGTCCAATTTTTCGGATGAAGAACCTAGGTCCTTGGAGTAAAGCCCTAGCTGTGGCCCTGTATCTGGGGCAGGAGGGTGGGGAGGCAAGGGCCTGCTCCCTGGAATCTACACCACAGGCTCTTTGTTTCCCACCCTGTTTGATCAAAGATCATGCTTTATGGACAGGATTTTTCCAGCTGTTTTTCAAAGGAGCTTTTCATCGTGGCCCTTTGACCTCATCTGTAATTAAAGGGCAAGAGATCTAATTGAGATCACCACATTTAACTTGCTTAACTAAATGCATGCTGAGAAAAGGGTAAGAAATGAACAGTCTGTTACTTAAAAAGAGCCAAGCCTAAAGAGAAGGCTAGCTTTCAATGAGAAGATTATTCAGTGAAATGTTCTTCAGCGATTACTGCAGAACCTCTCAGATGTGGAGCCTGGTGATAGATACCTGGAGCAACAGCAGTTGGCCATTTGTGTGTATACCTTCCTTCCCTTGCTAGATGTAAGAGGCTGTGGTTGACTGCTATCTAGACTGGAGGCCAAACAGAGGCTGGTGGCATGGTGTGTAACATGGAGCTTGGGTCCTGTGCCCCCTGAGTCTTAAATCCACTCTCATCTCTAAAGGGGGCAGAAAACACGGGGCTAAGAAGCCATGATTGACTGGTGAGCAGGAGGAGCCAGTGCATTTAAACAATGCCCTGTTCTGGAGACAGCCCCTTCATCACACCCAGGCCATTGTCAGATGTGGCCAGGCCCCATTGTTGTTTCTGAATAGCTGAAGTGGGTAAGTCAGGTCCACACTCAATTAGGTCTTCCTGGCCCCACTGTGACAAGGCCTTTGTAGAGCCTTAGAATGTGACATTGTGTCATTATGGCCTGTGTTCCATGGAGGAGCCCTGGTGTGGATTTGGGGCCTGCGAAGACCCCTGAGCCAGCAGCAGGGACTCTCCTTGTCTAGCTGCTTTCACCTCTTTCTGCCTGTAGAGACAGCTGCCTCACAAGTTCACACTTACCCCTTCCTCCATGATGTGCCCCTTAGGCAGGGTGTATGGGGACACAGCTTGAGGGACTTACCAAATGGTAGGCCTCAGGGCTGCCTCTGCTAACCCTGGTATGGAAGCAGCCACAGCCTGTCACCAGAGTGTGCACTGGCCACATAGGAAGCACACCACCTCCTGCCGTGCTCCTAAAGCTCAGTCCCCATGGTGATGTTATCATTGGGTGACTTCCAGCTTTGACAGGTAGTCTAGAAGGGTCCACAAAAGTCTCTCTGTCATTCCTCTGTCAGTGAACCCTGAACTCTGTCATCGATGTCCCTATTTGCAGAATAGTGATGAAAGGATCTGTAGGTGGATGTAGTTTTTTTTCTAATGTTTTCCTAATAAATCTATCCATTTGGCTATCTAGTCCCACTCCTGGGTTACAAGCTGAAGTACACTTTTGACTTAGAATCATCGCACTGTCCATCATTTCTCATGATAGAGGGCTAGCTGAGGTCTGGTGATATCAATTAATCATGGGCAAGGCTGCTCCGGAGAGGCCTGGCTGTGGCTCAGAGCCACTCTGGGGCTGCTGACTGGGTGCCTTAGTCTCTTCCATGTGGCTTCATTGAACAGCCTGCATCAGTGTGGAGGCTGGGTGCAGAACAGGAGTGGCCGAGTTAAAGGTCACACAACTTTCACCAAAACCTCATCCTGAGGGCCATATGGACTTCTCACTTGTTACCATTACATTTTATTTTATTTTGACTTTAAAGAGTCCTTTCTCCTAGAAAGACACTTATTTCAACTCGAATGAACCATTTCCTCTTATTCCCAGGATGGAGCCTGCCATACAGTGAGTACCTGCTATTAGGACTGAATTGACAGCTAAGATGTCTTCATTTTATGACTTTTAAAATATTGCAGCAGAATTTAATTTCTGAAAGCTTTTCCTGCATTAGTTAATGTTCCCCTGGAATTGTTCCTGGAAGTGGAGCTGCAGCTCAGGTATGCTGATGGATTACAGTCCTGACTCACTCCCTAGGGTTCATGCAGATTCATGTTGGCACCGGCAAACACGGTGACCTAATCTGCAGTTGGATGTTTTAATTTTGTCTTTTATCGTCACAATTTCTGATAGTCTGAAGTGACATTTCATTATGCCTTAATATGCGTTCTGAGATTATTGTTACTGGCCCTATGAAGTAGGTAAGCATTGGGATTACCAAATACATTTAAGCAGTTTGTATTTTTATTGGAAGTCTTGTGTTCAATGTTGAGTTGGCTGTGTTTTGGATCGGATGAGACATAAGTAGCATTCCCCAATGCCCTGATAATTGCCTTCTGACTATCTGAGTATGTTCTTGTAGATTATTAGATAAGCTTCTGCTTACAGTGGGCAACAGTTAACACAGGGACCCATGACTAGTCAAAGTGCTGAGAGTGAGTGACTGTCAAGTTCTGCCCTAAATAGGAAAACTGTGTTCCCATATCCCTCTGTAAGGCTCAGGAAACAGAAGAATATCAGAGCCTGAGAGTGGGAAGGAGTGCTGTGAGATACTGCCATCGCACATGGTATGATCATCATATTCCTGAACTCACAGCTGTGGTTACTGACACAGACTGGGTCCATCAAGATTCTGTGGTGAATGGGGGTGGGGGCCATGAGGCCCAACCTTCCTCAAGGAGCTGTTGACAGTTAATTGCTGCTGGCCAGCAGGGATCATTTTTATTTGGTAGTATAGCCACTGGTAAGTTACCTATGGTCCATCAAATAACCTCTCACCCACGTTTTTGCAGGCAACCCCAATTAAACTCAATGAGTCATTAAAAAAAAAAAAAGTAGTAGAGATACTTAGTGGTAAGAAGGAAAGTCCAGAGTGGGTAGGAGGAGGGGGATTAAGAGGATAGTAGGGGGTAAATGTGATCAGAATACATTATATACAAGTTGACCAAGAATACATTTTAAAATAATTTCTAAAGAAGTCCCTTGACAAGGAGCTGAATTATGACCCCTATGAGTCTGAGTCAGTCATAGTCCAGGACTAATTTCCAACCAATTCACTTTCATAGGGATGTATGATTACATCCCAGTAAACACAGAATCTTCATTCAATACCAATTCAACATTACACAAGCAAATTGAGTCCTGCTGGTGCAGAATTCTAGTTGAACTGTCATGTCAATCATATTTTGTAGCTTCAAAGGTAGCATAATGCGAGTCAAGGCAGAGAAGCAGGTAGGCTAACTGTAGATCGTAAGCTAGCCTCGTTCCTCCAAATCCATTCCACAGTCTCATCCCCAACTCTGTGGCAAACCAACTGCTGGAGCCTCTCCCCTCGCCCATCTCCATTGACCACACAGATCTTCTCCTAACTTCTCCTCATTCATTGCTTTACTCCCACCCCCAACTCCAACAGGCATTCCCTGGAAATGTCCAGACCACTCTAGCCATGAAGTGGGTAGGATAACTGCAGGTCCACACTTCTTCCTCCATACCCTGAAGTCTAATCCCTGAGTCTTATGCATACCCTCTAGCCGATTACCTATTGTAGCCTCTCCTCACTCTCTGCCCCCATCCCCAGGGCACTAAGTAGATTCTGTGTAGCACAGGCACTAATGTCAGCAATTAATAAATGAGACTTCATGACACTGAAAAGCTTCTGTAAGGCAAAGGACACTGCCATTAGGTCAAAGCAGCAGTCTACAGAATGAGAAAAGATTTTTACCAACTACACATCCAACAGAGAGCTAATATCCAAGGTATATAAAGAACTTAAAAAAAAAAAAAACCCAGAACACCAAAAACTAGATGTGAAGAAAAAAGTAACCCAATTTAAAAATGGGGTACAGATCTAAACAGAGAATTCTCAATAGAGGAAATGCAAACAGCTGAGAAACACTTAAATATTCAATAGCCTTTGTTATCAGGGAAATGCAAATCAAAACTACTTTGAGATTTCATCTTACACCCATCAGAATGGCCAGGATTAATAAAACAAGTGACAGCTGATGCTGGTGAAGATGTGGAGTAAGAGAGACACTTATCCATTGCTGGTGGGTCTGTAAACTTGTACAGTTACTATGAAAATCTGATCTACCTCAAGACTCTTGGACATATATCCAAAGGATGCTTCACCTTCCACAAGGGCGCTTGTTCAACCATGTTTATTGCTGCTGAATTCATAATACCCAGAAATTAGAAATAACCTAGATGTCCTTCAACAGAAGAATGGATAAAGAAAATGGGCCATATTTACACAGTGGAGTATTACTTGGCCATTAAAAAGTGAAATCATGAAATTTGCAGGTAAATGGATGGAACTAGAAAAAAAATCATCTTGAGTGAGGTAACGTTAAGTGAATGATAATTAAACTATGATTCACAGAACAAGAGGTTAAGCATAGAGTAAGAGACTAGAGGGGACAGATGAATCTTCCTACAAAAAGAAAATGGAATAGATAGTTGTATGTGGATGGGGGGATTGAAACAGGAGGATCAAACACAGAGAGTTGAGGGGAAGGGGGAAATAAGGGAGGGAATACAGATAGAGACAGTTAAAATTAAGGGCAACTTGAGGGGTAGTATGGAAACCTAATACACTAGAGACTTCCTAAAGTATATACATACATGAAAGTGACCTAATGAAATTGCCAAATAATGGGGGAGACAGAGTCCCAACTGGCCATCTCTTGTCACCAAATGAAGCTTCCAGTACTGGGATTGGGTTTCCTCTAATTGAGTTTTTGGGCAAATGGGTCCCATGGAAGTTCCCAGACACCCCAGACTGTTGCCAAGACATAGGCTGTTCTCCACAAACTGAGAGCAAGGTCCCATTGCTGAAAACAACACCTTCACAACTCACTGAACGTGAAGATGTTGAGCTGGTGCCTACTTAGAGCCTTCATTCCTACGTTCCAGCATCCTTTCTATAGGAAGGTACTCTCCACACTATCGAAAGGAAATGCAAACACCAAGCCATCTAGAAACCCTTTATCTATAATGGTGTACCATCTGCAAAATATGCTACGGCAATGGTGGCATAAAGCTTGTGGGATTAACTGATCAATAAGTGATTTGACTTAAGAGCCACTTCATGAGAATAAACCCAAACCTGACACTGCTTGGGTGACCAAGAACCTGAAACTAGATAGGCCAGGGACCTGGAGGAAAACCAAATACCACTGTTCCAGAAAAAATACAAAACATAGCAATAGAATGACTCCTAATGACATTCTGCTACACTCATAGATCAGTGCCTTGCTCAGCCAACATCAGAGAGGCTTCCTCCGGCAGCAGATGGGAACTAATACAGAGAACCACTGCCAGACAATGTGTAGAGGGTAAGAGATCTTGGAACACTTAGTCATAAATGGGGTATCCCTCCAAATACTTCCCCTCAGGGATCAGGGAGCCCTACAGAAGAGGATCAGAAAGAATGTAAGAGCCAGAGGGGAAGGAGGACACCAGGAAAGAAGGCCCTCTAAACACAGCAGGAGTTAGGCACATATGAACTCACAGAGACTGTGGCAGCGTGCACAGAGCCTGCACCAGCTAGAGTCCTAGACTAAGAGACATGGACACACATTCCCATCTCTAATCCAGAAGCTATCTTCAATTAATAACTACTTATAAATGAATAATTAGTTTTCCTCAATGGAGTCTCAGTGGGCAAACTACTCTTAAGGTAGGTCCCATGCCCAGCACTAGACAGCCACCACAAAATGAGTTCAACAGCATCCTTAGAGCTTCTTTGTCTCATAATGTTTTGTCTTGGCAAGCTTTTTTTAACCTTGAAAGGTCCTTTATGTATATATTGTGACTTCCAGTTTTGTTTTTTAATGAGATTCCTATATGTATAAATGAGTGTATCTCTGCATCCATATGTGTTTCTCATGCTTTTTCTTTGGCTCTTTTTCTTCTTTTTGCTTGTGTTTGCCCTATTCTGACTTGTTTTTTAAATTTTGTTTTATTAATATTCCTTAGATGTCTCCTTGTTTTCTATTGAGAGATAGAAAGGGTGTAGATTGGGAGGGGAGATGGGGAGGAATTCAAAGGAATTCTGGGAGGGGAAACTGTAATCAAAATATATTATATGAAAAAAACCCTATTCTCAATACAAGAAAGAAGAGAACAGTGGAGAGAAATGTGCCCATTCCATGGTGCTTGCTTAGTGGATAGGCACTGACATGTCTGTGAGAATCACCTGCCATGTGTCCCATGATGTGCTCCTCACTGTGACAGGCTGGGGCCCAGAAGACATGGACTCAACAGGCTAGAAAAAGATTTTAAATATCTTCCATCTTTCCATCAAAATTAATTAATAAGGCAAGATCCTGATATATCGTGCCATTTGGACATGATTTATTTTTGAAATTAGGTAGTATTTTAAAAATTATGACTTTGATTAAAATAATAAATGTCAGTCGTTATTACTTTGAACAATTGCTAAGACAAAGAAAGGTCATTTGAAAATTGGATTCTCATAGCTGTTATTAAGAAGTTAAATATTTCAGTTTCTCATGTGTTCATTTCTACTATAGTTCATGTTTAAGGCACCCATGGGAAGCTCTGAGTAGTAAAAATGCAATCAGTTCTGTGATGACTTTGAACATAATTGTGTCTGTATTCCAGGACTAGGCAACTCCTTTAATGAAAAAAATTGTTTTCTTTAAAAGGGGATGTTGCAAATATGTGTGTATGAAATCATATTTTCCTCTTGTGCAGTACACATTCAGAGGTCAGTCTACATAGGAGAGAGCATGCATAAAAATAGGATCTCAAGATCTCAGGTGCAGTGGGACATCTGCTTTTGGAGTGCTTGGTCCTGTAGCTGGAAGTTTTCCTGTGTCCTACCCGGTCCACATCTACTCAGACCCAAGTAAACACACAGAGACTTATATTAATTAAAACTGCTCAGCCATTAGCTCAGGCTTACTACTGACTAGCTCTTACACTTAAACTCAGCCCATTTCTGTTAATCTATATGTTGTCACATTTTCCATGGCTCTACCTGTGTGTTATTACATGCTGCTCCCTGGACAGCAGGCTGGCATCTCCTGACTCAGCCTTCCTCTTCCCAGAATTCTCCTTGTCTGTTTATCCCGCCTGTACTTCCTGTCTGGCTACTGACCAATCAGCATTTTATTAAACCGGTGTACAAAAGCCTTATCCCACAGCATGGTCCCTTTGGCTGTTCTCAATATACCATTCCCTACTGAGTGGAAAATCAGCCCTGTTAAAGAGTGTTCCACTCATCATTTTCATGGCAGGATGGGGAATGTTGCTGTGGGGCGGGCAGCCAGAGTGAGACTCACCGGTCCTGGCCTTAGCTCCTGCCTCCTGTGCAGATGGTGTAACTAATTACATTTGTCCTGCAGTACTTGCATCTGGCTTGGTAATTCCTCACTCAAGGTGCCCCCTCCATAGCCACTTCCTCACAGGTCTCTTTCTTCTCCTTCTCCTGTGGGATGGGTTTGCTCCTGCGAGTGAGTCCGCTCACAGTGTGTGTTGGAGAGTCACTCTGCTCACTCTCTAGGAAGTTTAATGGATGGTGTGGGGCTGCTTGTGAATCAACACTGGGTCCTTCCACAGTGGCCTCTGTGCCCTGTGGAACAAGTTACACATTTGAAGGAGGTTCTAAATATTAGGAAATTTTAGATTGTGATTCAAGGTTCATGCTCTAGAACAGACCTGAATGATGTTTCAGTGTGGACAGAGGAGTGGAAGTTCCAGGCAAGGTGAAGGCATTGGCCTCACACCTTGCACATTGGATGCACTCTTTTTCAGCTAAAACAGTGCATCATGGAAGTGGATGGAGGGAAATAATTATATCCTCTGTCAGTGGGAGACAAATCCATGAGCTAGACTTCCATTCAAGGTTAGCTGTTGTTCTTCTAGGAATTTGCATTGTAAATGATGGCAGATTTAGCCCCTCATTTTAACTTGTCTATGTGCAAAGTGAAGCACCTCCCACCAGCCTTACACATACTTCTCCTTGCACACATTCCCCTGGTGCTTGCAGAGAAAAAAGGAAGTCAGTTTTTTATAGTATTACCTGTTATAGGAATAAAACCAGTGTCCTTTCAAAATACCTGCCTAGACAGCTGTATTTGAAGTAGGTTTTCCCTGAGCTAGTTAAGTGTTTGTGTTTTTGCAAACTTTCCTCTGTGCATCCGAGGAGAGAAAGCACAGCTGTATTTCTGTGGGCTCTCAGGCATGGTGTCGGGCCAAAAGGAACAGGAATGCATCACTGCTTTTGTGTCATGGTTACTGTCAGTGAGCAGAACATTTAGTCATTTTGTCAAACTTCTGAAAATACTCCTTAATTGGTAAATCACGAACTATTTAAGATATGTATGCATATAAACAGACTCACACAGTATACACACAGTAGTGGGAGGGCTGAGGACCCTCAGCCGTGCTCTGCTAATGAAGTTGGCAATGGTTTAGATTATATTTATTATTTTGTAGCTGGGATGTCTCCATAGTATCCATTGTGATTGGAGGTTTTTTGTGCACACTGGGAGGCTGTGAACCTTTGGGACATGGACCTGGTGGAAAGTCCTTAGGCCATTACGAACACAGCCTGGAAGAGGTTGGTGGGATCTTGGCCAGTCCTCTGCCTCTGATTCCTGGCTGAGACATAAGCGCTCACTCCAGTGTGAACTCCTGCCATTCCCCTCTTCTTTCGCTAAAGGGCCCCCATCAGTGCAGGGATCAAAGGGAATCCATGGAGTCCATGCGTTCTATGACTTTTCTGTCTGAGGGGGTTAGGGAAAAAGGACACTCACACTCTTGATGGTTTTCTTCTTTATTCTCTACTCTTCGTTCTGTGTTCTGTATTCTCTTTTCTTATCTCTATCCAGAAATGTTCCTCTGTCTCTCTGGATGTTTTCCTTCTTCTAACTCTCTTGATGTTTCACTTCTAACTCTCTCATTCTTGATGTTTCCCTTTTCTCATTCTTGATGTGTTTCTTCTAGCTCACTTTTGCTCCCTCTTTCTTTCTCTTGTAACTTGTTTACCCCAGCAAAATCTTTCAGGCAATATAGGAATTAAAACGTGGGCACATTCTATTTTTCACGTGAATGATTATAATGAGTACAGGTAAAAACATGTTTTTCATCTCCCTTACATGATTTTTAAAAAAGTCACCTAATAACCCACATACATTTACATCTAAGTGACTTGTTAACAGATGAACAGAACGTGAGCAAACAGCATTTTTTTCTCTGCCATCTATTTTGTTGGCAGGCTGCATATTGTGGTTACAAAGAAAGGGTCAGTTACTTTATTACTTATCTTGTAAAGGAATCTTATGAGGAATCTTAAAGGAATCACAAACATAAACTTTCGTATATGAAAAAGAATCAGTCAGTTCACTTTAAACCTTTAGGGTACATACCCACTCATCAGTAATTTCTTAGATTAGAAGATTGGGGGCAGGAATGGGTATAAGGAATTAATCATCACCTTTGGTCATCAAACAACCCTAACAAGAAAGGCAAATAATAATAATAATAATCAGCTAATAATAATTGGGCTGCCTTGTTCTTTTTACCTGACCTTAATGAGTTCCTCATTCAACTATGTGCCTTTCTAAAACTTTAGATTGTCTTCTTGGGTTTTTCACCTCATAACTGTTTAACAAAATCATCCTAATCTAACTTTAAGTTATTTTCAAAGCTTTTATTCAGCTATGGTGCACTCTGAAACCCATGAACACATTAAGGTTAAAAGAATTTAAGCTAGTTGGGCTCCTGGGACTCAACTGTTTTTCTTTTTTCTTTTCTTTTTTTTTTTGGTTTTTTGAGGCAGGTTTTCTCTGTGTAGCTTTGCGCCTTTCCTGGAACTCGCTTTGGAGACCAGGCTGGCCTCAAACTCAGAGAGATCCGCCTGCCTCTGCCTCCCGAGTGCTGGGATTAAAGGCGTGCACCACCACCAACACCCGGCCTCAGTTGTTTTTCTTAATCATTAATCTAAGCCGCAGTCTATACAGCTCCTCAATAGAAACTCATGTGTTCTAGCTGTGTGATACTACCATATTTATATTTTATTCATCAAAACTCTGTATAAACTAACATTATTATTATCAATCAGACAGTACAGCTTAGGAAGGAATCATCTTCATAATAATCTACAGGTAAAAATGCCCAGTAGAACGGGATATTTCCATGAGATAAACACACTATGTTATAGGCAGTGTGGCTCTCCATACATCCATTCACATCAGGCCAGATACCAGCGAAAGATGGCAGCAGCAAACATGTAAAGACACAACAGAAGCAAAAGACATTCCGGAGTTTGTGGTTTGGGGACCTTGCCTGTCCAATATTGACCCATCAGAGTCTCTTCCCAGTGGGCTGACACCTTGAACTTCAATTGCCGCCTGCTGCTCCTCTGACACAGCCCCTGGCAGTCTTCATCATGACTGATACAGTCAGTCTGCCTTTGGCTTTTTTTTTTTTTTTTTTTGTCTTTTAGAGGTGGCATATGTTTATTTATTTATTTTTTTAAAAACTTCACAGGATTATAATGAGGAAAGGAATATTCTGTGGGAAGGAAAGATGCTAGGATGCAAAATTACAGATATTTTATGATCAGACCTGCTCTCAGTTACTCTAGGATCTAGGTAGAAGGAGACAGTAGAAACAAACAGGCAATTCTGTAAAGTTAGACTTAGATTTGAGTAAAATCTGAACTAGTTTTGCTTTTAAAAAGTTGGAATATCAAAAGGGCTGCTTTAATGACATGTAGTCCCAATTAGCTTGGAACCTCTAAAACCATGGGCTACACAAACCTTGACAGTTTTTGAGTCATCCATTTTGGTATTTCTTAGAGTGATATAGTGCTAACGGACATGTGTCAAATGCAGGTGGCTGGGACTACGGGTATCTGCAGAGTGGGTGTGGCATTGCCCCTCGACATTCCCCTCAGAGCACAATGTGAAGGCCCAGGAGAAGAATTGCTGCTGATTTCCTGTCCCTCGCTTCTGTTTTCTCCTTTAGAAATTAATTCCAGATGGTCTTAAAGACCTGTTGATCTTAAGAATCCCTACTTGAACATGTGGGGCTTTCCTCTGTCTGGGTCAGCTCAGAATAATCCCTGAGATGAGGAGTCAGTGATTGGTGGCATGGGAGAATCTGGAGACTGAGACAGCTTCCCCAGAGCTGTATGCTGTCCCAGGTCCTTCCTCTTGCTTGCTGTGTTCACAGACATGAGCATCTGGAACTCACATGGTTCCTGCTGGCCCCAGGTGCAGATGGGCTTGGGGGAATGAATAGGCCTTTGAACTATTTTCTGGGCTCTTCAGGCAGAGGCCAGTATGTGAGGAGCACCACATGCCTTCTCCTTCCTATGTAATTGGTCTTTGATGTACTGGCCATTTTTTTTTTTTTAAACCAGTGTCTTTTCCTTTATGGTCATCCTTGCTCTACTGACACTCAAGTTCCCTGCTTGCTTCCTGCCCTTCACTAGCTCCAGCCCCTGTCTCACCCACTTTAGATCTTCCATTGCAGGGATTTCAAACAGTGATGAAAAGGCTCCTGGAAACCTGCTGAAGATAGGCGCCTCTGTGACACAAAGCCCACAGCACAAGATGCTTTCTGACACCCGGGTGGGGCTCTAGGGGGGAAGTCACTGGTCTGTCAGTTGTTCTGTCTGCCGGGACTGTACTCTGTGACCAGCTCCCCTGACCCCATGCTGCAGATGTCTCTGCCTCCTCTTCTTGTTACGTGGTCCAGGAGAACCGTGGTGACATAGTTTGCTCGTCATGAGCCTGGCTTTCTAGCAGGTAAATCCTCAGTCTCATTCTCACAAAAGATTGTCCATCCCTGCAGCTGCGATCCAGTTCTGAGAGGGTGAAAGTCCAACTGCTGGACTAGGCAGGCATTTTTCACCTTCTATACCTAATAAGTGCAAGACTCCAGGGTCCTTCCTAATCCTCAATGGTGTATTTTTTTTCCCCTGGTTCTACAGTTATGCCCTGAAGAGACCATGCTGCCAGCTGTTTTCATGAGGCTGAGCAGTGAGGAGCTATCTGTAAAACGATAGCACCCCAGGATCTGAGGTTTTGTTTTCTTGCTTTTAGTTTCCTATGGCCAGCTACTCTGTAAATATTAGATGAAGAAAATTCCAGCAACAAACAGTTCATACATTTTAGCCTGAGCAGTAGAATCGTCATCACCCTCAGCACCCTGCCTAGAGCATCTGTACAATATACATTGACCGTTGGCTGCTCCCTGAGTATTAAGTTCAGTTACTATGAACTATGGTGGATCATGATGCTTGAGTTCAAGTAAACCCTTAGTTACATGATGGCCCCAAAGCATAAGAACAGCTATGCAATTGTCATGGTATCGTGGCATATTGTTTTAACTGCTCTATTTTCGTAAATTCTCATTAATCTCTTCGTGTCTCATTTATAAGTTAAGATTTGTTGTGACTGTATGTATCTGTAGGAAAATCCACATGTACTGGGTTTTATGCCATCTGCAGGGTCATGGGTTTTATTTCCAGAGGTTAAGGGGATGCTGCACTTCGACTTTTTGAGCTGAATTATTGATATGGGAGAGTGAAGGAGCTTTTATTAAACTCTGGGATGTCCTGGTGTCCATGCAGGTTTGAGCAGCACACTGAGCCCTGGGTTCTGTAGGCTGACTGGAAAAAGCCATGTAAACAGCTGAGGAGTGGGAGAGGGAGAGGGATTGGCACTGGCTTGTTGTGACCCTGGTGCAGTCTGCACAGAGAGGCCCAAGGATTGGATCTTAAAGGAGATACGTGGGTAATGCTTGCAGGCGAGAGTGGGCCTTCCAGGAGGGGACACAGGATGAAGCAGTGTTCAAGGCCGTGTGGTGGCAGCCCTGTTCTTCACTGCAGATGTCCCTGGCCCCTGGCTAAGTGCCTTTCTGGTCTTAGCTCACTAGCTCTGGAAAGTCAAGACATGGTCCCATGCTATTTTTTCTTTTTCTTTCTTTTTCTTTTTCTTTTTTTTTTTTTTAACAGTCGGGACTTTCTTTTTCCAGAACTGACCCAGGTCTGTTCATTATATGAACACATTTGGTTATGAGGAAGAAATGGGAATGATGAACTTGACACCAAGATGTCGTGGAGCCAGAAGATCATCCTGAAAGTGGACTCTTTTGTTTACTCACCACCCAGCCTCCAGCTCTCCTATGAACACATCACTGTCAGTCCACCATTGCCAGAGATGGCTGCAGTCCCAGCAGCCCGAGGGTCCGCACACAGTGCAGGCTTCTGATCTCTTCTCTGCACATGTAGCCTGTAAGCTTCATCACTATGGGTAAACTAAGGTTAACCTCACAAGCACGTTGATGTTACTTAAGTGAGCAGACTCAAGATGTTTAAATAAAGATCACAGATTTCCTATTTAGCTGGCCACCTTGTTCTAGGTCATGTTCATTATCAATATTGGGAATGTTTTGTGACTTCAAGAGACTTCTTTCAGTGAGCAGCAGAGCTAAAGAGCCATTTCTCTTTGAATTCCCTTCTAATCTGTAAAAATCTGGTTAGGGCTGTAGAGATGGCTCAGCAGGTAAGAGTACCTGCTGCTCTTTCAGAGGGCCCAGGTTGAGTTCCCAGAACACATTTGCAGGTCACAACCATCTCTAACTCCAGTTTCAGGGAATTTGGTGACCTCTTCAGGCATCCCTGGGCACCAGGAATGCCCATGGTATACAGTCATACCTGCAGACACAGAACAGTCATATACATAAAATATGTTTTAAAACAATCTGGTTACTTGTTCCCACTTCTCAGATCTTTTGCATCCAAGAGCTAAACCCAAAGTAAATTCAGGGATGGGCTCATCCCTGCACTCAGGTAGACAGGCTACCAAGAATGAGAGGGTCTCTTGTCCCTACCTGATGTCCTTGTGTCAAAGATGAAGCAATGGAGGTAAGTCCTACTGCCGTTGGCTCCTGGCTTTTCTAGAGCTGGTTTTGATGGGGTTATTGAACTGTCTTAGCAGCTCTTAACTGCCCACAACCCAGAGCCTCTGAGGATGCTCCTCACTGGTCTGCTTGGGCTCTCAAGAACCCTCCTGGCTGGCACACAAACCTCTGTCCTCCAACCAATGCTATTGAGTTCTCTGAGTACTTGGGTAGAATAGCCTAGAAACCAGCAGAGTAGTTCTACACACATCGCCTCACTTGACTCCACAGTGAACTGGATAATATGCTTGAGACAACTCACTTAGTGTTGACTTATTTGACAGGGGACACTATTACTGTCTTTGGGACAGTTAGCACTAGCTGATTATGTTACCCACACTGGGAAATGTGGTCCTCTGGTCTCAGGAATCTCTAAGCTTACAGGAACCAAAACCTGGGTACACTGTCATGCAAACCATGGAGGTGGGCCATCTGGGTGATGGGAGAGTCTTCTAGAAATGAAGGAAGAGGGTGCAGGAGTTTGGCCAGCCAACTCTGGAGTCAGGGTACCTGAAGACAGTTTCCAGAGGCCAAGGAATGTCTGGGCACCTGGAATTCCTGAGAGAGTCCAGCTGGCTCAGTTAGGCCAGACTGACCTCTCCTCCTTTATCTGAATGGTTCTCCTCCAGGTCTGTGAGGGAAGGTGTCTCAGTCAGTGTTCTATTGCTAGGAAGAGACACCATGACTGGGGCTGGCTTACAGTTTCAGAGCTTTATTCCATTATCATCATGGCTGGAAGCATGGCTGTGTGCAGGTAGACATGGTGCTGGAGAAGGGGCTCAGAGTTCTGCATCTGAATTAGCAGGCAGCAGGAAGTGACAGTGAGTCACACTTCTTTCAACAAGGCCACGCCTCTTCATGGTGCCACTCCCTGTGGGCCTGATGGGGCCATTTTTATTCAAACTAAGGACAACAGGCAAATTGAGCAGTCTGTGGTAGGAGGGCAGCATGTTATGTATGTTTCAAACAAGAGGAAGCAAAAAAGTAGAGATCCAGAATGGCAGCTAAAGTTTCATTTTTAAGAATGGAGTGGATCCAGGTCATGGTAGTGCATGCCTTTAGTCCCAGCACTTGGGAGGCAGAGGCAGATGGATCTCTGTGAGTTCAAGGCCAGCTTGGTCTACAGAGTGAGTGCCAGGACAGCCAGGACTGTTACACAGAGAAACACTGTTTTGAACCCCCTCCTCAACAAAAAAAATGGAGTGGAAACCCAAGTACTATGTAGCCTAGAGCTAGTCACAGATGAGTACAGACTAACAGATACTAACCCCATCATGGTGATATGTGTTAACTACCGAAGACTTACCTTTGCTGTTAGCATGGGTGGGTCCCAGTACATGGATTTCTCAGGTTGCAGGATGCAGTAATTATAAGCTATTATCCCAAAAATACGATATATTTGGAGTGGTGTTCAGAGAAGCAGTACTGGGTGGACTTGCTTTGTTCCAGTGTGTATGAGGAACTGGAAACCATCAGAGGGGACTATGCCTTGTTCCTGTTTGACTTCAAGTAGAAAGGTCATTTATGGGAGGGCAGTTAGTCACATTGCTCTCAACTGATGTTTTTGGACCAGCTGATTGAGGGATTTCCCATCCCACTGACCAGCCAGTTACTGACAGGGAGCAGTAGCAAGAGGAAGCCAATGTCTGTTTTCTGTGGTAGGTTGGGGTCTGCATAGCACTTGCTTCAGGGAGAAGAGAAATGGCTGACTTCTCTTCTGTCTCTAAAGGCTGCCTTGAGTACATCTTCCCAAATCCTGGGAAGATTTCCTGCTTAAATTTAGCACTGAGACCATCATGGTCCATACAGATGCAGAGGCATCACAGGAAAAGCAATGGTCAGATAGAGGAGAAGGACTATACAAGTTAAAGTCAGAATAAACTGGATGTCATAGCCCAGGAGGGCCAGGGATGAAGCCAGACAACTCAAGAAGCCTTCTTAGGATAGCCACCCCAGCCTGGAAGTTCAGACTCTTGTGTTGGTTACCGTGGGAACCCTTGTCTTCATCATCTCCACGGTCCTAAGAATGCTGCCTGTGAAAGAAGTGGCAAATTTGGAGTGAGGAACATGTTGAGTAACTGTGTCAATCTCTGATGCTGCAGCAGCATAAGCCCTCAGCCCTGTGTGGGCCTGTTTAGCATGTTGCAGTCTGTAGTGGAGGAGGCCTTCCAAAAATCCCATTGAAGTTGAGGCTTCTGATGCTGAAATCAAGGTCCACACTCCTGCCCTGCCCCTGACATTAGCATGGAATTTGTTTTCAAATTTCCAACAGATACAATGTTGCCAATGGAAAGAATTTTCTTGTCCACTGCCCAGGCAGAGGGAATAGGAACCCTGATTGCCAATCGTCACAGAGTCTGGGATAGGCAGCTTGCTTAGAGAGTCATCACTCAGGAATGATGGCCCCACAAATGTCAGATATAAGTCTTGTAAAGGCTCAGAAATTCTCTCCCTGGTCTTGTCTGTTATAGGAGGATCATTGGGTGTTCTAGTATATGAGTCAGAGCCTAGGTTAGGACATCAGCTTCCTTTAGTGAGGGTGACCTGGGATGGGCACCTTCTGTTTATATGTGTGTAGAAGAATCTCATTTTGTATCCAGCAATGTAACTTCCTGAAAACAAGTCAATGGAGATTCTAAAGTGAGATTTCTACTCCTGTGTGCAAGTGTTATGTGTGTATATGTTTCTGAGGTTTGGGATCAATGTCATGGCTTGGTTAGGGTTTCTATTGCTGTGAAGAGATACTATGACTATACCAACTCTTATAAAGGAAAACATTTAATTGGGGCTGGCTTACAGTTTCGGAGGTTCAGTCCATTATCATCATGGCAGGACATGGTGGCATGCAGGCAGACATGATGCTGGAGAGGTAGCTGGGAGTTCTACATCCAGATTGGTAGGCAGCAGGAGACTGTTAACCACACTGGGCATAGCTTGAGCATATGAGACCTTAAAGCCCTTCTCCACAGTGACACACGTCCTCCAACAAGGCTACTCCTCTTAATAGTGCTATTCCCTATGGCCCAAACACTCAAACACATGAGTCTATGAAGGCCATACCTATCCAAACCACCACACACCCCCTCTTTTCTTCTGTGTGAGGCCCTAGAGATGACTGCCAATCACACACTGCTCCAAATCAGCCTGCTGTCCACAATCCATGTAGGCAGCTTTGTTCAAGGCTAGCCAGTCCTGGTGCCTTTGTGTGTTGGTGGCCCATCAGGCCTGGCTATCATCTTTAGTGTGCTATGGCAGACCCATAGTGCTCAGTCCTACCTTTGCTGCTCTGTCTAGATGGCTCTGACTCTCCCATCACATAATGTTCAAACTTTAGATGTAGTTTTTGTGAGGAATCTCTCCAACACTTCAAATCTGGCTGCCTGGTTTATCAGAAAGGGGGTTGCTTATGGCCATCTCCTGTCCTCCTTCTTTCCTTATCCTTCTACCTCTGGTATCTCTGGGCTACTCTCTACCGAAGTACCATGTGCTGTGGCAAGGGTATGTGTTTGAACCTCTACCCATTGTTAGCACCTCTGGCTTATGATCCCAGTGACTCCAGGAAATTCTTGGAGACTCTAGTATCATGGATATATGATTCTGTCTCATTTGTACCTTCCATAGTATGGCTACCTTATAGGATTCCCCATTGCCTTTGAACAGCACTAATGTCTAACTTTGGGCTCGAGGCAGAGCAAAGGAGCCAGCAGACCCTCTTGAGTCCTGAAGCCTTGAGCCCAGGAGGTACATATGTAGGCTTGTATTTTTTTTTTCTCGTGAAGAGCCACAGACATACTCCTTGTAGGCAGAGGTAAGATTGTTTGGGCCCAGGAGATGGAGGTTAGAGCTTGTACCTTGCACAATGAGACCCCAAACATAGGTACTCTGTCAGGTAAAGTGACAGCCCTGCACCTGAGGTTGCCCTCATCTTGGTTTTGGGTCTGCTCACAAATCACTGTGATCTTGCAACACAGCAGGCCCTGAGAGAACAGACTAGCCCACATGTCCACTCCCGGGGAATGTACTGTATGCTTAGAAAGGGCCATCAAGAAAATAATCTCAGTATGGAGGAAATCAATGCTGTGAGAGGACGGCGTGAAGGCTTTCCTGACAGCTGAATAGTGAGTGCTCTTCCTTTATTTAAGTGGTTGATATGTCAGGGAAAGGCCAGCAGTGACTGCACAGAATTCTAGCCCTGTAGACAAATGTCTCGTCTTACCTGAGCTCTCACTGGCCATGTGGCAAGGTAATGTAGCCTCACTCCAGCCTCAGTGTGAGCAGGGAATAGCCGAGTGTTCAGAGGGACATGACATGCTGCTTTTCATGGATGAGGCCTCTGGGAACAAGAATTAGGAAATGCCTAGGTGAGGTGGGCAGTGCCAGTGCCAGTCCTGCAGAAAACACAGGCAGGCCGGGCAACTCTGGATCATCTGAGGCCATATCTGTTTAATTACGGCCATATTGAGGGAGTTGAAAGTGCCAGACAGATCAGCCAGGTCACTATAGTGTGTCAGTAGGGTCAGCGTTGGCCCACTTGGGGGCGCTTGGTGTCACTTGTGCCACCAGAGGCCATTAGGGTTCCTTACGTGTTGTGCTTCTCATCTTTACCTCACACAAGCTGGTGTGAAGAAACCAGCCAGCTGTGAACTGATCATGGTGGCTACAGACTCTGTGGCTCAGTGTGCGGGTCGCTTTGGGTCATTTGGCTTCCTTATGTGTTGTGCATCTCCTCTTTACCTCGTACAGGCTGGTGTGGAAAAGCCAGCTAGCTGTGAGCTGGTCCGGATGGCCCTAGATCATGTAGACCAGTCAGTGTGTGGGTTTCAGGGTCTCACAGAGGGTGACGACTGTCTGCGGTCACATCTCCAGCTCCTGCCACTCAGCCCCAAGATGTGGCTGATGCCTTCTCATGACTCTGTGTCTCCTGCCTCTCTCTAGCACCAACCTGACCTCAAACAGCAAGATGACAGAGCATAGGGTCATGACTGACACTGTTCTGTGTGCATTTTAGGCTCCATGCAAACAGAGATACTTACAGTTCGGCAGACAGTGTGTGCCCTCTGAATGGCTGGCTATCCCAGGCACGTTTCTCAGGATTTTTTTCTCTTTAGAGGACATCTTACATTGAAAAGACTTTCTTAATTTCTCTCTATATTTATCTCATGTCTGGAAACCAGCTTCATTCACAATAGCTGAAAAAAGCAAGATAATTGTTACTTTTTAGATATTTTGAACGGAAAACATGGAAGACGGAAACTAACGTAAAACATATTGGATATGACCAATTTTTACTTCAATAAAATAAGGTTTATTTATTCTGTGCTTCACATAATTTTTTTTTTTAAAAAGTGCCCACAAAATTAACAGGTTTTAAAATGATATTGTAACTGACCCCCAACAGATACATTCCAATGTCCACTTTTCTTAGCTATGCTAATTCTGTACATTGTTAAGCTACTTTGCATGGTGTGCTTAAATTGTAACCAAATAAGGACCATGCTCCAGTGGCTAGAGGTAATTACCCTATTCTCCCATGACATCTGCAGTGGCCATGTCTGAGTCCAGAATCTAGTTAAGCTTTCCCGATCTCACAGTTACTAACTTAGCATCTTGTGTGCTCAGCTTTAATTAATCAGTTCGTGCTCACCCAGACTCTGTTTGTTGTAGGCTGCTAGGGATGCAGTGTTTGCGGGGTTGCCCTTTGCTTCAGAAACTGAAGAGGGTGTAGCAGCTGAGGAACTTGAGGTCAGCGTGGGTGAAGTCTTTCTCCACTGTTGGCCAAGGGAGCTCTGGAGTACTGAAGGGCCTTGGGTGTCCAAGGGTGTTAAAACTAAAGCTCACATGTCTTACTGCAGAGCCCCTGCCCAGAGGCAGACCACTCTCTGTATCAGTCCACACAATGTGCTTAGCACGACTGAGACATGAGACACACCCCCATCTTGAGCAAAGGCCTCCTGAAGGAATGGCCTAAGCCACCAAGAAGCATGACCCTGAAATGCCACAGGGTTAAGTGAGAATGGACAGAATGGTAAGGCATGCGTGCATGTATGTGTGTATACGTGTGTGTGTGTGTGTGTGTGTGTGTGTGTGTGTGTGTGTGTGTGTTTCTATTTCCTATTATGGTCTGTTATATGCTGGAATTTTTAACCTGTTCTAAAACTAAGATGTTGTCAGTAGACAAGAAGGAAAGTCCAGGAATATTCTTGTTATTCTTCCACTTAAGCACATGGCCTTGGTTGTACCCGAACTTACTGCTAGGGTAGAGTAAGATCTTGGTCTTTGGGTATATGTGGCATGTTTCTATGCATGTGTCTGTGGCTCTTACTCAGAGGAGTGTCACAGAGCTAAGGAGGGGTAGGGTTAAGATCTGGAGCTCAAATGTAGAGGAAAGGCTTGTTCATAATGCTGTATTTAGCAGGGCAGTTTTTGTGACATTTAAAGCATCACTGTGCCTTCATCTGCCATCCTGTGCTCTGCTCAGCAGCTGTGTGCTGGTGTCTTGTGCACAGGGTGATTTTGGATAGCAAGTGTGTGACCGATTGGAAGGTGGTACTGTAAGTGTGGAAGCTAACACAACTCTGCCAAAGTGTAGTGTAGAGGATTTGGAGTATCTGTCATCTCTCTCTCTCTCTCTCTCTCTCTCTCTCTCTCTCTCTCTCTCTCTCTCTCTCTCTCTCTCTCCCTACCTATGTATCTCTCTGTGTCCTCTTCTATGTTCATCTTATGTCTTTTTGTGTATCTCTGTCTCTTTTTGTATCTCTATATCTTTCTCTGTTTTCTCTATCAGTGTTTTGTGTCTATATCTCTGTCTCTCTGTTTCAGTGTTTCTCTGTGTATGTATCTATGACTCTGGCTCTATTTATATCTCTGTGTTTCTCTCTCCCCTGTTTGTCTCTCTCTTTGTGCAAACAGATGCCTGGTGTGGCTGACCACATGTGTTAGTCGGGGTTTCTATTGCTTTGATAAAACATTATGACCAAAAAGCAACTCATGGAGGAAATGGTCTATTTGGCTTACCCTTCTACATCATAGTGGATCATTGAAGGGAATCAGGTCAGGAATCAAGAAGCAGGAACGGAAGCAAAAGCTGTGGAGGAACACTGCTCCCTGACTTGATCTTCATGGCTTGATCAGCTTGCTTTCTTATACACTCCAAGACCACATTCCCAAGGATGGCATCATCTCCCTGTGGGTTGGGCCTGCCCACATCCATCATTAATCAAGAAAATGTCCCATAGATTTGCCCACAGGAAATCTGATGAAGGCATTTTTTTCAATTGAGTTTCCTCTTCACAGGCTTCTGTCTGGTTGACAAAAAACTAACTAGTTCACACGGCACAGATGATCATTATGTAGACTGAGGTCTGTGCTGTGGAGTACAGCTGCCCATAATAGAATGACTGTGGGCAGACTCAAGGAAGGCTGCACTATAGCCAAACCCAGAACTTGGATCAGCGTCAGCATGGGTTTAGGACACTGCACTGTCAACCCCACCATGTGCATGTCCTGAGCAGACCAGTGGACATCTGCTGGACAGCAGAGAATGCAGACCCTTTCCCAAGACAGAATTTCACCTTTAGAGGAGATGAGTACCTGTGAGAAGTGTAGAAAGCTATGAGGCAGGGGAGTCCCATGTGAGAATTAGCACCTCTTAGACCCAGGCTGGGTGGCATTGGTTCCAAGTGGCCCAAGTCAAGGAGTATAAGTAATAAGGTTGGTCCCTTGGTGTTGACTCAAGAGTGGATATCTCTCTTTTGAGAATGAAGACAGGTCACTGAGGAGCATGGTAGGAAGAAATGCTTGTGGTTGGGGACTCACTAGTAACCCCCAAGATGGGCCTTTGTGGGCACGAGGGAACTATGAACAGCTCTGTCTGGATGTTGATCACTAAGAGCATGGCCAGGGACAAGTGTCAATCTGTACCATGAGTAGATCTGTCCTGTGAGTCCTGGAGAGGGCAGGATGTGAACCTGTCTTTGGAAATATGTTTTTGGGCGCAGGGAAAGGTTAAGGAGAAGCTGAAAGCTGGGTAACCAGTGGCATGCTTAGAATTAGAAGTTTCCCCAAACAGCAGAAATCCATGGCTTGTCTCAGTCTCCTCTTGAGAAATAAGCTGCCTTTCTGGACATGGCTGCACACTTACCTTCTTGCCGGTCCTGTCTGGGAGTCAGTGATTATCTCCAACTAAGAAAGTGAGCAACTGCCGAGGTCTCTTGAAAGCTAATAGCAGCCTAAGATTTCCGGTGCGTTCTTGTTTAATCAAGCATGGAAAGTGTTATCATGACGGTGAGCTTGCTGTTGGCCTGGCACAGGGGCTCTAGCTTCGTTACTGTAGAGGCAGAGAGAGGCTTAATTTTCAAAACACCAGCCCTTGCACCCCATGGCCAGGGGGGTTTTGGGGTTTGGCTTGGAAGCTTCCTATGAGCCAAACCCTTTATGCTCTTCCACTTCCTCAGGCATGGTTTATTTATTTATTATTTATTTATGTGTATCTATCACTCTATTTCAAGCCTTGGCCTAACCCAAAAGGAGCCTTCCATTTGAGTCCTTCCTACACCCCTCAGTGGCTCTAACTGTCTTCTCTATGGTCCAGGTTTCCTTAAGTGATGGCTGACTATCAGCTTATTGAAGCCTCTCCTAGATTTCTCTACCAGAGCCCAGCAGAATTTGGCTGTGTGTACATAAGGGAACCTGAGTATCACATGTCTAAGATGGGCTGTCTTGGAACCAGGGCTATAGCATCAGCCCTGGGCACCCAGATTACATGGACACTAACTTCAAAGGCATAATGTGCTGAGTGCTTCTGATCTCTACAAAGCAAGACTTTATAAATATATATATTTATATATTACACCTACAGTTGTTGGTGTGAGGGTTGCTTTGTGAGTGCTGCCTTCCTCAGGCAGGTACTTACTAGATAGGAACATTCATCTGTGTTTCTAAAGAGCTAACTTACTCTGAGATCACTGTGAACTCTGCCAAATGGTGTCCTCTTAGGGTTGTTTTTAAATTTACCAGGTACAGGTGGAAGTTTGAGAACCAAGGGTCTGGGCAACACTTTGTGGACATAAAGGAGGGTAGGTTGCCCATGCATAGTGAGATACATTCATTCAGAGTTCTGGGGAAGCCCAGGAAGATGCTTGAACCATTGGAAGCTGTTACTCATAAGCTTGCATGTTCCAGTATATCAGGTGTTGTCGGTGACCAGCCCAACTATGGAACAGTCCTTGAAGGGAGGGATGAGGATTAAGAAATAATAGATATGAAAGATAGAGACATAAAGGATAACACTAAGTGTAATAGATGTAATAGAAAAAGACAGACACAGGATAGCTTTGGGAGGGCTCTGATTTAATACCACAGTTGCCTCAAGTTTATCCCTAATGGGCTTTCTTATACACCAGCAAGAGGAGAGGCAGAAGACTTCTCCCTTTCAAGGTCAAGGTACAAAGTACAAACAAGTGTAGACTCTTCCTTAATTTTAAAAACACCTGGTAACCATGCCTTACAGCAAAACATCTTGTAATTAGGCCTTAAAGTATAAGACACCTGGTAACCATGCCTTTGGCCAAAACATCCCATCATGCAGCCTTGTGGGCAAAGCAGACTTGGACTCTGACCCTGAGTCAAGATGGAATAAGGCCTCACTATGGGGTCTCTGTGGGCCCCCACAAGGTGTGGTGCATATCCTGTGAGCATGTTCACGGCCAGTGTTAGGGACCTGAAGAACAGCTCAGGTGTGTTGCTGTCACCCAGGCTTCTGTGGTAACGTGGGGACCCCAAAGACTTCAGGCAGGCCCTCTACTCCAGGTTTTGTCCCCTGTGCATGCTGTTGGACCCACAGGGCAGTTCAGTCAAAGGCTGATTGTGATACCTGAGTGTGAATCACTGTGTAAAGCAAACATCAGACACCAGAGGAGGCTGCTCCCCAAAGCAAAGGGATAGAAATGTGTGGCTTTGGCACCCACTGGAGACTACCATACATGAAAGTAGGGACCCAGTTCAGAAAGAGGAACTCTTGAGTGACATTTTAGGAGCCATGATTAAATGTCACATGTTAGTGGTGGTGCTCAAGAAATAGCCCCATTCTGAATTTGTAAATTGAGACCAGCTACAAAGGCCTTTGTAGTCTGTCATTTAATTTCTGTTTTTGTCCCTGTGGTTTGTATTTCTGAAAAAGACATGTGTAACTTGGGCTCAAGGCATAAAAAGACTCAAGCAAAATGTGGCATGGTTGAGGTGGTAAGGGGTCTCCGAATGTGATAGGCTCCTACACATGTGGGTCATTGGGCCCCAGGGGCTTCACCATAATAAAACCAAACTGCTGAGAACTGGCTATAACTCTGCACTGTGCATGAGATTTTGGCAGTTTTCCCAGAGTGTCTGCATTCAAGTCAGGTGTTTGTGTTCTCTGGGTTTCATTTAATCCTTCAGTGACATCACCTGCACAAAGGTCTTAGAACGCAGTGATCTTCTGTGATTTTTTTTTTTTTTTACATCACAAATTCAGCTTCAAGCATCTTTCCTGTACTGCTGCCTTTGAGTGAGACCCACATGAAGAAATCCTCAAGGAATGTTCAGTCACGTCCCCTCCTAGTAAGAGGACAGCTTCCACTACCAATTCCAAGATAAGACCTTCCTTCTGTGGGAAGAACTTTCTCCTGGTGACCTGCCTTGACATGGTTTATGATTGATAGCTCACGTGTTCTTGTTGTGCTGAGTATAGCATGGTCCCATGAATCAGCCTATGGGGCACTTGCAGGCGTCTGCTGTAGGCCCACTTGAGTGCCACTGCAAGGGGTCAACAGTCACTATTGAATCCAGACATGCTATGGAATTGCCTCCTCTCTCCTGAGGGGCAAGATCTATCCTGGCCCTGGATAAGGTTGGTTTAAATACAATTTAAATGTGAAATATAAGTATGAGATACTTAAATTGTCCAAAATAAGGAAGAACCAACATTAGTGCCTCACTAATGACTGAGGAAGGAAAACCTTCTTACTCATGTCTCCAAGCTCAGCAAGTCAGAACCCTCTTATTATTTTTGTTGTTGTTATTCTGGGAAGCATAGAAGGCTAGGAACATTGTCTCACTAATGTGTTAACGGAAGCCCAGTGCTTGCTATACTCAAGTGAGGCCAATCTCTGACCAGAGAGATAGTGCCTTTCTCACACTCCATCCTACACTCTGCCCATCAGTAGGTCACAGCTATGAGGGCTTGGTGTGTGCAACACACAGATGGAAACTCAGAGCCTACCATCTTCCCAGGAGGCAGATATTCTTTCCCGTCTGCCCCAAGGAAACCATTCACCATTTCTTGATTAAATGGCACTAGGTCACAGAGACATAATTTGTTTGTTTATGTGTGTGTGTGTGTGTGTGTGTGTGTGTGTGTGTGTGTGTGTGTGTGTGTAGCTGTCAATCTTCAGATGCCATCTAGACAGGTCTCTTAGTCAGCTGAAGCTTGCTAATAAGTCAAGCCAGTGAGGCCCAGAGATCTGCTTGTTTCCACCCCCTCTTCAATGTTGGGATTACAATCTTGGACCACCATTCTTGGTTGCTTTTTCTTGGGTTCTAGGAATCGAACTCAGGTACTCAAGCTCGTGTGGTAAGCACTGAACTAATTGAACTACTACAATCCAAATCATACAAATCTCAAGGCAGTGCTTCATTTACTTCTAGGGGCGGATGTCCGACCTTGGGAGCTTCACTATGTACTTGGTGGCCTGGTGTGTCTATTTTTACATCAGATTCCCCACTTTCATTTCTACATTATATCTTGCTGTCCATGTGCCAATATGCCTTCTTTAACATATTTGCCACTTCTTAATGTTCTGATGAATTTAAAACCAGTTTGACGAAGAGCATCTTGTGCATATAGTAGTACACCTTGATCAAACTTATTTGAATTGAGGATAGATGGGGAGATGGAAACCTACATTTCCATCTACTTCAGGTGCTTTCCTTTTGAGTTGGGAGCCTTGGCCTGAATTGTGTGTGCATCTCTTCATCCATAAACCCAAGAAGCTTTTAAGGAAGTCAAAGATCTCTGAAAGTTGATGTATTGGCCCCTTTGCTATTGCAAAACACCATGACCGAGGCGACTTATAAAAGGAAGTGTTTAATTGGGCTTCTGGTTTCAGTGGGTCAGAGTCTATGATGGTGGGGTGAAGAAATAGCAGCAGGAACAACTGAGAACTCACATCTTTTGACAAAACCATGAAGCAGAGAGGGAACCATGGGCATGGCATCAGGCTTTGGAAAGCTTAAAACCCATGCCCAAGAACACACTTCCTTCAACAAGGCTATACCTCCAAATCCTTCTCAAACAGTTCCATCAAGTGGGGACCAAATATTAAAACATGTCAGCGTATGGGGACCATTCTCATTCAAATCACCACAGCTGTGTTGCCAGAGGTGATGATGGAGTACTGCCTCTCTGTTACTGTGGAGTGGTGTTCTACTATATTCTGTTCAGCTGTTCCCAATGGGAGCTCTCCAAGGTCTCAGCTGGATTCTGCTAGGAGGAGGATGACAGATAATTCCTGCATTTTGCTCTCTGAGGCTCTAGGTAACCCTAGGCGTTTCTGAGTATTAGCTGTTGGAGTGGCTTTGTCCCCTAGATGGAGCCGTGTGCCCGTGTTGCAAGGCAGAGACAAAAGAGGTTCTGCACACACTGGGGCAAGAGAACAAGTATGTAATCTGCTCTGGTTTGGTGTGGAAAACCCTTCACTATCTTCACAGTGGCTGCGAGCCAGGATCAGCTTTCTTGTGGGGACTACTCATTGCTCCGATGCACAGGGACACAGAGATACAAGCTGTCTTTAGCTCAAAGCAGGGGCAACATCAGTTTAGAGTGTGATGTGTCTCAAGGTCATGGCTCTAATGGTAGAAAATCAATACTGTGGCTCCTGAAGATCTGAGGGCAACTCTTAGAGGTATCAGGAAAAACATACAATGGTTTAGAGCTTTTGTAGAGTGAAATTTTTGGCACTTTAATTTCTGGCAAAAAAAAATATCACTTATTATCTTGTAAACACAAACTCTCAAAGGACAGCTTCAGGCTTGTCACACTTTACTCAAGGGGTGTGTGGCTGGTGGTGGGAGGAGAGGCATAGAGTTGAGCTCAGGGGAGTAAGGCTACATCTGTGGAGGCATTTGCTGTGACAGTGCCAGTTGGGGTCCCCAGGAGTGGAAGGCGGGAGTATGTGCAGCTCTGTGGGCTCACATCGAGGCAGGGGATGGATACAGAAGCAAACCTGCATCTTCATCACAGCACTTGACAGCATATATTAAGAAATGAAATTCAGAAAGAAGCAAAGACATGGGGATTCTGTCTGAGAGGCCTGACAACAGCTTGCTGAAGGATCATCTTTCCAGGATCTTGAAAGATGTGGAACTACTTCCTGGATTAACAAAGCAGGGTTGGGACATGACAAATAAATGTCTATCGTGTGCCTGGGAAGATCTGGTATTTGGAAATCTGTGGGGGATGAAGGCCATGGTGGCACCAGCATGACAGCTTACCTGCTGATGGAGACAGGTAAGGAAGAATCTAGTGGAGTGGCATTGCTGGTACCTGGGGTGATGCCTCCTATTGAAAGTCAGCACTACACCTTGTGGGTGGAACTGATCTCCAGGGAGTGAGAGTTAACAGAGATGCCTGATGGAGAGAAGTGTAGGGCATCAGGAATCCCACAGTAGAGGGAGGCATGGAGCAGGACAGGTAAGACCCTTGGATGACTGGGACCAGCTTAAGTGGGTGTACCTCAGGTGTGAGTGGAGGGACATTTAGGTGTGTTGGGTTGCAAATGGTAAGCTAAGCAAACTTCCCTGAAGCACAGATTCCCTCTGATTTGGGTACCAAGAGGAAGGAAAATGCCTCTTAGCCTCTTTTCAGAAAGCTGCAGTATAGAACAGTTCACTTAGAAACCTGTGACTGCTTCTGTGACAGGCTGGAAGAGCTAAGTATAGAGAAATAATGCCTAGGTTCAGCTGGGGAAGAGCTCCTTGTAGTGTCGTTACTGTTGTTAGGTATCACAGTTTCTGTGCAGTCCAGGGGGCTTCCTGGAGGAAGGAGCCAGCCCATGAACATCTTTGAACACAGGATCCCATTGCTCCTTTGGTGACCATGCTGGTGTTCAGTTCCAGAGAAAAGACTCAGCACTCTGTCCCTTCATTCTACTTCCTCACGCAGCCCTGTGTAGGGATGAGGTTCTTGCTCTGTGAGAAGAGTGTCAGTGCTAAAGGGTCTCCCTGCTGTGGTGGACCTGTCACTTACACAAATGAAGGACATGGGCAGGACTGCAAAGGCCAGATAGACAGACAAGGTCCATGGACTGGACTCTCCCCAGGCAATATTCCACCAAACTCTGATTGCCTGCCATATTCATGTGGCAAACCAATCCTCACTCAGCCTGTACCTTAACTGCACCACACTTGGGTATTTACAGCTGGAGGATGGCACACAGCTCATGGTGAGGACACAGGACAGCTCACACCAAAGACCAGAACAGAGTTCCAAGTGAGGAGCTAGAGCACAGTCCATAGTGAACAGACAGGACAGCTCAGCTCACAGTGACAGATGGATCACTCAGAGTTGAATCTCCAGGTGTGCACAGGATGAGTTCACACCAGGCAGAGTGCATCGTGCATGTTTGTGAAAATCTCAAAAGTTCCTCAGCAAGTAAAGAAAGATGGCCTTGTGGCAGAGAAACATTCAGAAGCAGCAGCTCTTTGGGTGTCTGAGCTTGTATGCTCCACCTCAGGGTTTCTTTATGTATATATTTATTGCTTTATGAATTGCACTAAAAGTCTTGGTGTTTCATGCAATACAAACTTGTTGCACTGCTACCAATCACGGTGATGAATGCCAGTGAGCTTCTGTGTCAGAACTGTGTCTCTGTGCATGTGGCTTGTCTGCTCTGGCTGTTAGACTTGTGTGTAGACTATCTGAGTGTTTGACTTGCAAATATGCAGTCGATTCAAGTTTACATTATCATGTCAGGTAGACTAGGTAGTGCTCTGCTATGGTTTTCTGTCTCTTATGTAAATGCCCTTTTAGCAGTAAATAAATGCTGTGTAAGTAGTTGTTAAACTGCTTCCTGAGTGACAGTTCCGTGACTTTGACACTCAGGGCTTACCCCTTGCAGACTGTGATCTTTTGAGATGTCAGAATGCAGGATTTTGTTTGCCAGGATCATGGCCCCCGATTCCAGAACTACCAGGCAGGCCAGGTTGCTAATCTCCCTTTCCTGATCTAGCTCTGGGCCTCAGCACTTAGTCTCAAGCTCAAGTAGGACTCTGATTATCATGTAAGGTCACTGAAAACCAACAGCAGTCAGGTGGGGTGTCCACAGTACTGCACCCTGCGTCTCCCTCCCTGCCTGTGCACAGCTGACCATGCAACAAATGCCCAGTCATCACCTGTGAACTTGGTCCAGCTACCTTGACGATGTTTCCCTGGCCTGCATCATAACTCAGCAATGAACTTTGCCTCATCTTTACAACCTTCTTGGGTGCCACCTCCTCTGCTTCCCTCCTAAAAGTTACTCTCCCTCTTCATCCCTGTGCCTGCGGCCAGCTATTCTCCATGATCCTGCCCTTCAGGGTCACCAGTGGCCTTCTGTATAAAACCAGAGTGGGTTCTGGAGTGGATCATTGTCTACTTGTTTGACACTCCTTGTCCTCAAGACCCTCCTGTGCTCCACTCTTTTTCTGGTTGTTTTTTGCTGCTCAGCCTCCAGCTCCCCGAGGGTCTTGATCTCCATGTTTATACAGTCGCTCTCTCCACCTCGCTGTCATCGCTGATGAGGTGAGTTCCATGTCGAGGCTTTAAATGTAACTGTTAATCTCTGCCCAGCCCTTGCTCCAAGCTCCTCTTTCTACATGCTCCTCTCTAATTCCTCAGGGTGCGTGGGAGGCAGGCCACACTCAGCTGGCCCAAGCTGGAGCCTGCTTTGGGTCCCCTGCTGCTTTCCCTCAGGCTTGGTGACTGAGCACAGTTCGCTGTGCATCACAGAGCCCACGCCTTGCCCACCCACAAATCCTACTGGGTCTAGTTCAAAACCTATCATAGGCTAAGTCCCACCTGCCTACTCTGGCAGCGTGAAAGCTTAGGATGAACTGTGCATCTCTCACTAGGATCTCCCAGTTTCTGCCTCCTGTGGGTCATACTCTCCTGTTCATCTCTTCCTTTTCTCAACCAGCAACAGCTCCACGTGTCCTTTGAACACATGACATGTCTCCCATCACTCCTAAGAACCAAATGTATCAGTGTCCTCTTTTCCCTCTCAGGAAAGACAAAACCATCTTAGAATCCTAGGACTCAGTGTGGTGCCTGCTGAACTTCCAGCCAGCTGCCTTTCCTGGTGCTGTGCTCAGCCACTGAGACTCCCTGCTCCCCCTAAGTGTCAGGGCAGCTTGACCACAGGGCTTCTTCAGAACTTCACACCTTTCTCAGCAAGTCCTAGTCCAGCTACTATGTGTTTTGTTGCCCCTGGCACTATTTCCTACACAACTTTATTCAGCATTTATCAGCTGCTTTTTGCTCATTTTCCTAGCTAAAATACTGTCTCAATGGGTCAGGGGTTTTGTTATTTTTTACTCTGATGCAATATCCACTTATTAATTGGGCATCATCAGTAGCGCTTAGTAATAGTTTTGCATTTTATGCTGTCAATAAAAACTGTAGTATGGCTGAGCGGTGGTGGCGGCACATGCCTTTAATCCCAGCACTCGGGAGGCAGAGCCAGGCAGATCTCTGTGAGTTCGAGGCCAGCCTGGTTTACAGAGCGAGATCCCTGTCTCGAAAAACCAAAACCAAAACCAAACCAAACCAAACCAAACAAAAAAACTGTAGTATGTAATAGTGTCAATAAGTCATTTAGCTTTCCTATTTGAAAGTACAACTAGCTTTATTACATAGCTCCCATTTAAAATTTGCAAATGTAAAACAAAATGCAACTTACACTCTGCATAGATCAATATATATATAAGAGTCATGATATATTTCATATTAGTCTCTTTCTGAAAGCCCAGGGGTTGGCCTTAGAAAAGGTGTTAGGTTGGTACAGAGTATGATCATAGTACTCACAGAATGTAACTGGTATGGACAGTTATTTGTCTCAGATACAAGAGCATCACCCATGCCTCTGATAAGGATTTTCAGAGTAAAAGTACAGAATGTGGAGGGATCTGTCCTTGTATGATCTCACTATTCTCTGATAAGCTCAATAGGATCAGCCATGCCCAGCTCATCCTGAGTTTTCCCAACTGGAACACTAGACTCAACTTCCTGGTGTGTACTCAAAGTCTACTTCCTGTTCTTTTCCTATGCATGCTGGCATCCCCGTTTCTAAGGGAATAAGAGTGGTCTTGATGTGGAGGTCAGCTATGTGAGTCAGTATGCACAAAGCTTAGTTCTGAGCATGCATCAATTTTAAACTTACTGTCAGTTGCCAGGTTCAGATTGCAGATATTTATGTTTTTCAATGTGTTTTGAAGGATGGGTGCACTGTGAAATGTCTGGACTGTAAATATCAACATGGGTTGCTTATGTATCTACTGTTTTTATGTGATGAGAACATCAGATTTACTCTCTCAACAACCTTTCAACATACAATAATCACTGTGAACCAAGGCATGCTGTATATCCTAGCTAATCTCTTGAACATATTCTTCCTAATAGGAGCTTTGTGTACCCTTGATAGACATCAGCTCATCCCCACCCACTGCTGACAATCACCTGCTGCCTCCTCCTGAGAGTCCCTTTTTCAGATATCCCTCTCTAAAGAGATGTGTGTGCATGTTCATTTTTCAATGTGAGTGCCTGGAAGAGTTTGCTCCACATAGAACATCCTCAGTAGGGCTGGTGAGATGGCTGAGGGAGGGGGTCAAGGTACTTATAGCCAAACCAGACAGCCTGAGTTCAGTCTCCAGGATCTGGATTGTAGGAGAGAACTGACACCTCCATGTTGATGTCTGACCTCCTCAGCATGTGCCGCACACACAGATACACACTCTAAGTAAATAAACACCAATTTTTGACAAAGAAAGTGCTAAGTAAACACCCACTACAAGGAGGGAGTGAGATGCCCAAGTATTCTGCAGGCAAACCCTTGTGACTAGGATTTCTGGAGGTCTGAGTGTCAGATAGCAGGCTTGTGGGCTAAAACCTAGACTTCACAGGGCTTGGGGCAGTGTTATTTTAGAGTGAAGAGAAATAAGAAACTTTTTTTTTGGTTCAAAATAGTTAAGAAGGGGTGCATGGAGAATGCTAGGAATGTGCTATTTGATTTTATTGAAGATTTTTCTGTTTAAAAAACCCTGAAAAGCAGGCCAGCAATGAAACACTGTCCATTCAGCACTCATTAGCGGCAAATAGAATAAAGTCGGGCTGTTATTAAAAGAACATTATTTTTGAAGCATAATGTGAGTTTAATTACCTCTATTTTCCAACTGCTGTCATTTTGCTCTTTTTAAATGCAATCTCTAATTCAGTGTGATGGAATCCATACATTTCCTCTGGGACTTTTTCTATGAAGAGAGTACATTACTAAGGTGTACATTTTACATGCATCCAGTTTGTTCTTTTGACTTGAATTTCTGTCCTAAATCCTCCTACCAAACCCCGGCTTTATATGTTGTTTTGCAGCTATAGATGTATAGTAGAGAATGGGTGATTCAGTCCTCTTCCTGCTGGAGAAAAAAAGAAAGAGAGAGAAGGAACTAAAGAGGACCTAAGCAAAGGCAGACATAGGGTTTTGAGGCCTTCTTACATGGTACATGCACATGTTCTTGGTCTCAATAGCCTGGAAAGGCTGCCAAGATTTGGGAGTGCCTGTGGGTGTACAAATAGTAACCCAGCTTCTGCCTACAATCACTGCTTGCACGGGTAGCCTAAAGCCATCTGGCAAATGGCAATATAGTGGAATCTCCATCTAGCTTCCTATTAACAGAATTGCTTATAGAATGAGAAATCTGGTCTGTTTAACTTTCTGCTGAACATGGATTTCATCTCATATTCCCATTTGTTTCTACCCAGCCCCCCTGGATTATGATCTTGTTCACAGTAAGTGCTGTTAAATGTATGGAGAGGTTTAGAGGCCTGGCATGCACCTGATTTCTGTCTCTATTATGCAATGGCATAAGTTGTTTTTGAAAATATATTTTTGAAATTAATTCAGATAATATAAGGTTCACTTGTTTCAAATATCAAACTTGATGTTTTTTTTTAAGTATATTTACCATGTTGTGCAGCCATCTGCACTATCAAATGACAGATTTGATCACTATTTTTGATAACTCCAAAAGAAATCAGGGACCCATTAGCAGTCACTGCTGCTCTCCCCACCCGGCAACTCTGGCAGGCAAATCTACTTCCTGTATCTACAGAGTAGCACATTTTGGGTACTCTGTATTGGATGAGTCCTATAATAAATGGTCTTGGGGTCTGGCTTCTTTCACTAAGAAAGTATTGTAAAGTTAATTTATGCTTTAAGATACATTCATAGTTGCTTATTTCAGGTACTAATACACCATGCTTATTTACTCATTCATCAGCCAATGGATATTTTTGTCCCCCCCCCCCCCCCCCCCCCGTTATCCACAATGCTGGTCTATATAAAGCATCCTATCATGCTTTAATTTTTCTTGGATAAATAACCAGCAGAGGAATCTTTGGAGTTCTGATGCAATTCTGCTTCATTGATCCGTTTCCAGGTTGCTTCCCATGGCAGCTGCATTGATTTTGTTCCTATTGGTAGTAGATGAAGTTGGATTTCTTTATACACTAGTAGCGTTGGTTAGTGTGTGTCTTCTGTCTTACAGGCACCCTGGAGAGAGTGGGGTACCTTACTGCAGCTTTAGCTTGCCTCTCTATGATGTCTGTATACATTGACTGTCTTCTCATATGCTTATCAGAGATTGGTTTATCATCTCCGGAGAAATGACTCCAATCTTTGGCCATTTGAAAATGATAGTCTTTCGTTATTGAATTGTCAAAACTTAAATATTCTGGATATAAGTCCTTTATTATTTGTAGGAGTTTCAAATATATTCTCCCATGTTGTGGGTTTTTCTTTTGTCTTCTTGACAGTGGTTTTGCAGCATAAGAGTTTGGAGTTTGCTGAAGTCTAGTTCTCTTGTGCTTGCTTGCTTTTTGTCCTTAGTGCTTGGAGTGCCCTGTCTGAGAACTCCCTGTTTAACCTCTGTCCACAAGGGGCAGCTCTTGTGCTGTGTTCTAAGTTCTTAGCTCATACACCTAAGCCTACTTAAGTTTTTTTTTTTTTTTTTTTTTTTTAATAAGTTACCACGTGAGGTTGGGATGCAACCTTCTTTTCCCTCCCATGCTTTGCTAGTTGTCCCAGAAGTGGTTGTTGAAAAGAACACTCTCTTCCCTTTGGATTGCTTTGACATCTGTCTTAGTTCACTCATCCGGCTGTGTTGGAATTCCTAACTGGGTTGCTGTAGAAAAAGCACACGCTTGCTAGGGCACCAGCAGGTCCAGTGTCTAGAGAGGCCTGCTTCCTGGTCCATAATGATGTCTTCTTGCCTTCTTCATGAGCTGGAAGGGATGAAGAAGCATTCTGTCCATCCACAAGGGCTCTACCCTCATAGCCCCATCACCTTCCAAGGGTCCCACACTTAATAAAGTCATTTTTGGGGAATAGGTTTTGCTGTTTGACTTCTGGGAAGTATAAACATTCAATACATGTCAGCTTTGATGTATTTATTTATTTATTTATTTATTTATTTATTTATTTATTTATTTATTTATTTATTTTTGGCTCCGGGATTTATCCCACAGATCTCCATGACCTGTATAAGAGGAAGCAATTTGGTTTTTCTTCTGTGCAAAACATCTTAGGCCATGTGGGCGTTTGGGGGCAGATTGTTACCCTCTGGCTTGATGACAGTTCAGAGGCCCAATGCAGGGGAGTGAGGTCACTTAGAAACTGATTTTGAACAAGTTATTCAGCTTCTGTGGCCTGAGGTTCTCCCTCTGATGCATCAGACAGACATCTTTGAACTTGAAGGCGGGGGGAGTGTATGAAAAGCATATGAATTGCATACATGTTCCTATGTGACTTTGGTCCTGTGAGGTTATTATACCTGTATCATGGACACCAAGGCTCATGGAAACTGTGCAATGGTCTTAGCTACAGCAAGAAAGCAAAGAAAGTAGGAATAGAATCTGGTTCCACTTACAGAGCCTTTGTGCTTCTTATCCTAGTGATGGTACCTATGATCTTGTTCCTGACCTGTCAGTAGTGTTGGCCGAGCCTCTTCTGAAGTCTCTAGAGTTCCTCTTATCTCCTTAGAAGCTCCTGTGTTCTCTGACAACATCCTGCCTCTTTACCTAGGATGCTTCTAGCTATTGGGAGGTAGTAGTGAATCCATTCTGACTTACTTGGCCGAACAGCTTAGATATAACAAGTACAAACCAATGCTTTCACTCGGGTACTGAGGGGCTGCCTAGCAGGAAGAGGAAGTCACATGACCCACATGGGCCCGGATGGGACACCAGCTAGTTCTGCTATGCCCACAGTAATGCCGCCGAGACGAGAGATCTGGTAATAAATTCTTTCGCCTCGTGTGTCTCTCTTTTTCTCTATAAAATAAGGAACTTGTTAGATATTTTCCAGGGGACTCTGACTTTAAAATTCAATCTGCCTCTAAATGTGACTAAGTGATCTCACAGCCACATTTAAAACTATAAGAGCAGACTAAAGGGCAGGAAAATAGCTGTGGTTCTGTGGTTGGAGCCACAGTCGGAGCTGAGTTTCAAGAAGTGGGGTGAGTTACAGAATATCCAAGTGTCATCGCTAAGAGGTTGACAAACTCCTTCCCCCTGTGGGATGAATTCTCATGAAGTAGACCAAAATGTGTTTTAAGGGTGAAGATTTGGAGGATGTCATGAGTAACCTTTAGAAGACTGTTGGCGAGGCACCCCATTGGGTACAGACTAGGTACCTTCCTGTGTTTATTACACAGGTCTTTATAGTTTTCATCTGTTAAATCACTCAGGCAAAGCAGTTTCTAATGAATTGTGAGAAATATTAAACATGGAAGTGTCTCTCCAGCTTTAGTGTCTTCAGAGCCCGCTCTCCTGGCCACTCTCTTCTGGGACTTGCTCTGTTAGCTCCCTCAGCTGAGGCATCCTCAGATGCTTCACTGTGTGTTCAGCAAACAGGGCTTGAATGTCTTGTTCTAAACACTCTTCATAGCTCATCATAGAGATAAAACTGAGTCTTCCTTTCCTCACTTGTAAAAACCAAGTTTGTGGGGTTTTTTTCTGGTTATATAAATATTCCTTAGCTTATAAAGATCAGATACGCAGGAAAAGAAAATACTTTCTTGTTATATATTCTGTCACTACAAAATAATCATGAGAGGCAGTTAGCTAGATTTAATTTCAGAATTAAAAAACAAACCCCACAGGCAAACACATAATTGTAGATATATGTGCACACAGACTCATGAACATGAACACACAAACACGTGAATGTAGACATGTACTGAGAGGCAGATGCAGAAACTTGAGTACAAATACATGAATGTAGACATGTGTATTCAGAGACAAATACATGAATATAAACATATAAGTACAGGCATATGTACATAGACAGTTGCATAAACTTGAGTACAAGAACATACAAATGCAGATGTGTATAAACAGCAAGACACATACATGAACATTAACACATACACATAAATACACACACATGTACACAGGTCCATATATACATGAACACTGACATGACTCATGTAAATGCAGGCACTGGTAAGAACATAGACACAGACACATAAATGCAAACATAATTGAACATAGGCCCAGGAGCATGAACAAATATATGTATGAAGGTATAGGCACACGTATGCACAAACACTGGTATAGCCCTCATTCATGCATGAATATAGATACAGACACACGAATGCACATGTGTGCCTATAGACACATATACATATGAATACTGAACATGCACATATGAATGTAGACCAAGCTTAGGCACATACATGCACAAAGACTGACATATAACACATCACACAAATAAGGTCACATGTGAATATATACCCATGTGCACATATACACATGACCATGAACATACAAATGCAGACATGAATAAAAACACTCAAATACATGAACACAGACATTCACAAACATGAGTGCAGACACACACACACACACACACACACACAAACATTGATGCACAAATTCATTAAAAAATTTTTTCAGAGAAGAAGCTAATAGTATTGTGCAGTTTCAGGCAGCTTTTAAAAATTAGCCTTAAGTTATACACATAGACATGCAAATTTTCGTGTATTTACTCTATGTGAAGTTAATGGTTATATAATGTTCCATGTACATGGTATAATTTTTAAAAACCAGACCTCTTGTGTTGTAGAATATTATTTTAAGGTGTGTTACTTTTGTTTATGTTGCATTTGTTTAACTCTGTGAAGCTGTGTGATTTCGCCTGTCTAAAACACCTAATGTTCTAATAAAGAGCTGAATGGCTAATGGAGTAGAGAGAGAAATAGGCAGGGCTTGCCGGCAGAGAGGATAAATAGAAGGAGAAATCTGGAAGAAGTAAGAAGTAGTCAGAGAAAGAGGAGGACTCCAGGGCCCAGCCACCCAGCTACACAGCAAGCCATGGAGTAAGAGTAAGATTTACAGAAGTAAGAGAAAGGTAAATTCCCAGAGGCATAAGATAGACAGGATAAGTTAAGTTAAGGAAAGCTGGCAAGAAACCAAGCCAAGCTAAGGCCAGGCATTCATACATAAGAATAAGCCTCTGTGTGTGATTTATTTGGGAGCTGAGTGGCAGATCCCCTAAAAAAGAGTTAAAAAACCCAACAATACTCTTGATATTCAGGCCGTTTACACTTTGCCCCTTAAATTATCTTGGGGATTTTTGTGTTGAATCAGCTCACTGTCAGGCCTTTCACTGGAAACCTGTGGTGGGATGACATGAGTTTGTGTTTTCTCTTATTTCCTAGTGTGTGTCCTGGGCAGCCTATGAAGAGAGGTGGGGTCTGGCAGGCAGCCGAGGGGCTTGTGCATGTTCAGTGTGCTGAGGACTCTGGACCTCTGTGGGGTATGTTTCCCGGGTGAGGGTCACTCTGAACGCACGCCACTGCTGCTGGGCTTGTTACAGGATTGTTGTTCCTTTCAACATGCCAGACGAAGGAGAACTGCAGCAGTCCATCTCAAGCCTGTCTTGTGTTTGGTTGGTGTCTGCAGTCAGGTACTTCTCAGTAGCTACACTACTATCACAGGACATTTTCCCTCTCCTTTCCATACTCAGTTGTTACATTGTTTATTATTATTATTATTATTATTATTATTATTATTATTATTATTATTTTCCCCAGAGCTAAGAACTTACTTTTGGTAAGGGATGACATTAAGTGCCATTAATATTCGTGGTTAAATGTCCTGCAACCTACAACCTAGAACACAGTGAGAGAGAAGTAACATTATAGGTAATTTCTGTGCAAGGCAGGCAGTACTGTCAATGGGCAGTGTTTGCCCCGAGATTTAGGAAAAGAAGTGGGAATAGGAAGGACTGTGATATTTTGAGTAAATTTTACATTGTAGACATTGTGTGGAAGAGTTGATTGTGACAGTCATAAGACCAAGGTAGAGAGGATGAATGCATGAAAGAGGATGGCATGGGCATTTCCTGGCCTTTTGTGACTGACCTGGCAATTTGAATAATTTACCTAGGTAATTACAGGGAAGGCCCCTGGACATGTTATATATAGTGGCTTGTTTATAAATGTGCTATATGGCTTCTTCCAGAGGGTGTAAGAATTCCGAAAGTGCCTAAAATACACTGAACAATAGTAGAGAGTGTCAGGAAGCAGCGGCTACTTATAATTAATGCATAGTTGCAATGTTCAGACTCATTTTCTTCCCCTAAGTGCTGTCTATTCAGAAACCAAGCAATGAGCAGGTTAAACAAATGTATGAATTTATCATGATCAATGTAAGTGTGGTCCTAATTAACCTATTTCCTAACATTTGTATCATTGTAAAGGTAATTGATGTTCACACCTACACTCCAATTAATATGCATATATATTTACAAACAAGAAAATGTGCAATTTTCCTATGGTAAAATAATACTGTGTGCTTTGTGATGTAGGTTTGCTTGGAAGAATCATGATGGGAATGGATAGTATGGAGCCTGATGGACTGGGCTGTACCTAGAATGGTGTCTTGTAGACTGGATGATCCAATTGGAAAAATTGTTACTTAGTGTTTGATTCCCTTGGGTCTCTAGTATGTAAATATTTCTTCTTAAATTTACTATGAACTGAAATTTAGGTAACATGTAATAAAGTATTTCCTATGTGCTCAAAGTTAGAGAGTTATGGACTTAGAAGGAAGCATTGTGGGAAGTGTCAACCTCCCCAGAGGAAGAATCTGCAGGGAGGGTATGCTTTAAACCTGGTTCTGGTCTCAGGCAGCTGGAAGTCTTTGAGGGCAGTCATTTTAGAATACAGGAAGTGGAAAGTATTTATGTAACTCATGGGGAAAAGGACTCAAGAATGATGGTTTTATCTTGGAAAAATCACTAAGCAGAGACTTGATAGCCATAGAAATTTGGTGACTGTGTATCGTATCAAGAAACAATATAGTTCCTGGATGTAATTGTCAAGAACCATAGTCTCATAGCCTCAGATGCTGGATACTAGCTGCACGTTGCTATAGCAACAAAGCAAGTAGCTGTAGCGGGATAGTAAGCAGCAAAAAAAAAAAATTATTTAAGAACTCAAACTTGAATATTTCATTTCTGTTCCATGCTTACTTTTAGGACCAATGCTATTGGGTTTATGTTTTTCAAAAGAAGGAAAGTAGGTTTCGTTTGTTTGTTTGTTTTTTTAGTAATTTTACTTTGGGAGACCTTTTTATGGAATGAACTATACAGTAAGTTCATCAGCAAACTTGCTCTGACTCCTGCTCCTTCTCCTGTTCACTTAATATTAATTACTGCTTGGCCCTCCAGCCTCCCCCCACAACCCCACCCTCCCATTCTCTCCATGGGGAGTCAGCAGAGCCTGGTCCATTCAGTAGAGGCAGGTCTAAGCCCCTCCCCTTGCCTCAAAGCTGTGTGAAGGTGGGAGGAGAGAAGAGGGGATCTGTGATTGGTATGTGAAAATGAATTTAAGAAGGACTGCTTGCAGCTGTCCACCTTCAAAGTGCTGAAGGTGTAGCTGAAGATGAGCACCACTATTTTTTGGAAAACTTCCCTTATTGGCGCACATTCTGTTTTCAGGGTGGGAGAAGACACATATTAAACATATTCACACACTTAAATATGTGCATCAAGGTTTGAGTCATGTGTTCAAACCCAGTATTTTATAGAAAGTTTCACTTCTTTAAAATCTGTATAAAATGAGTTGCCTTGGATTTATAGTTAGGAGACTATGTTACAGTTCTATAAGGTTTTGTCTACTCCATGGATTTCTTTATCAGTATATAATTAAACAGAAAATACATAGCATTTGTCATAACTCTCTCCCTCTTTTGCACTGAGTGATTAGATAATGGTTAAATGCTTAATTTAGGTAAAAAAGGACTGTTGTTAGCAGAAATGAAATCATTAGGAATATTTGAATTTGTGGTGTTTGCAGTGTTCTTCTGCTGCTGTGTTGGTCAAGTTTAAAAAAGCTTTTCTAGGTATGGAGAGTGAGCTACTTCCAAATGACCAATTACAGAGGAGAAGCATCATTCACCTAGACTTCTTATTATCAAATGTTTTCATTAATGCTTTTATTTGCTTTAGAAAAAGTACAAGAACAAAATAATAACAGCCTTCTTAGCCAATAGCACACAAAATAGTTTTCTCCTCACCAAACAGTAATTGCACATACAAAATTAGATAAAGGTTCTTCCTGTAACAGCAAATGTCAAGGTCACATGCACAGAAAATGTTACTCATGTTATTCAGAACTTTTCAGATGTTTATCACTATCAGTCTCCCAAAAAGCATTGTGCTAAGAATTAACCCCACAAAATAGACATTTTAGTAAAATCAGATCATCACAGCATGTGTTACTTGATCATAGGAGGCATTTTAGTGCATACAGTAGAGACAAGTTCATTAAAAAATTTATCTCCAGCTGGGTGTAGTGGTACACACCTTTAATCCCAGCACTCAGGAGGCAGAGGCTGGTGGATTTCTGTGAGTTTGAGGCCAGCCCAGTCTACAGAATGAGTTCCAGGACAGCCAGAGCTGTTACACAGAGAAATCCTATCTCAAAACAAAAACAAACAAACAAACAAAGAGAAGAAAAAATAATTTTATCTTCAACTTGTTGAACTAGCAAACTGATTTGTGTTTTCACCTTAACACAGAACAATAATTTGGAACCATCCAATGCCTTCCTGGTGTTTTTGGTCTTCAGATGTAGGGAGCGGTGATTTGTTTCTATATAAAAGAATTGATTCTATATAAAAGAATATCTGGAAAGGTATGATGTGGTCATGGTGGCAGGCTCTAGGGTGAGTGCGACTCTGATTGATATGCCCGAGGAATCCCATGCACATCGTACCTTAGTCTGTACCTTCTGTCCAGGTCAGTCTGGGTATTAAGTGTGTCTTTGCCATATAGTAGCTCCACAAATAGCACTTTTCCCAGACAGCTCTGATTTTCCCCTTGGAGAAGAATACTGTCTGCCTAGATTGAATTAATGTGGATACGTTTCTGAATTTCCAAGAGCATTGAACTATCAGCTCAGTAAATAAGTACTAACTCTAGTCTCAACCTTCTGTCTTCATTTTCTTTGAGTCACAACAATAACTACCCTTGAAGAAACTGAAGAGAGATGGTGTTTGGTAGTCCTAAGCACTTGTAGATTCACACTCTCAGGTTGACAAGCCCTACTCCTTACAGTAGAAAAATACCTTGGAGCTTTGGAGCTATTGTGAAATTTCATGCTTAGAACCTGTGCAAGTCCTTAATATGAGGATAATTTTGATACTAGGACACTCATATTCCTCATTATGTATGCAAGAAGTTAAGATAAATCGAACTGGCCATTAGCCACCGCTAGTCCCATAGGAGATCACAAAACACAAATAAATTAAAATGTACTCTGATCATCACAGGTAAAGCTGACTTAGATATGCAACTTATGTTAACCAAATATTTAAATGCTGTATGTATTTTCAAGATCACTATATTATTATTTATTACTCTTTTTATTGTACAGAAGGGGATAAATCTTAATTGGTTAATTATTCTTCTCCTGTATAGATCTAAAAGGCATTGCCCTAAGAACCATGTATTGGATTTAGTGTTTGTTATTTACTGGTTGTACTGGCTCTTCATTTTTCCTGTTTCTGAAAGAAGATAAGGAATCTCCATTCTGAGCAGCAGTGCTGCCTTTCTAGAGATGCAAACAGGGATCAGGAAAACCAGATCCTCTGGGGCAATTTGCTCCGAGTGAGATTTATTTGCAAGCAGCTTGTGGCCTTTCATCTTTGAAAATTGTGAATATGTTCATTGATACCAACAGGAGAGGGGAAAATGTGTTGCCAGAAAAACAAAAAGCAGCTAATCTTTAATTTAATGTAGCAAAACAAAGTACTTGTTGAGACTTTGATGCTTAGGGCTACAGAAATAAGAAAGGTGTTGACATTCCAACTCTCTTGTTTACCAGCTTGTAAATCCTTCATTCTGGATTAGGAACCAGACATCAGCAGTTGCATAAAACATGAGCAAGTGGTCTCCATTCCTTGTGGTTCTGTGTGAATCTCTGTGAAAAGTCTACTGATAGCGAGCTCCAAGGAACTCAGAGGTTCTTAAGGCTGGATGTTTCACACCCTTGTTCAGGCTCCAGATGAGGATTGCCTTGCACAGGGGTGGTTGGCTTGTGACCTAATTTACCAGCAATGGGTGTTGCGTTTTCATTTTGCCTTTCCTCCTAGGAATAAAAAATTAACATGGGTGCTTTACAAGGAGGTTGTCACCTGGGCTGAGCTGTAAGAAGCAGCTGAATTCTTGATTTAACCTGTCCTGCCCCCATGCCACAGCTCTGTACATTAGGGTAGGCTGCTCCACTGAATATCCAGCTCCAGAACTCACTCTGAGCAGTGAAATCCATCCATGGAATACTGGGAGTAGCTTTGTGCAGTTCTGAACAGCGATTTCCAAACCAGCCTTGGGTGAAGTCTGACAATCTGGGGGTATTGTAGCCATGGGAACTAGGTAAGCAAAGGGCAAAAAAAGGAGACTGACTTGGGTGTGGCCATCCTGGCTTCTTAAAGTGAGCTCCACAGTCATCACCCCAAACTGGCTGCTTAACTGGTCGTTGACGAGCTTGTCCATACTAGAGCTGTTTTGAGTCACATCTGAGGGAGACAGGCTAGAACCCCAGTGACTCCTTGGTGATGTTTTAAGCCTATATCTGAATACTGCTTTAGAAATCAAGAAACACACTGGATGGCTCTGTGCAGACTCCTAACAGCTTTGTCAGATTCCCTGACATAACATGCACTGTCTGCCTCAGAAGAGATGGTGAAAACTGGCATCCAGAAGCCTGGAAAATACCTGGAAAGTCTTTATTTAGTATCTCATGGTTGTGGCTGGGCTAGATGTCTCAAGAAAGGGAATGTCTGAGATGTGGGCAGAGCTCCTGTTAGGGGGACAAGCCAAAGAGGTCTCCGAACTCCTCACCATGTCTCCATGAGTGAGTTCATATACACCTGGCTTGGTCGTAGAGGACTTCAGCAATGCCACAACTCTCCTCAGCTGTGCTTGGTTGGTGCTGCATATGCCACGTGCCTCAAGCCACCATGGTTACAAGATGATTTCCTGATCCTTCTCTCCAGAAGAATCTAGTTGTTTACCAGGCCTGGTATGGTGTAGACCACCCTGGTCTCTGTTTTCTGTATGGGATTGTGTGTTGGACAGGAGCGTATTAGTTCTAGAACCATGTCTGATCCAGATGGCTCAGCTGTGCTTTGGTTTCTTCTGCTGATGGCTCAGCTGTGCTTTGGTTTCTTCTGCTGTGGAATGCGATACAAATAGTTCTATCCTTTAGGCTACCCAGAGGCAGATGAGCAAACCACATGGTCCTGTGGACCCCTTAGTACAAGGTACTGTTCCTCTTCCTCCTGGATGGATGTTCCTCTTCCTCCTGGATGGATGTTCCTCTTCCTCCTGGATGGATGCTCCTCTTCCTCCTGGATGGATGCTCCTCTTCCTCCTGGATGGATGCTCCTCTTCCTCCTGGATGGATGCTCCTCTTCCTCCTGGATGGATGCTCCTCTTCCTCCTGGATGGATGCTCCTCTTCCTCCTGGATGGATGCTCCTCTTCCTCCTGGATGGATGTTCCTCTTCCTCCTGGATGGATGTTCCTCTTCCTCCTGGATGGATGCTCCTCTTCCTCCTGGCACACTTAGCAGATTTGCTCTGATCTGTTCTGTCTTCTTTCCCCACCACTTGATAGACAACCTGTTGAGTATAAAGGCAGCAATATGACATCCTGTTTCCTGACCCAAACGTCACCCTACAGTGTCATCCTTACCCCATGTACCTTCCAGTGCCATTCTTATTTCAGGCTCACTCTCCTGTGTCAACTTTACCCAAGGCTGTACCCTCCCCATCTCCATCATTACCTCAGGCCCCACCCTCCTATTTCTGCACCAGCCCAGGGCCCACTCTACACTGTCATCCTTAACTAAGACCCCACTCTCCTATGTAAGCTTTGCCTCAGGCCTCACCCTCTACTGTCATTAGTACCTCAGGTCCCCATTCTCCCATTTCATCAGTATCTGAGGCCCTGCCTTCTAATTTCAGTATTATCTGGGATCCCTCCCACTCATGGAAAACTGGAGAATGGACTCATTACCTATAGATTCTGGGCAATGATGAACTACCAGGAGATGACGACTCCCCAAAAGAGAAAAGTACTCCAGGAGTCAGCATGGCACAGAGGACCATGGGGTCATAGCACTGCTGATTTCTTTGGACTTTGAGTCAGTTGTTTTGATGACTAGATCCTTTCATCTTGTGGTCTTCAGTGAACCAGGAGACATCTAGACAAGAAGGAGCCACTGACAAGACATTGTAGTGAACAAAGGGTCTTGGATCTGAGTTTTGCTTGGATACTTCCTCTGTAATGTCATCATAAAATGATCCAGAGCCAGAAGTGGACTGCCAAGTGCTCAGGAGGGAATAGCACCCATACCTGTGATGAAGACAGCAGGTACTAATTCTCCCTTGGCTCTGGAGGTCAGACTCTGAACTTGAGGTGCAGGCTGAGGGACTGGTTTATTCTGCAGGTTCTAGGGGCTCACACCATGCCTCTTTCCAGAACTTGGTAGTCACTGGAGACATTGGCCTTCTTTGGTTATAGATCCATCAGTCTAACCATCGGTTTGCCCACCTTTACATTGATGTCAGTGTTCTGGGATGCCTGTTATTGGCCTTGCTAATTATAAAGTGATCTCTTCTCAAGATCCACAAATTATGTATACAAAGACCTATTTCCAAATAATATCTTCTGAGGATCCAAATAGACATAGATTTACAGGGTGGGGTTGGGGGAAGGCACTTGACCTACTCCAGTGGTTGAGGCAACATTCTTTTTTTTGAGCTGAAGATCAAACCCAGGGCCTTGTGCTTGCTAGGCAAGCGCTCTACCATTGAGCTAAATCCCCAACCCGAGGCAACATTCTTGCTGTGGGAAGTGGGCACATCCTGTGGCAGGCAGCTGACTTTCCCAAAAGAGGTCTTCAGTGTACTCTGAGAGGAAGCATGCCTATAGTTATTCCTTCCAGTACCCTGGTCTGGTGGTGAGGTAAACTGAAGGAGGCCTGGATTAGTTACTGTTTTTATAGCAATATTAAAACAGGGTTTTGTGAATTGTGGGTACTTCTCTGCCCTGAGTAACCACAACACATCTTCCTATAGGGGTCTAAAAGCAAATTCCCTCAGACCAGTAGCAGTACACTACAACTTTGCAGCTTAAGTCATTGAACCGCAAAGTGCTTTTCAGGAGCATGCTAGACTAAGTTGGTGTAAACATGGTGTGTCTTGTACAAAGCCAGTCTTAGGAGCAGTGAATTGTTTGGTAGAATCCCTGACTTTTTACATGTGAGCTGTTTGGGCCTCTGGAGTAGTTCATGGAGATTTAGGGGATTTTTTTTTCTAAGACATTGTTTCTAGGCTCAGCAGCTGGTCTCTCATGCTTGGTTTTTACCAGCCACTATCTGTAGTAGGAATCTTAAAAAGTTCTTATTAATAAGATCAAACCCAGAGCCAGATATTGGGGTGAATGCTGGAAGATCAGAGAAGCAGAACAAGCCACAGCTACCTCACCTAGCCAGTTCCTCAGCTGATCCTGTTTCCTCAGACTGGAAGCCTCTGAGTCCTCATCCAAATGGATCTCAGCTGAACTGCTGCTCCAAAGCCTAAAAGCTTCTAGTTCCTGGTTTTCATGCCTTATATATCTTTCTGCTTTCTAACATCACTTCCTGGGATTAAAAGCTTACTTCTTGGGATTAAAGGTGTGTGTCATCATGTCTGGCTGTTTCCAATGTGGCCTTGAACTCACAGAGATCCAGAGGGATTTCTGCTTCTGGAATGCTAGGATTAAAGGCGTGAGTGCCACCATTTTCTGGCCTCTATGTCTAGTGGCTGTTCTGTTCTCTGACCCCCAGATAAGTTTATTAGGGTGCACAATATTTTGGGGAACACAATATCACCAAAACTATCTTTGTATACCTGATAGTAGAGGATTCCAAAACGTTAATAATTCCAAATTCTGGTTATTCTGCATGTGATTTTAGAGAAGGTTACTCTGCTAAAGTGAGGCTTTAGGCATAGTAGTTTGGCCATCTGTCTACCACATAAGACTCTCACCACCTTCCCGGATCAACCTCCTGTCTCCATTTAGGAGTCCTGTGTATAGTGTTTGCCTCCTGGGCTGGAGTCTCTGTACTTCAGAGAACATCAATAACTAAATGGCCAGACCTCTGTTGTGAATACCAAAGGTTATTTTCTACCAGGGAACCTCCAGTCAAGGCAGGTATAGGGATGTAGAGATGCCAGGGGTCTCTGACCTGCCCTCACATTTCCCCTCCTGCCTGGAGTTGGCTCTTATCTCAGACAGTCAGCATATGAAAGACTAGAGTGGAAGGCTTTCCTCTTTTCCTGCAACTTTTCAGATGCCAGGGAGCGCAGATTCTTCTCATGAGCTACTCATGTGGACGGGCCTCTCCGAACACCCTGCCCACTCACTTTTATGAAGACCTGTGTCGTCAGCTCAGTGACGCTCTGTAGGAAGTTGCCCATTTATGGCTACTAGAGCAAATGATATCATCACAATAGGTGGCTCCTGTCTAAATAGGGATCGTTTGTGAAATGAGATTATAGGCATTTATCTGAAAGAGCAGGAGACAGAGCACCTGCTCTCGGTAATTGATGTCCCGGGGGATAACACTGCACTCTAATCAAGGCGTCCATCTCCATGGCTAATTTTGTTATGAGCAGAGAGCTTGCCTTTTCCGCTCGGTGCCAGGCAGCCCCCATATCCACATGGAATCCACTCCAGATCCATGTTTTCTATTACGCTTGAATATATGGGACATGCATAGCGATCCTATGCCTGCCACCGTGCTGCAGTGTGCCTGTTTTGCAGAGTGCTGTGGCAGCCTAGTCCAAGCTGAGGCTGGTTGGAGCTGTGGCCACTCACTTGGTCACCCTGGCCTCCTTCCTTTGCAGCGAGGTTGAAGTGCCCCTGCATTCACAGCTCCCCATCTGCTAAGGAGCTGTCTGCGCTTCACATTTGGATGCTGCAAACCGTGCAGCAGGAGTCTTGCTTTGGTAAGTCAAGGATGACTCATTTCTTACTTTTTGTGTCTTGGATGTATACTTTACTAGTGCCGTGGCCTCTGAGAAATGATACTTAACTGATCAGCACTTGTCCAGATAACCCAGTAGCTGCTTACCTCTCTGTACTTTGCAGCATGTTCTTTTTTCTTTTTTTTCTTTCTTTCTTTCATTGCCCTGTTTCATAGACCTGGTTTGCACTGCTTTCATAAGTGAAATACTCATGACTTGGTAGACAGTAGTGGCAGCCAGGAGACTAGCATCACTGCAATCCAGAGAGCATCTTTCTTGCCCTGGGGGACTTGGGGCAGATGGTCTTGCACAGCAATCCAGGACTACAGTATCGTCATTCTAGACAGACAAGTTCTGTCTTCTTTCCAGTTAACGATCATTTTGATAACCACCAAATACTGGACCAGTCTGTAACGCAAGCTCTGTTTTGGCTGGCTCGCCTTTTTTATTTCAGCAAAGATGTGGCTACTGGGCTGTGGGTTCTGTGATCCTCTGGAAATGAGTAAATCCCGGGACCAGAGGTTATTAAACCTGTGTTTCATGGGCTAGCAAGCGAGAAGAGCCTGCAGAGAGGGCTTCCTTTGTGTTGCTGAGTGCACTGAGGGGTTCTGAGCTCTTCCCAGCTGCACTGAATAGGATGAAAGGGAAGAGAGAGGTGCCGGGATGGGTACCTGCTGGGAAGTGCTGTCTCTGCCTGTCTTTATAACCAAAGCCCCTTCCAAAGCACTAATTTAGTGCTTACACCAAGTAGCCCTCCTCTGCTTGGTGGGAGGAGATGGTGTGCAAGTACCACGGAATTGCTGAGGCTTTGGACCAAGCATGCTTTTGGTGTGCACAGTGTGACAAGGAGCTCCGAGAACCCATCAGCCAGGAAGGATTTTTTTCTTTCTTTTTTCTTTCTTTCTGTTTTTTTTTTTTTTTTTTTTTTTTTTTTTTTTTTTTTTTTTTTTTTGTGCAGTGAGGCACCAAGTAACTGGTTACAGCTGTTATGGCTGGTCACCAGCCTTGGGTGAGTGAGCCATAGGGATGAAGGCGAGGTATGCCTGGTGTAGTCTCTCCCCACATGCTTCGTTTTCACTGTGCTCCGTTGACATGTTTCCTTTTGTTTTTGCTCTTCCATGGGAAAAGATACACACACCTCTCTAAATAGAACTGCCACATCTGGACCCTTTCCAGCTTGTCACTTGAGAGACTTGTTGTTGCCTCCGCATCTGTGTGACCACTGGCTGTACAAATTTCTGTTACAAATGGCTGAGTTATCACAGGGAGGGCTTACACTCTGCAAAGGACTGAGCATGTCCAGAGAGAAGCTGCCATTGGCTTCTCCGTTTCCAGGTGGATATTGACTGCTTCATTCATAATTTCATCCCCGGAGCTCAGGTCTGTCATCCTTCAGGAGCTTAATATCCAGAGGCGATTTTGTAGCCTTAAGTCTGTTCCATACTAGGACCAGTCACTTGGACTTTACCCAGTCTTGTGAATCATGCTTTATCGAGCAACAAGTATTTTATTACCCACAATCACCTGTCACCCTTGCCCTTCATCCGAGGGTGCTCACAGGATGGCATGTGACATCCCAGAACTGCATGGATGTCCCAGCCTTTGCTTGGATTTGTAGCTCAAGTTAGAGAGTGCTGTTGGGGATAAGCATGGAGAGATGTTTAGATCTTAGCACAGTTAGACGTCTGCCAGAGAAGCAGGCCACAGTCTCTTTCACTAAGTTGAAACCCTGCCTTCACATGTACAGTTATTCCACACTAAGTGTCTGTAACTAATGAGTACTGTTTTGTTTTAAATCAGATCACTTCAATATATTTAAAGCACAAAGTGGGACAGTAGAAATGAAGTGCTGCATTGTGACAGCGTTCATTGGGAACCATGACCACAGGATGTGCACGCAGGTCTCTGGCGTGACAGCTGACAAACGTTTCGCAGCCAAGCTGTGAGGCGGTGTGTTGAAGGCCATTGTGTATTTTCTGGACAAACTTTGGTACGCTCTCAGTCTATCAAACATGACTTCAAAATCACGTGTGGTTTTTGTTCTCTAGAATAGTGTCATCTTTATTTTAGATAAAATATGGTTTTTGTTTTTTTTTAATTTCTGAAATTTATTTTGTGGTGTGGCTGTGTGGAGTGGTGTGTGTGTGTGTGTGTGTGTGTGTGTGTGTGTGTGTGTGTGTGTGTGCAGAGGTCAGAGGGTGACTTTGAGGGAATGAGTTCTTGTTAAGGCAAGGACTGTCTTGTCTCTGCCAGTGCATAGGGTACTCCAGGCTAGCTGGCCTCTGAGTTTCTGGCCAATTTTCCTGTCTCCACATTCTGTCTCCCTGTATGATTGCTGGCATTACACATATGTGCACATCTAGCTCTTTTCAGAGGTTCTGGGGATTGAACTAAGGGTTATCAGGCTTGCGTGCTTCTACCTTCTGAGCCATCTTTCTTGCCCTGCTTTGCTTTTCTGTTTCTCCGTGAGTGAGTCTGTCAGAGAAGTACACTGTTTTCTGTGAGGGATGCAGTCAGTGCAGGCCACTGAACTCCCAATACCCTTTACTGGGGGGGGGGGGGGCAGAGCTCTGCAGTCCTCTGTACTGTGTTAGAAGTATGGTCTCTCCAGCATCATCTTCCTTTTTTATTGTTCTTCAAACTGCCAGAAGCATGCCTCACCTAACCATACACACACCTGATCCCTGACGTCCCACATAGATAGTCTTTGAAAAGAGCAAGGACAGGTACAGATGTCAGAGGTGAAAAGGCAGTTCGGAAGGATGCTGGCGGTACTGTTGGTATTGAGCCTTGAGATAAAACCAGACACCTACACACTGTGTGTTTCCAGCCAGTGTACAGTGTGTGGGATATTTCTGAATCAGTCACACCTCCACATGCTAATGGTGAGCTTCCTTTATGCACCCAGCAGCTGAAAACACAGTTCTTTACCCCAGGCTTTGTGCACACAGTACTCATTGACTTGATCTCACACTTTGAATCAGGAAGTTGTTTACGGAGAGGCAGCTGTTACCTGAAATTTGCTTATTAGATCATTATTTTATTTATGACGGGTAGTAAAATTAGCATTTTTTCATATGACTAGCATCGAGAATAAAGTCATAACATTTCTTTGTGAAGAATGGCTGTTGTGAAATTGCTTTCTTGTCCACATATATTGGTTAAAAGTATGCTGATTGGTAAAGGGTTAGGGTAAAACAGTTTTGCAAGAACTTTCTGTTTTTCTTTTGAGGAAAAACCCCTCTGCATCTTGTTGTGTGGCTTTGGAATTTAACTTGCTTTAGACACTGGCCTCTGAGTTGTAATTGCATGCCTTGAGGTTGTGCCTCAGTGTCAATCACAAAACTGCAGAGATCTGCCCATGCATCCTTTCATAGGTGTTCATAGGAACAAGCATTTGCTCATGTCTTTCTTCTAATTCAGTATCTCTCAGGCATGCACAGTCTTCTCAGATTATCATATGCTGTGGGCCACCATTTCTGGTTCTGTCATTCTTATAAATTCTTCTTCCATAACAGAGATGGAGAACCCTGATTGCTAGAGTCCACAAATAGAGCTGTAAGCTGGACTGGTGATAAGGCTATGGATAAAGGCATTGGACCCCAAGCCTGATGATCTGAGTTTGATACTTGGGACTCAGATGGTGGAAGGAGAAAACTAACTCTTGAAATTTGTCCTCTGACTTCCACCTGACCTCTACATGTGAGCTGTGGCATAGATACACAAATACACACACACACACACACACACACACACACACACACACACACATACACATACACAAATAGAGTAGTATACACTAATATATCTGAGTAACTTGGACTCTAGGAATTCCAAGATATATTCTTAAGCCATTTGTGATTTTTAGTCTAAAAGGACACTCTGGGCAGAGCTCTGGTGAGCATGCGGAGGCCTCCTTGGACCTTTCCTGAGTTCGTTGCCCCAGTCCTATGCCTAAGGGTATGACTTTGCACATGGATGGGATTCCTGAAGAACAGGCACTTAGACCTGGGTGACTTGCTGGGTCAGGGTGCAGGATGGGTTAATAAGGATGACTCCCTCCAACGTCTCATCCTTAGCATTTGGTCTCTGCTACCAAGGCAGAGAGAGTACATCCTCTTCAGGGAGAGGACAGTAGGGTGTCCCTGGACTGAATCCTAGTGGGATGTGTTTCAGCAGAGCCTGCCTTAGGTGTCTGTTGCCATGATAAACACCATGACCAAAAGCAACTTGGGGAAGACAGGGTATATGTCAGCATACAATGCCCAGATCATTCCATCACTGAGGGAAGTCAGGGCAGGAACTCAAGGCAGGGAACTGAAGGCAGGAACTGAAGCAAAGGCCACAGGGGATGCTGCTGCTTTCTTATACAAATCAGGACCATCTGTCCAGAGGTGACACTTCCCACAATGGGATGGATCCTTCTACACCAACCATCAATCAATAAAATGCCCCACAGGCCAGTTTTGAGGGGGAATTTCTCAGTTGAGGTTCACTCTTCCCAAAGGACTCCAGCTGTGTCAAGTTCACAAAAAGCTCGACAAGGCTGGGTCTCTGTCACACTCCCAAATAACCACCAACATGTACACAGTTCTTTCCTCTGGTCTCCCTGGCCTCTTGTCTACTGACAAATTGGTCTAGAGTCCTTGATGTGTTAGTCTGGAGCCTAGCTGCTCTGGCATCTGTGTATATAACCAGTTCTGCTTTTCTTTGTTTGAATTAGGTGGGTGAAGGGTATATCTTGATCTTTTTCTTTATATTCACTGGGTAGAAGGCATCAGAGCTGGGCCTCTCCCATCATTCTGAGGGCAGGGTTCTGTGGCCACCTGTTGACTACATGTGCCTCCCGGTACATGTACCTTCTGGCTCAAGTCAAACCCTTATTACATCCCATGACTCTAGCTTATTTCTTTCTAGTGCTGAGCAATGTTCTATTCTCCAGATGGATATCACTCTGCCATTCATCCACTAAAGGATGCCCAGTTGGTCAGTTATGAGTGAAGCTCCCATACCAGCTTGTGTTCTTGACATATCCAGTTTTGTAAGAGTCTTCCAGGATGTCCCTCAAAGTGACCCTCATCTTCTTCACCCCCATAAGCAAAGAAGAGAGTTCCTGCTGTTACAGACACTCCCTAGCATCGAGCAGCTCCACATTCTCAGATTGGACCCTTCTCCTGGTTGTGTGGTCACAGCTAAGGTTGCATCATTTGACAGCAGGGTTTCCACGTTCATTGCTTGGGCAGTGTTTTCCTAATACTAAAGGGGAGATTACAGTGTGAGGAAGTGAAGGGAGGGAAGGAAGGGAGGAAGCCAGAGAGGAAGAGATTAAGAACAGGCAAGGGGAGAAGGCCCAGCGGAGTGGCTGCAGAGCTCCCTTCCCTGTCCCCACTCTGGGATCTTACCCCTGGCCAGAGGAACTGCCACTGCTCCTTCTGACAGTGAACCTCACCAGTCTTTAAAGATGCTACTCCAAGAATGGGGGCTTTTGAAGTGGATCTAAAGCAGGGAGACCACACAGTGCCAGGGCTCCACATAGGTTGTCATCTTCTTCACGTGTTTCCTATCTTGGTTGGACCAAGACCTTGAACGACTCACAGAGTATACCTACTAGAAATAAAGTTCTGCTAGCAAAAACAAAGCCCAGGAATGCCCCGCTAGAGTATGACGGATAGGCCTGCTCTCTGCTGCAGACACACACATTTGTTGCTGCTGACAGAGTGACAACATTTTTAGTTGCTAGAAGAACGATGCAGCCCAGACGGATATTTCTGGAGGAGCGATTGGTCCCCTCTTCACATTTGCTAGGCCAGTCTTCTTGAAAGGACTGGCTGGAGGGCAGGTGAGGGTCAGCAGAGACAAGCTGAGCACATATTGGAGGAGATGGAGCTGCTGATTTCCCCATCTGATCCCATGAAGGGAGAAACAAATACTTATATACTAGGGCCCACCATTCTGCCAGTAGACCAGCAGTTCTCAACCTGTGGGTCACAACTTCTTGGGGGGGTGTCAAATGACCCTTTCATGGGGGTTGTATATCACATATCCTGCAGATCAGATATTTACACTATGATTCAAGACAGTAGCAAAATTATCGTTATGAAGTAGCGACAAAAATAGTTTTATGGTTGAGCGGTCATCACAACACGAGGAACTGTAAAGGGTCACGACATGACAAAGGACGAGACCCACTGCAGTAAACTATAACATGAGGTACATTGATGAAAAACTAAGGCAAAGGAAGCCAAAGACATAACTTTTTTTTAAATGCTTTCTGGGGAGAATGGTGGTAGAGACTTAGTCATACATTTTTTTTTTTTGTCACCTTTCCCATTGTTTACAATTTCCTTCATTTCTCAAGAAGACAATGGAGGGGAAGATAGCATTTAAACCCTTTCTCTAGCATGCAGAAAGATGTGTGCATGAAGCTGCTGTTCTGTGCACGCACAGGCCATTCTGCTGCTCTACAAGGGCCATCACTGCTCTGGTTGTGCCCATTTGCCATCATGATGAGGCCTGTGACAGTCACTGAGCACCAGCATGGACCCTGGTGCAAGGTGATTGATCCTTCTTTGGACACAGCTCTTGCTCGTGTTCAGAGGACACTGTGACAACCATTTGAGAGGCAGTCTGGGGAGGGTGGGACTTGCTGTCAGCAGGCTGCCTTGTGGGCTGAGACCCCATGCTTGGAAAGCAGGTCACAGTTCCAAAGGAACTGTTCCTGCTGGGCGTACTGTGTTGATTTCTTATGGGTTGTACCCTGGTGCAGTTTAGAAGGAGAGAATCTAGGTGCTCTTCTATGGTTTTCGCTTTTGTTTGATGATAGAAACATTCCACTGTAGGTGTTCCCAGAACCAAACTAAAGCCAGCACACAGCTCACAGGATGCTTGAAGGAATCTAGCAGGAATGCCCACCAGAGGGTCCCTTCTGCTGGCAACTTTCAAGGTGGCTTCTTGGGTGTCAAGGAGACGATTCCCCTGTCACTCATATCCAGGTGCAGCTTGAGGCACCAATGCAGGCAGCTCCTTCAGCTCTGACTTCGGGAGTGTTCACTCCGTGCACTCAGTGCACTCTGATGCCTTTCCAGATCACACACACACACACACACACACACACAATGCTTGTGTTTCCTCTATGCTGCCACTTGTTTGCATTGAATTTCCTTTTTCCTGTTAGGCTTGTTTACTGAGGAATTCCATTCTTTAGAACCGACCTGTATGCATGTGTGAGCATTGTCCCTCTCCTCCCTCAGTCTGCCCCGTGCTATCCATGGTGTGCAGTTGAGATTCATTTTTCTAGTATGTGTGTCTCAGTGTGTGGGAGTATTGTCAATGAAATGAATATGCATATGTTTTAATTTTATGTGGTCTGTGTGACTCTCATTGAAATGAAGATCTTTGATTACCTAGGTTTTTTATTTTTAAATTTTTTATCAAGGAAGGAGCTCTTCAAAACAGTAATGTGCTTTTCTAACATGGCCCCAAAAGACAAGCAGGGCCACATGGTATGTGAGTCCCAGGAACCCACTGAGAACTTGTTTGGGATCGAATGCTGGCAGACTCTTGTCTCTGTGTGGTGTCTCATCAGCACCTCATTGTCTTTTGGTCTGGGTGTTGGGGCAGAAGTGTGTGCTGGATGCTGCACACATCTGGAATCAGATCTTCCTTGAGGCAGTGTCTTATTCTAGTTCCGTCACACTCAGGATTAGTCCTTACACCCAGCAGCCTTGCAGCATGCATGCATGGAAGGAAGATGCAGTAGATGGAAGTAAGCTTCCTCTGTGAGAAAACATTGCTGCAGAGACTGTGAGGTACTCCCCGGACCTCTGGCTTTGATGGTGTTCTGAATCTGAAACACAGCACCCATTCTTCCCACTTCTCTATTTCTGGGATGACTATTGGAGAGGAGTGGAAACTTTCATTCACTCATTCTTCATCTACAGCATTCATGAATTTCCACCTGTTATCATATGTGATTAGCATGGAAATCCAGCAAGATTTTGTTGAACCATTCCTTTGGTGTCCTTGGATGTGAGAAAGATCTTTGAAACACAGAAGTCAGACCTTCATTAAGGTATTGCCAAAACACTGAACCTCTGTAAACATCTCTCCAAGTGTCCTGCAGAGCTCAATTCCCTTTTCTTGGGCATTCAGTGCTTGTTGGATGGATCCATGGTACAATTTGACCTTGTTCTTCTTTTAGTAACACAAAACTGGACATATCTGTTAACTATCACACTCTCTTGGGGGAAGATAAGGCTCATATTAAAGCACCCTGTCATTCTATATGCCTTTGGCTCCAGTGAGTTTTATATAGATTAGAGAATTGCAGTGTCTGGTGTTAAGCAAGGGGACTCTGATTCTGTCATACTGGGTCAGAGAGCTCAGGTACAGCTGGATCTCATGCTGTGGACTTCGTGTTTCTGAGGTTTCCCTGTGGACTGCAGTTGAGGTCATTTCCAAAGGGAATGCTTCTGCCTTCTGGGCTTGAGGACTTCCTTTGTGGCATGTCAGAGTTTCTACTCCCAGCCCCTTGACCTTTATTCACCTCTTGCAGAAGATACTCTAACCTCAGTGGGGAAAGCTGTGGATGGCAAGCCACAGAAGTATTTTGAGTTGAGGTAATTTCTAGACTAGGTGCATTTTCAACCTTATAGACCGACTACTGCATTGGAAGCAGTCTTCCCTGCATTGATTTATATTTCCTTTTACAGTATACTCGGAACACTAGAATTTTAGAACTGGATAGGATATAGTCAGCTCGTTTGCTTTATTAAATGATATGGTACTATAAAGTTTCACAGATAACGTGATTAATAAATGGTCATTCTGTGTTGTTTTTTCCCCCTGACAGTTACTTAAGTGCTCAGAACTTTGTTGCAGTGATTGTGTTAACAATGTTTTTACGAGTGTCATCACAGTGTTGGCGTGGGCACAGAGCAAGTGACAACATTGGCATTAGCTCATGATCTCAGAACGGACAAGAATTGATGTAGACGAAACACAACATGCTCCCTTCTCAAAGACCACTTGTGTGGAGGTCAGAGGGCAAGCCCTGGTACTTGTTTTCCCTTTGCCGGATGGATCCTGGGGGATTCAATTCATTTGTAGGCCGGCACTGTTGCCCATTGAACCATCTCCCTAGCCTCAACCCATTGGCCTCTAATTATCTCTGGAGCTTTGCTTTACCTAGAATGTCACCTGTCAGAATCAAACGGTTAGTGGCCTTTTTAGATTGGTATCTTTTGCTTAGCAATATGAATTGAAGGTTCCTTAGTGACTTTTCTTGGCTCCGAGGCTTGTTCCATTCTCTCCATGGCCAGTGATGTGTTTATCAATTGTATTAGTTACTTTTCTTTTTTTCCTGTCACCAAATACCTATCCAAAGAGACTTAAGGGGGGTGGTTATTTTGAGGATCCAGCCCATCATGATGGGAAGGGATGGTGGCAGGTATCCCTGTGGTGGTGTGAGTATGAAGCTGCTTGCTCACCTCTCAGTGAGTTGGGAAGCAGAGAAAGAAATGTTGGTGCTCAGGTGCCTTCCCCTCTTTTTCCTTTAGCTTCAGGACCCAGGACAGGGCATGCGACCATCTATGTTAAGGTAGGGGTCTTCTCTCCACAGTCAGTCCTCTTGGGAAATACTCGAACATCAAGTCGACAGTGAGGATTAACCATCACATCTATGTACTCTTGAAAAGTATCTTGTTGGATTACAAATTTGGACAATTATAAATAAAGTGACTTTAAATATCAGTGCATGGGCTTTTCCGTGGACTACTATTGTCAGCCGAATTGAGTAAAATGTTTTCAGTTCACTTGAATAAATACCAAGGAACATAACTGCTGGATATTGTGGCAAGAGTATGCTTAAGTTTTTGAGACCTTTTTATTTTATTTTATATGTATGGGGGCTTTGCTTGCATATATGCCTGTGTACTGTATGTTTCTGGAGCCTGCTGGGGCCAGAAGAAGCCATAAGACTCCCTGAGACTGGAGTTATATATGGTTACAAATTGCCACATGGGTGCTGGGAATCAAACTCAGGTCTTCCGCAAGAGCAGCCAGTGCTCTTAACTGCTGAGCCATCTCTCTGGTTCTGTGGGTGGAATCTTGATACCAGGATGAGAGACATTTTTGCTACAAGCATGACATTGTGGCAGTCTGAAGAACACTTAGCCATTGTTTCCCACATAGTTCCAAGTTCTTCCTCTTGTGACTCTACAGATGACTATGTGAACTTCTGAGAGAGAATGTGTGTGGGCTGTGGCAGGAAGGGTGGACTGAGGTGCATGCTAAGACCCGAGGCAGGGAGTGTTGTTGTGACTGACTAGTGAGGTTCTTGTGCTGTAGCTAGGACAAAAGCACCTTTGAAAGGTATAGGGTTTTTGATGAGGACTCTTTGGGTTTTCCTTTTCCCCATGTCCAGCTTGCAGGCCAGCAGGCAGTGGTCCCCATGTTGTCTCTTATCCTGAGCATTGCTGTCTGCTGCTTTCTCCCATGGCACTCCTTTCCCTCAAGGGTCCCGTTAAAGCGCTCCTTCAACCACTTTACTTCTAGGGCTCTCGTAAAAGAAGTTCTTCACGGAGGTACTAGTGGCGATTAGGGAATGCTGGTAGCCTGTGGGGCTTTGTGCTCAGGCTCAAGTAGAGCAGGCATTCTGAGAGGTGAGGACAGAACTCTGTCCTTTGTGCTGAACACATAGACTCTGTCCTTTGTGCTGAAGAGGGCGGTGACCAGCACTCTCAATGGGCTCCATACATCTGTCTCTGACTAGCTCCCTTCTTACAGGGATGAATCATGGATGCTGGTTGTTTTTTCTTTTCAAAATCTTCAAGAGGCAAATCTGTGCAGGGCAAAACTGGAGAAAATTCACTGGCAGTATTCTGAAGAGTTATCCAGTTTGTTTGTTTGGGTTCTTTTGTTCTGAAATTTTACTGCACTAAATAAGGCTTTAAGGGAATAATACATTGCCTGTAATTCTTAGAACCAAAATATGATGATGGAGAAGACATCACTATCCAGATAGGTTAACAATATAAAGTGACACATGTATTATTTCATCAGCACATAAAAGCGTTATGGTTGGTATTAATTCATTTAAATTTAAAATAGATGCTGGGCATGGGCCTGTAATTCTAGCTACTCAAGAAGCTAATTCAGGAGAACCAGAAGTTCAAGGCCAACTAGGTAATTTATATAGTGGGATGCTATCTCAAGAAAGATAATTGAAAAGTGAGAGGGTAGTTCTATAGTGCTGAACACTCACCTAACATGTATAGGGTTGCACGATCCAATCCAGTACCACAATAAATAAAAAAATTAAGTATGATTTCAATTAGGTGATCACAAACTAAATTTTCAGCAAGTGGTTGATGCTTTTTTTTTTTTTTTTTTTACAATTTATATCATTTTATTTGAACTTGCCACATTTCTGAATACTCCATAGTTTCTGATGAGGGTATTAGTGATAAGACTATATTTACATCAGAGGATTATGGGCCGTGTTGAATATGTTAGTTTATATGAGCTATGCACAGCTGCATAAATATGCATCCTTAATCGTTGCTCTGTTACTAAATTTTTGGTTCATAGTACATTGAATTTTAAAGAGAAAATGCCTATAGTTTCTTATCCTTTTGGGTCACTTGTTCTACTTACTCATAATTTACAGAATCTTTCCTCTGTGGGGGATGCTCATTGTACCACAACTTTGTAATATTAGGAACATTCTCTAAACTTAATGTCATCCATAGTGCCAATGCGATGACACCCAAAACAAATATGTTCTGGTCTCTGTGGAGTGAATGGTCATCAAGGCTGTTTCTGTGTCTTGTCTCTAGTCATACCACCCTCCTCCAATGAGTGACGTCAGAGGAGGAAGCCCGAGACAGAGCTTGGTTGGTGACCACACACTTACCACTGTGAGCTCTGTAGCTCCTCTGCCCTTAAGTTTGGACAGTGCATGCAGTTCAGACAAACATCCTCTTGTCCTTGATAAAAACAAACGCAACAAAAAAATATGCTCTGAGGAACTATCACTGAAATGGTAGATTGGAACCCCCATGTGAAGTATGTTCATCATTTGAAGACAGTATTCCTGTTTTTATTTAAAAACAGGAAAAGTGTTTTTCAAACAGTTTTGTTTCTCTGCCTTCTTTAACTTAGGCTCACACATTTCTATATTTCCCTTACTTAGAAAAATTATTTCCAGCCTAAGTATGCTAGGGCATTCATGAGGCAGAAACAGGAAGTTTGCAAGTTGGAGACCACCCTGGGCTATGTAGAAAGACCATATCTCTGAAAACCAGAAGTAAAATTAGGTCTAGGGGTTAATTGTGCCATTCTACCTGAGAAGCAGTGACTCTAGGACACCCATGGAGAAAAGCTTATGTCTACTCAGAGGGAGCTGTGGAGAGAGATGTAACAACACTCTCACAGGCAATTAAATCCCAAAGAAGATGCACCTGTCCCAAGAATCTGCTTGCCAAGGATCCAGCATTTGGCATGAGTGCCAGGGCATAGCATGGCTGCAAGTGGTGTCAGCCTGTTTTTCCTGGCATGCCATCTTTTGGAGAAGATCAGGTTCATAGGTTCATATCTATGGGGTGCTGTGAGGCCAAGTACTTGGGACAGAGGAAGGACTAGTGATCTCTATCATCCAAGCTATTGTCTGGATACAAAAGCCGGGAAGGACAAACATCTCTTCAGTGGAGATCATCAATATAGCTGATTTTATCTGGGAAAAAATGGAATTAAGACAGATTATTGCTAAAGCCATTGAGTTGTGTAGGGTGAGATTAAGTGATATTGAGTGATTGGGTGATATTTTTCCTAGTTTCATTCACTTAGAGAAAGTGGGGCTTGAAGTGTGTTGAAATAGTAAGGTATCTCAGAGTTCACTACAAAGGAAGACCTAGCTTCTCCATGACTGATCACTTGGCTGTGAGATTTGACTCTTGAGTCTCAACTGTCAGTCTAGGCTCCAAGAGACCAGTGGAAAAAATAACTTTCCTTTAAAAAGAGCCACTTTAGACAGGAGCATGCTACATTTTAAAAGGAATTTTCTTCATAATACCCAACTCAGGGGATACTGGGAGGCACACACCATTCTTTAGCAAGGATTGGGCTGTCATACTCATGCACATGCCTCTACTGACCAAGGCCAAGGGTGCCATGACCTGAGGTGGTTTTTTGTAGAATCTACACAGCTTCCACTCTTCATGTCAGATTGGTTTGTGGAGTAGCAGATAACATGGGAGACATGGAAGTCATTAACTTTATGAGGCCTGAGTTGATATCATTGTTTTAAATCAAATTTTTCTAATCTGAATGTTTGGATTGAGCTCATTCATTCCATGAAGTGTATTTTTGCAGACATTTAAGGTATGAGTTGAGTGATGACTTTCCCTCTTAATTGTACTGACATCATGCATAGGGAGAATCAGGGTGAATGGTCAGCCAAGCTGGAGCAGTTTATACTATAGTGTTATGAAGTAGTCACCAATAAAGAGATTGAAGAGTACATTTCCTGTGCAAGTACCAGCATGTGACTCAACAGTTACACAGTGTGACAAAAGCTAGACACCAAATAAAGTTTTGTTTTACATACAGTGGGTTGTTTTCTTAATATAAAGGGTGACTCAATGTCTAAAGGGCTGATAAAGGTCTCTCCTCTCAGTCTAAGTGTGACTTCAGCACATGGTGAAAGTGTCTTTCTTTATGACAAAATAAAACAAAATTTCTATGTCATGAAAACTCATTGGCCTTGCCAAGGATGGAAAAACTCATTAAACACTGGTAGCTTCCAGAATGTTATAGGCAGGGATTTCTGCTTGCATTAGCTGATTTTCTATTGCTGTGATTAAACAGCATGGCCAAGGAAGGATTTATTTGGGATTACCATTCCAGAGGTATAAGACCCGGTCATATTGGGAATAAGGGGGCATTGCGGCTGCAGTAGCAAGCTGAGGGCACACATCTTAAATGCGAACAGGAAGCAGAGAGCAAACTGGGAGGAAGGTGAAGCCTTCAGTTCTTAAAGGCAGTGACATATTTTCTCCAGCAAGGCCAGACATCCTCAGCCTATCCAAACAGTGCCACCAACTAGAGACTGACTATTCAGATCTCTTCAATGATGCAGGGCAGTGACCGCTTAAACCACCACATGGCCCATCCACCATCCAGCGTGCAGACACATCTTTTCCAGACAGTGCTCAGGTCTGGCAGTCTTTGGTATCAACATCCTCATCTGCTCCATTGGGGATCTTGTAAGTTACCTCATCTTTGCAATTTCAACCTGTTTGCCTCCTGCCTCTTGTTTGGGTCTGTGAGTATTCTCCAGAGCTTCTGCCCAGAAGTCCACGCCACTCTGAACCTTTCTTCTCTCAGATTCGTTTTCCAACGAAGCTCCGTTTCCTCTATTCTTTTGACCCCTTGTGAAGTACTATGCCCACCCTCTCGGGTTCCTGCCTCAGCCCTCGTTTTTAAGGGCACGGCTCCATCTCATCTGTGCGATTTCTGTGGAGTGCCAGGCATGTCATTGAGTTACTAAGTCAGCCACATGTATCACATCCCTTCATTCTTTTATTCCCAGGTGAGCACTTTCCAATATCTTCTCGTCCTCTTTGTCTTTTGTGTTTTCTGTCATCCGATCTCATTTCTCCAGCTGTCACCTCAGCGACTTTCATCTCCCAAAGCGGGACACTAGCCTTAATGTGTCTGCGCACTGTCAGCTCCCTTCCGGAGTCTGTGCAAGTTTTCACCTTGACTATTCATCATTGCACGCACGCATTGCTCTAGACCAAACGTGGATCCTCCTCCTTCAACCCTCCGCAGCCTGTCCTCTTTTTGTGGGTTCCACCTGCAGATGCTTGGGCTGGGAGCCCTGGGTCCTTCTTGCCCACTCTCCGTCCTCCATCTTTCCATCTGTCCTTAGGCACCTGTTGATGGACTGACCGGCCATGTCTTGTCACTGTCCCTGGAATAGAGCCCCACTTCTGCTGCTGCCCCTGTCTCATGGGTCTGGTCCTTCCTATTCTAGCTCTGCCTTCACATCACATTCCAAACCAACTCTCTGCAGGAAGCTTTTCTCAGAAGCCCAGCTCTAGCATCACTAGAGGCACTGCTCTTTCCCTACCTCCATAGAGCTTATGACTCATGCACCCTCCACACAGACTTTGGTAAATGGCTTGACCTCAAAACTTTGTGGTCCCAAAGAGTTAACCTATACTGTCTGACTATAGGGGCTTGAAGATCATAGACAACCTCAAAAGCCAGATTAGACAGCTGTTTCCTCTCTCTGTGCAGTTGTCTTCTGTTACTGTCTTTGGGAGTTAAGTTATGAAGCAGCAAGAAACAAGGGAACAGCTGGATGCTGAGTCTGTGTGTCTGTTTTTGTGCTTGTGTGAGAGTCTAGGCAGGGAGATTGATATGGTGTCAATGCAGACTGCAAGAACTTGAGACACAGACTTTTGGGGGGTTTCTTGGTACAAATAAGCAAAAGATCCTGTGGCTTCCTCCCTGTCTTTACCAACAGTCTACAGTTGCTGCAGCCAAACCAACCAATGCAGAACCAAAGTTGCACCTTCAGGTCTTACTGATCTCAGGACTGCTTTTGGTTTGCACAGGCATGGCATGTGTCAATAAATGACTTCTTTCCTTAACCAGCATCTGCCTGCTGGTCCTTCCTGAAAAGTGGATGACCACAGTTGGCTGAAGTATCCCTTCATGAGTCATGAGTTTTACTGATTTGCAGGTCATGAGTGTACCTGGGCCTTGGGCAGTTGTATCTGTGTTTGGTGGTCTTTCCAGCTCAACCCTGGTCTCTGCACTCTGGCAGCACTTTCTCTTGGCTGAGTCTGTGGCAGGGCCAAAGGTTTAGTTCAGAACATGGGTTGGAAATAAGGATTTTGCAAATGTTCTGAAAACTCAAAGGTATTTACTGATTTGCAGACAAAAGAATACCATTCTTATTAAACAATGGTAGTAACTCAGTGAGGAAGAATGGATAGTATAAAAGAAAAGGAACAAAACTCTATTTAGGATTTTATCATTTACCACAGTAAGTCAAAGGATATTATTGTAAAAGAAATAAGGGTAGAATTTTGGAGAACATTTTGCAAACACTAGCTCTATTAGTTTATAATGGGCGATTCATCACCTACTTGTTGACCTTGACTATTAGAACGTAAAGATGATGTTCTATCACCCAGGGATAGTTGCAGACACTGCAGTGTATGGCTGAGTGGCAGGCATGCTAGGGTGACCACAGGAAGTGACAGAGAAGGAGGGTGGCTGCAAGAGGTGATACTTTCTTTCCTTGGAAGATGAGTGTGACCACTCTTCTGTGACCTCTAGGCTTCAGTTCTTTCTTGGGATCTGCTGCTGTTTTCCAACCCAGATGCTCTGACCAAGCAATCAATGCAGAGGGATCATGCTTGTTCCCAGGTCCCCTAGGAAACTCAGTGTTACAGAGCTAGGCTTGGGCACTGACAGTGTGAGCTGGTACAGTAGGGAGGCTGGTGGCTCAGCTTCCTGCTAATTAAGCATTTCCTGGGCCCCAGGGAAGATACTTCAGACTCCAGGCCTTGAGTTCCAAAGTCCAGTTTCTGCTGGTCTAGGCTACTCCAGGAGCTGAAATTTGCTTTTTCTAGTTTGTTCCATGACATAAGGGTTTAGTTTTGTTTTTCCACAAAAATGCTAAAAGGAACAAAAAATGCAATATAATTCTCTCTTCTTTGAAGGCTCTGGTTAATGGAGGGTTTGTATGAAAGTGTATTTACTCAAGTTGAAATCATCTTCATAGTTTCTGTGGTTTTTAAAAATGTTGGTTCTCTATCAGGATTTCCATCTGAGCTGGCCACCATAGAAAGCTGCTTTTCGTTTTGAATCCTAAATCCCTCACCAAAGTGTCAACTCCCATTCAAAGATCTGATATGTATCAGTCTTCATGTTCTCAGAGTCAACTTTGGGTGTTTGTCTCAGGGGAATGTTCAGAATATGCAATCTTGAGACAGAGAAAGAAAGCAAAGATCTTCTATGTGGCTCTCTTTGAGCCTTGCAGTTTGTTGCTGGTCTATAAATATCACTTTTTGAAATATCAACACACCTACCCCAACACCACCCCAATCCCATCCCAGTCCCATCCTAATCTCACCCCAGTCCCACCCCATTCCCACCCCAATCCTGTCCCAGTCTCTCCCCAATCCCATCTCAATCCCATCACAATCCTGCTCCAATCCCACCCAATCCCACCCCAAACCCATCCCAACCCCTACCCAACCCCCCCCCCCCCAGTCCCACTGAGGCAGTGATACTTCCACAGGGAGAGATGGAGAACACATGTGACCCTGGCATGACATTTGCAGCAGACAGAAACCCAGCCTGTCTGCCAGCCTGGAGTTGGCATGGAAATTAGAGGTTACCTTTTATCAACCATGTCTTATTTCTTGTTTGACTTGGTAACAAGATAATCATAGCAAAATATGACTAATAAAGACATTCATAAAGAAATAAAAACTCACCTGCCACTACCCACTCAGGCTCGAGACTGTGTGCAGCCATCATGGCGGGTGGATACACACACTTAAGTTTTACCAAAGGAAGAGTGTAAGAGCCAGAGGAGATGGAGGACACCAAGGGAACAAGGCCCTCTGACTCAACAGGATGAATGCACATGAACTCCTAGGAACCGAAGCAGCATGCACAGGACCTGCACAGGTCTAAGCCAGATGGAGTCCTAGGGCTGAAAGGAGAAGTGGACACACATCCCCATCCCCAACCCAGAAGCTATCACCATGAAATGAAAAATTAGTTTTCTACAAGTGAGTGTCCCTAGGGAAACAAACTATTCTTTTTTTTTTTTTTTTTTTCTTTGAGCTGAGGATCGAACCCAAGGCCTTGCGCTTGCCAGGCAAGTGCTCTACCACTGAGCTAAATCCCCAACCCAGGAAACAAACTATTCTTAAGGGTAGCCATTCCTCCCCTGCTCGCCCATGTATTTCCCCCTGCACTCCCTTCTCTGGCCTTAGCCAGAGCCTGGCCGCTTCACTGTCCTTTGTGACACATAGTTCATCATCTAGGGCCAGGTCAACTCTTAGCCTCCAGAGTCCATTTCTTCTGCTCTCCTCTCGATTTCATTTTCTATTTGTCTAATGAGATCACTCTGGTACTAGAATAGTATGGCTGACTTACCCCAGAACCAGAGTGTTCTAGGGTCTCTCTTCACTTTGGAAACCCACATGACCTGCTCTATCAGGTGACTTCTGTGAGGACCTCTGCACCAGGTTTGCTGCCCTCTTTGAGCAGGGGTGGGCTAACAGGCAGCTCTGGATGGTCCACAAGCTATTGTCCAGTAGGAAGTGGTATGTTCATCCTGCCTGGTCACACAAGCCCTGTGTCTGGTCAGAATATGAACTTTTTAGACCCCCTGAGGTGTGTCAGAGCTTTTGAAATGAATGACCAGGAAGTCGCCTGACCATAAGATGAGACAGTGTTCCTCCTTTTTCTGGCCAGATGTACCTCCCAAAGGGTTTAGAATGGATGCATGTAGTTCAAGGCTGAGGCTTTGTGTAGCAGGTCTCTGAAAAGGGAAAGGGATGTGGTATGGTCACTGTGGCTACCTCCACTAGTGTCCAAGTGGGCCTGGCTTTAAAAAAGCCCCGTGTTCCTCCAGGGATTTCTGTAGCCATGGCTGCATCATGAGTGGCAACCATCTGGTACCACATGAGGTTTCAGATCTCATGGATACAAAGCCTTTGAGAAGTTAGGACCTGGATTCTTGTGGGGCTGGAGCCCAACTGGCTGTGAGGTATAAAGGGTCTCTACTGCTGAGGGCAGGTACTTGCCACCATGAGGAGTCATACAGGACATGGTGGACCTGGGGACCATATAGGTCAGAGCACAGAGCCTGTAGGATGTGGGTGGATTGATTTTAAGGAATTCATCTACACAACTGTGGGGACTGTAGAGGATGAAGTCCATGAGGTGGACCACAGTCAGGATCTCTTGAGATGTGACTGGTGGCTCAGGTTTTAACAGTGGTGGGGGGCACTTCAGTCTTCTTCTCTTATGGCTTTCAACTCACTGATTTGATGAGGCCCGCCTGCATGATAGAGGGTCCCTTGCTTTCTTCAGAGTCTGCTGACTTAAATGTTAATCCTATCTGTAAAACACCACAGTGACATTGAGATGCTTGGCTAAGTGTCTAGGTAGCATAGTCTAGCAAAGAGGGTGCAGCATTAACTATCGCAGGAAGAGGTTCACTTCTCCCAGCCCTGGGCTTCTGCATCTGAAAAGAGGGATGGGACCATGGCCTCAGGGATTGTCTAAGGACACCAACTGGAGGTGCCATCAGATGTGGAGAGGAGAGCTGAGCTCCAAGAATTATGGCACAGATCTTGGATGTGACTCTCATGATATTCAGGAGGGTTTATGGCCCTGACCTTCTGGCTCCTTAAGAGAGGCCTTAGGTCTGCCTTATCAGGCTGAGACTCCCAGATACAAAAGCCTGTAAGAACTTGGTGTAGGGGTGTTTCCAGTGTGATTAAAGCTTTCATCCGCTGAAGGCCCAATAAGCTCAGGCATTTTTACTTTATGCTTTAAAAATGAGTTTTCTCCAATCCACTGTAGGAGTGTATACATTTGTAAGGTGGCTGGTGATTAATTGCAGGCACTGAGAAACAAATGCTTATAGTGAAACCAAGACAGAGAATGAATAATTAATTTTGTTTTTTTCTGAATAAAAGGAAAACTACCATTAACTACTTGCCCCCATTTTCTGCAGAGGCTTCTCGTTTTCAGTCCCCTGACAGTGTGTCGCGGCTTCCAGTATGTCTCCTTTCTATAGCGATACCAAGTAAGCTGCAACTTGAATTTGTCAGTTGATTACATCATACAGCTACAGCATGATAGACATGCTCATAATTTTGGGACTCAGGAGGCTGAGGCAGGAGGATCACAAATTGAGACTAGCCTGAGCTACAAAGTGAGATGTCATCTCAACCCACCTACTTATCCTCTAAGCAAACAATAGGGCTCCCTTTGGCATTGGTCTAGCGCCTTCACATAGCGCTTTGCATTAGTGTCCATTGAGTGTTCTTCCACGTGCGTGATGGGCCCCTGCTCCCCTTTCTCTAGGCCCAGATGCCAGGTTCTCCTTCATGTGGGCAGGACATCAGATGCAGCATGTGGATGTTGAGACAGCAGGACCAGACAAGCACAAAATATGCTTATCTAGCACACCGTGAATCTGGGTGTCCATCCTTCATCTTTGGGGGTTTGTTTTTGTAGATATGAGTAGGAACAGCAGAGTCTCTGTAGATGTGGCCCCTTACATGGTAGCGGGTGACCACCAGTTTGGAACTCTTCTTCTATGGAGGCTGTGGGTCCTTCTGTCACTTCATGGGGAGATGAGAGTCCCACCATCTCAATTTTTTGGTTTTCTTTAAACAGTGTACTCATGACTGTACCATACGCCTTGTTTAGGAGGGTCTGGGCAAGGACCCTCGTTGAGGCTCTAGGTTCTTGGGGTCTGGGTGGGACATCATTGTTTTTTGACTATACTTTGCAAGGGACTGTGCAAGGTCATCCTTTACTTTAGGACACTTTTTCCTGGAGGTCAGGGCTCTGGTTGCTGGGATTGTACCACCCTGCTTGCCTCTACTTTCTGTCACTGTGCACAGGGCTTGGAAAGGCTTTGATTTGGTCCTTAGTTTTCTGGTGGTTGCTGAGTCTGGCTTGCTGTCGCTCAGCAGTGGGAGAGTGGAGCCCCTCATCTAGGCCCTCTATGGAGGTCAGGAAGTCACCAGTGGTGCTAGGCATAGTCAGTCAGTGGAAAGGCTGCTTCATAGGGTTGTGACTAGTGCCATTGTTCTCAGAAGAGAGAAATCTCGAGCTGAAGAAAATTCTAATGAACCCGTGCCTTTTCCCCCTTTATATTAAAAAACCTTAGGACTCTAGAACACAAGGTAAAAGAGCAATAAAGTACTTAAGACACTAATAAGAGCTAATTAATTTCTCAGTATGACTCTTAGGTACATGAGGTCTAAGAAATGTTTGTTGAATGAATGCTATTTCTCTTTCCCTTGAGGGAATGCTCCAGCCGACACTAGAAATGTCAACAGTTTTAGAAAACTTTGCATAGTCTGAATAGAGTCAACATACGTTTTGACAATCAATATCTTCTTATTAAGTGAAAAAAAAAATGTCCAATAGAAACAGTTGGAAAACATTGGCTTGTTTAGAAATGATGTTTCCCTGGGGAGTTTCCCAGACACTGTTCTGGGTGTGTGGCTCGCAACTGGGGCTACTTTCTTGCTGTGTGAGGGCTCGCTCTTCCAGGCTGGGTAGCCAGCTCAATTCTGTTGCTATTTCCTGAACTCTGGAGGAACACCTGGGCCACTTAGTGAACTCCAAGTTGTCTGTTTAGTTCAAGGCCTTTCTGTGGAAAGTTGGTCAACAGTCTGCTATTGGGTGGTGAGTCACCGTGTCTAAGAAAGTCTCTTTCAGGCCTGTACCTGGGAGCTAGAGAGCATGTGTCAGGGCAAAGGGTAGGGCAGGAGCATGGTATGTTCTCACTCACGGGAGGAGCCAACTCAGGCCTGTGGAATGAACAGGAACCTGGCTGGTGTCTCTGTGGCTCAAGGCTATGCCTGGTTTTGCTCTGGCTCTCACTTACCTTTTGGCCCTCGATGTTACTGCCTCTTTTCTGGCCATTTTGATAGCTTGATGAACGCATCAAGGCCATAGAGGCCGTGTTCACTTGGAACATGAGTCTGGCTCCTTGCTGCCCAGGTGCCTGATGGGCAGAATCAAGCTCTCTTCAACATCACGAGAACTCCTACTGCCCTGCATCTGCAGCTACCTGTTTGTGGCAATCCCTCAGCTTTTCTTCCCCAAAGACATGCTTTTAGGGAAGGGGTATTCTTTTAGGACTGTGGAAAATATGAGGGTATTTTTCAGAGTGTGCTGACAGTGGGCATGTAAACAAGAAGATGTGCAGGCAGGTGTTCACTGGCTTGGAAGAACTTCACTGAGCCTGGCTGGGTCAACATACTGCAGTGGTCATAGACAGACAGCCTGCCACCAGCCCTTGGACAGGAGTCCTTCCTCTGTGGTCTAGACATTAAACAACTCCTAGAAATAATTTTTACCAGCCATGTTGCTAGGTGGAATTTTTCAGGACAGGTGTATACCCCATCTATCATTCACCTGTCATTCATGTGGAAAGGGATGTGTTTCAGGACTGGCTCCTCTGGAGTTAGTGTAACTTTTAGAAAATAATATTATTATGACATTTGAAAGAGATTCTTTGAAGGCAGAAACATTAAACAGAGTAACCCGAGTTCTCCCATTCTTGGCTTCAAGCTTGGTAAAGCTCTTCTGTGCCTGTGACTTCACTGGGTTGGCGGTTTGTCAAAGCTCCTTGCAGCTGCTATGTATTCCTGAGGAGGGCTTCTGGGAATTAATATTTCTGTTAGGAGTCTGAAAAACTTCACAACAATGAAAAGAAAACAAGGAGTAATTTCTTTGTTGTATAGTGATCCCAAGGTGAAGAGTTTAGTATTTGATTATCAGCCACCATTAGGCAGTTTACCTGAGAGTCTTATTCATTCAGCAACCCATGGAGGCCTGAGAGAGCTAGTGCATTGTGCTAGGTCTCCTGCAGGCTGCTGTTCTCACCACAGCCTGTTCACGGGGCTCTGCTTCCTTAAGGAATGGCTGTGTCCCCTCCCAGAAGGTTAAGAAAGATCTCATGATTGACACAGTTCCTCACAGGATGCTGATGCATCCTTGAAGGGTGGAGAGCGTTTTCTGCACATGCACTGAGCAGATGGCTTGTTTGAACTCAGGTGGTCCCCTGGTGGGAAGTAGCCTGACTACTAAAATGTAGTGTGCACAGTATTTATACACAATGCAGATATTTTTATGTCTACCCCGCTTTCAGTATTTTCAAGAGGATTTTTCTTAACTTTTAATAATTTCTTTTAAACATGCCTAGACATACATGCAAAATGTTATTTCAATGAAATAATTTCATTATTTTAATGAAAACACATTTCTCATACTATGTTGTGAAATTTACACCAGAAGAATTCAGATGTAGAAGTAAACTGAAGAGTTACTTGAAAGAGAAAACTTCAGATGTCATTATGGACAATCACAGTAAACTTGTGTGATTGTTTTGGGGGCGCATCACTCCCTGACCTCACTGGTGACCCCAGTGATCAGTTAAAAACTAAGCACAGAGCCAGGCAACAAAGATATTCAATTGAAAAGTGATAGTGATATAACATATAAAAAGTGATATTAAAGCTGTATAAAATTAGACTAATTTTGAAAAAAACTGGATTCCAATTTCTTATAGGTGATGACATTTAAAATCAATTTCATAAGGCATGTTGAGTGAATAAACCACAAAACCAGTAAATTCCACACAGTTCCAGTCACAGGCAGTTCTAGAATTGTCACACTCAGGACATAGGATAGTGTTGCCAGAGGCTGAGGGAAGAGAGCAGAGTTAGAGCTTAATGTGGCAAAATTTCAGTTTAGAAAGCAGAATGGATGGTGGCATGACCTCATGTGTAAATACAGTAATCACCACCAAGCTGTGCAACTAAATGTAATTTTTATGTTTTGAACACTTTACTACAAAAAGAAGAGTGTTCAACAAACTAAAAAAAAAAAAATCTACATATATAAAAATCCCAATAGCAAAAGTCAAGTAAACTGATTTAAAATGGGCTGTACACCTAAGGAGATAGGCATTTATCAAAGGAAAATATAGAAATGCCCAACAGTTGTATGAAAACTGTTCCACATCACCAAGGAAATACAGTCAGAGCGAGGGTGAGGCATTGTCCCAGCAAAAACAGCAGTTACTAAATGGAGAACAGGTGTTGGGGAGGCAAAGGGGAGTCTTTCCAAATTGTTGGCATGACTGTGAATCAGCAGAGTCTTGTGGACACAAGGTGGTGATCTCCCAACAATTAAACCAGCCTTCTGTGTGACCTGGCACTTCCACTAATGTGTGCATACTCAAAGGAAATGAAGTCAGCATGTTAACTCAACACCTGCAGTCCATGATCACTGTCAAATAATCCACAATGGTCAAGAAAGCAAAACAACCTAAGTGCCTATCATCTGGTGAATGGATAAAAACTATAACACATATGCAAATGAATGTTATTCGGTCATCCAGAAGAATGGATTCCTGTGTGACTGGAACCTGAGGATGTGATGGTGAGCAAAACAGCATGATCTCGGCTGTGTAATCTCCTCACAGACAGTCCAGAGTGTTATTAGTCACGGTTCTCTAGAGTAATAGACTTACAGAATGAATCAATCTTTTTCTGTCTTCTCTCTCTCTCTCTCTCTCTCTCTCTCTCTCTCTCTCTCTCTCTCTCACACACACACACACACACACACACACACACACACACACATATGGGATTTATTAGAATGACTTACAGGATGTGGTCCAGCTAATCCAACAATTGCTGCCTATGAATGGAAGGTCCAAGAATCCAAAAGTTCTTCTGTCCATGAGGCTGGATGTCTTAGCTGGTCTTTATTATACACTGGAATTCTGAAGAAGTGGACTTATTTAATGCCAGTGAAGGAATGGACTTGCTAGTGAGGCTAGAGAAAACAGTCAAAGAGCAAAATCTTCCTCCTTCCATGTCCTTTATGTAGGCCTCCAGCAGCAGGCAGGCCTGGCCCAGATTAGAGGCAGGTCCTCCCACTTGAAAAGATCTGGGTTAGAGGTGGGTCTTCCTGCTTCAACGATCCAGATCAGAAGTAGATCTTCCCATTTCAGATTGTCTAACAAGCAAAAATCCCTCAGAGGTGTGCCCAGCCATTTTGGGGTTTTAGTTAATTCCTGATGTAGTCAAGCTGACAACCAAGAATAGCCATCACAAGGGTTAGTGGTGATCACCAAGGGCTATGCAAGAGGAGAGGGTGAGAAGAGATAGGCCGGTGGGTGATAAGTTCCAGCCAGACAAGAGTGACAAGTGTTGGGTACCATTGGGAAGCAGGTCCGTTTTAGATGCCGATCAAGAACCAGAGGGAAAGGATTGAACATCTTCCTCATGAAGAAGTGGTACATATTTAAGAAGACATGTCTGTTTGCCTTTAGACATCACATAATGTACTTATACTTCAAAGCATCACACGAATGGCAGGTCCAGAGGTTTACCTATAGACCTCCTAATACACAGGTTTGCTGGTGTCCATGGCTCGCAGCTAGCTTGGGCCAAATAGGGAGACCTCAAACGAGATCGCATAACTTCCCACAGAAAGGAAGAGTTTTTATATTTTGTGTTAAAAACGTTGAATTAAAAATTAGCCCAAGTGAGCTAGTGCCTAGCTAGAGCCTTCACTCTCATGGACTAATGTCTATGGCACTGGAAGACACTCTTAATACCACCAGAGAAAAATGGTAAACAATGGTGACCCGCCTGCAAGATACACTGACGCAACAGTGGCACACAGAATGTGGGAGCAACCAACCAAGATCTGAGATGGGACCCATGCCTGACACTGATCAGGTAGCTGAGGCATGAGAGTAGATAGGCCAGGGGCCTAGGGGAGAGCAAGCACTACTGCTGTGCTAAAGGAACGCAGCAGAAATGACTCCTGTTGACATTCTGCAGTACTCACAGTTCAGTGCCTTCCTTGCTTGGCCATCATCAGAGTAGATGAGAACAAATACAGAAACCCACAGCTAGACAATGTGCAGAGAGTGAGATACCTTGGAACACTCAGTCCTAAATGGGATGTTTCCATCAAATCTTTCCCCTCAGGGATCAGGGAACACTGTGGAAGACAAGGCAGAAAGAATGCAAGAATCCAACTGATGCACATAGTCTCTGAGAGCACTCTGGATTCTCAGAGGCGATGGCAGCTTGCACAGAGCCTGCACTGGTCTGATTAGATGGGGTCCTAGAGCTGAGAGGAGTAGTGGACACAGGTCCCCATCCCTAACCCAGATGCTGTCTCCATTTGATAGCCACTGGCAAATGAGAAATGAGTTTTCTCCATGGAAGTCTCACTGGGGAAACAAATTACTTTCAAGGGTAGGCCCCATGCTCAACACAAAATGAACTCAGTGACATCTTTAGAGGTTCTTTGCCCCATAATATTGTGTTAGAGCAATTTTTTTCTACTTTACAGATCCTTTGCATATGTAGCATGGCTTCCACTTTTGTGTTTTTATAGAATTCCTGTATGTGTGAACATGTGAGTCTCTGCATCTATGTGTGTTATGTTTTGGGGGGCTCTTTTTCTTCTGTTTGTTTCTTTTGTCCCATTTTAATTTGTTTTTGCTTTATCTTATTATTATTATTATTATTATTATTATTATTATTATTATTATTTAGATACCTATTTTCTAACGAGAGACAGAAAGGGTGTGGATCTGAATGGGAAGGGAATGGGGGAGAAACTGAGATGCTACATTGGGGGAGGAGAAACCATAATCAGAAAATATTGTATGGAAAAAAATCTATCATTAAAAGAAAAATTAACATAACCTACTATAGAATGATATATGTGATTTGAAATAAATGCATGTGATTTGTACTAAAATAGAATTAATAAGAACTTGATGTCATATATGGTCTATGTATAATATTTTCTGTGCACAGCAGCATGGAATCACACAGAGCAGCTGAAGTATCGTCACAGGGTCAGGGGAAAGATATACCAATCTCAGGAAATTCAAACTGTTAGCAATATTTCAGAGAGTGGATCGCTTCTTTTAGCATTGTATATTTATACAAGCTTGTAGACATGTTCTTATGAAGACTATACATACATTTTGTTTGTTTTCTTTCTGTGAAATTCTGAAGGCATTGTCAGGAACTGCAGGGCCAGGCTCTCTGTTTGATTTCATGTCACTAAATTTTACTTTGTGAAGTCTCAAGCTGAGAATGAAGTTTAAATTTGGTTTGTGAAATTGTTCAATACAGGAGAATTGCCCCTACCATTCATTCAAAGCGAGGCCCCAAGGGGCCTAGGAGTGCCAGGCAGCCCTTGGCCAACTCCTTGTTTTTTTCTCCTCCTATCTACAGTGCCACTGCCCAGGAATACCATGTCCTGAGGGGTAGAGACAGGTGCAGAGCTTATATTTATTGCAAAAGAAAACTGCAGCCTCAAGAAAGCACACATCTCAGTGTTGGGTCTGCTGTGTACTGACTGACTGTGGCCAATGGGACCATCCATTGGCTGCATGGCCTTGTAAATGGAAGAAGAGCTCAGCATGCTCTGTCTGAAGCTGGAGGGGCTTGGCTATAACAAACCCAGGCTTAGCTTTCCAGATACTTCTCTGCAAAATTCTCTGTGTGTCCAAAGCTAGAGACAAAGGAATAGGGAGCAGAAACATACCCTTAGCAGGACACTGTATAGGTCTTCACAGTTTTCTAGGTCTCTCTCAGGGATGCACAGGAAGAGATGGCTCAGGATAGAACTAGAATCTCTGGGAAGTTGCCGATATCCTTGCCACACAGAGCTGGCTTCAGTGAGTTATGTTTGGTGGTGTTGGGAGCCATCAGAGGGACGGCTCTCTCTCAGTCCATTCTGACCTACAACTCTAACTTCCAGGATTTCTGAATATGTTCATTGCTAAAATTTCTAGCCAGACTTCTTACATTCAAGGCCTTGTTAATGGTTACTTCTGGAAGGTTCATGCTCTATCAAGGGCCTGCGGATATTGTACAGTTGTGAGGGGTAAGATCACAGTGTATGCCTGGGCACCATGGCCCACTGTTTAGCGGGAGTTGGATGAGGAAGAATCTGTGGTGGTTTGAAAGAAAATATCCCCCAAAGGGAGTGGCACTATTAGAAGGTGTGGCTTTGTTGGACTAGGTGTGGCCTTGTTGAGGAAGTGTGTCCCTCTGGGGGTGGGCTCTGAGGTCTCATCTGCTCAAGCCACACCCAGTGTCTCAGTCCACTTCTTGTTGCCTTCTGAACAAGATGTAGCCAGCACTATGTCTGCTTGCATGCTGCCATGATTTCTACCATGATGATAATGGATGGAACCTCTGAAACTGTAAGCCCCCACCTCAGTTAAATGTTTTCCTTTCTAAGAGTTGCTGTGGTCATGGTGCCTCTTCATGGCAACAGAAACCCTGACAAAGAGAGAAGTTAAACTAAGGCAGTGCATGCGAGACCTCTAAGCATCAGCCATCCACTCTAGGTCCTTTTCCTGGGCCGTCATCAGAGTGTGAAGGCACCTGAGTTAGACAACACAGCCTGTCCCAGGTGGCCTGCTCACCCCCACATGAGTGATCGCAGAACATATGCATGAATCTGTCTTTTGTGCTGCAGGTTGGGCCATACATAGGTACCGAGTCTCTGGATGAGGGAGTCATCGGTGACAGAGCAAATCAGGAGCAGGAAATGGACACCTGGATCTTTATCCCAGAGCCTCAGGAAAGTGGCCAGAGCTCTGGGCAAGAACACGGAACAAAAAGTAGAGGATATTTATAGAAAGTAAGAGAGCAAGTTATGTAGTTACTGAAAACTTTTCCCTTGTGGACAGTCACAGCAAGTGTAGGCTGGACAGATGGCTAAAGGGTTGAGCGAATAAGACAGCCAACTTTTTCTGGGGGACTGGAACTCATTATTTAATGGGCTTTGAGAGTGAAGGACAGTGTATCTCACATACCCTTCCCCCCTACTTGAGTTTGCACACCATCTGTTTTACTCAGGGCTGCTCTGGGAGTGAGTCACCCACTTTGCAGACAAAGGTGTGTTTAGGTCCCAGTGCTGATAGGTCTCATCAAGGGGATTGAGGTCCTGATGACACAGGGCCCCTTTGTCTACGCTCTTGCTGTTGTGCTGCCCAGTGCTTGCTGGTAAGGAGGCCTTAGGGAGCTCTCACACCTGCTTCTGCCTTGACTCCCTTGGCCAGGTTCAGCCTGCACCAGAGAGGAATGGAATGTCAAGTGAGTCCTCCACTCTCAGACTCCCAGTGGCCGCAAACATTTTGAACAGACCGCTCTCGATGCTCATCTGGTATAGAGGTAGAGGAGCTGCAGTTGGCTGTGACCTCCAGATGCTCCAGCTAGTACCATGCTGCCTAGGGCCACAAAGAGGGGGATGGAAAGAGTAGATGCCGTGACTCCGTGGGGCTGGGGCATGTAGAGCATGTGGACTGGAACCCGCAGCCACACAATGGTGCGACCCACAGCAACACTCACACTGGTACTGTCTCAGGATTTGAGAAGGATGTTCCACCATCAACTTACCTCTTGACCCCTCCTTCCCATAAGTGACGCAGTTTACACTGCATGGCTTCATCCTTTCTGTATATGGACCTTTCATCCAGTGAGCTGCTGATGGACTGTAGCTGATGCCTGTCTTGGCTATTAGGAGGGACAGTAACCCTGGGAGAACACATATCCCTCCATAGTCTCTTGCCAATTCTTTGGACTGTCTTCCCACAGTGGAAATGCTGGCACATAAGGAAGTTCTATTTTTAACTTTTTGAAGCAGCTCCCTCCTGCTTTGCATGGCAGCTGCATTCTTTAGCAACAGTCTTCTGGGCTCCAAGAAACCACACCCCTCACAACACTTGCCTGTTAGCTTTTCAAATAGCCACCCCACTGCGGTTTGGACCCTCATTTCCTTGTTCCCCGATAGGGAGTGATCCTGAATGTGTGTGTATGTGTATGTGTGTGCATGAGTGTGCATGTGCACATGTATGTACAGGCATGTGTGCTTATGCATATAGAAGCCAGAAACAGGCTTCAGGTGTTGTTCCTTACGCACTGTATTCTTTTCTTTCTTTTTTTCTTTTTTTTTGGTGGGGGGGACGACAATATCTCAATGGCTCAGAATTCATTGATTAGACTAGGCTAGCTGGTCAGTGAAATCTAGAATCACCCATCTCAGCCTTTCCCATGTTAGAATTACAAGTGCATGCTACCATGCCCTTTTTTTAAAAAAACATGACTTTGAGATCATATGCTTATAAGGCAAACACTTGACTGAGCCACCTCCCCAACCTCTTCATTTTCTTTTTTGAGCAAAGAGGTGCACAGATAAGGAGGCATGCATGGGTAATGGGGCAAGTGTTTTCTGCAAGTGACTTTTTTGATGAAGGATGACTCTGATAGGGTAGATTATAATCAATTTTAATGCCTTATGACCAGATATGTTCAAGGGAGACTTTGGAATGAGACCATCTACACTCCACTCCTCAGCACTGAGTCTTGAGGCTGTCTGCACAAATCTCAGGGACACACTTCCTCCTGGAAGAGTCCTGCCAGTCAGTGAGTGAGGACACACAGTCCACTGAGTGCATCAGCTCACGACACCTAGACTTGCCATCTACTCAGTATTCTACCAGAGTGGATTTCTTGCCCTAATAAAAATGTGAAAATCACTGGGCGGTGGTGGTGCATGGCTTTAATCCCAGCACTTGGGAGGCAGAGCCAGGTAGACCTTTGTGAGTTTGAGGCCAGCCTGGGCTACAGAGGGAGATTCAGGAAAGGTGCAAAGCTACACAGAGAAACCATGTCTCGAAAAACAACAACAACAACAACAAAAAAAAAAAAAAGTGAAAATTTGTGAGTTGGTAACTTCAGTCAAACATCACAATGCATGTGAAAAATAGAAACTAATGGTGTGTTTATAGCATGGTGGTAGCGACACCAGGGCTGTGCACCTTGGTGACCTTAGTACTTTGACCTGAGATTGAGATTCAGTTTTTCTTGCCTGTGAGACAGGCATGGAAAGGGGCAAGGATGCGACAGTGTTGCTCCTTCTCTTCTTCAGCAATGGAAAACTGGATATGGAGTGACCTCCTGTCTCTCTGAGATCCACCTACTGTCCCTGTCACCCCTCACTCCAGGTGTGGTGGTCTCAGGGTCAGTTGATGGATGGCATCATTGTGCTTGGCAGTCCTCACCATAAATGTGGACCACCAGCGAGTGTTTTGAAAAGGCGGTGGCTCCTGGGAGTGAAGGCCAGGATACCTGGGATATGTAAAGCTCAGAGTTTGCTACGTTAAAGCTGCAAATCATGGAGCCTGGAAATGTGAGGGGAAATGGCAGTGGGACTGGCATTTTCTATGCAGCAGGACATGTGTGGGACTCCTGGACCTTTTCTCCCATTCCTCCTGTCCTCTCCCCCAGGAGAACTGCTTTTTGAGGAACACATTTTTCTCCGTTTTTACCTTATGGTGCCCACTTGTCAGCCATGGCCCTCTGCTGCCTCTTTACCCACATGTGCTCTGAGAGGACAAGCCACGCTGCCTTCCAAGCCTATCGTGCAAGGAGAAGGGGTGTGTGGCTGATAGATAGATGTATTCCTTGTCCTATGTGCCTATCATGACTTCTTGGATTTCTGAAGAGAATAATAAATCCAGCAGCATTTCTGTTTTCTCTTTCTTTGTTTTACTGATGGTTGTTGAGCTGGTCTGAACTCAGGAACTCTCAGCCACGTTAAGGGCAGGAAGTTTCATTGTGTGTAGAGTCAATATCTTGGCCTGGAAGACAAGGCTCATTAAGCATTTGTTTTGTCCTCAGCCTCCTCATCTGTAAAATCGGGGCAACGCACCCTCACAATGAGCATGGGGCAAGCTAAGGAACATCCCACACAGCATCTCAGATATAGAAATGACCAAACAACAGTTGTCTGGGAACAGAACTTGGAGGCTGTGAGCACACAATCCAAAGCCAGAGCTTCCAGTACCTGCAGCTCCTGGCTGAACATGTTGGGGATTCCCAACATTTCTTTTGCCAAGAGAAAGCTGAAAGACAATCTTGGTGTGCAGTCCTCAGATAAACCCGGTACTTCTTTGCAGAGCGTAGAAAGTAATGAGTTTGAATGTTCCCCGCTGCAGCCATCTGGTCACCCTGGCACCCAGTATTAGGAAGGCAGTTGGGGAAGGCATTCCCTGCTGCCTATCCTGGGTTCATGATGCAGGCCTGTGACACAGAACAGGTCTTAAGGGTGCTTATAGATAGCAAGTATCAATGGTGTAGATATGGATATTATTTTAAAGAAAGGCTCATGATTTCTACCCTTCATAGATGAAATACAGCCAGGGAAATCATAAAGTACCTTCCCTATGTCGGTACCTTGAAGTTGTTGGATTCACTCAGCTCTCCATGATTCAGCTTCCATGGAAGGACCAAGGGGGGAATTCAATTGCAATTCAAAAGGGCATTCATACTTTGTCCAGGAGCCGTGGCTCTCATTCCTAGCACAGCTTAGTGTTCTGCTTCTGAAAAAGGCTCCCTTTAGGATCATTAAGGAGATGAGCTAGGTTTCATAGACTGGGGAGGTCACAGCCATGACTTTGTCAACAACCAGGATGTAGCCCTGCCATGGGCCTGAGCACAGACAGACTGGTACCAGATGCTACCTTCTCCTGGTCCCATGCAATTATTGGCTGAAACTGTCCACTGGCTGCTAGTAAAAACTTAAGTCTTCTTCGGGGCCCAAGGCCTGCCATAGGTCAGTGGCTCCATGCTAGATCACAGCAGAGTTGGCACAGGAAGCTGCGCTTGACTGTAGAAGCTGTGGCCTGTACAGTTTGTTTAGAAAAAAAGGAACTCTGAATCCCAAAGATGTGTACCAGCTGCACAGAAGGCCTGTTTCCTAAATGTCACCCATTGTCATTTAAAGCATCCTTCCAAATGACTGCACTGGACTTGGAAACTGAAGCTAAATGTGTGAGTACTACATAGTGACACAGTTCATGGGGAGAAGAATAAAATATATGACTACATGGACAATTTCTTCCTTTATGTTGTGGATTATTAGGTCATCTCAAATGTATCTTTTTTTTTTTATATCAAGTTTTGGTAAAGGCCAAAGGATCTTTGCGCTCTGGTGAGATGTGACAATTTTAGTTTTCACTAGGGCAGATTGAGTTTCACCAATGGGCTGAAAAGGAGAATGACAGCTGGGAGGTCACATTCCTTCTGTTGAAGCAGTTTAACTGAGTAGCAATGGAGAACAAACAGTCTTGCTGCACTTACCATTTTTATTTTGGTAAACTTGTTTCTCTTTGGTAAATATATTTATGTATATTTTTCCCACTCAGTATGTATATAGCTCATTTCTTGAAAATGCATATGATCATTTTTCATATCAAGTCAAATCTGGCAGCATTCTCTAAGAGTTTGTTTTAGTGGTTAGAATTTCATTATGCCTTTGCCCCATCTTTCTTGCTCCTTCCTTTTTCCTTCTTCCTCCTCCTCCTGCCTTCGCCGCCTCTTTGGGGGAGATCTCTTTGTAGGTTTCATTCAGTCTCAAAAATACCATTTCTCTTATTTTCCCTAACCAGTAGTTTCTTTCAGAGTTGATGGTAAAGATTTGTCAGGTTCTAAATTGAATTGGACGAGCCCAGGGACGCCTACATTACCAGCTATTGAGAACTGGGCTCTGCAGGGAGATTTTTTCCAAGGTTGGCAGACAGATAGAGACCCACAGATTCAGTTAACATAATCACATACCTTGAAATCATTATACAGGCTGGCTTGGGGGTCACTGAATCTTCTAATATATTTAAATAACTGCACAAACTTTTCTGTCTGAGCTATTTCAGAGTTCAGAAAAAGGCATTGGCTCTGAAGGATCGTTAGAACCACACTGTGAACTCTGAACCTAAAGGTGCCTCCATTAAGCTTTGTCTACAGCAATTTCAACTGAACATGACTTTTGTGTTCCCAAGTGTAAAGAAAGGAACAGCAGACAATGATTCACGCTAACCTAAAATTTATATGGTAGCTCTTTTTTTTCTTCTTCTGTGGATGCTTATGGGGTGACTTGAATTTTCTGGACCACAGACTGTGTTATTCCTAAAGCCCCCTTGCCACAGGAGCAGCCAGGACACATGATAAGCACAAATGTATCCAGGAACAGTGAATACTCCATCTATATCCCATGGGAGAAGACTTTTATCATGGAAGATTCTGGGAGAAAAGCATTAATGAGTATCAGTTATTAATACAGAAACATGGGAAGATGGTATGCATGACCTTCAAGCTTTCCAAAATAGCTTAGAAATTATCATCCTTAAAGAAAACAGTAATAGAAATATCTCACCTGTGCCCATGGCCCTGCAGTGTCTGTGACCTCTCCATACTCCCTCTACGTGCTTCTGGAACACACTTGAAATGTGTACCTTTGCCCTGAACACTCATTAACATCTACTTACATGATTTCCAGAGCCAATGTCACACTCTTAGCATCCAGGCTCTGTGTTTTTGCCCAAATACTGTGTCTAATAAAAATAAATTTATTTCCTCTGAACACATTTGAGTAGAGTGTGTTCCCAAGTAGATTCTCAACAGGTCAGTGTTACTTTTCTTGCCCTTTCTAGATATAGGATCATGGCACAGTGTGACAACATATTGTGTTCTTGGACTTCCTGTGGAAGACTAGAGGCAGGCCCATGCATCTAGGAAGGGTCTCCCATGGTGCAAGTGTTGTGGATATCAATTCAGTCCAGGTAAGATATAGAAGATGCTACTATTTCTGTTCTGAGCCTAAATTTAAGATGATGCCAGAAGGAGGCACCATCTTAGGATGAGAAGAGTCAATGATGGAAGGGTTCAAGATTGATAGACCAGATGGGGTTGGCATATTTGAATAGAGAGTGCCCTGAGTCCTACCTTGCCCAACTGAGCCACCTTTAGTGTGAATGACTATGGCAAGGCACAAGGTTTCACAACTTTATACCTTCATTCTAGAAAAACAAATCAATTTTAAGAATATGTATATCTTTGGAAACTTTCCCATAATAAAGATGCATTTGTATTTAGTTGGAGGCAGGGAAAGGTAGAGAAGCAGGAGACCACAGAGAGCAGCTCAAATCATCCTGGGTGCACTCGTGTTCATGAAAGGAGGAGAAGGAGGCAGGAGGAAGTTAGATTCCTGGTGCTTCGATACAGCTTTGGACATCATCACTCTTTGGACAGGGGTTGGTGTTAGGAAAGAGAGGTTCCCTGGTCACACTTGTAAGAATCCCTTTTGAGGAAATAACTGGGGGCTCTGAGCAATGGTAGTGGGGCATTCCAGAGTTAAGCAGGAGAGATTCATTTTTAAGGGCTCTTGAAGAGGAGGCATGACTCACATGAAGGTCTTTTCCACTGGCCAATACTGACCCCCTAAAGCTCCCCTAGGGGATATAGCTGACCCTAGGCAGGTCAGATAAGTTATGGCCTAAGACCTCTCCCGGCCCACCTGACCTCAGGGGACATGGCTATATTCTAGAGTCTTCCTTCATTGAGCATGAAAGAAAAATAGCACCACAGGCTATTCTTTCCTGCCCCCTTTCTCTGCAGGGCAGTATTTTTCTGGCTTAAGACACAGCCGTGAAAAGGCCACGCGGAAAATGTCAAGGCCAAAAGAGGGAACAGCATGGCACCAGGTCTTTGCAGCAACATGTGACGACAATCACTTATTTTTGTGTGACTGTTTTGATGTGGTAGGGTGGACTAACAACCTGAGATTTGGAAGAGTTTGAAGTAGTAAGAATAGAGGATGAGAATTCCTGTTTTCTAATGATGAGTAAAACTTAAAGAGGGTTTAAAAACACCATCAACCATCAGCCTCCAAATAAAAAAAAACAGCTCTTTGTTTTTATGTTTCTGCCTTAATTTCTAGCGATGTGCTAATGTAGATACCTAGGAGTATGCCAATATTGTGAAATGCCTGCACTGAATTATTCTCTTCTGGGTTCTCACAATGCTCATACTCATACCATCCACTGACCACATCACAGCATCAGAGCTAGTTATTTTTAAAGAGCTGACGGTGTAGTCTTTACCTGTTTGGGTCAGTCAGTGCTGGAAGTAAACCATGAGGATATAATGTATGTTGACATGCTTGAATACTTAAGAAATATAGTGGCAGGCTGGCCTGTATGTGTGTGCTTTGGGACATTAGTGAACACTGAAGAGTGCTCACAGTTTGAAAATTCTGTTAACATACAAAGCAATGTGTTTTAGTAACGGCAGATCGTGGCAGATCAAAGTCAACTCAGAATTCTATTTCATGGGCCTAGCTGACATTAAAATTAGAATTTTGTCTTTAATGTTGCTTTAAAAAAATAAAACTTGCTGTTGTGTGATATTTTAATTGTGTTCTGACAAATAAAGCTTGCTTGGAGTCAGAGGGCAGAGCTAGCCACCAGCTGACCATAGAGGTTTGGAGGATTGTAGAGAGTGGAGACAGGAAGTGGTAATGTGGGGCTGAAAGAGGATCTCGATCCTTCTGGTTGGAGGAACTGGAGAGGTAGGAAGCAACTGTGGCTGCTCCCCTGCTTCTCTGATCTTTCAGTTTCTTACACTGATATTTGACTCCTGATTTCTTATTGATAAAGTTGATTAGAATAATGCTAATCTACCTAATTAAATATTAAAGGCAATTTTATGCTCTTCTGGAACTTGGGAAAGTACCACCATTAACATTTGAAGCTGTAATTCTGAGGAAATGTCAAAACTCCCAAAGGAACACAGTCATAGCACTGCTACCAGGGCCACCTTCCAGAGGCACACCTCATGGCATGCATGTCTCCTGGACATCTGCTGAGACCAATTAAATTTTACATTTTTAAAAAGTTGACTAAGCCTTTCTGTGTATGACTTGTGGGCACAGTTAGGTTTGATGTGGGCACATTTCCCTATGGTGCTCAGACACATGTGCTTTCTTATATGTTGATAATAGTGTGAGGGAACATTCCCATCACCAACAGGCACAGCCAGTCAGGAGCAGCCAAGACCTCTATGTAAGTGTGGACATCTCCTAAGACTCTGACCTACTAACCTGCATTTGAGAAGTGAAGTAATAATGGAGTAGGCCATACTCTGCTGCTGACAATCTCAGCTCACCTTCATCGCCATGCACTGTGGGGAGCTCTTTCCACTGGCTGCATGAAGGGATTTTTAAAAACTAGTTCGGCATAGAACAAACCTTTAATCAACAGATAGCCATAAGCTCGCAACTTTGATTTATGAAAGACTATTTGGAAAAGTGGATGCTCAGGTGGTGTGGATATTAATGTTGGGTTTGTTTTTTATGATTGTATTTATTTACTTAGTTTTGACCATTCTTACTCAAAAACAAAAAGCAACTCATAGACATGCTAGCATCTCTTTGGAAGACCACATCTCAGAAGACACAAAGCAAGAGAAAAGGGACCATCAGGGAAAGGCCAGGCTGCCTGGCACAAGCCAAGCCATGAGACTTTGCTCCCAGCCAGAGTAGGAGGTGGCTCTGGTCCATGGTTCATAGTATCCGTGAGATAGCTTCAGATGCTCTGCTTTCTGTGGCTTGGGTACATTTAGTATCAGGACAAGAAGGAAGTGTGTCCCTGGTTTCCATTGAAGACTGAAATACTGTGAGGACAAAGATAATACAGTACAGCAGCGTTGTTGGAAGCATGTCAGCCAGCTGCCCCATCTTCCAGTCAGATGTCCCATCCTGTATGGGAGGTATCTCGTTACATGACACTCAGAGCAACCATATCTGGGAGAAAGACAAGAAATGCAGTATGTGGGTAAACTACACAGAAGGGAGGTTGGGGATGAGGAGAGGGACCAGTTGAGCACCATAGACTGCCCTCCCGAGCATAAGTACCCTTTCGGGTTGTGTCCTTGTAAGGCTTCAGCCTGCTTTGACTTTCCTCTCCAGGTTTCTTGGTATCTTGGTCTCTTTTCTGTTGCTGTGATAAAATACTGTAGCAAAAGCAACGTGGGGAAGAAAAGGTTGGTTTTCACTCCCAGCTCCATGTTACAGTCCATCACAGCATCAGGAGCTGGGGGCGGGGGGTCAGGTCACTCCCAGTTCATAGTCAGGAGCAGAGAGCTATGAATGAGCAATGAATGCATGCTCAGCTCATTTTCTCTACTTTATAGGATCTCCTGTCTGGGGAATAGTTCTGCCCACAATTAAAATAGGTCTTCCCACATCAATTAATGTAAATCAAGACCATCTTGTACAAGTATGCCCAGAAGACTTCTCTTGGATGATCCTGGATTTTGTCAGGCTGATGATTAACACTCACCATCAATACTTGTAATCTTGAGACAGCTTTTTGCTTACTTTTAATTATGTAAGAAATAGGTAATATGTTCATATCAACAAATAATAAAAAGCAACAATACAAACAACACAAAGAGACTTAAGATCTGTCACCCGTGCCCTAAAGTCTGAGAGGCTGTGTCAGTAATCACTGCTGAGAGCAGCAAGTGGGTCTCAAATATGGGAAGAAGCTGAGTCAGCTTGGGGCACCTAGACAAAACACTAAGAGCTCCGGAGGTGGAACCCTAGCAGATTTGGATCCTGGTAAGGGCTGTGTGTTCTCTGCCTTGGTGTTGGCATCGCTTAGTGTTCCTTTATGTAAGAGGCTGTGGGTCTCAGGACACTGATCTCACCTGGGAGCCTACCTCAGTCCCTCCTATGATCCTGTCACTCCCCTGAGGACTTGTCTATACACAACTCATCCTGAGGTCAGGGCTTCAACATACGAACTTGGGGGCACAGACATTTCATCCACAAAAGTGACTTTCGTGGGAAGCCATGCTCCTAGCATCTCCCTGTAGACTGTTTCTCTTGGGTTACAGCTGTTTCCTTTGATTTCTAGCCTTTTCTTTATTGGGGATATATTCTGAATTTCATGCATTTTCAAAAACACCTTTGTGTAGGGGTCTTACATGTACATTAATACGGTAGGAGCACAGTCTTGATTGGTGTACCTTAGGCAGCATCCACATTGTTTTTTGAAACAGGTTCTCATGTCGGGCAGAAGTTCGCCAGTTCAGCCACACTGCTGGCTAGTGAGCCCTGTGGATCTGCCTATCTCTGCCTCCCCAATGCTGGGGTAATAAGTGTGTTACCATCATACCAAGTGTTTCTTTATGGGGATTCTGGAGACAAACTCTGGTGACCAACCCTGTAAGGCAAACGCTTTGCCAGTTGAGCTATTTCTGCAACTAAGGACAATTTTTTAAAGTTGTATTTTGATTCAGGGCCTCTCTGTGTAACCCTGGCTACCCTGGAACTTGTTATGTAGACTAGGCTGGCCTTGAACTTGCAGAACTCCTCATCTCTCTGCCTCCTGGGTGCTGGGATTAAAGGCATGTGTTACCATGCCTGGTAAGGAGAACTTTTATAAGACTCATCCCCCTCAACTTGTCAATCAAATGGAAGCATCCTTTGTTACTTTTTCACCCTGTGCTGGAGTAAACCCAGCAGGTCCTTTAACAACCCACTTCAGTTGCCTGGCAAATACACAGTTTGGAAATTTTGTGTCACAAGTGAGATTGTTGTCAACTTGAGAGTATCCATGACAGAGCTGTAGAGCATGCTGGCTAATGGTCATTTGAATGCTTATTAGAAGATGCCTTGGCCACCACCAGTGGAGAGATGGGGGCAGGGGTCTCTTCAAGGGGGCAATGGCTTCCACATCACTTGCTAACAGCGAAACCATCAGCCTTGGTGTGGAAAGCTCCTATGGTATCTTAACAGAGGTAAATTACAAATATAGAATGTTTTTCATAATTAACTTTTAAATTCTGTAGATTCTTCTTTTTTTTAAACTTCCATTTTCTTGGTGATGGTTTTTAATTGCAGTGTCTCACCTCCTTCATACTAACAGAAAACTCAACCTCCTGAACCACACCCTTGAGCTCACAATGGGTGAAAGGGGAAGGCTGTTTGTTGACTGTGGATCCCAGTAGTTTGAGGGTGTTCACCTGCCTTGTAGAAAAGAGGGCAGGGTGGAGTGTCAGTAGTCAATACTAACTGCTGTATCTCCTTGGCAATGTGTACTTGGGTAGCAGGGATGTGCGCACTTCTCTGAAGGATACCATGACTAAATCCATCTTTCTTCAAACCAGGAACCTGTGCTTAGGTGTTCATTAAATCATGCTGAGTATTGATAGGAGAAATCATCATGAGAAATGCATATTCATGCATTAACAAAAAGCACCCTTTCCTTTTCAAAAACATTTGGCATTGTGCCTAATAGATTATTGTATTCTGAGAAAAATTAAGTCCAACTTTATCTAGAATAGATTATTTTACCTAAAGTATGAGCTTAAGTAGGAATTAGAAAGGACTAGATCCCCAAATTTTTACCAATGAGTCATATAATTAGAAGTCAAATTTTATTTCAGCATCAATTTCTAATTCAGCCAGCATCACAAATATTAGAAATTAATGTCAACTATACTAATGTACATAAGGCAATTTAGAGCAATCTGAAAATAGGATTATAGAGAAAGAGAAGTTTGTTTGATTAACCTTTAATATGATTTTTAGGATCAGAGAATCTTCCGATGAAATAATTATTCCCCGTTCACTGAACGTCCCCTTCTCTGACAACATTAGCACCTTCATCTGTGAGACATTCATATGTTTCAGGTACAGTTCTCACTGACATCATCCACAGATTTACAAGTACAGGTGCTTCTTCCAGGGAGAGCAGTGGAGTGTTTGGTTCAGTTTCGTATGAAGGAAGGTCAGGCTGTGTTGTCCAGGGCACGTCAGCAAAACATTCAGCCCCAAAACCAGTTTCAGAAATTAATGAGCATCTATGGGAACATACACCTGAACAAGCAAGCGAGGCCAGCTGACCCGCAGCTGTCAAAGCAGATCTGCCTTGAGGAACCAGAATTGGCTTCCACAAACTAGGTAAATGTGACTAACAGTGCACTCGCAGTGTTCCTACCTGGGCTTTGGAAAACCTGCTTTATTTTGCTGGTTGTGTAATAACAGACTCTAAAAGAAGCATCAAGATGCTTCAGAAAAGGAAAAACCGCATGTCTTGGTTTGAGACCTTCTGCTACCATTGTTTTCTTCCCACCCTGCTGGGATCCGCTTATAAGTGCAGTGGGTGCCATTTTGATGTTGTGGTTGGAGAAAGGCACCTCTCTCCATAGTGACCTCTCTCCACAGTGCAGGCTTATCCACAGAGGAAAGACCACTTCAGAGACACTCATAGCCAGCCATATTCCTGCTAGAAGAGCTTACATGGAGATGGATGTTCACGAGGATAAAACAATTAGAGAGAAAACCCTGCCAAGCGCTCTGGGAGCCAGCGAAGAGTCGTGGTGGGAAAGACTGTTTAGTCATTTAATCAGAAGCCGTGGCTCTTCAGAATTAAGGAACACGATGAGGATCGTCCTGTGGTTTGCCTGTTGTCACAGACAAAGGCTCAATGAGCCGTGTCCTTCCCGAGTCCCCATCCTGTTAGAGAACTCCATCCACTCCCTGTGCTTGAGGGAATTTCCCAAATTGCTGTCACCCCAGGAATCATCCTTCCTCTTGGCTGCAAGAAAGCATCCAGTTTAAAAGCAACAGGTGTATGCTGAGAAGAAGGGGCTGACCCCTGGGTATTCTCACTGTCTCCATAGTGATGGGCTTTGCGAACCTGCCTGCAGTTTCTGGCCATCCTCTTTACAAACTATGGAGACTGCACCAGCCAGACAAGGGTCTGATTCTGCCACACATGCCCAGTCTTTTGACATTCTAAGCTACAGAATACAAGCTCAATTGCCATATAATTGGGAAAAAAAAAGACCTCCAAATCCTCATAATGTCTTAAGTAGTTTGCAGTTTTTGTGTATGGTAACATTAATAGCCATCCTCATGTGGCTTCACACAGCCCATGGGACACAGGTTGGACATGCCTGCAAGTCTAGACAGTGTGAACAGCATCCAGAAATTGGTGCCTAATTCCAGGTGGTATGGACATCATCCAGCACCATACCTGATTCTAGATAGTGTGCGTAGCACCCAGCACAGTGCCTGACTCTAGATCAGTGGTTCTCGACCTGTGAGTTGAGAGCAGGATGATATGCAGGACATCTTCTATCAGATATCCTGAATATCATATATTTATATTACACTTCATAACAGCAGCAATATTACAGTTATGAAGTAACAATGAAATCATTTTATGGTTGGGGTCACTACAACACGAGGTACTGTATTAAAGGGTCAAAGCATCAGGGAGGTTGAGATCCATTGCTCTAGATGGTGTGGTCAGTGCCCAGTTTGGTGCTAACTCTGGATGGTATGGATAGCACCAAACATGGTTCCTAGTACACAGTAGGTCCTTAACTCCAAACAAACTTGAACCTACTATCCTAAAGTTTTCTTATCTATGTTCAACATATCAAATACTGCTCCCTCATGCTCTGTCCAGCAGGGATGCAGAAATCCTTCCCAGCTAGTTGGTCAGGGACCCTGAGTATCCTTTAATGCATGGCTCAAGCTAGAGGCTGATTAGGTCTGACCCAACACCCACCCCACCTGACATGTTCCTTCTCCAGAGGGATGCTCCTCATGGAGTCTGAATTCTAACCTTGCCTGCTATCCTTCTAATGCACCTTACAGGGAGGAAGTCAGAGCCTTCCTGATTCAGTGAAGGCTGTAGAGGGGATGCTATAAACATGGAGGCAGTATACAGGACCGGGCTAGTCCTTCAAGGAAAGATAAAGTACAGCTGTGATGGCTGTACTATGAATACCCCTGCTATAATTAGTAGAAATTTTCCCTCTGCTGCTGGACAAGCAGATCCCTTGGATGAACAAACATTGCCCATCATCAGCCTAGCCTACATCTGTCCCTAAAGGTCCAGAGGCCAATATAGGGTTCCTTATGTAAAAAGAAAAGAGGCCAGGAAATTATAGAAAATGTCAAAGTTCATTAGAGGCATAAAAGGAGACACTGGGATATTTAACTATAAAAAAAAGAGAGCTAAATAAAATTTCTTATGAATTCTGTCTTTAAATGGAATCCCACATTCTGTGTTTCCCAGTCTGGGAAGAAATCTTTTTCTTTTCTTTTCTTTTCTGTTCTTTTTCTTCCTTCCTTCCTTCCTTTCTTCCTTCCTTCCTTCCTTCCTTCCTTCCTTCCTTCCTCCCTCCCTCCCTCCCTCCCTCCCTCCCTCCCTCCCTTCCTCCTCCTCCTCCTTCCTTCTCTCTCTCTCTCTCTCTCTCTCTCTCTCTCTCTCTCTCTCTCCCCTGCAGCTGAGGTTTAGGCTGCAGTGCATCGTCCCTGACTTGACTTGTTTTTTCCCCATTTAAGGATGAGAAATGTCCGCTTTTCCTTGTTACGCACACTGTTCTGTGGGAGTAAACTTGCAGAGTGATTGTTGAAAGTCACAGGCATTAGCTGCAGCCTCCCAATTCACCAGTCACTGACCTGCAGCCTGCTGGTGCACTCACTGTGCACTAAGCCTCAAGTTCCCTTCTGAGATCCTGTGCGCAGAGGGTCAAGGGAGTGCACATGGCATGCTGATGCTGGACCTTGTTATTTTCCTAGATCTCCCTCCACTTAAGATCGCCTTAAGGAAACCAGAAATCACAATCACTGCCTGGTCCATTCATGCTGCCATGACAACCAGCCGCTTACAAACGGCTGACATTTATTCCTTATACTTCTGGAGGCTGAATGTCCATAGTCAAGGTGTGGACCTCAGTGCCCATTGAGGGAAGTCCCTGGATAGTGCCTTCTGCATGGGGCTCCTTTTAGAAGGTAACTAAGTCCTTATGACTTTATCACTGACCAAAGGTCCAGCTCCTAACACCATTACTTGGGGGATAAATATTTCAACATATGAATTTTAGGTACCTAAAGAGTCAATTCATAGATAGCATGAAGTTCTTAATTTATAATTAAGTCCATTGCAAAGATATGATTTCTCAAGGGGCAATAACAATACCTAGGTGTGTCTCACCCTGAAATACCACTACCTTTTGCAACCCTCACCAAAGAGTGTCAAGATGGCATTGAGTGCTCTTTCATGGCCTGGAGGAGCCAGACATGAATCTAAATACCTGAAACTTGTGATACAGGTGCCTTCAATGAGCCCACATTACAAGAAAGGACATGATGGAAGGGTCCCTGGGGGGTACAGAGCTAGCACACGCTGGATCTAGCTAGCCTTGTACCTCTGCAGATCTGGAGTTAGAACATGTGTGAACCACAGTAATATTGCCATCAGCCCAGTAGGAAATGGGCTTTCCTCATTTCTGTATAAGGAAACCAAGGTTTAGACAGGTATGCGACACAGTCAGCTCAAGACTAGGAGTCTAGTCACTCTCAGTACTTCTTCACAGGTGTGCTCAGCTTGAATATACTGGTTGGATCACAGCCAACAATGTTGCCCCTTGACAGACCTTGGCTCTCAGCCACTGCTCCGCATGTCCATGTCCTCCTATGGGCTTCCCCTCCATCTAGAAGATGAATACCCTAGATCTGTCTTCCCTTAAACCCTTCCTGCTGCCCCAAGGACATTTTTCCCTTTATCATGGAACCAGCTTGGGAACTTAGCACTAAGCCTGAGGTCCTCTGTCCCATACTTCCTCATCCTTCCAAGACCTTCCTAAGCCCTGGATCCCTTGCTTCCCTAGTCAGGGTGCAGACTTCATGGTCACTTTTGGTCACCTTGCTGAATTCAGTATGCATCGGGCATAGAAGGCATGACTATTGGATGTCCTGGGAGCCAGAAGTCTTAGGATCTTCCTGTTGAATTGGTTTTGGGTTGAGGTTTGGTGGGGATGTGTCTTGGTTTCACTGGGCCCTTCTTCTTGGATGGTCCCAGGCTGTGCAGTGTGCTATGGATGACAGGGTATAGGCATACAGCTTTCTCTTGAGGAATTGGAGTGTGAAATGGTAAAGATTTCTAAAGAGTGACAAGGAGAGGTAGTGGTAGGGAAAGACACATACTTTAAGTCAGTCTTGACAGGTGAATGCATTTTAAATGAAACTGTCTTAAAACTTCACAACTAAATTTCTCAGTAAAATGGGATTTGGACTAAGGAAATCCAATAGACCGATTTGCTCTGAATATTTGAAGAGCTCGGCATGAGCAGATGGACATACTCGTAAGTTCAGTGTCCAAAGAAAGGCAACTGCTGGCCAGTGATGGTAACGTGAAGGGCAAGGGGGTCAGTGGGACCTCCTACAGACACCACCAGGAAGTCAAGCCTAATGCAGATGAGGCCTAAATTCGAATGTTTTCTAGCCAGACTTGGAACAACCTCGGTTGTCCTGGATTAGAGGAGTGGTAACTGAACAGTGCCGGGTCTTGGCACCCCCAAATCACATTTGGGGATATATATATTTGATAGCAGGGATTTAGAACTGAATGTAGAAGGGACTTGGGTTTAATATTGAATATATATAGATAGTTGCTCAACTATGAATATAAATACTAATGATACAAAAACTGATGTTCATGTTTCCACCTTATATGATTTCTGTTCTTTTTAATTTTCAAGATGATCTCAGAATTTTCTAAAATGAACTCATATTAAGTTTTCATTTAATAAGAATGCTATAAAAGTTACACGTGGAAAGATTAAAAATAAGTAGCTTAGTCTCATTTATTTTAAAAATAATTTAAAAATATGTATCTTGAAGTATGTTGCTATTTCCTAAAGGGTTGAGAAATTTTCATATTCTGTCTGCATGAATTCTTTTGTCATGGCCTTGCAATTTGGACAATAGCTGTCACAAGAACTCTTTTTGAAGGTGAATAGAAGCTTTATTTTTTTTAATTCAAGGATCTGAAGATCTTTCAAGTTCTGAGAGATGGTCATATAGATTTCATGTCTACCAACTGAATAATAAATTAAGTGTTGAGTGGTGGGTTACCAGCAAATTGATGGGGTACATCAATTTTTACATCAAGTTTTCTTTCTTTACTGAAGAAAAATGTCAAATAAATTATTAAACCTTGAGTTCTGAGCCTTACATATCTCATAATTTTAAATCTAATAAGAAATGAGTCTGTAGACTTAGTCAGCAAATCCCCTGGATATAGAGATTGACAGAAGCAAGCAGATGAAGTCCCACACACAGAGATGAAAGGGCTCTGATAGATGATATTGGTGAATTCCTTGGACCTGGAGTAGAGTGTCTTTTGTAAAATTGCCATAAGTAGATAAGATGTGACATTTCTGCCCATCAGAATAAAAAGGGCAAATACCGGACTGTGCTTTTTCTCAAAGCCCTATGGGGAATATTTGGGTGACATGCTGCCATTCAAGGGTAAGGTGTGTAGTGTCTGCTCTATTAGCCATTGAAATCTGTCACCTACACTGAAAGAGAGGGTCTCTACCATTTCTGTCTGTAATGCTGAAGACAGAAGATATTTAGTTCTAGTGAAGCATGGGGAAGTCAGGAGGCAGGAGACTGTGATGCATGGGAGGAGAAGGTAGAGGTCATGGAGTCAAGTGGATGGGAAGATGGCTCCCAGTTCCTATAACGGTGCTTCACCACTTCCGTTCCCTCCTGTGAATGCATCTCATTTGAGTGGATTTCTTTTTCTAATTGTAACTGAATTGACGGAGACCCTCTTCCTGCGCCATGGTTCACAGGTGGCTCACAATGCCTCCCTGTGCCTTCGAGGACAAGGCAGGTGCATGGGGGTAGAGAAAGTTCAAATCCACCTTTCATCACCATCCCCCATTTCACCTGGGAGTCGGGTCAAGTCATTTCACCCACCTCTGTCATGGTTCCTCACACAAAGATATTATAAAGATGAAATGCAAGGTAGCTTGAAGGGACAAAAAGGTCCCATGAACTACAGTGAGACGTGTACCGACATAGGGCCATCCTCCTCAGCTAGATCTATAGATGTGCACATTGTGGACTGGAGAAGTCCCCCAGGATCTCTGCATTGGAGTCTTCAGTTGCTGGGACTCTTTATCTTCATGGCACCATCAGATTCTTGTTTTGAAAGAAATTGTGGATTTCTTTCTTCCAGACCCACAGATGGGATCATTCTCGGTTGTTGTAGCAACGAGCTTAAGGATGTGGGAAAGGAATCTAGTGTGTAGTTGACTGTAGTGAGAGCCACCAAAGCCTTGCTCTGGCTCTTGTGGTGTGGGGGCCTTTTAGTTCTCCTGGTCCCGTTGATACACTGGGTCTCACAAGTGTCCTGCCCCCCACTAGCACTCTGGGTCCTGTGGGTCCTCCAGGGTCCATCAGTTCTCTTGCTCTTGTTGATACTTAATAATCTGGATCCCGTTCATTCCTTTGGTCCCACTCAGACTCTGGTTCTCCATGTAACTTCAAGCCCTCTGGGAGTGAGGCAGACATTCTTCCACGTGGCCCCAAGCGTCAGACCTCTGTGCCATGCCACTTTTACACCCCAAACTTCCTATTTTATCTCATGTGCTCAGCGTGCAGCCCACACTGGATCTTTCTTTGCAACTCTGTTCTCATAAACCCAGCCCTCTTACTCTGGAGATCTCTGTTCATACCCTAGGAGAGGCTGCCCCTACCAAGTCACCCTGGCATGGACAGGAGTAGGTTGTAGATTATCAGGAGACGTTTCTGTGTGTTGTGTGAGTGTTGTCCCAGATGAGGAAATGTGGCTTGATCAAAGTGAGATTTCAGAAGGCCTGTAACTAGGACAGACCCTGATAGGGCATATCCTGGAGTGTTCACACGACCTTCCCCCACCTCAGGATGGGAGCAGTTAGGAGTCAATGGAAGGAGAGCCTTGAGAGCTCTAAGTGAGACCGAAGAGGCAGAGTGGTTCCAGGAGGAGTGTTTGCACTATGGACCTGAATTCACATGATGCGGAAAGATAAAAAAACAATGGAGCAGGGTGAATGGTCAGGAAACAAATAAACAGGAGGTAAAATGGCTGTTTATGGAACCAGAAAGGTGATCAGCCATCCAGTAAAGCCTGCAGGATTCTATTTGAGTGGGACACTGCAGAAATCTAGAGATGGTTAAGGACGTACAGATGTGCAGGACCTCTGTCCTGGTATTCCAAAGCTTCGCTGCACCCTGTGCATTCTGGCCCCGGGCATCATGATGACTGTAGTTACCCAGTAAGCAAAGGGTCTTGTTTATCATCCTAATGATCCTGACCAAGTCTGGATGCTCCAGAAATCAGGGAATTCCTGTTTTTACCCCTTTCCCACAAATACTGGAAACTTAATTCTGGACCATTGTCATTTCCTCTGAGTGTATTTTCTTGAGCTCACAATGGTTGGCACCTATGTGGGCATATAAAGTGGATATTGAATGCTCAAGTCTGAGGGTCTCATGTGTTCAGGCATGTTAGGCATGTCCCACTCAGGTGTGAGGGCCCGAAATGATCAGGGGAGGTGGGCATGGATAGGCCATGTCTGAGGTCCTGTGCAATCAGGGCAGAAGGCTATGGCTCATTCAGGTTTGAGGGTCCTCCATGGTCAGAATAAGTGGGTGTGGACCACTTGGGTCTGAGGGTGCCATGTGGACAAGGGAGGTGGGCATGGATTGCTCAGGTTTGAGGATCCTATGTGGTTAGGGCAGGCTGATAGGGCCTGCTCAGGTCTGCAAGTCCTGAGAAGCATGCATCGGATGGCTCCTGGGGACACTGTGACAACACAGCTCTACCATTTCCCTTGAGTCTCATTTAAGCTTTTTGGTGAAGCACAGAAGGAGCAGAGTGCTCAGATAGGGAAATTAGGTTTGGCTTCCCTCATACCCAGACACCTGCCTCCAGTAGCTGCTTCCCATCTCCGGTGGACGGATGCTGTGCAGCTTGCTGGAGGATGGGTATGGGGTTCCTTTGTTTGATGTGTGTTGTACTACTAGGAAATTTCTGTTGCCTCTAATTGCACAGTGGCCTCATGGTTTGTTTATCAATGTGGACACCACACCTTCCCTCTCCTTTTTTTCCCCATTTGATAATGTCACAAATAATACTCCTGTGAATCCATCCAGGTACACCTGCTGTGTGCAGCAGCCCGAGTAGGCTGCCAGGTTCAGGTGTATACCTCTGGTTTTGGTGCCATCCCTCTGTGTGCCTGCTGCCAGGCTCAGGTATATGCTGGTGCTACCCTTCCATGTGCCCACTGGGAGGCTCCGGAGCCCAAGTGTCTCTGTCAACGCCCAATCATGCCACCCTCGTATATGAGCCACTTTGAATGTGGGTGGTGATGTCACAAGTGGTCCTCACATGTCCCTGCAGGGACCAGCTCCTTCTCCTGTCTTTACTGTCCCTTTACTGAGAGGTGTCAGATTGTGCCTGACTGGGCTGTGTGCCCATGTTCCTATCATGCTTGTTGTGTGTGATGTGTTCTCAGTGGGAGACCCTTTAAAGGCAGTTTTTGTACTGATCCTCTCACTCCAAAGTTGTGTTTTTATTCTTCCAATGGAACCTTTGGTGACAGATTCACAAATGTTATCCAGCCTAGCTCCCCCTATTCTCCTTACAGTTAGAGGTTTTCACACTTTAGAAGCCGTGTTCTTTGCCCTTAGATTCACACCTCTGGATTTCTGTGTGTGAAATATATCAGTATATATTATATATATTAGTGTGTATAGTGAGAAGTGTGTGTGTGTTGAATGAGTGTGTAAGTGTGTAATGGTCATGGGAAGAAGTGTATATGCTAAATTGTGGTATATGTGCAGGGTCTTTGTGATGAATGTGTGTGTGTGTGTGTGTGTGTTACTGTGGGGGGGGAATATGTAAATATATATGACTGGGCATTGTCAGATTTTGCGTGTGTGTATGTGAAGTTTGTGTGTGTGTGTAAATATGTGATAAGAAAAAGTATGTGTGGTGAATGGGTATGTATGTTTGTAACTCTAAGTATGGTGAGTCTATTTTAACTTGTGTGTGATTGAGTATGGTAAGAAATTATGTGGTAAATGTGTATGTATGTATGTGGCTGTGTGCTAAGAGAGTATGTGGTACATGTATGTGTTGACTATATGTGGAGAACATGTGTTATGTGGTATATGTGAGCATGTGTGTGATTCTGTGAAGGACAATTATATGTGAGTGGGTACACTGTGTGTTTCATTCGGTATGGTGAATGAGTGTGGTACATGACCATGTGTTGACTCAATGGAGAGTGTGTGTATGTGGTATATGTGAGCATGTGTGTGGCTCTGTGAAGGGTGTGTGTATGTGTGACAGTGGGTATACTAAGTGTTGCACTCTCTATGGTGAATGAGTGTAGTATGTGACATGTGTGTGACTCTGTGAAGTGTCTCTCTCTCTCTCTCTCTCTCTCTCTCTCTCTCTCTCTCTCTCTCTCTCTGTGTGTGTGTGTGTGTGTGTGTGTGTGTGTGTGTGTGTGTGTCTGCATGTGACTCTCCTCAGCAAAGTCCAGTGTGCAGCACTGGTGGCTGTCTACAGTGCAGCTTTTCTCACGGTCAGTGGCTCCGTGTGGACAGCCTGTGCCAGCTCAGCCCCTGCTCTCACCTTGCACCCATGTCATGCAGCCGTGATCACTGTCACTGAATTACCTTGCTCTAACAGAGTCTTTCCTCTCTGTGGTGGGCGTTGTGATCCCACCTCTAAGTTAGCATCAGCTTTCTTTTTATGTGGCACATCCCTGTCCTCTGATGGGGAGTTTGTAGCTGTGTGAATTACTGTGGAGACAGTGGCCATCTTTATCTTGTTGGACCATTGCTGACTCACACTCCTCCACCTGGACATTCTGACGTGTCTCCTCTGTCATTCACTTCTGCGCAGTCTGCACATCTTCATCAGATGCACTGTTGGCGCCTTCTAAATAAAAATTGAGTTTTGGAGGGCTGGAGAGATGGCTCAGTGGTCACTATCTGCTCTTCCAGTGGACCCAGCTTCAATTCCCAGCACCATATGGCAGCTCACAACTGTTTGTAACTCCAGTTTTAGGGGACCCGATACCCTCACATGGCATACATGCGGGCAAAACACCAATGAATATGAAATAAAAATAAATAAATCATTTAAAAATGGTGCTTTTGTATAAACAAAATGGAATTTAAAAGTAATCAACTGTGGCCAAGCCAACCATTCCCTGCTGCATCAGTGACCACTGGAGCCATATGCCCACCCTGCACCTATTGGGAACAGCCACAAAACCTTCGACCTACAATCTGTCCTACCTGTAAGATGTGCTGGGGTAATAGTAGTGCAGAACGTGTAGGAATGGCCAACCAATGACTGGTCCAACTTGAGACCTGTGCCCCAAGAGGGAGCCCACACCTAACACTGCCTGGATGGCCAGGAACCGGAGTTCCAGGGCATCTGAAGCTCTCCTCTGGTACCAGACATGCCAATAGTGCACAGAATGCATTAAGTTCTGCAGCATCTTGGGAGTGATGGCAGATGTGTAATAGATATCAGTGTAAGAAGTAGTACATGGGGGTCTGAAGTCTGGAATCTGTGCCGATAGGATCATCCCAGTGTTACACACCATGGATGTCAGACAGATGACAAGGGACACAATGGAGAGGACACACTGAATATTATGGGCTGCACCCCAAATCCTGGGAGACAGAAGTCAGTGACTTTGGTGTCATTTCCTTGTGTCATGACTGTCAAGAGTCTGGAGGTGACAAAGTAAAGGAGCAAAATAAGAAAGAAAATCTTTCATCAAATTTAAGAAAGGTCCTTACTTTTCACTGTCTTCTTTACTTTGATATCCATAATAAAGACTCACAAATGGGAAAAAATAATTGATTGCTTACTGCTGTTTTATAGACATGAAATTTTAACTTTGTATGTTGATCTGTATTTATATGCCAATTTTAATTAATATTTTGTAGATTTCTAAGATTATCTGCAGCCATAACACAATGACTACAAGTGCCCATATTGATTGATTGATTGGTTGATTTTGAGTAGTGTTATTGGAATTTTCTTTGGGCCTCCAACTAGCTCCTAAAAAGACACAGAGACTTATTATTAATTATGAATGCTCAGCCTTAGCTTAGGCTTGTCCCACTAGCTCTTTTAATTTAATTTAACCTGTTTCTCTTCATCTAAATTTTACCCCAGGGCTTTTTACCTTTCTTTCCTTCTATATGTCCTACTCCATGTCTGGCTGGCTAGTCCCCAGTGTCTCTCTGGCACTTCTTTTTCTTTCTTCCTTTTTGTACCTAAATTCTTCCTCCTACTTACTGTCCCTGCCTGGAAGTCCCACCTATACCTTCTCCCTCAGTACTGGTCATTCAGCTTTTTATTAGACTGAACAGGTACCTTAGGCAGGCAAGGTGAAACAGCAATACATCTTTGCATAGTTAAATATTTCACAACGGAGTGGTTCTGTTAATCTGTCCAGCTTGTTTGTAGTGGGCAGGACTCCAGCATTGGGCTGAGTAGAGATCACTGTGGAGGATGTCTGTAAAGTTGTAGCCCTGAGTTCAGGTAGGAAACCTCCCAGTGTTTCTGTGTTAAGAAGGATTGCCCCATGGCTATTTGTATTCAGATAAGGAAACTTCTCTCGGTTTATAGTACACTAAAGTTTTTTTGTTTTTGTTTGTTTGTTTGTTTGTTGGTTGGTTGGTTGGTTTTTTGAGGTAGAGTTTCTCTGTGTAGCTTTGGAGCCTTTCCTGGAACTCATTCTGTAGCCCAAGCTGGCCTCCAACTCACAGAGATCTGCCTGCCTCTGTCTCCTGAGTGCTGGAATGAAAGCCATGTGCCACCACCTCCCGGCCCTAAAGGTTTTAATTGTTAGTCAATTTTTATCTAATGCTTTTTCTTACTACATTACTTATTTTTTATTCTTAGTTCTTTAATACAGCGTTATATTGACTTGGTCTTTGAGTGACAAGTCAGCTTGTAACTCCTGAAACACAACAGTATTTTGCTATTCTTCTCACTGCACTGTGCGGGGTCTGGTAATGCTTCAGAATTCTGTGTTGTCACACGTGTGCTGGGGCAGACTGTCTCCCAAATCTCTTTGCTCAGTTTGGAACTAAGATTACTCTGGCCTCAAAGTGACTTTGGGAAGCAACCCTTTTGCTCTGCTCCAAAGTTCTTGTAATTACCATCGTTTATTCTCAGAGTTTTGCAATTGTTCTGGGGAGGCATCACCTCCACCCCCCAATTCCTTCAGGTCAAGCTTCATTACTTCTTGAGTCAGTTGTCTCTAAGTTGTGCTTTCTAAAGGCTTTTCCCCCTCTCTGTCAGCTTTGTAAATTGGGATAGAATTTTCCCCCCCTTTTTTTCTGTTCTTCATCTCTGGCAAGTGTTCTGGGTATATCTAAAAACAAAGTTCTCTGCTTCATGGTTCAATAATACTCATCCTGAAAATTTCTAATTAGTATATTTGTTTTATTAACTTTATCTTGTTTCTTTGTTTCAGATCTGTCAGGTTTTAATCTTAAGTGTTGAAGTCATGCAATGGGACACATAAGTTATATCTGGACACGTTTCCATTCTGTTGTGAAATAACCTCTGTTACCTGGTGACCTTGGCCTTAAAACCTACTCCAACATTAAGCCTGCCAAGTTTGTGTGAGTTGGTGTTTGCATGGTATTTCTTCTTTTATCATTTTATTTCTAAAAGTCTCTGTTCAAATATTTAAGCCATTGTGTTAGTTACTGTTTTCATTGTTGTGAATGAAATATCTGACAGAAATAAAATTTGAGCTAATTTTTATTTAGTTCATGGTTTGAGGGGATACAGTCCATCATGGTAAGAAGGCATGGCGACATGGTAGGAAGGCACGGTGGCCATCAGAGAAGGCAGAGGCAGGTGATGCATAGTCAGGAAGCAGAGACTGATGGATGCTGGTGATCAGTTTCCTTTCTTCTTGTTTCCTTGTTCCATCTGGGCCTCCAGTCCATAGGGATAGACTTTCCTTTTCAGCTAAACTTCACTTTAAAACTTTCATAGACAACATACCCGGAGTTGTATCTCCTGGGAGGCTCTAAATCCAGTCAAGTTGACAATGAAGATGAACTCTCACATATCAAAGGGAGCTATTAAATACAATGTTGACACCTCATTATTTAAACTTAGCATGTCATGTCTCTTATTTTATTCCTGTTTTTAATGTATTCTTTCTTTGCATGCCGTTGTGATAAGTAGGAGTTGTTTTTCCTCTGTTTTTCCTCTCTGGGATGATGTGTGGGCTTCAGTGATTCTCTTTAAGTGAGTCTTTGAGGATTCCTGTCACCATTCTTGGCTTAGACACTAGCCCAGGTGTAGCATTTTTCTCAATTTGCAGACAAGCTACGTAAGACTTTGGAATGCTTTGAACCCCTTCCTGCATATATCTACCTTTTGTTTAGTTGTAGATACTAATCATTCATGTTTCTAGTCTTACAAGACAGCACTATTAGCATTTTATAGGTTGCTGTTAACTTGGATGCTCTTACCTTGTGCCTACTTTTCTCCTCTCCCCATCTATCCCTTCCCTGTGTGAGGGATCATCATTTACCTTTCTTGAAAGACTCCCCTGAACTTTGCCTAGTGTGGCTACACATGTTCTTACTTTCTCTTTGCCTAGAGGTATCTTCTCCCTGACTTTGGTGGGGGTTTCCTTGGGCCATAGGTGTGCAGTGGTCTTCTTGAAGGTGGGGATCTTCTGTGCTTAGTGTCCTTGCTCAGTTGCTGAGTTCCTCTGTCTTATGTTGCTGTCTGTGACTTGCCTGTTTGGGGGAATTTTGCCACTCTTCCAGCTTGGTTGTATGTCCATCCTGTGAGGATCCAGGGACCAGGGGCCGGGGATTCTCTGTTCTCACGAACTCAGGGCTATGCAGGATTTGTTTATTACACTCAAAACCCTCCAAGGTCTCAGGATAAGGTTGGGGTTGGCTTCTGTGGCCTTCACCCACAGCAGCCTTTCGGGTGGTTCTGCCAGTTTACCTTCCTTCCCACACAAATCTTTGGCTTTGCCCCTAACTGTGTCATTAGACTAAACTATGGGTCTTGTTATCTAACACTGTAGTGGTCTTGTATCTAAGGGTTACTATTTTCCTATATATTTGAATACATTTCTATTTCTATGAGAAATTTGTGGCATTTCCTCACCATAACCTCCTTAACATGAAATTATAGTCCACTTCTAGTGGTTTTCAAAATAAAAAGCAATAATTCTATCTTGTTTTAATTTGTATTTCCTTATGTCCCCAAGGTGCAGTGTACGCTGCAGTAATTTGTGGCTCTTTCTGTCCTCTTGGAATTCCAGTTGTAGACAGCCATCCACTGTGCTGTGGGGTCTGCCATTTTCTCATTGTATTCTAAGAATTTCCATACATTGTTGATGCTAGCATTTTATGTTATCTTTAGAAATGTGTTTCCACTTAGCTGGACTTTTGCCTTTTCATTATGTAAATACTGTTTTTGACATATTGGGATTGTGATATATTTTTAACTTTCCCTCTGGAACATACCATTCACTTGCTAAATACTTAGAATGTAAACTGAATGGAACGTTTTACCTCAGTGAAGTGCCATTGAATGTTCAAATGGAATAAAATACTGTTGGAAGCTGCATGGAGTGATTTTTATTACAGTTTATTATCTAGTTCTAGGAGAATGGGAAAGTCTGTATTCATTTTCTCCCCAAGCATTATTTTATGATGACTAAAAAAAAATTCCAAGCTGGGGGGCAGGGAGAGGTTGGTACGGCAGTCATTTGAGGGCTTGGAGGAAGAGGGCTGTGTGGCTGGCTACAAAAGAGCCTTCTCAGAAGTTTGTACAGACTTCTCAGGACTGAGGTGGAGGGCAGGAGAAACAGGTTTATGTCTTTGCTATCTTCCAAATACTAGCTTCTAAGCAGCTTCCTGCCAGTGTCTGTCATTAATGGACCCTTCTAAAACCATGTGATGTGCTTTGCCTAGTCACATCTTTGTCCAGAAGCTTCTGCCATGTTCTTCCACGGATCAGCACTTGCTCTGCACTTGGCTCTTGAACGTAGAACTTCAGAAATGAATTATCATGCTCTTTAAACTGAGGAGGCTTGCCCACCCTAACATAATAGGCTTCACAGTGACCCTGGTCTTTAGAAGTACAAGCCATTCTAGAGAACGTGAAGGAAAGTGTACCTGCTTTGCTACTTGAGTGCCTTTAAAAGACTGGATCTCAGGATCACAGCGTCACATGCTTCATCTTTTCCTTCCTCCTTCAACACAATTTACGGACAGCAAGGGATGACACCAGGCAGGACAATGAATCCTTGTGGTTCAGAAACATCACTTTTCATCAACCAAGGCAACTTGTTGGGTTTGGCTCTGCTTTGATCAAACCCATGACATCTCAAGAGCCAACAACACAGCTCTCTTGACTTGGAGCTACACGGTTTGTTTTGTATTGTCACATGGATGTAGCCAGGGCAGACACTTCATGTTGTACTTGGAGTATATGAATAGAAAGTCCCTCATGACCTTGTCTCTGTGTGGAGCTGCCACTATTTCTAGGACCTAGGATGGTGCTCTGAGGAAGCTGATGAGGGTGATATTGTCTGCATTAGTTCACCCCTGCCATTTTTTATTAATTTCTGCTTCAGAGTAAAATAATTAGCAAATACCGTGTGGAAGCCTCAAGCCATGTTATTTCCAGTGTGTGTGTGTGTGTGTGTGTGTGTGTGTTGCACACGTGCATGTGTATGCATGTGTGGAGGCTTAAGATCGGCATTGAATGCCTTTACTAGATTGCTTTCCAGCTTTATTTCTGAGACAGGCTCCCTAACTGTACCTGGAGCCCGTTGTTTCAGTTGGGCTGACCTGCCAGGGAGCTTTAGGTATCCACTGTCTCTGCTCACCTTCACAGATCTGGGATTGCAAGCGTGTGACAGGCCACCCAGCTTTTTGTGTAGGTCCTGGAGATCTGGACACGGGTCTTTGTGCTTTTGAGGCAGGTACTTTGCCGACTGAGCTGTCTCTCCAGCCACGGGTCCAACTGGTTTGTACAGTGTCCTTACTGTGAGGTCGGGACACTGCAGGCACTTACAGCAGTCATTGTTAGGTCACCTGGGGTGATGCTTCAGAGTGATGGAGTCGTACCTGTTAGGTTTTGGTGAATGTACCTAGGGCTCTCCTTGGCACAGTGTTCGTGAAAGAGAAATCCTTCTGAGTGGCGCTGGGTCCTGTGTAAATATTTCTCATCTCCTTTCTTCACAGGCTGCTGCATATTCTCAATGATTTCATTTTTGAGCTCTTTCTTTCTTTCCTTCTCTCTCTCTCTCTCTCTCTCTCTTTCTTTTTTTTTTTTTTGTTTTTTTTTTTTTTTGAGGCAGGGTTTCTCTGTGTAGCTTTGCGCCTTTCCTGGAACTCGCTTTGTAGTCCATGCTGGCCTCGAACTCACAGAGATCCTCCTGCCTCTGCCTCCCGAGTGCTGGGATTAAAGGCGTGCGCCACTAATGCCCAGCCCAAGCAGTTTTATTTTCTGTGTGTCTTATTCAAAACTAATTTTATTCTCTTAAAAGCATTTGAAAGGGAAAGAAGGAAATAAACAAGCAGAGAAGGGAAATAAGGGGAAATGTGTGTTCTCCAGACTACCACAATAGCGAGCCAATGGCTCAATTAAGATGGTTTAAAGATTGGGTACATCAGAGAAATGTGAAAGGGTGATTTTAAATGACTGTGAAAGTCATTCAAGCAAAATAAAAACTCACAACAAGACAAATGATGTTGATATTAGGTTTAAAGAGACAATTTGCCCATAGGGGACTCTGTTTATCAACTCCCCACACAGCCCAGCAAACATCACGGCAATGGAGGCCAACCAGGAGGGAAGGGGTGGGGGAGCTGGCATTTGTCCCTAGACAAGTTCATGATTCTATCTAGATGATACATTTATTCTAACCCATCAGCTACAGGGTGTCACCCATCAAGGTGTGATTTATCTGTGTAAAGAGCACCTCCCCTGTTCACAACAAGGCAGAGAAAAGTGACCAGGGCCACATTTCCACCCAGGCAGTCTTCTGTTTTCTTCCCTTTTCTGCTTGCTTACTTCTGTCTTTCATCACAGTCACAAGAAAAGACAGAAATGGACTCACCAGCTAGGGACATCCCAGTGCCACCTCTGTTTGTGCGAGCTCAGGGAGATGGAACCATTGCTCTTAGGACTGGCTTTTCCTTTCAGTGTCTGATGGTAACTCGCTGGTTGTCAAACCTGGGGAATCTACAGTGGTTTAATTTTACCCATTACTTCTGTCATTTCAGAAGACCCTCTCTAAAAGAAGTTGTACCTTGTATCATAAGGTTCGTTTTGGTTGTTCAAGGTTTGAGTGCAGGGAATCGATCTGGGGAAAATGTTGTCATGTTGGTTTCAGCCACCTTGAGGTCCCAACCAGCTCTCGTTCCCTCCTTCCTTGGGAGACACTGGACCAATGGCAGGGGTGGCTTCTACACCAAGGCTTGTGGTCAGATGCCCTGAGGTAGCAAGCAGCTCCGGGCTTCCTGTCTTGCTTCTGAGATTAGGATAAATGTGACAGTGGCCATGTTATCCATCGAAGACCTGAATCTCAGCTGACAGTCTGTTCCTTCACATCTGTTTCCCTTTAGTATTTATTTTGACATTTGGTCCCCAAGGACCCCAGGTAGACAGCATGATACTGTCTCTCACTTGTCCCCAGCTATCACAGTGATGCATAAAGATTGTCCTTTCCCTGCTTAATCTTCTTCTTGATTGCAAGTATCCTCCAGTCTTTCATACATTGTGGTTCCTAAGACAGGAGCCCCCAAAGTACTGGGGATGCCCTTCAGAGGCAGAGATATCAGCATGTGGTCCTCTGTCCTTAGCCTTGCCTCCAATGTTTGGAACAGGATGCCAAAAGATATGTTGGGCGTCATGTGTGGTCTAGAAAGTGAGTGAGTAAGGGTGACAGTGTACAGGGGCTTTGGGGACCTGGTGCTGATGATAAAACCTTGCTTAGAATGGAGGAGAGATGAAAAGGTAAATGAGACAAGTGAGTTATCAGAGCTCTCACATATGCTACATTTCCATGCCTTGGGGACAGGAGTGATGTTAAGCCTGCTCCTCTCTAGTCTAAAGACACATTCAGACCCAAAGCCAAGAGAAACATGGCCAGTCATGAGGGAGCTACCTCTGTTCCCTCTTCTCCTCTGCTTGTATGGAGAGTTGGAAGCTAGATGTGACTTCCCAGGATTTTACTAGGCTCAGCAACTCTGTTAACCTGTCAGTGGGATGTGGTGATACATTGTGTATCAAATAAACTTGCTTGAGGATCAGAGGACAGAGACAGCCACTAGATTAAACACAGAGGCCAGGCAGTGGTGGCACACACCTTTAATCCTAGCACTCGGGAGGCAGAGATCCATCTGGATCTCTGTAAGTTCAAAGCCACACCGGACTACATGAGATTGATTCAGTCTAGGAGAGAAACAGAGCCAGGCAGTGGTGGCACACACCTTTAATCCCAGTTGTTGGGAATCACATGCCTTTAATCCCAACACCTGAGATCTCATGCCTTTGCTACCAGTATTTGGGAAGCACACATGCCATTAATCCCAGCACTAGGAAGGAAGTGAAATGATTGGGCAGAGAAAGACATATGAGGTGTGAGGAGACAGGAACTAGAGCCCTTTTCAGCTGAGGACTCAGAGGCTTGCAGTCAGAGGATCATGGAGACAGGATCTCACCTTCCATTCAGCCTGAGGATTTGGTAGTGGTGAGAAGTTTCTCTAGTGTCTTGTTCCTTTGTCTCTCTGATATTTCAGCATTTACCCCAATATCTGGCTCTGGGTTTTTATTATAAGACCATTTAGGATTCTTGCAACAGTGGGGTGACAGGACAAAGTTTTGTCACTGTAACAACACACCCAAAGTGCCCCTGTCCTGGTGCAAGGGTTGACTGACCTTAGCTGTCCAGGGGTCCACCTTCATGAGAGTGTTTGCCTTGTGTGGAGAGGTAGACGTGGTAGGATTCATGGCTGATGATGTCTTCACTGTGGTCTGTGCTAGATGTCTCCTATCCTCCTCCATAGGAGAAAGGCCTTCCCTCTCCTTGGGATGCTTTTCTTGCCTACAGCACATCTTGAAAACACTAAGGTCACTCAGAAGAGCTCCAGGCATTAGGAGTCACAAACATCTCTCTTGTTCTGACAGTAGAAGGGGCATTTATAGCCAAGGATGTTCAAGATTCCTTCCCCATGCCTGCACGTGTATACTGATGCATGGCCTCCCTTGCTATCTAGCTTTGATTTTGAGCTCATTGAGGGTACAGGGTGGTCAAGATCATCTTCTCTCCTCTGATGCCACCCCACACAGGTGCCCTTTATAAATTGAGCATCCTTGCAATTGGATTTAGTCTATATTTTGGAAGATTTGAGGTCAAATCTGGTGATTTTCATGTTCCCAGAGCAGTTGTTTTTGTTTTTGTTTTTGTTTTTACCAAATCCAAGGGCACAGCCCACTGGATTGGTCAGAGGTGACATGCACTCCCTACTTCTGAGTACTGAGTACCTGCCAGCCCCAAATCAGGGCCAATCTGATTCTGATACAGGTGTACTAAGTGGGGCAGATGAAGCCTGTGAGGAGTGTAGACAGAGGCGGTAGGTGCTTAACCCTCTCCCTCCTGTTCTCTAGGACACTAGTATGGACAACTAAGCCATGCCAGCCTCTGGAGCCCATGTGGATACATCCACTGCTGGGATGTCAGGGCACACAGCTGCCTGCCACTGGCCATGTTGACTTAACTCACATAGTCATGCTGTGTGTGTGAGAGAAACTTTCTGTTCATGTGTATTGAATTATTGCCTTACATGAGTGCACACAGATCAGGGCACAGTGGAAGCAGAACAGTGGCATTGTGGACAATGATGTCAGCTTCCCGGGGCCCTGAGAATCACATGGACTTTGCCTGTAATTCCTGTCTTCAAGCGTCCCCAGGCTTTCTCCCTATACTCTGTTCTTCCTCCCCTGCTTTTAGACTCAGATACCCCTGCAAAAGAGAGCAGGAGAAATTCTAGTCGCCTGCTAGATTAGAGCCAATGTTAATCTCATCCAGATTCAGAATGCTGCCTCTTCTCTTGCTCCTGATCTGCATCTCTGTGGGGAGTAGGGAGATGGAGAAAAGGGTGTTTCCTGGGGCTTGTGAGCTAGATCAGTAGTTAGGCGAACTGGCTACTCTTGTAGGGGACCTTGGTTAGATGGAAGCTCACAAATGTCTGTAACTCCAGTTCTAAGAGATCCAGTGCCCTTTCTGACCTCCATGGGTGCTGTATGCACTTTGTGCACAGAATACATGTAGGCAAAACAACCATACACATAAAATTAAAGTATGTAAGAATATACTTTCATTGCATTTTTGAGAAATTTGCTAGTTTGCCAAAACAATCCAAATGTCATATAAAATAACCCCCACATCCTTCATCAAGACAGGGTTCCCTGGATGGAATCCTTGGTGTGAGTGCTTACTTCACCCTCCCTTACCTGTCAGTGCTATCACCAACACAGGCTCCTGAGCCATTGGTGGATTTGATGCCAATTTTCTAAGCAGGGCTGGCCATGGCTTTGGTTCACCAAGGATCTGCCAGGCCCAGCAGTAATCAGTACATTGGTACTTTCTGAAAACATCACTTAACTCTGCACATAGGTGCCTGAACTACTGCCTTCATGTCATGCTTAAACTCGTCCTCCAAAGCACTTTGACCATAGTATCTCTTCCTAGGGTGTGGTTTCAGAGGACCTCTGTCCCTGTCTTCAAAGTTGTCTGCCCCATGTGGAACATGGCACTAGCATGTGTGTGTGTGTGTGTGTGTGTGTGTGTGTGTGTGTATAGGGAAGCCTTGTATAGCTCCCCAGCATCTACAGGAACTACTGAGAGGTGGGGGGTCCTGTGCAGCTCCCCAACATCTACGGGAGCTGCTGTGGGGTGCAGGGTCCTGTGCAGCTCCCCAGCGTCTATGGGAGCTGCTGTGGGATGGAGGGTCCTGTGCAGCTCCCCAGCGTCTATGGGAACTGCTGTGGGGTAGAGGGTCCTGTGCAGCTCCTCAGCATCTATGGGAGCTGCTGTGGGGTAGAGGGTCCTGTGCAGCTCTCCAGTGTCTATGGGAGCTGCTGTGAGTTGGAGGGTCCTATACAGCTCCCCAGCATCTGTGTTCACTTCACTTGGCAACCTTAGACTTCATTCTAAAAATGTTCAGCGGAACTTTCCAAAAAAGCCTCTGTGGCAGCCGGATATTTAAGGTAGCAGATTTGTGATGCAGTGTGGGCAGGTTGCTAGGCAACTGTGACTCCTCCAGGTCCAGCCCTAGCATCTCTAGGCAGAGAGCAGGGAGGGGCATGGCCTGACTGTCACTCCCTGGGCAAGGCAGAAAGCTCTGTTTGGGGCACACATAGAAGCTGATGTGGCAGGGAGGTGTCTCACTCAGCATGCGGACAGAGGAACATCCTGAGGCCTTGGTTTTTAAGGTTGTAAAAAAATACGTTGCAGGCTGTTTATACAGTGAGAAACTTGGCTGGCTCCTCTGAACTCCCTGTCGTTCAAAGGGCCACACAAATGCCTCTGATCCTTGAGGAACTGTGTGTGCTGGGAATTGCTGGCTCCAGGAAGGGAATGCCAACTCCTAGGGCTCGTCCATGCCCCTGGAGTCAATGCCCCCTCCGTGGCTGACGTCAAGCAAGGTTCCCAGTGTCACCAGCTGTGGAGTGAGGGGCTGATGAGTGGGTATTGCTGTATCTTCCCATGACTTGGGATGGCGCAGAGGTAGCCCGGCTGAGAGCACAGGCAGGAGGGACAAACAGGGCAGTCGCAAGGTCTGATGCTTTGCAGATTGTGTCTGCTTTAAATGTAATTGCTCTTGTTGTAACGCTGAAAAACCCAACTGTTAGTCATAGCTCCACGTGACACTCAGCTGCTGAAGTTCATGAGCATTCAGCAACGGCTTTCTGAGACAATGTGCACTGACCGTAGGCAAAAGAAGTTGTTAGTCACTGGTGGGAGGGGACCCCCTGCCTTCCTTTGAGAAGGAAGACACCTTCTACACACACATATAACAGAATCCACCCACATCGGTGCATAGCAGCCTCTCTTGTCCTAGGGCTGCTGTGACTATGTGGCCTAGTCCAGCTCCCGATACCCACATGGTATGCATGAGAGCAACTAGTAGCAAAGAGACCCGGGACTAGAGAGAAAGCACTGTCTAAGCCGCACCTCCATAAGAAACACACAGGGGAAGAGGTGCTGAAGGGTGAGGCTCAGAGACTAGGAAAGGCAGAGTGTCTCAGTGCTGCCTGCCACTTACCTGTCCTGTTACCTAGAGTTGGCGTCTACCTCAGACTGTCCCTTGTGTCTTGTGACTGGGGCTGCCTCCTTTTTGGTCCTCCGAAGTGTTATAGACTAGACATCGGCATGTTTATGGCTGCTTTCTACCCCCTGAACCTTGGTGGGCTTCTGCCACTGAAAGTGTAGCGTCCGTGACCCTGTAGCTTGTTCCCTCCATTCTCGCCATTGCTTCTCCCTTCTACCTCAGGGTGTCCTCAGAGCAGCCCTCCTGCTCTCTGCATCTCTGGTGTATACCCTCCTGGCTTCCTTAGACACATGTCAGAACATGCTTCTGGAGTCTCGCTGTGTCTTCCCACTGCTGGCATGATGGGATAGGGTTTTGATCCCTGGATAAGGCAGACATTGAAAGTTAAGGCACCTCAGCTTTAGAACAATAGACCTCCTATGGAGTTCCCTATTCTCTCACCCCACAAGCCAACATATTGAGTTTCTACTGCCCCAAGCTTCCCTGACAAGGGGTTCTCCCACACCCTTGCACAGTGTCATTGCCCTCCCCAAGGTCATAAGCAGCCCCTCAGTTCAGACACTCAGGGACTGGTTATTTCTCTCTGGCTCCAGGTAGTGTGCTACATGTACGTATGTTGTGCATGTTGAGCACACAGAGCTACACCACCCTCCTTTCTTCTTTAGGCCACCGAGAGCCTGATCTCCTTTAAAAAAATAAATGATCTAGAAAAAAAAGGAGATTGGAAAATCCAAGGAGGTTTTTACTGAGGTCTCCAAGTTTACAAAACATCAGGTAAAGAATCTATTCTTACTTCTGGGGATAGTCTTAGAACCATTCTGTCTCTGTCTCTCTTCTCTCCCTCCCCCATCTCTTTCATTGTAGCAGGCTTTCTTGGACTTCTAGCCCCAAATCATGGAGACATTATTAATTATGAATGCTCAGCCTTAGCTTAGGCTTGTTTCTAGCTAGCTTTAAAAAAAAAAAAAAAACAAAAAACTTAAATCAACCCATTTCTATTAACCTATGTGCTTCCCCAAGGCTCATTTACCTCATCTACATACTGTCCATCCTGCCTTTCTGCTTCCTCCATGGCTGGCTGGCCCCCAGGTGACTGGCTGGCTCCCCTTTTTTCTCTGCCTGTTAGCCAGACCTATCTATCCCTCCTCTGCCTAGCTATTGGCCTTTCAGCTTTTTATTAGACCAATCAGGTGCCTTAGGCAGGCAAGGTAAAACAGCAGCATATCTTTACATAATTAAACAAATGCAACACATCTTTACATAGTTAAACAGACAATCTATTCTACAACATTTCCACCTTTTGTCTAAATAAAAAGGAGAGGTTTTAACTTTAATATAGTAAAACTATATACAGTAAGAACAATTATCAAATAAAAATTACATTTACAGTATCCAGTTCATTTGCATTTGGCAAATTCAGATAAAATACTCCATTATTTATCCTATCTTCCTGAGTCCAAAGTTTTGTACCTAATTTACCTTCTATCATAACTAACAAAAACTGTCACTATAACTATGTAGTCCATCAAAGACCCCAGGAGGATATAAAATTACCTGAGTAAACAAGAGGTGTAGTGCAAGCTATTTCCAAAACTATAGAAATGACAGAGACATCTGACTGCCTGGACAGCCACCCAAGGATCCTCCACAGTGTTGGGGCATCCATTTTTGACCTATAGGCCTAGAATATCTGGCAGACTTATTCTATGAAGCAGGAATTTTGAAAGACTTCCCTACCTTGTCTTGGCAAAGTTTGGCAGTTACTTTCCTTTGTGTACTGATTGTCCAGTTTAGACAGTATACTGTCAGCAGTCAAGGCAAGGACAGTTTCTTGCCCAAATGACTAGCTTTGCCACAATGAAAGCAAACTCCATATGGAAGTTCTTTGATGCCCATCATCCTTTTATGAAGTAGACTGGTATTGCTAGGAGCAGACATGTCTTACTGTCATGAAAAGCCTTATGTTATTAAACATCTTAAATGCCATATTCTGTAGGTCTCTGAAGTGTTTGAAGATCACCTATTTAGTATCTAAAATATGTCTGTTTAACCTTGAAGATATACCTAATATGACTACAAGTTTGATTATTATAGATGACTAAGCTACTAACCTGCATTTCTTAATTATACATTACATTTTTAAATGAACTACATAAACACAATACCCCAAACATGAGTAGAAACATATATACAGTATAACAAAAATAACTTTAAATTTGTATCAATGTACCAAAAATCCCATACCAATTTAAAATATTTGAGGTTAACAATTGCCTTTTTATCCTTTAGCCTCCCTAAATGATGATAAACATCCATAACCCACTGAATAACCAAAAACCACTCATCCCACCCCTTGGAAATATAGGTGTGTTGTGTTCTCTAGACTATTTCCTGTTGTCTGGGGGTGATAGCATGTTTAGGAGGCCCTGAGAAAATTGAGATAATGGTCAAGTCCTAGGAAAACTAATTGTTACATTTATTGTCGTGTCTCAGAACTGTTCCCATGCAGAAGAATCAGTATAAATGTCACCTGTTTTGTAGTTTTTCTGGTTTATTTCTTTATTTCTGTAGCCAAGATTTTCAGGTGGTCTCCCCCAATCAAACATGATTACTAGTAACCTTGAAGGAATCCACAGCCTTTTATTTCCTGTGGAAACAAAAGCATAACTTTTTTTCTCAATGCAATACACTTTCTGAATTCCATTTTAAAGTTAAGATATCACTAAAGCCATCTAGGCTGGTGTAATTCAGCAATTCCTTTTACAAGCTAATGTCTCTCAGCAGTTGTTTGCTCATCAGCATTCAAAATATTCAAAGTCAACACCACACCACACAGGATCCAGACTCCCTGTGGATTTCCCATCTTTACCTGTCTATTTTCCTTTATATTACTTTACTCTTTCTTTAAAGACTTTATTATTTTTAAGCTACTTATTTTTTCTATGTCTAGACCAGTTTTCTTTTTTTTCTTAAGTGCCTATGCACATGTTAAGCACACTGTAAACTATTTAGAGGTTTTTTTCATTCTGGACCTACTTTTGTGTGCACCTATAATTAATTATTCTCTTACCATGTGAGCCAAACCTTAAACTGCTATGTGGCAGCTAGGCCCTCTACTATGTGGCTCTGGTGGCTGGCTCTGCCCTGCTCAGCTCCATAAGAGCTGAGTTTTATGCCCTATGGGCCTGGCCAAGAGCTGTGTTTATTTGGGAGCTGCATTTAACCACCCTTCCCAGCTCTAAGAAGTTGGTGCCTGCACTGTGGCAGGCATTTTTACTTAACTTTTTGTTTCTAGTTAACATGCTGGCATCTCAAGTGCTTGCTGTATGGCAGGGCCGTGCCTCTGTATGCTAGGAGCACCAGGCTACTAGGAAGCACTGTCTTCCACTGTCCCCCATCTTTCTCAGTCTGTACATAGAAATATGCGTCCCATGTTGGGTGCAATTGTAGCAGGCTTTCTTGGACTGCTGACTGTCATGATTTTGGGCTGGCAAATCATGACATAGAGACATTATTAATTATGAATGCTTAGCCTTAGCTTAGGCTTCTTTCTAGCTAGCTTTTTTTTTTAAACTTAAATTAACCCATTTCTGTTAATCTATGTGCTGCTCTGAGGCTCATTTACCACATCTATGTACTGTCCATCCTGCTTTCCTGCTTTCTCCATGTCTGTCTGTCTGGTTCCCCTTTTCTTTCTGCTCACCAGCCCCACCTATCCCTCTTCTGCCTAGCTATTGGCCATTTAGCTTTTTATTAGACCAATTAGGTGTCTTAGGCAGGCAAGGTGAAACAGAAACACATTTTTACATAGTTAAAAAAATGCAACATACACAAATGCAACCCATCTTTACATAGTTAATTACTCTGCAGAACAAACAAATACAACACATCTTTACATAGTTAAACAACTATTCTGCAGAACAAATGCAACCCATCTTTACATAGTTAAACAATTATTCTGCAGAACAAACAAATGCAACCCATCTTTACATAGTTAAACAATCATTCTACAGAACAAACAAATGCAACCCATCTTTACATAATTAAATAATTATTCTGCAGAACAAACAAATGCAACACATCTTTATATAGTTAAGCAAATATGCTTTTTCACAACACTTGCTCTCCCTCTCTCCCTCTTTCTGCCTCTGACATATATGCTGCACCTGCTTCTGAGATACCTGGCCATCTGTAACTTGCCCAAATTTTTCTCAAAGATTCAGATTCATTGCATATATTCCTTAGATCCCTTCTACTCTTCTTCCCTCTCTGCTGTGTTCTGTCCTCTCTTTCCTAAGTGGGGCTCCCTTATGACCAGGTGGTGAGCAGTGTGAATAGGGAATAAGAACATGAGGTGTTGATGCTGGCTGAGTGGACAGTGTGTGCCAAGTCCTGCTTTCCACAACTTTTGTCCTCAGGGACTCAGATTATCTCCACATGATGGGAACTAGTAAGGCTTTGAGAGATTTAATCATGATGCTGACCAAGAGTTGTTGGATTAAAACCCTGTCAGCCTCATGAAGGGTGTCTGTAGGCAGCACTTGGCCTACTTGTTCTGTGGAACTTGGCAAGGGCTTCATTCTTCATAGGGTTTCCTCATAACAATGCACAACAGATATTAATCTGCAGGGACTGTAGAGTACATGAAGATGTATCATCAGTGCATGGAGGGGATCTAGAGACCAATGCCTCAGCTGTGTCTGCAGGTATAGCTCTCATATTTTTGCAGCTGTAAGACAGAGGTAGAGGCACTCAGCTCTGTGCTTTCTTGGGCCTACATTTCCCCCTGCTTCCCCACCTGCTGTTCCTGTACACTCCTCAATAGCAAACTCAATAGCTATTTGCTGTGCCTCTGCAGTTGAGATGCACTTTGCTTTTCTTCTCTCTGTAAGACACACATGCCATTCTTCCCTTTCTGAAAGATCTTCTGTAGGAACACTTCACCATCTAGAGACTTCGGAAGCCCTACCCTCTCTCACCTCAGGCCACCTATAGGTCAAAATTCTTACAGGCACTTATGTGTAGGCACTGCTCACATTTTGAAAATCCTTTCTATCTCACATGAGCAATGACTTCCTGCATCCTGTTCTACTTGGGAGTTCCTTGAGACCTAGACCTTCTGGGCGTGTCTTCATCCCCACCAAACAGAATGTGTAGCTCATCCCAGCAGGAGCTCAGGAAATATGTAATGATTGAACAAGTACTGAATGAAGGAACAACTGAACAAGGAGAGGAAAGCCAAGACAGAGCAACTGTGTCCCAGAAGAGGGAGGCAGGAGGCATGAAAAACCAGGAGTTCGGGTACCACTAGAGACCGTTCATCCTCATACACGCTCACTAGGCTCTGCTCTTGGTGCCTGCCAAGTGCTTTTGGCTATATCTTGATGAGAAGAACATTGAGAAACCCTCTTCTACAGGGACCCCAAGGCCTTCACTTCTGAAGCTCACTTGGACTGTGACCTTCAGCTACCACCATTCCTTCCCAAATCTGCATGATGTGAAGTTCCGTCTCTGTCAGGGAGCAGCATTCTCAGTAGAGAACCATTTTAAAAAGGTTCTCTCTCTCTCTCTCTCTCTCTCTCTCTCTCTCTCTCTCTCTCTCTCTCTCTCTGTGTGTGTGTGTGTGTGTGTGTGTGTGTGTGCGCGTGCGTGCGCATGTGTCATATGCACATGCATGCGCATGTATACATAAGCCATAGTGTGTGTGTTGGTCAGAGAGCATCTCGTAGGGATTGGTTTTCTCTCTCTGTTATATGGGACCTGGGATTTGAACTCAGCTTGTCAGGATTACCAGCAAGCATTTTGCCGGCTGAACCATCTCACTAGTCTAAGAATAGTTTTAATGGGCTTAATGGTCCTTCCCTTCTCTTAGGAGGTAGTCTTAAGTTCTTAGCACGCAAAGCCAAGAGTACTTAGTAAGCAACAGAGAAAGTACAGGTATCTCCTTCTGATATTGTTCTGGGTCAGGCATTGAGTGTTAGTGAACTTACAGGTCTTCTGTATCATTCCCCATATTATGCCCAGGACTGAGCTGTGTGTCCATACCTTGGCCTCAGGTTGTCTAAGTGGTGGACACAGAATATATTGTTCTCATAAAGCCAAAGTTCAGTGTGGTCCCTTGGTTAGGATTGTACAGGTGATTGGTGGCAGAGCCAGGAAAGATGAGACTGCTGAATGCCAAAGTACTTTTCCTAAACTATGCCATATAAGATATCCTTTAATACAAATCTTCGTTAGAAAGGCTGACCCATGCCCTGCAATTCTGGGTCTGTGTGTTCCAGTTCAGTGGTCTTAATGAATACTGATGTGCACTCCTTTCATATGAGCTGTTCTCAAGCATCTCATTTTTTGCCCTCCTAGGAGCCCCATGGTGCAGGTGGAAGCATCTTTCTTTCTGTCATGAGGACAACAAGGTTGACTCTAGGCATGGCAGACTGTTTATGCAAAGATCTAAGTTTTTTCTGCTTCATCATCTTTTCTTAAAGTCTTACCTTTCCATCTCCTCTACTTCCAATGTGAAATGGAGGTCATTACCTTCATGTCACTCTGGTGTGTTATAGTTTCTGGGGCACTTGATGGTAAGTGATTGTCAGCTGCATTTTGAGATGTGTTGCTGTGTGCTCTGGCCTGTCTAAGCTCTGGAGCATCACTGGCCGCGCAGGAGCTGTTCTGGCTTGCTCTGCAGGCTAGCTGCTGGGGCAGTGGCACTCTGTTTGTCTTGGAGATGCTCTCACTATGATCCCTATTTGGCTGGACATGAACAATGAAGCATGCCTGAAAAATAATAATAGTTCCTTAGTACAAAGAGCGCAAGACAATGTATAGAACATGTCAGTGATGCCCATGCAAACACACCATGGTCCTCACGGCTCCAGATTGTGTTCACACTGGCTAGAGGATGGAGCTGAGGGTGTGTCCATGGAACCATGCAAGCGGGGGAGCCCCCGTGTTGTAGAAGACAACACTGAGTTCCAAAGAGCTCAGACTGCCACTCATGTTGTGAGCTATGACTGCTGCACAGAGTCCAGCTGCTATGCATTCATAGCTGTTCATGGGACGCTTCTGTTACCAAAGTCAAGTTTGGTCAGTCTAAAGTGTCTAGTTAACTAAGTTACATAATTTCTTTTTGGCCAACACATAACTTTTTGAAACTTCTTTTTAAAAGATGGCAATGTTAAAAACAACTGACTGTATCATGCTGCAGTACATGGAGACAAGAAGCAGATGCTTCCTCATATATATGTATACATATATATGTACGCTTATATGCATACATATGTAGACATATGTGCATCACACATATATACACACCGTGTGTGGATATGTGCATACATGTATGTGTTTGCATACATATATGAGCTGTCATTTCTCTCAAAGTACCATGCATGTCAACTAAGACACTTCACCTACCTTATGTTTGAGAATGCCGGCTTTTGCTTTGTCTTTGACAATTACTACTACTATATTTTGAACGATTTTTAATTTTAGTTGAAGCACATGACACCACACTTCTGGGGGTATGTATGAGTGGCTTTCTAAAATTATTATCGCATCTAGAGATTGTTCCTTTTTTGGTGACTGTTGGACAATAACAACAACACAATTGGCTTTGTTATAAGTTGTCCTGTTTTGCCAAGTTCTTTAAAGGCACAGACTGCTGCCTGTGTTCCTTTTAACCTGTCAAATATGGATGAAGCCAGCTCTGCCCCTTGTGAGCAGTGCAGAGTGATTCAGCCCAGACTCATGTTGTCACCATTGGTCCAGAATCATACAGACCCCTTTGGAGATCCCCACACCTTGGCTCCTGTACAGTTCATTTTCTTGTGTATTGATCACTTTAGGGATCACTGTAGTGGGACCCTAACTTCCCATTTCCCAAAGGACATGTGTAGAAGGTCGAGCCTGCCCCATGGAGCTGAGGTTGACTAAGCTCAAAGGCAACTTTCATGGACTGACTCTGTTCAAAGGTATGGAACTTTCTGTGAGTGTGTTTCTCTTTGTCTGTCTTGTATGAAGCAGCGGACACACACAGTGAGTGACATTAATGCCAGGGCCCAATTCTGAGAGACTAGACCACTCTGTCCCAGTTGACGAGGGAGGAAGCAGCCTTGCTACTTGAGGCCTATAAGAATTGTGTAGGACTTTTAAAAAGGATGTCTGTACTGAAAATATACAGAAAAATTTAAGGGTTAAATTTTCGTTAAAGTACTGTCTACTTGAAGATTTTAAAAAAAGTTGTTATTATTATCATTCTTGTTACTGCCATAGAATCAAATTACCACTTTGTGTGTCTGAGGCGACTCCTGGATTTTTTGTTTTCGTTTGTTTTGTTTTTGATCCATTAAGAAAATGGTTGTGATTAATCAATGTGTAGAAGGTGTCAGGAGAAAGGAGAGTTCTGTGAAGTTGTTTTCTTTGAGAGTTGGTTTCCTCTGTGAGATCAAAAGCCCAGCTCAGGCTGGGTTCCTGAGACACACCGCTTACCTTACATCTGCCAGCATATGCGCACCGTGCTTTAGTTATCCAAGGTTCTAGCACAACATGTTGTAGTCGAAAGTTTTGTCCAGTCCCGCCCGGCCCCGCAGTCCCACGGTCACTTATAAAATAACGACTCAGAGGCTTAATATTATTTACAAACTTATGGCCATGGCCTATGGCTCAAGCTTCTTGCCAGCAAGCTCTTATAACTAAACTCAGCCCATTTCTATTAATCTATATGTCGCCACATGTTCTGTGGCTTTACCTGGGTGCCATTCCATGGATGCCGGGATGGCATCTCCTCTGCCTCTGCCTTTCTTTCTCCTCTCTCTCCAGTTGAAAGGTACCGTCTAACCTTATGCTGCCTTACCATTGGCCAGACAGCTTTATTTACCAACCAATCAGAGCAACACATATTCACAGCATACAGAAAGACATCCCACAGCAGTGTGTAGTAGTCATTAACCCACAAGCCAGCACGTGTGCTCTTTATCTGCTTTCTGTATCTACATTCGTGTGAGAGAATGGAAAATACCAGGTTCCGTCCAAACTGCCTCAAAATTGGCATCGTAGTGGCTACTTCAGCGATTCCGGTCCTGTGCCCATCTGTACAGAATCAGTAGTTGGGGGACTGGATGTTGAGTTACATCACAGACAAAAAGGGTCCAGCAGTGTATTCCAGGGACTATGTGGAAGACAAGTACCTCGAGCAAAGCTCACAGGCCCAGCCCTGCTGCAGACCACTCTACAACTGGACCCACAGGTGACCAGGGTACCCCGGGTCAAGGCAACCTAGAATGCCATTCGCCACCTTCAGAAGTTAAAATGAATTGTAAAGTGGGCAGAGCCTCAGGGCACTCAGAACACAGACACACCGTGTACATGCGGGAGTGTGATGTTTTTCCCCATTACTTTTGACAGAGGTACTTTCATAGTGCAAGTCTCAAGAAACAAACAAACAAAACAGCAAAACCAAAATAAGACCACCACCACCATCAAAGACCTGTGGCCTCCAAGGCCCTGAGCTCACATAGCTAGTCCCAGAATTTTGAATCAACATTAAGATTCAAACTTTTACTTAGAAGTTCATTCAGGGAGAACTCCCTTCCCTCCTGAGCAGACCTGCTGGTTGTAGACAGCTGGCTTTTCCCACCCTCTGGCCACCGACTTGCAGTTCGCAGCTTCTTGTGGCACCAGAGGATGGCCTGACACACGGGCCTGGGGTGGAAAGGTGTTGGCTCTACTCCCGGGATTTCTCTCGTGGAAGAGCATGTGAACCTTTCTCTGGCCTGGGAGGTTTTCTTAGCCAGGGAGGTGAGGCTTTGGCACTCATGGCTGAGCCGTGAACTGAGGAGAATGGAAGGAGCGGTGAGGATTTCGTGCAATGCCTCTGCTTGGAGCCCTATCTTCTACAGTTTTGTAGTAACCGCTTAGCTCTTACACAGACCCTGGGAGGGATGGCTGTTCTCCATCTGGCAACGCTAGCTTTTACTTAAATTTGTGTGTTTAATAAGGCTCACTGTAGAAGAGGGAGGATCATAAAGCAGCCATGCTACACATGAAAAGGCTCAAAGATGCACAGAGCCCCTCCCAGGTCTTTCCAGGCATGCTTGTATGGCAGGCATGGCAGGCACAGCATTGTCTCTGTCTTGAAGTCTGGCAGGTGATTTGGTTTCAGTTTGATTGTGTCTGCTGTTTAAACCTAATCTTAGCAATAAGGTAAGTGCAGACCTATATAATATTATCATTTTTCACTTAATGAATTATTGCTTTATTCCCCAGAACCATAGCAAAAATAGCCAGCTGATCCCCTTGGTAGATATTCTCTGTAATTGTGTAGCATTTCAATGCATTTAAAAAAATATATCTAATTTGTCCCTAAGGTACTTAAAGAAGGAGTATGATGTGGTTGATATGTTATAGTAGGATTGGGTCACTGTCGTTAAATTATCATCTAAAAATTAATAAGAAGGGTCATGCATTTATTATCAGTTTTTAATGTTTTTATCCCTCCATCTACTGAGAACCCATGGAAAAAGCCATTATCTATTTCATAAGAATAAAAATTGACCAAATAACCCACAGTGAGACCCTAACTATCTAACAGGCATTTCTTGAGAGCGGCAGGAGAATGTGGTGCTATCAGTTGTAGACTTGACAATCTAGATTCCCTTGGAAATGCCTGTGGGGATGTGTTAGTTGAGGCGGGAGACTTTGGGTGGTACTGTTCCATGCCTAGATTCTGGACTGTGTAAGTGGAAAAGGGGGAGTGGGAAACAGCACCTAGTCATTGCTTTCTCCCTTCTAAGTGCGAATGTGACCAGCTGCTTCAAGCTCCTGCTGTCCTGGCTTCCTTCTCAAGATGGACTGTGCCAGTGGACTGTGAGCCAGAAAAACAAAAACAACAAAAGCAAAAACCTATATCTGTTCAGTTGCTTTCACTCGAGTAATTTTATCATAGCCTTGAGAAAAGAAACTAAGACAGAATAAATGGTAGGTGAGTGTACGTTTTCTTAGGCCAAGGAAACCTAATCTTATTAGGCTTCCCGACTTACCTATCATAGGTTGTATCAATAACAGAGGTCAGAAAACTTAAAGGCCTGCCAGTCTATGGGGATCTTGCCAGAGCCCAAGCTCATTGGTGGCAGCGGGAAACATTTTCCTGAAAGTTCCGTGCAGTGGCCCTCGGCTGCTTGGTCTAGATGTGCCTGCTGTCTTCTAAGAAGATGTGTACGCTGGTCCTGGTGAGCGGGCAGGCTCAAGAGCTGAGGAATGAAGGCCACAGTCAGCAGCATCCTTGTGACTGCCTTGGAGCCTACACAGTCTACCAGATAGAGAGTCCATATAGATGAAGCCCTTTCCTAGCTTGTTTCCTGGATCCTGAAGGAGGCCATGTGAGGTAGACATGGCTTTAGTTTCTTTGGGTTTATAAGCAAATTCTCTGGTGAAACATGTTACAAGTGTTTCATCTCCCAGAGCTGGCACCTCAGAAAAAATCTTAGGTCAAGTCAACCGTGACTTAACACAAGCTGTGAGTATGGTCCTCACTGTCCGGTTTCTACATCTTTCTCAGCACACACCAGCCAAACATCCTGGAGGGAAGCCTGGGGACCTGCATTTGTCGTGCACACCATGGCTGGGTCTTTTGTCCACTAATATGCACAAACCCATGCACAGGTCTTTAACAGGATTAGGGGAACTGGGGAAGATGTCTAGCAAAAGGTGGAGAGCTGAGGAGAAACTATGCACTTTCAGCAAATGAGCATGTCACCCTCTTAACTAACACAGCAAATATTTGTGCAGTGTTTGCTGTCTCGGTGTCGGGGTGGGTGAGTCTAAATTCATCAGAGACTTATGTCTTGTAGTTCTAATTTGAGCAGTGGCTGAGATACAACTTACACCAATAATGGCAATATCTTAGATGCCGGCCAAGAACTGGTTTACTCTAAAGAAAAGTAGTCATCTTACAGCAGTCTGCTAACTAAAAGTATACACATCATTCATTTGTGTCATTGGGAGTAAAGATCAAAAGTGTAAGAGAGGATTAAATGGGTTTTAAATTCACAGTATGTTCCATACGATGACATTTAGTATAAGCAATGTGAGATGTGAGCACACGCATCAAAATCCTATACTAAGGCTTGAAGAGTTGACAGGGACTTAGTTGTATCCTTTATTCTATAGTTTGCATCTGTCATTGAGTATCTAGTAGCTGTGTATAGAGACCCAGGAACAACGCTCTAGAGCTAGTGGGTGCTGGCACCTGTTAATACTGCACAGTGTGGGGTATTTGTCAGGTGGGGCCCTTGATGTGGATTCAAGCCTTTATGTAATAGCCACCATCCCTCCAAAGACACTCCAAGGAGTTACCGGGACAGGGTTCAGGATGACTTGTCTTTTCATACAGCTGGACAAGAAGAATCAGGCTTAGTCTGAAGGCTCTGTGTAGCCCTGAAATGCTCCTACTTCAGGTATTTTGAGATGATGAATCTTTCAGATGGGATCCTGGCAATCAGATGAGATCTACAAAGTTCCATCTTGCTTACTCTAGAGGCCAACATATGGAAATACATTTAAAAACCTTCCTATTAATTTATGTCAGATGCAGTCACTCTCCAGGGAGTTCTGACTCTATGGGTGGGAAATGAGCTAATTGGGAGAAGTGTGATCCTGCCACATTGCAGTGGTGTCAGGGGTAGCTCTGTTCTCTGTGACCTCCTCCTGGAGCCTGTGAGAAACACATGTGATATGAGAACTGTGGGAAATTATGACATCTTCAGTTCTGAAACTAGAGGATATTCATGCTGGAAGCTTTTCTAGTGAAACCTAGCAGCAGAAACCACCTTAGCAGAGGGATAAAGGATGGTGGCTCCAGGCTAGGCCAGGCCAGACCTTGGCACCTCTCTGTCCCAGTGTGATGCCAATACTCTTTTTGTTCTGAGTCTGTTTCTGCTAATGGTTCTTATCCTGACTGCCTCTCTCTGCTGCCAGGTGAGGAAAAGGCCTCATTCATCAGGCCCAGCCCTAAATCAAGAATACCCTCTGAGCTCTGGGGACAGGCTGAGGACAAAGCCTAGTTTTCACAGTGTGTGGTTACACGTCTTGGTGAATATGAACTGTATTCACTCATTCATCTATTCATGAGATGTGCCTTTGGTTATATTCTCTGTTGGCATGGTAGTAGAATGTGGCATAGTAGAAGACCTCATGGGGTTGGTTGGTCAGCTGATAGATATAGTTGTTGAATAATCCTCATTTCCCCTCGCCATTACTTAAAAGTATGGTGATTTTAGCTGAGTGATTGCCTAAGTAGATTTTTATGAAAACAATATTATTAATGCTTTTTTCACAATTTTAGGTCTTGTTACTTTGAACTTTCTTTTGTGGCTATTATTTCTCCAAAGCTCAATTTCCTCCACATTAAAATTTAGAAAAAAAAATCAATCATTTTTTCAAGAAGGTTAAACTTCTGATACTTAAAAATTAGCATTTTATTAGGTTCAGGTTTAGTCACCCTCAGTTATACCATTTCTTTTCTTTCTTTCTTAAATTATTATTGACATTTTTTTTCCTGGTTATAGTTAGAAGGAACTTGGCCAACCCATGAGAAACCCCAAAACTTTAACAGTAAATCAGGGTTTCTTTTCATATGGCTAATTGGTCTAGAATGGCATCATTTTTACAGCAAGCAGAATAGTCATGAGATTTCATTATCTTTTGATTGTCTTTACTTCACTTATTTTATGCTTCCTGATGACATAGAATCCTCAGTCAGTATCACGTAACAACTTCAATCTCTGAGTTAAAAAAAAAAAAAAAAGCCTCATTTGATCATTCTATATTGCCAAGGCATCACACTATAATAAAATGTAGTTATTATTTATCAATTAAAAAACATTGTCAAAATAAGTAAAATGCACACCCAAGAAGAAATGGTTCCCAGTAAGGGTGGTCATGGCTCTGTGGTCGTCCATGAATAGATATGGATAATGACATTTTAAAAAGCCGTGACTTTTAAAATAAACAAGAGTATTTCTCAAAGTATCATCACTTTCTGACTTCTGTAACCAAAAGGAAAAATGGAGGGGCGCGGGGTGAGGAGATACATAAAACTCTCAAGACTAAGTTTGACAAAGGCTTTGGTTCTATAGGCCTTGTCACCAAACTGCTGGGCCACAGCCATATCAGAGGAAGTGTGGAAGTGATGGCTTGCTGGGATCATACATACCATTCATTTATTTTTTTATCTAAAGTATTTTTCTATACTCCTCATAAATCCCTCCCCCCCACCCACCCAACCTCATGTTCTTACTCATTCTCTCTTTCTATCTGTCTCTGTCCCTGACCCGTCTCCACTCTCACACTTTCCCACTCTCTTGAACTCTCAAAAACAAGAAATGAAAATCAAAATGAACCAAAAGTATCAAAACAAAATGAAACAAGAAGTGCACAACAACATAGAGTCCGTTTTGTGTCCTCCTCCTTGATCCAGGCCTGCCCTGCGGTCTTCAATATGCCCAGTGATTGTCCACTGGACAGAAGTGCTTTTCTGTCTCCCAGCAGGTACTGATTGTGAGTAGCTTCACACCTAGGGGTGGGACTTCCTGTCCACTTCCCTTCTCAATGCTGGGCTTTGTGTCTGGTGTGAAAGTGTGCAGGTTTGTGTATACTGCACAGTCCCTATGAGTTCATTTGTGCCTCAGTCCTGTTGTGACTGGAAGAGGTCATTGCCTTGAATTTAATCATCATCTCTACATCTTACCATATTTCCTCCTTTCCCACATAAGTCTCCAAGTCTTAGGAAGAGGGTTTCGGTGAAGGTACCTGTTTAGTACTGAGTTCTCCAAAGATTCCTATTCTCTGTACATTGTCCAGGTGTGGGTCTCTCATGCACACCATTTAGCCAATAAGGTGCTATCAGTAGGGAGTCTCTGAGAGAAAGTATTAATGAGGGGCCTTATGCTGGATAGGCCATGTGCCAGAGCTGCTCACTGAGCAGGATTTTATCAGTGTTAACTATAATGCTTAACTATGAATGAATTAAACTCTGTTGTGGCCCCAAGGAATCCTAAGCATGAATTAGAAGCTTATTTCTAACAATCAGATAAGCATAAACAGCTCCAACTGAGTTAGTAGTTGAACTACACTGACCAAATCTTAAGCTTATTTTAATGATTATGATAGTAAACTTCTTTAGGGCATGGCTTCTTAAATTTTTTCCACTTAAAACCTTTTGCATGAGGAATCTCTCCACAATTCTATATAGGAATATAAGATAAATTGAAAAGCCAATCACTGATCATAAATCATAAAGAAATTTATTTTAAACTAAGTATTTGATGTACATGAAATCTTCCTGTTTCTCCTATGTGAGGTGGGCACATGGATAGCATCCTTTCAAGGAACACTCCCACCATGCAGCACTTTCCAGTTCTCATGGGGACAGAAGGAAGCAAGAACCAGATATGTTCCAAATCAAAGTGGACCCACATTTCCAAACCCAAGTAACCAAGCAGCTCACTCAGAGAGATCTCAGAACCTGAGGCAGATGTATGTCTACAGTCAGGAAAATTTGCTAAGCCCTCATCACTCTTGTTCCTGTTAGAGTTGTTATTTTTTAATTAGCATTTCCTTGTCTTGACATAACTATAATTAATATAGCCTCATCAATCATGTGTGTCATCTGAGAGTGGTGCTTTCTGGGTAGTATTTGTGAGCACCACTCCTTAAATGCAGAACTGCAATGGCTGCCTTCAGAGTCGGTCTCACATTTGTATTTATTTTCAAATTCTTTGCCAAAGCCATGCATTTATTTATATTTCCTCCATATGTTTCCAGAGGATGCTTTGCCCAGGGGAGGTATTACATCAGATGCCTAGCTGTTTTATCAAGTGTACAGACTAAAGCGTATGTAGTCCCCAGCCTGGGATCCTCTGTTGACTCAAAGCCTCTTGCATATCTGTCATCTCTCATGAAAACTGGAGCCAAGGCAGGTTAGCCACTTCTGAACACATAGTGTCACTGTCAACCATGAGTAGTGGTTTGTCATTGTATTGTTTCGTTTGCCTATGTCTTTACCCTTAGAAAATAAGACAGCAACCTTACTCCTTCTGGGCTACTATGGCAATAGACCTCCAATTGGGTGATTTATAAATCATAGAAGTATATTGCTCAATTTATTCTGCAGGCTGGGAAGATTAAGATCAAGGAGTCAGCTTGTTCTGTGTCTTGGGGAGGGTTCCTTCTTGGTTCTTAGATAATGACATCTTAGTGTGTCCACATATGGAGGGGCATGGAGCTCCCTGAGGCCTCTTTTCTAAGGGTCTAATCCCACTTATAAGGATTCTACCAACCCATGATGTCCTCTCCTCCCATTGGCCTTACTTTTGAACTTTGGTCCTTGGGTTTCAGCACATGAATTTTGGATTCCTAGCAATAGTTGGACCACAGAAAGCTGCTTGTATCAGCTGGTGCCAGTGAATTAGGGCTTGTCTAAAAATGTCTGTGAGTAAAGGTTGTAGTTTTGACCTGTTTGGCGGCTGCCTCATCATTCACAGGACATGGTGCATTTGACCCTGATCTAAGGGCCATCAGAGTGTCATTATGATGGTCAACAAGGCCTTCCAGAGAATCATTAGCACCCGAAGACTGACCTGCAGGCAGTGAGAGGTGATTTCAAGAAGGTGTGTGTTTGCTCAAAGATGAACACTCAAGCTGTTTCTCAGCAATGATTTCTTAGTCTCTAGTTTATCAGGGTTGGTAGTGAGGCCAGCAGGCCATTAATTGTTTCTTTCTCATCAGGGCAAAAAATAGACTTCCACAGAGTGTGTGGCCAGCAGTAAACTCCCCCAATCTTGTATTTGGCAAATGCAGAATCCACAGTCCTCTGCTTCACTCCAGCATTCACCAGAATAATGGACGACCTCAGTCATTCACAGCTCAATAGAAAAATTAATCACTGATGAGCAGAGGGGGGTGGTGTAGAGAAATGCAGATTTTAGGGACCACAAGGTATTTCCTTTGCTGCTCTTCAGGCTTAAGCAATAGAATTAGAACAATAGCAGGAACTTAAGCTTACAGTCTATGTGCCAGGAACAGATTGAAAATTATTCAATGTATGTATCAGCTCAGGTGGCAAGTACTGAAAACCTAGTGACTAGCAGGCAGAGAAGGAACATGTTCCCTGGGATGTAAAGATGCAGTCCTGTTTGAATAAATGCAATTAAAATTTAAATATTTGACATTTATCCTAGAGAATCAAAGTGAAAACATCATATAACTTAGATTTATTTTAATGGAGAAACACTCACAAAGGGCTGAGACTTCATACTGCATCCCTTTTAATTCTGTAAAGTTAAAAAAATAAATCAAAACAGATACGCCTCTGCAGTAACATGAGCTCCCCCCTTTTCCAAACTAATTATGATCTAAATGATAATTTTTCTCACAGTCAGTTTTGATTTTAATTAACTTATCATTTGCATACAGTAAAATAGCCAGGTATCTAGTATTTATATCCTCACTCCACCAATACACCAATACAGACTTTTTCACATTCCAGAAAATTCCCTGTGGCCCTTCCTGGTTAAGCCCTGAGCCAGGAGCAGTCTTCTGAGTCCCCTCTCCATAGATTATCTGATTTTGTGTCATATATGTAAAGTAAGAAACAAGATGCCTGTGATGTCCCTTGTGGTCTTTAGGAAAATTCATGCAGGAGAGGGCACACTGTTTGACTCTTAGCAGTGACAATTGTCCAAATATGCAATATTGAACATGAACCGCTGTGGCTTTCTGAGATGGTCCCAAGCAAGTGGTGAGACAGGCCTCAGGAGGAAGAGGGGGGGCATGGGGAGCCTGAAGTAGAAGATGGGTGGTCATCCATGAAGAAAGACACAAATAACATGGTGCTTCCCTGTTTCTAGGGATGATCCATGGGAAATACTTTCCACCTTATCCCTGTAAACTGACATAGGAATGCCGTAAAATATGTTAAGATACAGTGATGGATATTTGAGAGTACAGTGGTGTGGGCCATCTTGGGTAGTAAAGGACCTTGAAGGAGTTGAGGGGCTCTTGCATGGTGCATGTGGAGAGTGTGGAGGGTTGGGAGGAGAGGGCTCCAATGTAACTAACAGAATAACTATAGCAGGGAAGATGGTATATTTGTCAGCCCTGAAACAATGTATTTCTAGATGTCCATTTTATCAGTGCTTTGTGTATTTGAGAGTTCAGATATTGCTATCTGATGCACTGAGCAACTGTGGCGCTTTTCCGCCATGAAGGCTCCTGCAGTCAGGCTTGTTACCCAGTCATCATTGCAGTGTTTGGACAGGTACAGCAGTGTCCTCGCCCTGCAGAGCAGGGTTGGGACACAATGCTAAGTGGTTCTTAGGGACAGTAATGATGTAGGTGGTGGGAAGTTTATAAATGTGCTGAGCAGGTACCATTGTGTTTCCAGGTATTCTCTGTATAATAACACATTTTCTGGAACCCTTAGGTGGATGTGCAGGGGAGAAATGAAAGGAACTAGCCATGGAGTCCCATACTGTTTCTGACTTCCTTCATGGATGCCCACCCATCTCCTATTGCAGTCCCAACTCAGTAAGGAAAACAAACCCCCTTTGGGTCATCATCCACATGAACACAAGTTCCTCTTCATGGTGTCTTCATGAACGGTGCTGGCTATTTTCAAATTCTAAGTTGAACAGCATAGTATACAACATGTTCTGTAAGCTATCGACACAGAAGCCTGCCTGTATCATCCATGGAGTGCACCATGTGCCTCAGGGTATTTAATCATACATCTTTGAGTCATAAAATAAGAACAGTAACTCCTACTTTTGAATGATCACTAAAAGATCATAAGTGTGAAAAATGGTGTTTGGCAGATAGAAGATTTCTGTAGCTTTGACAGTTGTTGATATGAACATTTCCTGATGTGTTGGTATTGGATGCCTGGAAACCTTATAAAGCTAATGTTTTGTTCTGTTTGAACCATTGGTTATGCCCAAATTGCTCAGTCCTCTCTATATGATAGAGTGTCCACTGTTCACCATTCTAAACTATTCTACAGCATGCAGTTTAGAATATTAAAACAAGGTGTGCTATCTACCGATGGCACATTGTATATCACTATTTCAAGATACAAGCAGTGAGAAGCATCTATGGAAAATGTGGATCGGTGCTCTGGTGTTCATGGTAGGAAAGGAGCTTGAGACTCATCCCGAGCAGCTGATGTGCTGCACACGGCTGGTTGTCTCTATTCTAGAGATGACATGGTGCCACCAGAATAACTTGGGCTGTGCTGGCTGTAATGTAAAAATAGTCATAATAACAATGCTGGGATGTGCGTGGTGCTTCCTCCTCCTGAAATTTCAGAGCAGCTCCCAGGAGGCATGGTGACTCACTGACAAGCCGTCTGGAGGGAATTCAGTGTACGCTGCTTCCCTTTTCAATGAGTAGTTGGACCATCATTGTCAGCACCGTGTCTGAGGTGCCTACATCTGGAGAGACACCCCTGTTACGCATGGAAGAGATGCTTTGAGATGCCCACCTCCCACACCCTCAGGATGTGCCTTTCTTAGGAACCACTGATTTGTCACTCCAAACTATTTAAAAAAAACAACAACTCCAAATATAGATGGCAGTGCAGGCTCTTAGTCATCCACTCACTCTTCTAAAACAGCCCTAACCACGTGGATAAGTCCTGCCCAGGCTGGGCTCGGGGCCACTGGGAATTTCCTTTGTCTGTTTTGAAAACAAGGACAACACTTACATATCTGGATGAAGCACAGAGTTACGCCCCACTTCAGACTTCCAGTAGGAGGAAGAGCTGAAGCCCCTCCATGACAGAAACTCCACCCACTGAGGGACTGCAGCCCTGCAGTGCATAGGCTCTGCTGATCAGTGGCTCCCATTAGCAACCTCTGTCTTTGCCCACTGTTCTTTTTCCTAGTGCCCAAAACTGTGGGGGATGCTCTGGAGTTCCCTGAAGTCCAGATCCAGCTCAAGCCCTGTGCTCAAGGATTTCTTGCCAGGCCCAAGGACAGTGACCTTGGATGGCAAGTTCCCAGTCTGTTGTTGACAGCCAGAGCCCCCTATGTTGCCACCTCTGGAGTGTCATAAACAGTACTCAGGAATGGCCCGAGTAGCATGGACATGCTTGGCCCACCATCAGGAGGATCTTAATCTTGTTGACTAACAACATCTCTGGAATGCATGGTTCAAACCATCATCACGCATTCACTCTGTGCTGCTCTGTGAACATGGGTCTCCTTCATTTCCTATGTCTGCTACAATGTTTCTGCTCTTTGAGGGAAAATTGGACTATACCCATTCATGTTTAATAGTTTGTAGCTTCCAGGGTCCACACATTGCATACAGTAGGACCCACTGTCGAATCGCACTCACCTGAATGTCATAAAATGTGTGTGAACTCTCCTCCAATCATGCAACAGAGGTCTATCACCACGAGCTTGGGAAAGCATTTTATTTTGGACAGCCTGTACGTGATCTGTACAGCCACCTGAAGCTTTTCTGTGACACTCCTTCCGGCAAGCAGGCGTGTTGGCATGGCAGCCTCCCCAGAGCCCTAGTGGCAGAAACAAGTAGATCCTCCTCGGCTAAGCTGTTGCCCTCCAAAAGCTTGTGTGCAGAGTGAGGTAGAAGATGCTCAACTCTCAGAAGGATGGAGGAGGTGGCCTGTTAATCCTTACATGGAATCCCTAAGATCCCATCATTGGTAACTGGAAAAATCTGGTCTCTATAGAAAGTGATGGCCTTTAGCAAGAAGAGCATCATGCTATGTGTGAATACGAAAGAAGCTGGAGGGTGCTATGCTAACTTAAAGATGTCAGCTAGAAAGATCAGTAAGTACCACAAAATTTCACTCACACAGAAAGCCTAAAATATCTAACTCAGAGAAGTAAAGACTACAAGCTGAGAAAGGGCAAGGTTCCCCCAGGGGACACACAGGGCTTAGTTAACTAGGGAAATGACTTCTAGGGATCTACTATGCAGCATAGCTGTGAATGGGTAGTAACTGCATTCTTGAAAGTTGCTGAGAGTGGATTTTTTTTTCAATGCTCACCAAAATGAAAATGAGCTAATGAGGCCGTGTGTATGTTAATCAGCTTGATTCATCCACTGTACAGCGTGTACATACTTCAAACCATCATGCTGTAGACTGTGAATATGGAGACTTCCTGTCAATTAAAAAAGCTGATTCACATTTACCACTGTATTTAATACAAGTACTTCACTTTTAATGTTAAAAATACATTTACAACATTAATCAAAATGAAAATGCATACACTACTGATATGATTGTTCTTAAACCCAATAATTCCCTGATCAAAAAAGAGAAGCAATGGATTAAAATGAATGCTTGTTGAAAGAGCCCAGCTTGTTGCCTGGCTCCTCAACAACTGTGTGGTGTATGGTCCCGTGTGTGTGATTGAAGGTCACAGCAACACCCAGCCCAGCTCCTAAGGTCATCAAGTCCCATAGGAAGGAGAAAAGCACCTCATAGCACAGGGCCCTCAGTCACCTGAGAGCTCTCTAGAGCCACTAAAACTAGTACTGGAGACATGTTTATCCATTTGCTCATGGGAACCTGGAGTTTGGGCCCTATGCTGATACTGGGACTATAGTTTTAAAGTTCTCTTACAACAGATGCCTGGGAAGAAGCAGTGGCCTTCAGTGAGGTGTGGGCTGAGTTTGGCGTTCTGACAGGGTGAAGAACCAAGGCGTTGCATTGATTTGTGATGCAGATCAACATTGCCATATAGACTGCTATATAGAAGACACATGACCATTTATAAGAAACTGAACATTGAGGGGATGGTACTCTAGAAGAGGGAAAATGGATGACAGTGCCTATGGAGGGTTAAATGACCAGAGGGGAGAATGAGGGAGGAGTTAGCTGAAGAAAGTGCAGGGCTCTCTATGATTTGTTATCAAGGCTATATATCTGTCTGCTGGAGCGCAGTAGGACACCAGGCACAGAGCTGCCACATCTTGTATTAGATTCATTCTGAACATGAGCTCTTGAAATAGGGGTCACTTTATCTGGGGCATATGGAGAAGGATGCTCATCACAGAAGCACTTTTTAGACAGTCACTATGATGTGAGAGAGTTGGAAATGAAGACACAGCCTCAAATTATCTATCATAAATTAGATCAGGAAGGCCTGGGGCTGACCACTTCTTGTCTAGCCCAGCAGCTGATTCTTTTTAGAGACTGTGCATCTACTTAGATGTTTGTTTTTTTAAAGTTGTCTCAAATTCTTTTCTAAGTAGGTATTTTTTTTTATAAATCGACATTTATTTTACATGTGCACCCATCCACACAGAAGTGCACGCGCACACACACACACACACACACACACACACACACACGCACACACAGTGGGGGTGTGGAGTCTATAAGTCTCCAGATATTCTCCTCATCAGAGCCCTCACATGTTCTCTTTCCACCATGTCACATGCACTGAGCCTCTTATCTATTCTAGAATGGATTTGGGCTCCTCTCTGGTGCCTGAAGACAAGGCAGGTAGTGTCTCTTTAGGCATATCCACTTAAATACAGTGTCAGAGTCATAAATTGAGTTCCAGCCTGAAGATCAGCAGCTTCTGCTGCCTCAGGTCCTGTGTTCTGGACCAGAGAGACCTGCATCCTTGCAATAGGACACAAGGAGACAGCTTGATGCAGGAATTTGATTGTCATCAGCTGAGTCTGGTGACACATCAGTGTTTTTTCAAATACAGGAAAACCAAGGACATTGTGTCCAGTGACCTGAGTCTCTCAGTGTCTCAACAGGACAATGCTACATCCCCATCTAAAGGATGTGCCACCTGAGCCACCCGTGTGGCACCAGAGTCTTGAGTGTGGCTCTGGACACGGAAACAATGATTGCACCAACTCATAATTCTAACCAGTAAAATATTTACTAAAAGAACGTAAAGTGTAACTGGGGATGTGGCTCCATTAGTTGAGTCTTTGTTATTTAAGCATGAAGACCTGAGTTTGACTCCCAGAACCCATAAAAATAAAAGCAAGGCGTGGTGGTATGAACTTGGGAGCCTAGGGCCGAGGAGGCAGAGACAGGTGGATCCCAGGGGTGTGCTGACCAGCCAGTCTAGTCCAGTGAAGGCCATTAAGAGACCTCATATCAAATCAAGGTGGACCAGACCTGAAGAACAGTATCCAAGATTGATCTATGTCCTACACATGTATAGAGACACATGTGCATGGATATGTACATATGTCTACAACCCACATGAACACACACACACACATACACACACACACTCAGAGCGGGAGAAGAGAACATAAAACATGGTGTAGAGGAAGGATTGGTTGGGCAAAGACCAATTAAAGAAGGAGGTTGTGTCAGGAGGGATGTGGAAGGCTCCTCCTCCATAGTCCTTCTTCCTTGTGTATGGCTACAAGAATGTACTACATGTATTGCATTGAACTCAGGACAATCCTACAGGTTTAGGTGTGGGAAGGCTGGCATCTTCTGAAATTGCTCCGATACTTATAGATGTTATCTTTCTCTTGTATCTTCATATGGTATCTTTCTCTGTGTGTGTCCTCATGAGGACCCTGTTTTTGTCAGGGTAGATCCAGCCTCCATCTTTAACATCTGTGTTTTCTCAGCCTTCAGAAAGACATGGGCACACCAGCCTGTGTCACTGAAGTATTGTGCCTGGACTCTTGACCTGAGCATTACTCTGGAGTTTGGACATATTTCTCCTGAAGTCAGCTGAAAGGTCCTTCCTCCAAGAAGCAACAGGCCTGGAGTCATCTCTCAAAGCTAGCCAAGCAGGCAGCATTGTTCCATATGGCACAGCAGTGTGGCTTTCACACATAGTTTATTAAAAACAAAGAACATGACCTTGGGTGTGTGTCAACTCCTCAACAGAATAACCAAGAGACTGCCAGACAGAGTGCATCCTGCCTGTGCTTCAGGTAGTGTGAGGGATTTGAATCACTGAGAGTTAAGATGTGGGAGGTCATAGTAAACAGTGTCCATCTGACTACATGGCAGCTCTCAGAGCCCTGGTTCCTTCACAGCCATGCCTAGGGGATCTGGCTTCCAGGGAGTGGGGATAAACATCAGTGTACAGTTAGCCTCTAAAATTTACTGGAGTGTGAAGAAAAACATAGCGTCAGCTCTCTGCTGGCCCATTTGCAGTTCTGTGCCTTCCTTATGCTCCTCACTGAAAGTCAGAGAGCGCCTCAGCACCTGGCCTGTGTTTGCCACTCTGTTGCATTTCCTTATAACTCCTTGTTATCCCAAGCCAGAGTCGTCTCTCCTCTGTATCCTCTCACTGACTTCTGATGGCACTAATAGGAACGCGGGCATGGTGGATGGGACTCTGTCTAGAACGGCCACAAATCCGTCTGGCCTCTCCTCTGTCACACTTGCTCTTCTTCTATCGTCTGGACTCTGGTGATGACGGGGTTGTGACCAAGAAAAGCATAGACAAGGGAAGCTGGGTGTCTCACTGAGTCCCTGAGACCAGCTGCCAAAGCCACCAAGCTTTCCAGAGTGACAAGTGCAAGCGTGAGTGACCGCTGCCACCCTCCTTTCTGTGTGTAGTGTGTGAATGTGTACCTGTACGTGTGTGTCATATACAGCAGCACCCTGGCTGCCGTCGGGGTGGTGGGCTCAGTTTGAGTCAGAGGAGGCATCCCATTTTCACTCACACCCCTCCATCCTGTCTAACCCTGCACCAGCGCTGCGCATCTCTGTCAGCACCCCCTTTGTGACCAGAGATCAAAGCAAGAGTGCTTCCTGTTTCAGAACCACTAAAGCCTCAGTGTTGAACCCCCGCATTCTGAGCTGAGCCTCAGAGACCTGTCACCTGGGCTGTTTGTGTGCCTGCCTCTCTGGCCTCATTCCTACCCGTCCCGCCTTCTCCCCTCCTTAGTCAAAACATGGTGTGTGAAGGACCCTGGCAGAAGCTAAGAACTGTGGTCTGCAAGTGAGGTGAAGAGCACTTTGTGATGGGGGCAGACAGATGCCATAGAGGGGAAGAGGCGGACGTCCTGCCTTGAGCCACCTATGGGGCGGCACACCTCACACCTAATGTGACAGGTCTACTGCCACAGTAACACTCTGATCAGGTCCTGGGGCAGCAGAACTCCAATGAAAATTGCTTCCCACAGCAACAGGCCATCTACACCTCTTGCTTCAGTAAAGTTAGTGTAGGCTAAGGATGTGGGATCCACCGTTGATGCCTGTTCGAACTGGTAGGTAGAGCAGAGAAGCTACAGTATGGCATGTGTCCCCACATAGACTATGATGACACAAGAGTCCTCACGAGCTCCTCTTTTTTTTTTTTTAAGCTGAGGATCGAACCCAGGACCTTTCACTTGCTAGGCAAGCGCTCTACCACTGAGCTAAATCCCCAACCCCAAGAGCTCCTCTTTAGTCAGGATGGAAGGATCAGAATTGAGCCATGGGGCTGATCCTCACAAGTGACCTGGGTGGATAGAGGACTCCAGTGATAAACAGTTCTGTTTGGATGCAGAACATACCCAGATCACCTAGTCAAAGAAAGGCCACAGAAATATCCCCACGAGGCTTGAGGAGCTGCTGAGGATACAGTCATGAAGAACGGTAGAAAGGAAGAGAACAGCAAGAGAAGAAGAAAGAGAAGTGTTCTAACCCTCTCTCCAAAGCTATGCTCAGGACCTAGCCAGGGCTAGGAGGAGCCGTGAGGGTACACAGGTGCAAATAGGCAGCCAGATGGTCTTTTCTCCTACTGAGGGTGGCTGATGGCTGGTCTTCTGAAGAATGCATGGAGAAGAAATGACAGGGTACCTTGAGGTGTGAGGGGGAGACTCTTGCCACATTTTATATCCACCTGTGTGCCAGTTGTGCCAAGATTTTGGCTCTTGACCTCGTCTTGTAGCTTCCTTGAGTGTCACTTCCAAGTATCAGTCTGAGTTCTGATGCTCTGAGTGATATCTTTGAGCCACATCTAAGAGAAATATTTGCACATATGGGAAGCCCAGACTTCTCACTATTGAATTTTGTAAAAAAAAATAATTCCAGCTGGAGGTCTGCCTTTTCCATCTGGACAAGTCAATCAATTAATGTCAACAAATCAATTAAAGTTTACATGGAAATTACCCTGGTGGCCATGGAGGGCTCGCCGGGGAGTTTTGATCCAGCTGGCTGTTAATGGTGCCATCAGCCAAGTTAAGAAAAGTACATGAGCAGGGACAACTGGCTGATCCCCACACGAGCACTTGAGGCTGCCCACACGTTCATGCCACCCAATACAGCTTCTGTTGTCGATGATGTCTTTGTTGCCTTTTAGTGCTATTTTCAGTGAAAGCTCCTTGAGGGTAGTTACTGCTTTCCCCTGGAGTGTTTGTTATAAGTAGCATGACTGGCACCTGGGCTGGTGTCAACATGCCAGCCCCAAGAGCACCTCGCTGTAAGACCTCCAATCTCTACCCTCAGCCAAGGTGGCATACTTAGCCATGTGGGGGTCTGTGGCAAGTGAGGCTACAGAGTGAAGTTCAGCCAGCTCAGAACGTTTATGCCTGGTGTATGTGGGTCTGAGCTCTGCCCTCCCAGCATGCTGGGCTGGTTTTTCTATCATGGAGCTATCAGTGACTGGCCCAGTGAACTGGTGAACCTCACTCATTCACCTTTCTCTGAAGATGAAATCAGGCAAAGAGGCGTGGTGGTGAACAGTGGTTAGGACAGAAGTTGACAGATGGCTCTTGACTTAATGATCTTTCAACTTTCCCCTGGTGGAAAAAAATGGTAGGAATTCAATAGAGTTTGGAGGTTTGATCCTTTTGGTAGCTGGTGATATGTAGTGTGATAGTCTGTCTATAGCACTTGACAGTGGCAGAGACCTGCAACTCTCCCTCAGCCATGTAAGTCTCCATTGAAACACCGATGCTCTGTAGTTTGTTCTGTCATAAGCCTTGGAGGTCAGCAGGCTGGGGGAGATGCATTTTCAACTTGTGGTATTTTCTGTCACAGATGGAAAAGTGCTTGGCCCTGCTTTTACAGCGAAGGAGCATGTCCCTAACACACACCAGTCCATATTTGAGTCTCAGAGTTTCTGCTCCAAACTTTCTTTACCTTGAGCCGTGTGTAATGGTTCATATAACTTAAGTGCTCAGGAAGCTGAGGCAGGAGCATGGCAAGCTGACGGCCAGCATAGCAAGACCCAGTATCAAAACCAACCAAGCAGTAAGTAAAATCTTTTATAAAAAGATCACATGATGGGACAAAGATGATGTTCACCTTTCCAGATGGCTCATTCTGGGAAGGTTGTTAGTTCATTGGAGTACTAACACTTTTCCTGCAAATAATGTTAATGTGTACACACACACACACACACACACACACACACACACACACACACACCACACCACACACCATAAACTGAATAAAACTTGATAAGAATGAAATTGTAATGCCTTCACCTTCAGAAGGAGTAATTGGAAGTCTGGCTGAACAGATATCGTTTAGGAATTCACTTTAATAAATGAATACTTCGTAAGATTTGAGCTGGTTAAGACTTTCCCTTGTAATACAATTTGGCTCTCAATTTATATAGCAATTTCTCATTGTATTTATATTGTAGAAAATGGATTCTAGGCTGTAGAAATGAGTGTAGGTTATATATTATCATCCATTGACATGGGGCAGAATAGATAAAAGGATACAGCACAGACACACACTGTTGGGGTCACAAGGGTCAAGGAGAGAATCCAGGGATGTCAAGTGGGCTAGTGTCACCATCTGGGTCAGAGGCACAAGGATTGACCTCCTTAGAAAAGAACTGAGACCTTAAAACAGTGATCTCCAGGGTCCTTGCACTGTGAGGCCAGTGGCTAGTCACTGCTGGTAGAGGAGTGTGGTAGTTTGAATGTAATTGGCGCCCATAAGCTTATAAAGAGTGCCACTATTGGGAAGTATGGTCTTGTTGAAGAGGTGTGGCTTTGTTGAGGGAAGTGTGTCACTGTGGGGGCAGGCTTTGATGTCTCTTTTGCTTAAGCTTTGCTCAGTGTCACGGTCCACTCCCTGTTGCCTTCTGATCAAGATATAGCCAGCACCATGTCTGCCTGCACACTGCCATGCTCTCTACCATAATGATAATGGACTGAACCTCTGAACTGTAAGCCACCACCTCAATTCAATGTTATCCTTTATAAGAGTTGCTGTGGTCATGGTGTCTCTTCACAGCAATAGAAACCCTAAGACAAGGATGCCCCAGTAGAGAACTGTATACCCAAAAGCCCTCTTTTGCACACACAGGATTTATGCCTGCAAAGTTTGGTTTCCAGAACCTTGCATGGAATATAAGCTTGTGGGATAGAGTACAAACTGTTGTGATAAACACATGGCAAAAAGTTTTGAAGATAAGATATAGTGGGTGTCAGCAGACGAGAATCTTTCTGCTTTATGACATATAGTTCCATGACACCTCTGCCCACCAAAAAAAAAAAAAAAAAAAAAAAAAAAAAAAAAAAAAAAGCTCTGGTGGAGATACTGTGTAATAAGATTCAAGTTGTGCATTTATGGCAAGATTCCACTTTATTGGAAAAAGTGAAGAAGTCAGAAATGACCCCTGAAGAAGAATACAATGTGTAGGAAAATTAGACCTGGTGAGACCATGGGGACTAGAAACCTGAGACAAGGAATTGACTTCACCAAACTGTTTTAAGCAGGCTGAGTGGAGATTGAATTCGACTGACCCTAGACCCCTGTGCTCAGTAAAGAGTCTTGTTTTAATTTCCTCTGTGTATTTTGGCATCTCTCCTCTGTGTGCCTCAGTTTCCAGCAAGGATTTATTCCCCATCTCCATCCTCTTCACTCCAGAATTCTGCGCTCTATCCTTTAATGTGGTTCTTGTCCTCTGGCTCCTAATTTGTCCCTGGTGCTTATAAAACCCGTTCACTTTACCTCCTCAAGGGCAGTGTCTAGCAGTTGTTCTGAAATGATTCATGGTGCCTCCACTCAGACCACACTGCTTATTCATCATAAAGCCATCTATCTAGATTCCTGCTCCCTGGGGGACAGTGTCCCTGAGACTATAGGCTGTTCTCTTGCCAAGTTCCACACACCGCTGACCTCCTCTGATATCCTGTGACCCTAGGAAAAGCTATTGTACCATATTGCACCCCCCACCTCAATGATGTCCTTTCGTTTGGACCATCAACAGCAAATGTGGGAGGAGTATGCCTCCAAAGTGTGTGATGCTTAGCTGCAAAACCCAGATCCCTCCTAAAGACCAGATGAAGTCAGACAGCTGAGTTTGAGCGCACACACACCTTCATGCCTATTTTTAACCTATTGCTGATTTTGCTGAACTGAGCATAGGGAGGCCTCAGAGACAGTGTGGCTGGACTTTTTTGTTTGTTGAGTTTGAGTGACATCCACTGCCGAATCTGCAGCAGAGGGCGGTCCCATTGCCTTCCCCACTACCCCCAGGTGGTGCCATTCCTCCCAGTTGGTAAGTGTGGAGCTCTCTGGGGGCTTTCTCCCCTTTATGGAAAAAAGTAAGCAGATGAGACATGCCTTGAGAAGGAGCACTGAGAGGGAGATGGTGAGAAGCAGAGGGCAAGAGTGACTGTGAGGCTAGAGCCCAGTGGAGTGGGGAGCCACTCTGTCCCTGCCAGTGAGAGGAAAGTTGCTTAGAGTCAAGGGAAGCATGATCCTCCAAGGAGAGACCTTTGCATTGGTCAGGACTTTCCCAAGAGCAGAGCCAAGGAAGAGTCCTACATGCATTTATGTATATGAGTTTCTGGGTACATATATATTAAGGAATTGTCAGTTCACAGAATTGTGGAGGGTTAGTATGTCCAAACCCTATAATGCTGACATTTTCTCAACTCTGAAGATAGCCAGTATCTCAACTGTAGGCCCTTTGGTTAAGAGAAATGCTCTCTTGTTGAAGGAGGGGCATTTGCATGACTGGATGTGACCCACCTTAGGACTATTTATTATGTCTCCTGATTAAAATGTGAATCTTGTTCATAAATTCTCTCACTCACACATGTCAATAATGTTTGACCGATTGGCTGGGCCACTTGGGTCTGATCAAATTGACATGTAAGATTCACCCTCAGTCATCCTACCAGTGCCTGCCTGTCCCAACAAAGCCTTCAGAGATATCGGCATGGCCAGGAGCAGGCACTTTCAGCTGGTTCTGAGGCTTCATTGCTGCACACAGTGATGTTCTAATCCAGTTGAATGTTGACCCAGGATTAGGAGAAAGGAGAGAGTAAAAGTACCGAATAGAAGGGAGGGGGAAGCCCCAAGGTACAGAGGATTGATGAGCATGAGATAGGTACCCACAGAGGCACAGATCTCATTAGCTCAGTGGCTATGTTCTGTGAGGTTCTCATAGGCACTCAATCAGTGGCTATGCTCTACTGCACCTAGGAGGACTTGGGGTATGTCCTACAGCCTCTGGCTATAATGTTTTTATCAGTGGATTGATAGGTGGCCATTCTCATTGGGCCCACAAGAACTAGCATGGAACTGTGAGTGTGGGCAATTAATATTAGTGAGTGGTGACTTCGGCAATACAGACTCTGCAACTGAGAAGGACCGGCTGTGTCTACAGAACATGGTGAGCAGGGCAGGCTGCAGATGGGGAGAATGATAGAGGAATAGAACAGCAGAGTCAGCACCTCACAGGGATGACACACATTTTACAAATATGAGCCTTCTATCACATGTCCACAACTACTAGATACTCAGCTTCATCATAGTCAGTGGGCTCTGAACAAATAAGATCTACAATGGAAAAATATTCGTTTATATATGAGAGCGTGAAAGCCTTCATTGCCCATGTAGCTGAGTCATCTGGCTCCAACACCACCTTGTCAGGACACAGATGAAGCCTTGGATACAGGCCCTGAAGTGGGCAAGATGGTGAGAAAGGGCTGAGTTTGTCACTTGTCAGCATGCTGTGGTCACCAAAGGACAGGCATTTCTTAGTGGTTATTCTTCACTTTGGCCAATGCCTATGACCTCTGGTCATGTTGGTGGGGTCTTCTCTGGAAAGGAAGGAAAGTTCTAACACTCTCTGAGCCCAGTGCCTCATTATTCTCAGACAAAAATGTCCCTATCAATGCAGCATGGAAGAGTGCAGTGTCTGCCCATTCAGGGCTCTTCCAGAGCCCTGGGTACTTCTACTTAGGTCTCTGAGTCCCTAAGCCAGGGTGACAAGCCTGGTTATGTTCTTAAAGTTGAGTGCAGATGGAGAAGGAAAATGAGGCCTGAATGACAGGGTCTCGTACCCAGGGTCATTGTGAGTGTTGTGTGAGCCACTTCCCCAGGTCATTGTGAGTGTTGTGTGAGCCACTTCCCCAGGTCATTGTCAGTGTTGTGTGAGCAGCTTCCCCAGGTCATTGTGAGCGTTGTGTGAGCAGCTTCCCCAGGTCATTGTGAGTGTTGTGTGAGCAGCTTCACCACGTGTGAGGCAGAATTATGCTCCCTAGGTGTGGATGACCAGCCCCCACACTTATTTACCCCAGGAACTCTTGAGGAATGAGGGCTAAGCGATTTAGAAATAGAGAGGGGGAGAAAACAGGATAGACTCGGGTGGGCCTGGATCCTTATCCACTAGCCCAGAACTTTATTCCAAAGGTCTATTTATAACAAGGGGTTGAGGAAAAGACCTCCTCCTTGCTAGTTACAGTCACCTGGTACCCAGGCCTGTGGTCCAGTCAACCTCTTATGCAGTCCTGCTGGGTACAGCCACTAGGAAACCTAGTGGGCTCCAATACCTAGGTCGCCTCCATCCTGAGCCCAGAACCCAAATACTACCAGGTGGTTACTTGGGTAATCAGAAGGCAGGATGACCCTCGGCACCCCTGTCATCGCAAGTTCATGTAGGAGGAAGTTAGAGAGAACTGGACAGGAGGGACAGGAGACACCTCTGGCAGCTTGGAAGATGAAAAGTCCCTTGAGCCACTGTGGAAAAACAGCCTGAAGAAGACAGGTTTTACTCCAGAGACCCATCCAGAACTCCAGGGCTTGGAATGGAAAGCAGCTGCTTCCTGATTTGTTACACCCAGAAGAGGGGAGGACTTCAGAATGAACAGAAGTTTATGTGAGTTGAGCTCTTGGTCCAGCAGCTGATCAGGTTAGTGACACCGTGGCTTGAAGTGGCAATAGTTTATGTTACTCAAATCCCCTTCAGCATCCAGTGATGCTCACAGACTGGAAAAGGGGTACAAGTGTGCATGGCATATATGCTCAGGTATGACTGTGTGGGTGTGTGTGTGCATGCACACGTATGTGTATGTGCCTGTGCCATAGGCCGAGGCCATATGAGGAAGCTTCTAGCAGTGAGTCCCCAACATGGTCCCAGCACTGAATACTCTTCCGTGAAGTGAAACCTTAGCCTTTTCAGATAATCTGAGAGCAGTACTGTCTCCTGCTGTGGGGTGGTAACCAGAACCTAAGTCACCTAGCTACGACCTCGAGCCTTTTGGATGGCCTCCACATGTTCTTCACATGGACATGCTTTTATAAGAAGGTCAATGGGTCAGGCGCACAGACACCCACTCCCCCACAGATGTCCACAGAGGACACCTCAAGGCTTGCAATGTCACAGAGCACTAGCAGGGGATATGACTTAGTACTTCAGAGCACAGGTGACTTATATCCTATTTGACCACTTTGTGGGGGCTCAAGGCAAGACACTCCATCTAGTCTTCATTTATTGAGACAGAGGGTTGAATGGGACAACTTAGATAATTCTTCTATGCCCATGAGGCGGATGAGTTTATGATGGCGTGTCGTCAGAGGCCTTCTGACCCTTCTAGAACCTCATAGGCCTTCTGGCCCTTTGTAACCTGTGGTGTGTGGACTTACCGACCCATAAGCAAGACAAGGAGCCGCCTACCATACACTTAGGGTCTTCATTGCTCTTTGGCTGACTTGGGAAACAGGTTTCCTCACTCTCTGATGTCTTACCCCTTCTCTGTCTGCCTCATTGGCTCCTGGCTTTGAGAAGACCAACCATTTCAAATTCTGTACAGAGTAAGGAGATATCTGACCTGGAGCAATCCAGAGAGACAACTGAACCTGAGTGGAGGAAGCAGTGATAGGCAGTGGTCAGGGAGCCCAGTCCATCCAGGAAGTCTAAGCCAGACTTTGAGACAGGTGTGTAGGGAGGGCCTTCACTCTGCTAGTGAAGCACTGGGGACAGGATGGGTGAGGCAAAATGTAGGCTGGAATATGCAGGTCTGGGTTTTTTGATAATTGGAGTCAATATATTACAATATACAGAGATGACAGACAGACAAGGGATGTTTTCTGTGCTCATTATTTAACTGGATGCACAAGAATCCCCAGTTGACAGACATGTGGAAGAATCAGGATGGGGATGTTGTCATGGCCTTGGAGTGTAGAGTCCACATGAGTTCTCTAGAACAGAGTTATATATACCCCAGGACCTTGTAAGCAAAGATTCTCCTGTATCCTCAGCTCCCAAGAGCCTGTGTGAGGCCCAAATGGCCCAGTCACTGACCTCACATCTACTCTGATAACAGTTCCCAAGTCATGGAGCAAGTAGAATCAGATGTGGTCCTGAAATGAAGGTGACTGTGCCAGGCATAGACTGCAGCAATGATCTCCTGAGTGCTTAGTGCCCTTCACAAAAAACATCTGTTTCCTCTAGTGGCAGCTCACAGCACACATGGGTTCTGCTTGCCCCAGTGGTTCAGTTCCTGCCCTTCTGCAGCTCCTCACCCTCAGCCCCACTGCCTGCTCTAATGTCATCAGCTCTCCAAATGGGCCTCATCATTTCTCTTAGGGACTTTGTTTAGGTCTGTTATTCTGTCAGTAGACATTAATTATCTACAAGAAAAAGCCCCAGATGCTTCTGTCCCTGGCCTTATGGCCTTAAGCAGATGCTAGCAGAGGCAGATGTAATTTTTCCTCTAGGAAGGCTACCAACCAGGTCCGACAGCCACCCAGTCGCCCAGGTCAAGAAGGGGATATGGCTCAATTTCAAATGCTCCCAAGATCGGCAGGAGGGGACTGTCAGCATGGTTGGCCTTACCAACCCATCAGAGAGTCTGAGGTGTCCTTATTCCTTCCCGGGTATCTATAGATGTGTAAATGAAGCCACTTTGGTGGGATCCTAGGAGCTGAGTGCCCAGAGGCTATTTTCCATGTCTGGATAGGAGCTGGGAAGCAGCAGGCACAATCATACTCCAGGCTGTACACGAGATCAGCTTGAGTCCCCCAAATGCTTGAGACATTGCTGTCCTGGAAGTTTCCTCACTAGTGAAGAACTCACTGCACCATCCTGTAACTTCTGACACCATCATGTAACCTCCAACATAGAGGGATGTTCATGTACCATGGTGGTAGGGTTACTGACAGCTCTCCAGAGCTCTTAACCATTCAGCTAGCAGCCCAATATTGGATGGCATGGCTAAGAGAAACACTGGGTCAGCAGGATAAGGGTGCTTGTCCCTGCCCACCTATGTTTATCTTAGACCTTAAAATTACATACATGTGTATCTTACAGGGATGCTAGCAGTATCTACTGTGAGATTTATAATCCCGAGAATCCAGGCTTTGAAGGCAAGATGTCTTCTCTGAAGGGCCGTCCTGTCTGCCTTGTGTGTCCCCAGCAGGCCTGAGGTTTGTAATGATCCCTGCAGAGCTGGGTTGAAACGTGTTCTTTCATCTAGTGGCTTCGCCTCTCTTCCTTTGGCTTTCATTTTCTAATTTGAAAGCATACCCTGCACGCAGAAAGAACTGTATTTATATCAAAGAAGAACCGGTAACAGAGCCAACAGTTAGGGCTATATAAAAAAGTCTCTTATTCTTGGCTCTGTTCCCAACTACATCTACAAATTATTTCTTTGTTCTGATATCCCAGTAATAAAATACCAGTTATTCTCAGATGCAACACCACCTAAAATTTATATTCTCAACTGAGGACCTCTACCACAGGCAAATGAGGTTGTTCACCTGGGGTGCAGAATGTTCTTGTAGAGAATATGCACACCACTTCAACAGTTCCCACAGGTGTGTACATTTCAGATGTCAAGAAACAAGCCAAATACAAAAAGGCTTTCCTAAATCTCCACTTCTCCAGATTTTCACATAGTGTTAGATGTTCAAGGATCTGATTAAAATGGAGATTCTGAACCACAGGGCCTGGGTGTGGCCTGAGCTTCCTTCCATGACCCCAAAAAGGACCTAGTGGGTCTCAGTGATATGCCAAGACAGCAAGGGGCTGGATATATGTGCTGTAGAACACTAAATTGATTTCTGCTTCCAGAAGCTTTCAGTGGGTGTCCAGACATTGCCAAGTACAGTAAAACATTAAAAATAAATGTCTCTGAGATCAGAAGTTGCCAGGAGAGAATAGCAACATAGCCACAGAGGGAAGGAGGTGGGCACAGAGGGATCACAATGTTGGGAGCTGTGGAGTTGGAGATCAATGATTATATATTGTGGTAGACCTGTAGTTAAGTCTCCTTAGACGTAGTTAATGGTTGTGTGTCACAGGAGGTATACTTGCAAACTAGGAAAACAGGACAGAGAATATATATGTGTGTGTACATGCATGTATAAAAGCATGGAGTAACAGTTGTTGTATATAGTTTTGAGGACAGAGGGATGGGGTGGAGCTATGTACTAGCCACTAACAAGGCTCTTTCCAGGAAAGTTCATTCCCCCCAGCTCTGGCAGGAGATCCTTGACATGTGTTTGAAAACAGGGCATATGATAGATGAGGTGTGGGAAGACAACAATCCAGATGAGAGAGAAGAGGTTCATATGGAAAGTAGAGTGGAAAGAGCGATAAGTTTAGATTTATGAGGCTGAGTTGAATTATGAATGGTGTTGAAAACCAACCCTCTATGGAAGTTGGATTTGGTCCCAGGGCCAACAAGGCTGTGTTTGCCCAGAACAGGGAGAAATGGATGACAACAGTCCTCCAAGATGAATCCAGCAAGGCTGACAGCTCCATTGTCATGGACAGCCATTTATTTGTAAAATGAAGCCATAATTGCAGTCATTAGGGTCTGTGGCTGCAGTGTGGTATCAGACTGAGCTGGACTGTGTGTGTCGCTGGTCCATGGATGGTGTGAGCCAAATCCGTGTTCCCACTGACAGGCATGTCAGTCCTGGAAAAGAGCCTGGTGGTCTGTGCACTGTTGATTCTTCAAGAGGAACACATTTTATTCTGGTTTAGGACTTATTGATGGCAAGTTAGTGTCCTGCCATAGTTGAGCCCAGGTTGACTTTGGTGTGGAATCCAAGCCATGTATGACTTATGTATACTGTCTGGCTTTTTGGAGAGGAAAGGACCATTGAAACCTAGGCTGTGTCCTAGAGAAGCTCTGAGTACTTTTCTGTGGGGTTATTATATTTGAGCAGAACATCTGGAACTGAAAGGGGAGACCTAAGGCCCACTGACACCCAGAGGACAGGCAGGTTCCACTTTTAAAATATTGACTCCCATTCCTGAAGCACTGCCCTTGTGGAACTGAACTGCAGCCTGTGTGGGACTCTTCTCCATTTCACTAGAAAGATGCGGGCTTAGGGGGATGTGACCACAGACGTGCTTGTAGGCATTCTCGGTGTCTCTGTTTTCATGTGGCACTCTTCTGCCTATGTGGAAGATTCCTAGGACTTTGTTCACTCACAGCCTGAATGAGAGCAAATACAATCTTAGATGGATTTTTTTTTCCCTCAAAAAGGAAGGGAGATCTTGAGGATTTTATCTGCAAAGTAAGCAAACAGTTCAGTCAGCCTTTTTAATTAGGATGTCTGTCAGTTTTTAAAATCCTATAAACCACTACACACACACACACACACACACACACACACACACACACACACACACACACACACACACACTGTTATTTGAATATCTTGGTGACTTACAGGAGTATTGGGAAGGAAGAAACCATGCTGCTTCTGACAGCTGTCCTGTAGATGTGAGGCACTCTACCCTCCCTCCAAGCCCTTCAGTGAGGGATGCTTGGTCAAAAGAGCCAGTTATCTTTAATCCATGCCTTGGACCATCGCTCTTACCTCAGCTCCAGCTGCTTCTTCTCTCTGCATCTCTGGTGTGGTCTGGGTTGTGGCTCCCTGGCATCTGCTGCCACACCCCTAGTGGAGTTCAAAGCCTACCTATGCCTCAGGATCATCTCCTGGGTATCTTTCACAGTACTGCCCAATTTGTCTTTCCCTGTTGATGGCCATTTTGGATTTCCTGTTTCCTCCCCTAACTTTTGAATTCTAAAGGCACTACAAGTGAGCCTCCTGTTCATCCTGGTACAGGCAACACCAGCCTCCTTCATGAAACATGGCACATAGATATCCCATATTTGCTTGATGAATGTTTTTGGTCATTTTGACTCATGAGCACATTTCTGCACTAGATTAACTCCTCGCTCTGATGCCCTAGCTCCAGTATAATGGCATCAGGAAGTAGGACCTTCAGAAGGTGACTAGTTGGATGGAGTTGTCAAGGTGACCCCATATTAGAAAAGGCCAGAGTTTTATCTCCTTCTACCAGGTTAGGACACAATAAGAGGCCAACTGTCTCCATAGCAGGAAGAGGGCTTTCATTGGGAACCAAGTGAGTGGGGCCCTGCCATGGGCCTGGAGCCCCAAGGGACATAATTTTCAAATATAAGCCGTCTAGACTGTGGAGCTTCATTTGGCAGCTGAGTTGACTGGCATATACGGACATATATCACAAAATCCTGTTGTAAAGTGAATATTAGGGACTCTCCAGCCAAGGGAAGTGGACTCAAGCCTTTCAATGTTCAGGGGACCACTCAGGTTCTCCCACCTACATCATCTATTCTTTGAAGCCACACCCACCTTTGCTGGAGCCACACCCACCCATCCAGAGCCATACTGCTTAATTGTGTTCTAATGTACTTTGCTCTTCCAAGGTAACTTCCATATGGTGTATCAGGAAGTCTGGTGGGTCTTATGATTTTATGGGTTATGAAAATGGGATCCTATGACGATGTGTGGGACTTAGATTCACTATGTACAACTGTGTTTTTGAAATTTTCTCATATTATTCATGATACCATCTTTCCCTTCTAGTTCAGTATTTCTTCAGCATTATCTTTGTTGACATTGGCCAACCTTGTTTAATTAGAATGATCTACTTTTTTTTTGAGACTGAATCTAACATAGCCCAGGCAGACACTGAACTCATGGTATAGCTGAGGATGACCTTGAACTTCTGACCTTCTTGCTTCTAATTGCCAAGAGATGGAATTATAAGTATGTGCCAGCACCATAGCCTATTTATGAAGTCCTGAGAATTGTATTCCAGGACAAGAGAATAGTAGGCAGACAGTGTTCTAGTTGGTTATTTTAAATAACCAGTCTTTGACTTTGAGATTCCTTTGTTTTATGTTGTAGTTTTCTATTTCACTCACTGTCAATGATGTGTCTTGGTGCTGGTGATAGTGGCCTGACACACCTTCCCTGGCTTGATCTCCCTTCCACCTCTGGCTTTCTATGCTTTACTCTGTTTCAGAACTTGGCTGGTTATGATCTGTCTCTAACATTGTCCTTCAGGCCCTGGGCACCCAGCAGAATAGAGTGTGGGGAAACATATCAACAGCACAAAAGAAATCCAGGATACCCACTTGGATAATTTAAAAATTATTTAATTCTCCTCTTCCCTGTCTGTAAGTCACACAATGATCTTAGGAAATTTTACCTCTAACTTTTCCTCCTAGCCAAGTAACTTGTTTCAGCTCTTGTCCCCACCCCCCTCCATCCACCAGCTTGACATATTGTTTTATGCTAACTTGTGATCCACCTTCATCTACTTGGCTTGTAGTTTTATTGGTCAAGTGTTGTTGGTTTTGTTTTTTTTTTCTTGATTTTTGGTCCATTCTTTAGGGCATCCTCCTTCCTGAGGTCCATTCTTTGTAACTTGCCCCAGAAAAGTCTCTTAGAAACAAACTCTGTTGTGTTAGACAGATAATTTCATTTTGTTTCTGGTATACCCTTTGTCTAGATGCAGAACTTGGAGCTGATGCTTATTTTTCCTTGTGGTCATTGTGTCTGGGTTTCCATGGTTACTATGGAGTTGTTTTTTTTTTTTTTTTTTTTATCAAGCTTCCCCTTTGTCTTCTATGATCTGCCTCTGAGGCTCACTCTCAATGTCTTTGTCATTCGTAGCTCAATCTGAGCAATGGTTAACTGATCCCATTTGCATCTGAAGAAGTTGTACTTCATGTTGAAGCCTCAATGTTTTCCAAGGGTTCATGAATTCTGTCACCATGAGGACCATTTGTAGTGTCCCTTCTGGGACCTAGATTAGATACATGCTTTCCTTCTAAAAAGCATAGGTATTAATGTGTCTTTCATTCACCAGGCATTTCTGGGCTGCATTTTGCTTAATTTTCAGTATGTGTTCTATGTCTCTAATTCTTTCTCTAACTATTTCTAACTTGTCATTCTCATCTCTACAGAATATCTTATTCCTGTTCTTAAAATGTTCAGGAATAAACAAACCATATTCTTTCCAAATATTTCTGGTTAATTTTTGGAAGTATCTGTTCTTTATTTATCCTTGAGTCAATTCTTGCAGCCTGATGTGGTTCTTTTTTTCACTAACATATGTTTTTGTTTTTTTATTTAACTTTCTGAGAATTTCATACCCCAGTACTGTATTTACACCAGTCCCACCCCTCCATTGTTCCCTTCAACTTCTTCAGTACCCTTACTGTAAGGATTCTGTCCTTAATTACTTCATCAGCCTGCCTCAGTGACCCAGCTTAAAAAGCGGGTGGGCCCTCTGTGCATCCCTTTTCTCTTTCGGCTCTCTTCCCCCCCTCCTCTCTCTCTCCCTCTCTCTTTCTCTCTCCCTCTCTCTCTCAATAAAGCTCTAAAAGGTAACTATGTTGCACTGACTCTTCTGTCCAGCACTCTCAGCCAGCGGCCAGCCACCAGCACCGGCCAGCCACCAGCGCCGCCACTTTAACCAACACTCACTCCCTCTTCAACAGATGACCTTTTCTTTAATTATTATGTGTGTGTATAAATACAACCTACTGAGTGCATTTAGTGTTGCTCATATGCACATGTGTTTAGGCTTACCACTTCAGACTGGATAACCTCTCAGGGGTCTTGTCTCTGGAGAAGACGGTTCTCCATCTTTCAGCAGCCATTCATTGTCTATAGCTCTTCATCTTGGGTGGACTCTAGTGAGATTTCTCCCATCCACGCTGGCTAGTCAACTGGTGTTGTCATGTACAGGTATTGTTTAAGTGACCGTATTGTTGAAAGTTTGTGGGCCTAGCTTCCTTCTCATATGTAGAAGACACTAGCTCAACATCAGACATCCTGGCTCTTACAGTCCTTTCCACTCACACTTTCATGATGTTTCCTGAGCCTTGAGTGTAGATGTTATGTCATAGATTTATCAGCTGAGGTTAGGGCATCCCTTGATAAGTTTTCTGCATTTTGACCATTTGTATATCTCTGTAATAATCACCATTAGCTGCAAAAAGAAGAGGCAAGAGCTAAATATATATAGATATATTTAGAATATAGTTAAGAATTATGCTGGTTTAGGAAGGTGACATTAATAGGTTCTTCTCTAGGGTCCTTGACCTCACCAGCCATGAGTAGATGGCTAGGTTTACAGTACCAGGCATGAATTCCTTCCTAATGAGCTGGCCTCAAGTCCAATTAGACAGCTGTTGGTTACTCACAAGATATAAGTATCACTGTGTACCATTGGGAATATCTTGCCTTCCTGGCCATTGTTGTGGTTTGTAGGTTTTATAGCTGGGTAGAACTATTGATTGCTTTTTCCCTTGCCAGCTTGAATAGCACTTTTGGATACTATGAGAGATAGTACTCAGGGGAAGGCTTCCAGGTCAGTTCCAGCTCAATTCCTCCAAGTCCTCTGTCCAAAGTGTATGGTATTCTAAGTAATAATGTATTACCTTCAAGTTATGGAAGGCAACCAAGGACAATATAAGTAGCTTATATTATTCTGGAAGTCTCTTAGACTTCCCTGACCAACAACTTGAAAGAGGACCTCTAATGCCTGGCACTGGAGTTCTTCTTGTATAACATATGGCTCTTAGGGAGAGCTTTATCACCTAAGTAGTAAAATCTCACTATGTGTTGTGGTGATATTTTGTGTATGCTCTAACAAATAAAGCTTGCCTGAAGATCAGAGGGCAGAGTCAGCCACTAGTTAGCCATAGAGGCCAGGCAGTGGTGGCACTTGGGATCTCACATCTTTAATCCCAGCACCAAGGAGGTGGAGACAGGAAGTGATATGGCTGGACAGAGAGAAAATTATAAGGCGTGGGAGGAGACAGGAGCTGAGGATTTCATAGAGATAAGAATGAGCGGGTAGCTGTTCTGTTTCTCTGGTCTTTTAGCTTTCATTCTGATATCTGACTCCAAGTTTTTATTAATAAGACCAATTAGGATTTGTGTTACTGTGTGTGTGTGTGTGTGTGTACATATGCATGTATATATAGTATTATATGTGCATGTTTAATGAAACATAGGATCATATTATTTCCCTATGAAGTTTTTAAACACCCCTAGTATTCTATATCCCTCCCTCTGTATTGCCCTCACAGCCCCTTCCCAGTTAAATCCCCCATTTCTCATGCTTCTCCTTCATAGCACCTATTACTACTTGTTCATATTTACCATCTGATCATCCCAAGAAACTAAAGTTAAATCAGGTGTTTTGGGATCAGAATAACTTTCACTTCCAACAGGACTCCTTCAGCTTATATTTTAAAAAGCTGACATGCCACCATATTATTTTTGTTTCACAGTTTTAACCCATGAGAATTCTGAGATTCTGGGTTTGGGTCCCAGATCTCTTCCATGGGAGATTTCTGTTTGCTTTTCCGTGGGCGAGGCTGATGACAATGACGAGGTCTCTGCTGAAACCCCAGCTTAGTGTGCCTGTGGACCAACTGATCTACCCTGCAGTGTAGGGCCGTCATCCACATTCATGCTGTAGTCCATGCCACATCACCTTGCATGTTCTGCCGAGGTCATTTAAATGCCCATGTTTTCTGAAACCTTGTTAGATTCTAAGAATCCCAATGAGAACTCCATTCCATCATACCGTGAAGAGTTTCACTTGGGACAAAGTTTGAAGAGTTGAAACCAAGCCCGTGAGCCTCTTAATTTAATTCTTTCTGCTCTACAGAGACAGCTCCCCCATACTTCAGTCAGTGGTTTAAAAGTAGCAATATCAGTGCTCAGCGGTGACTCTCTATGAGAGTAAATAAATAAATAAATCCAAGGACAGGGCCAGCTTCTCCCAAACCTTACCTTCTACCTCGAGGTTACAAAGAGAAAAGAATTGTTAAAGCAAGAAGGATGTAACTAAGTAGCCTTGTGAGAGGAGGGCTTTTTCCAGCCAAGCCATGATCTACTGCTCTGTGATGAGTCTGTTTTGGGAGATTTGGAAGGGATATGATTGGCAGGAACCCCCAGGAAGTGACCAGCCCCTGACAGAAGGTGGTCATGAGCATGGCCTCTCATCAGAAAAGGAGAGCGATGGTACAAAATGAAATGACCATTTCTGATTTATTTTTGGATTGATTAGTAGTTGTTGCTTTATTACTTTATTAGTAGTTATGACTTTCATTATAAAAAAATCTTTATGGTATGTAAAATGAAAAAAAAAACTTTTTTATAATGAAAGTCATAAATAACCATTGGAATGACATAGGGAATGGGGCTTGGATTGAATGGGGAGGGAGTTACAAATTGGGGATATATAATGACCTGAATCTCTGCCAAGGAGTATTTATACAACCATGCTCATACATGCATACATGCATACATACTGAATACACATAGATATTCATGTATTTCAGGTATATATACTTGCAATACACACATGTGCATACACACCCACACATGCTATTACATATGCTCTCATACAAATGCATCTGTGAGATGTATAGTCTTTTGATGCACATGTATGGTCACACATGTGCTCATACCCTCATGCACACATGTACATAACTCTCATACATGCCCAAATCCACTTGCTCTTACATACACTTACATACATAGATTCAGGTATACCACATATAAATGCTTAAAATCCACATATGTTATGCACACCCACACTCACATTCACATATAGCTGTCTATATGAATATAGATATATACACATACACAAGTATACATGTAGAGTGGGAGGGAGGTGAGGAGGCAGGAGAAGGGGAGGGAGGGGGAACTTGGGTTGGTATGTAAAATGAAAAAAAAATTAATAAATAAATATATTTAAAAATTTTTAAAAAGAAGTGAAAAAAGTGTAGACAGACATACAGAACTAATTCCCTGCACAGTGTGTTGTATTACACACACACTCATTTTATTCCTGTTATAAGACAGCTCAGTGTTTACAGTTTCCTGGTTTAGAACCAGGATCAGAAGTACTTATTCAATTTATATATCTCCACTCAGCCTGAGACACGGCTGGAGGAGTACATAATCCCCTGCCGTAGAAAGCTGAGCAGGACCCCCTGGCAACGCCATCATGATGGCCTGGCCTCCATGTTGGTTCCAGATGCTTGCCCGTGTGTGCAGGGGTATAATAGAGATGACTGGAAAAGTACTGGGCATGGTTTTTGTTGTTTTTTTTTCCAATCACTTATCTTTCACTTAAGATAAGCTTAGCGTGCCTGGCTTCGAAAGAAAAATAAAAAAACTTTTCGTCTGAAATTTTAAAAACCTCTAATTTTCTTTACATGCCCCTGCTGTTTTGAGGGGAAAAAAAGGATACGGTCAATCAATACAGTGGAAGATTACATCTGTTGTTGCCCAAGCTTTATATGGTTGTTACTCTTTCTCATTATCATTCTGTTCTCCTTCATCTTCAGAACGGCGAAGGCGGGCTGCTGGCCAATGCCTCCATTCTCTGCGCTTTCTCAGGGTTGAGGTAGTAGTAAAAGGCATTCATCAGTCGCAAGACTCTGAGGCATGCCGACTTACTGATGTTCCCTGTGGACGGCCAGTGCCACAGCAACTTCCTGAGAACAAGTCCACAAGGTCTGTGAGAATCCAGGGCCTAAGACTGTCCTGATATGGCCTCCAGGGACCTAGCTGCCAGGTCTAGGAATGCCCGCTCTCTTCTCAGGGGCTCTGGATGAGCGCTCCCTTTCCTGCTTGAGGAAGAAGGACTGGCAGGGGTGGGCGGGCAGCTTGAGAGGCTCTTGGAAAGTCAGGAAATAGTTGTCATGTCCTGACTCACAGGAAGCTGAGGTTGATACATAGGGTTTTCCGAATCACATCTTTTTGCTTTGCATACATTTTCCTGTGGCCTGGGGTTCTGATCACATGCGTGTTAGAGGAGAAATGGCCGAATCTCAGGACTGTTTGCAGCACCAGCCCAGTCGCAAGGAGTACACAGTGTGTACCTGTGTCGTGTGTAGGGATTGCTCCTCTGTGACTCGGTAAACACAACCTTGTGTTTGTTTTCCGAGGATGGTGTCTTGGCCCCCCGAGGAGCTGAGTTAAGGCTGTTCTCCTGGGATGCTCAGGGTCAATGTGACCTCGAGAACTTCCTATCCTGAGCTTGAGCTAGAATGAGCTTCACCTCACTTCTGTGGCTTTTGTCCTCCAGGGAAATGTGGCTGGTTTTTTTTTTTTTTTTTTTTTTTTTTTTTTAAGAAAACTAAGGGAAGCAGCCCCTGAAGCTCAAGCTGGGGGCTGCCACACAGGCTGGTGGTGGGGTGGGGCTGCCACACAGGCTGGTGGTGGGGTGGGGCTGCCACACAGGCTGGTGGTAGGGTGGGGCTGCCATACAGCTGGGCACTGCCACACAGTCAGGCCTCTGCCTTCTACTCCTGCTGCAACCCAGCTCAGCACCGTTGGTCTAGAAGAAGCCGTATCTGGATGTTCTATGCTGAACAGTAAATTACTGATTATTTAAACTCTGACAGATATGCGGCACAGTCACCATGGCGTACTGTTGCCAGGAACCTCTTGCTGACACGAGTTACGGGTTCGCAAAGGTTAGCGTTCAAACCGATGTCACGTCTGTGAGGCCTCCCCCTCCCCACTCCAGTTTCGTGCTTATGAAGTGGGGGCCAGATGTGGTTCTCTCCCGGGGAGAAACACGGACTCGTCCTGTGATGGCCTGTGGCCAACCGTCCTCTCAGGTGTGTCCATCTGCTCTTTTGCTGGCAGAGATTCCCAGAGAGACTCCATTTTCTATTTCCTCTGGTTTTCAAATGCACAGAACAACCCAGTGCTGGAGGAGATAGAGGTCCACAGTGATCGCAGGCTTTCAGCTTGGAGCTGGTGGGGGTCAAATCATGCCAGGGGTTGCCAGAGCTGAGCCTTGAAGAGTCTCTCCAGGCAGACAACATGGCTTTGGAGATAACTTGATTGAGCTATTGCCAAGCTTACTTATGTGGATGCTTCATTCTGCTCAAGCAAAAACAGCCTCCACAACAGTGGTGTTTGTGTTATCCGCGAGAGTGCGCATCTGTGCACATCTCTGAAAGAGAGTTAATTTACATTCCACTTTGATTATCACACTAACCTAGTTATAGCAGTATTCTGAAATTCTAAATGAAACAGAAAAATAATGGAGAGTGACACCCCTGACTACACTCCATCAGACTCTCTTGTACATATGTGCTGCTTATATGGATGCCCCATATCTCTTATAGTTTAGTCATCTCAGCTCTGGGTACCATGTGTTTTGTACAGTTGGGGTGTCACAGATCTGCGCTTTCTATAGCTCTGGCAGTTTGGCCATCGCAGCTTTGGGTGCCCTAGCAGCTGTCACCAATGTTCAGAACTCTGTAGCTCTTTCAGTTGGGATGTCACAGATGTGGGCACTCCATCGTACTTACACTGTTTGGCGCACAAACTCGTGTATCTCAGTTCTTACAGTTTGGGTGTCACTGATCTGAGTGCCCTGTCGATTTTACAGTTTGGTGTTGGAGCTGTGAACGTTGCAGAACGTTCTCCTTTCCTTATCATGGTTTTATGTTCCATGAGTCCTATAAATGTTTTTGTGTGTCCACAGCCTCTGGGTTTGTTTGAGTCACCGAGTCAAGCCATGATTTCTGTTTTATCTTCTAAGTAATACTCACTGTTTGCTGTGTGAGTAGCATTTGCCATCTTGGAGAGGACTCAGAGATCACTTCTGCATGCAGCCTTGGCAAAAGAAAGGCTTGTTCCTTAAGACACACATGTGTTAGGAGGCCACGTGTGTACTAGCCCTGTTTCCCACTTGGCTCTGCTGCTCTTGAGAAAGGACCAGAGAAGGACAGGAAGTCTGTCTTATCTGTAATTGACAGCTAACAAACAAATACTTCTCTGCCATGAAAGTGGATACTCATGGAAATATTCTGAGAGTTTGATTCTCAGACTTGGGTAGCTAAATGAAAATTGTGTTGAGAAAATAATGCTAACCTTGGGGTCTGGTCAGGGGGTCAAGTTCGTCAGTGATTCTCTTTCATGGGGAGATCTCAGGCATATGGCTGCTCCTCTTTAAACTTGACTCTCCCTCCAGTGGAGCCTGGGCTGGCAAAACCTGCTTCATACAAGTCGAACAACGCCCGCAGAACCCTTTTGTAGCACTTCTTGGGGCTTAACCATTGCAAATGTTAATTTTATTGTACATTGCATGGAAACATTTTGAAATCATTAAAGTCCGTGAGAAGGTGAAGCTTGGAACTGGGAATCTTCTACTGTAAACTTGATCAGTTCATGCTGGGTTCCATAGTCTAGAAAGCCTCAGTGTATATCAGTGGGGGTGCACCTAGAGCTGGGTGCCCTTGTTTCTCATGGTAATCCCAGAATGTAGACATGCATAGTCGCATGACTTGAACCCACTTCAGCCCCTTCCTCCTGTCACTGGCTCCAGTTCAAAGCCATAACCCTCTCCCTCATCGACTCACATTCCCATTCTCACTGTTAACCAGTCCGATCCTGAAACATCTGGGGGCCACTGTGAGTCAACTCATTAATATAGCAGACAATTCCCACAACTCCAAGCGTGCTAGTCAGCTAGGCTATGACAGTATACTGTGCCCTGCACTGTTCAGTAAACAGTCATCTGTCTCCTCGCTGTCCTGGGGCTGGAAGTCTGACACTGAGATAGGGAGGGCTGGTTTCTGCTCAGGCCTCCCTCCTTGGCTGGTGGCAGCACTGTCTGCCTGTGTCCTCACATGCCCTTTCCCCTAACTGTGTACCCCAGCAGCGCCTTCCGTTCTGATGAGGACTTCAGTCGGGCTGGACTGAAGCTACATTTGTGACCTCATTTGGCATTGGTGATCTTCTCAAGGCCTGTCTCCAGACAGTACAGTGGGGGTCAGGACTGGGACATCAGTTGAAGGGACATTCTTCCGTCCATTCCATTGAGGCTTTAGACCTTGTATAACAGAAAACAAATGAATCCTCTCTTATACATGCATATCTTTACCAGATCATTTCCATCCCACCCAACCACTGTCCCCAAGTGCTGGGATGGCAGGTGTGTGGTACTGTGCCTGTCCTCCTTCCTCACACCTAACTCACACAGGTTCCTCTCTTTGACCCTGGTTCCAGACTCCTTAAAGAGAATGTAAGCCTGGCTGCTGCCCTTCTGTACATTGCTTTGTCTTATTCCTGTGTTCTCTTATTTACAGCTTCCAGGAGGTCATACCTCTCCCAGCCCCCACCAGGATCTGGTGGTAATTTTGTCACAAAGGAGTTTAGTTGCACTGGCAGGGGTGTTTGGCACATACTTAATGTGGATGAAGGGAGGGAAGTACATAGGTACATGAGCAGATGTCAGGTAAGAAGAGAGACTGCCATGCAGATGCTTGGCTTGTTCTACAATGGCACAGGCTTGCTGGGCATTGAACCATCAGGCCCCTGTGGCTCACCCCTGCATCCCTTTGACTCACTCTTTGAAGCCACCAACTCCAGAGGTTACCTTCAGCCTAGACTATCCAAATGAATTTCTAGCAAAAATGGTCAATAGTTGTTTTCTATTCTGGCTCGCAGTTGATATAACTCACTGTCCATTTTTCTTGAGTGCATTGTGGAGAGGTATCTGCTAGGGCATCCTTGGTCCAACATTGACTCAAGTAGGAGGAAGTATCTCAGCTAAAGAGCTGGACACTGGACTGAGTCATATCTACCGAGTTCATGGACAATGCAGGGTCAGGAGACATCACATTGTTGTGATCTCAAATGTGACAGAACAACCCCCCACTCTCTCACACTCTCTCTCTCTCTCTCTCTCTCTCTCTCTCTCTCTCTCTCTCTCAGCAAAAATACATCAAAATCACCCTGCTACATGAATTCCAGTTAAGCATTAAATAAAATGAAAACACTCATATTAATAAACACCCATGGGGACCATATATTTGTGCCAGTCAGCCTTTGGTCTCAGGAAATCTCTGAGGCATGTGGGCCTTTTCCTACTTGGAGTTTGGCTCACAGTTCAAACAGCATGGCTCAGGCTCAGGTGAGGGTCCTGTTCCTGACTGTGTCACTAATGATGGTGGTGAGGACAGAGTTTGAGAGGGAGGGAAGACCACATCACCAAGCCTGAGGGAGCCTCAGGGGTTAGACTCAGGCTGCAGTAACAGACCGCTCAGCAATGTCTCACACCAAGGGACCAAGCACTCCACTCAAGAGTCCTAGGGACCTCTTGAGAGTCTCCCTACTTTCCGACATTGCAACCCTGGGGCTTTTTGTTTTGTTTTGTTTTCAAGACAGGGTTTCTCTCTGTAGCTTTGCACCTTTCCTGGAACTCATTCTACAGCACAGGCTGGCCTCAAACTCACAGAGATCCACCTGCCTTGGCCTCCCAAGTGCTGGAATTAAAGGCGTGCGCCACTACTGCCCAGCGACCCTAGGGCTTTTGAAGGAGACACTTAAACCTTGTCCCAGCTGTAACAGACTGAATACTAAGGAGGAAGTAAGACCAAGACGATATTCAGAAAAAGTTTCCAGTGAGTCTCTTCTAGAGAAGGGGGTAGCTGTTCATCCACCCAAGTCTTATTTGAGATGAGTATAAGCCTCTTTAAAAGCAGTGTAAAGACCAAGTGAAAAACGCAAATCTGCATATTGAAATGAGAAATCTCTGTGCTGTCACCAACCTCCCTGGATCCTGCGGCTGGTAATTTCTAGAAGTTTTGCATTCTGCCCCAGGCCACCGGGTTTTGATGAGCCATTTAAGCTCAATCACCAACCACATGCATCAGATTGCCGCCTTCCACCAGGCTGGATGCAGACATCTACAGATTGGATGGAGTGAGCCCTGGGAGATGTCCCTGCAGCTAAGCTACAAGGAACACCTTGTGCTTACGGATGGCACAGAGTTTGGCTGCCCTTCCCGTGACCTCAGCAAAGAGTTCTCTTCCACCGTGTCTGTCCTCAGCTCTGCCGTGGATGTGGATAGGGGACAGATACTAGATGAATGGGGTCCTGTCTCACCTCCAGGCCCCTGTTGGGCATGGGGCTGGAATGGCCATCAGGAGCAGGTGGGTGGGCTCATCAAGTCAACCAGAAGATTTCACAGTAAAGGGGAAAATGGGAGGAAAGGAGAGCAGCTCTTTTAGACCTTTGTGCAACTAAAATATCAAACCTTACTCTGAGATTCTTGCATGAAGGCTGCAGCCAGCCAGCTCTACCACGGGCCCCTGTACTCTGCTCTCCCATCACAGTGCTGTGACCTGAAAGTCATAGGCCTTCCTGCATAAGGCTTGGCTGGGCAGTCATCCCCTGCCTGCAGTTGGTGATGGGGTAGGGTGGGGCGTGAGGGCCAAGTCTAGACACAGCTACTCAGTCTGAAGATGTTATGATTAAATGAGTTACTTTAATGATCAAAGAAAAACATTTCGAAATACTTTCCAGGAAGTCGCTATTAAAGAGATTTTATTTTGTATGATGTTGACAGTCTGTTTCCTTTGCTACATCTCAAGTTGCATTCCACTGTATGATACTAGAACTCTGTGTGGAGATGGGTTTGTTTCCATCCATACACTCGGAACCTTCACAGTGCAAGGCCAGGCCTGACATCAGCCACCCTCGTTCATGGCAGGTGGGCAGCGCTAATAGCTTTGGGTTGTTTTCTGGAGTCTTCACCACCTCTGAAGGGTGACACTACTTCTCTAATCTCAGCAGCTACAGCATTGCTCGTGACGTTCAGTAAGACACTTGAGCCAGAATTTCTCTTTTCCTGTGTTTAAAGTCTATGAAGTATCTCCATCCTACAGGAAGCAGGTACTGAGTCAGACCCAACTTAATGGCACCTTCCCTAGGTAAGTTACATAGAACTGCCTAGTCGGGAGGATGTATTCCCATGGTCCTTATAGCCCAGGGTTGAGAGTGTGTGTAGCCCAAGGTCCTCACAATTCAGGGTCTGTATACCCCAGGCTCCTCATGGTCATGGTCTGTGTACCCCAGAGTTCTCACAGACCAAATCCCTGCAGCCCAGGGTCCTTAGAGCCCACAATCTATTCAGCAGAGTCTAGGCAGGCAAGAGTCTATATTGCATAGGAGCCATGTGACAGTTAGCCCTGACAGAAGATGGGGTTGAGATGTTCTCAGTCCCACAAGAGAGGTATGTCCTTCCTCTAGGTAGAGACCCAGAAGTACCAACATCTATCTGAAGGCCCTGGGTGAACCTGGGGTGGTCCCAACCTACAAGTGTCCAGTTAGCTGTTCATCTGGCAGAAAAGTTTAGTTATAATGCATTACACACTCAGGGCCTGAGAGCCCTGGCTGTCCACGGTACATCTGCACAAGTGTCCCCCTGTGTCCTCCTCTGTAAAAATAAGAAACTGAGGAAGCGAGCAGAGGTCAGCCTCCAGACTGGCAAGCCTGGCTGATTCTAGAAGCTCTCATTCCTCTTCCGAGTGTTTCCTCTCTGTTTGCTCTGCAGCCTTTTCAGTTAATGAACAGTGCCCATTTCCCCTGTTGTCTGTGTCTGATGAGGCCAAGTTCTGTGTAACGTGAAGCATCGCTCATTGACACTGCTCTTGGAGGCAGTCTCGACACTGAACACGGGGAAGGAGCCTGTAAATATCTGCTCTCCTCACCACTGTTGCCCCAGAGTTACACACGAGAGTCTCTAATGAATTAAAAGCCATATGTTGCTGCTGATGTTTTTCCACATATGGCCACAACCCAATCTTAGTGGGGCATATGCACACCTCCTCCCACAGAACATATGCTTAAAGTGCAGAGCAATCCTATTTCAAGAGAGAAGCCCACTCCTGATGCACTCCCCGCTTCCTTCTCAGTGTCTCCTGGAAACAGTAAAAGTAACAAAAATAAGGGGCGGGGGGAGAGTAACCTAGATCCATATAGGAAGCAGCAAAACCATCATGAAGGAGGTTATGCTCTGGAGCCTTTGTAAAAGCTGATGCAGAATGGCTGGAAATGGAGGTAGTAGAACAGAAATTGCCCAGATCAAATTGGGCAATGAGATGCGGACTTGGCGAGCAGGAGAGACTCAGGCTGCAGCAACATTTGCCTCAGCTGCCTCCTCGGCATGCCTCTGCCTGTCATGGATGATCGGAGGTCCCTGGTGCAGGGGTAGGCCTGCCTGTGTCCACTGGCCTGGAGAGGGATGCTGAGGATGGAGTCTGGGAACTGACCAAGCAGTATGTGTGGTTATAGTCAGTTCTAAGCACCGGTTGATGAACTTCTGAATCTGTGAAAGAGGAGGCTGCCGTACCTCTTCATGTTTTTAAGAGTGTTTCTGGGCAGGGTAATGTGTGTGCCCAGTACACATTTTGCTGAGGTTTCTGAACAACCTCAGGTTTGAGTGTCAGGGGCAAAGTCTGCCTCACCCTGGGGTTCAGCAGCGACAACAGAACAGCTTGTTTGGCCTCAGGTGGGAGAACCTGTGACTTTGTATATTGTATGTCATGCAATCCTCCTGACTCAGGCTCATGGGTTCCTGAATTGCTTTTTAATTACTAATACCTATATTTAACTACACACCCATCCATCCATCCATCCATCCGTCCGTCCATCCGTTCGCCCGTCCGTCCATCCATCCATCCATCCATCCATCCATCCATCCACTTACTCTCTCTCTCTCTTTCTCTCTCTCTCTCTCTCTCTCTCTCCCTCTCTCTCTCTCTCTCTCTCTCTCTCTATATATATATATATATATATATATATATATATATATATATATATAAAATTTAAATATATATATATTTAAATTTTCTCCCTAACTATGCCATATAATTCCCGTTACTAAGTGATTGTGTTTCTCACCTCTGGATGCTTGCACATCTCTTCTTACCAAAACTTCCTATTTTCCTGAGCTAGAAGTAAAAAGCACTCTCAGAATTCCAGAATAAATTCTGTTCTGCCTTTTTTGGGGGGAAATAGTCAAGCCATCAAGGTAAACAAAAGGCCTGATGGAACACAGGCTGGCTAGCCATGTTACTGCAAGCTCTGTAACCCCAACCAGAGACTGCTGCTTAGGGCAGAGACAGAAGGAATTGCTGTGAACCAATTAGTGGGAGGGTGACATTTCTCTTTCCTCCTCACCATGACTAAAAGTTTAAAATATTAAGGAACAAAAATGCTATTACATAAGAAGGACTAGTGGGGAAAACAGTTCCATGGGTCTTGATCTTTGCTTCCTCTTTCCTTTTTAAATATGACTTATTAAAAGGGGCATGCGGCCCACATGCCAGTGAAGCATGCACAGAGAGGCGCTGGTCCACTTGGCTTCCCCCAGTGATTTTCAAAAGGAAGTACGAATGCTGTTTTGCATGCCTCTCTATGGTTGTCTATTTCCCTTCCTTCATTGTGGAGGGGTTCTATGAGAGCACTCATTCTGCCAGAATGCAGTGGGGTAATTAATCTGCTGGTATATAAGTACTGAATCAGTTGATAGATGTGAGTGGTTCAGGGGACACTGGTGTGTTGTGGAATATTTATTTAACTATGCAAAGATGTGTTGCATTTTTTAATTATATGAAGATGTTCCTAAGGCACCTGACTGCTCTAATGAAAAGCTGAATGGCCAATAGTAAGGGGGAGGGGGGCAGTATAGGCCGGACTTTTGTGCAGGGAGAGTAAGTAGAAGAAGGAATTTAGGCTCAAAAAGGAAGAAAGAGAAAGAGACACCAGGGGCCAGCCAGACAGACACAGAGGAAGCAGGAAAGCAGGACATACAGAATGAAAAAGTACAAAGCCCTGAGGCAAAACATAGATGGACAGAAACAGGTTAAATTAAGAGAGCTAGTGGGACAAGCCTAAGCTAAGGCCAAGCATTTATAATTAATAATGAGTCTCCATGTCTTAATTTGGGAACTGGTTGGCAGCCCAAAGAAAATGCCGACTGCACCGGCACTTAACCAGCATCTATATACCTGTTTATATCTGTAGCTGGATTTGCTTGCAAGCCCTGAGGGAGGTGGAAGAGGCAACTTTGTCACAAGCCCTGGGGATGATCTCCTACATCTACTACCTTTCATGCCTGTTCCTCTGTCCTCTTGATGTGAAGGCAGACTCAAGGGAGGCAGCGAGCTAAGGGCACAGTTGCCATGCGATGTGTTGAGGCTTCCTGGTTGCCAGATTTAAACTGCATGGTGTCTTAAGAGGTGTTTCACTCCCAGAGAGCCTATTGTGTAGAAAGAATAGCCAGGGTAGCAGCAGATGGCAAAAATAGCCCCTGGCCACTTAACAGTTCTCTGGTACCCAGATCCTTCCTGTCGTCAGCAAGGTGAAATACTAAGATGAGTGGGACAGGTTTGTTTTTCCATACGAGGAACACAAGTGAGAGAGCTTATTTGTAAGTACCACAGCCTAGAACCCACTTTCAGATACTGCCCTAAGAACTCAGAACTTCCAGAAGGTATCAACTTCACTGTAACGGCCTGTTAGTCTTCTGGATGCTATTTTTCATTTACAACTACCTTGTGTAAGTATGGAGCAGAAATTAATGAAGCAAATCATAGACAACAGTGAAAGCAAAGTATGGCTCTTCAAAAGATTAACCTACTTTAATCTGTCAAACCTTAATTTACTGGTGAAGAGAATAAGGAACGACTCAAATGACTAAAATCTAGAATTAAAAAAAAAAGACATACTAACAACCTTACAGAAACAAAAAGAATAGTAAAGTATTATTCATACTCTTTGAAGAATGCCTTCACTTCCACAATTTAAAATAGCTAATGACTTGGACAAACATTGCTTCTAAGAAAATAAATACAGCAATGTAAGTTTGTGATAAGTTGATCAAAATCATCAGTCATAAGAGCAATGCATCTCAAAACTACCCAGAAGTAAGTAGGAAGGACAACATGGAGAAGTGCAGCCTTGGTGCCCTCCTAGGGGACTGTTGAGTGCTTACTGTTTGAGTGCTTACCTCTATGAAAACAGCTCAAGTGTTGGCTGTCCATGAAACTGGAAACCTAGAATTACTAAATTTCCCATGAATCCCATGCCCAGCATCTGCACAAGAGCTGGAACAAGGAACCTGTAGAAGTCCTGCAACACACTTTTAGTCACACCGTAGCCAGAGGTGGAAACAGTGGGTGTGAGCTGACAGCAGCTTGGCAACATATGGCATATGCGTGAAATGAAATATTATACAGCCAGGAAAGCAAATCAGTCTTGGCATATGCTATAGAGGGATCCTCAAAAACATTATACTATGTGAAAGAAACCAGATACAAAATGTCCCAGATTATGTAACAGATCCAGAGCCTACAAGGTGATTCTAGCCACCAAGTGGGATGTGGTAGAGAGTGAGGTATGGGACTTCCTTGGTGTGGTTCAACATGTTCAGGAGGAGCAGAGCTCAGGTGAGTCACACTGGGCATGTGCTATGCACGGTGTCACTCATACACACTCTAATGGCAAATACCGTGTTCAGTTTAGCTTACATTTATTTAAAAAACTGCAAAGAGGATCAGGAGAGATGAAGTTTAGGCCAGTAAATTCTGGAACCCAGATGGAACAGATGGATCTCCTCAACTGCCACAAACATCCAAACAGGAATCTCTGGGCAGCTGTTGTCAGAGGGCATAACACACAAAGTCCACAGGAAGACACAGCTTGGGGTCAAGTGTGTCTGGTGGCACTGGCCTTCTGATCAAAGGTTAGAAAAGTAGGTTGGAGGTATTCTCACCACATCAGAGCAAGTACAGCAGTCAGTGCTGGGTAAGCAGCTCCACTTGGCCATCCTACATCATACAGATACACAAGCCTCGCATTACCCACCACACATGAGGTTAACGTGCCTTTGACCTCTGTGTGGGGGGCTGATTTTACTTCCTTTCCACTCACACACAGGGAAGGGATTGCTCTCTCCACACCCTGGCATGCAGGTGGAATCTTCACATTTTATAACCAGCATCCTTACAGGTGGTAGAGAAGCCTCCTTGGGGTTGTGATTCTATTTCTCTGATAGTTGATATCACTGAGCATCTTGTTACACACTGACTTTTATCTTCTTTGAGGAAATTCCTGTTCAGACCTCTTGTCCAGTTTTCACTGAAGTCATTTGATTTTTACTATTGTGTTTTCTGGGGTCTTTATAAATTGTGGCTCTTAACTCCTTAGTAGATACATGGCCATCCAGTAGTTCTCTTCTAGGAATGTAATGAAAGCCAATTAGCTCATTGCCTCACAAAGGTACTTGCACTGTGTTACAAAGACATGAGTCAGAGATAGCCCAAATGCATGGCTATCAGCAAAGAACTGGATGAAGAAAGACACTGTAGTACTTATGTGCATACACACACAGTGGGGTGTTATTCAGTTTTAAGGGGAGCTCCTACCTTCTGTTCTACTTTGTGCTTGAAATCCTGGCCAGACAGGCAGGTGGGCAGAATAAGTACATTGTGCGTGCTAGAAGAAAGAAAGCTGCACCTATCTGTAGCCATGAAATAGTGTGGAGACCGTAAGGAATGTATTAACATTATAAAAATGATTAATAGCTCGACAAAATTGTAGGACACAAAATCTCCATGTGAAAATCAATTTTAGGAGGTATGGATCCTTGGTAGAGCATGGTCTAGTGTGCATGAGGAACTGAGTTAGATCCTCAGCATGGTAGGAATAACAGATTTGAACAAGTCACTGTATTCATGCGTGATTCCACTGACTAGAGGTGAACCAAATATGAAAACATAGCAAGAGTAGATAATAGATACTCTAAAAGCTCAAAATATTATTGAAAGAAAGTAAGAAAGAATAAATTAAGTCATTGAAAAAAAAGATCATGGATCAGATGAGACAATTGACCATTATTTAAATTAAGTCTATCTGTAGATTTAAAAGTCCTTCTGAGGACCTAGGCTACCTTCATTTCAGAAATGGACAAATGAAGGGCTGGAGAGTTGGCTCAGCAGTTAAGAGGACATGAAGACATGGGTTTGATTCTCAGCACCCACACAGCTGCTCACAACCATCAATAAGTTCTAGTCCTGAGGAATCAGACCTCCAAGGACACCAGATATTTTCTTGTCAAACATATATATATATGTGTGTGTGTGTGTGTGTGTGTGTGTGTGTGTGTGTGTGTGTACAACTTATAATTTGATGTACAACTTTTTAAAAATATGAGTTCCCTTTCTATTTTTTGTTTTGCTTTTGTTTGCTACAATAATTTAAAAAAGAAAGAAAGAAAAGAAAGACTCACTCAAGCCAACATTTGGAATTCCCATTTTAAGGGTTTCATCATGTTATTTATCAAATTCCAGGTGTCAATCATTCAGTCATGTTTCCCACCTCACAACTTTGGAAAATATGATGAATTCCCTTTCTGTTTTTTTCTGTTTTGCTTTTGTTTGCTGCCATAATTTTAAAAAAGAAAGAAATGTCAGTTATTGACCTTGGTCAACCAGAGTTAATTGAGTACCTGTCTGTCAACTTTTTGATTACCAAGAGGATAATTATAAGGTCCCCACAAGCTCAATTTGTTCTTGTAACACAGAGTGACCTAACTCTGTATGTGAAGGGGATGCTTTAGTCTATACTCTGCACTGAGGTCCTTTACACAGGGTTGCAACTGTGTGTGTGTGTGTGTGTGTGTGTGTGTGTGTGTGTGCGCGCGCATGGCTGTAATTCAGACAACACCAATGATACAAATAGCATGATGTCCAAACAGGTCATGACTGTGACCAGCAGGGTCTCCTTCAGGAAGATTCACAGTTACTAACTAACCTGTTGGCAAAAATTCTAATATTCATCATATAAACATTGTCTCATATAACAAACACGTCATGATTATGGCCAGCAGGGGCTCCCTTGGGGAGATTCAGGATTACTGAGTGAGTGACAACCTTGCTCCTGCATCTTAAGTAAATATTTGACTTAAGGGAAACATTCTCATTGTTAGTGCCCTTCTCTGGACAGGTGCCCTCCCTGGAGGTGGCTAAAGCCGTGGGAAAGATCACATAAACAGTGTTCAGAGAACAAGTGTATACTTTCTGGCTCCTCTCTATCTGTTTCTAAAGGTTTCCTTTTATAAGGACACATGGCTTGGTGGCTCAGAGTTACCCCAGTAAAATGAGCCTGGCCTTGTCTTAGCCATGAATGTCGGCAGTGGCTTGACTTCCCAGAAAGGCTGTGATCTCAGGACTGGACTTGGGGCTCTCCTGTTTTAGTTTTGAAATAGGAAACTGTCAGGGAATGACCTGAAAAGTCTCCTTATGGTTCGATCTCTGTGGCCCTTGACAGGAGCTTCAAGAGCTTCATCATTTCACTGATGGTGCTCACATTTTTTCTTATTTTCCAGATTTATTTACTTTTATTTTATGTGTACAAGTGTTTTGCCTGCATATATGTTTTTGCACCATCTGCATGCATGGAACCCATGGAAGTCAGGGGAAGGCATCAGAGTCTCTGGAAGTGCAGTTACAGATGGTTGTGAGACACCATGTGGGTGCTGGGAACTGAGCCTAGGTCCTGTGGAGGAACAGCCAGTGCTCTTAACCACCAGTCTTGTGTTTGCATTCTTAATACTTAGTGCTGTAATTCCAAACCTCTAAGACTCCATTCTGTTTCATTTCTTTCTTGGAGCTCTACCCATGCACCCAGTGAATACACAGCTAAATCAAGTAGAGTATGGCTCACTTTGAGGCAATTGCCACTGTCCTCTCCTTGAGGACACATCAGCTGCGGATACTCTTCACCCTGGGCTTAGTCCTCTGTCGTACACTCTTGTTTATCAACAGAAATGACTTTTCACTGTTGCTGTTCATTTCTCCAGCAGGAATGTGATTTTGACTTAGGTTAATAGAACCTGTCTAAGCCATGGCAGTGCAATCATGGAGGCATCATAGTGGCCCTGTTTACGTTGTGTGTGTGGTTCTATGTGTATAGTTGCACGTGTGGGGCCACTTGTGTGTAAAGGGGACATCCTTAGCTGTCTTTCCTCAGGAACTGTACACATCGTTTTTCAGAGACAAGGTCTTTCACTGGCCTGAGACTCACCAAATAGAGTTGGCTGGCTGGTGAACCATAGGATCTCATCTCCACATCCCTAGTGCTGGGGTTGCAAGTGTTTGTTACCATCTCCAGCTTTTTTGTGTTTGTGCTGGGGCCTGAACTCTGCCTCACTTGCAAGGTAAATGCTGTACCAACTGAATTACTTCCCCATCCCTAACCTTGTTTACTTCTAATATTTGAGACACGCACACACTTGTCTGGTGAGTCCCTGCATACTACTGAGAAATAGACACACATACACTTGTCACACTGTTAAAATGACTGATAAAAAATGAATTTGGTGTCCTAATGTACAGGCCCCTCAGTGTCAATACTTCCTCTCTTTTAAATAGTTCTTCATGGCAGGAGGCCATCTCTAGGGGCACTGAGGGCAAAACTGTGCATTGAGATGTGCTTTCATGATTGACATTCTACAATAATTTGATATAATGGGATTTAATTTGTTTGTAGATAAACTTACCTAAAGAGATCATCAGGAGAACAGAAATCTCATAGCTTACATAAGCAACAGAAAATTAATTAACACGGAAGTGGTAATTAGTTTATCCAATTTGTGGACTTGTGAGAGCCTTCAGAGATGGGAGGGGGCAGAACTGGGGACCAGACACTAGAGCCTGAGATAAAAATGAGGGGCTGTGGACCTGGCCGGCTGAGCAAGGGTCCTGCCTCACTCTATCTGTCTTCCCCTACCTGCCCCTGGGGGTTATGCTCTGCAGAGTTTCTCCCAGGCCTTCCTATAGAGCTGACTCGACTTGTGTCTTCAGAACATTCTATCTCTGATGTGTTTTCCTACACCCACTCCATATCCTCAACATAATTGTCCTGACTTCAGAATTAGGTTTTCTCTTAAATGAGCTCCTCTTGTAGCACTTGACATTGTCCCAGTTGACATTGTGTAGTTAATTCTTATGGTAAATCCTTGTCTCACCCGAAGGTATACTCCAAGAGGAGGGGCTACAGTGAGTGGGTAGATGGATGCATGGATGGTTGAATGAATAAATGGATGGAGAAGCATTTCCCCTGATGCTTCAAGCATAGTCTTAAGCAGGTGCTTCTCTAGAGGGATATTTCTGATCTCCTGGACAAACTTGGGTCCTTCTTCCCCCCATTTCCCTACATCATTTAATCTAATTTTGTTTTACTCTTTGTGTGTGTGTGTGTGTGTGTGTGTGTGAGAGAGAGAGAGAGAGAGACAGAGAGAGAGACAGAGAGAGAGAGACAGAGAGAGAGAGAGAGAGAGAGAGAGAGAGAGAGAGAGAGAGAGAGAGAGAGAGAGAGATTCTATTTACTTCTTGTGGGTCGAGGAAATGAATGTTCATCAGTGGATGCTAAGGGGAATAAGGACCAGGAGCTCAGGTTGTCATAAATGTCTACTCTGCTATTTTGTTTGTCAGGATGAGAAGCCATCACCAACAGGACAGCTGATGCCATTCTGTTCTTCAGGTTGTCCGTGCATGTGATGAGCACCTTGGCGCATCCACACGCCCTCAGGAACCCACACTCTTGCATTGAGGTCACTATCTGCATTCAGCTGTCCCAAATCTCCACCCAGTGGGGAGCAGTTAGAGACTGAGGGTGTGGAAGGTCAACAGGGTACCTCTGCAGACATAAGCTTAGGGGTAGGTCACATGGTTTCTCACATAGTGAGCATTTCCCACTTGCTAGCCATGTGGTTATGGAAAACTGTTGTGACTTTTCCTGTTTGAGGAGGAATATAAAACAACATCACTCAAGTGGTCCCAGGCAGCCTGGGCCTGAGAAAACAAGGCGCAGTTCCATGGCTCTTCTTCAGAGCTCCCCAAGGGATTGACTTCACTGGAGTGTCCTGTTTCGATTTCATTTTATGGGGACAGGTTCTTACTATGTAGCTCAGGCATCAGCCTCTTGGGGGCTGGGACCACAGGCATGCGCCCCTTCTCTGGTGGGGTTCATGCTTTACTTGGTGTTTCTTTGCTTTGAAAAGATGTGCTGACATGGAGTCATGTTATGTCCCTGTGTCCCCTGGCTCCCCACAGCTTGATCTTTCCCACTGCAATTGTCCCATTGTTATTTAATTACTCCTCCTTTCTCTCATGATAAATTGCAAAGTCTTTTTTTCCCCCTATTTTGCTCCCATGATATGAAAAGCAGAGTCAATGAATAGTTTTTTTTTTTTTTAATTTTTTTTTTTTTTGGCTTTTCTCCATATGGTCTTCTCCATTTCCCTAAATCAGATTTTAAAATCAATCCACACATTCCCCATTTTTCACTGCCAATTTTACAGAGACCGTCCATCCCCACAACCATGGCCTTGGTCTTGTTCCTCATTCCCCAAGGTTTCTCATCATAAATCCTTCACCTCTTCTATCACCCCTCAGACCATCATGCACTGCTACCAGAGAAATCTTCCAATAACCCAAGTGTATTATGTAACTCCCACATAGCCTCCCTGGCCTGCTTGATTAAGGCAAATTTCCTATCATTTCTTCTTTGTGGAAATGAACTGATCACATACCCCCAGTGTTACCTGGCTTCCTGATGTCCAGTTTTCTGTTCTGGATACAGCAAAAGTTTTTGAGCTAAGCCTATAAATCATGGGGCTCTCTGGTGTGGCTGAAGTCTCTCTCTGTCTCTCTCTTTATCTCTGTCTCTCTGTCTCTGTCTCTCTCTGTCTCTCTCTGTCTCTCTCTCTCTCTCTCTCTCTCTCTCTCTCTCTCTGTGTGTGTGTGTGTGTGTGTGTGTGTGTGTGTGTGTGTGTGTGTGTCCCTTCTAAGCATTGTATGGTCAGAACCTTATATTTGGTACAATGTGTGGCAAGTGACCGTTGAATGAACGGTGGTTACAAATCATGTCACTTAACTACATTGTTGACTGAACTGTACTGACCTGAAGCCAGCAAACTCATCTCCTAGGGAAGAAAGACAAAACAGTTAGGACACAATGAGATTAGAGCATTGTGAAAAGATGCTGTTAGAGCTGATTTTCTCCAAGTTCCAGTATTAAAAACAATCTCAAACAATGGCTAGCCTTTAACACATGACCACTGGCTAGACACATATAAAATATATCTCCTGACATAAAATTAGATCAAAATGGACCAAAGTGTAAGAAGTAATATTGTGAAATGGCATAGACACACATTTTTGTGACTGTAGAATAAATTATCAATAACAGAATATCAGTGTCATCAAAGTGAGAAGTGTCTGTGTCAAAGTGTCCATGTGTCAAAGTGTCTGTGTGTCAAAGTGTCTGTCTGTGTGTCTGTGTCAAAGTGTCTATGTGTCAAAGTATCTGTGTCAAAGTATCCATGTGTCAAAGTGTCCATGTACCAAAGTGTCTGTGTGTCAGGGTCTATGTGTCAAAGTGTCTGTGTGTCAGAGTGTTTTGTGTTCACCATCAATAAAGTGGCATAGAAAGGCCTCAGAATGGGGGACAAATCATGTATCTAAAAAAGTCTATCTATAAATTGCAAGGAATGCCCATAATCCCCAATCATAAAAGGACAAGCCAATCAAATAACAGGCAAAGAACTTGAACTGACATTTCTCTAAGATGCACAAACCTCTGCTGCATTGAGACCCATGGTGGCGGGCAATTAAGAAAATGCAAACCCAAGCCATGTAATTCCACTTTACAGCCATTGAAAGACAGTGATCAAAGAGAGACGGTAAGGGTTGGTAGCACTGTAGAGAAGCTAGAAGCCTAATGTGCCACTGTGGGCGGGGGGGGGGGGCGGAGATAGTGTGTCCACTTTGGAAACATTACATATTAGGTTAGCCTATGACTTGAAAGTCCATTTCTCGTTGTACACCCAATACCCAAGAATGTGTGTGTGTGAATGTTTATGGACACATTATTCAAAAAGTAAAGCCTATCAAATAACCAAGGGAAGAATAAAGATTAGTAAATCCAATCAATGATGTGTTACCTGACAATTAAAAAGAATGAAATACCAATGCATACTTCAACATGGATGAACCTGGAAAACATTTCGGTAAGTGAGTAAAGCCAGAAAGAGAAAACATATGTAGGATTCTGTTTAAATGAAGTGCTCAGAGTAGGTGAATCATCTAGAAATCAGTGGTTTGGGTAACTACTGGAAGTGGTTAAGAGTGTGCATTTGGAACTGGCTCATGGCTTGGTGAGTAAAGGGATTGGCTGCCAAGTCTGAGGGTCTGAGTTTGACCCTTGAACCCTCATGATGGAAGGAGAAGATCAACTCTTGAGGGTCATCTTCTGACCTGCACATTGTGTTGTGTTACTTGTGTGTGTGCGTGCACACACACACATAAATATAAAAATCATGAATAGTGTCTGGATTCCTCTTTAGAGTAGTAGAAATGCTCTAAAATTGATGTTTTAAAATACATCACTGAATATGGGTTTTGGGAGCCCATATTTTAAATGAGTTTATCACGTAATAAATGAATGATACTTTTTAAAAATGAATAATCATTTTCCAGGCAGAGCCAGGAAGGAAGACATACCTTGTACTGAGCATCACTGGTATGGATGGACAGAGATGGTGGTAGCCAGGTGTGATCTGAACATGACATAGTTAGGTGGTCTAGAATCTACTCCAGGAGGGCAGAGGTGTCTCTGTCCTTGGTGAGAAGGCACGGCTTGACCTCAGGAAGTGAATGTCTTGACAGGAACAAGGTGAAGTAATGGCAACACTTCTCACTTCTGCATTGAACCTTTCTGTGGGAGCTGTTCCTGATGTTTTATCCAGTTAGTAACCCACAACCTGAGATAGCAAAGCTACCTACTGAGCATTGTGATTGATTGGTGTCAGATTCCTGCAGGTACCTTCTGTATACTTTGTAACAGCCTTGTGACATTTGATCTGGCTAGGATAGGAGTAGTTTACCAAAGTAAATCATAACTCATAAGAGGCCCTCCCAACTAAGCAACTGTGAAGTTGTAGCCATTTTCTGTCAAATCTGGAAATGGAAAACTTACTTCCCTACCAGCTTCAGGAAACACATTAGTAGTTTGTCAAATCCCACCCCCTCACACTTCCTCTGTCTTTGTCCTAGACCATGGCTGCCCAAGTCCATGGACTTCTGGCCTTCTTGGCTCTTCTCACCCCTGTCCCTTGAAGGCAGCTATGCAGATGCTCTGGATCCAGAGCTCATACATGCTCTTCTCTCAAGTTGTAAAATGAGAGCATTAGTAAATTTAAAGCTAGTATCGGCTTCTGAGAACTGAAGACTTCCCCCGCAATGTAGCTCTGATTCTGGCTCCAATCTAAAGTATTTTATAGAGTTAAAAACCATTTCAAAGATTTACTCCAAAGAACATATTCAGCATAGATTAAAACATGTCCCAAAGACTATATGATTTTTCAAGATTGTTTAATTGCCTTTCAATTTTATGGTGGAATTGGGCAAACTATCCTGAATTCCTAGTGAGAGAAGGTGAGAGAAATGGGGAAAATGGGTTGTGGTACGTCAGAAAATATACCTAGAGCTGATGCTGTTAATGGGAAGTTGGATCTGGAGGGTCAAAAGTTCAAGGTATACCTGAGCTAGAGTATGTTCAAGGTCATCCAGGGAAACCTTGTAAGACTCTGACCCAAAATAAAAACAAAAAGTAAGAAGAGACATGGGAAGCTACCTAAGTGATAGAGCGCTCTCCTAACATGTGAGAGGCCCTAAATCCAGTCATGAGTGCTGAGAAAAAACATCTAAATACAAAAAGAAAAGAGGAGAAAATAGAAACTACAACTTCAAGCAACGTTGAAGTGTGGCAGCCACTGGCAAGTCCTGTGTCTCCCCCGGAGTCCTCCCTGAAGCAGCAGAGTAAGGGACTCGGGCCTGACAGATAAATAACAGCCTGCACACAGAGCACTAAATCATGCGTGCTGCGGAGTCCTGTGAGTCTTGCTATAATAAATGAGCACCTGCGACGGACAAAGAAAAAGCCTGAAAGATAAGTGATATTTTGCTGACACTTTGGGAACAAACTAAGGACACGATAGGCGATGACAGGGAACAATTTTGATGTAGAGGTCCGTGTGAGAAGAGTTATGGCAGAAGGGACAGAATGTGACCTTGGTGCAGCCCGGGGCTCCTTCTTACCCCTGCAACTGTCTGGATTTGGGGGGCATACCCCAAGCCATTGCATGTCACAGACCTTGGGGACTATTGGCAGCTTTTACAAATCAAAGTTGTTGGTTTTTTTAAATTTTGAGAATAATAAGAAAATGGGCCAAGTCTCTTGAGATCAGTATTTATTTTCTGTGTTTGATAACCAGGAAAAAATCTATATAGCTGAATACATGTTTTAAAAAGCATTAATAAAATTCATAAGCAGCTGGTGACTGTCTCCTTGTAACTTAGATGATCACAGCACACACATGTTTTTGTCTATGTGTCTTTCTCTATATTTGTGACATTTACATAGATTTAGAAGTCAAGTCTAGCTGTGTATCAGCCAAGGAGCAGGCCCAGGAAACGTCGGGTTTTGCCTGTTTGTTCTCTGAGCCAGGGGCAGAGTCCGGGGATAGAGGACCACTATTGTGAGATACCCTCTGAGGAGACCAGAAAGGAAACATGACTTCCAGGGGGCTCTGGCATCATTAAAAAAGTCTCTTGTCAGCCTGATCAAGGTGCTGTCAGGAAGACATGGGAGTGGTTGGGTGGTTGTTGTTGTTGTTTTTGGTAGACTTTTGAGTTATGGTTTAAGAGGGTTCCTGGCTATTTGCTGGATACAGGGGCTCTGGGGAGAAAGCCTGGCCTCATTTCTGATTCATTCCTGATTCATTGTGTAGACAGTGCTGTTTCCATGGAGGCTTGAGCCACTCACTTCCTAAAACCCCAAATACAGTGAAAACCAGCAGCACAGCTACCTTCACATGACAGCAACTTAGTTGAGATGATTCAGATGTGGACAAAGCCTAGAGCAATGGTTTTCAACCTGTGTGTAGCAGCCCCCGTGGGGGTCTAACGACCCTTTCACAAGGGTTGCATGTCATATATCCTGTATATTAGATATCTACAGTATGAGTCATAACAGTAGCAAAATTACAGTTGTGAAGTAGCAACAAAATAATTTTATGGTTGGGTATCACCACAACATGAGGAACTGTGGTAAAGGGTTGCAGCATTAGGAAGGTTGAGAACCACTGGTCTAGAGTTTGGGCTTGATCAGCTGGAGGGTGGGGGAGAATAATAGCTCCAAGTAGGGGAAGTCCCATTGTCCTAATGCACAGTGCCACCCCTGCATGAATGGGTTGCCTTGACGGTGACTAGAAAGGGCAATGGGGTGCTCCCCAGCAGTTCTGGGCAGACAGAACACTGAGAACCTGGCCCTGATCTTTAAACAGGGACAGCTATAGATCCTTGTAAGAGATGCCAGAGGAGGAGGTGGCAGAAGAAGGCAGATGAGAGGCTGCAGGGTCCATCACGGAGCCAAATGTATAACTCTGTCATGATTTGTTGGCTTCTCCAGCCAGCATCTGGGTTAGGAAGGTGAATTTTGGAAACTTTTGACCTCAGGGAATGGCAGCCAGAGCTGTGGAACCAAGTGAGCAAACCTGACAAAGGAGTGAGCAAGATCAGGATAGCGATGACAGCCTCAGAAGAGGTTCCTCATGTTGACTTGTGTCTTAGTCAGGGTGATTAGTGCTGTGATGAAACACCATAACCAAAGTGGGGAAGGGTTCACTTTAGCTTATGACTCTAAGGTCATGCTCTGCCACTGAAGGAACTCAGAGCAGGAACCTGGAGGCAGGAGCTGATGCAGAGGCCATGAATGGGTGCTACTTACTGGCTTGCTCCTCATGGCTTGCTCAGCCTGCTTTCTTATAGAACCCTGGGCCACCACCCCAGGGACGGCACCATCCACCATGGCTGAGGCTCTCGCCCATCCATTGCTAGTTAAGAAAATACCTCACAGCTGTATGTTATAGAGGCATTTTCTCAGGTGAGGTTCTCTGCTTTCAGGAAACTCTAGCTTGTGCCAAGTTGACCTAAGGCTAACCAGCACAAGCGAGAAGTGGGACTGGGATCAGAAGGCAAGGATGGCAGTGTTTCTGTATGTGTTCAGAAGGCAGATGCTCGGTGTGTTTCTTGGCTATGATTGGGTTAACCGGAAAAGACGGCTGTATCCTTGTGGTTTGTAGGTAGGGGTTGGGAAGGGCGGTGGCATTACTATCATTGAAGAGCCTTAGATTTTATGACCGTTTCCCAGAGCAGTCTGGCCCATTAGAGATACTGCCACTTCCACCTGTGGGCTGACAGTGAGGCAATTGTGTCAGCTGCCCAGAAGTGGACACAAGGACCACAAGTGGGATTCCTGACTAAATAGCTTTTGATGGACCCTTTGTGCCTGTGAGTTATCAGGGAGGCCAGAAGGCAGCTTCAGTTTGATTGCACTTGTGTAGTTCTGGGGTGTCTGTCAAAGGCTGGGGAGAAGCTAGAGTGCTCTGCTGGATGAAATATTTTGTCAAAAACTAGCAGTTTCCTTCAGGTCCACGTGGCTGGCCACAGGCAAGCTGCTAATCCTCTCTTTCACTGAAGGGAGAAATCAGAATGCTGGTTGCTCACACGGGAGCATCTGGGGATGGATACAGCCCAGTCATGAGCACCATCCAGTCCTGTAGATAACTGTGGTGTGAAAATGAAATAAAGCATCGATTTTCCTTGGGAAGCCACTGGTTTTGCTGATCTTTAATCCCAGGTGCAGTCTGCGGGCGGGAGCACGTATTTGGATTGAATAATAACCGGATGCTGTTTCCCCTGGAGAGTCTGATAATTATTTAACATTCTTAAGCCAGTCTTACTCTGAGTCAGATAAATGTGCCCCCAGAATCATTCCAGCAAATGAGGCATTTCAGAATCAGTGGTTGGAATACGGTGGGGCGGGGATGGGGGGTGGGGAGGCGTGGGGGCCATGAAAGTCATTCACTGAGGACCCGGCTCTGTAGTGGCCAGTCTGCTTCCTGCTCCTGCTTTGGAGCCCAGGCACAGGTCCTGTTTGGAGAAGGCAGCCTAACCTCTCTGCCAGCCACGGGGACTTTGTACAGTTGGTTCTCATGGCTGTTACTTTATTAGAGCCACCAACTTCTGGGTTTACTTTCATGGTGTTTTATTTCACTGAGAAAGTCAAATTAGAATTTTATTTGCATGCCATCATTACAATGGATGAGCCTCCCTTCACTGTGTTTATTGTAGGCAATGGGGCCCCTCCCTGTCTGGAGCTTCTTAAGGACTTCCTTTCTGAGGTGGACTGTTTCTGTGCATGAGTCCTAAAGTGAGGTTTCCAAGTTTGGTATGCTTTCTGTCTCAGATAGTGTCCATACAGATGACCCACTAGTCACCCAGACTCAGGCTCTCTTCTTCTGGGAAAGGCCATGCCTTTCTGATTAGCTGTTCTGATTAGCTCCAATTGATTCTACCTGCCACTCACAGACCTGCTGTGCCCAGTGCCACTGGAGGATTTGTGGGTCCTGAGAACCGGCCTCGTCTTTCAGAGTCCTTGCTCTTACTATGATTATGATTGACTGAGTCTCTCCTATCAGCACCTCCTGAAGTAAGAAAAACATGGCTGTGTAAACCAGTGAATTCTGTCTTTAAATTGTAACATTTGCAAGTGATTGGAACACGCTAGGTTTGGACCCAAGATCATTTCATTTGTTTCTAGAATGACTCAGTAAGTGACCGAGTAAAGCCTATTGCATACAGAAAATAGACAAAGCATGAAGTTACTGTCAAAGGAAACTGCTTAGTGGACTAAAAGTCTCCCTCATTTTCGATTTCCCTTACTGTGTAGTCCCATAGTCCTCGGACCACAAATCTTACCTAGAGGTCACTTCTGAAAACCTCCTGTTTGCCACGGCATGTAACGCAAATCTTAAAAGGTCTTATTAATAATAATTAAAAAAAACCAGAGCTGGATATTGGGGTGAAAGCTGAAAGATCAGAGAAACAGAACAAGCCAGTCACATCCTTACCTCTATGAAATCCTCAGCCTCCAGAGCGATACTTCCTGTTTACTTGCGCCTTATATACCTTCCTGTGCCCTGCCATCTCACTTCCTTCCTAGTGCTGGGATTAAAGGCATGTGCTTCCCAAATACTTGGTAGCAAAGACATGAGAAGAAAGTGTTGGGATTACCCAGTGTGGCCTTGAACTCACAGAGATCCAGAGATCTCATTCTCCCAAGTGATGGATTAAGGGTATGTGCCATCACTCTCTGGCCTCTATGTCTAATCCAGTGTCTGGCTCTGTCCTCTTATCCCCAGGTAAGTTTTATTGCGATGCACAATATATCACCACAACACCAGGCTTTTCCTTGCACATGTCCTAAGTGTACATCAGGAGCATATCACAAACACATGGTCACCAGCACATGCCTCCCAGCACATCTATCACATACTGGGTTTTATGAAAATAATACTGAATGAACACTAAAGGTACATTCAGGAGCTGGGAATATAGCTCAGTTGGAAGATTGCTTGCCTAGCATGCACAACACTGTCAACTGGACATGGTGGCACATGCCTGTAATCTCAGCACTTGGGAGGTGGAAGGAGGAAGATCAGGTGTTCAAAGCAAGCCTTGACAGTAGTGTGCTTGACATTAGCCTGAGCTATTATGCCTCTAAACATAGAGCCCAGAGATGGCTTAGCAGATAAAGGTGCTTGCTGTCAATCCTGACAATCCGGGTTCAACTTCTGGGAACCTTATGGTAGAAAGGAAGGACTCCTGAAATTTACCCTCCAGTCCCCACACTTGCACTGTGGCCTAGACACACCTTCAAACATTCTCGCATAAACATATACATACTCAAATAATAGATACAATGTTTAAAAAAAGATCAAAAGAAAGCAAAAGGGAAACATTCAAAATGAAACTGAAAACAAGTCTAGTGTTTTGCCCTTTTCCCTTGTATTTTTATGTTTGAAATGTTCCACATGAGCCAAAAGGCCCTATTGTAAAAACCAGTTATGATTCACAGGCTTGTCGCATTGATTTGTAGTTAGGTTCCCCAACTTGTTAGTCAAGTCTTTTTGTTTTGCAATCACATGGTTGCATGATCGTACTGTGTTGTTAGAAGATTGTGTGTGACATAGTCATTCTGCCATGTGGTGACATGGCGTGTGTTATGTGACCATATCATACAGGGTTTGTGGGCGAGTGATGCCTAGCCCCAGGTCTCAGCAAAGGCTTTTCTGGTTTGTGGATCTCTGGCTGAATCATGGTTGGGGTCTGCAGCAGTTTCTCACTCCTTGTCTTCATGTCCGGGGGCAGTCAGTCTGGGGCATTGCCTGGGTTAGACAGGATGAAGAAGAACATCGGCAGTATTCTGTATACCCACATGTCTGGTCATCACATCTCAGGAGGGATGGAGGGAATTGGAGAGAGCAGGGAAAGGCTAATTAGTATCATTGCCAAGCACCCAAAGTCTGACCTGGTGCACCCACTTTCCACAGCCTCCATATGCCATGCCTCCTTTTGCTATCCTTTCTGCACCTTTCCCACTGCTGGGGATCCCCCTGAGGGGCATCCTGCTCAGAGCAGTGTCTCCTGTGGCATGCAGAACCAACCGGAACATGGATTTGAATTATAACCTTAGGGATGAGACAGCTCCTGGTTGGCCCTTGCCAGCAATTCTGGATTTGGAGATTGCATCTGAGTCAGCAGCCATGCACAGGGACTTCTGTGTATTCGGAAGTTCTTTCCTCATGGGCTTGGGGTGGGATAGAACTGCTTCATCTCTCCCGTCCCTTAAGCTACCACCACCTGCAACTCTCATCCTCAGCTGGCTCTGTAGTCAGGAGAAAGCAGGTGTCTCGGGGCTCTTGCCATGACAGAACATGGAGAGGGCATGCTTGTTGCTTCCCATACAGAGTTGGAAAGGGCGGGCCTCTGTTAAAATATGTGGGTGCACTCAAAGTTCCTTCTATAGATAGGTGCTTTTGCAATTCACAGAGGTGGTTCCTTCTTTCCTGAGGGATTAAAATAAGGTACTTACCATATGCCAGAGAACAGTGTGTTTGGCTCTGTCTGTTCATACTCCGAAGCTCTGGGAATAACCAGATTCTTGAGGGGCTGCATCTGGTGCAGGTATGTGTAGAATACACATGCAATCATGGGCAGATTTCTCAGTCTTTGTTAATTGACCATAACCTTGTAGCGTTGTCTTCTTATTTAAATGAGTCCAGTAATGGTGACGAATTCACAATATAGACAGATCAATTCTCATCATACTCTGCCCATTTTAAATAGGTGTTCCTTGGGAAGAATGACCACAGACCAAACCCTGTCATTCTGGATTCCATGGGGGCACCGTTGATCATTATGGACTCCTGTGGGAGTCAATCTTTTTGGGCTTGAGGAAATCACAGTCGAAGGATGGAGGGATAGGGAAGGATGGGAGGCAAGAGCTTGCATCCCCTTGCTCAGTAACTCTAGTTGGTGGGACACAAGCAGCTGTTTAGTACGGTCCAGTATTGGCCACCCTGTATTGCACCATGTGAGTCAAATTCAAGTTCAGCCTCATAACAGCTCAACCCGTGCACAGTATTGCGTGGGGCCACTCATCCATCCTTCCGTATGAGGGGGAGAGGAGTAGTCAAGGTTCTGAAAGGTCAGTATCCCTATTGAGCCAGGATCTCTGGAGCCCTGGCAGGCCAGATGCTGAACCCTCTAAGTAGCCAGTTTGTCTCCCATCTCCTCCTCAGTTGGTGTCACACCCTCATGTAAAATAGTCACATGTCCTAGTGAGATATACTTAAAGGACAGCGCCATTGGTTTCCCAGTGTCTTCACTGGGGTCTTAGAGTCAGAGGACAGAGTTACAGTGAGCAGTCCTCACAGGCCAAGAGCTCCCATGTAGTGTGCTTGGGGCCTCCTTAGTCTATGCTGGTGAAGTCCTTGCTGTCCATGGGGCATTTCCCTGTAAGCTGTATGAACTTCTCACCAGACTCCCAGCTATCAGATGTAGTCAGCACCAGGTTCTAGGCTTATGTCGTTATTCCAGATGTTTCTGGTCATCAAGATGTTGCTGTCCAGAGAATGTGACTTGGAACAGTAGAAGCAGGTTTTGGCCTGGTGTGCCTTCTCTGTATGGGCTTTTATAGTCCCTTCATGTCAGTATGTGACACCTGCATTAGAAACCCCAGAACAATCGGACCAGAGACGCTTGGAGTCATTTACTTCAATCAGATTTCAAGAATGTGTTTGATGACAAGTACCACCAAACCTGTCACTGCCACTTGTCCGTCAGTGCGCTAGCTGCAGATGCCAGCTGTGAGCTTTCATAGAGACACGCACCGTAAATGTGCTCAGGAGTAATGAGCGTCATCACCCATCCTTGGGATCTACTTGGAAATATTTTAAAGCCTGAGATGTAGATGCATTAATAATTCAGCTTCAATAGCACCTGCTCAAAACTTTGTCCTGAGGACATTAATAGGACACTGGCTGAGCTGATGCCTCAATTCTGGGGACTTCTGGGTGATCTTGACTTGTAGGTTCTAATTCACTGAAAACCACCTTAGTGTGCTGCCACAGTGTGTCAACTGGGATGAGGTAAAATCTCTGGGGAAAGATCCTAACTATGGTTCGTGGCTGGCATGGACTCTTTGCATTGAAATCCATGGCACAGAGCCAGGACTAAGGTCCAGTTCACATACCAGGAAAGCAGCAGCATTGACCTCAGGCCCACAGAGCAGGGAAATGGGTTGGTAACTGCTGAAGGTAGTACTGGGTATTGCTTTTCCTTGCATAAGGCTGTAGTGACCCACAGTGGGTGCCCTATAGGGCACATTGCTGCCTTGCACTCTGTCACTGTTCTCCTGAGGTCGGGGCCCCAGCAAGACTGTTAACCTGTGTGTGCGTAGCATTATGTACCTAGACATTGTGTAAAGTTCTTGTGGCTTCGTTTAGAAACTTCATGCTCAAGTTGAGGGGCTCCTTTCCTGTGGGGGTGTATCTTGGCCTGAGTTTGAGCATTGAAAGCAAAACTAAACACCGGCAGCATAGGTTTTTTGTTTTGTTTTGTTTTGTTGTTGTTGTTGGTTTTTTTTTTTTTTTTTTTTTTTTTTTTTTTTTTTTTTTTTTTGTGTGTGTGTGTGTGTGTAGCAAAACAAAACACCGGCAGCATAGGTTCTGTGTGTGTGTGTGTGTGTGTGTGTGTGTGTGTGTGTGTTCACATGCGTGCGCGGGAATGCCCACCTCCAAACCTGCAGTGTAGTGATTGTAAGCATATGCTCATGCTGGCAAGCCCACTTGTGTCAGGCTCGGGTGTGTGTGTGTGTGTGTGTGTGTGTGTGTGTGTGTGTGTAATGAATGAGTGAGTCTATACATGCATGAGTGTGGGTGCAGAGAAGAGCACACTTGGTGATCAGAGAACAATGCCTAGTGTTGGCCCCCACCTTCCAGATGTTGGAGATAGGTTCCTGTAGCTCACTGCTGCTTGTGCTGGGATAGCTGGCCCATATGATTTTTATCTCCACCCCCTATATTTCTGTGGGGTGATGCTGGGATTAAAGATATGTGTGCTACCGCTTCCAGCTTTTATTGGGTTGTGGGGATTTGAACTCAGGCTATGGAGTTTACACAGCAAACACTTTACCCACTCTGTGGAGCTAGCTTAGCTAGCATAGGCGTTTACAGCTGTGTCTTTCAATGAGACAGGGCTGCAGGTCAAGATGGTTCCTAACTCCTGGATGCTGGGGTGGATGTTGAAGCTGAAATAGGTTATGTTTTTGATTCTTGGTTTTTTGTGTGGGAGTTCCTGCTGGCTGTGTCAGCATAAAGGGAGCACTGCCCCACCAATGGCATCATGCATGTTTGTCGACTGCCTCCATGTAAGTTTTAGCATCTGTTTCCAGTGGGGCTCGTGGGTCCCCGTCAGATCTGCATCTCCTCCAAAAAGTGTGTGCAGAGTCAACACACTGCATACTGCCTGCTGCTTATATCATGTGGGTGCCGTGGGATACCACTGGGCTTTTTGAACCCTGCTGTGTGTCTTTATGTCATTGTACTTCAGGTATGTGCCTGGATACATGATGAGGTTGCCATGTCTATGCACCCAAAGTGTGTGGGGGAATGCACAGAGGTCACCATGCCTGTATACTCCAACATTGTGTCTAGGTGGACACAGAAGTCATCATGCCTTGGGTACCCCCTTATATGTGTCCAGACATATAAAGGTTACCATGAGTGTGTATCATAATGTATATGACTGATACAGAAATTTCCCTGCCTGTGCATTTCAAACTCTCTGGATATACACCCAGGTCACCATGTCCTCTTACGCTATGTGTGCCAGGAGCAACTGGATGACATTATGCTTTGTGTACCCAATAGTCAACCAGAGAGTCAAACTTTTAATTCTCTCCCTGCTCCCCAGGGATATCTTTGGCTTTCTCATGTCCTAGAGTTCTGGGAATGGATAGTGTGTGTGTGTGTGTGTGTGTGTGTGTGTGTGTGTGTGTGTGTATGTGTGTGTGTGTGTGTATGTGTGTATGTGTGTGTGTGTATGTGTGTGTGTGTATGTGTGTGTGTGTGTGCGCGTGTGTGTGTGTGTGTGCGCGTGTGTGTGTGTGTGCGTGTGTGTGTGTGTGCGTGTGTGTGTGTGTGTGTGTGTGTTTACGGTTAGGTCTACATTGTAAGCAATTACCAGTCTTCCTACACTTACCTCTATACTATGGTGCTATGACTTCCCAGAGTTGTATACTGCAGATAACATGGTCCTAAGTATCTCTGTCCATTCTAAAGAACCATCAGTGGACTTATTTATGGAGAACTCAGTCAGAACTGGTGGATTTGGGTGTCTTTGTTGAGATATGATATACTTTCTGTATCTAAAGATCATCATCATCACAACTGTAATTTTAATAGAACTGTAGTCAAATGTTTAGCTATTGAAAATAGTAACACCACCATTTTAATTTCATCTAAGTATCTTGCAAGTGTTGAGCACTGTACATTTATGAAAATGTATTTGATGTGCACTTATGCATACAACAGAGAGATTGTTATCTTAATAAAGTCTGGGTTTTAAATGAAACTTGCTGAACTGCTAGGCCAGAGCAGCTCTGTGCTAAGGTCTCGGGGACTCTGGCCAGTGGAGCTCCAGTTGTGTGAGGCTGCTGTGGCTGCCTGCATTCATGAGCAGTCTGTAGTCACAGCCATGGCTAACCCTTCTCTCTCTCTTCTCTCTACAGAGTCTCAGTGCACACTTTGTGGAGAGCCAGAGGGTGAGTACCTTTCTTCTGCTCTAGTGGGTGGGGCACCAGCGTGTCCCATGCGTTGACTTGGTGGTCACACACTGCTGCTTCAATGCATGCGTGTGACAGTTTTGAAGTTGAAAGCATATTGTTTGTGGTGTTGATGGGAAACGTGAGTGACACAGAGCAGAACACATGAGTGCTAGGCAGGAGTTTCTCTCTGATAAGAAATCAACATGGTGACCTGTTGGCAATATTTTCTTTTCTGTATTGTACTTAGAAATTATAGCCAGTTTTCTCCAGGCAATAGATGTCAATATGCATTTGCTAGCTTTAAAAATACTACCCCCCCAAAAAAAAAAAGCTGATTCTTTCCCACTTCCTGTTGAAAGTTCCAGTGTGCCGTGAGTACTAGAGAAGATAGGAAGTAAACCTGTGTCACAGCCTGAGCAGATTCAAATGAGTTTCATCTGCCTGTTCTAATAACACAAGTGTTCTGTCTGCTGGGGGTAGTGCACTGTGTGCGATGTGCTGTCCCCAAGGGCATCTCCCAGTTCCGGTAAAGCACGCTTTGGAGGTTGGATGTAGGACGGCCATGGCTGGAACACTACAGGGGGAGTGGTTGCCAAGAAAGGAGATAGATTCCTTTTGAGATTTCCCAGGACAGTGGTGCTGTGTCCAGGAAGGACCCAAGTCTCTGCTTGGTAAGAGTTGTTGTCCCTACCCCCAGCGATGTGGGAGGGTAGGTCCACATCTCGTCCTAGACACTCGAGGGTACCATTGCATGCCTGTCCTTGCTTAACCACCGTGTGTATTGCTCACTTGCACATCACAGATTTTTGTCAGCTCACACCACCGTGTGTATTGCTCTAGGATGGATCCACTTGTAAATAGTGAAGAGGAGCCAGGGTGGACCTCATGTACAAGTAGGAATAGTTCCAGCTGTCCAAGTGGAGGGACCTGGAAGGTTAGGAGGGACCTCCAGCCCAAGTGGAGGTCCTGGTCTGCTTCTTGGTGAAACTGGCTGCTCTTTCCTTCCTGACCAGACTCCTCGGAGGCCCTCTCAGGGGCTGGTTCAGTCATGCAAGTTGAACTGCTCCAAACAAGAGGAAGGGAGGAGGGGCTGCCTGGGCTCAGCTGGGCTTTGTTTTTCAGAAGCACCAGCATGTGAATATTCATAGGTTTTTAAATCATTTAAGTAATTAGTCTAAGTGAGAGCTGGCCGGGTACAGTGAGTAGAATTCAGAATCAGCTTTTTTTTTTTTCTTCAGTGGTGTCTATGCATTCACTTAGAAATGCTATCACAGGGAAGGGATCAGAGCCAGAGGACTCTGCAGTACAAGGCTCAAAGCTGGACATGCCTCCTTGAGAGGACCAGGCTGAAACGCAGCTGAGGGAGCTTCCCCCTCCTGTCAGAAAGCTGTTACAGCCCTTCCTGGTTAACCAGTGAAGTGGGGGACGCCTATTTGCATTTTAATGGTTAGTTCTTTTGGAGAGAGCTGTTTCTCCGTAGGAATGGAATAATTAGCATCATCTCAGAAGATAGTATCTGTCAAACAAATGAGACTGGGAGCAAAGTTGACTGAGAGGGCTCAGAATTCTCCAGCTGTGAGTCCCTGTAATGACTAAGCCAGATTTTTCAGAGTACCCAGCCTTTTAATCATATATGAAATGTAGATCAAGGCTTCAATATGCAAATTGCCTGCATGGCCTATATTGTGAAGCTCTGAATCTTGGAGGCTGTGTATTTAATGAGGTGGATATGTATGGATTTGCTGTTTGCCACCCTCTTCCTAGCAAGAACAGAGAGGTGGCTCCACTGTGAACCCTGGAAGTGCAGGGCAACCTGATTATCCCTGGGTCTGCTAGCACTGTCAGGAGGTGGAGGCTACAGTGTGTGCCCATGTAGAGACCTCCCCCAAGGAGCAAGCATACTAGAGAGAGGGGCAATTCCATTGGTGGGAATAACTCACCAACCCAAGGCTTGAACTGTCACAATCACCTTTTCGACTGCTTGTTAGCTCATCTTGACATTTCAAAATCTACATGTGACATAATCTGTCCTTTTAACATAGGAAAATAAGAGTATATCACCCTTTTCAGACTTTATTGGTGGATGTGTGTTAACCTTTGCTTTTTAACAAGAGCACAGTAGAAAATACAGATGCTAGAAGGTGCTACAAATATACAGGTTCATGGATTTGTCTGTTTACAGTTAGAGTTTGACTTGAGAAAATGCATCATGGTGGGCTGGGAGAGCTTGTCAGGTCCATGGTGATGCTCTAGAGATTTCTTAGGCTCACACCATGTAACCTAATTAAAAAGGAAAACCAAACTATTATGAAGTAATTTACATGCGGGCATATTCTAAAAAGTACCGGCATGGAATTTTAGTACAAAGCATTCTCCAACAAGACTCCTTGAGTGTAAACTTGAAGATGTTGTGGTGGTCATGTAAGTCTACATTTTGGTAATGTTCTTTGTTAGAAATTTCAGCCCAAAGGAAAATTTTAAGTTTTAAAATAATCTCTAAACTCATATGGTAAAATATTTTCTCTCTGGTTTTTATCATTATTATTTATTATTATATGATGATGATCATCCAAACACACAAAAGTAAACATTTCTCTGAGAATTTTGTTCAGACATACAGAATCTTTTATTTCTGCTCTCCTCCCTTCATAAAGCGTGACTAAGAAGTAATGCACTTGGGAGCATTGTGCTCTTGATTTTTTAGTACAAGAACTCCAAGATTTTCCCCATAAGTGACTCTGAACAATGGAAAATCTCTCCACTGCTCTTCACCCTCAATAAATGGGTGTCATCAGTCCTGGGGTTTCAAGACTTCTAAACAATGGGGCTAATGAGTCAGGTGCTTTCTGCAAAATGGACAGAGAAACATGTCTGTCCCACCCACAGCCTATTCTGTCTCACTAGAGAGGAGGATGAGATTGCTGTACATATGCTCTCTTTAAGAGTATACCTTTTAATTCTGTGCTTTGGATAACAGTGGCCTTTCTTAACTGCTGTTCTTGGATAGTGAATAGAAGATAACCAGCTTTTATTAAGTTCTCGACATGAGCCAGGCACTCCAGAAGAATTAGCGTTGCCTAGGAACTGAGGCCTCTGCCAGCCAGCCAGTCTTCCAGGAACATGGGATAGTTCGTGTTTTCCTGCAAACCTGAAGGAACCCTGCTGGGGTTGTGGGGGACATGGATGTAAAAGTTGCCCCGGAGGAGATCAGGACTTTGGAAACCTAAGCTGATGCACAAGGTCTCTTTTCCTGATCATAGCCCAGAAAGGTGCTTCAAAGCATACAGAAATTCTTCCAATTGCAGTAGGTGTATGTGGGGGGCAGTAGGAGAGAGAATGGAGACATAGAAAGACAGACAGAGAGAAAGACACGTGCACGCACACAGGGTGGGGGAATAAGCATGATCTGAGACTGAGCAATGAGAGGCCCAGGGTAAGGATGTAGTTCTCACCACCTGAGCAGATATAATGTATAGCCTGTGCCTTAGAACACTGGGTGGTAGAGACATGCAAATGAGCCCCCCTCAAAGTAAGCCTAGACATTCAGATGTTTCCCTACCAATGAGGACAGAGCTATGAAAACACTGGCCAATGGTAGATCGACAATCTGTGTTACATACCTGAGGCTGTTGGTGGAACATGTTACTCACCATAAACAGATGTCCGAAGCATGAGTACAACCCTGGTTCTCTCACCTGTGTGGTGAGGAAGGGAAATGGGATGAAGTTCATGTGAAAGCTGTTTTCCTGACTTTGTTGGGACCCAAGTGCTCTGGATCAAAACCACAGCCCCTTCTCAGCAAACAAGCCATCCCCACCTTAAATAAGCAGAGGCGAGCCGAGCGTTATAAACCATGAGAACACACTTCAGGGGAGGACGGAGACAGCAGTAGAGCAGACAACCAAAGCACTGGAAACAGGCATATAGGTATCAGGTGTGGTGGAAGCCACTAAATGTGTTTTCCAAAGGAAAGGAACCCCAGTGTGAGAAGTGGCAAGTATGAAATGATCACAGAGCAAAATAGTGAAAAATAAACGGAATCTTTTCATTTGACGACTGGGGGAAATTATAGGGTGGAGCAGGTGGAGCTGAAGGGAGACTTAGTAAACTAGAAAACAGGTATGAGCATGTTGCCTGGAGCTCCACATAGAAAGTAAAAAGGGTACTATAAAAAGGCATGGAAGATGACTACAGAAATACTGTAACGTGACCATGGGAGAATCTGAGAATGGAGGGAAACAGGGAGAGGAGTAGTCAAAATAGCCAAGGCCAAGATTTTTTTCTCCCCCTGGAAATAAAGATGTGTATTGCCACTTTGATCTAAAAGTTCCTGAAATTGAAACCAAATAAATAAAACATGATCAGACCTCCACGTGAAGTTGAGGAGTGTGGTACAAAGAGATACTCTTGAGTAGAGCCAAGAGAATGTACAGACGACAGTCCCCAGGACCCTTTCCCTTCAAGTTGACAGATCTACTGACACTTGCAGAGAGAGTGCAGGCTGGAGAAAGTGGCACAGTTCCATGTGAAGCAGAATAAGAAGAGGAGAAGAGGTCTAGAAATAGAGAAGCAGCCACGTCAAGTGCTCCGACACTTGGAGCTTGATTTGTTGGTAAAAGGAAAGTGCTCCGAAGAGCATCGCCGATTTTAAATGTTATAATTGACTCAAAATAAAGAAAAGAGGATCACAAGGAGAAAATGACAAATCAGAAATTGTGAGAGGAGGTGGCCTTGGAAGGATCCAGGGCCTTTTCGAAGGAAGCTTGTCACTGCAGCGGAAAGATGATAAGCAGCCAGGGGACCTGTCACCTGTTCACTGCCTGTCCCATGAGTACTCACCTGGCTCCTTGCTCTCACTTTTGTGAACTTGCAGCTTGTGTGACATTTAGCAGGTACTCATCTAGCACTCATGCCTTTCTTGGAAACCCTTGCACAAATTCAAGCCTCGCTTGGTGTTCAGGTGCACTTGGATGCTGTGGCAGAATCCCATGATCCCCTTGTCAAGGTGGGGCACAATATCTCTTGATTCACTTCCCTAAGGCCCTTCTAGATAGGAAAGACATCTCTAAGGCCAGCTGTAAGCCCCTGCTTCTAAAGTGTAGGTCAGATCAAACAGGTCCTCCGGTTTTATCCAGGGTGTTTTCCTCCTTGCCCACAGGGTGTTTTCCATGTTCAAAGTTGTCACCATTTGAACTGGCTTGCCGTTCTAACCTCCCTGGCCACCTGTTAAACACTGCCAATTCTCTGGTTACCACATGCTAATCCCCAGTTACCAGGTGCAGTAGGTTTGCCAAAGGCTTTTATGGTGGAAGACAAAAGAACAGAGGAAGGAGTGTGTGTGTGTGTGTGTGTGTGTGTGTGTGTGTGTGTGTGTTTATAAAGAGCCTTGAAGATGCACAGAACCCTTTGCATACACTACTTCATCAGAGGTTAGTGTTTACACATACAGTAGAGAACAATGGTCTAGGGAAAGATCTCCTGACTGGCAGAGTCTCCATGCTCCAGGTGGGTTTTTCTGGGAGCTCTCCATCATGGATACACGGCCCTGCATGGATTCATCCCATATCTCTGTGCAGTACATTAACTACACATTGCTTCCAGCTTTCTTCCAGCAGTACCTATGGGAGTATAATGTGTGCCACACACTGAGCTCAGCACAGCGTTCCCAACATTTTTTTTTTTTTTTCTGAACTGAATACCTCCACAGTACCTGGCCCAGTCCTTCCTACTCATAGCTGTGTATTTCTGGGAAAATGGATATAGCTAGGATACCTGCTCCTACTAACAACCAAGGCAATTTTGTAAATGCTACGTTTAGAATTAGTTGAAGCCACAGATGAAATGTGATAAGATAAAGTGAAAGTGAGGATGCATTGCACACAGCATCTGGTGTCTGAGACTGGGACAATTATGCATTTATGCCGAATGATATAAAGGCACAAATGAGCTCTGATTGTTGAGTTTCTTTCTTTTTTATAAATAATATCCAGAATCTGAGATGTAGACAGTCAGCTGGCATGATGACTATTTTCCCTCATCCATTTGCTCAGGAACATCATGGCCACTGGCTAATTTAAATATCAGGTCTCAGGATGGGTATGGTTGCAGTGTTGTCCATTTTTTGGTGATAGTGCTATGTCTTATGGTTGCATTTTGAATCATATTTGGGAAATATATTCAGAATAGGTAATTCCATTGAATAATAAAGAAAAAGTATCAGAGAAACTCCTAGTAATTCATAATAAGCTCTTCCACAATAACCAAAGCAGTGAGTGGCCCTGGAGAGAATTTCAGTGCGGGATAGCAGGTGACCTCTGTCTTCGGCGTCAGAGGTTGCCACTTTGGAAGGAAACCCAGTGGCCCTTGACATCCCAGGGTGACCATAAAGCACTCCAAACTCAGCATCGCTTTGCTGATCAGCTCAGTTAGCATCCTTGGGAGGAATGATCTTCCGCTCTCAGAAACACCGAGAAGCTGGGTGCACCTGAGATGGAGACATCAGCAGAAGCTCGGTGTCTCATTTTACAACCCATTTTCCTTCCACTTTTCACCTGAATATGATGTGTCCCATTGGCAAATACCGTAGCAGGCACCAGAGCTCTTTGAAAATCAAGGAAGAAGCATTTATGTTATGAGTAACTTTGGCAGCTTCCCATGGTCCAGATGGGGGCTCTAGCCTTTCCTCTCAGGTGTCTACAGAGAAACTTGCCATCAGTCACTGGTCTTAGACCCCTTTGGAGGAGAAAGGATATGAAAGAAACAGCCCCTGTTTGAACAGTAGAGTTTGGGAACTTGGGTGAACTAGAATTAATTTTTTTTTTTTTTTTTTTTTTTTTTTGGTTTTTCGAGGCAGGGTTTCTCTGTGTAGCTTTGTGCCTTTCCTGGAACTTGCTTTGGAGAGCAGGCTGGCCTCAAACTCACAGAGATCTGCCTGGCTCTTCTTCGAGAGTGCTGGGATTAAAGGCATGTGTAGTGGGTAGCTATCCCAGCCTCGGCCTGGAAGTTCCAACCTCCATTGAAGCTTCGGTAATGGTCATGCCTACAAGGCGGGGCTGAGAGAGGACACTGAAGACCCAAGATCAAGAGGAGAGGCCTCTCTTGGTTCCAGGACCCTGATGCTGGAGGTAGACTGACTGAGCAGAGTTCTCCAGAGAACACGGCCAGACTGCGCCATACCTTTCCCAGACCCTGCAACTTATCCCTTTATTTGTAAGCTACCCCGCAAAATAAACCTCCCCTTTAACTACATGGAGTGGCCTTAATAATTTCACCAATAAGCCGGGCTGTGGTGGTATACGCCTTTAATCCCAGCACTGGGGAGGCAGAGCCAGGAGGATCTATGTGAGTTCGAGGCCAGCCTGGGCTACCAAGTGAGTTCCAGGAAAGGCGCAAAGCTACCCAGAGAAACCCTGTCTCAAAACAAAACAAACAAACAAAAATTTCAAGGCCCAGCTGTGAACTAGAATTTTAAGCTGTATTCTCCCCTTTTCCTCTGTACCATCGTGGGCCCCCTGCCCTTGTCATGTGCCTTTGGGTAGATGCCTCCAGCCTCTCTTGAATTTTGTGTCCTCTTGGCTGCATCTCATAGCTTTATATAAAACACACACACACACACACACACACACACACACACACACACACACACAAATTCATCCGAAAGAAAAGATGAACTCAAGGAATTCACAGCCTACATGAAATGCCACAGTGCATGTGGAATGTGCTAGAAAGTCATTCCACGTAGAACAAAGCAGTTGTCCCAGCACCTAGAAGGACAGGTGATGCCAGCCCGGTCCGATCTACCTCCTATTTGCTGTCCTCGATGCAGTGTTTGTGTCTATAAATCTGGGCTTTAGATGTAGTTTCTCTTTTCATGTGATGGCAGACAGGAGAATCCCTCCTCCCCAGGTCCCATGTTGCTGTGGAAGTAAGTATATCCATTGTGGTGCTTTCTCTCTGATTGTCCCATCTCACTAGCGGTGATATGAGTATTGAATGATTGAGGCTTTCACATCTCTCTGTGTGTGGAATGACCTTGGAACGAGAAGAACCCATCACAGAATTATTGGTCTCCCCCCCACCCCCAGCACCAAGCTAATCTTGTGATCTAAGGACCCAGAACTCAGGCTCTGAGCCTAGAATAAGTAAACCACTGACGTAGGCTGGCAAATGGTGACACTGCATCGGGGACAGGAGAACCCTTCCAGTGGGGTGCGTGGATGGTGTTTTTGGCATTCCAAAGGCGAACTGGATAGATGGCTGGTTTTCTAACATTTGAGTTAAATATCCCTCCCCTCTTCATTGGTGCAGAGAAATAGATACAACCACCCGATTGGTGGCTGCACCAAGCAGGGAGACATGTTCAGAGCAGTGGTTTAACTTTGCCCGAATGGTAAGGCTTTGAAGCATATAGGCAAAAATGGCATAATTCGAGAACTGAACCCTGAATCTTCTTTAGGCATGTTCACTGAGAGAGTTCTAGAAATCGAAAGTAAAGTAGAACATAAAATGTTAGGAAAAGAAAGCCACCAATTGTGAACATTGATTACTCAACTGTTATGAACTTAGTCATACGCACACACACAGGCTTCGCTACAGAATCTCTTCTGTTGTCTGTGTCCTCTGTTGGGACTCCTGCCTCACGTCAGAGGTCATCACCTTCCCTGGAGCAATCACAAGTTCCACATGTGCAAAGAGCTGTACTAGCAGCTGGGAGCCAGTGTTGCAGCTTTGCCTTAACTAGAGACGAGTTACAGAACATAGCTTCTTGGGCTTCGTGTTCTTATTTTAACATTTCTGGGCCTTGACATTGGGTATTTGCATGTGTGTCTACAGACCGAAGCCTTTATTTTGAAGTTCGTTGGGATTTTTTTGGTTATTCGTGTGTGTGTGTGTGTGTGTGTGTGTGTGTGTGTGTGCGCGCGCGCGCGCACGCGCATTTAAAATAATATCTTCATTAATTCTTTGAGAATGTCATGCAATGTGTATTGATCATATTCACCCCCTCCTCTTCCCAGAAGACACTGTTTTGCTCTAGTCCTCTCCAATCTCTGGCTGTCTCCATCTCCACCTCCCTACCTCTACACACTCTCTTCTCTTGTCATCCCCCACCTTCTCTTTCTTCCTCCCTCCCTCCTCCCCACCCCACAATAACCCATCAATTTTAACTTGTGCTGTCTGTATACTCCTGGGTATGAGGCCATTCACGAGAGTGTAGTCAATCTACCAATAGCCTTACCCTTAAAGAAACCCAACTCTTCCTCCCCAGAAGCTGTCAGTTGTCTACAGCACCTCAGTGAAGCCTTAGAAGCTCCTAAGCCCCTCCTCCATCCATGTTAGAATGGTGACTGTCCTGGTCTGCTTCGGGCAAACACAGAGGCTGAGTTGAACAAGCTTGGTTAGCATCCGGCCTTCTCCCTTTATTACCTAACGACCCAGGGTCACTGAGTCCTAAGAGCTGCTTCACAAGACAGGACATAGTGCCCCTGTGTCAAGGCAGTTTGACAGTTTCAGTGATCAGAACAAAGACTGAGAAACAGTAGGACTCAGTGGCTCCCATGTTTGATGTTATAAATGTCTCTATTACTGATAATCAACCAGCTTCAATTCTTTATTCCAAGTCTGTTTGTTGGGCATCATTTTAGGTGTGGGGGGAAAAACAGATGTGAACAGGATAGTTCTTAGTCTAAGGAACAGAGTGAATGGGCAGCTGGAATAGAGTTGTAGGTACACTGGATGTGATGAATATTATCAGTATGTTGTTTGAGAAATCTGAGCCCCACATCTAGACGTTTGATGTCTAAGTAGACTCTATGGATTCTAGGTGGGTTGTCTTTGAATCATACACTTCAAAGCTTCAGGTATGGAAGGAGATAGATGGATGGATTCTTTTCATTTCCTTTAACACTTGTTATTTCTTTAAGGTGTAGCTATAAAAATATTTTACATCTGTCTCTCAGAACAATTTTTCTCCTTGGGAGAGAATCTCTCTCTCTCTCTCACTCTGCCTTCCTCCCTCTCTCCTTCCCTCTCCCTTTTGTGTGTGTGTGTGTGTGTGACAGAGAGACAGACACTATTCAGCACAGATAGGATGAAATCCTGTCATTAATAATATCACGGGGAACCAGGGCAGTTTGTTCAGTTAAACAAGTCAGGCACGGAAAAGAAATATTGCATGGCTTTGCATGGCTGTGACAGAGCACTTGAGACTGACTTAAAAATAGAAGATTTATTTAGGTCCATGGCTTCAGAGGTCAGATGGTCCTGTTGTTTCTGTAGTGAGTTACAATAACACAGCAGGAGTGAATGGTACTTTGAAAGCTGCTTACCTCATGGCAGCCTTGGAACAGTGTGAGAGAGGAAGGAGCCCAGTGCAGGATAAGGTGGGCCCTCAGTGGTATGCCCCATGACCTGTTTCAACCTACAGCTTCCATTACATAGTCTATTTAACCATAAATGTATCCGTGAGGTCAGCGCCTCAACCCATCAGCTCTCAAAGGTCTCACCTAGAATACTACTGCACTAGGACCCAAGTCTTCAACACATGAGCTTGAGGGATATTTCAGGTCTAAGCCATAGCAATGTGAAAGGTGAAAGAGTTGATGTTAGAAAGGTTAGAGTAGATTGGTGGTCATCAGGGTTGAGTCAGAGGAATTGGGATGCTTGTTTGTTGGAGGGTATAACCTGTAGCTATAAGTTTGTTCTTGAGGTCTAATATTTCAATGTTGTAATGGAGATTGACAATACAGGACTGTGTGTGTAGAATCTAAGAGAGGGGACCTTTTGTATTTTCATAACACACATGCACAGGAGGTCCCAGGTGAGGTGACCAATGTGCTAATTATCTTAGTTGTGGCTGTAATTCCACACAATAGACATGGGTGAAACAATGTCACACCATGTACCTTGGTTGTGGTCCAGGTCTCACAATTACTCCTCAGTGGAACTGTAGAATTCAAAAGGAACGTTGCAGAGTGGACACATTGCTGCATCTGTGCCATGTGTGGAGAGCTGCCACAGCAGGAGCATGGCAGCTGTTTGCCAACCCACTGCAGATTTCTTCCCTGCAACTGTCCTCCCACAGAGTCCTAGAGGGGAGATGCCATCCAAACCTAAGTCCCGACATAATCATGGCTAGAAAGCAGAGTGGGGGATCTCCATGCATGGGGACCTCAGAGGGAAGGTGCTGGCCCCAGACTTGCCCCACCTCCGCTGCGGCAGGGTGTACTAGCAGGGGAAGAGAGGCCAGACAAGAGGTGTGGGCTGTTCTGAACAAGTTCCCAGAGACACCTGAGCAGAGTGTGATTCCTCCTTGGGTCTTTCTGAGGATGTCTGGTTAGGGGCTCTGGAATATAATGTAAAAAGAATCCTCAGAATCAACCAAACCTACATTGAGAATCTCGAGTGCAGTTTTGATGCTGATTAAAGATTGCTGCTGAGTGATCTAACTGGAATATATATGGAAAGCTGGCCTCATATTACTTTTTAAAATAGTCATGATGATTTTGCGTTTGAATAATAAAATGAGAGTGAATTCATTATGCCCATTTTGTCAAATCCTGGATAGTTTCTTTTTTTTTTTTTTTTTTGTCTCACAAAAAAAAAAAAAAGGGAAGTTATCCTCACATTTAAGAAGTGTTGTAGCATCCTCATTTTGGGACTAATGTCATTTTAGGCACATTGAGTTTGAGTTGGCAGCTTCAGCTAGCATGTCAGTTGAGGTGTTTTTGTTTTTGTTTTTGTTTTTTTTAATTGGGACTATTGAAACAGTGACTTAGCTCATGTGGCCTGTGTATATAGAGTGCCTGTGACACTTAGAGCCCTGTGCTTGCAAAACAAGAGAGCTAGCAGGAAAACGTCATAGTCATACTGTATGTTCTATGACATTATATGTATTGTGATAGAGCCCAGGATGCAGCAAGGCGCTCCAACTGTGGGGAGAGTCACTCAAATCCTTGGCTACAGGAAGGCATTGCAACCCAGGGTACCAGGGCATAGGGGACTGCATAAAGGCCATAGCTGAGAGCTAGACTCTGGGAACTCAACTTGTGGATGGCTCTTTAGATGCTGTGGATGCTCAGCCCCTCTCTGCAAGGGGGTCCAGAACCCTGAAATCTGTAAGCACCAAAAACTGCTTGTACGTCTCACCCAACCATCTATAGGAGCTTAAATGACAAGAGGCTGCAATCTCATCCGCTTCTAAGAAACCAGCTACTACCCTACAGATTAAGGCATTCTGTGAAGAAATACTTTGTATTAAAGTCAGGGCCATCAGGCCACCTCTGATAAAAATGTACTTAACCTTGAGTATTGATCTTGGCACCTCTATTATTATCTAAGGCTTATCCCTATAGTTAAACGAATAAATTGAGAAACACCTCCATCGAACTGTAGCCAACTCTCTTTGGAGGCTGTTTTGGTATCATTTTTGAGGCAGATCCTTAGTTAAGAAGCATAGCCTCAGTGTCCAGGAATTAGCCTGGGATGGTGAGGAGATTTGGAAGGTAAGGCTTTGTGAACTCAAGAGAGCCCTACAGAGCAAGAAGCAAGGCCTCACTAGCAGGTACTGTGGCTCAGCATCTGGACTAAGTCCATACTCAGGTGATTGGAGTATCCACGTGCTACCCCCCCACATGAAGGTGTGCCCGGTGGGCAGAATGTTCTAGCATCATCATTTTGGATATTGCACTGAGGCTTTTGCATAAGCAGCCCACAGGTTTTGCAGGAGGCTTCTTTTCTCATCTCAGGCCCTTGAAGCTTACTGCATGCACATGCTGGTCTGAATTTGAATTTAATCCAAATCCTCTGGCCAGCGTGGGCACTCCAGCTTGAAGCTAGCTGCCTTTAATGAAGGGGCTACGCACTGCATGTTAAACTGAGATAATTCACCTAGGCTGTCCAGGCCAGGGAGCTGGAATTCTGTTCAGAAGGAAGGAGTGTCATCGGAGTGAGTCCCCAGTGAAATTCTCTGATGCCAACACCTTTGAATATAGTCATGGCGGGTTCTTTATGACTTTGAATTCAATTCAAAGCCTGAGTTACTCAAAAACCATTTTTCTTTTATGAAAGTCTTGTCGATTTAAATAACAGCTTTGTGGTAAAATCACTTATGGTAATAGTTCACTCAATCCAATAGTGTTATCACCAGTCAATCTACAGTAACAAGACGTTTTTACCGTTATGAATAGTATATTCTTAAATTATGTTTTGAATTAAATTTTCATCCAAATTAACATTTAATTTTACGTTTGCACCTTAAATCTTAAATTTACTTGAGACAAAATTATTTAAAATAGGGAGCTCATTTCCTTAAATATAAAGACACTGGAGCGATTTTATACATCATGCACAGACACACCTATGTATCTATATATGGAGGAATAGGAGGATAAGTCTACGCAGAGTAGGAGACAGAAAGATGGCAAGAGCCAGGTGATGGATGGCAACAGAGACATAGCCTCTTCCAGATACAACCGGACTTGTGCACCTAGAACTCATGAGACTGACAACAAGCAACAGATGTGGGAAATGGACACAGACTCCCACCCCCAATCAAGAAGCTACCTGCAATTAATACCTGCTAGGAAAGGGAAAATCAATTTTCTCCAATGGAGCGGCCCTGGCTGTATCAACCACACGCCAAAGTAATTGGCCAACACAAAATGGGACCTTTTTATGACTGCTTTTCATTTGTTTGTTTCTTTTGGTAATTTTTGTATTATTGTTTTTTGTTGGCTTATTTTACTTTTCACGCTTTGTTCTGGCTTCTTTTGGAGAGCGAGAGAGTGAGAGAAAACACAAATTTGGGTGGGTGGGAGGGCGGGAAAGATCTTGGAGGAGTTGGGAGAGAGGAAATACATTATTAAATACATATCGATATATATTTGGTATTTGTATATATTATATAAACATAAAAATAAACATGAAAATATGTGAAGTTTTTTCAATTTAACTATGAGTGAGCGCAAATTTGACTTCTCCACTTCTCTCTATGTTTTCCGTCTGTCTGCGGTCTGTAGTTCCTGGTGTGTCTGTAATCTGTTGTGTGTATTTAGTCTGTCCATCTCTGTTGCCTATGAGTTGGGCCTGCATGTCTGTTGTGCCTCTGTGTGTGTCTTTCTGTCTGTCTGTCCTTAACAAAAAGCTTTGCTATACATTTATTGAACAGCACACACACACACACAAAACAAAAACAAACAAACAAACAAAAAAACCATAGTGTGGGAAAAGGATAAGAGATTCTTTTTATTCAGGATTTTTTTATTTTAAGATCATAATAGATCATAGCATTTCTTCTTCCTTCCCTTTCTTCCCTCCAAACTCTTCCATATGCCCCTCCCTACTCTCCTTCAAATTCATGGCCTCTTTTTCACTAATTGTTACTATCTGCACATATGCAGATACATATACATTCCTAAATATAAGCTGCTCAGTCCAGTGAACGTTATTCATATGTGTGCTGCAAAGTCTTAGTTGCCTGCTGCAGTTCTTTGTGTAGAGTTGAAGCCTCATGGGCGTCTCCATGTCCAGCTTGGCATTTTTTTTTTTTTTCTGATTTTTTGAGACAGGATTTCTCCAGTTTGGCATGTTTATCAGTGTGATTTTTGTTCAGCTCATGTTTGGGTGGCCATGTTGGCAAGACTTTAGGGGTACAGTTTCTAATGTTACTAGGAGACACAATCTCACACCAAACTCCCTGATCTGATCCTCTGGCTCTTAGAATCTTTCCACCCCCTCTTCCTCAATGTTCTCTGAGCCTTAGGTGTGGAAGTGTTTTGTAGCTTTATCCATTGAGACTGGGCTCCACAGCTCTGCATTTTGATTGGTTGTGGTCTTCAGTAGTAGTCTCCATTGTAAAGAGAAGCTTCCTTGATGAAGGGTATACACACACAAACACATGCACACACACAAACACAAACACACACTTGTACACATACACATAAACGCACACACGCATGCACACGCACACACGCCTCTGTCAGGCAGAAGAACCCTTGCCCAGGTAACTTCAAATCCATTTGTATAAGTTTGGTCCCTCTCCCTCCCTCTCCCTCCTCACAGCAGTGACATGGCTAACAGAGGTGAGGGAGGAGCAAGCCTGCTCATGACCTGGAGAGGAAGTGTCCACAGCCTTGCATCAGCTGGGCACACAGGGAAGAAGAGAGCTTTAGCCAAATGAGGCCGGGGACTGGACTTTGCCATTATGGTTTTATGGAGCCCAGTGTGTCTCAGCAAAGGATGGAAACAGAAACATCCACCTCCTTACTAAGCCTTTGAGACTATGGTTTTGTTTGCAAACTGACTTACTTTACAGTCCTGATAATCCACTCACCCAGCTAGCTCCTGAAATGTCATATCTCTTTTTAAAAAAAAATCATAACTTTCCCACTCAAAAAACTATGCACAGTGGCCTTTCAGCTTTACCATTTTAGACCAGCATGAGGTTCCGTAGGAACAGCAGATTTCAATGAGATATAATCACATGGAGCATGTGAGTCTTGGGCCTCCAGTGAACAGAGTTGCCCTGTTTTGCTAGGGGTTATCTCAGGACAGGGGCCTCTCATTGGCTATTCCTGGTGCTGTATGAGCAGCACAAAGGTATGTATCTTAGAGATTGCCATGAAGGGACACCATGACCACAGCAACCCTTATAAAGGGAAACATTTCATTGTGGTGGCTCACTTACAGTTCACAGGTTCAGTCCATTATTATCACAGTGACACATGCAGGCAGATTTGGTGCTGGAGAAGTAGCTGAGAGTTCTACATCTTGCAGGCAACAGGAAGTGGTCTGACTCACTGGGCATGGCTCAAGCATATTATGGGACCTCAACATCTGCTTCCACAGTGACATACTTCCTCCAACAAGGCCACACCTCCCATTAGTGCCACTCCTTTGGGGGGGCATTTTCTTTCAAACCATCACAGTGTATTTATGTTTTATTTTGCCCTAAAATGAAATTCTTGCTGTGATTTTTAAATACAGGTTGAGTGCATGAGGACATGGCACGCCAAACATTGTGACCATAGTTCATTGTTTGATTTTTCCATCTTGACCTTTTAAAGCAGTAGTTCTCAACCAATGGGGTTGCAAACCCTTTGGGGGTCGGGCAAATGACCCTTTCACAGGGCTTGTATATCCAATATCCTGCATATCAGATATTTCCATTAAGATTCGTAACAGTAGCAAAACCACAGTTATGAAGAAGCAACAAAAATAATTTTAGGTTGGGGGACCGTCACCACAGCTTGAGGAACTGTATTAAAAAGGGTCACAGCATTAGGGAGATTGAGAACCACTGTTTTAAAAGCATGATGCCACATCCTGCCCATCCCCTCCCAGCTCAGTTCTACCTTAGTGAACAGCCTTCTTACTCACATTTTGTTTACCAGTTTTGTTGTTCTTTAAGTGTAGTGTTTATTACAAGCACACATTTGTTTGTTACTTAACTCATGGTTTTCCATTGGTGAGCATTATCTCTGTGTCTTGTATTAGGGGGAAATATTACCATTTTCTCATTAAAACGAATATGATTCAGTTTTCATTAGATAGATTCTGGCATCATAGGGTTTTTAGGAATGTCTCAGCAAGGGATGGATGCGTTTCCTACTAAGTCCCATCACACACCATCCCTTGTGATCTATGCTGTCCACTTGCCTGTGAATTGTGAGCTATCCCATAGCGTTAAAGATGCTTCTGAAAATCATTTCTAGTGGATATGTATTATCCCAATTGTGTGAGACTACTGTGATCTATTGAATTAATCCCCTTTTAATGGCTACATAAGCTGGTTCTAATTTTTTTCACTAATATACATTTTACCTTTATGAATATATTCATAGCTTTATCTGTGTGCTCACTCATGATTGTTTCCTCTGGCTAAATCATAGAGATTTAGAAATACAGTTAATTCACAACATGGTTGCTTTTCCCTTAGGTCTGCTGCTCAGGAATCATGCTCCATGCTTTTCCTGGAGAGGAGATGTAGCTATGTCCATCTCCTAAGTGTTTTGGAGGTCTTTATTATTATTATAGTTATTATTATTTTTGCAAAACTGGCTAGACAGCTTTTTTGATGGAATATGCATTAGCAAAGCAAAATTTTATAAATAGCATTGGGGATATAGGAATTAAGAAAGTAGAATATGGATTAATACATACAGTAAAAGGGCTGGAGAGATGGCTCAGTGGTTAAGAGCACTGGCTGTTCTTCTGGAGGGCCTGAGTTCTATTCTCAGCACCCACATTGTGGCTCTCACTGGCTGTAACTCCAGAGGATCTGTCACTGTCTTCTGGCCTCCAAAGACATGTATGCAGACAAAATACCCATACACATAAAATAAATTAATTTTAAAAATTATATACGCATTAAATGGTTTGAGTATTTGATGGCTTTGTAGAGTCAAAAGGAGATAGTAATTTTACCGGAAGTCAGGTAGATTACAGAAATGATTATAGAATAGATGATTCCTGGCTGAGTCTTGGTTCCACATGATAGCCAGTCAGATAAATTATCTGTATCCAGACAGGGCCAGGTCTGTGGTGTAACTGAGGCCAATAAACAATAATTTTATCTCCCTCTGGACGTTGACTTCTCCAAGTGATGGAACAAATGTCATATGAGGACGGTTTAGGAGATATGTCTGGAGAAGGAGAATACATCCTGGAAAAGGGCTCTCAGTTGATTAAGCCTGATTTGTGGCCGAGTTTAAGGAGGAAATGGGCAGTTTAAGGAAACTCAACAAAATCCCCAAAGAGCAAAGGGTTTGCTTTGTCTCCTCTAGTTGATCATAATTTCTCCTGTTTTCTCCAATTCCGACATGCAGAAGGTGTGGTCTTCGATTTTCCCACCCACCCATGCTGATCTTGATCCATAGAGTTTTCAATTCTCAGGCCCCACATAGACGCAGAAGTCAGCAGTCAGGGAGTTGTGTTCTTGATTCACAGCTGAAGAGTTGGAGAACAGCTAGGCTCCTTTGGACTCAACTCATTTACATGTAGAAGTAAAAGAAGAAATCTATATACTGTCTGTGGTCCCTTCCAGTGGTTCAATGAACCAAATTACAGCGTGACCTCTGTCTCTGGGGAGACCACAGTCTTCAGGGCTTGGCTCTCATGTCATTTGCATAATTGTGAACATGATCAATACTCAATTACTGTTCTTGTTGCTAGCTGAAGGAATGATTGCCAGGAAGAAT